>NC_060071.1:84872310-86223560 GCF_922984935.1 Meles meles | reverse complement strand
TAAGTGCAGCATTAGGGGGAACAGAGGAGAGGAAGGGTGAGGTAAAGCCCCTGACTTCCATTTCACTCCAGCCTCGAGGAGTGGGAGAGCTGCTCTTTTGACTAAAAGAACCCTATTTCAATGACTGAGACACATCATTTCCATTGCCACAGAGAGGAAACAGCCTAGCCTGCGTTGAAGCTGGTTCCCAGCCATCTCCTGCTACCTTTTTTGTACTTTTCTCCTTCCCAAGATCCTGCAGGAAGACCACATAGGCCTGCTCAACCTGGGAGAAGCCCAGCCACCTTGCCATTCTGGCTTTTTTTGTTTTCTCTCTCTCTCTCTCCCAATGCCCTCCTTCCCTCTCTTGGACACTCTCTCCAAAGCAGCAGCTGGGCTCAAGACCTGTTGAACCAGCCTGAGAAGGCTGAGTCAGCATGCTCTAGGCTTTAGGGAACATGTTCTCTCACCTTAACTGCCCATCCTCTATTCTCACACTGATGGCTGTAGACTATAAACAATTTAAGTGTTAAGAACAAGAATCTGTTTGGTCTTTGGTTTCAGATCATTGAGGATGAATGAGCTTAAGTAAAAGAATTCTCCTTAGGATCTCATCAACTCACTAGAAATTTCCATTAGGGTTTGGGGCCAAACCCTAATGGAAATCATAGCCCAGACTGGCTATAAATCTGCCTTGCTTTGCTGGTCATTAACCTGAGTGTGTGTTTGCCTCAGGGACCTGGAAGAGAGGAGTGGCTATGACAGAACAAGATTCACTGTACTTCGGGGTCCCTAGGCCAACATCTCTATTAATAGCACTCTTTACCAGCACCTCCATTTCAGTATCAACAAAAGTCAGGCTTTTCAAGCGCTCTAGAAACCACAGATTTTTTTTTTTAACATCTGAACTCTGAATGAGTTGTTATAAAAGCACCTTTGTTCTGCAGGATGCATTGTACCTGGATGAAAGGACTCATTCTAAAAGGAGAACACCGCCCTTCCCCATCATCCCAGAATCCACTCTTTGCCACAAAGGTGGCATCAACTGCAACAGAAGATAATAATCATAAACCATACCCACAATCGCAGCTCAGTATGCTCTTTTACCTGCAAGTGTCTTTTTATTAAACCTTTTTATAATACTTTTATTCCCACAACTGATTTCTATGACACTGCACCAAAAATGCCCTCTCCTTCCCCCGCACCTCTGCATTATCCCTTTAAGGCCAGTTTGATTCTAGATAATCAACCCATGAAGTAAAATCAGGAAAGAATGAATTCTGCCCCTGTGTATCAAACCAGCTACTCTATTTTTATTCCTGGACGTTTCCTCATTGCAAGTTATAGAGCGCAGGCTCTAGGTGCTACAACTTTTTTCAGACTTCTGTGTAGAATGGACCTAAGTCCAGAGACCGTCCTTACCTTTAGTTGAACTAGATGCACATCCACATGCTTGCTGTCTGAGTCCTGCTGGACTGAATAGGTGAGGTCCCGGACCCTCTCTGAGGTCATCCGGAGCCAGGTCTCGATCTCAGGTAAGTGGAGGACAATCTTCCAGTCAGCCCCTGTATGCAGTGGGGGTGGCTTTTCATACTGCTGGTCAGAATCCATGTCTTTCATTGCCTCTCCTCCCTCACCCTGCTCCACAGTGGGCGTCAAGTTGATGGCCATGGGTGAAGCATCAGTAGCCATGGGATCCAGGTCCTGTGACCTCAGTGGGGAAAGTGTCACGCTCATGGTTAACATGGAGAATTCTAAACCTTACTTCTTTCCAAAACAGCTGAAAGGCAAGAGGAAAGAAGAAAGCAGGAAAGAGTCAGACAAGATTGCCAAATAAAGAAATGATACTTCGCAGAAGAAACAGGATTTCTAAATTAAGCCCGATTTCTAAATTAAGAAACCATAGCTCATGGCAAAAACAGAAGGAGGTGTTGTGAGTTTCTACACAGTAGCCCCAAGACTGAGAGTATAATAGGAACACAAAACCACATGGTATTGCTTACCCCACCATCCATTCTCTCCTCACTCCTTACTAATAAAATCCTGATTTTCAGCATACATATTTCTGCTAAGAATTTAAAACTACATCTCCTATCTCCATGGCAGCTAGATATGGCCATGTGACTAGCTCTGACCAAGGGGAGATAAGTGGAGCTTTTGTACAGAAAGCTTGTAGAGCTGCATAAAAGGAGCTGACTCAAGGAGGGGCCTTCTTTCTGCCCTTCTGTGTTTCCCCCTTCTTCTAGACTGCAATGTGCGCTTGCTTGATGGCTAGGGTTCCAGTTGCTATCATGAACCAGGAGACGCTTTGCGGTACATTGGTGGAAGATAGTAGAGCAAGATGGTGGGAACACAGATCCCACATGATAACAAGGAACTACTGTATCAGTCCTAGTCTGCTGCCCTGAATTTCTTTTATTGAGAGAAAAAAGGTATCTGGCTTTAGCCACTATTACTTAGGGCTTTTCTACTACCAGCACCTAAACATCATTTTGGCTATTATAACCCATACACTCAATACATAGGATAAGCAGAGAGGGAACATGTTCTAATTAACAAAATAGTGAGCCGAATTCAGGAGAGGTTGCTCCTTTCTACGATACGTTATATAAATAGATATCATGTATTCCAAAACCTAAACTTTGCCAAAAAGTATAAATCATGTGGGTTAGTATATATAATATATCTAATTAACTGTTAACTTAAATTACTTAATATTTGGTCATGTTGAAATTCGGGGGGGGGGCCTTCTGGGATTTCAAGAGTAATAAATTGCTCTGAAACACATAACATTAAAATGTTTATTAAGGGGCACCTGGGTGGTTCAGCTGGTTAAGCAGCAGCTTTTGGCTCAGGGCTCAGGTCATGATCCCATAGTCCTGGGATCCAGGAGGTGGCCCCAGGCGGGCTCCCTGCTCAGTGGGGAGTCTGCTTCTCCCTATCCTTTTGCTCCTTCCCCCACTCGTGCTCTCTCTCTCTCTCAAATAAACAGAATCAAATTAAAAAAAATGTTAATTAAATATATTTAAAACAACATAAGTGTAAGTAATAATAAAGTTGATAAGCTTAAGAGGAAACTAGTTTTCTAATGTAATGATCTAAGCTATATAATTTATCTTTCTTCTAGAACCAGTTTAATATAAAAATAACAACTTTTAGGATCTTGTACATTAAACATTTTACAGAGACATTATTTTTAGTTTTAGGAGCAGGTTCTTCTACTCAAGGAAATGGACTTTTCTTTTATTAGACTTTTTCTGGTTCTACACATTCTAGCTCCCTTCCCCAAAGATGAAAGGTGATCAAACAAAATATGAAATTAAATGTGATTATCACAAAGTAGTCTGTATTTCTTTATATTCTTAATATTCACTTAGTAACAACAGCAAAATTATTTTACCTATAAAAATAGAGGTGGGGGGAAGCTCTCATTTTTACCAGGAACATGTAACTTTCCATACAGAAACGGGCACAGAGAATAAAAAGACTTACTGAAATGACAAAAACCTTAAAAATAAGTTATTCCTACAACATATTATTTCAGAAGCCTTTCAGTGCTGTAGCATACTGCCCCCTCCCAATTTCTTGTACATTTAATTTTTTAAATAAATGATAAGCAGCTTTATGGATGAATTTTTGAAAGCAAGGTTATTTGAGAAACTAAAATACAATGTCATAAAGTAGGTTTATCACTTTGGTACCTGCCTCAGAAAATGGTTTTAGGCTTCAACTCAACAACTTTCTCCACCTGATTGCAAGAGGGACAAATCCATACCCCACATTTTTAACCACCTTGCATATAGTTTTTTAAAATAACGCTAGACCTGGCTATTTTAAAAAACCAGTTAAGAGTTATCAAAACTCCAGGAGTGATAAAACTCCAGGAAGAGTGAGCTACCATGCTATTTATTCATATTCCAGCCTCAGACAGGCTCTGGTTCTGATTTCCCAAAGCACTTTAAATTTTTAATCAATCACTGCTCTCTGGGGGATCTGTTCAGAATCACCGTCCCAGAAAAGGAACCTGATACAGGACGGTTAATAAAGGCTTCCAGTGGAAGGTCACAGAACTGGTGCTAAATGAAGATGACACTGGTGTCACAGTGGTTACCTCTTCTAAGAAACCAGACTCACCCAAATCAGAAAACCAAAAGCCAGGGTAAGGTACAGTGAACTGTTTCAGCCACACGCACACACTTGCTCAGACACCCAACCCCAGATCCCTCCCAAGCGCCCCACACAACTGAAAAATGATGCCTGGTCATTGTGTTTTCTCTGAAACTCCTAGATCAACCCAGAGCCTTCTCTGGAATACACATCTTACTATAAACTAAAGAACATACTAAAAATGGGCTCAAAGCAACTTATGTCCCAACAGATAGCATTTCCATATATACCATCAGGCTGTGTCCGACAGAGGCACAGCGCAGGTCCATGTGGGGCAAGATGCTCCACATTTCTGAGTCTCAGATTCCTCATAGGTAAAATGCCAAAATTGGACCTGACTGTAAGAATCTGGGATTACCTAGGGTTATTTATCCAGAGATTTCAAAGCCATCGGAAGCATCCTGCCTATACTGAGAACTGTGTAGACACTAAATGCTGGCCCTCCATATTATCAAATCACATGAACAGCATCGATAGATTTGTCCTACGTCACAGAACGAAATAAAGGAGTACAATGCAAATGCCTTTTGTAAATTATTATTTACACATTATGTGTTGCTAATTCCTCCCAGAGAAACACATCCATGAGATCCTCTCCCCTTATAGCTTGAAATTAAAGACCGATGACAGAGGTGTGGTTATAGATGTAGAGGACACACAGAGTAAGATAAAAACATAAAAAATGTAGCTGGTGTTCATCACACATGAGTAAAGGGTAAGGAAAACTTACAGTCAAGCTGCAAAGCAAAGTCTTCCTACATCTATAAAATTTCATCATGGATGTGATGTTTCCATATTTAACTGACCAGACTATAAACAAGAGAATTTCTGTACCTCAGAGAAGTAAAGCAAATCAGTATCATACTCAAATTTTATTTCAATTTCTATTTTCCCTCTTGTACAACTTTGCTGCTGGGAAAGGAATACCATATGTGTCATAAGAGCACAGCAAGCCTGGAAGGTGGCATAAAATTGGTTAATTAACCATTTTCATGGAAAGTAATTACTGTAAACATTTAATTTTCAATTCTAGTAGCACACATCTAATGTACTATCCATCGATAACTTATCTCTATTTCTGATTTTCACCAAATCACATCTGATGTCAAAGATAAATTTATAATTTAAAGGAAAACTGCTTCACATTTTAGAGATCTATAGTAACAATCTTTGTGTATATTTTCCTGCCCCATCAGGACTACTCAAGCTTGCTTTTGCATCAAATTAATGAATCCATTTGAATGCAAACAGCAGGAAATGCAGCACAAGACTATTTATATTCTTTTAGATACCATTAAGTTTTGTATTCTTCCTTTATAAGGAAGGCATCTTGCAAAAAGTTTCCTTTCCAGTCACAGCGAAATTTTCTTTTAAAGCCAGCAGACAACTTCTGATGATGCAAATGAAAGCAATGACCCAGATGTGTACAGGTGCCCACCCACTTACTCAGGTTCCAAAAGTGCGTGACAGGAGTGATCAACCAGCTTTTTGGAACCCAGTGACCTCCCCCTTCCCCTCCCCCATCAAATGCTTAGCTATGTCCACCTCTCCAGCATTAGAGATAATACCACCTTTATCCCAGCGGCTGTTAAAAATAACATAAATCAAATCCTTTCCTTTCCACAAATCCAAAGAAGGTTCAACATTTAAAGTACAAAACCTACAAGCAGTAAAGATTTTAAAGTTGTTTTTTAATTTGTGGGAGGGCTTTCCCTACCATATTCTATCACCCTATAGAAACAGAAGAAATGTACCATGAATTGCTTACTAACAAGGATTGGTTCTGCTATCTTCCTGACAGTCCACAAGTTTTTAGTTGAAACCTGATGTTAGCAGAATGCATTTGACTAAGTCACATTTAAATCAGACAGTGTTCTTCAACCAAGCTAGGAGACAGAAAAATGAAGCTACCCAGTCATCAAAGCTGCCCACCTCTTTCTCCCTTCTCTTGTCGATTTTTCCCTCTTAAATAACAGAACAGAAAAGCTGGAAATCTGTCGCATGTACTCACTATAAATGCTTTTGTCTCTAAAGGTCCTTCAGGATTAAGCGTCTGGCTCCTCCTTCTCCACCCCCCTCAGGTTCTCTTCCTGTGGCCCAAATAAGATAAAGCCTGGGGTCAGGGCAGCCCCTGGCCAGCAGGACACCGGTGAGTCTGTAGGGCAACCGCTTCATCTGCCCTCTGGAGCCTAAATCTCTTACAAAGAGAAGGCTACTCCGCTGTCCCTATTTGGAAGCTAATGCATAATCTCCAGGCCTGTGCGGTTATAGTTAGGTCTTTTGCAAACAAGCCGTGATAAGTGAGCAGAGAAAAGGGAGACAGTTGCCAAAACAAGGATCACTATGGAAAAGAGTGTCTGGGTGGACAGAGCACATCCAGTCTCGGTTCAGAAGAACCAAGACTGTGTATCTTAAAAACTGAGCAATCCTAAAGCAGAATAAATTAATAAATTTATAAATAAATGAATAGCACTACATTAACATAACCAGCTGACAAAGCCAATCTGAAGGAAATAGACTCAAGTTCCCTCTCCTTTCTCAGGGAGAAACTGTTCTTTCCAAGTAAGAACGTCATCATGTGTACAGTCTGAGAAGCAGTTTTACCATCCATGTAAAGCAACCCCAAATCTCTCAATCTTTCTGTGCTCTGCTTACTCCCCCCAAAACAAGTGAGAGACTAAGCATAATTCTAGCCAAATTAACAGATCTGCTTGCTACAAAGCACATGTTACAAAACTGAGATAGAGAAAATTGTTAGACATTGTTAAGTGTCCTTTTTTCCTCTGTCTTCATTTCTTTTACATTCTCATAATCATTATTCACAGAACCTATTCATAGAAACCATGAATTTTGAAAGTTCCACTGGAATATTTTCATTTTTGTCTAAGGTTAGCTCCCATGTTTTCATTGCATTAAGGAAAAATAAATAAACTTAAGAGGTGTACCCAAGTATCTGACTCCGGCATTTTAGAATCAGGCTCTGCAAAAACACAAAAGCAAGTTTAATAAATTGCTGAATTAAATGTCATAGCCTACCTAGATGAATGAGGCTCTAATTCATCATCTGGTTTTAAATCTTGTTGCCCATGTATCTCCCTGGCCTCTTATGAGGTCAAACATTGGGGAAACTTTAAATGGCTCTAAGCTCTTTATAGAGGGGAGCCCAAGAGTTCCTGCTAGTGTTAAGTTAGATTTTTACTTGGGGGGAAAAAGAGAGATTGGTTTTTGTAAGATGCTCCCAAGGAAGTTTCCATAATCACTGACTGATTCTTCCTGCCAGCCCTCTTCTCCTGGCCCCAAGGCCTCCACATTCACCTGGAGTAACAGGATTTAGAGAGATCACCACCATAACCCCAGATTAGTCTCACTTTCTAATCCTCCTGCCACAACAGAGCAGCCTGCAAGCAGATAGCTGTGAGCAGGACTCAAGTGATGGGCGGACTTGAGGGGCTGACATGTAAATAGTGGGACCCTGACAGATTTCTGCAATCAAGAAGATTTTCTTGTTGTTATCACTGATGTTTCCTTTCCTTTTCCCCTTTATCATGTCCTTTGTGCATTGCTGTATCCCCAGGCAGATGGTTGATTATATCCTGCTAATCACACAGAGACATCTCCCAGTCTCCCTTCAATCATCACTAACTCCCTCACCCAATGTATAGGGTCTTCTGTCAGCCATAACACACTTCTCATCAATCATCTTCCTTCCTTAGTCTCTCCTCCTCCCCCCCCACCCACTCCGGATTATTCAAATCCTTCTCCTGCGGCACAGACACCCAGATTGACTGGTCTAGTCACCATACCTCCCATGTTTTCTTTCCCCACCACAGCAGTCGGTTCCTGTCACTCAATCCATTTGGCTACATCAACCAGCCAGCTGCAAATGGTGCCCATGGTCATGAGTGTGCAGACCTGGACTCAATGATGAGTGTTCATACTTCTTACTCCCACCCCAATGGTGGGAGTAATATTATTGCTAATAATCATCTTTAAGCATTAGCCAGTTACATTTTTGTTGTTCAAGAAAATGTCTTGAGAGGAAATGGATTGTAAAACTCTAATCCATAATCTACACGATTGTTGCTTTTGTCAATGCTATCAACACAAAGAAAATGAAACAAGATTCATTTCAAATCAACTGACATTACTGAGAATCAATTTTATATAAGGTTTATGGGTTTTACATGACTCATCATGTTTACCCTCAAGGAAATTATAATAGGCACAATTTCTCTCCCTCCAACTCTCCCTACCCCACCCCCCAACACACGCACGCACACACTCACCCACTGACACCTATTACACAAGCAGGATGTGAGCCAAAAAAAAACCTGTGAGTCTCCAGCAGATTGGAATTTATCCTGAATGAAGGAAAGATAAGGAGGAATATTTTCTGGTAAGGTAACATTTGAGATAGACTTGTAAAAACAGGTATGATTTAGATGGACAGGGATAGAAGGTAAGTGGGGAAAGAATTCCAGCCTGGGTGGACATCTCAAAACCAAGAAGTTGGGAGAGTCAGCAAATAATTCAGCAATCAGAGGAAATGGGTGATCGATGGGAACCAGAAAGAGATAAGGCTCCAAGGTAAGTTGTGGACAAAAGAGCGCTACAAAGGCCATACTATGGAGTTTGGAATGAATCTCACAGGAAGCAGAAACTCCAAAAAGATTGTAAAAGAAGAGATAAAGGGTTACAGTCACATTCTAAAATGGAACAGGAAAATCAATGCACATACTCTTATTTACCAAGAAAATGAAAGGAGAAATCAGCATTATGAGAGGATCAACATTCTCTTTTCCAAGTAGATTTATTATAAAATGTAACCTTAAAAACCTCTTTCTAGTCAAAAAAAAAAGAGGAGCGAAGGAGAGAGAGGGACGGGGAGGCTACAAATCTGACTTTTAGATCACAGTGATTAAAGGCGTTCTGTGCTCTGTCCTACCTACTCCATTAAATATAAAAGGAATTCTCCATTTTTAGTTCTCCATTAACCCTAGTACCATAGATTTAAAATGGAAAATTTTTAGGGATTATTTTATGAAATGTTGTTACTTTTTTCCTGTTCTAAAATTATTTTTAAATTAATTAAAAACTAATATATATTAATTCAAACACTGTAAAAATAGATAATGTTGAAGTTAAAGGTTCTCTTCTGTTCCTCTATTTTCATCCCCAGTCAATAAGTGATAAGAAGCTATTTATCTTTTGTGACCTCTTTATGTAAAGTAGAAAGGAAATGAGCCCTAAACCCTATTTATCTTTAAAGTTTCTGAAGCCTAAATTAGTTGTATTAATTTATAAATAAATAATGTATAATAATAAATTATAAATAAATAAAAAATAAATAATTAGTCTGTATTAATGAAGCAATACACAAGTGTTTGCTAACTCAGTGTTTATTAACCTGGTGCTAATAGGTATCCTACAAAAAGTTGCTACTGACAAATAAATTGAAAGTGTCAGGTGACTTCTGGATAGAGATAGAAAACTGAATATATGTATCTAATTTTGCTTCCTCTAGAAATACACTAACACCCCTGCAGAGGGGTTTTTTATTTGGCAATTTTTCTTTTTTTAATATAAACACTCAAAAATGGGAGGAAAAACAGTTTTGGAAACCAAAAAAAAATTTTTTTTTTAAAGATTTATTTATTTGACAGAGAGAGATCAGGAGTAAGCAGAGAGGCAGGCAGAGAGAGAGGAGGAAGCAGGCTCCCCGCTGAGCAGAGAGCCCGATGTGGGGCTCGATCCCAGGACCCTGAGATCATGACCTGAGCCGAAGGCAGAGGCTTAACCCACTGAGCCACCCAGGTGCCCCTGGAAACCAAAAATTATTTTGATGAGTAAGTGATAAATACCTTAGCTGACTTAAGAAAGCTAAATCCAGGGACACCTGGGTGGCTCTTTGGTTAAGCAGCTGAGATCAACTCAGGTAACGACCTCCAGGGCCTGGGATCTAGGCCCTGCTCACCAGGGAGTTAGCTTCTCCCCCTCCCCATCTCCATTCACCCCTCTCCCTCCTCCCTACTTCCCCCACTCGTGCTCTCTTGAATGAATAAAATCTTTAAAAAAAAAAAAAAAAAGGCTAAATCCTAAACCAGCAGAGCAGAGAACAAAGAACCAACCTGATTTTACCTCAGAATCTTTAAAGCATTTTGGAATTGGTAGAATCAGGCACCTCTGGAAATGGAGATGGAAGACTGTAAATAATGAACTTCCCGAAAAGAAAAGTCTGACCTTTGCCCTGACTTCTAGAAGGTAACCTCTATACCTTGGAATTTCCAGAATGACAGGAGTATTTTTGCTATTTATTGTGGGCCCCTCAGACCACTCCTGATAGTTTATGCTAACAAGGTGATTCATGATGGGGACTAGCCAGACAGAAAGACCCACCAGGTGATTAGAGGGCTTGGTCTTTAAGCAACCCCCTGGGCAAACATGTAACCAATCATACCTAAATAAGGAAGCCCCAGTAAAAACTATGGACATTGACGCTCAAGCAAATTTCCCAAGTTGGCAGTACTTCATGAGTATTGTCACACATTAATGACAAGAGGGCAATGCATCCCTGAGGATGTGGACATTTTGTGGTTGGAATCTTCTCAGTCCCAGATTCCACCCAATATGTTTCCTCCTTTGGCTGGTTCTGATTTGGATTATTTTGCTATAATAAAACTAAAATCACAAGTATAGTACTCTCCTAAGTTCTGTTGAGTTTATCTTTCAAATTATCAAATCTGAAGGAGTCTATGAGAACCCCCAAATTTATAATCAGCTGGTTTGAAGTAAGGATAGCCCCAAGGACCCCTGAACTTGCCACTGGTATCAGAAGTCTTGGGCATACTTGGCAGCCTTAGAGGACTGTGCCCTTTACCTTGAGTTGGGCCTAACTCTGGGTGAAGGGGCAATAACACATTGAGATTAATTTTGATTGAACAATGTTTAAACATTTGAACAATGTTTAAAAATACTTTGTGTTGCTGGGTTGTTGCTCCCACCCCCAATTCTGGCAGAAGACTGGAGATTTATTCTCCAAAAACAATCAATCAAAAGATCTCTGGACTTGGGGACAGTGATCAGTTGAAGACAGAAGTACCTTGAAAATGGTGAAGTGAGTTAACATATCATTCTGAGTGCTGATACCTGCTTTCCCGGCAGTCTCCTCTCCCAACTTGATTCTCCAAATCCTTTACCCTCCAGTCAAGAGACTAGAGATCCCCTCTCTAAGATATCTGATCAGTCCAAGAAGAAGAGATAATAAAACTAGCACATCTAGATCACCCTACAGTAACATTCACAGTCAACATGCCTGTCCAAATATGCAGAGCATTCATTCAGCATTCTATTCTCCTACTTCTAAATATGATCAGGCACTCAAGGATTAGCATAGATTTAGGGAAAGCTCTAGAATGGATAACAGGCCCAAAATAAGCAACAAAAAAACCCCAACCTGGAGGAAACACATCATGCAAGGAGAAGATGACTTGACTGAAAAAGAAAGATTACAAAGATAAGGGGCATCTGGGTGGCTCAGTTGGTTAAACGTCTGCCTTCAGCACAGGTCATGATCCCCGGATCCTGGGATGGAGCCCCACATTGGGTTCTTTGCTCAAAGAAGAGTCTGTTTCGCCCTCTCACTCTCCATCTGTGCTCTCTCTCAAATAAATAAATAAAATCTCTTTTAAAAAGTATTAAAAGAAGATTAACAGAGATAAGATACTATACCCATCAAACAAGAATAGAATTCTTTTTAAAGAAATATTTTTTGGGACAAAAAAGAACTTTGGAAAAATGAAAACATGATAGCAAAAAGGGAAATTTCAATACAATGGCTCAAAATAAAGTTGAGAAAATCTCAGAAAGTAAAGCAAAAAGATAAATAGACAGAAATTGGTAAAGAATAGGTAAGATAAGTAGCAACCAGTCTAGGAGGCTCAACATTTGGAGAGCAGGAGTTCCTGAATGCAAAAGGAAAGAGAAAGGAAAAAATTATCAGTGAAATATTTTAAGAAATAGAAGGGCATGAGTTTCTAGATTAAAAAGACCCATCTAGTATATGAAAATAGAGAAACACTAAGTCACTCTATTTGGAATCTCAGAATATTAGGGAAAATGAAAATTGGTTTATAGGTAGAAGCATATACAAAGAATCATAAATTAGATTGCTTTGGATTTCTCAACAGCAACTCTGATATTGTGATTTATAATAAGAAATATATTTTTGGTCTACGTCCTCATTTCTGGCAGAGAGCTCCTAAGACTTGAAATTTCCTAAGCACAAAGCAACGGGAGCATCTTTTGTTACAGCAGTTGGCCTTTTGTCCTTGGTTCTCAAAATAGCACCAGAGCCATAAAGGTGAAAAGAGTGTGTTATTCATAAGAAGTCCCTTTCAACCATACTTGAGTTTGTTGATGAGGGGACTTTGGGAAAGCCCTTGAGGATGGGGCTGCTTGCCAGAGGAACCAACCATGATTAAAGGGTTAGCACTTTCAGTTCCAGCCCTCAATCTAGGAAAGAAGAGCTGGAAGTTGAATCACTCACTAATGATCAGTAATTTCATCAGTAATTCCTATGTAATGAAGCTGCCATAAAAACCCAAAAGGATGGGGTTCAGAGAGCCATCAGATTGGTGAACAAAAACACATCCACGGGCACAGAAGCTCCTCTTGGGACCTCACCCTATGTATCTCTTCATCTGGCTGTTCATTTATATCTTTTAATATATTTATTTATTATTTTTTAGTGATTTTATTTATTTGAGAGAGTGACAGAGAACACGAGCCGGGTGAGAGGCAGGGGGAGAAGCTCCCTGCTCAGCAGGGAGTCCAATGGTTGATCCCGGGGGGCCTCAAGGATCATGACCTGAGCTAAAGGCAGATGCTTAACCAACTGAGCCACTCAGGTGCCCCTTCTTTAATATCTTTTGTATTAAACTGGTAATTTAGTAAGTAAACTGTTTTCCTGCATTCTGTGACTAGCTCTAGGAAACTAATCAAACCTCTGGAGTGGGTGGTAGGAGCCTGAGGAGAGGGTTGAGTTATAGCTGGTCAGAAACACTGGTAACAACATGGACTTGCAAGGGACATCTGGAGTGGGTGAAGGGAGACAGTCTTGCGGAAATGAGCCCTTAACCTGTGGTATCTGACACTATTTTCAGGTAGATAATGTCAGAATTGAGTTAAATTATAGGATACCCAGCAGTTACCATAGAATTGTTCAGTGTGGTAAAAACCACCACACATTTAGTGATCACAAGTGCCAGAAGTAAAGTACTGAAAATGGAGGAGACACACAGGAGTGTGTTTCTTGCAGCAACATTGGAAGCTAGAAGATAACTGTTCTCCTTAGAAGGAAAAAGAATGATAGCATAGAGGAGCACTTGGCTGACTCAGTCAGTAGAATATATGACTCTTGATCTCGGGGTCACTTTGGTTGTAGAGCTTACCTCAAGCAAAAGAAGTTAAGAATTATAGAATAGAACTGTATACCAAAAATAGAGATTGATGAACAGTCCAAAGTGAGGCTAGAATAAAGATATTTTCAGATATTTAAGTTCACAAAAAGCAACCTCCCGCACATTTTTCTCAAAAGATATGGAAGTCTCTCTACATACGCAACCAAAACAAAGGAAACCAAGAAAGTGGAAGTAATGGGAAGCAGGAGACAACAATCAACATGGGGTGTGATGAAGAAAGGAAATCTCAGGATGGCAGCTGTGTACCAGATAAGGAAAGCATCCAGTCCAGAATGGAACAGGTCAGAAGACTCTCAGAAAGACTGATCAAACAAGCAACACTGAGAGAAAACCTGATGTAAATAAACATTCATACCTAGAAGGGATTTATTCAACTGGCAGAGGAGTGAGGGTTGAAGTAGAGATAAACACAGAAAGCTAAGCAAATAATAATTATAAACTCCAGAAAAATATTATAAAGTGTACAAAAATAGAACAGGAATCATTCATATTACTCTATGTGGTTTAACTAAAAAAAAATCACATTTATATAATCTTAATAATATAAACTCAAAATGTTGATGTAATTCAAATCACAATATAATTTTACAGGAAGAATGAGAGGGTCAGAATTTTAAGTGTATTCTCACATGTGACCGCTTGTGAGAGAGTGATAGAGGGAGAGACAGGTTAGGAGCAGACTAAATAAATTCTCATCTTTCAAAATGGGAAGTCAACAGATAATAATGAGAAAAAATACATTTGTATGGAACTGCGAAAGACCTTAAATAGCTAAAGCAATCTTAAGAAAGAAGAATAAAGCTGGAGGTATCACAATCTCAAATTTCAAAATACACTAAAAAGCTGTAGTAATCAAAACAGCATGGTTCTGGCACAGCATAGAGAAAGTACAGAAGTAAACCCATACTTTTTATGGACAATATACAACAATGCAAATAAGAATATACAATGAGGAAAAGGCAGTCTCTTTAACAAGTGGTGTTGGGAAAACTGGATAATCACATACAGAAGAATGAAGTCACTTTCTTACACCAAACACAAAAATAAACTCAAAATGGATTAAAGACCTAAATGTGAGACCTAAAGTTATATACTTTCTAGCAAAAAACACAGGCAGTAATTTCTCTGACACCAGCCATAGAAACATTTTTCTAGGTATGTTCACCTAGAAAAACAAGAGAAACAAGAGAAACCAAAGAGAAACCAAGAGAAACAAAAATAAACTACTGGGACTACACTGAAATAAAAAGGTTTTGTACATCAAAGGAAACCATCAACAAACAAAATGGTATCCTCACCAGTAGGAGACTATATCTGCAAATGATATGTCTGATAAGGAGCTAACATCCAAAACATATTAAGAACTTAATATAACTCAACACCAAAAAAAATCAAATAATCCAATTAAAAACTAGGGAGAGGACCTGAATAGACATCCTTGCAAAGAAGACACACAGATGCTCAACATCACTAATTATCATGGAAATGCAAAAAAAAAACCACAATGAGATGTCATCTCACACCCATCACAATGGCTAAAATTTAAAAAACACAAGAAATAACAAGTGTTGGTGAGGATGTAGATACAAAGATACAAAAGATACAAAGATAAGGATGTAGATACAAAGGAACCTTCATGCACTCTTCGTGGGAATACAAACTGGAGCAGTCACTGTGGAAAACAATATAGAGGTTAAATTAAAAATATAATCATCATATGATCCAGTAATTCTACCACTGGGTAGTTACCCAAAGAAAACAAAAACATTAATTCAAAAAGATATATGCACCCCCATTCACTGCAGCATTATCTACAATAGCCAAGACATAAAAGTAACCCAAGTATTCAATAACAGATGAATAGATAAAGAACTGCAGTGTGTGTGTGTGTGTGTGTGTGCGTGTGTGTGTCTGCACATGCCTGTGTGTGTAATGGAATATTACTCAGCCATAAAAAAGAACCAAATCTTGCCATCTGCAATAACATGGATGAACCTAGAGGGTATAATGCTACATGAAATAACTCAGTCAGAGAAAGACAAGTACCATAAGATTTCACTCACATGTGGGATTTAAGAAATAAAACAAATGAAGAAACAGAAAAAATGGAGACTTTTTTTTTTTTTTTTAAGAGAGAGGCACAGGAAGGGGTAGAGTGAGAGAGAGAGAGACTGACTTCAGGTTCAAATTCAACCCTGAGATCATGACCTAAGCCGAAACCAAGAGTCAGAGGTTTAACTGACTGAGCCACTTGGGCACCACTGAAAGCACGCTCTCAAATACAGAGAACAAACAGGTGGTTTGCCAGAGAGAAAGTGGGTGGGGGGATAGGTGAAATAGATAAAGGGAATTAAGAGTACACTTATCTTGATGAGCACCGAGAAATATACAGAATTGTTGAATCATTATATTGTACATCTGAAAGTACTATAACACTATACGTTAACTATACTTACATCTAAAAAAGACATAAGTCGGGAAGTAGCCATACCATTCTATCATTTGTAGACGGAGGTTGGTACTAAAAAAATCAGTTAAAAGATGAAGAGTGGTTGCCTCTGGAGAACAGGACACAGAAAATAAGAGGGCCTGGAGAGTGCTGTTTGTCTTAAACTCAGAACTACTTGACTCTTAACTATTTGTGTGCAAAAGTAACACTTAAAAATATCTAGATTAAAACATAAAACAGTTTCTTCATTGCAGGACGGGGCTTTAATACTTTCAAGTATACTGAGCATCTCTACATAGGGGTGCATTAATTCCCAAAGTTTTTTGACTATGAAAATTATTAGTTTTTGTATTTTGGGTAGAGAATGTCACAAGATTGGGTGGGGCACTTCATTAAAATACTAAATTTAAAATTGTGCCTACCCATCTCTTAAAACACCATAGTTTTTAACACAAAGTGCTTACTATGACTCAGTTCAATAAGGTTTTTCATTCAAATAATCCCTTTAAGAAAGAGCTACTTCCTAGAACTAAATGTGATCTCATGATAAAAGTCACAGGTGATTAGTGATCAAGTTGAAGGTGAGATTATTTTATTATTTGTTCCACAAGCAGATATATTCTGAAGAGAATGACTTTTATTTTTGATGATGACTGAACCACAGTAAAATACCAAATAATGAATTTAAGCCAAATCTTTCAAAACAAATATTACATTTGTTTTTGCTGTTCATGCTGCAACATGAGAACACATCAAATAACTACCCATACTGCTGTTCTTCCATAAACAGAACGCATTTTACAGGGGATGAACGCTTATAAAGACAAGGATTTTCAAAAGCATTATTTCCTTTTCACTATTATTTCCTACTCACCCTAACCTCCCAGACACACAAAAGGGATTTTCTTTACAAGATTCTGATGTCAGATTAAAAAATACTAATGGGGGATGGCAAAGGCTCTTAATATCTAAAGATCTGATGTGATCAGAGATCTTTCCTCTGAATGTCCTTTATTACAGAAAGAATAATTAAAGGTCTGGTACTATGCTTTTCAAAGAAACACTTTCAGCAGGGCAGAATCTATCTTTTCAAATATATTACAATGGTTTTGCTTAAGATGCATCCCATTCATTAAATACTGTCAAACATTTCTGCCCAACCAGCCATCTAAATTGAAGGTGAGTGAATGATAAAATACAACATGTTCTGACATGAATTAGCACTTTTAGAAATAATTCCTAGGATAAAAGTTATATATCATGGACTTTCAAAGAAAAATAAAACACATATTTTCTAGTGAAAAGTATAAAGCTCATAAATATTTTTGTGCTCTGTATTCTGGTAGATGATAAAAGGATGGGGTATAGACTAGCTTAAGCACAAATTCACTTCCATTGAATTTTTGCCTTTTTCCTAACAAATTATTTAGTCTCTTGCTTAATGAAATAAATAGCAATAACATAAAATGCTAAGTAAGGGCTAATGACTTAAAAGCCTCTAAAAAGAACCCAGCAGACCCTTCATCAACTCTAGAAAATTAGTTACAAACTAAATATTGCTAGAAGCCTCTTCCTTTCAGCAAAGACAGAAAAAAAAGTTTTGTTTTTATTTAATTTAGGGCACCCCTCTAAATCACAGGAGTACAAAGGGCAAAATGCTAAACATTCTAACAGACTAACCCATACACTCTCCTCTCTGCCATGAGAGCACTGAAGTCTAAGCAAAAAGCTAAACCCTCCAGCCATTTGATTTCATCACTCACCACTAACCAAGTCTAGTGGTGGTGTAGAAGGAAAGGAGCAGCAGGTTCCCAGACAGGTCATCATTTCCAGGCCTTTCACTTCTGACCTGACTTAGATCAAGTCTGCGATAAGCTCTATCATCCATGCCTGCGCAGAAGCACCTTGCTTTCGTCCAAAAGCAATGCAGATGCTTGAAAGGTGTGTCCTAAGCTTCTTATCTTTTATATCTTTCTTTGTTAACAACAGTCACAACTGATGTGACACACTCAGAAACCACTGGTCTTTCTCCAGTAGACTCTAGAAATCATCCATTTATAATTTTTCAATTAATGCCTCAGAGTCCTATCAGACATCACATGGCACAGCTACTTTGGGTCTTACTTAGTCATCTGCAGCCAAATACAAATGAACCTCAGACTAATTCTGCTTGTCATAGCTTCTATTCACGGTGGCCTTTGCCCTGATCCTGTCATTGTCCATAGTTCTGTATGACTCAAACACTGATTTGGATACTCAAGGTCCTTTGAATGAGTTTCTTCAGTAAAAAATGACTTATGCCTGAAAACGAACAATCCAGAATATTTTATTAACACACAGCTGACTCAATTTTTAAAATAAGAGCATTTGGAATGGCCCTTTAATTAAGCTGGAATCTAAAAGGTGAGTTTTATTTATTTCACTTTTTTTTTTTAAGATTTTATTTATTTATTTGGCAGAGAGAGATCACAAGTGGGCAGAGAGGCAGGCAGAGAGAGAGAGAGAGAGAGAGAGAGAGGGAAGCAGGCTCCCTGCTGAGCAGAGAGCCCGATGCGGGACTCGATCCCAGGACCCTGAGACCATGACCTGAGCCGAAGGCAGCAGCTTAACCCACTGAGCCACCCAGGCGCCCCTTTATTTCACTTTTTAAACATAATGTAAAAACAAACAGCTGACAGAATATAGTTTTCTTCTTCTACCATAATGTGCAAAATAATATGCAAATTAAAAAGAAAACAGATTTAGACAGATTTATAAGGAGTTAGAAGAATATATCAGCCTGACAGTTTTATGTACACAACGGCTTAAGAAAAAAATGTATGTAATGAGCATCTCACTTTGTTTGACACTTTCCTGGGTAGGCTGGAAAACAAGTTAGTCAACACTTGTCGACCCTCTACCTCCTGGAACTTCAGGTCCAGGAAAGGAAGAACAAGCAGCTTCCTTGATGCACACTTAATTCTCAGTTGAACTATAAGGAGAAATGGGCTAGAGAAAATTGACCTTGAATATAAAAAGTAAGTCTTTCCTTTTGTTCTTTCATTTCCCCAGCTTCACTGAGATATAACTGACATGAGACTTTGTGTATGCTGAAGGTATATATGCTGATTTGATACTATATTATGAAATGATTACCACAATAAGGTTAGTTGACATATCCATCAGCTTATATAATTACCCTTTTTTGTATGTGGTAAGAACATTTAAGATTTACTCTCTTAGTAACTTTTAAGTGTATGATATTGTTAACTATAGTCACTAAGCGAGCGGTACATTAGCTCCCCAGAGCTTATTCACCAAGTAAGTAGAAGTTTGTACCCTCTGACCAACATCTCCTCATTTTCCCTAGCTTTAGCCCATAGCAACCGCCATTCTACTTTGTTTCTATGAATTTGGCTTTATTTTAGATTTCATATATGAGTGATATTGTATGGGAATTGTCTTTTCCGTCTGACTCACTTCATTTCACCTATAAGGTCCATCCATGTTGTCACAAATGGCAGAATTCCCTTCCTTTTTATGGATGTATTATACACATACCACATTTTCTTTACTCATTCACCTGTTGATGAACATTTAGGTTTTTTCCCATGTTGTGGCTACAGTGAATAATGCTGCAACAAATATGGGGGTTCAGATATATCCTCAAGGCAGTGATTTTTGGAAGACCATGTATACTGTTGGTGGGATTGTAAAAACTGGTGCAGCTACAATGGAAAACAGAATGGAGGTTTCTCAAAAATTAGAAATAGGGTTAACTGGCTGGCTTAGTCAGAGGAGCATGTGACTCTTGATCTTTGTATTGTGAGTTTGAGCCCCACAGTGGGTGTAGAGATTACTTAAACAAAAAAATTAAAACTATAAAAAAATTAAAAGTAGAACTACCATATGATTCAGCAATCTCACTTTTGGGTATATATCCAAAGGAAATGAAATCCCTATCTTTTCTTTTTCTTAACTTTATTCATTTATTTATGAGAGAGAAATAGTGGGGGGCAAAAGGGGAGGGATAAGCAGACTGCACTAAGCAGCAAGCCCAACACGGGGCTCAATCTCATGACCCTGAGATCATGACCTGATTCAGAAACAGGAGTCCTGATGCTCAATACGCCACCCAGGCGTACCCTATCTTCTTTGGAAAAGATGTATAGTCAAGTCCTCTGCCTACTTTTATTTGTTTGCTTACTGTTCAGTTGTACGCATTCCTTACATATTTTGAATATTAACTCCTTATTTGATACATAGTTTGCAAATATTTTCTCCCAAACCATATTTTGCAAAGACTATCTTTCCCCCCATGAAATATTCTTGGATTCCTGGTCAAATATTAGTTGACTATATGCACACGGTTTTATTTCTAAGCACTCTATTCTATTCTGCATAGTTTATGTGTCTGTTTTTGCATCTACACTCATCAGGGATATTGGGCTTAAGTTTTCTTTTCCTGTAGTGTCCTTATCTGGCATTAGTATCAGGGTAATACTGGCCTCATTAAATGAATCTGGGAAGTGCTCCCTCATCTTCCATTTTTTTAAAGAAGCATTTGAGAATTGATGTTATTCTTCATTAGATGTTTAGTAGAATTCACCATTGAAGCCATCTGGTCCCAGAATTTTTTTTGTTGAGAAGTTTTTGATTATTGCTTCAATCTCCTAAGTCATTACTGGTCTGCTCAAGTTTTCTGTGTTTCTTGATTCAGTTTGGTAGGTTGTATGTTTCTAGGAATTTATCCATTTCTTCTAGGTTATCCAATTCATTTGCATAATAGTCTCATGGTAGGGTAGCCTCTTATGATACTTTGTATTCCTGTAGCATTGGTTGCAATTCCTCCTCTTCCATTTCTGATTTTGAGTCCTTGCTCTCTCTTCCTCTCTCTCTTTTCAGTTAGTCTAGCTAAAGTTTTCCCCATTTTGTTATCTTTTCAAAAACTGACTTTTATTTTCTATTGTCTATTGTCATTCTAGTCTCTATTTCATATATTTCTGTTTAAGTCTTTATTATTTCCTTCCTTCTGCTAATTTGGGGCTACATTTGTTCTTTTCCTAATTCCTTGAGGTATAAAGTTAAGCTATTTTTTTTTTTTTTGAGATCCTGTTTCTCAATGTAGTCATTTATTACTATAAGCTTTCCTCTTAGAACTGCTTTTGCTGCATCCCACATATTTTCATTTGTCTCAAGATACTTTCTTGATTTCCTTTTTGATTTCTGAAATTTGACCCACTGGTTGCTCAGGAATATGTTGTTTAACTTCCACATATTTTGTGAATTTCTCAGCTCACCTCCTGCTAATGATTTCTATTTTTATACCACTGTGGTTGGAAAAGATACTAGATACAATTTTGATCTTCTCAAATTAGTTAAGGCTTGGTTTGCAGCCCTTGCATGATCCATCCTGGAGAAGGTTCTGTGTGCATTTGAGAAGAAAGTGTATTCTAGTGCTACTATATGGAACGTTCTGTATATGTATTAAACTCCTTTGGTCCCTAGTATTATCCAGGTCTGCTGTTTCCTTATTAATTTTCTGTCTAGATGGTCTATCCAATGTTGAAAGTGGAGTACCTCAGTCTCCTACTATTACTATATCCAATGTTGGGTATGTATTTATTTACAATTGTTATATCTGCTTGATGAATTGAGTCCTTTATCACTATAGAGAGATGATCTTTATCTCCTGTGACAGATTTTGACTGAAAGTCAATATTATCTGATATAAATATAGCCACTCCGGGGAGTCAAGATGGCGGGGAAGTAGGAGGAAGCGCCGTTTCAACCTGTACCCTAAAGTGAGCTGATTACCTACCAAAGAACTCCAACCACCCATGAAATCAGCCTGAGATCAGAATTATACATGT
This sequence comes from Meles meles, assembly GCF_922984935.1. NCBI lineage: Eukaryota > Metazoa > Chordata > Mammalia > Carnivora > Mustelidae > Meles > Meles meles. The sequence goes on along the minus strand of NC_060071.1, from coordinate 86,201,634 downwards.
CTGGATCTCTACAGGAGCAGAAGACGCCAGTGGCAGTCTTTTTGTTTGTCTGTTTTTGTTTGTATACTTCATAAATCTTACCTTGGGGCCCATTTGGGCTAAGCCTTCCCTTTTATCTTCCCTTTTTTCCCTGTCTCTCTCTCTCTCTTTTTTTTCCTTTTTTCTTTTCCTTTTTTTTTTCTTTCTTCTTCTCTATTTCTTTTTCTTTTCTTTTTTCTCTCATTTGGGTGGGGAACCCTGATTGCACAGAAGCGTTTCAGGGTGCACCTTGACTGCACCACAATCGATAAATCCAGCTGCATCTGTTCAGTCATCTCTCACCAAAATGACTGGGAGGAGGAATACCCAACAGAAGAAAAATACAGAGGATGGCCCTTCTGCAACAGAGCTAATGGCTATCGACATAGACAATATGTCGGAAAAGGAATTCAGACTAACAATTATCCAGGCAATAGCTAGGTTGGAGAAAGCCATGGATGACCAAAATGGAATTTTTGAAATTCCGTTTCAAAACTGAAACGGAACTGAAAGCCACCAGGGATGATGTTCACAATGTTAGGGCAGAACTCAAAGCCACCAGGGATGATGTTCAAAATGCTCTCAATGAGTTCCAATCTAATATAAATTCTCTAAAAGCTAGGGTAACTGAAACAGAAGATAGAATTAGTGATCTGGAGGACAAACAGATAGAAAGGATCAGGAGGAAGCCTGGAACAAACAGCTCAGAAGCCACGAAAACAGAATCAGGGAAATAAATGATGCCATGAAACGTTCCAACGTCAGAATTATTGGAATCCCTGAAGGGGAGGAAAAAGAAAGAAGTCTAGAAGATATAGTGGAAAAAGTTGTCTATGAAAATTTTCCCAATCTCACAAATGGAAACAACGTTCATGTACTAGAGGCAGAGAGATTTCCCCCCAAGATTTTAGATTCTCGAAAGTCCTCGTGACACCTTATAGTTAAAATGAGGAATTATGTTTCAAGAGAGACCCTCTTAAAAGCAGCTAAGACAATGAAGCTCCTTACATACAGAGGAAAGCCCATTAAAATAACGTCAGACCTGTCCACAGAGACTTGGCAAGCCAGGGAGGGCTGGCAAAATATATTCAGAGTACTAAATGAGAAGAACATGCAGCCAAGAATACTCTATCCAGCAAGACTGACATTTAAAATGGATGGAGAGATAAAGAGTTTCCAAGACCAGCAAGGCTTAAAAGACTATGCAACCACCAAGCCGACACTGCAGGAAATATTAAGGGGGGTCCTATAAAAGAGAAAAAATCCCAAGAATATCATTGAACAGAAATATAGAAACAATCTACAAACAGAAAGACTTCAAAGGTAACACGATGTCAATAAAAACCTATCTCTCAATAATCACTCTCAATGTGAATGGCCTAAATGCACCCATAAAACGACACAGGGTTGCAGATTGGATAAAACGACAGGACCCATCCATATGTTGTCTACAAGAGACCCATTTTGAACCTAAGGATACACCCAGACTGAAAGTGAAGGGATGGAAAAGCATCTTTCATGTCAATGGGCCTCAAAAGAAGGCTGGGGTAGCGATTCTCATATCAGATAAATTAGATTTTAAACTAAAGACTGTAGTCAGAGATACAGAAGGACACTACATAATTCTTAAAGAGACTATCCACCAAGATGATCTAACAATTATAATATCTATGCCCCCAATATGGGAGAACCCAATTACATAAGAAAACTATTAATCAAGATAAAGAGTCATATTGATATGAATACAATAATAGTAGGAGATCTTAATATGCCTCTCTCAGAAATAGACAGATCATTGAAACAGAAAATTAATAAAGAAATAAGAGCATTGAATGAAACATTGGACCAGATGGACCTCATAGACATATACAGAACATTCCACCCTAAAACAACAGAATACTCATTCTTCTCCAGTGCAGATGGAATCTTCTCCAGAATAGACCACATACTGGGTCACAAAGCAGGACTCAACCAATACCAAAAGACTGACATTATTCCCTGCATATTCTCAGATCACAATGCTTTGAAACTGGAACTCAATCACAAGGAAAAATTCAGAAGGAACTCAAACACCTGGAAGCTAAAGACCACCTTGCTTAAGAATGCTTGGATCAACCAGGAGATCAAAGATGAACTTAAACAATTCATGGAAACCAATGAGAATGAAGACACTTCGGTCCAAAACCTATGGGATATAGCAAAGGCAGTTCTAAGGGGGAAATACATAGCCATCCAAGCCTCCCTCAAAAAAACTGAAAAATCCAGAATACACCAGCTGTCTCTACACCTTAAAGAAAGAACTGGAGAATCAACAACAAATCAAACCAACTCCACACGCAAGAAGGGAAATAATCAAGATTAGAGCAGAGATCAATGAGGTAGAAACCAGAGATACAGTAGAACATATCAATGAAACTATAAGCTGGTTTTTTGAAAGAATCAATAAGATCGATAAACCATTGGCCACACTAATCCAAAAGAAAAGAGAGAAAGCCCAAATTAATAAAATTATGAATGAAAAGGGAGAGATCACAACTAACACCAAGGAAATAGAAACAATCATCAGAAATTATTACCAACAGTTATATGCCAATAAGCTAAGCAACCTAGATGAAATGGATGCATTCCTGGAAAACTATAAACTCCCAAAATTGAACCAGGAAGAAACTGACAACCTGAATAGACCGATATCTAGTAATGAGATTGAAGCAGTGATCAAAAACCTCCCAAAAAACAAGAGCCCAGGACCTGACGGATTCCCTGGGGAATTCTACTAAACTTTCAAAGAAGAAATAACACCAATTCTCCTGAAGCTGTTCCAAAAAACTGAAGCAGAAGGAAAACTTCCAGACTCTTTTTATGAAGCCAGCATTACCTTGATCCCCAAACTAGGCAAAGACCCTACCAAAAACGAGAATTTCAGACCAATATCACTGATGAATATGGATGCTAAGATTCTCAACAAGATCCTAGCAAACAGGATCCAGCAGCACATTAAAAAGATTATCCACCATGACCAGGTGGGATTCATCTCTGGGTTACAAGGTTGGTTCAACATTCGCAAATCAATCAATGTGATAGAACAAATCAATAAGAGAAGAGAGAAGAACCACATGGTCCTCTCAATTGATGCAGAAAAAGCATTTGACAAAATCCAGCATCCATTCCTGATGAAAACGCTTCAAAGTATAGGGATAGAGGGAATATTCCTGAACTTCATAAAATCTATCTATGAAAGACCCACAGAAAATATCATCCTCAATGGGAAAAAGCCTGCAGCCTTCCCATTGAGATCAGGAACATGACAAGGATGCCCACTCTCACCACTCTTGTTCAACATAGTATTAGAAGTCCTAGCAACGGCAATCAGACAACAAAGAGAAATCAAAGGTATCCAAATTGGCAAGGAAAAAGTCAAACTCTCTCTCTTCGCAGATGACATGATTCTTTATATGGAAAACCCCAAAGACTCCACCCCCAAACTACTAGAACTCATACAGCAATTCAGTAACGTGGCAGGATACAAAGTCAATGTACAGAAATCAGTGGCTTTCTTATACACTAACAATGAAAATACAGAAAGGGAAATTAGAGAATCGATTCCATTTACTATAGCACCAAGAACCATAAGATACCTGGGAATAAACCTAACCAAAGAGGTAAAGGACCTGTACTCGAGGAACTACAGAACACTCATGAAAGAAATTGAAGAAGACACAAAAAGATGGAAGACCGTTCCATGCTCTTGGATTGGAAGAATAAACATTGTTAAAATGTCTATACTGCCTAGAGCAATCTATACTTTTAATGCCATTCCGATCAAAATTCCACCGATATTTTTCAAAGAGCTGGAGCAAATAATCCTAAAATTTGTATGGAATCAGAAGAGACCCCAAATTGCTAAGGAAATGTTGAAAAACAAAAACAAAACTGGCGGCATCACGTTACCCGATTTCAAGCTTTACTACAAAGCTGTGATCACCAAGACAGCGTGGTACTGGCATAAAAACAGACACATTGACAGTGGAACAGAGTGGAGAGCCCAGATAAGGACCCTCAACTCTATGGTCAAATAATCTTCGACAAAACAGGAAAAAATATTCAATGGAAAAAAGACAGTCTCTTCAATAAATGGTGCTGGGAAAACTGGACAGCGATATGTAGAAGAATGAAACTCGACCATTCTCTTACACCGTACACAAAGATAAACTCGAAATGGATAAAAGACCTCAACGTGAGACAGGAATCTATCAGAATCCTAGAGGAGAACATAGGCAGTAACCTCTTCGATATCAGCCACAGCAACTTCTTTCAAGATATGTCTCCAAAGGCAAAAGAAACAAAAGCGAAAATGAACTTTTGGGACTTCATCAAGATCAAAAGCTTCTGCACAGCAAAGGAAACAGTCAAAAAAACAAAAAGGCAACCCACAGAATGGGAGAAGATATTTGCAAATGACAGTACAGACAAAAGCTTGATATCCAGGATCTATAAAGAACTCCTCAAACTCAACACACACAAAACAGATAATCATATCAAAAAATGGGCAGAAGATATGAACAGACATTTCTCCAATGAAGACATACAAATGGCTATCAGACACATGAAAAAATGTTCATCATCACTAGCCATCAGGGAGATTCAAAGTTTTAACTACATTGAGATACCACCTGACACCAGTTAGAATGGCCAAAATTAGCAAGACAGGAAACAACGTGTGTTGGAGAGGATGTGGAGAAAGGGGAACCCTCTTACACTGTTGGTGGGAATGCAAGTTAGTGCAGCCACTTTGGAGAACAGTGTGGAGATTCCTCAAGAAATTAAGAATAGAGCTTCCCTATGACCCTGCAATTGCACTGCTGGGTATTTACCCCACAGATACAGATGTAGTGAAAAGAAGAGCCATCTGTACCCCAATGTTTGTTGCAGCAATGGCCACGGTCGCCAAACTGTGGAAAGAACCAAGATGCCCTTCAACAGATGAATGGATAAGGAAGATGTGGTCCATATACATGATGGAGTATTATGCCTCCATCAGAAAGGATGAATACCCAACTTTTGTAGCAACATGGACGGGACTGGAAGAGATTATGCTGAGCGAAATAAGTCAAGCAGAGAGAGTCAAGTATCATATGGTCTCACTTATTTGTGGAGCATAACAAAGAACATGGAGGACATGGGGAGATGGAGAGGAGAGGGAGTTGAGGGAAGCTGGAAGGGGAGATGAACCATGAGAGACTATGGACTCTGAAAAACAGAGGGTTTTGAAGGGGCGGGCGGGGGGAGGGTGGGAGTTTGAGGAACCAGGTGGTGGGTAATAGGGAGGGCACATACTGCATGGAGCACTGGGTGTGGTGCAAAAACAATGAACACTGTTACGCTGAAAATAAACAAATAAAAAAAAATCTTAAAAAAAAAATATAGCCACTCCTACTCTCTTTCGGTTACCATTTTGCATGGAGTATCTTTTTCCAACTTTTCACTTTCTACCTACATGTTACTTAAAGCTAAAGTGAGTCTCTTGCACGCAGCACATTGCTGATCTTATTATTTTTTTAAGCCATTCAGCCACTTTGTGCCTTTCGGTTGGAGAATTTTCTCTATTTATATATAATTGTTAGTAAGTAATAATTGTCACAAACTATTGTCATTGATTATTTTCTGACTGCTTCTTAGTTCTTTTGTTCCTTTCTTCTCCTCTTACTGTCTTGCATTAAGACTTTATGACTTTTTTGATAATGATATGCTTTATTTCCTCTTTCTTGTCTTTTATATAACTACTAAAGGTTTTTTCTTTGTGGTTACCATAAGAGTTACATAGAACATCTCATAAATATAACAGTCTACTTTAAGCTGGTAAGCACTTACCTTCAACCTCCTCAAAAAGCTATACTTTCACTTCTCCTCCCCCTACATTTTATGCTGTTAATGTCACACTTCACATCTTTAATACTGTTTATTCATTAGCAAATTATTTTATCTATAGCTATTTTTAATATTATTATTATTTTTTTGAAGTTTTATTCTAGACACTGGGTGTTATACACAACTAATGAATTGTTGAACATTATATCAAAAACCAATGATGTACCATACATTGGCTAATTGAATTTAAAATTTAAAAAAGAAAGAAAACAATCCCCTCCAAATAAATAAATAAAATTGAATCAGGCCATCCTTAAATAAATAAATAGATAGAATTCACTTTTATTCTAGAGAGAAAAATGACTTACACACCACCATCACATTGTTTGAATTTAACTATATATTTACCTTTACCAGTGAATTTTGTTTTCATGTTGTTATTAGTGTCCTTTCATTTCAACTTGAAGTACTCCCTTAGCACTTCTTGTAAGGCAAGTCTAGTGGTGATGAACCACTTTAGTTTTTGTTTGTCTGGGAAATGTTTTTATCTCTCTTTCATTTCTGAAGGACAGTTCTGCCTTAAAGGCATATGAGTACAGTATTCTTGGTTGATAGGTTTTCTTTCAGCACTTTGACTATATCATACCACGCCTTCTGGACCTGTAAGATTTCTGCAGAAAACCCCACTGATAGGCTTTTGTGGTTTCCTTCGCTTATGATAAGTCATTTTATACTTGCTGTTTTCAAAATTCTCTCCTTGTTTTGACTTTTAACACCTGATTATAATAAGTCTCAGAGTAATCTTTGGGTTGATCTTGCATGGGGTCTTTGAGCTTCTTATAACTGAATGTCCATATCTCTTCTAAGATCTCTTCCAAATTCCAAGAATTTTCAGCTATCATTTCTTTCTATAACATTTCCATTCCTTTCTCTTGCTTCTCTTCCTGGGACTCCCATGATATAATGTCCATTTACTTGATGGAGCCCATAACTCATGTAGGTTTTCTTCACTCTTTCTCTTTTTTCTTTTTGTTCCTCTCACTGGCTAATTTCAAAAGATCTGTCTTTGAGGTCATTGATTTTTTTTCTTCTGCATGACCAAGTCTGTTGCTAAAACTCAAATATTTCAGTTTTGTCATTATATTCTTCAGGTCCAGGATTTCTGTTTGGTTCTTTTTTTATGGTGTCTATTTATTTATTAAACTCATTTTGTTCATGCATTGCTTCCATGATTTCATTTAGTTGTCTATCTGTATTCTCATGCATTCCATTCAAGATAATTTTTTTTTTTTAAAAATCAGATGCATGTCTGGTATCTACTACTTGTAGATATCCATTTCTTTGGGGTTAGTTACTAGAGCTTTATTAGCTTCCTTTGGTGGTACATATTTATATTATTCTTTATGACACATAAAGTCCCACACAGATGTCTGTGCATTTGAAAGAACCAACAACTTTTCCCAGTCATTACAGACCAGTTTTAGCAAGCAACACCTTCTGCTGTTTGCTCCTTGGGTTGATGGGATTATTTCCAGAATCATGATTGTGCTGGATTGGAACTGGTTATGAGGCTGTGACTGGGTATGCAGTAAGATCCATGGTAGTCAGGCTTTTTACCAGGATCTTGGATGGGTGTGTATTGTGCCTGGTCCCTGCGCAGATGAGACTGCCTCTAGTATCTTATTCAGTAAGGTGGTGCTAGAACAAGTGTCCACTTGAGGGTTCACATTTGGATCCTCAGAGAAGGGTATATCCATCTCTATGGCAGGTGTGGCTCCTGCCAGGACCCTTAGAAGACTACTACCTGGTCACTGGATGAGTCCTGGTCACTGGATGAGTCCTGGGTAGACAGGACTGGCTCTGGATGGCACCGGAAACTCAATCCACAGGGCTGTTTCAGGTTCCACAGCTAAGACTGAGGTCTGCCCCTTCCTCTGGAGACGGTGTATCTCCTACCAGGTCCCTGAGTAGGTTGGACTGGCCCATGACTGTAACTAGAGGAGCTAGAGCCAAGTGTAGTACCCTTTCAGGATCTCCTGAGGGGCAGACATGGGGATCTCCAACCTATCTCAGTACCAGCTGGACTACTCAAAGACTGTACCTAGAAGGGCCTGGAGTCAAGTTTACGGCCCTTTCAGGATACCCTGAAAGTGTACAAAACTATCTGCTGCCTGCTCTCTGTGCCATCAGAACTACTGACACACTGAGTCTTTGAGGGGGGCTGGAATATAGGATCTCCCAGGGCGTAGACAGGAGTGTCTCCTACTGGGGCCCTGACCCGCAGACTGCTAGAAAACTGAAAGACTAGCAGTCTATGGCTGTGAGGACCTGGAGCCATGTATAGGGCCCTTTGAGGGTCTCTGGGGATACAGATAAGAGTTTGTCCTTTCTGGTCCCTGTGCCAATAGATTGTGGCTAGCAAAGGGTTAATGCCTAATGTAATACCTTTTCAGGACCTCCAGGGGCAAGATGGAAATATCTCCTGCTGGGTCAAGTCTCTGTACTTTAAACTACATTTATCAGGGCGCCTGGATGGCTCAGTGGTTTAGGCTGCTGCCTTCAGCTCAGGTCATGATCTCAGGGTCCTGGGATCGAGTCCCGCATCGGGCTCTCTGCTCAGCAGGGAGCCTGCTTCCTCCTCTCTCTCTGCCTGCCTCTCTGCCTACTTGTGATCTCTCTCTGTCAAATAAATAAATAAAAATAAAAAAAAATCTTTAAACTACATTTATCAGTCTACACTACAAAAAAGAAAGGTATCTGGCTATCGCTTCACAGGGTTCTTATAAAGTGTTACATTTACATTTATATATTTAACCATACACACACACTTAAATGTAACAAGGTTTATATTATAATAGGATCTCAGTGTTCAGGGAAACCTAAGTAAAACAATGTACTTTTACTACAGAATTTAAAATATTTGTCTGTATGAGGGCAAAACATTTTAAAGTAGCATCTTGGGTTCAGATTATGAAGCAGTCACTTGAATTAAATAACATTAGTTTTTGTTACTCAAAAAGTAGTCAAAAGTCTTAAAATAGCAAAGGCAGTTCTTAGTTATTGGGTATTTGATCAGTTAAGGGACTGAGATAGGCACATACATACAAAAATAATTACCCTAAAAACCTTCGGAAATGCATGGGTATTACATATAATAACACTGTCAAATGACATCATCCAGTGGCTAACAATAATTCTTCTATACCCATATATTGCCTTATACCTGCAAAAGAATTCATCATCATATAGATTTAACCTCTTCTTATCTTTTACTTTTTCCAGTATCATTGGTTATTTCTGTGTCTATGAAATATTTAAGGAGAAAAATACCCAAAATCTTATTCTTATGTTATAATTGAATCAATCACCTCTATTTAAAACTATCCTTGATACTAGCCAAAAGGGCCAGGAAGCCATCTTCTATTTAAAACTGAACTGGGAGGAGGAATTTTAAAAAATACATGAAATAATTACTTCTGCTTCACACTAAACATGCATCCAAATTAATTTGGTAAGTTATTCAAGGTCATTTTCTCCCTAGGGCAAGACTAAATTAGAGATCTGAACTGCCCAGAAATTTTACTGCAGTCATTCTTTCTTCATAACGTGGCTGTTAAGTGAAAGGACTTCAAATTTTTCCTCCATGTGTTATGTCATCTTAATAAACAATGTTTTGATAATAAGGATTAAAATGTACCAATATATTCAAAATTTCACAAGGTGAGCTCTAACAGTCAGCAGAACAAAATGTTCTGAACAGAAGACATAGAAATTCCATTTTCACATCCAGACAGCAGCCAGAACATCATTTCCCAAAATGTGGTCCCCATAATACTGGTCCTGTGAAGTCCTGACAAGAAAAGGTTTGGAAGCTGAATACATCTGGAAAACATAACTTACACACTGCTCCTCTGAGAGATACACTAGCACACATTTGCTCCTAGGAATCTTTAGAAAGAAACTTCTTAATTTTGTTTAATTCAGTGTTATCCAAGTATTTTTCTGCATTAACAGAACTAGTGCTCCTTTGAAACACTTTGGAGAATACTGCTCTAGAAAACTCCAAGTATCATTTGTATACAAAAAAACCAGTATGGATTCCAGACTTCATGTAGTCAAAAGCAAGAAGACTTTCCACCCTGCCTCCTGGAACCTCTGACTTCCATTGTCCTCCTCCATGCCCAGGTTAACCCAACCTCAATCTATTAGTATTAAAAAAAAAAAAAAAAAAAAGTGAAAGTCACACCTAGCTTCCCATTTTATTCACCTTTTAATTTCAACTCTGAATCTCTCACTTGGCTTTCAGTAAGCTTACATCCCTTTCAGTAAGTTCTTAGTTTCACACTGAAAGCCTTCATCTGGCATTCTAGATTCTGGCTAGCTAAATCTATGACCAACTTCGGACACTGGCATCTTCTGTGCTCCGTGTCCAGGTTTTCCTTTTGATCTTCTGCACAGGCTGTCAGTTTAGGTCTCTACTTTGGGCTCATCCTTCTGCCTGAGACAAAAGCATTAAAGGCAAACCCCAAACTGTGGGAAGAAGGGTGTGCCCCACAGAGAAACAGACATCTCCTTGCAGCTTCCAATCCCCCTTCAGTCAGGGAAGAAAAACCCTGAAGAGCTTCTTCTCTCATCAAGACACAGGGTGATGGCAGCAGAAAGCTCAATGATAGGGCACTTCACTTTGAGTTAGGTTTCAGGGATGAGTTGGAGCAGAAAGCACGGGAGAAATTGGTGGCTGAATAACTGTGAGCTTCCTGCATCCCATGGCTGTATATTATAAGGATTTAAAAATGATTTGCCTTGAAAACGTTGTCTTTGATCCCTGTGACTATCTCCTACTTGTTTAATGAGATCCTTACATGGTATCTTTGGGTGGTCAGGGCAAGAAGCTGTTAAAAACAAAGACAGCAATTTAAAGCAGTTAATCTTAAGGACCTCTAGATAGCCTCCTCAGTAGGAATCCAGGAGACACTGAACCAAATGGCAAGTGTAGGGCTGATTGCCCTATTTACAAGGAAAACCTCCAAAATCAAGATTAGGACAAATAAATGTGCATCATCTATACCTACTCTTAGCCATCCTACCATTTCTTTATTCAAAGGCATTTGTATTTGAAACGTTGGGAAATGCAGAACTAGACCAAGGCACATTGCAAATACCATCATCCTGGCATGTATCTCTGATGATCTGCCATACACCTGGGCACACTGGCATATATTAATTCATTTTAGGGAGATCATTTCCTGGTGACTTCAAGAATGACTACTGGAAGCTCCTTTGGAATACTGAGTAATGAGTTTTTAGCTTCTCCTTCTAAGGACTCAACAGAGACATAAAGGGAAGTGAAGAGTATTTATGAAGACATAGCCTTGCCCAAAGATGCCCTCCCAAGTTGATGTATGAAAGGGGAGAATGGTAATATGTTAATACTCTGTATAAAAACTATGAGGTATGTCACATTATCAAGGAAATACATCATGTCATTTAATTTACTTCTAAAAAGATATAAAGAAGATTATAAACTCCTTAAGAGCAGGAAGTATGGGACACCATTTTGCATCCTACGTATTGTCTTACTCAGACCCTTCTGCATTGCAGACATCTGATAAACATGTACTGAATATGTGGGTCAGGGAGTAGGTGAGTGTGAGTGCATGAAGCATTCAATTAGTGGAATACTAGTGAAATAAAGGCTTTATATGAATAAGTTGGTAGACAACTGAACGCTACATATTAAGTAAGTGGCAGGTGCCTGGGTGGCTCAGTTGGTTAAGCCTCTGCCTTCAGCTCAGATCATGATCTCAGGGTCCTGGGATGGAGCCCTGCATTGGACTCCCTGCTCAGTGGGGAGTCTGCTTCTCCTTGTCCCTCTTGCTCTGCCTCGCTCCACTTCTCATGTGCTCTCTCTTTCTCTGCTCTCTCTCAAATAAATAAATAAAATCTTTAAAATAAATAAATAAACAAAAATAAAATAAATAAATAAAGACAAAAATCTAGAGAGGCTAAATATAATACTGAGAAATGTTTTATTTTGCTTTTTTTAAGTAACAGGGCAACTTTTTTTTTTTTAACATTTTATTTATTTATTTGCCAGACAGAGATCACATGTAGGCAGAGAGGCAGGCAGAGAGAGAGGGAGAAGCAGGCTCACCCATGATCTCAGGGGTCATGAACTGCACTCTGCGTGGAATCTGCTTGGGATTCTCTCTCTCCCTCTCCCTCCCGCTCTGTCCCTCCTCCTGCTCATGCAAGGGCTCAGGCACACATTCCAAAATTAATTAATTAATTAATTAATTAATAAACAAATAAAACTTCCTAAAAAGCACCATCTAAAGTTAAAAGTATCCCAAAAGAATTAAAAAATAAAACAAAAAACTATTAACATTGCCTACCTGTGAGAAATGAATTGGGCTTTACTTCATTAAATTCAAAATAGTTTCCTTTCTCGTTCAAAGAACATTTATTATCTTAATCATCATCACCATCATCGCCTTTTGAAAATCTCACCATACATGATCAAGAGAGGTAAGTCAGGTAGATTCTCCAGAGAATACCTCCGAAGTTCTGGTCTTCTTATAGGAGATGAGCATCTAACATCAGTTTGAACATTAGAATTTTATTACCTTTCACACTATTTACTAGTTTTAATGTCAGTTTCAAACAGAGGAGGAAAAAACCTTTGTTATGATGCTGTGTCAATATGCGAAATACATTTTGCATATGAGAAAACATTTTTATAGAACCATGCAATTTCACCGTAGAAAGGAACCACAGGAGCCATCTGTCAACCTCCCATCCCAGGAAGAAAGCACCACTTCAAGGTTCCTGCTACATGTTCAAGGATAAAGGGCTGTTATTTTTTCAAGAAGATGGTTCAGTTGTGAATCAACTAGAAAGTTATCCAAATTTACTTTTAGTCTAGCCTTTAAAGGTCTAGTCTAACCTAAAGGTCTAACCTAATTGGTCTAGCCTTTAAAGAAAAAAAAAAAGGATTTTTCTCTCTAATCCATCATTTTTGGTTCAAGATTTCTGGGATCCTCCCTCATCCACGTAGCTTTGCACCCCCAAAATATTCCTGAACCTCAGGAACATCAAGAAATGAGGAAGCAGAACAAGCTTGCTAAGCCACTTGACAGAGCATCCATGCCACCAAAAACCTTCCTACCTGCCTAACTCCTTTCAAATACATCCCAGAGTCATCTAAGTAGTTAGTATTTTCAAAAGGGAAGTCTTTCAAAAGACTGGTTCTAAACTAATCTTGATTGATTATATGAACTAATCATCCCACACATGCAGCTTCTCTCCAGGATCATCCTCTCCATGGACGTGAACCTACACCCTTCGTCAGTGTCCACCAAGCAGTGATCCTTATCCCTACTCTAAGGCATGAGAGTAAAAGAATAAAGATCATATTCCTCCCCTACCATATACCTGCCTAGAGATATCTTTAAACTACAGCAGGATATAATTAATAGCCCTAATTATGAAAAGAGGCTAAAATCAAGTCATACTCAATTCACTTGTATTCTTGGGAAAACTGCAGCAGATGCCCTAGTTCTCATTCTTATTTTTAGACACACTTCTCATCCATTCAAATGAAAATCAAATGAGCTCCCAACAGTTAAAACCATCACCAAAATCTGTTACTCTGAACACTGAAAACTTTTTAGTATAAATATTGTTGCTAATCTGAGATCTTTTCCTTTCTTGTTATCACGTATAAGTTTTTATCCCAATTCAATTCAATCATTTCAAAGTTAATTTGCAACTGATACAATGACTACTTTTAAAAGACAATGCAACATCTGAAGACTCACTAAAATTTTTATTGTACCCTTCAATAGACTTTTGTTCTATCCCCTTCCTTCCCTATTCATTTCCACTTGAATAATCCTGGCTCCCAGTCAGCCAGTCTTGGAGAAGATCCTGCTCCCCCTCCCACTCCCCATCCCTAACCAGGGTGTGCCAAACACTTAATTTTTATTCATGCCTCGGCAGTTCCTTTCTTCTTAGTCTTTCCAACCTCCTCTGTGTTACAGTTCAGGGGAGTTACAAGGCCAGTGATTTGTGCAAGTGGTAGAGGATCCTGACACTGTTTGGAAGGAGCCTACTCCTCTGGCACTTTTCGACACACCATCAGGCAGTAAGTATCATCTGCAGGCCAGTGAGGAATTCTTTGTGGGACCTCAGGGTGCCTCTGGTACCGTGGCAATTAACAGGCATTAAAACCAAATATTTTACCCAGATTCATCCTACCTACCACAATGGAAACCTCCTTTCCATCCAGGATGGTATCTCCCAAGCCATAATCCTAGGGGATTATGTTTGGTTTTGTGTGTTTGTGGAGGCTAGCAACAAGAGTGGGTTCTGTGCCATTGCTCTGAGGTTACCTGGTAGCATTTGTTAGAGTCTTTAACTCTCAAATTCTGGGTTTCCTGAAAGATACTAGGAAGTGAAATGAGAATGGGAAAGAGATCACAAAGAAATAGGACAACTGAGAGAATCTCAAACCACCTCACCAACATACAGTGACTAGTCAGTTTTTGTTGCCCTGTGAAAGGGCATACTAATCTAGACAGGTCAGCTGACCCAGGTGCTTCCTCAGGCCTGGCCAGGTGAGTGCTGCTCCTCACCCTTGATGCTCTGTGAAGGCTGAGGCTCTTCTCTGTGTCTGTGTGGGGATCTCCTTAGACATAGCAGAGCTGGGAAACTGATGCTGCCCAGACCCGAAATCAGTGAGGACTGAACTGTTTTTCTAATTCTCTGAACATAAACTTGGCAGGAGGTTCTTTGAGTTACCAAGCAACCGAACATCTGACATGACGCCTTTAACAACCTTTTCCATAGATTACTAAAAGTTCCCAGAACAAATTCATGTCTGGTCCAGTGAAGAAAGAAGAAGGAAACAGAAGTAGCCAAGAAGGGGGTGGGGAGAAAAAGGCCAAGAGAGCAAAAAAAGAGCCAGCATATCCTCAAGACATGTGGAAACAGGAAGAAGAAGAAAGCAGATAAATGAGCGGCACTCCCAAAAAAGGAGAATATGCATATACGGTACAAAATTATACCCCAAATGGCATTTCCTGAAAGCTCGAAGAAGCAGTCTTGCAGCAAGAGAAGAGCTTCTAAACTTTTCACTTGTTCTACAGAACAAGTGTCACAAAATCTGTAATAGGAGGCTGATGTTCCTGACAACCTCATGCAGACAAAGAGTAGAAAAACAATGGGCGGGAAACAGCAAGGTTTAAGAGCTCACTACCTCTGGCTTAGAAAGCTCTCAATCCATCCCTGAATGACCCAGGCTAGAAGCCTTGCTGCTGTCCATCAGGATCCACTCCCTACCCTACCCCTGGCAAGGCAACCAGGGGGGAATTATTCGTGGATAATTTGAAGTTCATAATGAACCAACCAAAAGTCAATCTGCTTTATATTAACACTGTGACTAACTTCTAACATGAGGAATTGCTACAGTTTTAATAATATGTGGGTAGGCCTCAAATTCTCATTCTCTCTCTTTCTCTTTTACTTTGAATTAACACTATATTCTACATGGAAATTCATTCACAAAGTTTCCAGTTATACTGTCAGCCCTGACACACAGAGACCTAGCTTATAGGCATTCCTTTGCAGACCAAGTTCTCACGGATCAGAATCACTGGAGCTTGCTGAAGTATTTCTTGCCTCTGGCCTCTAGAATACTTCATATCTATTGTTTAAACAACATATTATAAATGTTGACTATCAAGAGGAAGAACCAAAACTTGAGTTACACCAATTTTGCCATTTTTGTGTGACCACTTGGAATTTTTAATTCATGATTAAAATTCAGAACACTAAAATAGAGTGCAAACTGTAAAACAGAGAACAACTGTATTGTTTGTTTGATAAATGAAAATTTAAGATCATACATAAAATACTTTACTGAATTTGAATAATTTTATAACAATTAATAACGTTGTACATTATTCTTTTGTTATTTGTTATTTCTGTTAATTATATTTCTAATAAAGCTAAAGAATGGATCAAGAAAACAATGATTATGATGGATAATTCACATGGTTATTGAAATAATTCTGTCCTATATGGGAGGAGGAGTATTAAAAATTATCTGTTCCAGAGGTGCCTGGGTGGCTCAGTGGGTTAAAGCCTCTGCTTTCGGCTCAGGTCATGATCCCAGGGTCCTGGGCTCCCAGAGCCATCGGGTTCTCTGCTCAGCAGGGAGCCTCCTTCCTTCCTCTCTCTTTGCCTGCCTCTCTGCCTACTTGTGATCTCTGTCAAATAAATAAATAAAATCTTTAAAAAAAAAATTATCTGTTCCAGGTGCCTGAAATGCTAGGTCTGCCATTACATCTATGGAGCACACAAAGGTGCCCTCTGGCTTCCAATCCAGTTCACAAAGGACCACTAGTGTAGAGCAGGAAAGAAGAATGAGACTGGGGCATTCATGTCTCCTTTCCATGCAGGCTTGCCCCAGTCTGGCAATATCCTTTGACTTTTTCCCCCAGATTAATTGAGGTATGATTGACAAACATTGTATATATGATGTTTTAATATATGTATGCATTGTGAAATGATTCCCTCAACCAGGAAAATTAACCTATCCATCACCACATATATTTACCCTTTTTTGTATGCGTGAGCTAAGAACACTTAAGATCTATTCTAGCAACTTTCAAGTCTATAATCCAGTATTATTAACTACAGTCACCATGTATATTCCTGAAATATTTCCACTGTATATTATTCTGCCATGTCACATATTCTTTATCCATTCTTCTGTAGATGGACATTTAGGTTGCTTCCATAACATGGATGCTGTGAATAATGCTGCCATGAACATGGGTGCATACATCTCTACAAGATAGTGATGTTGTTTCCTTTGGATATATACCCAGAAGTGGGATTTCTGGATCAAACAGACATAGGTTCTATCTTTTTAGTTTTCTTGAGGAACTGCCATATCATTCTCCAGAATGGATATACCATTTTTACATTCCCACCATCCTCTGACTATGGCCAGATTTCAGAGCTCTGTCAGAAACTCTTCCCACAAAGCTGGTTCTCAACATTCTCTCCTTGTCCCTGTCCCTCTCCCTATTCTTCTCCCTTTCCTGCTGTTTTTGGATTACAGTTACTGCTTATTTCTTTTCCCAGTTCAGACCCAGGGATAGACAGGCATCACCCTTACCCCTTAGTACCTAAGGATACTGTACTATCCCTTGTCATTTTTCTATATCCTGTGCACACCTTTATAAATTTAGTTTTAAACTCTGAAGTTACCCAATTTGTATGTATCGACTATTTCCTGCTAAGACCCTAATATATATTCTTACTCCTCATAACCCCAATTTCCATCATTACCCTAGACCTCAAATGGGAAGTTTTCTCCTCCTTAAATATGCATATTCTGATTCCATCAGTTCCTAGAATCCTAGGAATAGAGTGGTTGATTTTAATTGTTTAGTAGTTTAGTTTAGTTTAATTACAGTTGTAGGGTTCAGGGGATAGCAGGGGAAATGTCACAGAATGTGCACTAAGCTGAGGAATCTCTTCAGCTCAGCCTCTGTATATCTCTCCCTTCTCAAAAGTTTACTAGTCACCTCATAAAAGTAACATTGGAAAACTGTCTCATTTAGTATAACCCCTACCTCCACAAAAATCACTTCATTATTTTTCTGCTTCTCTCAAAAATGGTAACTAAGAAGTCACCAGTCATACCATCTCTGCCAATAAGTGTATATGTTCTGGGATTAATCACAATCTTTTGTCATTTTATAAGGGTTCATCTTCAAGCTAATAGAAAGGATTAATTCCAGGCAGTACTGACTTCAATC
This sequence comes from Meles meles, assembly GCF_922984935.1. NCBI lineage: Eukaryota > Metazoa > Chordata > Mammalia > Carnivora > Mustelidae > Meles > Meles meles. The sequence continues at coordinate 86,183,917 of NC_060071.1, read as the reverse complement.
TGTCTGCATCCTTGACCCTTCATTTTATCTATTTCCAAGTTAACAGCAACTAAAATGATGAAAAAGACTGTACTAAAATTTTCCTTAGAATAAAGAATATTTTTTTTAATATTTTAAGGGGGGGAAGCATATTTATGAAACTCAAAGGATCTTGATTCTGTCTCCCTCTTACTGTTTAATATGAGAACTGGACCTCATAGTGCCAGGCAAACTCCAGTAGGAAAACATAGAATTATACCTGGCACAGAGTAAAACTACATAATTTCTGCAAAGCAGTTCATCTGTTCTGATCCTAAACTGTTTCCCTGGAGAGAATTTGGTGGTGGAAAGGGCCATCAAAGAAGACACAATTCCCGTAGCTAATCTGTACTGATGACAATGAGGGAAAATTGAACAACAAGAGCTATAGTAACAGAGAAAACATCACGCTTACTATGTGTGCAAAGCACTGTTTTAAAGTCTTTACGGGCATTGACTCATTTAATCCTCAGGGCAGCCTCAAGAATTAGATCACTATTACTACTCCCATTTTGCAAATTAAGAAACTGAGATTCAGAGAGTTTCAATAATTTGTCCAAGGTCACACAACTAGTAAATGACAGCACTGGGATTCAAGTGCAGGCCACCCAACTTAGAGCCCTTACATCTAACTATCAAGATAAACAGTTTCTAGTAGAACTTAGGAACAAAGTCCTTTTAGTGTTACACAATTAAAAAAAAAATACAATTGGCTTATCATAGCACATGACTCCCATTTAATCTCAGCTTCTCTTTCAGGAACAACAACTGAAAATGGGAACTGAGGTATCCCAAGAGAACTCCTACTGTATCTGTGAGGTTATGGACATGGCATTGGGGCCTAGGACCAGGAAGAGAAGAAAATGAATAAATGAGTTCAGTAATTCTCATCATTTAGGAGGGAGTCAAAAACTCCTTTGTGAATCTAGACAGCTTTGGTCTCTCTCCTCAGAAAACATTTACCTTGCATTTAATTTCAGGGAGTCTGCAGCAGCCCTAATGCCCATCCACAGGCCCTCTGTGAGAAAACTCTCTTCTTGGACGATTTCTGAGTCTACAGTTCTGTATACTACATAAGGAAAAAAAATCAACCAATGAACTAATACTTTTTGAGTGTCTACTACATGCCAAACATGGTGCTCAGTCTTATGTGGAGAGTGTAAGAAAAGGTATCACACAGTCCCTGCCTTCAAAGAGCTGCACAGTTTGCAAAGCAAGATAGGATAAGAGTGGAGTGATTAACTTTTCCGAGTACTCAGAAGAAAGAAATATTACTTCTTGCTGACATTGTTAGGCCAGGCTTCAAAAGAAGACTTGGAATATGATCTAGCCTACAGACATGATTACAGTTGAAGAGGAAATGGAAAAGGCATTTGATGATATCAGGAAATGAGAATTCTTCATTTTAACACTTGCTTAGTTCTGTGGGCTTAAAAACGTCATTTAATGCAAAGTATTATAGATTAGCTATATTTATTAAGAACCTTATTTTCCGGGTAGGGAGAAGGTGGTGGGGTTATAGACATTGGGGAAGGTATGTGCTATGGTGAGTGCTGTGAAGTGTGTAAACCTGGCGATTCACAGACCTGTACCCCTGGGGATAAAAATACATTATATGTTTATTAAAAAAAAAAAAAAATTTGGAAGGGGAGGTGAAGCACAAGAGACTATGGACTCTGAAAAACAACCTGAGGGTTTTGAAGGGTCAGGGGTGGGAGGTTGGGGGAACAGGTGGTGGGTAATGGGGAGGGCACGTTTTGCATGGAGCACTGGGTGTTGTGCAAAAACAATGAATACTGTTACGTTGAAAAAATAAATAAATTTAAAAATACCAAAAAAAAAAAAAAGAACCTTATTTTCCTACCAGATAGTGTGTTTCATGCCACCTTGGTACCAATTTGCTCACGTTGGTCCAGCTATCTGCTGGGAAGGAAGCCCACAGTGGAAACCCTTGGCCTTTCAGCTCAGAAGCCAAGGAGGATGTACATCACACTGTTAACTGTGATAAGGATACCTGTCAATAGAAATTAGCTGAGGCTTTCAACTCATTTCCCTGTGTCCAGAGGAACCAACAGATAAAAATTTATTTTAATTCCAAGGTGGCTTTGTATCTCATTAGCAATCCCATGAGCCCCTACTCTTTTCATCCAACTGTCAACAGTCCTTGATGTTCTGAATAAAGAAACTGTCCAAACTAGGATTAACGTGAGGTGGGGAAATCACTGTTCCTTTTTTCAGACTCCATGTGGAGGTGATGAGCTGGCTCAACTCTCTAGAGAGCTCCCTTATTATTTTCTTTGCAATCCTGGTCACGATTCAGGATTCAGGCACTTGCATCATGTGGCCTTGATTCCTGCTGCAATTCTTTCCAGCAAAAAAGCAAAGCAGAAGGACAGGGTATATTTTGGTAAATCAATGTGGAGTTGGTTGGGAAATTCTAGAAACTGGAATTAAAGCCTCAAAGAAGACAGATTAAGTTCGTAATTAACTAAAGTTTGCCAGAAAATAACAACATATAGAAAGAGAACAGAAGCAAGTAAACATCCAGTAAAACTGTCATCATACATTCAACCAGAAATGGAACCTGAATCCCACATGTACAAACGAGAGGCAAATTTGGAGCAGTTGCCTCTTTTCGAGAGATTCACAATTTGGAAAGTGTTACAGCACATCCCCAGAGGACGGGGGGGGGGGGGGGGGGGGGGGGCGGTGTGGAAAAGTAGAGAAGGAAGTTTCACAGAAAATTAATAGTTTAAGAAAAGAAATGAAAGCATAATTTATTTTTTTTTAAGATTTTTTATTTATTTATTTTACAGAGAGAGAGATCACAAGTAAGCGGAGAGGCAGGCAGAGAGAGAGAGGAGGAAGCAGGCTCCCCGCGGAGCAGAGAGCCCGATGCGGGGCTCGATCCCGGGACCCTGAGATCATGACCTGAGCCGAAAGCAGTGGCTCAATCCACTGAGCCACCCAGGCGCCCCTGAAAGCATAATTTAAATGAACTCAAATACTTTAGCATGCTACAGCTGGGTATGGCAAGGAATAAGACACCATACTCATGTAGTAACTGCATCGCTTAGAATATTTGGAGTTGTCAATAATGGGGAAACTCTGACTCAAACTGTATTTAAAGCTTTTTTTTTTTTTTAATTTTTGCATTTACACAGTATCTCATATAATGAAATAACAGAGGTAAGGCAGCACCTCGCCAAGGAGGAGCAATCAGGATTCCAGCTCTGCTGTCCTGGGAGTCTCATGGTTCTGCTCATTACCCTAGATGCCTATGCATCTAGGTTCTAGGCATCGTGTCCTGTTGCAATGTCCAGAGGAAAAGCAGGACCAGCTTTTACTGTCTTTCCTCAGGACTGCTAGAACCTTTCCCAAAAGCTCTCAGCTAACTTCCCCTCACATCCCGGATTTAGATCACATGCCAGCCCATTCCTAAGCCAGTTACCAATGGGAAGAATAGGATTACTATGACTGGTTCTCAACCTGTGGTCCCTGGACCATCAGCAGTACCTGGGCACAATGAAAACTACTAAGACAAGCTCCAGCCTTCCTGAATCAAAATCTCCAGAGTTAGGGTATAGCATCTGTGTTTCAACAAGAATTCCAAATTTTTAGGATACACTCAAGTTTGTGAATCACTGGTTAAGAGTAGAAGGGTGTTGGATTATCAGCCACCATGAGCAGGACACCAGGATCGGCAAATGAGGCAGATCACAACCATTAAGATGACTGAAGAGTTGGGCGCCTGGGTGGCTCAGTGGGTTAAGCCACTGCCTTCGGCTCAGGTCATGATCCCAGGGTCCTGGGATCGAGTCCCGCATCGGGCTCTCTGCTCGGCAGGGAGCCTGCTTCCCTCTCACACTCTCTGCCTGCCTCTCTGCCTACTTGTGATCTCTGTCTGTCAAATAAATAAATAAAATCTTTAAAAAAAAAAAAAGATGACTGAAGAGTTACATTCAACTAGCATTTTTGAATGCTTGCTCCATTCTAATTTTTTTAACCTACACTGTATCTTTAACTTTCCATAGCAATTCTGTCAGGTATTTTTGTTTCATTTTACAGATGAGGAACTAGAAGTCCAGATAATTTAACTTGTCTAATTTTATAACACAAAGTCAAGATTTGAACTTAGGTCTTCTGGTTGTAAATCTAGTTTTTATTATATTATGCCAGAACTCACAGGCATAGGTTACCCCAGTCCATACTCGTATTTTAGGGAGGCTCTAAATTCCATGATATTCATATTTAAACAAAGATTGACCAGAGAAATATGCTCAGGTCTACAGTCTTTTTTGGGTCCTGGAATTGTAAGGAAATTCCAGGTCGTGAGGCCTTCTTAGCTCCCTGGAGTCCAGAGACAACAAGGCCTCAAGAGATGGTCCAGAAATACAACAGAGACTTTTTTCTTCTTTCTCAGGAATGGAAGGGAAACCCCAAAATGGCTCAAACATAAAGAAATCTGAAAAACAGGTACTCAAATTTCTGTTGCTCCTGAGGTCACTGCCACTCTCAGTAACAAAGGGCCTTCTGTATAAATGACACATAAGGTGACCAACAAGGTGAGGCACGAGAACTGAGATTCTTGCGCTGAACCAAGACCCTCAAAGGACTTTATTCTCAGAGAACAGGTAAACCAGAAAAAAATCTACCCACAGAGGAAGAAACAAGGAACCTTCTCTATCTCGGGCTGAACTCTAAGGGAAGAAAAAAAAAAAAGAAAAAACCTCCTCTGGTAATTTGTAAGCCCAGGCCTGCCCTCATGTGGGTCTGAAATACACATTTACATTACCTACAAGGGCAGGTAAATCTCAGAGAAATTAACATCAAAATTGGTTTCCAGATGTCACTGTCCCTGAGGTCCTAGCTAAACAAACAACAAACAGGAAGCCTCTCCATAAAGCCATACCTATAACACTGACCACGAGTTATTTCACAGATAACAAGAGCTCACAACCCTAACACACAATACCTGAACAAGCGTGTCACCATAGCCAAGAGTCAGCAGAAACAACAAATGTGAACTTCACATAACAGAATTATCAGAACAGGCTAGAAGACAAGCAGGTTTTAAATTATTTTTTTAAAGTAAAAGAAGGAATAAAAATATGAAAAAGGAACAAGATACTATCAAAAAAAGAACCAAGCAGTTTTGAAAAAGACGCAACAGGGAAATTTCCAACTTCCGTCATTCTCAACAAGAAACGTATGACCTCACTGAGAAATCAGCCTTGGGTGGAACAAAGGAGCTATGGAAGGAAAACTATCGCTCCATGAAGCATTTTGTAATTTGGGTATCTAAGCAGGGAGTTCCCCAAATGCCCAGCTTTAAATGGTACTCAATGCCTACCCCTACCGTGACATGGAGAGATTAGTACCTGTCCCTTGGTGTAACATGGTAAAAATTGGACAATGGTTAAATAGCAATATTTTTTTTAATGAGGAAGGAATATTTAATGAAAAGCTTTGTAAAGTCCTTGCTCTGTAGAACCTCTTTATCATAGTGTAAATTTTTAGGCTTAATATTTATATTTTACGGTTATTTTCCAACAAAGTCCAACATTTCAGAAAATACCAGATTAAGCTCAAACTTCTAATTATGTAAGTGAGTCTTCTCTGTCAAACTTATTATAGCTTTTTGCTCTGACTCCCTATATGAGGAGTATTTCCTTGAAATTTTATTTCTAATAACTTGTGTTAGTACAAAGGGAAGAATACAATGTGCAGAGCACCATCAATTTGCACCACATAAAAATTCAATTCCAATCTTGGAGAAATGCCACTGTGAAGGCCTGCAAGTTTGGTAATCATCACAAATTTACTTACCCACAGAGACTGCCCCACCCCTTCTTCTGGCTAGACCCCACACAACCTTGAAACCATCGGAGAGGCCTGAATCCATCTGTGGATGGCGGAAAAGTGCAGGGATTGCTCATCAAATTTGATGTTCCTGTCTTAATCCGTTCCTGGCTACCCCTTCAGGTTCCCCTCCACATTTCCAGCCTGTGTGAATCACTTGGCAAAACCTGACACCAAAAGAAACACAAAGGATTATCTAAGCCAAGAAGCCCTGGCCTGACCATGCCTGCCTAAGGGTGAACACACACCTGGTTTGAACAAAGGCCTAGAGGAAGTAGCGACTCCCTGCCAAGGAGAAGGCCTCCTGCCTGCTGACTGCTGATCTCCTTCCATCACATTCCAGGGGCAGAGCCTCACTGCACTTGGGACCACCATATGGAAGCACTCCCAGCCCTTGCATCAACATCAGTTATGTTCTTTACTTAAGAAAGTTATCTGGGGGTGCCTGGGTGGCTCAGTGGGTTAAAGCCTCTGCCTTTCGCTCAGGTCATGATCCCAGGGTCCTGGGATCAAGCCCCGCATCGGGCTCTCTGCTTGGCAGGGAGCCTGCTTCCTCCTCTCTCTCTCTCTATGCCTGCCTCTCTCCCTACTTGTGATCTCTGCCTGTCAAATAAATAAATAAAATCTTAAAAAAAAAAAAAAAAAAAAAAAAAAAAGAAAGTTATCTGAATGCAAGCTACCTAAAGGGTAGAAAAGTTCTCTTCTCTTAGAAAGTAAGAGTTTGTTATCTGTCTGTAATACATAGGTCTCCTTTACTATAAACCTGGAGTTGTTGGATCTACAGAGGGAATAAATACTTGAAGGAAAAGCAACACTGCCAAAGCAGTGCAGTACTGTCAGAGATTTATTTTTCAGCTAGTATGAAAAGTAGAAGGCGATAGGAGATTATAGTTCTCCTGTGCACAAGCATAAAGCTTCAAAGCAAACCCCTCCGTACTGAAACCCCTCCATGCTGCCATTTCCCTAAAGAGCAAGTGGCTGGAGGTCACCTGGCTGGTTCAGTTGTTAAGTGTCTGCCTTCAGCTTGGGTCATGACCCCAGGGTCCTGGGATTGAGTCCTACATCGGGCTCTGTGCTCAGTGGGAAGCCTGCTTCTCCCTTTCCCATCCCCCCTCTTTGTGTTCCCTCTCTTACTGTCTGTCTCACTCTCTTTGTCAAATGAATAGAGTCCTTAAAAAAAAAAAAAAAAAGAACATGTTGCTGGAGTTTCTTAGCAGCTAGGGTAAACCATGGAGCTTTTATTTGCAAGATCACCACCCTGGGTTAGCTTCCTTGGCTCCCTAGTATATACCATACCTACACTTGCCTTAAAACACTCAACCAAGGGGCGCCTGGGTGGCTCAGTGGGTTAAAGCCTCTGCCTTCAGCTCAGGTCATGGTCCCAGGGTCCTGGGATCGAGCCCCGCGTCGGGCTCTCTGCTTAGCAGGGAGCCTGTTTCCTCCTCTCTCTCTGCCTGCCTCTCTGCCTAGTTGTGATTTCTCTCTGTCAAAGAAATAAAAAATTAAAAAAAAAAAAAAAAAAAAACACTCAACCAAAGGAGACTGGCAGATAGCGCTTTCCTTCTGGTAAGTTAATCAAGTGTTACAGAGTGCCTACAGTGTGCTTAAATCTGTGTTAAATCCTATGGGGAACAAAGATATTTGTGGCATAGATGCCCCCTTCATGAAGTACACAGTTTGTTTAAGAAGAAAATCATGTTTTAAGAACCCATCCCATTAAATGGGTTTACCTGCCCAACCTGTTTTGAAATCTCAGTGGCTCCTCTAGGAACAGATACAGCACCTTTCTTGGCACCAGGGACTTGACCACCTCCCTTGACGATCCTGGCAGAAAAAGCAAAAACTTGGAAGTCTGAAGTAGTGTTTCTCAAAGTGTGGTCCCCAGGCCAGCAGCATCAGCACCACTGGGAAACTTATTCAACATGCAAATTCTCAGATTCCACCAGAGCTTTGGAATCAGAAGCTCTGGAACTAAGTCTCTGCAGTTTCTGTTTTAACAATTTCTTCGAGCAATTCTAATGTATGCTCAAGATTGAGAAGCCCTGGTCTAGGGGAACTACTTTTTAAAGACTCTCCTACCTTCCAAACTGTCTTGCACTGTTCCCACTTTCCACCTATTCAACATAGGGTAAGTTTTGTTTTGTTGTTTTAACGAGTTATTACACTTTCACTGGAATCACAACAGACATTTATCAACTAGCTCAAACAATGAGCACATTTACTGGCTCATGTAACTGGAAAAGTAGCATGAGGGCAGGGTCCACAGTTAATCTAATCCACCAGCTCTGGCTTGGTTTCCCCAGAATGCTATTAATTCTGCCATCTTCTGAGGGTGAGTGTTCTCTTCAGGCTGCCAATGAGAGGACAGCGCAGTTCAATCTCACAGCTGCCCACAAAAGCCTCTAGTGCAAGAGACAGAGCTCACTTCTGGAAACTCTCACCGAAGAGTAAGGGTAAACTTTCCCAGAAATCATTAGCACACCTTTCCTCTTTTATCAGGGTCCAATTAATATGAAGTCATTCCTGAACCAGTTACTGGCAAAGGATGGGACTGACCAATCAAGCCTATTCCTGCATCTGAGGTGGAGCCAGCTTCCCTACCAACCACCCGTTGCCCAGACACCTGCCCAAGTAGAGGGGCAGTGGATGCAAAAAGGAAATCAGGCTTCAGCTGGGGAGGTGAAAGGAAAAATGATTGATGGGTGGATTACTCCAAGTCAACTGATTTCCAAGAACATGCTGTTAGGAAGGAAAATCATCTGTTCTTGACATGGCAGTTAAAGAGAAACATCATGAAGCTGGCAAGCCAAGACCAGGAGCTCCACCCCTTTGCATTGGATGGCAATCAGTTTGGAGCAAAATCTATCAAATCTCATGGGCAAACCCAAGAGTTAAGCAAAAAAAGAAAACTATTTTCTTTTTGTTTCTTCTCCAATCATTCTCCCTCTTCTTCCAGCCCCCAAAATATAATAATTATCTATTCAATAGTGAGATCTTTGGCCATTTCCCCAGTGCTATGAATACCCAATATAGATATTAAATGACATATTTCACTCACAAATAATGTATCCTGGAGCTATTTCCAGAGCTTCCCAGGCATCAATTAGAGCAACAATTCTAAGCCAGGCATAGCATTAAGCAAGGGGGGTACAATGATAAATAAGAGTGGGTCCTCGTTTCTAGAACCCATAGTGAAATGGACAGACAAGTGAACAAATGAACACAACACGGGTGCAGGGGACAATAACAGATGTATGCCCACACTATATATGTACCAGAGACACCGAAGCAATGAACTTCATCTGAGATATGAGGGATGGAGGTGATACCCCGGAAGGTTTTGAAAGATAAACAGGGGAAAAGTGTAAGCATCTGAACAACCTTCAGAAGTCAACACAGATAACACGGCACTGACCGCAGAGCATTTGCTTTCTGTAACAAAGCAGTAGACCTCTTCCCGGACAGAATGTTCCACTTCAGTGGCGGGCTCAAGGGCTGTATCTATCTGTTTTTGAGATATCTTGAAAGTAACTTGCTACTAATAATAAAGTACCAGACTATGCAAATAACTCACTACTTAATAAGTGAAAGCAGATTCAAGGTTATCACTATAATCCTATTACTATCATTTGCAGTCTCCTGTGCTTTCAGAGGTGGAGAAGAAAGGGGATAGATAGAGTTGTATCTAGTCTGCTGGGGATAGGACACATCCCTGAGTTTCCCATGGAGTTGATGTATCTACAGAGGGAATGTGGGCATTGAATAGAATCTGTTCTGACTGTCTAGTGGGAAAAGGTAAGGAAAACAACTCTAGGTTAATGCTGTTAATTTCTGAAGTCAACTCCTAACTTGTGGTGAGCAAGGACCCTGGAAAGGAAACCAAGGTGACCATAACTTGCACCAGAATCTCCTCTGTAACGAATGATGCTATTTATCAGACACTTAATTTTTTACGTGCAAATTTGTTTTGTCTCACAATTTTCTAGAGACTAGGCATCTTTCTTCTCCTTTTCCTTTAGTTTCTAAGAATGGCAGATACAGAACCTTTAATACAAAAATAAAACTGTGTCTACAAGTTAAGAACTACTTCGCCAACTAAATGATAGACTCCAAATTAAAAAAAAAAAAGAAGGAAGGAAAGAAAGAAAGAAAGAAAGAAAGAAAGAAAGAAAGAAAGAAAGGAAGAAAGAAAGAAAGAAAAGGCTGTGTTTCGGCTGACTAGGAAAATAACCAAAGGTCACCTCCCAAAAAAGACACATGTAACAAATAAATATGGCGCAGCCAAGTCCAGGAATATCTGCTTATTTGTCTGTGTATATGCTTTTGCATTCAGATGCAGAGAAGAGAGAAGGAAAGAAAACTATTGTGTGATGTGAATACAAATTTCTCTAAGAGTAGGTGACCTTGATTGCTGTTTGCTCTGTTTGCCAACATGCTTGTGACCCACATTTGCTGTGCTCCAAGACTTTTTATTTTATCCTCTTCCAGACTTTGACTCTGATGTTCCATCTCATCCTGTAGAAGTATAAGACCAAAGGCTATACTCTATTCCCCTGCCGATGGTCCCAGTTTTTGGACCTTTATCTCCCTAATGGTATAAACATACTTGCCAGACTCCTTTGGAATCCTAAATCTTTGGAATTTTAAAATATTTGCCTCCAGCAAGCAGAGAGTATATCTCCTGTGGGTGATACTCAACACATGATGAATGCTCAGCCAACTATACTGAAAGTGGAAAATGACCTTGGAGGAGCATCAGAAAAATTCCTCTTGAAATACCAAATGGCTTTCAATTTTATTTACTGCTCAAAGATCATCTTAATGAATGTTACACTACCAGTTGTCAATTTCATACTTAAAAAAGCAAAATTCATGCACCTGTATTAAGTATAATCATTTAACATGATTCTGTAGATGAGAGTGCTTGATGGTCATTATTGATTTTAAATAAACAGTAACTGAAGCCTGGGGAAGCTAACTGAAGGTAGATATTTTCTACATGATTTCTTTTCTCTTTAACAAATTGTTCTTTCCTTCCACCCACTTAATTTCCACACTCTCATCCTATTATTTACTCATATATTCAATTTTGTGAGTTACAGTTGAAATAAAGAACTTAAAATACATGACAAATCTCAAGAGTTTATGAATATATCTATTTCTTTAGAGAAAGAGCACTTTCTCCTTTTTTTGTCATTATCAGTTATATCCAGAAATAATAATAGCCAAGAAGAGGACTAGAAACCGTATCTGTCCTTAAATCTTCGCCTGCTACAATTCTTTTTAGTTTTTTGAATTTAAATTTCAAAACAATTTTAACTTTTCACTTTGATTTACAGAAGAGGTTCAAAGTGAACAAGGAATACCAGTACACTCTTCACCTACCTTCCCCAAATGTTAAACTCTTATACAACCACAGTATAATTGCCAAAGCCAGAAAATAAATACTGATACAATACTATTAACTTAAGCTATAAACCTGATTCAAATTTTGCCATTTGTCCCACCAATGTCCAGTCTAGAATCCAGTTCAGGATCACACAATGCATTGATTTGTCATGTCTCCTTGGTCTCTACCAATTTGGGACAGACAGTTTTTAAGTCTTTTTTTGTCCTTTATGACCATGATAATTTTGAAGATTATTGGCCTGTTATTTTGTAGAATGTCCCTCAATTTGCATTTGTTTGGTATTTGCTCATTATTAAATTCAGTTTATGCATTTATGACAAGTGAAATTTATACCTTTCTCACTGTATCCCCAGAGGAGACACATGATGTTAATATGTCTAATTACTGATGATGTTAACTTTGATCCTTAGGTTAAGGAGTATCTGATAGCTTTCTCCATTGGAAAGTCAGTATTTTCCTATTGAAATTAGTAAGTATTTCATGGAGAGATACTTCGAGACTATGCAAATACTTCTGTAGGTTTTAACATCCATTAATGATTCTTGCTTATAATGATTATTATAGTATCTAACAAATGATAGTTTTTCTATTTCCATCATTTCTTTTATATTTATTAACTAGAATTCTACTATAAAAAAGATTTCCCTTCTCATTTATTTATTAAATTTAATACTATGAAATCGTGGATATTTATTTTATTCTATGAATTATAATCCATTACTATCACTAATTACTTGCTCAAATTGTTTTCTGCTTCGCTAGTGGTAGCTTCTTCAAGTTGGCTACCATACCCTCTTAGCATGTCCCAATCATTTCTTGAAGATGTCTTTATTTTCTGACATAATAAGATGCTCTAGGCTCATCTTGTACTTTCTCTGCCTCAGCCTTGAATGAGCCATGTCTCTGAGGAGCTGAAGTTCCCTTTATTTGAGAAAGGTATTTAGAAACCAAGGTTCAGCCTGGTAGTACTCATGGCCACTGGGTTTTTATTGCTTCTAGGCCCTCTCAGTGGACAGAACTAGGAAATATACATATACTAAGCCATACATACAAAATTATAGCTATTTTTATATGTCTTCATGTATATATTAAAAACCAAGTGTTCACAGGGCATCTGGTGTCTCAGTCGGGTAAGTGTCCAACTCTTGATTTCTGCTCAGGTCACGATCTCAGAGTCCTGAGATCCAGCCCCATGTCAGGCTCTACACTCAGCAAGGAGTCTGCTTGAGATATTCTCTCTCCCTCTCCTTCTGTCCTTGTCCCTACCCCCATCCCCTGCTCTCTCTGTCTTTCTTTCTCTCTCAAAATAAAAAATGTATGTTTAAAAAAAAAAAGCAGAAAACATGTGTTCATATTAATACATCAATTCCAATTCATCACAGGGGTCATTTCCTCTCTCTTTTTGCATTGCCTTTCTCTGACAGCAAGAGATTTGGTTTTCATTATCTACAATGTGTTTATTTGCTCTAAAATATACATGAAATCATTTAAAAATTGCTAACCCACATCCTTGTGAAAAAAATAAGCTGCTAACCAGAGAACATTATTTGTGTACAGTTCTTTTGGTTTCTGGCTTTATAATATATAGTCAAAAACTGTTTCCCAAAGTTACTTAGGTCAATTCTTTCCTTCTCCATCCCATTTACCATCCCACATTAAGTTATTTACATGTAATAGTTAGATTCATTTGTTATCACTGTATTCTGTTTGGTTTTTCTCCACATCCCAGATGATTTTTTTGATTAAGTGAAGCATTAACATGGTTGTAAAAGTCAGAACTATACAAAAAAAATATATTCAAAGAAGATGCTCCCCCTTCATCTCTTTTATTCCATTTCTATTCTGTTCCCTCCCCGACACACACACACATTTTTCCCTCCTGCTTTTTCCACATGACCAATCTCACTTGTTTTTTTGTTTATCCTTCCTGTTTTTCTCACAAATGAATCTTTTCTTATTTGCCTGTCTTTCATACACAAAAGGTACCATACTATAGAAAATCATTTACATTTAGCTTTTTTCACTTAATAATATTCCAAGGAAATTATTCTATGTCAGTTCATGGAGAATATAATTTATTTTTAAGTCTTTTGTTTGGGGGATGAAATATTCTCCAGGAGGAGGAGGAAAATGATATGACAGCTTTTTTAAATTCTGGAATATTTCAACTATACTTCCTAGAGAACAATGTTTCAAAAAAAAACCTGTTTCACAGACAAGTAATATGCCTAAGCCTGGCAGGATTCTGCCTTGATTGCTCAAACAACTCCTCACTCATCTACAGGACAGCATCTTAGCTAGAAAAATACTCCACATATATTTTAAATTACTTTACCATTTCTGGTATCTCTCTTTTGTGCTACAGTTAAACTATCTGGTAAATTAATTAAATATTAATGAGTATTTACTGAGCACCTTCTGAATCCCAGTAACTATGGAGTTAAGACACTCTGTAGCTAGAAAGATAAGGAATACAGTAAATAAGGAGGACATGTGTTGTGATGAGCAATGGGTGTTATCCACAACTAATGAATCATTGAACATTATATCACAAAGTAATGACGTAATATGTACTGTCTAACTGAACATTAAAAAAAAAAAGGAATACAGTAAAATGGAACTAAGGAAAAGACTATAAAGCAAAGCTACATAACAGGAAGGTAGTGTAAAAAAAAATGCCCTGGAAATTCAAAAGGACAGAGTCCTATCCAATGAAATTATTAGAGTCACAAGGAAATTTTTATTATTGAAACAATGATTCTGTTTTCATTTTGGGGAAGGGTTGTTTTTTGTTGTTGTTGCTTTTAACTAATGAAGTATAGACCTGAGAAATAAGGTAAAAGGAGAAAGCACTTATTTTCTGGTGGATTATAATATAACACATGAAGTCCTAACTAAAGTCCTAACTCTACTCTAACAACCCTGACTCTGATCTTGACAATACATAATATAATCACTGATTTCACTAGAAAACAGTGAGAAAGAGGCCCAAGAGCTAACAAACTACAAAGAAAACAAAAACAGCAAAAAAAAAAAAACCAAACCAAAAAAAAATTAATATTGCTAGAAAGCAAATGGAAGGCTATAATTGACAATTTAACTTCCATGCCGTCAGCATTTTCTGTGGCCTGATGATCATTAACATAGCTAACAGAATGTTAACAGAGACAGTTATTCCGAATCCCTCAGTCCATATCAGTTTTATCTTTTAGAAATTATCTTTTTGGCCCTCAACCAGTGCTTCTCAAACTTTTTTACTTATCGATGCTCCTCAAGTGCTGTTTTAGATATACTTTTGTTATCACACCTCACAAAATTTTACCACCACAGATATATACATGTACTGTATGTATATTTGTGCTTTATATACTAAAAGAGTAACATTTTTTTCTCACCCCAGAAGAACGAATTTTCACCCATTTCACCTGCTCCTATTGAGAATATAGACTCCAGATATTCTCCATAATGCCATTTTCCTGTTTAAAAGCTTGCAATCTCCAGGGACGCCTGGGTGGCTCAGTGGGTTAAAACCTCTGCCTTTGGCTCAGGTCATGATCCTGGGGTCCTAGGATCGAGCCCTGTATCGGGGAGGGAGCCTGCTTCCTCCTCTCTCTCTGCCTACTTGTTATCTCTGTCTGTCAAATAAATAAATATATATCTTTAAAAATAAATAAGTAAATAAAAGAATTGGCATCTCCTTGGGGCTCCTGGGTGGCTCAGTTGGTTAAGCATCTGACTCTTGATTTTGGCTCAGGTCATGGTCTCTGTTAGA
This sequence comes from Meles meles, assembly GCF_922984935.1. Lineage (NCBI taxonomy): Eukaryota > Metazoa > Chordata > Mammalia > Carnivora > Mustelidae > Meles > Meles meles. The sequence continues at coordinate 86,168,855 of NC_060071.1, read as the reverse complement.
TGCATCTATGAGATGGACCCCAGCATCAGGCTCCCTGCTCAGCAGGGAAGCTGCTTGAGATTCTCTTCCTCTCTCCTTCTCCTTCTGTCCCTCCTCCCACTCATGCTTCTCTCTCTCTCTCTCTCTCTCTCTGTCTCTCAAATAAACAAATAAAGCTTTAAAATAAATAAATAAAAGCTTTCCATCTTCAGTCTCTGGAAGTCCAATGAGCTATCCATTGTGCCACAGGGCCATCCTAAAAGCTTCCACCTTCAAAATGAAAAGACATGAGAATGAAATGAGTATCAAACTGCTAGACAACAAATAAGGAACAGTAAAAGGAACACAAATAGCTAACCACTGAAAATAAGTAATAAACTGTAATTCAAATATAAATCAAGAATAAACAAGAATAGCTTTTATGAATTAGTAAGACTACATAGCAGTTGGAAATGGCTGCCTAGGAAAGTTAGCTATCTTTGATAACGCTAAACATCATGCTAAACTATTACTTTAAAGATTTTATTTATTTGTCAGAGAGAAAGCACAAGCAGGGGGGAGCATCAGGCAGAGGGAGAAGCAGACTCCCAGCTGAGCAAGGAGCCTGATATAGGGCTCAATCCCAGGACCCTGAGATCATGACCCAAGCCAAAGGAAGATGCTTAACTGACTGAGCTACCCAGGCATCCCCAGGCTTAACTATTAAAAAAACTATCTTCAACTAATGATAAAACTGCAGTCGTACTTTCCAAGGGCAAAAAAAAAAATACCAAATGTTTCAGCATTGAATCATATTTAGCTATGTTACTCACAGCCTTACTACCAGAGAAAAGTTAACAAACAAGCCAAACCAAACTAACAAAAAAACCTTTGCCAGATATTTTAAGATTGACCTACAGAAAGTAATCTGAAAATAACTCACTTTTCAAGAGGAGGCATTCTGGGACGCCTGGGTGGCTCAGTCGGTTAAGCCGCTGCCTTTGGCTCAGGCCATAATCCCAGGGTCCTGGGATCGAGTCCTGCATCAAGCTCCTTGTCCAGCAGGGAGCCTGCTTCTCTCTTTGCCTCTGCCTGACACTCTGCCTGCTCGCACTCTCTCTCTGACAAATAAATAAATAAAATCTTAAAAAAAAATCAAGAGGAGGCATGTTGGTCTTTTTTTCTATGAAATGATAAAATTAAGAGATTTCTATACTCAGCCAGCCTGCATATAGAAAAAGCTATGGGGAATTCAAATTTATTGGGTCATTTCCCAATAAAGTTGGGGAACAATATTGAGCCTTCCCTCCCTACTGCCCCAATCTCCCTAGAAACAAATGCTGAGGAAGAACTGGTGTGAAAGGATTTGTGAAAATAAATAAGAATAGAACTGGAACAGAAGGAAGCAATGTTCGCTGAATGCCAAGCTATTTCATTAAGCTCATATATTTATTTCTCAAAACTACACTATGAAATTATATTTCACTTCATTTTCAGAGATGAGGAAAATATGGCTCAGGAAGGTAACCTAACTTCCCCAAGGGTCACATACAGCTGCATTACAGAACATGGATTTGGATTCAGGTATGACTCCTTATTCCAGAACATCATGGGTCCAGGACCTTGACATAGTCACCTACTGCTCTTTTTCACTTTTTGATGTCACTTCTTCCTACAATCTCCTCATTCTTTCTTCCTTAACATGTCAGTACACAAAATCTGCATATCTTGATATTCCCCTAACTGCTTCCTTTTTTCTCTGTTTAGTGTCCCACTGGACCGGGTTGCTCCTCCACTTTCAGATTCTACGAAATACTTGAAGGATCAGGTCTTTCTCGCAATTCTTCTGGAGGAGTCTCTAAGGATACCTGCTTGCTGGTGGACACCTACCAGTTCTTCACTGTCAAGTGCTAGTCAGTACAATAATGCTTTGCATCACATAACGTGGCATTTTCCTTGCTTCATTTCCCTTTTACTCTCAGTCCTCACTACGTGGGTTTGCACCTTCAAATAAAGCACCTGAATTCTTTTTTTTTTTTAAGATTTTATTTATTTATTTGACAGAGAGAGATCACAAGTAGATAGAGAGGCAGGCAGAGAGAGAGAGAGGGGAGCAGGCTCCCTGCTGAGCAGAGAGCCTGATGCGGGACTCGATTCCAGGACCCCGAGATCATGACCTGAGCCAAAGGCAGCGGCTTAACCCACTGAGCCACCCAGGTGCCCCTAAAGCGCCTGAATTCTTATCCTGGGCTCTGTTTTCTAGAGAAACTAAACAAAGACTCTTATATTTAGCCTTAAAATATTTAGGATTTTTATTCAGGGTTACATTGAATTTTTTTTTAAATATTTGATTTATTTATTTGACAGAGAGAGATCACAAGTAGGCAGAGAGGCAGGCAGAGAAAGAGGAGGAAGCAGGCTCCCTGCCGAGCAGAGAGCCTGATGCGGGGCTCGATCCAGGACCCTGGGATCACAACCTGAGCCGAAGGCAGAGGCTTTAACCCACTGAGCCACCCAGGCGCCCCCATTGAATTTTTTAAAAATAGATTTTATTTTGGAGCAGTTTAGGTTCAGAGCAAAACTGAGCTAACAGTACAGAAATTTCCCATGTACTCCCTACCCCCACATATGTCCAATCTCTTCCACTACCAAAATCTTACGCCACAGTAGTGCATTTATTATCATCAGTGAATCATCACATAATTATCACCCAAAGTCCACAGTTTCCATTAGGGTTCACTCTTGGTGTGGCATACTCTATGGGCTTTGACAAATGTATAATGACATGTATCACACAGTATAGTTTTACAATACTAAAATCCTCTGCATCCTTCCCTCCCCACTAACCTGTGGCAACCAGAGATCCTTTTACTGTCTCTATAGTTTTGCCTTTTCCAGAATACCATATAATTGGGATAATATAGTATGTAGCCATCTCAGACTGACTTCTTTTATTCAGTAATATCCTTATAACTTTTCAAGGCTTGATGGCTCCTTCATTTTTAGCATGCAATAATATTTCCCTGCTGGTTGTTATCATAGTTTTTCCATTTACCTACTAAAAACCATCTTGGGTCCTTCCCAGTTTGGGCACTTATGAAAAAAGCTGCTATATACATCCATGTGCAGGTTTTGTGTAGACATAAGTTTTCAGTTTGTTTGAGTAAATACTAAGGAGTGCAACTGCTGGATCATATGGTAAGAGTATGCTCAGTTTTGTAACAAACTGCCAAATTGCCTGCCAAAGTGGCTGTACATTTTATATTCCCACCAGCAGTATATAAGAGTTCCTATTGCTCTACAACCTCATCAGCATTGAATGTTGTCAGTATCCTAGAGTCTGGTCATTCTAATTAGTAGTATCTTATTGTTGTTTTAGTTTACAATTCCCTAGTTACATATAACGTTTGGCATCTTTTAATATGTTTATTTGCCATCTGTATATCTTCTTTCATGATGCATCTGTTAATTTTTTGGTCCAAGTGTCTTTTGCAGGGGCACCTGGGTAGCTCAGTGGGTTAAAGCCTCTGCCTTCAGCTCAGGTCATGATCCCAGGGTCCTGGGATCCAGCCCCACATCGGGCTGTCTGCTCAGCGGGGAGACTGCTTCTCCCTCTCTCTCTCTCTGCCTGCCTCTCTGCCTACTATGATCTCTGTCTGTCAAATAAATGTATAAAATCTTTTTTTAAAAAAAGTGTCTTTTGTAGAGCAGAAGTTTTTAATTTTAATAAAATCAAGCTCATCAGTACTTTCTTTCATGAATTGTGCCTCTAGTGTTGTATCTAATAAATCATCACATACTCAAGGTCATCTAGGTTTTCTCCTTTATTATCCTCTAGGAGTTTTATAGTTTTGCATTTTACATTTAGGTCTATGATCCATTTTTGAGCTAATGTTTGTTAGGAGTGTAAGATCTGTGTCTAGATTCATTTTTTTGCATGTGGATATCCAGTCATTTCAGCATCATCTGTTGAAAGGAATGTCTTTGCTCCATTGTGTTGCCTTTCAACAGATGATGCTGAAATGACTGGATACCCACAAATGCAAAATAATCCTTTGCCAAAGATCAGCTGAATATACTTGTGTAAGTCTATTTCTGGACTCTCAATTCTGTTCCCATTGATCTATTTGTCTATTCTTCCACCAACACCTCAGTGTCGTCAGTACTCTTGTGTTCTTCTTCTTCTTCAATATTGTCTAAGTGATTCTGGATCTTTTGCCTCTCCACATAAACTTAAGATTCAGCTTATCAACATCCACAAAATAACTTCCTGGGATTTTGATTGTGACTGCATTTAATCTACAGATGAAGTTGGGAAGAACTGGCATGTTGACAATATTGGGTCTTCTTACTCATGAACATGGAATACCTCTCCATTTATGTAGCTCTTCTTTGGTTTCTTTCATCAGAATTTTGTACTTTTTCTCATATAGATCTTGTACACATTTTATTAGATTTACATGTATTTCATTTTGGGCATGCTTAATGTAAATAGTATTATATTCTTAATTTCAGATTATTCTGTGCTGGTATATAGAAAATTAACTGAATTTGTATGCTAACCCTGTATTTTGCAACCTTGCTATAGTTGCCTATTAACCTCAAGGCTCTATTTTGGATTTTCCACATAGACAGAAGATAATCATTTCATAAAAACAAAGACAGTTTTATTTCTTCCTTCCCATTCAGCCTACCTCTCATAACCTTTTCTTGTATGATTGTATTAGCCAGGACTACCAGTACAATGTTTAAAAGGAGTGGTGAGAAGGGAACATCCTTGCCTATTCCTGATCTTAGTGAGAAAGTTTCTAGTTCATCACCATTAAGCATGATGTGAATATAAGGATTTTTTGTAGATGATCTTTATCAAATAGAGGAAGTTCTCCTCTATTCCTGGTTTGCTGAGAGTCTTTATCATGAATCAGTGTAGCATTTTGTCAAAACTTTTCTGCATCTACTGATATGATCATGTTGATAGGTATTATTGGGGCACCTAGCTGGCTGTCAGAAGAACATACAACTCTTGATCTCTGGGTCATGAGTTTGAGCTCCACATTGAGTGTAGAGATTATTTAAATAAATAAAAACTTTTTTAAAAAAAGTACTGTTAGAAACAGACTATGCTTTTTAGATACCTAGTTTGTTGTTAAACTGAAAAACTGGACAACAATATGTCAATCTATTCTCCACTTAGATTTGTTTTAAATACTAGATAGACTTTAATGTTCTTATTTCCCCTTTATTTCTATTGAAAAAATTTTAAATGAGAAAGAAAAACAGCTGAATAACATCCCAAAGACAGTAATTTTTATGTGCCTTGTCAATCTCTCAAAACTCTGGTTTTGACTCATCACTAAGGTTACCCCATGCTCCAGAATGTAATGCTGAACACTGTCACAATGACAAATTTTATTCCCAGGTCACTATTCTAGATTAATAAATACATCCAGATAACAAATCAAGAAGTGTACTGAAAAACCATCTGCCAAGAAAAGCACTGCTTCTTAGTTAACACATTCAGTACAAAGCATATTTCTAAATGAAATGTCTATTTATTTACATCCACATATTTCATTTTCAGCCATACATTAATATCACATCTGAGAATGAGGACACTTTTTAAGAAATGAGTTTTATTTTCTATAATTCCTCAGATCCATTCCATACAATGAAATACAAAGCAATCATTTTATATGGTGGTGAATATCTAAATTCTCGGATGTAGAATAATGTCTATGACATATTGTTGAGTTAATATGCAGATGACAAGAGACTTGCACTTTGGGCAATGAGGGATTAGCAGAATCCACAATTACCTTCCCACCATAAACACAAGAAAACTGGGTAAAATAAATGACAATTGTTTTCAACAGGGCTGGGACTAAGGTGAGGCCAGACAGGTGCTTAGGGTGTGAAATTTAAGAAGGCACTCCTCTTTAAAGGCCAATCATACACTTGCATGAGCCTGAGAGTGAGTGCCTTCTTAAATTTTGTCCTTTTGGTACCTCTCCTAAACCTGGTCATAGCCCTGGTTTTTTAGTCATTGGACCACAGACAGCAACACGACTATGATTCCTGGAAAAGGGAAGTTAAATGATATCAATACTATAGTAGGCCCAGATTTCTGTCTGGAGGCATATTCCAGACCATACTGCAGGGAGAGGGAACCCAAAAAGAGCTGGTGGTCTCACTGAGTTGAGGGGACAGAAACTGGAGTTTGGAGAGGGCATAGCACCTTAAATGGACAGAAAAGAGGAAGCTAGAAAAAGAAAGATCTCAGAAACAGGAATAGGAATCTCCTTGAGTTTTTGGCTGAATATAATCTGTGCATCCACAGGATGAAGCCCTGCAAGGCCAGCCAACTTGCTAGGAAATAACAAAGAGAGTTACAAGCTGAACAATTCCCCAAGCTCATGCAGAATTGGAAATCATTCTAACTCCCACTAGGCAGAGTACAGAAACTTTCATCAATAATGTAGGGCATTCATGGAGACTCCAGAAGAGTCATAACCTAGTAGTACAGCTAAACTACCCATGAAGTAACTGTACCCATAAAGTAATAGTAGATGGCTCCAGATCAGCACTACACCTTACAAATAAAACTCTAAAATGTTAAAATGGTTTGCAAACCATCTAACTTCTTCTAGAGAAAGTTAGAAAATCTTTAAAGAAATATGACAAAATGCAGCACATATAAGGTAAAATTCACTGGTTGGCATCTACTCAAAAATAGTAACAGAAAAATTTCTATCTCTTATAGAAAATACACACTTACAAATCTCAGATTGTAATTACCTCTCTCTAAGCAGAATAAATACAGAGAAAACCATAATCAAATTGCAAAAAAAAAAAAAAAAAAAAAGTTAAAGAATAATCTTTAAAGTCGTCAGAAGAAAGGGGCACCTGGGTGGCTCAGTCAGTTAAGCATCTGCCTTTGGCTCAGGTCATGATCTCCAGGTCCTGAGATTGAGCCCCACAACAGGCTCCTGCTTACTGGGGAGTCTGCTTCTTCCACTCCCTCTGTCCCTCCCCACCACCTGTGCTCTCTCATTCTCTCAGACAAATGAATAAAACCTTTAAAAAACAAAAAAACAAAAAACGGAGTCAGAGGAAAGACTTTATTTAACAAAGAACAAATAAAAAATGATCGTAGGTTTCTTCTAAGAAACAATGCAAGGCAGAAGACAACTAAATGATATTTTATGGTATAAAGGAAAAACACTATCAACCTAGAATTCTACAACCAGTAAAAATATCTTTCAAAAGCAAATTCTTTTTCAGACAAAAATTGAGAAAATTTATCACAAGCAACATTCTATTGTAAGAAATGTTAAAGGAAGTTCTTTAGACAAAATATAAGTAACACAATCTACACAAAGAAATGAAGGGCATTAAAAATGGCAAATATGTAGATATGCACATATACATAAGATATTCTACCATTCAAAAATGTTAAGAAGCACCTCACTGGCTCAGTCAGTGGAGCACGTGACTCTTGAAGCCCCACACTGGTTGCAGAGATTAGTTAAAATATATTTTTTTAATGTTTTTAGGAGATAATTAACTGTTTTTTTCTTTTTTAAAGATTTTATTTATTGGGCACCTGGGCTGCTCAGTTGGTTAAGTGGCTGCCTTTGGCTCAGGTCATGATCCCAGGGTCTTGGGATCGAGCCACGCATCCAGCTCCCTGCTGAGCAGGAAGCCTGCTTCTACCTCTCCCTCTGCCTGCTTATATTCCTTCTCTCTCTCTCTCTCTCAAATAAATAAATAAATAAATACTTTTTAAAAAACTGTTTTATTTATTTATTTGACAGACAGAGACAGCAAGAAAGGGAACATAAACAAGAGGAATGGGAGAGAGAGAAGCAGGTTTCCCGCTGAGCAGGGAGCCCAATGCGGGGCTCAATCCCGGGATCCTGGGATCATGACCTGAGCCAAAGGCAGACACTTAATGACTGAGCTACCCAGGTGCCCCATTAATTAACTGTTTAAAGCAAAATAATAACAATGTATTGTGGGATTACAACATAAATAGAAGTAAAATGTCTAACAGCAACAGCACAAAGGCCAGAAGGGGAGAAATTAAAGATTGTTAGATTCTTGTATTATATACAAAGTAGTATAGTATTTAAAGACAAACTGTGATAAGTTAAAACATAGAGTAAACTTCCAAGCAATAAAGCAGTACAGCAAATATAAAGGAGATAGAGGATATACAATAATAAATATTCACTATTAAATAATACTACTAAAGTAATACTCTACCCAAAGGAGGGGAGGAAATTAGAGAAAAAGGAAGAAAGAGTAGATAGAACAAATAAAAACAAATCGGAAGGTAATAAGTTTAAATCCACTATGTAAATAATTACACTGGCTAAACATTCTAATTAAAAGGCAGGGATTAGGGAGCACCCAACTGGCTCAGTCAGTAAAGTGTGGGACTCTTGATCTCTAGATTGTAAATTCAAGTCAAACATTGGGTGTAGAGATTACTTTGAAATAAAACCTTTAAAAAATAAAAATGTAAATAAAATAAAAAGCAGGGATTAAAAACCAAGGCCCAACTGCTTGCTGTCTACAAGAAATTCACTTTAAATATAGACACAAAGGTTAAAATTAAAAGAATGGAAAAAGATATACCATGAGAAAGCTAAAGCATCTATTTCAACATCAAACAAAGTGAACTTCAAAACAAGGAATAACACCAAAGAGTAAAAGGTACATATGATAATAATAAAGGAGTCAATTCATCAAAAGGATGTAACAATCCTACAGAATTTCAAACTCTTAACAGTTTCAAAAAACAAGAAGAAAAACTGATGGGATCAAATGGAGAAATACCTTCTTTCATAGAGTCTTCTTAAATCTTTTGCCCATTTTTATTGGGTTATTGGTTTTCTTTTTCCTGAATTGTTAAGAGTTCTTTGTATTTTTCAAAACTCACTGAACTTTACATTTAAAATACGTGTATTTTATTTATGTAAATTCTACTTCAATAAAGTTGATTTTAAAAAAAAAAAGCAAAGCTTATGTTGGAGGGATGATTAAGTTGCCACCTGTGTCTTTGATTCTTGGCTTCAGTAAAAGTGATTTAAAATTTAGAGCAGACTACAAAGTAAGATGTATAGTATGATCACATTTGTATAAAAATAAACATGTGTGCATGCACATATAAATATGTATAGACAGATGCGTTCCCCAAATATTTAAACGGGTTTTTCTCAGGTTTGAAACAGGGGTGAATTTTACTTTGCGATTTAGACTTCTGTTAGTGTCAATCAATAACAAAATCCCTATTAAGGACTTTGTATGGGAACTGCTGTCCTACAAATAAACTTGCCCTAAAAATCTACTTATCTGCATACAGCTGACAGGCAAAGGACCAAAACTAGATAAGACTGGAGAGTCAATGCGATAACTCTCAGATACTGCAAACATTGTCTCTCTCTGCAGTTCATTGTCAACTCGTCAAGATGCCTTGCGCTCTCCTGCTCGCTCTTTTCTCTTAGCCAGATGAGTCAAGATATGAAAGATAGCAGCCATATAACTTGTTCCTTTGGTCACCACAAGCAGAAGTCCAGACTAATGTCTTTTTCTGCCGATGACAGTATCTCTTCTCACCAGAATTGTTTTCCAGGACTAAGACCCTACCCTGCCTCATCACAGGCTACCTGAGGAAGTCACCTCCCTCAAAATCTTTACCTCAACCTAGTTCCCACTACAGAATAGGTCAGCCTCTCCTGCCTTCACCTTCAAACTCAATTCCAACCAAGCCCATTTCACTGGAGTCTCTCCAGTATTGTGAGTTTTATGACGTATGTGATGTAGGCACTCGTGTCCAGGGTTCAGTAGAAAACCCACAGAACATAAGGCAGAACTGTGTCCCATCACTTCATTGCCTCTGATCAGCTGGTAAGTTCCGGCAATGTCACTTATTAGCATCACTGTACTTCAGTTTCTGATTCCAGGAAATGAAAAGCTAAATGGAGATCTTTTCCAGCTCTCATGCTAGAATTCTGGAGATATTTTCTGCTCTTTAATGACACAGCCAAATTCCTCCTGTGGCATATCTGAAAGTCTAGCATATATACATTTCTGTCTTTAAAAATGCAGATGAAGTCTATCATCTTCATTTTCAGGGACACTGTTGAATAATGGGGCCAATTCTCAAAACAGAAGTTAACATAATCCAGCAGAACGTGAAGCCTTCATATAAATTCTATCTCTCCTACTCCCATTCCCTTGCCCTCATTCTGCCCACCCCCCAGGCTTTTCCTTCTTTCTACCTCTTCCTCCCTCTCTCTGTCTCTCTTTTCTCATCACAGACCATATGAGGCATGAGTAGAGCAGCACAGGCAACAATCAGAAAGCTAGTAAACTTGCTGAGATAGATTTGTATATAAGATTCATAACAAAGTTGTTTACACATGAATACTAATTTATGCTTATTTAGCTCACTCAGAATTTAGTTAAGAGCAATCCTCATGTGGACACTTGCAGGTTGTAGCCCAGGGGTCCCAGGGGTGTCATACAGAGTCAGTGACTTCTTTGTAGAGGAGGAGGCTTTATATCAGAATCCACTGAGAAGTTGCTTTCTTCCCAAATAGAGGCCAGGTGGATCATACAATTGCTGTCTCAACTGCTCAAAGGTCAGAGACAAAATGGTTCCAAAGAACATGCTTTGGAAGAAAGTAAACCTCTTAATAAGCAAGACTTTTCATGTATTTGTGCAGAAACCTATAGAGAAATACCTAAAGCATATGTGTGTGTGTGTGTGTGTGTGTGTGTGTGTATGCATGTTTATATATATACACATGCATACATATGGAAATAAATTCTCCAATGCAGAAAAAGAAAAGCTATAGACCCAAGAACAAGACATCAGAGAGGAAGCCCTGAGTAAGACAAGAGCAGAGACACTTGTGTCAAGGAGTTGTGCCAACTTCCTAACCAGGAGGCAGCGGAAATTGAACGTGAGAACGATGTCTCATGTTATTTGTCATTTTCCTTTAAATTAACACTTAGCAATCTGAAGTCCTTTGCACTTGACCCCTTAGCTGCTTTCACAAAGTTCTCGGTAAAGAGCCTGGTCATGAATCATTGAGGAAAGAGGTCTGGGTAGAATTGGTCCCAGAGAACAACTATAGATCCTAGACCCATAGCACAAAGCAACCTTTTATACACCGATACTAAGCAAGGTTTACTCTCTGCTGGGTGTGGCATGTACTGTACTGCAGCAAATGCAACATTTAAAAAGACAGAGGCCACTAGTAGCAGGTAAACGAATAATGATCATCTTAGTGAAACAGAAGTTCCCATTCAAACTATGCCATCAAAAGATAAAGGTCAAGAAGAATTCCTTTCCTTCTATGATCATATGACCTGACCTCCTGGACTTTGGAGCTTGAATCAGAGTGAACATTTAAATAAACGTCTCCAATCTGCATAATGGCTGCTTTTGCCTTGTACCTTCTTAGGCCTCACCTTCTTTCCAGGGTATCAGGAGGATACAGGGGATTTCTTATCAAAGATGAAATCCTAGGGAGACCCATGACAAGTGAAGTTCCAAGAAAGTAATCCAAAGCTATTTCTCATTTCAAACTTACTCCTTCCCTAATGCCAAATAAATCACAGCATGAAATATTCATAAAACCCCCATTAATTCCATAACCATCCATTGCTGTAAGTGGAATCCATTTTTGCAATCATGATTTTCATTATTAGCATAAACCATACCCCTTCACCCATCCTAACCCACCCATTCTCATCCGTCCCCAACCCCTGCATATAGAAGCAAAGTTTTCAGAGTTTTAGGCACATGTAGCACTTTGCCAGTGACAATCATGCACCCTAAAACCCAAACAAATAAGAATAATGTGAACTTTGTTCTCCCCTTTTCAGGGAGCTCATTAAAGGGTGGGGCTATACAACCACAGAACAGGCTAAACCTGTTCCTATCAAGCCAGTTCATCAGAGATACTGTAACAGCGAAAGGAACACCAGCCTGGGGCCAGGAAACAGAAGTTCTGCCACATATTTTGACCTCAAACAAATCATTTCACCCCTCTAAAATTCCAGCAGTGGGGTTGAGATTTTTTCCCTCCATTATGAAAATTCTATGATTCTATAACTTCTTGTAGATAGCCATAATCAGCTACCCCTTGCTTCTCTCCTCCCCATATCGCTAAGCAACAGTAACAAAACATGAGGTGACAACCTTAGAACTTCTGTTTTCCTTCCCACCCTGCCAGAAGCATTTGTCGGGTGGTCTTAAAAATATCCTAAATACTCTGCAGATGAGGGCAATGCAAGACACAGAATCTATACGGAGAGATTCTATCTATTGCTTTGCTACTGTGAGAATTAACATAGTCTAGAAAGAAAGTCCTCCTCTCTTTATTCTAGCAAGAATGAACACAATGACTAGATTCCTCTTGGGCTAGAGTCTGGTGTCACAAATTAAGGGATTTTGCCCCTTGGTAGCATTTCCCCAAACCTAAGCCTTGAGTTTGCAGGGTGCCTGCTGTACCTCAGATGCTCCTAATTCCAGCACTGAACACAGTACTGGTGGCTGCTTGCTGGTCAGGAACTGGCCCTTCTAGAACCTACTGCTGGTCACTTATATGCACAATGGTAAAGGAAGAGAACAAGATGTGGGGGAGGAAGTGTGGAATGGCAAATGAGACAGGCAACTGGTGGGGGGCAAGGAGCTGCATTTCAGCAGGGCTCAAATTCTCAAGGTAGCACATATGGCAAAAGATACTCACTTTGTACACCGTTCTTGAAAATCCATAGGAAGACACCACATAAGGACTGATACTTGACCACACAATAACACTGCTTTTCTCCACGATTGGAAGAGTTAACTTTTTCTTGCGTTAAAAAGGGATGAAAAGTTGACTTGCATTCAGGAGTGGTGGTTAAACCCAGAATCGCCCTTAGCTCAGGGAGACGCTCCACCCTGGGCGGGGGCGGGGGGGAGGGGGGGGGGGTTGGGAATGAGGGAGCTGAGATCAACGGAGGAAAAGAAAAGTGTGTCTCCCATCTCAAGAGAGCTCTCCAAGCAGGCCGAGGCTTATTGAGTGAATTGGAATGTAGAATGAGTCACAATATTTAAATTTCTTTCCAAATGTTCCGGGTTGAATTTACATACGTTAAATTACACATGATGTAACCCCACTCTGCTGTCACCAGGCAGGCATACTGGATTTTCTGGGACTTGCCAAATTCAGATAGTCTGTCACTGCCTCAGAATATGTGATAAATGACAGGTTTCAGAAACTACAGTTATTCTAGAAAATGATACAAGCCCTTGGAAGATAACTCATTCATTTTTTCAGACTAGAATAAGAAATGACGTAAGACCTTGATGTACACTGACACACTCAGACACATAAACTCTGGTTTCCTATTAAAAAGCATTCCAATCCTGTGGCCAGAATCCTAGATAATGATATTTTTGACAAAGAGTTTAAGAATAGTTATCCTTTTAAAGTTGGTTTAGGATAATTCTTTTTTTCTGCACACCTAAGTCTTTTGCTGATGCTTGTAAGTGGTTTTCTCTTCAGCTTCTCTCTCTACTCTTCACTGAGGAAAAAAAAAAAGGTAAAATCCCACTCTCCTGTGTAGAATCTCAAAATTCTATCTCAGAATGGCACATGATCTTTCTAAGGCAATATTTCTTTAAGCAGGGGCTGCAGGGCTCTGGGCCATGAGGTCATTTCCGAGCTGGTGGCAAGAGGGTGAGGCCAGGACAGATACCAAGGGCATTCAGGTGTTGGCAGCAACAGCCTGTGGTCTCCTCAACCTGGCTGCCCCCACCACTCCCTTCCCAGGGAGCCACACCCAAGTCACTGCATCCTTCCCTGTTGGGGTCACCCCCCTCCCATGCAAAGCAAAGCCAGTATACCCCTCCACCCTCCCCCTCCATCACAGGCAATGAACCCCAGCAAGCATTTCTCGAGGGCCTGCTCTGGACGCTCCTCTGAAACCAGCACTTGAATCCTGCCATGCTTTCTTTCTGACATGAGATGATGAAACTGGACACTGAGCACACATCGTGCCACTGGTCAGCAAATTTTCTAAATTGGGGTATCTATAACACTTACTGAGCACTAACAATGTGCTAGATGTTACACTAACCACTTTTCATGAAGTAATTCATTGAATCCTTCCTACAATCCCGAAAGTCAAAATAATTATTACTCCCAAATTACCAATGAGGAAACGAGGCCACCAAGGGAAAATGCAACCTGTCCAAAGTTCTCACAGCAAGGACACGATGGAACTAGGACCTGAGTCTTGATGTCTGACTCTACAGCTGGTACAAAGCTGTCCTCACCTCAAAGCCTCCCTGAGCCTCCCACTCTCAGACACAAGGGTAGATTCCAGGCAGAAATGCAGAGGCAAATTCCCAGCCAATGACTTAGTTGGTGAGAGGATTTGAGAGCGCTGGTATCAGCAGAGAGTAAAGTGAGGCAACTGGAACAGTAAAAAAAGCAGAAAGAAAGGAAATAAATTTTGTTGAGGACCTGCTGGGTGACTTCCAGCCTTGTGGGGTATCCTGTTTTCACATACACAAAGACATTAAGGTCCAGAGGATTAAAACCAAAGGTTGGTTAGGACCCCAGAGAGCTGCAGATGAGCAGGTCCAAGCTTCACCCATCTGGGAAAATGGAGGAGATGAGACTCCACAGCTCACGGTATCCTGGGCCTGCACAAGCAAAGCTCTGGAGGTAGAGTCTGGGGACAGAGACTGATTAAAAACTGAGAGAAGAACTTGAAGTACCTCGGGTAGACATGCCACGGGAGGGTGGTTTGGGCCAGATGAGGTAAGCCAGAAAGGAGGGAGGGACAATGAAGCTCTATGTCCCCAGCCTTCCCTTTAAAACAAACTGTGCTCTGTCTCTTACTTCGCCCATTGCTCTGCCTCCAGACCTATCTTATTTTTGTTCTCCTCCTTTAATTGTCCAACCAGTGGAATTAAGGCATACTCTTATATATTTGTTGAATACAGTCAGATGCTCTCAATCAATTTTTAAATTAATTAAATGGGTAATTTTCTATCTTTATCATTGCCCAGAAAATCACTAAAATTAAAACCAAGTTTATCTTTATAAGGAAGGGTACCCCATTGACATTTTCTACATTTCTTTAAAAGAAAAAGGTTTCTCACTCCTATCATAGATTAGGAACTCTGGCTGCATGTTTCTCCACTATTATAATTTTTTAAACTAAAACTTCAGGGATTTGTTGGTTTGATTTATAGGTCCTGCCAAAAACACTAAGAAAAACTCTTTTTTAAGAGGTTCTTAACTGAGATCCTCCCAGAAATCTTGAGAAGTGGAAGCTTTGACACGGACGTCTGCTCTCTGTACTCCCCAGAAGTGGTTTTAATGATCAGGAGTCACTTTTCTCATGTAACAAGAACCCTAGCAGCAGATGATTCTGGAGGTGATGCAAGGGTTTGAGGACATCACTAAGGACGAGAACTTTGTCCTTCTGCTAGATCATTCTCAGTTTGCAGGCACTGTTTTCCCTTAAAAGTGATTAAAAAAAAATTATACCTTTTCTAACTATATGCCTCCTGAAGGGATATTCTGTTAAAATGTTTTATTATTTTAATGTCTGAACCAGCATTTCAATAACATAAAACAACTTCAAGCCCAAACGTAAGTGAAAAAGAGCTCTCAAAATCATCCTTCCTTCACCAGATGTTTTATTGATCTGTACGCAAGATCAGGTAGGCATGGGGATGGGGAGAGAAATCAACTACAAACTACACTCTTCATTCTGGTGCAGGAGACACACATAAAGAGATAATTGCAGGTCACCCCTCCAAGCACTGTCAATGAGGAGAGAGGAGAGAGTGGGACCCAGACAAGGGGCAGGTGAGGTTGCCCGAAGACAGTAAGGAAGTCTTCACCGAAAAGATACTCCACCTAATCTGGAGGGACACATAGGCATTTGCCAAGTGAATCAAGCAGCATTTTCAGTGGCAGGAAACAATAGATTTACTGCAGAGAAAAGTTGCTGGAGAGGCAGCTCAGATTATAAAAGGCTTTAGATGCTCGGCTGAGGCAAACTGAGGGGGAGGTTCTTAAGTCTGTCAAATTCTAGGAAGATAACTTGAAACAGTGTGAAGACAAGTTTGTACAAGGAAGCAACTAGAGAGGAGGCAGCTGTAGTCCTCAGCAAGATGTCATAAGGACTAGACCAGATGGTGGCAGAGAGGAGTGAAGAAGATAGGCAAATCATGGATTTCCAAGGTGGACAGGACAGGATTTGTTAAATGATTAAAGGTGGAGTGACAAGGAGGAGACACTGTCAAGGGCAATTCACAGATTTTCAGACTAGATACAGGCTGGTGATGCTACTCACAGAGATTAAAAATAAAAAGGTTGGTGGAAG
This sequence comes from Meles meles, assembly GCF_922984935.1. Classification (NCBI taxonomy): domain Eukaryota; kingdom Metazoa; phylum Chordata; class Mammalia; order Carnivora; family Mustelidae; genus Meles; species Meles meles. The sequence continues at coordinate 86,152,487 of NC_060071.1, read as the reverse complement.
CTGCTGAGCTCAGCTTTTAAGTGTTGAGTCGGAGGCCCAGAGAGGCATCCAGGTCAAGATCCAATCAGAGATGCAGAGCCCAAGCCTGTACCCAAGTCAGCAGTGTGGGCCCCCTCTGCTCCTAGGAGGCGATGGCGTTGTCGGGGTGGGGGTGGCGGGGGGTGGGGTGTGGAGACAGGGGCAGAGAAAAGAAGCAGGCTGAGGAGAGGAGACACAGGATGTAAGGAACAAGACAAGATGAGCAGAGGGAACAGGACATGAGAAAGGGGCAGTCTTTGTGTTTTACCCCATTGGAAAAGCATAGAGCTACCTCAGGCCTTCCCAACCTTCCAAAAGTAAAGTTGTGTAAAATAAGAGAGCAGAATTGGAAACAGAACACATGATCTGCATCACAGAGGACAATGAGTAGCAGCCAGGAAGAGACAGGAAGAATGACTAATCAATTACTTCCCAAAGTCTTTAATGACAGGAGACCAAAAAAAAAAAAAAAAAGCTAAGCAGTCTGAAGTAATTTCATACAGGAGAAAATAATCCTTCACTCTTCAATTGTCCTTGAAGGAATTACTCTATTAGATAATTATTAGTTTCGTTATCTGGAAAACTCACTTAGGTAAACAGCATTTGTGAGAGTATCAAGATAAAAGAATTACTTCCATTTATAAATATTCAATTTTCTCCAATTGTGTTAAACGAAAACACCGTCTTTAAAAAAAGTAACTGGTCTGGGTCATCTTAATAGCTTTATAATACTAGAAAATAAATCCAACCATTTTAAAAATCACATTGCTATGGAGCCTAACAGATAGAGGACAATCAATAAATACTCTTTTCTGCTGATGATTAGGCTGGTCCCTCTTCCCCAGCAGGCACCCAATCCTTGGCCACTTTCCTCTCTTCCTGGCACGAGCTCCCACTGACTTCAAAGGAAGCTTTAAAAATGGATTAAAGCAAAGATCGTATATTGACTTCAAAAGAAGCAATGAAAACACAAGAAGATATTTCGTAGGGGAGGGGACAGAGATGGAAATTTTGGTCCTCTTATTATTTCATGCTTAATGAATACCAACAGCATTCCCTGTACATTCCACCAAAAGTGTTTTCTGCCCTTTGCAACACTTTCCATTTCAATGACATCATAATAGTTGTTTATTCTAAAAAAAAAAAAAAAAATCTAATGCTTGCTCTAAGTATTTCGGTTTTTTTTTTTTTATTAAAGATTTTATTTATTTATTTGACAGAGAGATACAGAGAGAGAACACAAGGAGACAAAGCAGCAAGCAGAGGGAGAGAAAGAAGCTCTCCGCTGAGCTGGGAGCCTGATGTGACTCAATCCCAGGACCCTGGAATCCTGAACTGAGCCGAAGGCAGCTGCTTAACCAACTGAGCCACCCAGGCGCCCCAGTATTTCAGTATTTTGTAAAAGATTTTATTTACTTATTCATTTGAGAGAAGGAGTAAGAGAGAGAGAGAAAGCACAAACAGGGGGAGAGGGAGAGAGGGAGAGAAGCAGGCTCCCTGTTGAGCAGGGAGGCCTATGTGGGACTCTACCCCAGGACCCTGGGATCATGACCTGAGCCAAGGGCAGATGCTTAACAGACACAGCTACCCAGGTGCCCCAATATTTCATTATTATTACAAGGATACTAAGTGTTAGTTTTCTCCCTATATAGTGGTCATGACAATACAATTTTGTCACACCATGGAAATATTGCCATTTTAATTGTATACCCTAATGTTACTATGGAAAATGATGAGAACTATTCTTGATAGCATAATGCTCTTTTATTATACACAGCCAGATCTGATTCTTAGGTCTCTCCTCCTCTCCCAAACTGCAAATCATTTAAAATACATTTAGGACTTTATGTATAAGTGGCCACCAGGGCCACTGTCTCTCTGAGTGATGATTATTAATGTACTACCATAACATTAACATATGAAAATTAAAATAATTCACTCTTCATGGTATTGAAGAGACTCTGAAAATCCAAGTAGGGTTTGCCTTCTCCATAAAAAAAAAAAAAGAGAGAGAGAGAGATTCATTCAGTAATTATGATTAATCAAGGGCACTTAAACAAGTATTGTGAGCTCATAAAACTCCTACAGAGCCCTCTAAACTCACAAGGATTCTGGTGTTCTGCTTATGAGGTAGGACAGCCAGCTAAAATACAAACAAAAATTGAATGCAGGTAGGATTGATATGGAAGAGGAAAGTGGCCATTTTACCCAAATGCTCAGGCCTTTTCTAGGTATCTCCACACTCCTTGTGTATCTGTGCTCATGGCTGGCCTGTGTCCCTCAGTATGACTCACCCTGACTTGACATTCTTTCTCTCTCTCAAACACACACACACACACACACACACACACACACACACACACACAATTCTATATGACTTAACTATATGTGGGAGTTGTGAGTGACATGACGCAGAAAAGAATGTGGGAGGAAGTCAGAGATAGCTCTACTCTAAACTGATAGGGAAAACAGAGGACAACATAGCTGAATGTGTTACATAATTCAAAGGAGAGAAGGATCAGACACAACAACACATTTGATTAAAGTCGACAAAAGGACTCACAAATGAAGTAACAAAACCAGTGGGACTATGCCAACAGTAAGTCAGAATAAGCATAAGAAAAATTGCATCAAACCAGTAAGGAAGTGCAAATGACAAAGGTATGCACTGATCTAGCTAAGAAATCCAAGCCTGACTTTAAATTATGAGACCAGAAGCTGCTCAAGAAAAGTGGTATTTCCAAGACCTCGTGTTATATACCATATGCAGTTAGAAGAGGAATAACCAAAATATTACCTTCCTCAGTTTACTCAATGAAACCCAAAAGCAAACAGCTCAAATAAATACAAAAACTGAAAATACATTCTCCTTATTCTCAAATGGAAGATTGGTTTGAGTCTATTTGCATTCATGTTCTGTTTGGACAGAAAAGTACTTTTAATAAAAAAACTTTCATTTAAAAACAGTACTAATTTCCTCTGTATTTTGTACATTTTATTTAGCCACAAATAGACTCTGACAGAATAATTACTATATGAGAGGCACAACGTAAGACCTCAAAATGAAATTTTTGTGGGCTCCATCCTCTCAAGCCATGGGAGGGGTACAGGGCATGAATAATGACATGCATTCCCACCAACAGTGTAAGAGGGTTCCCCTTTCTCCACATCTCTGCCAACACCTATTGTTTCTTGTGTTGTTGATTTGGCCATTCTGACAGGTGTGTGGTGGTAGCTCGTTGTAGCTTTGATTCACATTTCCCTGATGATAAGTGATGATGAGCATCTTTTTGTGTGTCTGTTGGCCATCTGTATGTCTTTGAAGAAATGCCTGTTCGTATCTTCTGCCCATTTTTTATTGGATTATTTTGGGATGTTTCATTGTGTAAATTATGTACATATTTTTGACACTAAACCTTTATTGGATATGTCATTCGCAAATGTCTTCTCCCATACTGTAGGATGTCCTTTAGTTTTGTTGATTGTTGCCTTCATGGTGCAGATTTTTATTTTGATGTAATCTAAATAGTTTATTTTTACTTTTGTTTCCCTTGCCTCAGGGGACCTATTTAGAAAAAATTGCTACAGCTGATATCAAAGAAGTTATTGCCTATGTTCCCTTCTAGGATTTTTATGGTTTCAGTTCTCAAGTTTAGATCCTTAATCCATTTTGAGTTTATTTTAGTGTATAATCCAAGAAAGTCATCCAGTTTCTCTCTTTTGCATGTAGCTGTACAGTTTTCCCGACCCCACTTGTTGAAGAGACTGTCTTTTTCCTATTGGATATTCTTTCCTGCTGTGTCAAAGATTAATTACCCATATTATTGTGGGTTTATTTCTGGGTTTTTCTATTCTGCTCCACAGATCTATGTGTCTATTTTTCTGCCAGTACCATACTGTTTTGGTTACTATAGCTTTGTAATATAACTTGACGTCCAGAATTGTGATGCCTCCAGCTCTGCTTTTCTTTTTCAAGATTGCTTTGGCGATTGGGGGTCTTTTGTGGTCATTTTTCACTTTTTACACTCCCCCAACCCTGCCTTTGCCCTCTACTCCTCCCCTCCCTACATTCATTTGGTCAGCTGATCCACTGATTCCATTTCTGGATTATCTCCTGAATTAATCAATACCTCTCATCATTCAGGTTCTCATCACATTCTTACCATCTCTCATGGTACTACATAGGTGATCAAACAAGTACAGTAAACTGTTAATAGCAAAATCTGGATGGTTAGTTACTCAAGAACTCATTACAGAATTATTTCAACTTTGCTGTATGTTTTAAAATTATTCATAATAAAATGTTGCTATCATCTAGAGGATAGCATCCAAAACATCTTAGGTAGGTCCTTTACAATCTGGCTCCAATAAACCACACCAACCTCTCATTCTCCCTGCAATTTGCACCCTATGTTCTAGCCAAATGAAATGAGTCAGCATCTCCTAATGTCTTATATACTCTCCTGTAGCCAAGGCTTTGGCATCCTTTGTCACCTTTGTCATCCTTTTCTCTTTGTCAATGGAAGGCCCTTCCTTTATTTCTCTGACAAATGTGTATGTATTCTTAACAGCAGCTACTCCTGGGGGATAACTTCTTAGAAAAAATTAGCCTAGCTTACGATATATCAATCAGTTATTGTCAAGCTGTGGTTGGTGGTCATGTATGTATTTTTCCCAAATGCACTAAAAGCTTCTTGATAGACTGTATCTCAATCTTTATATATACAATACCCAGCATAGCCCCCAACACTTTCTAGGCCCTCAAAACCTGTTTCTGAATTAAACTGTATGCCAGGCCAAGAAGTGTGCTATTTCCTTTTTTTTTTTTTTAAGATTTTATTTATTCACTTGACAGAGATCACAAGCAGGCAGAGAGGCAGGCAGAGAGAGGGACAGGGGGAAGCAGGCTCCAGGCTGAGCAGAGAGCCGGATGCAGGGCTCAATCCCAGGACCCTGGGATCATGACCTGAGCCAAAGGCAGAGGCCTTAACCCACTGAGCCACCCGGGTGCCCAAGAAGTGTGCTATTTCTTAAACAAAGTTGTCAGTTACTGTCTCTGGCCTTTTCCTTCATTCAGTAGCAATCTGTTCTTCCTCTGTTCCATATAACAGTTGTCCTTGTTACCCCTCATCTCTAATCAGAGATAACTATAGTTATCAGGATGTACAGCTGCTATATTTTAATCCAAATGGGATGCACATATTTCAAGTCTATTTTCTATAATTATGTAGTAATGATTTCTTCTTTTAAAGACTTTTATAATAATATACAAGTTAGGAAGAGCTCACTTACAACTAGATGACACTTGGTCTATTCTTAGAAGGCTAATCATGACCTTACACACACACACACAAAATAAGTTTTGAAAAGAATCAGAATCATCAGACTCTGAAAGATTAAGAAGTTCCTCAGAATCTTTACTCAAGTTTGTATCTAACCTTCTCATCTTTTCCTAAAACTTGACAGGCAACGATTAGCAATACCTCTTCAACCTCTTGCTTCACCTCCCTTAATCATTCTGTGTTCTCATAAGAAACGATCTCAAAAGAAAGGCAGAAAGGAAGGAAGGAAGGAAAGAAAGAAGAAACAATCTCCAAACTACAAAAAAATCTCACTTTGGGAGTTCCTAATCCCTCCTTCCACTGTGTTGAGAAAAATTATTGTCAGTTAATGAGTCAATGCTTGATTCCAAAACACTAAGACTTGCCATTCCTTTTACTTTGTCCCTAGCGTCCAAAAACCAAAAATGTAATTTTTAACAACTGCATTTATCATAAAGTAGTTTTACTATCATGAAAAATATATGACTATATCCGGGTTCACTGAGATGGCGTCTCATTTGGATGACTAATATTTCTTATCTATTACAAACACTACATCTGATCCACTAAATTTGCCTTGGTCCAAGGTTCACTGAACTAAAACATCCCCTCCTCCGTCTGCCAATGGTGTATTTCTTTATAAAAATCTTCAATAGTGACTCAGAATTCCTCTACAGTCACGGAAATCCACAAAGGACCCATCAAAAGTGAAAGAAAAATGTTAACAACAAGCATTCATGAAATGGTTACAATTTTCATTTGCATAGCAAGTGTTGCCTGGCTCCTGGCCTGTTAGCTACTCTCTCAGCACGCTAGCCTCCTCAAAACACCATGGATCCTTCCGTAGGGCAATCTGCTTGTTCAATCCCTCTTCAACAGTGGGGATGGTAGCAATTCTATACCCCCAGGATAGCACAGTGCCAGGAACAATGCAGGAACAAAAGGAAATAAGGAAGGAAGGAAGGAAGGAAGGAAAAAGAGGTAGGGGTTATGGCTTTTGTATTGTTTATGATGTCTTTTAGGTCATTTATTTTTAGGAATTAGATAGTTAATTTCCAAGTTTCTAAAGTTCTCTTGCTATCATTTAATATATAATCTTCGACTTCTCAATATTACTGTTTAAACTAGCAAATATCTCCCCTTAAAAGAAATCAACCAGAGAGAGTTTAAGAAAGATTTGTTGACTCAGTTTTGCATCTTCAGGAATTGACTGAGACTCAAACCAGGAGTCATCATAAGTCACTACTCTTGCTCTTACACAAGGAAAGAGGATGCTACCATGGAGCAGAATACATGAAGAAGGAGGCAAATCCCTCCAGTACTAAAACAAACCTGCCTAAGTCTCTGCATGCCAGTAAACCCAGAAAATACAAACTCCAAACACATCTCTAACCACTTATTCGTTTGTTTATATTTTGAGAGCCTTTATAAGAATGATATATTTTAGCTTTAAGAGACTATCTTCCCTTCCCCTATCATTTAACAGTGAAGTACAAGATTTATTTTATGCGACTTACTCAGTCCTTCTTCCATTTCACCAGCATTAATAGAGTCACTGGTTTCCTCCCTGATCAATCGGTAAGTTATTTATGGCTAAGCCTCCAAACTGTGCAATTAGAGACACTGCAGAACTCTGCTAATGTCATGCATCGGGAACAATTCTACTCTGCAGGAAATCAAACTCAGTTGTTATTTGGGTTCACGTCTGGTAATTATGCAATTAAACAACACTTTGCATATCTAGCATGTTCAGCAACAATTTTTATAAGCATTCCTCATAAGAACCTGGAACAACACCATCAGACCAATAGCATCATCTTTAGTAGGGAGAAGGTGGTTGGGTTATGGACATTGGGGAGTGTATGTGCTATGGTGAGTGCTATGAAGTGTGTAAGCCTGACGATTCACAGACCTATACCCTGGGGCTAGTAATACATTATATGTTAATAAAAAATTAACTATTTTTTTAATAATAGCATCATCTTTAGGAGACAAAAAATGATGGTGGCCAGGGACTAAGAAAGTTCTTGCCTTCCATGTGGAGGTGGGGCTCCTCCTCTGAGGGTGAGCACCAAGCTGCTTCTCCAGCAGCAGTTTCTGGTTTGTGCTGATTTGTCCAGTCTTTCAGTCTTTCCCTAGGGCCCCTCTGGATGGATGGCAGATATTTCAGAATCTCTGACCCTGTCCTGAATACGCCATGTATCGTGTGTCCTGTGGCCAAAGTAGAACAAAACACACTGGCTTAGAAATAATGGCCATGCCACGGCCTGATGGTAAGCCACGCTTTATATTTGGAGTAAGTCAGCCCCTGAAGGGATAAATTTAATGCTTACAAAGGATTGTTCTCTCCTTTACTTATGCAAGAAAAGATTCTATAATTCAAAATTCAATACACATAATGTGCATGTGATGGTTAATTTTATGTGTCAACTTGACTGAGCTAAAAGATGCCCAGAGATAGCTGGTAAAACATTGTTCTGGATCTGCTATCGGAATAGGAGTTGTTGTTGAAGTAGTAGACCAAACAAAGATATTGCCCTTCCCAGAGCAGGTGGGTATCAGCCAATTTGTTGAGGGCCTGAACAGAACAACAAAAAAAAAAAAGTGGAGGAAAGGTAGATTCATCTTCTCCTGTCCTCACACATCAGTGCTGCTGGTTCAAGGACATTTTAACTCAGACCGGCACTTATACCCTCTGCGCCCCAATTCTCAGGCCTGCAGACTTGCACTGAATTACAGCATCAGCTTTCCTGGTTCTACAGCTTGGCGATAGCAGATTGTGTGAGTTTTCAGCTTCTATAACTGTGTGAGCCAATTCCTATAATAAGTTTCTCTCTCTCTCTCTTTCTAAACATATATATTTTATTTTTATTTACACATATCCACATTTTTATTTACACATATGTAGTTCTTTCTCTCTGGAAAATCCTAATATAGTACAAAAACCATAAGACAACACTTGAAAGGAAAGGAAACAACAATCTCAGGATCAAGAGGACATTTATTACAAATAAGTCTTACCAGAACAACGTCCCCTCACTTTTTTGTTTTTAAATGGGTTTACTGGATAAACAGTTCAGAAAAATTTAAGAGATATATATGCCTATCTAGATTCCATCAAGAATTCTGATGAAGTTGGTCATCATGTGGACAAGGTAATAGGACAATAGGCAATCAGTAACAGATCTCATGACTTTGTCTAACAATTACTGGTTTCTGGGTCCTTATCAGTCTAAAAGAGGGTTCTTGGCACCATATCACATTCATTGTCCCTTGCCTGTTTTGGACAACAGGTCTGTCCATTAAGTGTTTCTCAAATCCATCCACTTCCTTCTACCTCCCTGCACACCTTGACACCAGTCCTGGCTATCTTCCAGCCAGGTCCCTGCAATGGCCAACATCTGCCTCCATCTTGTTCCCCTCTCATCTTTTCCCACATTTTAAAAGGGTGCCCATCCTTTCTATTCTGCCCCATTTACACCTATTATTCCAGCATGATTATTATTAGTACTTTCATTCCCAAAGGTGCCCATCCTAGTGGGCGAAATCATATATCTAACCTTGTACAGTATAGTTCTCTGCCCTTAAAGCCCAAACTTAGTCAACAAGCCTTTTTGAGTTATTACCCACTAAACTGTAAGTATCATGAAAATCATGAAAGTGGGGGCTTTTGTTGTTAATGTTGTCATCTATTCCATTAACTGCCATAACCCAGAACAGTGGCTGGCACAGAGTAGATGCTCAAATGTGTGTTGAATGTTTTGAATGTTGAAGCTTTTAAGGGGCCCACAATCTGGGTACTTCCTCTGTCTCCTACTGCATGTGTCTCTGTCTTTTCTTCACAGGCTAATCTTTAGTTGGACTTTCCTACGTTCAGTCCCTTTCTTACCTCCAAGCTTTGGCAGATGTTCTTCCTTCTGCCCGGTACATGCTCCTCCTTCACCCACTTCTATGTCTCTCATTCCCATCATCTCCCACCCAATTCTTGTGAAGTCCAACTTTCAAGTCACTTTCTCTGGGAGGCCTTGCCCAGTCTGCCTGCTAGGAAATATCCCCCCTATTTGTGTACGCCACCCTGCTTCCCCCAGGCTAATCCGCATCACACTTTCCAGTTAACTATTTCTGTACTCACTTGCTCACTCTCTCTCTTTCAATTTCCTAGTCTGTTTGTTCCATGATAGCACTTACACATAGTCCCAGCACCCAAGCACCTACTACAATTTCTACCTCCTGGGAAGCAATTAATAAATTACTGTTGAATTAGTTAAAATAAACTAATGGGATCTTAAAGGTACAGTATAAAGATGAAATGGTATGACAGTCCTGCAATAGATTATGTTCAGTCTTGTGTACCATAGGCTAATGGAAACAAAGTTCCTGTCTGCTCAGAGAAAAATCATCAGGAGGGTTAATAGACCATAAAATGGAAACTGTGATAATTCACCCTAGAAAAGAGACATGGAGGGAGGCAAATTTCTAGAAGATTAAGCATGTTTTTGATGGCCCTGGTAAGATCAATGAGAAGAAGTTAGAGGGCAACAGGTTTGGGCTCTGCAGCAGTTAGAGGTACCTGAAAATGAAAGTGCTGTCTGTGAGGCAGTGAGTTTCCTGTCTCCAGCAGCATTCCATGATAGGCAAATTGTGACTTGGTGGGGATATGAAGTTGGACTGCATTATTTTGAATCAGAAGTAGCAAAGAAGAAAAATAGTAGAAATTGAAGCAGTTAAGCAGCTTGATCAGGTTAGAAGGCAACTCCAAAAAAGACTCCTATGCGGACCTCACTGAGCTAACTGGGAATTCATCCCTGTCCGTACGCCTCATGCCGGTGAAGAAAAATAGGCTTGATCAGGTGGGACAACAAACAAGGTTTAGTGAGCAGGATACTAATGGTCATACAATCACTGAGGAGAAAATTAAAATCGTAAAAATATAGTTGATGGCAATCCCTTCCTGTTTAAAATACAGTAAAAAGTACAAATAGATATTGAAATCACTAGTCAATTTTCAATAAAAACAAGCAAAAAGAAAAATCTGTTCACTTTATTTTTTTTATTATTTTTTAATTAACATATAATGTATTATTTGTTTTAGGGGTATAGGTCTGTGAGTCATCAGTCTTGTGCAATTCACAATGCTCACCGTAGCACACACCCTTCTCAATGTCCATCACCCAGCCACCACACCCCTCCCACACCCCTCCGCTCCAGCTACCCTCAGTTTGTTTCCTGAGAACAAGAATCTCTTACGGTTTAAATCTGTTCACTTTAATTCAAGGTAAAGAGAAAGAAAGATCTGATCTTTCTCATAATAAATATCTAATAACTTTTTTTCATCATCTTAGCTCCTGAGCAATTGATAGTTTTAAAAACAACCAGCAAAGAGATGGAGTTTTTGTGTACTTAATTCCATCAGTGTAAACACTACTGACAATTTCATATTCTTAACCCAAGCTTCTAGTTACTGGTGTGAAAGTGCATGTCTTATCAGGCTCTGAGATAAGACTCCAGGTAACAAACTGATGACACTGACCTCTGTTTAGAAGGCCCTGTTGTCTTGTGGACTTAGGGAGGTGGGGAAGAAATTCCTGCTAGCAAGTCTGAAGAAGTAGCTGGACCTCTCGTGCAAAGAGCCTGTCCCAGAGGAGAGGGGCCACTGTTCCCAGGAGGGCTTCTGAAAGATCTCCTGAATAATTCATGGTTTGACTAGAGCAGCCCAGTGCAGGGAATTTTAGAATGCCCTTAAGTTTGGCCACCATGCAGGCTACTTTCAAGAACCTACTCTGGGAGCTCTGTCAAGAGGGAGGTCAGGCTTGTTTGTAAAGCAGCCCAGTGTACTGTGTCTTGGAACTTCTTCCCCAATCTCCTCTGAGCTGCGCTATGACCTCACACAAATCCTTGTTTCTTCTAGGGGACAAATTTAAGATCTGAACACCTCAATTTTCATAATTAACATTTTGATTAAACAGACCACACAGAGATGGAACGCTTGTTACAGCTTTGATGACCAGTACCACTTTTCCACCACTACTCCCCAACACACACACAAACACACACACATGCACACAGCATTTTCTTTTTTATTTTATTTTTTTAATTTAAATTCAATTACTCAATGTATAGTACATCTTTACTTTTTGATATAATGTTCAATGATTCATTAGTTCACACAGCATTTTCTAATCCAAATGCAGAGAGCACTCTCTAGTTAGAAAAGAAACACAGCAAGAGATAAAATATGCAATGCCAGTTAAAGTCAACATTCTGAAAGTGAAAGGGCTTGGTTCTCAGGACATACTGTCTTGATCTGACAGTGATTTTCTAAAGACCTTGGACTAAAGTCAGAGAGTATGTGCCAAGGATCACAGCCATTCCCCCACCCCACCCACAGTCACAGAGGTGTGGGAGAGAAGCTATCAGGATTCAAAGCAACTGTGACCCCAGGAGGCACTGCCCCCAAAAGAATTAAATCCTGGGGATCCCTGGCATCAAGCTAAGTTCAAATGTTACTTTCTAAGTGAAAGAAGACTTATTAGCAAATAAAAGAATGAAGGCTAAAGATCAAACATCGGGACACTGCAAATAGGCAAAAGAATTAGGAGTGGCGACATGAAACGGAGCAGAGGTGGTTCTTCACAGAGAGGGGCAAAACAAGGAAGCTTAGGGTGACAGGGAAAGACCAAGACCAACAGATTGCTGTTTGATGTGTGTGGTTTCCTTTACATTTACCCAAGTTCGTGGGAGGGATTTTGAGAGCGTTTATATGTGAGGAGAAGAGTTTGTGAAAAAAGAGAGGTTTAAAGATACAGGGAATAGAGAAGGGCTGACCAGTGGGCAAAGCCCCAGGGAGGTTAAGTGGAATAGACTAACTGAAGACAGGACAGGGACACCTCTCCTCTAAGGAAGGAGGAAACTGTGAGTGTAAATGGTGGTATTGAAGCTGAGGAGTTTCTACCCTTTAATCAACAGTTTCTTGGTGAAGTCAGGGGCATGATTCCTGACTTCCCTGAGGGTGAGGAGATGAGGTAGCAGAGAGGGGCTTGAGGCAAAAGTGTGGACTGGTTGCTAAGAAGACAGGGGAAAGGCTGCCCAGCAAGACTGCCAGATGGGCCAGAGGATCTCCTGACTCTCAGCCTGGGTACAGATGCTCTAGGAGCAGCACCCACAGGAGATCTCAGGAGAGAATGAGTCTCTGAGAGAAGCTGGAGAAAGCTCTTCATAGGAGATGGGAAAGGCTTAGAATCAGTAGTCCAGAAGGCAAACTGACCATTAAAGCCATACATTATATGGTCAATTCCAAAGGAAGGTCTGATGGCTCCTAGGATTGTCAGTAAGTCCTGATGAGATATCAGACACTCTTAATGGCAGGTGCCCCTGTGAGTGCTCTGCAAAAGAGTGAGCTAGGTCCCAGCATGAAGAAGCTGTGTGGAAATAACAATTGAACAGCAGAAAACTTCCGCCTAGAGAATCTCTCTCCCTACTGTCCCATTACTTTATCATTAGATAAGTAACTTTATTGTCCGGAGATGACTCACTTAACACAGGTATGCCCACCATACAACTTATGCAATCCAGAGCAATAAAAGCAGGCCGGAAGCAATGAGGGAATGGGAATGTGCTGCTGGGTCCTGTCGTCTGCAGCAGAGCCTAATGCCAGTCAGTCAGAGAGGCAGGCCTGGGCACTGGGAACAAGCTTAGCTTGGTTCCCTGGGTTAACCTGGGCACATGGCTTAGATTCTTTGAGGATCAACTTCTGCATTTGTGAAATATGGAGTTTGCTCTAGAATCTAGATGATTTTCTAAGCTGTTCCCTGATTCTATCATTCTTTATAATTTCAATATTAATTTTTTAAAGATTTATTTATTTGAAAGTGAGAGAGTGTGTGTGCATGAGCGGGGGTTAGGGGGCAGAAGGAGAGAATCTCAAACTTATTCCCCACTGAGCACAGAACGTGACAAGTGACTTAATCTCATGACCCTGAGATCATGACCCGAGCCGATACCAAGAGTGGGACACAACTAACTGCACCACCCAGGCGCCCGACCATTAATTCTATTTATAACTTAATGTCTGATTCCAGAGTCCAACCATCTCTGGCAAACTAAATCTACCACTTAGCAAGGAACAAAACAAAATCATTCTGACTGGTCCCCAGTGGGACTGTCATGATTTGGTTGTTGTATTGTCATCTCAAAAAGTACTTTTCCCAATTGGAACTTCCAAAATATAAATTGTGGAAATGCTTCAAAGAGCCCCCTCTTCACTTTTCTTTGGAATACAAATCTTATCTCTTTTCCCTTGAAATATCAGTACTTCAATGGGGGCTTGGGGAGAGACAGAAATGGGTAGTATTGGAGTGGAGAGGGGGATAGGGTCCAAATAAATAAAAGGTTTGAAATATTGCTGGTATGAAAGATCAAAAGCAATTATGGCTATTCACCTTAGCCATGGGATAAGTAGTTACTTAGACATTGGTTAAATAATCCCACTCTCTCCTACCATCACCAGCATCATCCATCAATAGATGGGGTGAGGATTGTGGGGGGGCACTGATTTTATAGTTAAAAACCTAAAGTTAGGTAAACCATTCTGCCCTGCCCACCAGGCAGGCTATAGTCTACAGTACAGTCAGATTTTCCAAGGGCCCTATCTACTTGTGTTAAAATATAAAGGGAGAGGTGGGGTGCCTGGGTGGCTCAGTGGATTAAGCCTCTGCCTTCGACTCAGGTCATTGTCTCAGGGTCCTGGGATCAAGCCCCACATCAGGCTCTCTGCTCAGGAAGCCTGCTTTTCCATCTCTCTGCCTGCCTCTCTGCCTACTTGTGATCTCTCTTTCTGTCAAATAAATAAATAAAATCTCTTAAAATATATACATAAAGGGAGGGGTTATAAGGGAGTCCTCTCTGCATCAGTTTCTAGAAGAATCTTTGAACTACTGATCCACTTCATTTCTCTTTATCAGTTTACTTCCTTCAAAACCTGCCATGTTCTTTCTCACACTTTCCTTTTCTTACTCCGCTTTTATAAAAAAGCAATTCAGGTTTATTATCTCTATGTCCTCACCACAGTGTAGAGCAGTTTCCCACTACCACATTTCCTGCTTCTTCTGTTCTCTCTCCTACCACTCACACTGGAGATACAATGCTGAGCAAAAGAGACATGGACCCTGCCCTCACCCCACTTACAATCTACTAGGGTAACCAGCCATTTCACTTACAATTCCTCCTCTTTCATTCTTTTACTAACCCATCAAAGTTTACCTCCTCACCATGGACTCACTGCCCGCTTATCTCCCTAGTAACCACCCATTCATCTTTTCAGTAGACGCTCAGATGGTACCTCCTCTGTGAAACCTTTCTTCACTGTACTGGTTGGACTTAAATGCTTGTTTTCTGTGTGTCCATAGCACTTAGTATATAACCAATGTGCTATTGACAGGGGTTTGGTTGGTTCATTGGTCAGTTTTGCGCTTCTGTCTGTTCATGAGGATGGTAAATTCTTTGAGAGAGGGGGTGATGTGTTTTACTCTCCATAGCTCCAGTGTCCAGAAGAGCATGGCAACTAACAGCAAACTAAAAAAAATTAAATTAAATTAAATTTTTTTAAAAAAAGAGTTCTATCTTGTCCATATCTCAGATAATAAAATTTCATCCCTTTAGTCATTCACACTACAAACCTGAGAGGCATATTCGGTTTATCCTTTTCTCTTCCCTGACTCCATCAAAGTCTTGACATACATACCTCCAAAATACTGACTCTCTTTCCTGCTCTCCAATCCCACCATCATAGCTTCATGCCAGCCTTTCTCTTTTCTTACCTGGCCTATGAAAATAACATGCTCACCACTTTCAGCCCTCCCACTACTGACTGATCTTTCAAGTTGTTACAAAAGTGATTTTCTAAAAAACAATTCTAACTATGTGACTTCTCTATTCACTAGGATAAAGTCTTAGCTCCTTAGCATGGCTCCATCTCACTTCTCCAGTCCCACAGACTTACCTATCCCAACCAGCCACCTACATACTTGACAGTCAAGTCACGTAAAACTGATAATTCCATGTTTGCTCCTGCTTCCAAGCTTTGCATGTGCGGGTCACCCTACCTGGAGCTCCACCACCGCCAGTATGTCCCCTGTCTTCCCCAAACATACACACACACACACACACAACTTTTCCTAGCAAATTCTGATTTGGGATAAAAGCCCAGCTCAAATGTCCACTTCTCTCTGAAGTTTTCCTAAATCTGGGCAAATTCATTTATTACTTACCCTACTTTGTTCATATCCAGTATAGCACTTAATATACTATATTTTAATTCTGTCTACATAACTGCATCCCCTACAATATTGCCTACTTGTTGATGCTCAAGACATATTTTTATCTTTGTAATACACATAACCATATAATACCAACATATAAAAGTCCTAATAAATGTTTTCGCCATTGCTGAAGATGACTACAGAGTCCACATGTTTGGAAATATTAGAAAAGAAAACATAAGACATTTAGCCTGAATGTTGGGATCACTTTCTAGTTCACAGGCAGAGGAACAGACTAGATAATCTGTTAAAGACACTCTTCCTTCTAGTCAATAGGCCAAGTACAATAGGCCAAGCACTATGCTAGGTGATTTTTTAAATCAATCATCTTATTCATTTCTCACAACAGACCTGTGAGACAGGCAAATTATCTCCTTTACAGTGCTGGAGAAAGAGAAGCTCAGAGAGGAGAAAAGACTTGTCCAAGTTCTTGTAGCCAGCCAGCCAGCAGCAGGGACCCCTTCTGATGTGCATTTCAAAGACAAGTCTGCACAACCGGAAGTGAGCCTTCTTTAAGCACTGAAGCATAGCAACACCCCCTGGCCTCAGTGAATGGGAAAGAGCTATCAGAGGGTACTACATGAACAAGCAGAAATCAAATGATTTTCCCAGTAGTCAAGCGAGCCCTGGTCTATGTTGAGACTGAGCCATCTAAAGTGCAAAGCTTAATAAAAACTAGTACGAATCCAATCCTTATTAAAACTGTAGCTGGAAATACCCCCTATAGGAAGGAGAAAAACTTCAGAGCCAATGAGGAAAACTCTAATCAGTCTCTCACATCACACTTCACTCAGCAGAATCCAAAACAAAACTCTAGATGGCGTCCCTGTAAATGGTCCAGTGATTCATTAGTTACTGTACTTTGAAATTGCTGCCAACTCGGCTGTTTGCTGCCTTCTTTTCAGTGCTGGCCTCGCTGGCCTTCTGGCCAGTGCTTGTCACCCCAGTCCCTTCATCCATCACTCTTTATAGCAGGACCCAACCTGATTGGATTCCCTGATCCCATCGGATTCCTCCCCTACCAGATCATTACTCATACTGGGTTTTCAGCCTAATGACCTTTCCCCAGCTTCTCAAACATACATATTCAATAGCCAAAGCTGAAACAATTTGATTAATGTAATAAATAACTACAATGCTGAGTTATAACCTAAAGCATAAACACCCACGAGTTATATTGACATAAATAAATGACTGAACAAATAGTAAATGTAGGAGTGACATTCTTTACCCCAAAAAATTCCAATTAATAAATATATAGGAATGAAGGAAATAGAAAATCACCATTATGACACCATAGTAACAATTGCTATAGGCAAGATTCATTGATAAACACTAAAATCAGTGGGGTTCAGGAGAAGGAAGATATTTGCATGGCTTCAAAATACCACATCCCAAATTTACTAATGACTGAGGTCCTTTTAACATATACGCCCAGATTTTGTGACAGACCTTCCTCCAAGAGGTGATGCTCAAGTCCCCTCACCTTAAGCATGGCTGAACTTAGTGACATGAGGTTAAGGAACAGAGTGTAGAAAGAGAATAATAGTAAATTTTCTGGCCACCACCACCTTAGACATGTAAGCAAGGAATCGGTTGTGTGTATTATGAACCCTCTAATTTATGTGATGAGAAGGACATATCACTTTTGTGGTATTCTCCCCCAAAATCTATAACCTGTTCATGCAGGAGAAAACACCAGACAGACTTAAACTGAGGGGCAAATTTGAGAAAATCTGACTCAAAAGTATCTAGGTCAAAAAAGACAAGGGAAGAGGGTGAAACTATGAACTGTCACAGACCAGAGCAGATTAAAAATATTATGACTAAATGCAGTATAGGGTCCTGGAACAGAAAAGGGGCACTAAGGGAACAAACAGAAAAACCTCAGGGAGAAAGTCTATAGTTAATACTAGTGTATCAATGCTAATGTTTTAGTTTTGATAAACATACCATCATTACATTAGATGTTAACATTAGAGGACGGTTGGTAAAAGGACATTCTGTATTATCTTTGCAACTCTTTTATGAATCTATGATTATATCAACATAAAAATGTTTTGAAAGTATACTTTTTTCTAGGGTGCCTGGCTGGCTCAGTGGGTTAAGCCTCTGACTTCAGCTCAGGTCATGATCCCAGGGCCCTGGGATCGTGCCCTGCATTGGGCTCTCTGCTCAGCGGGGAGCCTGCTTCCTCCTCTCTCTCTCTCTCTGCCTGCTGCTCTGCCTACTTGTGATCTCTCTTTCTCTCTGTCAAATAAAAAATAAAATCTCTTAAAAAAATTTTTAAAAAAGAAAGTATACTTTTTTCTGATTCTTACATGTATTCTATACTTCTATTTTTCTAAAATAGTCATGTTTTCCTTAAAAACTCAGGAACAAAGAGAAAGATATTCATTTCTAAAGACCACCTTCTTGGAGAAGGCTCCTTTCAAGAGGGTAAAATGTTCCTTCTGTTGCACTCCTGCAGGATTTTGTCCACTAAGAAACTCTGTTGTAGCACTCAGTTCATCTTATTTTATTTTATACTTGTTAATGTGTCTCTTTTTGGCATCTCTTAGGAGGCAAGGGGCCTTTTAATCCCACCGAACACTTAGAATCCAATGAGTGTCAGCTGAGTTATTGTCATGGCCAGAAGCCTCCATCCATCCAAGACCAGTTCCTGAGCCAACCCTAACTTAGGGACCAGCCTGCCAGCTGCTGTTTCTCCAGACTGCCCCTGCACCTGGGGCCTCAGCAGGTGTCTGTTCTGATGCAATGTTACCAGAGCTCTTAAACCAATCAGTAGCAGGATGATTTAAATCTCTACCATCCTGGTCCTACTGAAAACAAAGCCTATATGATCATCGATCCACACCTAGAGCTCATTTCTTAATGGCCCGGGCATCTTCCCATCTAACTCATATCTCACAGCTTCTCTCCCTTTCCACTACCCCCAGGGGAACCCCACCTACCACACCAGCTCCAAAGTAAACAGGTTCACCTACAACCTGTACGTATCCTCAGATGTTCTATTCACTTCCCAACTTTACTGGGATCATAGCTCTCCTGCTATGATGGTCCTCCCGAAAGGTTAAAAACTAGAATATGGGGGCACCTGAGTGGCTCAGTGGGTTAAAGCCTCTGCCTTCAGCTCAGGTCATGATCTCAGGGTCCTGGGATCGAGCCCCGCATCAGGCTCTCTGCTTGTCGGGGAGCCTGCTTCCTCCTCCTCTCTCTCTGCCTGTCTCTCTGCCTACTTGTGATCTTTGTCTGTCAAATAAATAAATAAAGTCTTAAAAAAAAAACAAACAAAACTAGAATATGCCTAGAGGAAACTGCCCTGGCTCACTGCATTCCAGGCCCCTACCGGACACATAGGTCAGAGGCCAAACCTAGAGGGGAAAAACAAGGGAAACAAACTAGATCCAAATTCTCTTAGATCCAAAACTTCATTATTTATGAGAAAATAAGCAAGGGTTCATTTGTATTCAGGGAACAAAGTAGTTTCCTGGCTACATATGTTAAGCATCAACCACAGGAATTGCACAGGAACAGGGATTCCAAATTCTAGACTAAGGAAGTGTAAGAAATGACAAAGGTCAAATACTAGCCAGAGCTTGTGGTACTTTATCAGAAACCTAAAATTTGTACTTAGAAATCTTGTCCCAGAAGGAAGCTGAGAACTGAAACTGGATCCTTGTGAAAGCATAGCTAGTGCTTCAGAACCCTTGACCTTGTACTTTTCAAGGCAGGTAAGCAACAGCCTAAACTCAGCGCTTTGAGTGCCCTATTTCAATTCTAGAGAAGACAACAGTCTGGATGTCATCTGAGAATCACTTGGGTAATTGGTAATCAGTAGCAAATCCACATAACCAGAAGAGAATGCTAAATACAATCCTATAGCTCAGCCATGTATGCCACAATGCAGGCTGTCCATGGAATAAGGGCACCACTTCTAGGCCAGGGGGGTGGGTTGGGGGCGAGCATATCACAGATATCCTAGGGCTGCATATCTATTAGTATTGTTTTCCAGAAGATGGCAGGAAAGCACCTTGTTCTAATAAAATCAGTCTATGATGACAATTTCCTAAAGGTGGAAGTACAGTGTGTTAAGGAGGAATGTCTTGTTCTAAAGTGCATATAAGTGCTATATGGACTAGCAGCAGCTATGATCTTACTGCATGCTATAGAACTGCTTTTCAGACAGTAATCCTGTCTCTAAATTCTTAAATGTCAGTCCACAAATAAGGACCTCCAACTATTCCTGACTTTTTGGCTATTTCTCTAAGAATTTCCACTTGTAGTAAATCTAATCTGAATTCAGATAAACACTTATAGATAAGGGGGGAAAAGAACAATTTCATACAAAATCGTAATCTATCTAGCTAAAACAGTACCTTAAAAGAGATACGTTGACTGAGCTTTTATATATAGGAACTCACACTAGCTTTTAAAATGTCTACAGTTTGCTTTCCCTGCACTACATCAGTTCCTTGACCTAGTTTCTCCACTAAAGAGGTCCAATGACGTTACACAGTGAGGCTAAAATTTTGTCCTAAACTTATAATGGAAGAGACTCATAAACATACCCTAAAACAAAATTATTCTCTGTGTGAACCACATAGTAGTGTTTTGGGGTTTTTTTAGTAACACTAAATATGTCAACAAACTACTCCTATGGGCTAGGAGATGGAAATGCATAAATGAATAAAACATGGTACTTTCCTCAAAAAAATTCACAATGTAGTGGAAAAAAGAAATATATGGATACATGATTGTAATGCATGTATTATGAGCTAGTACTGTAATACAGACTTTACTAGAGACATATGCTAGATTTGAGAATGAAAGGAGGGACAGGTCAACTATACATGAGGCATCAAAGAAGCTTCAAAGAACTTGTATCAGTTTGGGTCCTTTTGCTGTAAGCAACAGAACTAATTGTCCCACATAAGCAAAAGAACTATATTGAAGTAATATGAGGCAGATCATGCACTCCAAGGAAAAACTGAAGAACTCATCCCCAGAAAAGACAAGAAAAGAGAATGTCAAGAGGGATCGTGGTAGCAAGAATATAATGCCACCATCCACCACTCCCCTGACTTGCTTGTCTGTTTGGCCTGACAGGGTCTGGTGTCCACTCCTGGGGCTGAACTGCAGAGCAGGGCACCAGAACTTACAGTTACATCAAGATCCACAGAGTGGCACCTGGTGGCTCAGATAATTAAGCATCTGCTTTCGGCTCGGGTCATGATCTCCAAGTCCTGGGATTGAGTCCCATGTCTGACTCCCAGCTCAGCAGGGAGTCTGCTTCTCCCTCTCCCTCTGCCTCTCCCCCTGCTTGTGCTCTCTCTTTCTCTCTCTCTCTCTCTCTCTCTGTCTCTCTCTCTCTCTTAAATGAATAAATAAAAAGATCTTTAAAAAAAAATCTGGGGTGCCTGGGTGGCTCAGTGGGTTAAGCCTCTGCCTTTGGCTCAGGTCATGATCTCAGGGTCCTGGGATCAAGCCCTACATCAGATTCTCTGCTCAGCGGGAAGCCTGCTCCCCCTCCCCCCCGCCTGCCTTCCTGCCTACTATGATCCCTCTCTCTCTGTCAAATAAATAAATAAAATATTTTAAAAAAAATCCACAGAGGAAGAGCAGCTCCCAAGATGGTGCACTGGTTCCAGAAGGGGAAAGGATGAGAGGTAAGCAAAAACCAGAAGTCTGCTTTCTGGCAACCGGAACAAGAACAGTTTTGGTGTAAGAGGCATGGAATCCAGACTGCTTTAGGCTAAGAGCTAATGTGAAGTGAAGCAGGGTATCCCACCCTGTTACAGAACTTGACTGTGAGAAAAGAGAAATGGAACATCATAGGAAATAAAGATAGAATCAAGGGAGGGGTTGGGTTTTTTTTTTTAATTTGGTTTTTGGTTTTTTGTTTTTTGGTGGATTTTTTTGTTTGTTTGTTTTTTGGTTTTTTTTTTTTTTGTTCTTATTTACTTTTAACCTAGGGACATGTGAGCAGTTTACCGACAGAGGATGAAACCAAAGCAATAGGAGTTTACTATCTGAGTGAGACCTGAAGTGTGGATTTAATCTGGAACAAAAAGAAGTTACTATGGCCACTCACCATGCCAGGCACTCACTGTGCCAGAGACCATGCTGATTGACCTTGCCTTATCTTCTAATATTACCTGGTAGGTACTATCATCATGCCCACTTAATAGACTGGGGAATTGAGAATTAGAAAGTTTTAAGCACATTGTTCAAGGTCAAGCAGCTACAGTGGCAGAGCAGGAAACAGGTACAGTTCTTCCTGATCCCAAAACCCCTGCTTTTAATAATATTAGGCCTCTTACAATAAAACCCAGAGAAATCAGGTTAAGGGGGAATGTCCACTTGTATATTTATATCAGGGAAATAGGACATCAAAATAATTCCTAACATTTAGCTTCACTTTTTTCTGCAGGATATGTCAGCCACTGGCGGAGAAACGGGAGATTAGGAATGGCACAGTGAGTCTGACCAGTGAAGGACAGTTATAACATGAGTTGAAAACAGGAGAGAAATAGGACAGGAGAAGAGGCTTGAAGAGCATGCTGAAGACTCTTCTACGCACTCAGAGGTGGACACAGTCCCCAGGGTTGCATGGGAACCAGTGCCCAGGGCTGTTCAGCTCTCTTCAGCTTCCACGGCAGGGGCTTTCCAGCATGGGGAGGGGGCCCCGCAGCATGATGCCTGCGACAGAACCATACTGAGGTCCCAGTTCTGAGTGTGTTCCAAGAGGGGTGAAAATAAAGAAAACCTTATTCAAATTAGTAATTTCTCGGGCTCTGAGCTCAATCAGGTTACTATTTCACCCTACCTGAGCCAGCAGTAAAGTAATGCTTTTGAATTTTAGATATGTACACACACACACACACACACACACACACACAGAGAGAGAGAGAGAGAGAAATAGTCATTTCTATCACTACCACCTCCAGTTATGGATGCCAATCCAGCTACAAATTTATGACCTAAATGTGGTCAATGAGCAACATCTTTCTTAATTCTCTTTTTTTAATGATGAACAACTTTATTTTCTTAGTCTTTGTTTCTTAAAAATCCATGATTACCAAACACTATTTTTTTAGAGCAGCACAGGTAATAATATTGCATAATATGACAAAAATTTAGAAATGCCTAAGACATAAGGCTTAAAAATAAAATAAGAAGGGCATCTGAGTGGCTCAGTTGGTTAAGCATCTCTCTTCAGCTCAGGTCATGATCTCAGGGTCCTGGGAGCCCCAGGGTCCTCAGAGCCCCGCACAAGGCTCCCTGCTCAAGTGGTAGAGGCTGCTTCTCCCTCTGTCTGCCACTCCCCCTGCTTGTGCACTCTCCCTCTCCCTCTCCCAAATAAATAAAACTTAAAAATAAAATAAGATTGACTTGATAGTTAATGCCTCTATGGAAGCAATACTCTCACAAACATTTAAAAAAGCATCTGGGAAACCTTTACCTTTTGTCTAGAAACCAAGTCCATGATTTAGTATTTAGTAGAGAAAAAATAATCACAGAATAGAATGAAAAACAAGATTGTAGTTATACATTTTTAAAGTATATATGTATAAATCATAGAAAATGTCAGGGGAAACTTACACTGAACTTTTAAACTATATTTACTTCAGGGACTGGAATGGGGTGGGTTTGGAGTTCCTACTTAGAGAGGAGAGGAATTTTTGCTTTTCATTTTCTACAGTACAATACTCTGATTTTTTTTTAAATAAGCCTGTACTACTTTCTAAATTTCTCCAATTATTTTACTTATGTATTCATTCATTTATGTATTTCAATAAACTTTATTTTGAAATAGGAAATAATTGTAGATTCAAAGAAAAGCTGCAAAGATAGTACAGAGCATCCCATAATACCCTCATTTACTCCACTGTTAATGTCTCCTATTATAAAAGTACATGTGCAAAATTATAAAGCTGATGGGGAACCTGAATAGTTCAGTCAATTGAACATCCCACTCTTAGTTTCCGCTCAGGTCATGATATCACTGGTTGTGGGATCAAGTCCCACATTGAGCCCTACATAGGGCTCCACGCTTGGCAGGGAGTCTGCTTGAGATTCTCTTTCTCCCTCTCCCTCTGCCCCTCCCCCTGCTTGTTCACTCTCCCTCAAATAAATAAATAAATCTTTTTAAAAAAAAACTATAAAGCTGATCTTGGCACACAACTATCAGTTAAAACCCACACTTTATTTGGATTTTGCCAGTTTTTCCCTTAATGTCCTCTTTTGTTCCAGGACCCAGTCTGGGGTGTCATACTTTATTTAATTGACAAATCTCCTTGGTCGTCTTCTTCTGTAAGTTTCTTAGGCTTTTCCTTAAGACCTTGACAGTCCTGAGGAAGAGAGACTAGCTACAGATCCCCAATTTGGTTTATCTGATGTTTCTCTCATGTTCCTATCAAAATTAGAATGGGCTTATGAGTTTTGAGAAAGAATACCATGGAGATGAAGAGCTCTTATCATCACTTCATATAAGGGATGGGTGACACTGGCACAATTATCACTAGTGATGTTAACCTCATCACCTGCCTAAGGTGGTTATTTGCCAGATTTCTCCCCTGTAAATTGTTCTCTTTCCATACTCTGTTCCTTGGAAGTGAGTCACTAAGCCTAGCCCACTCTAACTGGGACAGAGGGGTAGGTTAAGCTCTTATTCTTAAGATGCAGGAATATTTACACAATTATTTGGAATTCTTCTGTAAGGAAAATGTGTCTCAAACCATAAGAGACTCTTAATCTCACAAAACAAACTGAGGGTTGCTGGGTGAAGGGCGGTCAGGAGAGGGTGGTGGGGTTACAGACATCGGGGAGGGTATGTGCTATGGTGAGTGCTGTGAAGTGTGTAAACCTGGCGATTCACAGACCTGTACCCCTGAGGCTAATAATACATTATATGTTCATAAAAAATAAAAAATTTTTTAAATTTTAAAAAAAGAAAATGTGTCTCTTCTTCCCTGCCTATTAACTCATTAAATTATTTATTTATATTAATTTGTACTCATGTATATTTATTTTTATACTTTGGATTATAACTCAATATTACATTATTTACTTTATTGCTCAGGATTCCAAATGTGGCCATTAGGAGTTCTTTTGGCTTGGCTCCTTTGACATGCCCCACCCTTTTGCTTTTGCAGCACTTCCTTACTTTCTCATACTGCACAATTTTCACATTTCATCTTAAATTTTTCTCTGCCCTACCCCTAGAATTAGCCATTTCTCCAATGATCTCTGATTCCTTTTGTTGAAGAAGAGTATTTAGAAACCAAGATCTGGGCACTATGTCCTCCCACTCCCTTTCAATAAATTTACTGAAGATTTAATAAGTTCGTGTATGTGAAGCTTCTTAACATACAGGCTGACACATAGAAAGCACTCAAAAATGGAATAAAACCATTACTATTGTTATAATAATGATGACAGTGATGATGATGATGATGATGCACATTTTTAATAAATTTGGAACTTCTAACTCCTAAACCAAAATTGTATCCCATTAGTCATTACATAAAGCCCTAATAGGCCCACAGATCTTTCTATATTTCTGAGTCTTAGGACTATATAAGGCCAAGAAATAGATGCTCTTCTACACCTGGCCGAGGATTGTGCAATCTCTAGCCATAAAACGTTTTTCTTCCTTTCCTAGAATCTACACAGAATCATAAAATCAAAAGACTTCTGTGGAAAAAGATGCCCCTTGATTTTTAAGTTTTTAAGTTAAGTGAAACATTTCAAGGGCATTTAAAAAACTATCAGTCCCATATACAAGTCAAACTCACTTTGGATCTATCTACAGAGTACAGTTTTGAAGTCCTGCCCAAAATAGCTCTTGTTTTGAAATACTGCAATGTCATCAGTATGGAAATGGCTATTGACCAATAGATCTGTAAAAGCCCCTTCAAACAAGTCCTGTTCTGTCAAATATCAATGCCATTGTTCTTACTGAGTAATAGGTACTAGAAAGTCCTTTTTATGAATCAGATAACCAATAGCAAGCATTCAAAGAGGGTGCCTAAAGGGGACATGTACCTCAAGTACTCTGGCCAGTCAGAGTGGCCACCAGGAATCCTCTGGATGTGAGAATCAGAGAGGTGTCTTGGGAGGGTCTGTGAGGATGACTCTGGGACCAGGAAGCAGGCTCAGGCATAGAGCACACAAGAACAATAAAAGACACAGGGCCACTCACACCTTTCCAGAATTACCTGGCCCCTGCAGAGTTGTTGGGTGGGGAGCTCTGTGGAGAACCCCCTCTGGTTTAGGATCTGTCAGACGCTTCATAGCATCCAGGGTAAAAGCACTGCAAAAGCAATGCTAGGAGATGAAGGAAGCCGAAATTCCCCAATCTGACAAAACAGATGTTTTTCAGTATTCACATTCTTCTTACTAAACACTCTGGCTTTCTATTTGGTTTTGAGCAACTAATTGTTTTGTTTTGTTTTGTTCGGTTTTGTTTCATTTTTCATTTTTTCATTCTTTCTCTGTCCCAGACCTATGTTCTTCAGGGTAAGGCAGATTGACGCCTACCATTGGCTGCATCATCTAAAATCCCCTGGAACCTATCTAGCTTATTTCCAGTCTGGACCACCTTGAACTCCTTGCTTTTGCTATCAGCATGGTCACCCAACCCCAGGCATATTCTCTAGCCCTTTGTCTCCACTTGGCTGTCCAGACCAGCCCTTGCCTTTGGGTCATGGCCGTCAGAGGCTATGTGGCCTCACACAAATGTCCTCCAGACCCTGGAAAACATACTTCAATTTCCTTGAGGAAAAGAGTTGTAAGAAACAAAGCAACCAAAGTCACTTTTTGGGAATGTAAGCAATCCTCATAACTCTGTAGGGACTGACTTTCCTCTCCTCAGATCTATAGGAGGAGGTCTGCAGAAGAGGTGAATTCCTTATTTTCTACTATTGGTATATTACTGTTAACTAAATTGTAGACTTTATTAAAAAGTGGCCCAGGGGCAAAGGGCTTCAATCCCAGGAGGCCAGCACCAGAAGTGCATATAGCCAGGTGCATTGGTATTACAAACGGAATATGGGATTGAAAGTCATTTACAACTAAGTTCAGTTTTTGATCCACCCCTCACCAACTAAGAGATTTTGGACAAACCACATATCATAAACTTCAGTATAAAATGGTAACCCAACGTTACAAGACCTGCAATGTAATTTAACAGACTTCAGTATCATGGTACGACAATTAAAGCTTCAGTTCTAGGTGTAGTCAGCTAAACTGATATCTGGAATATACAGTCCAGGAGTCAGGGGTATGTGCCAGCCAGCATTATATCAGAAAGGGGGCAGGCTCAGTACTACCTCAATAACCATTTAGCAAGAAAGTTTTAGTTTTACCATTTAGTTTTACCATTTAGCAAGAAAATTAGAAGTGGATTTTCCTTAGTGAAATTAAGGGTATTCGAGGCATGCAAATTAGCTAAAATACTGCAGACACACATGCAAAGAGAAAGGATAAGAATCCTCAGATACACCCCTTTGTAATGCTGTCCAAGGATTGATCCCTAATGTGTCCTTGCCTATAACCACTGGTTTAAAAGAATTTCTGATTGTATGATGCTTACTAAATGATGCAGAATCCTACCTTGAATAAAGCTTTACACAGTTGGAACCACCTAGGACTTCATCAAACCCACCAAACAGATCATCTAAAATATTTTGTGCCTATTTTCTAATGAATGGTAGTCCAATAAATATCTGGTGTGTAGTAAATTCTGCCTGAGGCCTACCTTCATTATAATCTGATAGCAAGGTTGTGGAAGAATAGCAAATTATCACCATCTCAGACTTCTGGGGTGACTACTATGATTTTTCCAAAAGAATCTGAGAATTGGATGTGATCAAATTGGCTTACGGAAATTCTCAATTTCCATCATTTATGCTCTATACAAAGTTGTTGAGGAGTTACATGTAAAAGGCTGACAGTAATCTCTAAAATCCAGTAAAGACATACTATCTCAGAAATATTTTTTATTTCTACAACCCAATTTTCCCCAGGGCTCACCAGCCTGGAGGTACAAATGGTATTACATAATTAGCAGTGTCTTAGATTTTCTGTTTCTTTCTCTTGCCTGCCTCACCAGAGTCTAGCTCCCTGAAAAAGGGGGGGGGGGCACCCCACGTAGAATTTCATGAAGTTTCAGCATGGGTCTCACATGCATGCATACTCATTACAGCCTGGGAACCTCTGCCAGGAACAGCAACACCAACAGGCCTTTCCCACTGATGCTCTGGAACAGGTTCCCTCCATGGAAGATACGAGGCAAACATTTAGGAGTGTGAAGAAAATACTAGGTTTTCTGTTCAATTTTTGTTTCACCCTTTTTAATTTTCACTTTTGTGTATGTTTTATAAAATATATATTAATATGAGAGGGCTTAGATATTTTTTAATAGATATGGAAGTCAATTAAAAGAATTTGGAAACCTCCAGTTAGAGCATCCATGGAAAGAGAGGAACATGCCTTTCTCCCTCTTGCACGATGTACTTTGCTAAAGGCTGCTGGAGCAGTGGTCTTGTGCTCAAATGAGGGATGCATTCTCTAGTGAAACAGCATTTATGTCCAGCCCACTTGCTCCTCCTTAGTGTTTACAAGACTCAGCCCTGTCCAGGGAGTGACCAGGAGAGGATACCTCATGACCCACATCCAACTGGGCTCAGAATCACTCCACTCTCTGATGATTAAAGCTTGTTGTGGCTGACTCCTCCTCTCCTAGGATGAATTCTCTTCAGAAATCTCTTCTGACTTTGGTGCCAATACACTCTGCTCACTGACAGGACAAACTATCAACTCATCACAGACATAGGGCAGACATCCCATGGACATACACAGACATATCTGGAATTCAGTGATGGAGGCATTTCAAATAGAGGCTCCAGGCTATACTACAGCTGACCGGGTAAGGAATATTAACCCTTCGTTGCTAAATCACATTATCACTTCCAAGGTAGAACTTTACCTGTACCCAGAGAACCCCTCTAGGCAATTTTGTTCCCTGACAGAAGATGGCAAAACCTTTGTGTCTACTTGCATATTCAAGATCTGTGGGGGAAATGTGACGTTAACTGTATAGAGCATTTTAAATGAGTGTGTAGCAGACTGTGAATTCAATCTATATTAGAGAAGTAAATGCACATTTTAAAATGTGGAATTTCCCTTAATGAGATTAAGAGTACCACTCCTCAGAATTTCGTGTATCCTAGGCCCTGTACTAGGTGCTCTACACACATGTCTAAACTACACAATACTTGACAAGACAGGTACTATGAAGAAAAGCAGACCCCAGAAAGGCTAGGAAACTCTCCCTCGGCACAGAGCTAGTGTGTAGCTGGGATCTGAACTCAGAAGTTCTACCTGACCCCAAGCCCAGCTCAACAACATGCCACCTGACTTCCTCATGGGAACAAGTTGTCTGAATCCTTCAAGGGGGATGGCAGGGAAGGTCACTGCTTTGTTCTCATGTGCACATTACTGTAAACAATGCCAGTGTTGTGGGTTACAGAGTTAAAACTGGCTCATATCCATTGGAATTAATTCAAAAGACAAATGAGAATCATGCCTGTAAAAAAGAAATACAGTCTGATGCTGAAGTCAGCAGTATGTAATCCTCTTGAGTCAGATGTAGTGACTTTATATATCAACTTTTGGAACTCTCTGATCAGATGAACTTTTATTTCAACGTGGGAAAAATACCAAACTCTTTCCATCTAGAATAACACCTCTGTTTGTTAGCATCCCTATCCAGTGCTCTCACTGTGCATTTTCTTCCCTTTTCACCACAACACACTTGCCATACTGGATACCTGGGGTTGCCTGGGCACAGGTCTTAACAGAGCTCAAAAAGTTCAGAGCACAACTAGAAATATCATGGGGGTGGAAAGGGCTTCCACAACACAATGTCAAAAATATCAGGTCTTTGGTTTAGAAAAGGGAAAGCCAGGGTGTCAGGGAGCATGACCTAAACCTATCACAGAATAAAAAATTACTTGGGGTTCCCCTAAGCTCATTTTCACTAAAGCCCAATGAATTAGAAACCCTACAGGACTTGGGGACTCCTCTGACTTGGGTCTGGGAGGGGAGAGATAGAACAGGAAGCTGAGGATAATGCCCAGTCTCTGCCCTGAGGGACAGGATTGAAGGCAAGGCTTTATTCCAGGCAAGGTTCAGAAAGAGGAACAAGTTTGTAATGAGGAAGAGGATAAGATCATTTTAGGTATGCAGAGTGAAAGTACTCATGGAAGATTCAGGAGAAGTCATATAGAAGGCAGGAGAAACAGAAGTCTGAATCTCAGGAAAAAATTACCAGAGCCTAAAAATCTGAATTCATGAGTCATCAGCACATAGCCTCAGGATCAATAAGCACAGGGTCATCCAGAGAAAAGGAGGAGAGCTAAAGACTGTCCCTTCCAGTCTAGGACTATACTCACGTCTTATGGGAGTCATTTTAAACTAAATGAAACATTCAGCTAGTTGACATAGTATGCATTAAACATATAGAATACTTGTGAACATTTAATCTCTGACTTTTTTTAGCTCAATTTTACAGAGTAAAATTTTAAATCTATTTGCTATATTTATGTATAATGTTGTCCATAGTTTTCATAAAAGTAGTTTATTATTGTTCCTCTCAAAAAAATAAAATATAAAAAGGAAAACAGCTGAAGTTAATTTGTAGATGCCAGATAAATTATGGAATTTTTACTCCAGAGATAGTTATTTGAGGATGAAGTGAAAAACAGTCTTCCTCTTCTCCCTCAAAATGTCCCTCAGTTACCTTTTCAAAAGCCTACACTGTCCTAGAGGATAAGATTGCAGAAATCTTCCCATTCTCATAACCATTTCACATTTAGTCTGTTTAGGTCTACTTGTTTGATTTAATAGCTTTAATAATTGTTTGATTTAATAGGTATTTATGATTGAAGGAGTACTATGATGGTTACACTGTAAAATACCATGACCAATGACTGAGTGGGAAGCATGTAGCAGGCATCATTCTGAGAATCATGGACATTCTCAGCAACCCTGTGAGGCAGGTGTCAGCACTTCCATTTTACAAACGAAAAAACTGAAACTCAGCAAAATTGCACAACTTGTCCAAGGAACATTCTAATAGCAGAAAAGTAGAATTCAATCCCAGATCGGTCTTTCACCAAAATCCCTGTTTGCTCTTTGCACTAACTATTTCACTTACTCATTTAAGGACTAACTTTGGCTACTGAATTATAAAAATAGTAAAGACTTACACTGCTATGATAGTTAACAAATTAGTAAGTTGAACCACATGAAACTGCCAGTGTTTGGCCATTTCTGACTTACAAAAATGGAAATTCCATGATTTGACCTTATAAAAGCACAAACACTGGTATTTTTTTATGAATGTCTGGCACAGCAGAGTGACTTTCTAAAAAGATTCCACATCCAGTAGGAGGGGTAGAGGAGAACCAAATATTTCACTCAACTCAGTAACAAAATACATGTCACAGCTAACAAGAGAAAGAACAAATATAAAATACATAAATTTGCAAGATAAGGAAACTGTCAAGAAGTGGGTTGTAAAAGACAATAATTTGCTGGTGTAAGTGAAAACTTATGCATTGACCACAGGTTAACCACCAAGACTACTGTGAAACACAAGCTAATGAAACACACAAGTGTGAAATTTAAAGAGTGTATTAATTATGTTTTCACCTACATAAGGGCACTAAGCAAATTTAAAATATTCTATGGAGGGACGCCTGGGTGGCTCAGTTGTTAAGCTTCTGCCTTCGGCTCAGGTTCTGGGATCAAGTCTCGCATCGGGCTCCCTGCTTAGCAGGGAGCCTGCTTCTTCCTCTGCCTGCTGTTCTCCCTGCTTGTGCTTTCTCTCTTGTTCTCTCTCTCTCTCTCTGACAAATAAATAAATAAAATCTTTTAAAAATATATTCTATGGAACACTGTTTTGGAAAAATCACATGACTGAACAATTGAAAGGTATGGAGAACTCTGTCACTGAGGCATAAAATATTAGAGCTAAAAGGGGAAAAAATCATTTAAATTTAATCCTTTTGTTTTATTGTAGAGGAAACTAATGTTTAGGAAGATTATCTCAGCAGAAACTAAAACTCAGGTTCCTTATTTCCAGTCTGGGGCTCTTAAAAATAGGTCAGAATAAGATTCTATTTGAACACAATAATATCCTTGTGTATTTCAACTGGTCATGGCATGTGTTGCAGATTAAAGAAAATTTTCATGAGACATAATTTTTATCCTGTAGCTTGATGAGGTTGCTAAAGTAAACATATTCAATATGTTTCATAACCATAAAATAAAAACACTATGAGTTTTAAATTTTAAGAGCATTACATTTTCTTATTCAGCCTGTTATTATTATGGTACAACCAGAACACAGCCTTCTCCCAAGATGCTTTTCTAATTACTTTTGGATATTGTTTTGCCTTTTTATAGAGAAAGGCATTCTAAAAATAGGATGCTGTCAAAATGGTCTGAACTTCAAGAAAAAAAAAAATCTCACACCTGCTCTCTGAGAAATACTCGGTTCAAAAGCATGACATTTAGACTATGTCTTCAGTACAAAATTCAGCTATAGATATCCACTGCTAAAAGACAGTTTGCTTTTACTTCAACATAAATGGCAGAAATCAGCTATCTTTAATTATTCCTTTCATTTATGAGGCTGTATGTTCTGGCCAAACAACTGTATTGCTATGTGCCTGTGCTTTGCTTTAGTTCTCATTAGAGCATTTGAAATGGCAAAAGGGAAGAACTGACTTCTGTGGCTTATCATTCCCCCTAGCTGGTCTTTTCCCTGGAGATTCTTTCAATATCCATCAATCCATCAGTCTGAGATTTATAGCTAAGGATTGATGGCTTAAAAAAGAATAAATAACTGTTTCTGAAGAAGATCTGAGTTCCCTAAAGAGAGATAGAAGGAAAGAAAAAACCACCAATAGAAGAATCAATGCATCTTTGAAATGACTTATAAAACCCTAGGTCCCTTGTAGAAACTCTGTAAATACAGAGAAGGGGGAGAATTTAGAATAATTGGATGGTGGCTGGGGCGCCTGGATGGCTCAGTGGGTTAAGCCTCTGCCTTCGGCTTAGGTTATGATCTCAGGGTCCTGGGATCTAGGCCTGCATCAGGCTCTCTGCTCAGCAGCAAGCCTGCTTCCCCCTTCTCTCTGCCTGCCTCTCTGTCTACTTGTGATCTCTCTCTCTGTGTCAAATAAATAAATAAAATCTTAAAAAAAAAAAAAGAATAATTGGATGGTGCATGATGGCCTAACCATCAGCCATAAGGGCTTCTTGGCATGCTAACTAGAATAGCAAGAATTACTCAAGGATGTTTAGAACCTTGAAAAGCATCACTGCAAAAGAGAATTTATTTACTACTTATTGAAAACAATCATATTGCCTCCCTCATAGGGTTATGCAGACACATTCATTTTTTTTTTTTTTTAAGATTTTATTTATGAGAGTGAGAGAAAGAGCACAAATGGAGAAGGGGGCAGAGGGAGAAGACGACTCCCCACTGAGCAAGGAGCCCAACGTGGGGCTCTATCCCAGAACCGTGCGATCATGACCCAAGCTAAAAGCAGCCACTTAACTGACTGAGTCACCTAGGCACCCCAGATTCATTCATTCTTGCAACAAATATTTATTGAGCCCTTGCCATATGTCAAGCAATATTCTAGGAACTAAGGAAACACCAATGAACAAAACAGACAAAAATCTCTGCCCTCGTGCAACTTGCTTTATACTAAGGGAAGATAAGGAGAAATATATTTGCAGATGGTGATAAGTGCTACAGAGAAAAAAACAGGGGAAGAAAATTAAGTGAAATAATACATGTGCATAGCACAGTATAAGCATTTAAAGTATATTAAAGGGTTTCCTTTCCATTTATGAAAGCTCTGAAAATTATTTCCTTGGTTTCAGGATTAGAGTTGAGAACTTATATTTCTTGGAAGAATATTAATCTTATCCCACTACTTCTGAGAAGTGAAATAATAGTAACTTTCACTTATCAAATGCTTTGTGCCAATAACATTACATAAAAATATTTCATTTCACCCTATAAAATAGATATTCTCTCCATTTTATACATGCAGAAATGACACTCTAGGAAACTCGAATCGTAGATCTAACAATTTAATATTAGAGCTAAGATTCAAAGGTAAATACACCTACCTCCAAAATCCATCCTCCTGGTCTCTGTCCTCATCTAGCAATTAGATTTAGGATGTCAGCAGATAGCATGATTCAAGAAGGGAGACCTGGCTATTGTTCCCATGGGACCAACCACCCCTGTCCACCTCCCTACAACTAATCTGCACAGAGAATATCAGTCTATATACCCATGTGTAAATTATCAGATTTTAGGATTCCAAAACCCAAAATGGAAACCCTCATTTGGTACAAATTATTATAAAGAATCACTTTAAGTTTGATAATATGACATTTCCATCACCATCTGAAGTTCTAGATTACCTTTGAAAAGGTACATTTTGTTTTCTCCTCAAGTTGGTTGACAGCACTCATTTTACTACTTGTTTAGCTTTTTAATCATATGTAATATATACACAAGGATGGTGTTAAATCTAACATCTAAGAACCAGAGAAAAACAGCATACCCAAGATCATGATTTATGTCATTTTCTTAAGGAATAATAAAAAAAAAAGAAAATAAAATGTGGGCTTATTCATAATAAACCTCATAACATTAATCAGAGTGAAGAACAAAAGGAAAAATCTGCTAAGTAAAAACTAACATAGTGAAACATGTCTCTTCCTAAGCTGGTTATGTTACCTTTTTCTTGGTCCTCTGCCTCTTAGGCTAGTTTTCCTCTTCAGGTTAATTAGTCAAAATTCAAATGTTTGCATATCATGTTATCAATCATTCATTACTAAGTTAGTGAAAACCATATATCTTAATTCACCAGGTAATTCTCCCTCAGTTCTCAAAGCAATCATTAGTTCTCTGAGCCAGTTTTAGGGGCTGTTTTTATTTTTTGCCTTTATTTTCAGATCTGTCCTTTATCTTCAAGCAGCTGCTCCTGAGACAGGTTTTCCTCTTGAGTGTCCTAGAAGCTGTGCCACTCCTGGTAGAGGCTGAGAAAAGATGCATTGCTGTGGGAACTTGCTGTGCTGTCTCCCTTCTCACCAGCAGCCCCCTTCCTTATTTTCAGTTATTTTTAATAGAAAAAGCAATGTAAGACTGACACTAAAGAATGAATTTTTGTGTGTTGCATAAACAATGAATCTTGGAACGCTGAAAAAAATAAAACAAAATAAAAAAAAATACATTTGCACACCTGTTTTGATTTTTGTGTATAGGTTCTACAACATAAGGACCTGCTATTTTGGCTATTGCTAGTTGATGCCACCAGGCTGCCTGTAAGGATAGCTAATACAAATTTTAAAGAGTCATCCCCTTTTACTTTACAGACAAAAAACACAAAAAACAGGTTAAACTGAATGCAATATTTGAATTAATTAGTAAAAGTTAAATGTGAGCAGATTACCTCACAGGGGGAACGCAGTGTCACTTGGTTGTAGAAGGACTATCTTTATGCTAATGTGATGGGAATACACTGTGGCAGGGGAGCTAGGTATCTGGGGGGGATTACCAGGGGCCAGAGCTATCCCAGAAGGTGACAGTGGTCACAGAGAGACTCTATGAGCACTAAGAGTTGAAAGAGCTGAGTTAAAATGAAAAAGTAAAGAAAAAAAAGGAAAAAAAGGATTGAAAGAGCTGAGAGGGGTACAAAACAATGATTTTGAGTGGCTAAAATAAGGACTTATTTAAGAAAAAACATTTAGGTCGATTAAGCATCTGTCTTCAGCTCAGGTCATGATCTCAGGGTCTTGGGATAGAGTCCCTCTTGGGCT
Source organism: Meles meles (assembly GCF_922984935.1). Lineage (NCBI taxonomy): Eukaryota > Metazoa > Chordata > Mammalia > Carnivora > Mustelidae > Meles > Meles meles. The sequence continues at coordinate 86,116,909 of NC_060071.1, read as the reverse complement.
CTCTGCTCAGTGGGGAGTCTGCTTCTCTCTCTTCTGCCCCTCCCCCCACTTGTGTGCATACATCACGCACCTGCTCTTTCTCTCTCTCTCTCTCTCCCAAATAAATAAATAAAATCTTAAAAAGAAAAAGAAAAAACATTTAAATCAAGGAAATGAATGAAAAGAAAAGGTGAGGGCAGTCTCAGACATGCCTGGAACTCCATTTCAGTGTACCACCCACACAAGGGAAGAACTAGCCAGGACTGTCTGCAAGCAGAGCCCTGACACCTGGATGTTAAATCTATGACAAGCTGTCCAAGTAATAGACATGTGCGTGCCTTTGGTTGTCCTAATTTGTAAAGTGTTTGTTCCTTCAGCACATGATCTGATACAGGGTGGATAACTGACACATTTGTTTATAGCTGAATAGCGAAACTGTCTAACACAGCTGGTTTTACAGTGTGTATGATGATGGCCACGGTAGCCATTAGGATTGTTACAGAGTACATGATAAGGTTGTGAGTTTGGGGCTGGATCCTTAGAGAAGACTCTAATGGCCCTTAATCCTCTAAGCAATGGCAAGAGCCCCTTGAATATCTGTCAGGTCCCGTTTACTCTCAACCAGCCCAAAAAAAAAAAAAAAAAAAAAGTTATTTTTCCTGTGCAGCAAGTGCCATCCTTCATTTGTATTAAGTCTCTAACAATTCTCTGCACATCCGTAAATTAATACAGCCACTTCTCACCGCAACATGAAGGGTCAGAAGGCTTCACATACTATAAGGTTCAAGAGTCTATTACCAGAATCTCATTATTACAAATAGTGATGGTGGATCTAGACTTATAAACATTAGCATGGCTAGAGATGCCTTGCTAGGGAAGGGTTCATTATAAATACTGATTGTAATTCCCTTTTTAATTAAAAAAAAAATGTGAACTCTTCCTGCAGTAGTATAACCTCAAATTATGGGCCCCCAGTCTCCTGGAGAGAGAATATTTAAAAAGGCTAGTGCTAAAAAATAAAAACCACCCAGGCAGCATAAAAATGTTGTGTAATTCAAATGAGAGTTAAACAAAGAAGTGATAAAAGTAATCAAGGAGTAAACAAAGGGTGGGAGAATAAATATAAACAATGAACCACAGGATGGTTAATTAGCTTGCTTTGCAAAGATTTGATTTCTCCCCTGAAAGCAATGGTAATGACAAATAAGCCTGATCTACCAAGTGTCTTTAGGTATAATGTAATATGTCCCCCATTGCCTACAAAAGAAATGCCATTGAATTACTGTGCACGGCACTGAATTTACCATGGATGCCTCTAAGTTACAACATATGGGGTGTTTGCTCTGGCTTGTTTTGACAATGGTACTTTAGTTATTTTAAGCTCTCCAATTTCTGTCTGAGTTATTCCAGAGCAGAGGTCTCTAACTCAAGTATCCACAGGGCTCAAGTAGTAGTAGCAGCAGAGGGTAAATAGATGGGACTGGTACACAAACCTTGATGAATTGGAGAATACTGCTATGTCAACTCTTGCCAAGTGAGCCACATCACATAATTCCTACAAAGAGAAGCTTGGAACTCAGATTTGTGTGTCAATTTTTTTATATCAAAATGGCCATACAGGACTGGTCACAAAGTTTGCAGTGTCCAGTGTAAACTGAAAACAGAACCCCCTGCTCAAAAATTATTAAGGGGGCACCTAACTCCATTGGTTAAGCCTCTTGATTTTGGCTCAGGTCACGATCTCAGGATTCTGGGATCAAGCCCCTCTTCAGGCTTCATGCTCATAGGTGAGTCTGCTTGAAGATTCTCTCTCTAACAAATAAATAAATCTTTAAAAAATTATTAAGGATTTAAAGATGCGGGTGCCTGGGTGGCTCAGTCAGTTGAGACTCCAACTCTTTAGATTTTGGCTCAGATCATGATCTTGGGGTTGTGGAACTGAGCCCCATATCAGGCTCTGCACTCAACAGGGAGTCTGCCTGAGATTCTCTCTCTCCCTCTGCCCCTCCCCACCTGTGTGCATGTATCCTCTCTCTCACTCTCTCTCGCTGTCTCTAAAATAATAAATAAATCTTTTTTAAAAAGATTTAAAAAAAAAAAAAAAGGATTTCAAGATGTGCCCCCACCAAGAAAAAAAAGAAAGAAAGAAAGAATAGAATTTCAAGATGATGACAATGGAACTTTAAATCAACTGTGGACCCTTCTGAGCACAGGCCCTATGTAAGCACAGGTTGCAAGCCCAGAAAGCCTGACCCAGTAGTATACAAAACAAGCTGCCATGTTCTGCCCATGAATTTTCCAGCATAAGACCCTGTTCTAAGGATTCCACATTCTCTCCCCATTTCTTTTTGTGACTCAAAGCACTCAGTTTCAAGATGGCTAGAAGAGTTTGAAGCATAACCTCTTGCTGAAAAGCAGACAAAAACATTCCTGATGGCTTACAAGGGACAAAAAGTGTCTCCTTTGTTCTTACCAAGTCTGAAAACCATCTGGGGGATCTACCTATTGATACGTATGTGCTTATGGAGAAAAAAATCATTTACCTTATATATTCAAAATACCTAAGTCTACTGCTATGATCAGAGTCCTGTAAAAAGTTCTCTGCACATACGGAGAAAAGGAAAAGCCTTTCCACCACAGCCCACTTACAGGGTTGGTATATGCAACTGCCATCAAAGAATAGTAGTCAATCTCGAAGTGATTGGCACAAGTCAGACACACCTTACATATGTATGATTATGCACCTGAAAAATTTCAGGAAAGTTTATGAAATTACAAGCATAGTTTTAAATACATGAGATAATACAATTGTTTAAAGAAATGGTTCCCATTTAAAGTGATGTTTGAAGGGCTCCTGGGTGGCTCCGTGGGTTGCCTTCAGCTCAGGTCATGGTCTGGGATGGAGCCCCGCATCGGGCTCTCTGTTCATCAGGGAGCCTGCTTCCCCCTCTCTCTCTGCCTGCCTTCCTGTCTACTTGTGATCTCTCTGTCAAATAAATAAATAAAATCCTTTTTTAAGATAGATAGGTAGGTAGATAAAGTAATATTCGAAAGGCATACTAGGAGGCATGGACAGGCTGCTCATGGCTGGAGGTGGCTGGTGCTCATGCCATGTGCACATACCTCTCTGGCACGCTGCCTGAAACATTCAATTTAGAGGGCTCTGGACAGTGTTTAAAAGTGAGAAATAACTTTTAGGGGCAGCTGGGTGACTCAGTTGGTTAAGCATCGCATTCATGATTTTAGCTCAGGTCATAATCTCAGGGTCGTGAGATTGAGTCCCGTGTTGGGCTCCACACTCAGGAGTAGTCTGCTTGAGATTCTCTCTCTTGCTCTCCCTCTGCCCCTCCCCCCGCTTGTACTCTTTCTCTAAACAAATAAACAAAACCTTCTTTTAAAAAGTGAGAAATATGTTTTATAAAGATGAAAAAAATCTCTCTTTAACTGATTTGTCATATACATTTCATATTTCCATATGTCAGGTTTATGTCAATTGAGATGGACATGTACTTTTTGGTTGATTACAATTACACTTTTCAAAAGCTTATACCAACAAAATGCTAATTGCCATACACGTTTTGTCTACACCCAGCAAAATTCTAATTCCAAAGCAAGCAGAAAAAAAAAAAAGTTATTATTTGATGCAGTGATTTTTACCTCTACATGTAGACTATATATGCATACGCACCTATGTATACAGATGTGTAGAAATAATGGGTTAATCTGTTAGTAAATAGAACGGAACTAAGTAGAAATAGTAGTATTACAATATAAGAGTGATTAAATGATCCCACCATAAACTGACCCGTTCATCTATCTTGTTTACTGCTATGCTCCCTGACATTGCCTGGCACATAGTAGATACTCAACAGTACTTGTTGTATTGAACTGGACCCATAGGATCAAAACAAATTATAATTCACTGATTCTAGGATTGGAAATGGGAGGAAATCAGACACATGTAGCAGGTCTACAAACTTCCCTAACTTCCACTGGCTTTTTTATTCCCTAATTAATAATCTAACTCATGTAGTCACTGTACCAGTAACTCTACTGCCTTTCTATCAGTCTCTCATTTCTTTGGCTCACGCAGACACAAGCTTGGGCCTCCTTGGTGGAAGCTGGGACAAAGGTTAACTTCTTCCTAGAACCTAGAAAAGGCTAATGAGCTCCGTGGAATGATATTTCTAAGTATTCACCATACCAGAATCAATATCAATGTGCTGTCAGTGTATACATTAGCCCCACAGTCAAACAAAGAACAGCCCTCAGAGCTCATAATGACACTGGGCGTGGAGAGCTGGGGATGGGCAAGATGATGCAGAGATGACTGTATCAGCTCTCCTCAGACACAAGGCTTCCAGGATGTTGCACAATCCCATTATTCTGGTACTTTGTCAGAGATAGGCAGCATTTGGATTCAGCCACTGAGATACTCAGCAAAATAACTCTCTTTTGGTCTTCTTGACCCAAGAGATGGATTTGGAATACGCCTTCTGCCTGTGAGAGAAGTCTCCTCTTCTATTCCTTGCCTGGTATTACCAGGGAATGCAAACATCTTCAAGTTAGCAGAGTACTATATATGCAGCTGATAAGACAGGTACAACAAACTTGATTCATTACTGACCTAGATAAGACCAGCTTTTAGTACAATTCCATAATGCTCACCCTCATTCATGTAGCATTTCCCATATGCAGACCCTGCTAGAAAGACGAGTCAAGCAAGGGTAGTGGCAATAGTTTCCTGAGCATCAACACTGCATTATTTAAATCTCTAGGATCAGTAAAGGACCTCCCCAAAATTCAAGCTCTTTCCCGCAGTAAAATTGAACTTGGTGTCATAAATGGGATTTCATTCCACATGTGAAATGTGGACTCTGATTTTCCAATTAGAATGAGAAGGGTGGGATGAGTGTGATAGAGTAAAGGTGACTCATTTGTGTGGTATACACAGTTAAGATGTCATAAAACTAAGACATCTGTGAGTAAGCATGTGGGCATCACAGTGAAATCACATCTGATTGGAATTCTGACCCAATCACTTATTAACTACATGGTCTTAGGCAAATTTGTTAACTTGGCTAAACTTGGTTTCTGCGAAACATGAATATCACCTAATCTTATAAAGTGAAATTATTATTCTGTATCTCACGGTGTTATAAGGGCTAACTGAGACATAAACAATGTTAGGTCCAGTGCCCGATACATAGTAAGAACTGAATAAATAACAGATGTAGCTGTTATTTTGATTACTATTTTCATCACTCCCACAAATAACTAACTTCTTTGCAACTTTGTGATGGGGGGGGGACATAACCAAAAGCATGGAGGAGGTTAACTTCTTGTGAGCCTTCCATGGTGGAAACTTGGCCACACTGTAAACATGGTCTTGATATCTTTCACTTATCGCTGTGAAACAATATTCCCTAAATTCTAGAAAGTTTCCATGAAACACCACTAAATGCAGCTATAGAGCAATCTCTCCTTTCCTCCCTACATGGTCTTGATATCTTTCACTTATCGCTGTGAAACAATATTCCCTAAATTCTAGAAAGTTTCCATGAAACACCACTAAATGCAGCTATAGAGCAATCTCTCCTTTCCTCCCTACACACACACCCCATCCAACCCCTTGGGGATATATTAAAACTAAGGCAAGTGAAATAGCCCTAGCCAGTAATTAAGACACACAGCTCATCAGAGAGCAGCACAGGCTGTGGCCTTCTGCAAAGAAACTGAGCATCAGGATGACAGCTCTCATTACTAGGGCTTTGTTCTCCTGGAGCAAAAAGAGCACAAAAGCATAAAGTTGGAGAACTGTAACTGCATTTTGAATACTTGCAGGGGTGGGGGGTGTCACAGGTTCCTCCAAACAGAGAGGATATTCCACCAAACAACTGCATCAGCCCACACCCACCAGCGCCTTCACCCCACCCTCAAAGCATGACTCCACTTTTTCTAACACTGCCCTTAAGGAATCTGGCTTCCGTGACTTCCAGTAATTGTACAAATCACCCATGATGAAGCAGCTGAACACAGTGTTAGACAAAAGAAACAAAAATTAAGCAAACAGAAAACTCATTAAAATGCTGCCTTTGGTTATTTTTACTCCTAACAATTCATGTTACCAAACAATTCTTTCTTCGTTGCTTTTCCTTGGAAGTAATACTTTAAAAGAATTCTAATGGGCACTGACTGATTTTCTCCAGACTCATGATCCAACAACTAGATACACTTTCCCTTCCCCCATCTCCATCTAGGACTCCTCCCTGTCACCTTAGAGCTTCTGACTTGGCTGCGTTCACACCCAGCAGTCCCGGCAAAGCTTTCTGTTCACGTTATACAACAAAAAAGCAGGCAATGAACAATTCATGCTCCTAAGTGCTTGCAATAAAACAGGCTGAGCTGACCTCTCCCATCCCAAATAGCTGCATGTCAGCCACATGAGCTTAAAAGACCGACAGTAGTACATATGTGATGTGTATAAACAAACTAATTAAAACCTAAGGTCTCTCATTGCAGCTAGTGCCTAATGGGACCAATATAATTGGAAAAAAAAAAAAAAATCACTCCAAGCTAGCTAGAGATATTGCTTTTCCTGCCTCTAGGATCCATCTCGTTTAGGCTCAATAAACAGCTTAAAAAAAGAGAAATTTGGGGGTTGCCATTCTTTCCTATAAGACTTCTCAAATAAAAACTATCAACTCAGCAGCACTGAGCCAAAAGACCACTCCCTGATTCCAAGTGGACATATTGATCAACTGAACTGACATGTGCCTCCTCCTTTCTCTCTCTTAGTAGCAATCAGCTGCACCAGGAAAATCCATTTCATTTCCCAAAACAAAAGGCAACACACTGCTCCTTATCTGACACTGTCAGGCCACAGTTTTTAGAGGCGGGGGGGATAAAAATACACACACACACACACACACACACACACACACACACACACACAAACAAAGATGCCTAAGAAATAGCTAAGAGTTGAAATGAACATGATACATGTTTATCTGGACTTTCAGGATTGAGTTGAGGTTATGACTAAGCCCAGAGATCTGTATTCGCCACAGTCACTGAGAACCCTGCTATTTATTTGTCTTACCAGATTCCGACTAAAGTTAAGAGCAGCACCTCGGGCACTTCCAGAGGCTCTCCTCGGTGTTACCCTTCACTGCAACTGCCGCAGAGAGCAGACTTGTTACAAGTCCACCTGCAAACAACTCCAGCTGTTTTAGAGACTAGCTAGAGATAGGAAAATATTAGAGTTTCAACTATGAAGGACAGGGGTTGAAGGACTACCACATAAATCAAAAGGCTCAAGTAATTTCATTTGGTTTGGGTCTTCATGCTTTTAATAAATTCTGTGTTAAACGTGCAAGTGAACCCCTTTCACATCAGGGTTATGTCAAATGCTTATTCAGCATTCATTCCTTGCCATGAAGAAAATGAAACCCAACCGAGGTAAATACTAAATCTCATACTGTAAATCACTAAATATTTCAAAAATCACAAGAGCAAATAGGGGACCAATTAGCTCTGTCCCATAAAAAAAGAAATCTGTATCTTTACAATGCTGAAATACTGTGAACTACTTATTTTAGAGCCTATTTGGGATTTTGCAATAGAAAATTATCTTATGTTTATGAAAAATTCTATGAGAACACCAAAAATAACAGGCAGAGATGGAACAAGAATAATTCTACATATTATGATTCCTCTATGACTCTTAAAGGCCTTTGTCTTAACCCAGCAGCCTGAAAAACAGATTTAGGTAAAACAGCCTCCTTTCCCCAGTCCATTTTAAGCAGACAACATCCCCCCATCTCCGCCTTAGCAGACACCGACTAACCAACAAAACAGCCTTGCAATTAAGGCCCGGACGTTCAACACTCACCATCTCCTGCTCCCAATCTCCTTTTGATGTTTACAGCACATCTGTAGGATGCAATACTAGGAGATGCCTTGTTTGACCTGCTGCATGATGCTGTGACATCAGTTCAGATGATGCAGCTCATTATGGGAAAGACTGCTGTTGCTATGGCAACTGGGATGTGCTAGGAATCCTTGCTGCATTTCCAGTGGAGCCTGAGACAATACGGAAGCCCTGTAAGAAACAGACGATATGCAAAATGCAGACCAAAGGAAGAGGATCCCTCACTGGACTAAAATCCATACATTTAAAAGGGATTTCCCTGAAGACACACTGGGAAAAATAAAAATTACCTCCTACTTCATTGTTACACATTTAGGAGAGAATAAGGTTGTGGGGGAGATAGAGATTTAGTACTGAGTAAATAAAAACAAATGCTCAGTGTTTCTCTGTTTGTCAATTGATTACTTCTTCCTCTCTGGACAGCATTATGATACCTTTTTAAAAGTTATTAAAAAGAATTTTTGTTTACTTGTCAAAAACCGGAAGTACAAAACAGGGGGCAGAAAGGGAATTAAAAATGGAATATAAACAGCAAAGAAAGTGACTCTAACTCTAAAGTAAATAAGCATTAATTCTTAAAACATGGGCAAACTCCCACCAATAAAGTCTGCCCTGATCATTTCCCCTGATGGACACCAACCCATAGGACCTTTCTAATGCAGCAGAGCCCCAGCTCTCACCTGAGCATGGATGCGCATGGGTAAGGAGGATCTAGGGGGCACACCACACCTCTTTCCATTTCCAGGGGCCCATCCCCTGGCCTGCAGAGAACCTCTCCTACTCACAGCCAAAATTCAAGTCTTTAAGGGAACCAAACCTTGTGGTTGGAACAAGTAACCAACCTGCTAGAACTTCTCAAGTCACTGACATTCCAAACATTGGGGCTGTTTTCCTCTCCTCCAGGCAGTAAGACACAGAAGGAAATTACTCACGCCCCTCCCCCCACAAAAGCTGCAACTGTGTGAAAAGCCACATTTAAACAAGACACAGTGAGGTATTTTGTCAATGAATAAAAGAAAATTTGAATTTGAATTTGAATTTAAAGCAATCCCTCTTTCCTAGTCCTGTGCAGAAGTAAATATTATGTGGTGAGAACAGAGGGCAGGGGAAGAGAGATGGACAGAGCATCCCTCACTTAATACTTTTAATTAATTAATACTTTTAGACTATGGATTGAGACAGAATCAAGCTGAGCGCTACCCACTCTATCTTCAGATTCTGGGAAAAACAGCATTCTAAAAGCCCAAAATTGAACAGGACAACAATACTGTTGTCCTCTCCAACTTGAGATTTTAAATGGCACTGTTAGCTAACTGCATACAGGACAAGGAGACAGAATGGCCAAAGAAATTCAGACAGTGCCTTGGTAAATAGGGGCTGATGAAATTGCCTGAGAGGTGCCAAGATCCTAGCAGGGTGCACCACCAGCTGTTCACAGGGCAGCCCTGCCCTGGAAAGCCCAGCCCCGTTCCTGTTTCACCTAATGAGAACTTGGGAGACCAAGAGCAAGAGGTTGAAGCTGCCTGCCCAAGTTACCCCTGCTCTCAGTCATTGACTCCCACCCTTTATCTTAGACCACATGCTACACCAATAGAAGTAAGAGGCAACCACTCCAGAGCAGAGAAAGGCTTCTCTGGGATTCAGAAAACACAGTGTTAATACCAGTTCCTCCAGGGAGCATCTGTGTGCATTCAGGCTAATCAATGAACCTCTCTGGACCTCAAGTTTCTCATCCGGAGATATAATGTATTTAACTAATGAACATGGTTTGCAAGTTTTGTTAGTAGTTGAACACTTTATTCTAATGATACAGTCCAAAGCTAGGTAGCCCTGATTGAGGGGTGATAAAAAGCCCAGAGCCAAAACTGATGAAACTTTCTCAACACCCCCTCCCCTCCGCCGCTGCCTCATTGGCTCTGAAATGACCCATGAAGGTACCTCTGAAGAACCGTCTCGGCCTCTGAGGAAGATTTAAGGAGTCATGGATCTCTAACAGTATTACTGGCCTTCCAGAGCTGAAATCCCGTGATTCTGTAAAGAGGAAGGAGCAGAGTGGAATCAGGTATTTCAGACTTGAATACAGTTTCTCAGAATGGGAAGGATCTTGTCAGCCTCCTTTACCAAAAGCAAGTCATTTGTTTGCTGGGAAGAGATGGATGGCTCATCAAATCTGAGGCTAGACTTTTAACAACACAAACAGGCTGAATCATTAGCCCACAAAACAGCCCAGATCAGATTTTTAAAAAAGGGGGATCCATAAAGCAGAAGCAAATAATAAACTAAGTTTTCTTTCTTGCCTTGTGAATGGACCTCTAATGTTCACTTTAGACTTCCCAGTGTTTGTTTTTGTTTTTGTTTTTTTTTTCCACTGTTACACAGCCCCATGTCATGGGGTTGTTTTGAGGACTGCATGCAATAATGTATATAAAAGCATCTGGAAACCAGAAGCACTGGAGAAATGTCAAACCTTGTTACTATTGTCATTAATAACCCAATCACCCCAAACAGTGGAGGCTCTGAGCTCTCAACTGCACATCCAGCCAGATTCTGAATTCTGGACTAAGATGGCTGGGACATGGTTCGCAAGGTCTACACAGCTACCAAGGTGGGCTGACTCCTCACCACTGACTTCAGATGAGGTCTGAAAAGGTAATGAACTAGGGATACACTCAGAGGACAGCCAGGGCAATGGGCAACAAAGAACAAATGAGTTTCTCCTGGAGAGCAGAATCAAGGCCAGATCGGTGAAATGAGGCAGGAGCTTCAGACCTGAGTGGCCCGAAGTATTTCAGAACTGCTGTGGGTTAGGGACCACCATGTGTCTCCCATTTTGCCTTTGACAGAAACAACTCTGCATCAGTGAAAAATCCTGGATTTTCAGCTGACATAGTGACTACATGGGACTTTAGGTGGCTTCCTTGGGATGTGAATATACATTTATTATAGGGCAAAAGGGAGAAAATAAATATTTGGGGTTCAGCAGAACAAGTTCAGCAGAACTTGTGACGGCTAATGGGATTGCTCACCAATATCTCAGTACCCTTACCCATAGGTAGACCTTGGGATTGGTTCTTATCAATGGAATGTGAGTAGAAATGAAAAGAAACACCTCCAAAGGTAGTTAAGAGCATGTGTGCCTTCTCCATACTTTCCTCCCTGCTACCTGGATGCAAAGTAACTAGTGAAAAATTCTGAAGCCCCACACTGTGCATGGAGCCTGGGTCCCTGAATGACAGCGGGGTAGGGCCATTCTCTCCCAACCGTCCACTGACCCACATGGAATTGCAGTGAGTAAGAAATAAACCTTTACTATATTAAAGAGATTTGGGGGTAGTTTACGACATATGAGCTATCTATTTATAAATAAAAATATGACAATTTAGGGGTGCCTGACGGGCTTAGCCAGTAAAGCATGTGACTCTTGATCTTGGGGTCATGAGTTCAAGCCCCATGTTGGGCATGGAGCCTACTTAAAATAATTTTTTTTAACTGTAACATTTTAATAAAATAGAAATTTAATAATTTAATAAACTATATTAAAATTATAACACTATATCCTGTTGTTGATTATAAGCTTACAATGTTAAAAACAGGTTTCCTTATTACAGAGCTTCTCAGAACCTTTAATATGCTGATATGCATTGAGAGCCTCTCATGGGAGAATATTCTATGTATTATTTCCCTAACTTATTTGGCCATAGTATCCTTTTATCATGGACTAAAGTTCCACTAGCTGTCCATCCACAGTGTAGGAAACAGAACTATAAACAACAATGGGCTAGAAACCCCCTGAACCCCTGATTTAGTCTGGAGGCTATAGAAGAGGAAAAAGTTAAACTACTCTCTTCTCCAGTGTAACAGGCAATTTGCAGTCTTTCTCTGCCATTATGAACTGGCAAGGCAGAAGTTGATGGTGTTATTATAGACAGAGCAATATTCATACAAATGTTTCCTCCTGGCCATTTTCCCCTGCTTACAACAAGGAGTTCTATCCCAAAGTCTTACCATTTCAGGAGTCAATGAATCTTATTTCCAAATCATCAGCTCATGATGTAAACATACATCTTATGCTTGTATTTTAGGGGTTTAAAAAACCCTAAAGCCAAAAAAAAATTAAAAAGAAAACAAAAAACCTAAAGCTATTCCTGGAAATGTGGCAAGCCTGCATTCCTTAATGTATCATGTTAAAATTTCTGGATCTGAAGACTGTTAGTTGTTAGTTAGCAACTGTTAGTTGGGGAAGTACTGGCTGATTTCACAGGTGAGCCTCTGAATCACCCTGGCTAAAATAATAATGGTGTGTTTCTTATTCATTTGAAGTCTAAATGGATGCTCCCAACTGCAGATGACACTCTACATGGTGATTCAGGGACTCTATCTTAAAGTTTTTCACCTTCCTCTAGAGGCTTAGAGTCCTGGGCATTCATTGGGCAGACAGAGATGGCACAGGAAATATTTTTATGGGCCAGTTCTGGAAGTACTCTTCTTCACATCCATCCACATTCCATTGGTTAAAACTCAAATGACCACACACGCTACAAGAGAGGCTGGGAAAAGGAATCTAGCTTTGTGCCCAGGAAGAAAAGGAAACAGGTGTAATACACAGTTATCAAGTCTCTGCCATATCATGATATCAGGAATCTGAGACTTGGTTCAGGTGCATTTTACATATGTGTCTGCAATACCACCAATGGTTCTTCTTAAGCCCCAGCGAACATTCAGACACACAAGACTATCATAGCCAACTGGTCAGCTCAGAGAGTTTGCCAGCAGGGCAGCATCAGGATTACTCTTCCATAGGATCTTGTGGTAAACCATGCAGCAGTCCACATAGTATCCAGGAGCTATTATATCTGGCCCTGAGGTAACAGCTCAAGAACAATGAGCAGAACATAAGCAAGTTCAAGAGCAACCAGCCTTAAAACCATTATTCCTCCAGGAGCCTGTATCTTTTTAACAATTTCACAGATGTAATTTCCAGGGTTCTCCCAAAAGTTATGCCCAGTTATAAGGGTCACTACACTCAGAAGAGCCCCAAATGATGGCTTCTTCTCGGGATTTATAGCTATCTCAATCCAGACCAACAAGGGCTTACCCCTCATCACTAACTTCAGAGGTAGCTGAAGAGTACAATGGATGGTGGGGAAGGGACTTCTTAGAGATACCCCAGATCTAGGGTCATAGGAAAAATGGACTGACAGTTCCTCTTAGAGAGCACGGTCAGGGCCAGACCAACCAGGGAAATTCTCCTACTTTCAGGTAGTCATTTTTTACTAACCAAGGGCCATTTTTACCCCCAAGCAATGTTACTAGAAATATCATTGACATTTTATCATTTTCAGGTTTCCAGAAGAACAGAGCTACAGAGTTTACCAAAGGTCAAATTATGTCACAAAGATAAAGTGTTTAGCTAATCCCCTACCAAAAATGCCTAGTTCTAGCTTTAAAGTTGACCTTTATTCACAAAATATATAAATATTCGAACACTCCATCCACACACTTATGTCACCATCCACCCATGCTGCCTGTGGATACTGCTTCAATCAGTAATTTTATATACTTCCTGAGATTATCTGGAGGCCAAAAATATTTGGACACCAAACTACAGTGGACATTTGTGGCTCTTACTGTAGAGGGCTCAACATCCCTTTTACTTTTTTAGATAACCAGGCAAAGCAAAACATTCTTATCTAAAGATTATTAATCATTGGCAATCAGAATAGAGCTTGCAGACATAATAATGATTATAGAAGTTCAGTTATTATTATTGTTGTTAGCTGAAGTCTGGATTTATTATTTCCAGACATTACCTCTTCCACATACTAGGTTATACACTTTAGTTGGGACTCCAATTAAAGGAATGAAGCATGTGATTAAGTCTTAAGCCAACCAGGTTGTTACATTCGCCTGACCTACAGATATTAGCTAGAGATGAGTATGAGACCCCACTGAAGCCAATGAGATGCACTGAGACATTTTAATGAAAATCACTATTGGCTTCTGGTCTGAAAGTGAAAGGATGTCAAATTTGAAGCTTCTTGCTCATTTTTCATTCATGAATGAAGAACCTGTCTAAGGATAAAGCCAAGAGAAAGAACAGAGCTGAGCTGAGCTGCACAGGTGAGACTGCTTGAGCCAGAAATCAGCCTTACTCTGGCTCTATAGATTGGAAGAGCCAAAAGGTCCATTTTTCTGCTTCAGCCAGTAAGTTTTGGGATCAGCCAGTAAGTTTTGGGATAAAAGACCTAACTAATCTGCAAAGCCATTAGAGACACTGTGGAAGGTACAAGTTGGCACCATTAGCATGCAGCATCCTTGGAAGGGGAAGAAAAGGTTGGGTTCTTAAACAATGAGACTCCTAAAAGTGTTAGGATCAGGGCCTGAACTGGCAAGATCTCAACACAAGGAAAATGCAAAGAATTATCTTTTCTTCTGTACATTCTTGGATTTATGACAGTGATCTCACACTCCAATCAACCTGAGCCCCATTCCTCTGTCCTTTGCCAGGGAAAATTCCCATGGATGAAGGCCAAAAAGTCCAGGGAAAGGTGTTGCCGGGGTGGCTCAGTAGGTTGGGTGGCCAACTCTTCATTTTGGCCCAGGTCATGATCTCACAGTCGTGGGATCCAGCCCTGTGTCGAACTCCATGCTCAGCTTGGAGTCTGCCCCTCCCCTCTCAAAATAAATAAATAACAAGTCTTAAAATTTTTTAAAAAAATAAAAATAAATAGATAAATAAAAAGACCCAGGAAGATAGATCCCAAATGAACACCTAGATCTGGAGCCTGAAGCAGACTTAGCCATGATTTTGTCCAAAGAAAGTGGCCACAACCAGTTCAGAGATTTCTCTGCCATCCTTCTGAATTTAAGATTTTATCTTGCCTGACTTTATAGAGTTAGTATGGTATGCTGTTTCACTTGGACTTAACTCCAAACACAAACCTTTGACCTGAAACAAAACGGTTTTAATGTGCGGTGGAAGCGCAATTGTGCAGCTTTATGTAGTGAAAGGAAAACATTCGGGACTAACAGGACTAACTGCATGCTAATGGTGCCAACTTGTACCTTCCACAGTGTCTCTAATGGCTTTGCAGATTAGTTAGGTCTTTTATCCCAAAACTTACTGGCTGAAGCAGAAAAATGGACCTTTTGGCTCTTCCAATCTATAGAGCCAGAGTAAGGCTGATTTCTGGCTCAAGCAGTCTCACCTGTGCAGCTCAGCTCATATATGAAGCAGGGATTTACAAACTATTTAAACTCTGCATTGTATTTCTGGGGATTTCTTGTTTTAGAATTTAATTTTTTCATAGGTTTTGATCTTGTCCACTCAAGCAGCCTTTGGGTACTAAATACTATACCACTTTTGATTTCCCCAGAACCTGCAGCACAAAGGTAGCGTAAGTAATTACTTAGTAAGTCCTTCTTGATTCTTAATTTTTTTTCTTAAAAAATAACATTGTTTACACTCTAGGCAAAGCCTAGCAGCTTTCTCTTCATCACTCCAGAGGTTGAAACATTATAAATAATTTTACTAAGGCTTACATGTGTCAATCTTTTTCCTTCATTGAGGCCTAAAATAACAAAAAGTTGTTTGCTACTGAGAAAACCTGACAAAAATGATAAAGCCAGTCAGCAAGCAAACACCTACTATATGTCATCAGACATAAAGTGGATAGTGGTCATGATATGTGTTTCAAGTTATGTATAACTGACTCATAACTAACATAACATTTTTGGCCTGCACAACCTTTCAAACTAGACTCCTCCCTCTACCCGAGAAAATGATTAATAAAATAACTACCCTCATTTGTAAATATTCTCCCAGCATAAACATAATACATTCTACAAAGATGTGGTTTTCCAAGATAATTTTATTTAGAAATAGTTATTCCTTTTCCTATAAATATATGTGCATATAAACACACACATATACATATAGACTCAGGAATATAGGTGAGAATGAGTTTTTGCACATAATACCAATCTTTCCCTTTACTCTAGGCAACAACATCCTATTTTTTTTTTAAGATTTATTTATTTATTTATTTATTTGACAGATAGAAATCACAAGTAGGCAGAGAGGCAACCAGAGAGAGAGGAGGAAGCAGGCTCCCTGCTGAGCAGAGAGCCCGATGTGGCCACCCAGGCGCCCCAACAACATCCTATTTTTAAATTTACCAACTTACTGCTGGAGTCAACATTCTATCAATATACTTACTACAAAAACTTTCACCATAATACAAAATATTGCTTCATGGAATTCTTTCAAAAAGGATTACACAGATACAAACATAAAAGTAAATCTAAAATATTCCAAAGTATACATGTCACATAAAGAACATATACTATATATAATACACCTACTGAGATAAAAAAAAAAATCAAGTAATAGAGGCATTTCTTTATCTAGCTCTATGTTTACACAGTGCTTACTCAGTGCTCTGGACTGAATCTGTATCCCCCCAAAATTCGTATGTTGAAATCCAAACCCCTAAGGTGATAGTATTAGAAGGGAGAGCCTTTCCAAAGTGATTAGGTCTTAAAGGTGGATCCCTCTGAATGGGATTGGAGCCCTTATAAAAGAGGCCCAAGAGAGCTCCCTTGCCCCTTTTCACCATGTGATGGCAAAGCAAATAGATACTTTTTATGAACAGGAAATGGATTCTCACCACACACTGAATCTACCAGTCCCTTGACTGTGGACTTCCCAGACTCCACAACAGTGAGAAATCACTGTCTGTTGTTAATAAGTAACCCAGTCTACAGTATTTCTGTTCGGTAGCCTAAACAGATTAAGACACCCAGCTCTTCAAAAATCAGTTATGATTCTAAATATTAACAGCAAGGTACCCAAAAAAGAAAGTAGAAAATAATCCCATTTACAATAGTATCCAAAAGAATAAAACACTTAGGAATAAATTTATCCAGTGAGGTGAGAGACTTATCCATTGAAGACTATAAAACACTGATGAAAGAAATTAGAGAAGACACTAATAAACAGAAAGACAACCTATGTTCATAGATTACAATAATTCATATTGTTGAAATCTCCATACTACCCAAAGTAATCTTCAGATGCAATTCAACCCTTATCAAAATTTCAACGCATTTACAGAAATAGAAAAAACGATACTAAAATTTGCATGGAACCACAAAATACTACAAATAGCTAAAGCAATCTTGAGCAAGATGATCAAAGCAAAAAGAGGCATAACTCTTCCTGATTTCAAACTACCTTAATATAGTAATCAGAACAGTATGGTACTGTCATAAAAATAGACACACAGATCAATGGAACAGAATACAGAAATAAACCTAACTAATCAGTTAACTAATTTTCAACAAGGTCACCAAGAATACAAAATGGGAGAAAATAGCCTCTTCAATAAATGGTGTTGGGAAAACTGGATATCCACTTGCAAAAGAATGAACTGGGCCCTTATACCATTTATAAAAATTAACTCAAAAGGGATTAAAGACTTAAGGATAAGACCTAAAACCATAAAAGTCTTAGAAGACAATATAGGGGGAAAATCTCTTGATATTGGCCTTGTCAATGATTTTTTTTTATATGACACAAAAGCATGGGCAACAAAAACAAAAAGAAGTAGGACTACATCAAGCTAAAAAGTTTCTGCACAGCAAACAATTAATAAAGGAGAAAATGTTTGCAAACTTTATATCCAATAAAGGGTTAATATCCCAAATATATAAGGAACTCTTACAACTCAATAGCAAAAAAATTATAATAATAATAATCAGATTTTTAAATGGGACAAAGGACCTGAACAGACATGTTTCCAAAGAAGATATATATGTATAGCAAATACCAAAATATAAAAATATGTTCAATATCATTAATCAGGGAAATGTAAATCAAAACTACAATGAGGGGTACCTGGGTGGTGCAGTCAGTTAAGCATCTGACTCTTGGTTTTGGCTCAGGTGATCTCAGGGTGTTGGGATCGAATCCTGCATCGAGCTCCAAGTTCAGTACAGAGTCTGCTTGAGATTCCCTCTCCCTCTCCCTCTGTCCCACCTCCCACAGCATTCTCTCTCTCAAATGAATTAACAAATCTTTGAAACAAACAAACAAAAAAACCATAAAGAGATATTACCTCATACCTGTTACAATGTTTATTGTCAAAAAAATGAGAGATAACAAATGTTGGTGAGGATGTGGAGAAAGGGAACCCTTATACTCTTAAACACTATTGGTGTGAATGTAAACTGGTACCACCATTATGGAAAGCAGTATGGAGGTTCCTCAAAAAATTAAAATAGATTTACCACAGGAATCCCACTTCTGGGTATATATCCAAAGGAAATTAAATCCATCTCTCAAAGATAGCTGTACTCTCATGTTCATTACAGCAATATTCACAATAGCCAAGATATAGAAACAACCTAAGTGTCCATTAACAGATAAAGGGATAAAGAAATGTGGGAGATATATATATATATGTATATATATATACACACACATACACACACACACACACACGCATACACGTGTATGTGCATTTTATTACCATCATCATCATAAAAGAAAGAAATCCTGCCATTTATGAAAACATGGATGAACCTGGAAGGTTATGTTAAGTAGAAAAAGCCAAAGAAAAATACTGTATGGTATTTCTTATATGTGGAATCTTAAAAAAAAAAAAAAGCCAAACTTCTAGAAACAGAGAGTAGAATGGTGGTTGCCTGGGACTTGGAGGGAGATCTTAGTCAAAGAGTAAATATTTTCAGTACTGTATACTTGAGATCTGCTAAGAGTGTAGATATTAAGCATTCTCACACACACAAAAAAGTAATTTATGTGAGGTGATAGGTGTGTTAATTAACTTGACTATGGTAATCATTTCACAAAATATACATATATCAAATCATCACATTGTATACTTTCAATATCTTACAATATTATTTGTCAGTTATACCTCAGTAAATCTGGAGGGAGAAAAAAAATAGCAATGACAACAATAAAAAGACATCCAGATCATGTGTGGGATTTGGCCAAGAAATAAACCTTTCTCCTAATAATTATAAAGTGAAAATACTTCTGGGCCTGTTTCACTTGGTGTGTTGGCTCTTGGCTCAATGTTTTAAACACCCGAGAAGTGTGGCATAACTGTAGACAGTAACCGCTGTGGTCAGTCAGCACTACAGTAATGAGTGGTTAAGGTTTTGAATTGTGAGTCATTTGCCGCAGAATGTCACTAATACGCTGTACCAGATGAGCTACACTGAAGAAAAAGATGATGCCCCAAGGAAAAACGAGCTGGCTCCATTTATCCACGTGGGACTTCAAGTGGTGATTTTGAAAAAGGTAAATACCAACACCAACCCAACCCCAAAAGAAGCTCCACTCTGAGGTGCTATTTCTGATCGCTAAGTAGGACTCGCATGTGTTGGTGGCTTCTGAAATCCATTTGGGTCCTCTGCTGCAGGAGACAGCTTTATGAGTAAATGTTACTCAGATGGAGGAATTTGAGGAGAATCCAAGCCCCACCTGCCCCATGGTCTCCCTCACAAACCTGCTCTGGCTCCTAAATGACCTCAGGATGCATTCCACTCAGTTGGAAGCTAATGAATGTTTTGGAGGAGAGGTACCACCATCTGCCATCAGCAACCATTGATACCTGTGAGGCAGTGCATGCTGTGAGACAGGCACTAACCAGACTAGTGGGAAGACAATTAGGTTGAAGCCCAAACATGAACTAACCATGGGAAGCTGGCCAAGTCATTTAACGTCTCTCAGATTCCTCATCTGTAAAACGAGGAATAACTGCTCTGCTTACCTAGTAACATTATGAGAGTCTAAGAAGTAAAATGCCACATTTGTAAGTGTCTTAAGAAAGAGGGTAAAGGAGAAATGAGTAAAGGGAAAGGGAGAAGGGAAAAGAAGAGAAAAGAGAAGAAAAGAGGGAGAAAGGGGAACAAGAGGGATAGAAAGAGGAAGAGAAAAAAGGCAGGGAAAAGTGAGAGAAGAATGAAAACATGGAAAAGAAAAAGAGCAAGGGAAAGTAGAAGGGCAGAAGCAAAGAGAGGGAAAGGAGCAAGAGAAAAGGTATAAAGCTGTATAAGAGGGGCACCTGGGTGGCTCAGTCATTAAGCATCTGCCTTTGGCAGAGGTCACAATCCCAGTGTCCTGGGATGGAGCCACACATTGGGCTCCCTGCTCTGCGGGAAGCCAGCTTCTCCTTCTCTGGCTTCCCCTGCTTCTATTTCCTCTCTCACTGTGTCTCTCTGTCAAATAAATAAATAAAATCTTTAAAAAAAAAAAAAAAAGTTGTATAAGAATGTAGGCTTTGGAACCTAAATCCCTCTCTAGGTTCTGTACTCACTGAAGTGTATGTCCTTGAGCAAAGCATTTATGCCAAGTTTCATTTTTTTTTAAGATTTTATTTATTTATTTGACAGAGAGATCACAAGTAGGCAGAGAGGCAGGCAGAGAGAGAGGAGGAAGCAGGCTCCCTGCTGAGCAGAGAGGCCCATGCGGGGCTCGATCCCAGGACCCTGAGATCATGACCTGAGCTGAAGGCAGAGGCTTAACCCATTGAGCCACCCAGGTGCCCCGCCAAGTTTCATTTTGACCCCCTTTAACACTTTGCCCACCTCTCACCCCCCACCTCTGGCAATCACCAACCTGTTCTCTGTGAGTCTGGTTTATTTTTTAAGATCCACATATACATGAGATCTATAATATTTGTCTGACTTATTTCACTTAGCATAATGCCTTCAAGGTCCATCTATGTTGTCACTTCCTGGAAAAGGTAAACTCCAATGGGGAAGGGAAGAAAGGTCTACCAAACTGGATGATACCCAGGAGACAATCAGAGATGGAATCCATTAGCCCTCAGGATGGACAACCCTGCATCATCAGTGGAAGAGAATTGCTCTTCAACCAGAAATATCCACAATGGACTATTAAATGAAAAGAAATAAGCCACTATAATATCTGAACTATTACATGTATTTTTCAAAGCCTCCCAAATTAGTCTAGTGATCAGTCAGAATTGAGAACCACTGAACTAAATAATTCACATGTGAATAATGGAGAGTAAATTCACTGTACTGTATGAAGTATAAGTGTATAATAATTGTACATCAAAAATCACTACAAACTTGCTATGGCTAAAAGAGGAAATTCTGAGTTTTTCTACTAAGAATGACATAGTTGTAATGATCATACACTCTCCTTGTTCACTTGATTTACAAAAGGTGTGAGGGAGTGTGCAAGATCAGGCTGGAGAGAGAAGCAGAAAGAAAGGATCTTGAATGTGCCTTAAAGAAGTGTCCATCTGGGAAGTAAGAAGGATGTGGAGCCACTCAGAATTTAAACTTGGAAAAGGCATACTCTAAATGCTAGTCTTCTAACAGAGTTTCCAAATATTTCATTCTCATCTGGGCTTCTTAGAAATGTGCTCTTCCATTTTTCTATAAATTGTTATATTTCTCCCATTTTTCATTGTATCTAAAAGCTTTACCTTTTAAAAATACACTCTCGGCCTATAGTGCACTTGTGTGGCTCAGTCGGTTAAGTGTCCCACTCTTGGTTTTGGCTCAGGTGACCTCTCATGGGTCATGGTCTCATGGGTTATGAGATTAAAACTTACATCGAGCTCCACATCGAGCTGCTTTGGGCTCTGTGATCAGTGGTGAGTCTACTTGATGGTTCTCTCCCTCTACCCTTCCCCCCATTTGTATGCGTGTGCTCTCTCTCTCTCTCTCAAACTAATAAATCTTTAAAAAATAAAAATAAATAAAAATAAAAATACACACTCAGCCTAAATTACGAAGGTGGCATATACAGAAAAGTTATATAGAGTAAGGCATTCAAATATTTAAGTCAAATGTGAGCTACTTTTTGAGAAATGAGGAATAACTGCTCAATAAAAAAAGCTATAATAATAATTATACTTATAATAGGTAATTATATGACAGGCACTGCTAGAATATATATTATCTCATTTATTCTTTAAAGAAGCTTGGGATAAAAAAAAATAAAGGAATCCTGGAGACAAGTATTCAATTTCATGTTACAGATAAGGAACAGAGTTATCCAGAGTTGCCCAAGTCTTGCTGCTGGTAAGTGGCAGAGCCCGGACTTAAACCCAAGTAGGTAGTCTCCCTACAGAGCCTATACCCTTAACCTCCAAGGCATAAGATATAATCCTCAAAATGCTTATATTTACATCTGGAACACAGACCCTCCCTCATTAACATACCCTTCCAGGCATCCTACCTTCACCACTTCGGTTCCCCAGGAGCAGCCCAGAATTCAGCCAGCAATGGAAAAAAGAGGAAGTGCTCCCTCCAGGAATCCCCAGTATGTGAGCCACATACAGATCTCAGAGAAGAAACTGTGCCTTAAAGAGCCTCTAACAATTCCTTGCACTTTAGAGGCCACCAACTGCAAGCATCTTGCCCCAAAAAACTTGGTGCAATCTGACACTGGTGGGCAGAGACTAAATTCTCAATAAATTCTCATTGAGCAAAGCAATACAAATATCTCCAAACTATTCAGCCACCAGACCTGACATTTATTTCCACACTACGATGCCAATGCTGCTCAGGGGCAAAGGTGCTATAAAGACAATGCTGCTGATCAAAGGGAATGCAGCTGCACAAAGGTCATGGCATGGCAAGTATACAAGGAAGGACACAATTTTTGTAATGGCTAGAACTCTTGTCCCCCTGGCCTAATTTTCAGTCTGTGGAATTGTGGTAATTTGCAGGATTGGTTCATAAATACAGAATCAGTAAAAACACTGTTGCTCCGTAGGGAAGCAGAACAACGCCTGAGATTAGAAGTCCTGAGTCTCAGTCTTGGTAACTAGCTCTGAGGGTCGTTCATCGACCCTGTGTTTCAGTTTTCTCACAACACAGGCCCTGCTGTTTCTGGACACTATTTTAAAAATCTGCCAAACTAACAGAGGAAAATGTGCTTTCAACATTTCAAGACTTATGGGCCAACCTAGTGAAAATGGCATAAGTTTCAGAGCCCAGCGACCAAAACTTAAAACCCAGCTCTGTCATTCAGTAGCTGTGTGATCACGGGAACATGACTTGTCCTCCCTGAACACAGTTTCTGAATCTACAGGGAAGGGTTAATAGTAAGCCCTGTCTCTTAAGATGGTCAGATAACTAAATGAGCTAATTATGTAAAGCATCTGGCACATATCTGTGCTAAATAAATGGTAATTATTGTGTTTGCTGGCCAGCCATTCTCTCTCAGGGTAGTCTTATGTAAATGATAAACATCATGAAGTCTTTGACAATGAATTTTATTTAATTCCTACAGCATCTAGCATAGAACTGGCTGTGTGAATAGTGACTAGCAATGGCAAAAGAAGTGCTAGTACTAGATCCTGCTGCTACTTACTAGTACTAGGAGTGCCAGTAGCAGCAGGAGCCACCACGGCAGAATCCCCTGTAATTACTGCCGGAGAAGCAGGTAGAGGGAACAATAACAGCTCGAATAGAAGAAGAGAAGGAGGAGAGGGTAGGAGGAGAGAGAAGGAAAAAGAAGGGAGGAGGAGAAGAAGGGCGGCAGCGACGGCAACAAGTTCAATGCTCTCCCCACCCATTCTTTCTTGTGCTATGGATTATCTATCCCTATACCAAGAAGATAAAGCCTCCCAAGCAAATAAGCACTGCTGTACAGGCATTGGGTCAGTAAGAAATTGAGCAAACCTGGCGAGTTGAGGAAGCTCAAATGCTAAGGGATGTGAAATACTCCCTACTAGTCCTCTAAGTTGTCATCTCTAAGTTGGTATTAGATGCAGCAGTTTTATGACACTATCAAAAAGAGAAGCTGGTAGAAGTTTGAAGAGAACAGTGACATTGATTCATTCAGTACTGGAAAAGAAAAGAGTTCTGGGCACTTGTGATCTCAAACTTTAGCCTAGATCAGAACTTTTTTCTCTGACCTTCAAGACTCCCACATCCTCCAGATTCAATGTCATGCTTCAGGAGTCAGGCAACGAACACAAAGGCCCAGATAACTAGCTGGAAGAGAGGTCCACATTGGTCCTTGGTACCCTGGGGAAAATGACAGAGATTGGGAGAATGACCAGAGGGAAACCAAGAAAATAAACTTAAAACACCTGATGGGTTCCTCTACCCATCCTCACAAGTGAAGAGTCTATTTCTGTGGAAAGATTTTAACCATTGACTGAGAAAGTAACCAAGAACACGGATGTGCTGGAATTTCCTCCTCTTCCACATTCCTTTTTTGTGCATGGCTTCCCTTGGGGAACAGGGAGTTAAAAGTTTATTTAATAACATATACATGGGTATATGTTTAAAAAGAAAACAATCAAATAGAGCCAAAAATGGGTAAAGCTTAACCATGAACCACACATAAAGAAACATTCTTTCAATAAGAGCAGTTCCAAAAGGGAAAGCCTATCCTCTAGTTGACAAATACATGTATGAAAATACTAGAACACCCATCCAAGTAACATATATATAAAACTCAAAACAGCCAAGGAAACACAGCACACCAAAATGACAACACACAGTAAAATAAACATCCTAGTGGGATAACTTAAAGGAATTAAATAAGAAATATAAAGAAGACTCTGACTTACCACTACCGGATAGTATTTTTATTAACGTACAGAAGAGGGACAAAAATCTGCCCTCTGAAAATAGTCAGGAATCCTGTCTTCTGTACAGGCCTGATGAGCTCCCCATAACCCAGCATTTTCATCTTTCCTCAGAAATAGGAATTCAGAGGTCACAAAGAAGGCTCCATTTGGCTGAACCTCAAGGGGAGGAGCAGTTCTACCCAGAGCTCTCTGAGCAGACAAGACAATGGCTAGAAAGCTTGGGTCTCTCCCACCCTGCAGGCAACATACATGAGTAGTGATCTTGGGAATGGTGCTGGAAGAAAGCGCCCTCAGAGCAAAACCTATCATATTATCTCATTACCAGGTCCCCCAAGGCCAGTCACAGCTCACAGGTCTTAAAACTTCCCTTGGCTCCTCCAGGAACGGATTTCCTGATTCTAGATTCCTAACTTCACCAAGTTCAGTATTTGCCAACAGTGGGCCTCAGCGAGGTAATGGAAAAGTACAGAATCTGGTGGCATCAAAAGGGTGTGTCCTAGCAAACACCCATCAAACGGGCTGAGGGTGAGCCAGAATGAATGCATTAGTATAAGAATCTGAGCTAGCAGTTCTGTGTTCAGTCTGGTAAACACGGTTATCCTCACAGACAGCTCTTTCTTCATTGGTGGCAAACTCCCTCATCCCTTTGGTCTCAGAGGCAACAGAAGCCCCCAGAAATGCTGGAGGCAGGTAGTGGCAGGGCAGACAAAATGGAGAAACCTAGCAGAAGCAGAAGCTCCACCCCACCATGAATATCCACTAATTATCTGATTGATGAAATCTGCAGTTACTAGCTTGGGCTTCAGCAGAGAGTTCATCCCTAAAATCTATCTAATGGTAAACCACCAAACATTCTGTAAAGTCTAAAGCACTACATAAATGTTACTTGTTATCTTTACTATAATTACCAAAAAGATAATACCCAAACTCAACCTCTTGGAAATTATATTTTACTCTTATTTGTTGTTTTTAAGCTATTAATGGTCTAGGCAGTTTCTTCATTGAACTTTAAAAACCCTTACTAGTCACATCAAATATTCTCCATAGAAATCCCAGACCAATCAATAAATGAGGATGGCAGGGGAAAAAACACTTTTAAAAATTTGTCTTTCTCTTCAAAAAATACACTTTCCATTACTAAAGAAAACAATTACCACCTAGCTTGAGGTATTTATATTTGGTTGACTTTACCAATATTCAAGGCTATTCTAAGCAACCAAGAGTCAGTTTTTTCATTATAGCTAGATGACCTAGAGGGCTGTCAGAGCAAAGAAAAACTATGCTCCAAATATTATTCCTGCTTCCACTCATTATGTACACAGAAAACACATTTCTGTCAGTTTTAGGATACTTTTAGTTTTTTCCTTTATTCCAGCCATCACGGGTCATAAATACAGAGCTCTAGCTTCAGAGACTAAAAATATTACAGTATGTGATTCAGTACCAGATTCAGGCAATGTAAGTATAATGTGAGTTTTGGCCATTCCTAAGATTTTCAAGTCCTCATGGATAAAATCTGAAGGGAAGTGGTAGTGGGTGGGAGGCTGCCATTTAAGTGCTAAAAGCAATTCTATCTGTCCAGATACAGGAAACTGAATTCCCTTTGGGGTAGGCAGATCCTTTGTTTTGGAAACAAAACAAAACAAACAAACAAAATTTGAATGCAACCTTGGTTACACCCACCAATTTTTCTTAAAGAATAATAAGAAATGACGCAAATCTTTCAAAATTAAAATATAAGTGACTGGTAGAGAATTTTCATTTTAGGCTGAGTTTGAAATAGTCATTAGAGATACTTTTATCTTTTTTTCATATAAAAGAGGATAAGTTTCCCCTAAAGGGAGGGGATAATCCCAATCCTTGGATGAGACAGAGACTTGGACAAAAAAATAGGGACTGAGAAAGCCAACCTTAAACTGGGAGCAGAGGAATTTCACTTGCTTTCTAGGTCTTGGGGGAGGTAAGCTTAGATTCTTATGAGTAGACATACTCTGAGCACTCCAGGGTAGGGTTAGCTGGCCTCTGACACATAGAAGTATGTGGGAAACTGGGAAGATGGACACTAGAAAGGCCCTGAAGGTACTATAGAGCTACGGATTGTGAAGTTAGCAACACTGCTATGGACTGAACTATGTCGCCCCAAAATTCATATATTGAAGCCATAATCCTTGATGTGACTATATGTGGAGACAGAGCCTATAAGGAGGTAATTAAGGTTAAAAGAAGTCATGGAGGTATGCTTATTGCACAGGATTAATGCATTTATAAGAAGAAATACCAGAAAGCGCTCGCTCGCTCGCTCTCTCTCTCTCTCTCTCTCTACCATGTAAATACACACAAGAAGGAAGCTATGTATAAGGCAGGAAGAGAGCTCTTACCAGGAACACAATTGGTCAGCACCAGTCTTGGACTTCACAGTCTCCAGAATGGTGAGAAAATAAATCTGTTGTTTAAGCCACCTAATCTATGGTATTTTATTATGGCAATCTGAGTCAACCAAGACACACACCTAGTAACTGTTTCAGGATTCCTTTGGTATTGTAGTTTTGTTTCATCATTCCTCCACTTGAACTAGTCTTGTTAAACCTGACAATCTACAATGAGGTAGAAACGAGAGATACAGTAGAACGTATCAATGAAACTAGAAGCTGGTTTTTTGAAAGAATCAATAAGATCGATAAACCATTGGCCACACTAATCCAAAAGAAAAGAGAGAAAGCCCAAATTAATAAAATTATGAATGAAAAGGGAGAGATCACAACTAACACCAAGGAAATAGAAACAATCATCAGAAATTATTACCAACAGTTATATGCCAATAAGCTAAGCAACCTAGATGAAATGGATGCATTCCTGGAAAGCTACAAACTCCCAAAATTGAACGAGGAAGAAATTGACAACCTGAATAGACCGATATCTAGCAATGAGATTGAAGCAGTGATCAAAAACCTCCCAAAAAACAAGAGCCCAGGACCTGATGGATTCCCTGGGGAATTCTACCAAACTTTCAAAGAAGAAATAACACCAATTCTCCTGAAGCTGTTCCAAAAAACTGAAGCAGAAGGAAAACTTCCAGACTCTTTTTATGAAGCCAGCATTACCCTGATCCCCAAACCAGGCAAAGACCCTACCAAAAAGGAGAATTTCAGACCAATATCACTGATGAATATGGATGCAAAGATTCTCAACAAGATCCTAGCAAACAGGATCCAGCAGCACATTAAAAAGATTATCCACCAGGACCAGGTGGGATTCATCCCTGGGTTGCAAGGTTGGTTCAACATTCGCAAATCAATCAGTGTGATAGAACACATCAATAAGAGAAGAGAGAAGAACCACATGGTCCTCTCAATTGATGCAGAAAAAGCATTTGACAAAATCCAGCATCCGTTCCTGATGAAAATGCTTCAAAGTATAGGGATAGAGGGAACATTCCTGAACTTCATAAAATCTATCTATGAAAGACCCACAGAAAATATCATCCTCAATGGGAAAAAGCTTGCAGCCTTCCCGTTGAGATCAGGAACACGACAAGGATGCCCACTCTCACCACTCTTGTTCAACATAGTATTAGAAGTTCTAGCAACGGCAATCAGACAACAAAGAGAAATAAAAGGTATCCAAATTGGCAAGGAAGAAGTCAAACTCTCTCTCTTCGCAGATGACATGATTCTTTATATGGAAAACCCCAAAGACTCCACCTCCAAACTACTAGAACTCATACAACAATTCAGTAACGTGGCAGGATACAAAGTCAATGTACAGAAATCAGTGGCTTTCTTATACACTAACAATGAAAATACAGAAAGGGAAATTAGAGAATCGATTCCATTTACTATAGCACCAAGAACTATAAGATACCTGGGCATAAACCTAACCAAAGAAGTAAAGGACCTGTACTCAAGGAACTACAGAACACTCATGAAAGAAATTGAAGAAGACACAAAAAGATGGAAGACTGTTCCATGCTCTTGGATTGGAAGAATAAACATTGTTAAAATGTCTATACTGCCTAGAGCAATCTATACTTTTAATGCCATTCCGATCAAAATTCCACCGATATTTTTCAAAGAGCTGGAGCAAATAATCCTAAAATTTGTATGGAGTCAGAAGAGACCCCGAATTGCTAAGGAAATGTTGAAAAACAAAAACAAAACTGGCGGCATCACGTTACCCGATTTCAAGCTTTACTACAAAGCTGTGATCACCAAGACAGTGTGGTACTGTCATAAAAACAGACACATAGACCAGTGGAACAGAGTAGAGAGCCCAGATATGGACCCTCAACTCTATGGTCAAATAATCTTCGACAAAACAGGAAAAAATATTCAATGGAAAAAAGACAGTCTCTTCAATAAATGGTGCTGGGAAAACTGGACAGCGATATGTAGAAGAATGAAACTCGACCATTCTCTTACACCGTACACAAAGATAAACTCGAAATGGATAAAAGACCTCAACGTGAGACAGGAATCTATCAGAATCCTAGAGGAGAACATAGGCAGTAACCTCTTCGATATCAGCCACAGCAACTTCTTTCAAGATATGTCTCCAAAGGCCAAGGAAACAAAAGCAAAAATGAACTTTTGGGACTTCATCAAGATCAAAAGCTTCTGCACAGCAAAGGAAACAGTCAACAAAACAAAGAGGCAACCCACGGAATGGGAGAAGATATTTGCAAATGACAGTACAGACAAAAGCTTGATATCCAGGATCTATAAAGAACTTCTCAAACTCAACACACACAAAACAGATAATCATATCAAAAAATGGGCAGAAGATATGAACAGACACTTCTCCAACGAAGACATACAAATGGCTATCAGACACATGAAAAAATGTTCATCATCACTAGCCATCAGGGAGATTCAAATTAAAACAACATTGAGATACCACCTGACACCAGTTAGAATGGCCAAAATTAGCAAGACAGGAAACAACGTGTGTTGGAGAGGATGTGGAGAAAGGGGAACCCTCTTACACTGTTGGTGGGAATGCAAGTTAGTGCAGCCACTTTGGAGAACAGTGTGGAGATTCCTGAAGAAATTAAAAATAGAGCTTCCCTATGACCCTGCAATTGCACTGCTGGGTATTTACCCCAAAGATACAGATGTAGTGAAAAGAAGGGCCATTTGTACCCCAATGTTTATTGCAGCAATGGCTACGGTCGCCAAACTGTGGAAAGAACCAAGATGCCCTTCAACGGATGAATGGATAAGGAAGATGTGGTCCATATACACGATGGAGTATTATGCCTCCATCAGAAAGGATGAATACCCAACTTTTGTAGCAACATGGACGGGACTGGAAGAAATTATGCTGAGCGAAATAAGTCAAGCAGAGAGAGTCAAGTATCATATGGTCTCACTTATTTGTGGAGCATAACAAATAACATGGAGGACATGGGGAGATGGAGAGGAGAGGGAGTTGAGGGAAACTGGAAGGGGAGATGAACCATGAGAGACTATGGACTCTGAAAAACAACCAGAGGGTTATGAAGGGGCGGTGGGGGTGGGGGGGTGGGGGGGGGAGTTGAGGAACCAGGTGGTGGGTAATAGGGAGGGCACGTACTGCATGGAGCACTGGGTGTGATGCCAAAACAATGAACACTGTTATGCTGTAAATAAAAAAATAAAAATAAATTAATTAATTAAAAAAAAAAAACAAAAACAAAAACCTGACAATCTAGCAGATCTTCCTAGTATTTGAACACCTAGTATACTCCAGGCACTGTGCTAGGCAAAGGAAAACAATGATGAATAAGATAGACATAGTCACTATCCTTATGAGTAGTCTAGAGAGAAAGATAATAAGCAAATAAATATACAGAATATTCATGACAATTGTGATAACCGTAATCCTGCATATATGAGAGCAATAATGCTCTCTGACATACTGTGAATGTAAAATGCATAATGCAGTTTCTGACATACTGTGAATTAAAGGGAGATGCTGCTCTCCAAGTGGCACAGCACAGTAAAGAACATACCAAGATCAGTGTCATAATAGGCGCAGCCATGGCCTGAGAAAGACCAGAGATGCGTGAGCCACGTGACAAGATGGGACAAGTACTAGAATAGAAGCTTCATAAGGGGACTGGAACACTAGACTCAAAAAGTCCCATGACGAGAGTAACCATCTCTCTATTGTTCACTGCAACATCCCCAGAATCTAGCATTCCTTGGAACACAGTAGATACTTAATAAGTATTTGTTTTCGGATGGATCGGCATGAATGACAAGACCGTGGGGGAAATCTCGGAAACAAATAGGGGAGAATCTAAGAGAACTACAGTTCTATACTACAATTCTATACTCCAGTATATGAAAACATATTGTTGTAATAAGAGTATGAAGAGAAAGTGACACATTACTAAAATTCTCAAGGACATTCTAGGACCAGTGACTGCAGATTTGTTTTGGGGACCATGTCAGAAATGCTCTGTAATAAATACCTCTTGTTTTGTCCAACACCCATTTCCAAAAGCTCCAAGAGATCCAAAGTTTCCTTTGAGAAAGAGAATCCAAAATATCCTTTGGGAAACCACCCTCCACTATTTGTCAGTCATGTGGTTTTCATGGGATTGACTCCAATCCTAGTTCCGGGGGGTCCCTAATTGTTTTAGAATAACAACATATCTTTGTCCCTGTGGCTACACTGATTAGTTCCAGAATGGCACATAAACTAGTCGAAACCAAGAAAACATGTTTAGTCTTCCTCTGGAGTTGGTAGTGTGAGGATATGAACCCACAAAATGAGCTGGCAAAGCTGACACTCAGACTAAGCAAGCCTAGAGACAGATCCCTGTGACAATATTTGAGCACTGGACCCAACCGCAGTAGAGCAGCTCAGCCTGCCTGTGGACTATATGTGAATCAGTACATTCCATCTTACAGAAGGCAATTTAGGCTTCTTTCTCTAGCACTTATAATCTAGAGAATCCTAATGGACAGATGTCCTGCTTGTCCTGTCCTAACTCTCTTCTGGACTGAAGCAGGTTGGGTCATAGGACCAGTGGGTCTCCTCCCCTTAAGCTTCTCCACAAAAGCTGCTGGGACTCCTCTGGCAGGCCTCCACAGTCATCCTGGCAGCAGTGAAGGTCCTGGGTCCCTTTGCCCTTATGATGAAGGGCTCCAGCTTATAACCTGCCCTCCCTGCATCTGTTTCTATGGCAGGAAAGCAAAATGCCCAATATGAGACAGACAGAAAAATTCCTAGCTGCGAGGCTCAGAGTTATTGAGGCAATAAAAGATTTTAGCTGTGTTTCTTTTTGTCCCCATCTTGTCAGTATCGCAGCTCCTCAAAACCAAGAATGGGGAACCTCAGAGGCTCGGTGAGATTATAGAGACAGGGAGCATAGCCACTGAAGGCAGAGGGGGCAGTTCTGACTCTTCCCACACCGCCCTGCAGCCCAAGATTAGGCAGCCACAGCTCTTTGCTTTGGTTCCCCATCACAGATCTCCAGAACCCAGCCACAAACCTATGGTTATAGGATGTTCTGAGTGGAATCATGTCCTCCAAAATTCCTTCGTTGAAACCCTAACCACCAATTTGACTGTATTGGGAAAGAGGGCCTAAAAGAAGGTAATAGAGGTTAAGTGTGGTCATAGGGTGGGTCCTAATCCAATGGAACTAGTGATGGACAATAACTGTCCTCTCTTACCCTCCCCACATAAAAAGAGATAGATAGTCTGAGGGCCAACCAGGATGATGAGTCACCACTGAGGGGTCCTAATCCAATGGAACTAGTGATGGACAATAACTGTCCTCTCTTACCCTCCCCACATAAAAAGAGATAGATAGTCTGAGGGCCAACCAGGATGATGAGTCACCACTGAGGGAAAGTGAAGTTGCTGTTTTAGAAAAGAGGTGATAGTGGTTTTCAAATAGCAAACAGGTGCAATGTTGAACAGCAAGCTAACCTTGTTCGGATTACCTCAAAAACTAGAAGATCAATGGGGAAGGAAAAGGTAAAGCTGGTTTCAGATTAATATTTGAAAGCTCCCACAAAGGGTCACCCAACAACTGAAAGGGTTGCCTCATTGTGCCATCAAGCACCTTGTTACTGAAGCTAGACAAACAGAAGCTGAATAAGCATCTCTCAGACATATCAAACAAGGGGTGCCTGGGTGGTTGAGTCCTGTAGGTGTCTGCTTTCAGCTTGGGTCATGATCCCAGGGTCCAGAGGTTGAGTCCCACATTGGGCTCCCTGCTCAGCAGGGAGCCTGCTTCTCCCTCTACCTCTGCCTGACACTCTGCCTGCTTGTGTGCTCTCTCTCTCTCTCTCTCTATCAAATAAATAAATTAAAAAAATTGTAAAAAAAAAAAAAAAGAAATATCAAACAAGCAATTCTCATTGTGGGGCATAAGGTTGAGCTATACAACTTCTATTTCCTCTTTCTACTTTATGATCTCATTAATCTATGACCAGTAGATAATAACTAGCAACTAGACTACTTGTTTCAAAACCCAGCCCTGTCACAAACTATGTGACTGTGAACAAGTTACTTCCTCATCTGTAAAATCAGGGCCCTAAGAGTATCTTCTTCATCTTGTGGTGGTTTAAAAAGTTCGTATATGGGGCGCCTGGGTGGCTCAGTGGATTAAGCCGCTGCCTTCGGCTCAGGTCATGATCTCAGGGTCCTGGGATCGAGCCCCGCATCGGGCTCTCTGCTCTGCAGGGAGCCTGCTTCCTCCTCTCTCTCTGCCTGCCTCTCTGCCTACTTGTGACCTCTCTCTCTCTGTCAAATAAATAAATAAAATCTTTAAAAAAAAAAAAAGTTCGTATATATATAAAGAACCTAGAACAGCACAGCCCAGCACACAGCCCATGGTAAGACAGTAAATGCTAACCACTGTTATTAATAGCTGAGTGACAACTTTGTGTTCAGCCATATTACAACTAAAGCAGGATACAAAAATCTATGCATGGTCCTGGTCCTCAAGACTAATACATGAAAGTAGGAGCAAGCAAATATAACTACCAATCTCTCAGTTCTAGTGTATATGGAACACTGTATATGCATCATCTCTTACCTTTTAGCAGCCAGCAAAAGAGGCATTACTGCTCCTATTTAAAATGACAGAAACCAAAATTATGAAATCAAGTAATTTGCAGCCAATTATAACATGACAGGAGCTTTGCGCAGTGGCAGTATCGTAGCCAATGAGGTTTATCCGAGGTGCGATTATTGCTAATTGAAAACTTTTCCCAATTATAACATGACAGGAGAATTCATATCCACCTTTGTCAGGCTCCAAAGGGAAGCAGGCTCTTTTCCTTCTAGCAGGCATCTCAACACTAGTCTGTTCCTTTTTATTACCTAATTTCAACTTTGCCAGACCCTGTGAGTAAATAGAGTAGACTCAGGGCACCTAGTGGCCCAGTCAGTTAAGTGTCTGCCTTCTGCTTGGGTCGTGATGCCAGAGTCCTGGGACTGAGCCCTGAGTTGTGCTCTCTGCACAGCAGAGAGCCTATTTCTTCCTCTCCCTCTGCTACTGCCCCTGCTTGTGTGCACTCGCTATCTCTCTCTCTCTCTCTCTCTCACTGTTTCTCTCTCTCTTTCAAATGAATACATAAAATCTTTAAAAAAAAAAAAAAAGAAAGAAAGAAACTGAGACAAACCACCCAAAGAGTCTACCCTATTAATCAAATTCCTTCTTTTGCAACCATTTCTCCACTAGATCAAATACTTCTGTTGATATGAAATGCCAGCACTTCTCTTCTATAATAAAAGACTACAGGGGTGCCTGGGTGACACAGTCAGTTAAGTGTCAGACTTTGGCTCAGGTCATGGTCTCAGGGTCCTTGGATCCAGTCCCATGTTGGGCTCTGCACTCAGTGGTGAGTCTGCTTCTCCTTCTCCCTCTGCCCCTCCTCCCGTTTATGCTCTCTTGCTCTTGCGCTCTCTCTCAAATAAATAATATTTTAAAATGACAAATAAATAAGACTACATATAGTATCTCCACAAACATGAACATTCCTAACACTAAGCTTAGTCAAAATGATTATATTTCTACCACCCCTGTAGAGCTCAAATATCCAATATGTTTTAATGCTAATCTTTAACCACAATAAATTAAGCCCTGATCATCCCTCTTCTACCCACCCCTCCCACATTACTCAGGCAAAGAAGGTACCCTCTAGTCCTGTGTCCCACCATAGCCACCAAAGCAGAAACATCGCCAAGCCTCAGCCTCTGTGTTTCCTGCCCCATGGCAAATCTGGGTGTGTAGCTGTCATAAAAATGCCACTTGCCTCATATCTGGCTACCATTTTCTTTACTGAATGGTCATGTTTTCACTTAGTGACACTTCCAATGACCACATCCAGATAAACACACCATGGGCAAGCATTTCCTCTTGGTAAAACTCTTTACCAGGCCAACCCTGATTATCATCTTCTCCTTATTACAGCTTCTGATGGTGACAAAGACTGATTCCCCGCTCCTACTGTGGCTTGGAGACCAGATAACAGTCCTTGAATTAATATAAAATAATTTTTTAAAAGAGGCAATTGGACACTGACAGTGTTTTTTCTCGTCTCTCTCTCCCTGACTCAAATTAGGCCTCTGACCCACACTCACATGGATGGGGTTTCTACCAGCCTGAGGATCCCAATTCCATGCCAAAATATGGCTCCCCCATATGGCAAAAAGGGCTGCTGCCATGGGACAGCTGTTAAGCTGAAGCTAAATCCTGTTTGGAGCACTTATGGCCCGGAGGGTGTCACCTCCAGGATGTTCAGGGCTCCATCTCTCCCTCCCAGCCTGCCCATTAGGCTCAGAAGCAGGCACACAGCATAATCATCTGTGCTTCTCCTGGATCCCTGAGGGGAGCCCCCTCTTCTGGGTGGAGCGCCTGTCATATGGCTACCAGGCATCTGGTTTTAAGCAGATTTTTGTTGAGAGGTGAAATGCTGCCAGTATTGTACTGTTACCCTTCCCCATGGACATTCATCAGAGTAAATGATGGGAGCAGATTAATCCATCAAGGATCTGAGTCCCGCCTGATTAAAACAGATTATTTGGATCCAGAGTCTTGAACTTCATGTACTAGGAATCCCTTCCAAGGTTAAAGTGTAGGGGAGTTTGAGTTGTTATTCAGTTTGTATTTTTATCTGATTACCCCCTAAACACACACACACGTGCGTACCCACATACACACTCATATTTTTCAACCTATAGTTGGTTTCATTTTTTCCTTATAATTTCTCCATGTCCTTGCTTGTGATTTGGAAATACTTTGTCCTGGGATCAAGAAGGCCATCTTTTCCCCCAGCATCAAAAAAATGCCAGCATTGGAGGGCTGGAATACAGTACCGGAATCCAAGTTTGTCAGAACCCAAAACCCCATTGTTTTAAACATATCAGTCTGTGTCTCTCAAGTCTAGATGACTGTGTTCCTGTTCAACCACTAAAAAATTACTGTAACTATGCATACATAAAATGTTAATATTAGAGGAAGCTGGGTGAAGTGTATATTCTGTGACTCAAGGATCAATAAACAGGCTTCATATGATTTACTCATCGTCCTTTTCACCTCAGATGCTAATGAGTCTAAACATTGCTTCTTACTAAAATGAAGTAATGACTTTAAAAATTGCTGTCAATCTGAAGATCCTTCTCAGCTAAACCTGTTAAGGTGGTTAATTTCAACAATATTAAAAGCTGCAATTATTCACAATGCCACATGCTTATAATAATTACAGCTCACCTCTTTGAAATATATGCCCAGAAATCTCATATATAATATGAGAAACTAAAATAGTAAAATATTTTAATATTTTATAAATTTTATAATATTTTTTAAAATACTTAAAATAGTTCAAGCTTTTAATAATTACACCATCTTCTATTCTAATAACTGGCAACTCATTTAGTTATAAATGAGGGCTTTCAATATGTAAGTTCTGTGTTGACCTACCTTAATTATTTCAGACATTCATTGGACTGGAAAGAGGACACAGATCCTTCAGAGAACACATCTGAACAAGAGAGTGATAGCCCTACATATCACCTTGCTTTTCCTTTTCCTGCTACCACCTTCCACGTTTTCAAAGGCTTGTTTTAGAATCCCACCTTTCTGCTGGGAATGTTCTCTTTTTACTCTCCTTATGGTACTCCTGGGTCTCTCAGCTTTGACACCCTATCCTGGCCAAACAGTAGGCATGTCAACACTCTACATCTGACCCTCTCCCCAAGGAGATGGAATATTGGGCAAGAGAGGAACAGATGGAAGATAAGTGGAGCTGAGTCATTCTGATGGCAGCTAAAGAGACTTTCATGAGCTCCTCAGACTGAGGTGCCTGGAGCTACCATAGCTTCTATACTTGTGAGATCCTTTTTTCCTGTTATTGTGTGAACTACACAGATCTATTCAATAAACTTTTTTTTTCTTTTCATAATAGTCAGCTTCTGTTACAAGCAAACTTACAGGTTCAGAACACCATATCTGGAAGGCATCTTAGAAATGATTGAATAACAATGTTCATTTACCCCTGACCATTGCATTGCAAATGAAGAAAGTGAGTATTTTAATTTGTGCTTGGTCTTACTGCAAGGAAAGTCAATTCTTCGCCCTTGATAAGAGCACTCTAGTGTAAACAGTCTCTGAGGGCTTGCCCATAAATATTCCACAAGATACTGCTATTTAAAAAAAAAAAAAAAAAAGCTTGCCTTAGAGAGTTATTGATGTCATGAACTAGCCCTCTCTCTCTAAATGAAGACCTAACTATAGAACATTAATACTTCCATAGTATTTCCTATGACTGAAAAGAGTTAAAGTACAGAGAAAACACCTTTGAACCCTAGTTTAGAGTAGCTCACTTAAATTAGGACAGATTCACTGCTCTAGTTAAGAATCCACAAACTTCAGTGGCTTAGTATGTTAAAAGTTTTCTTCTTGTTCACATCACAGTCCAATGAGGGTCATGAGCAGGACTCTGCTCCACAAAGTTATTTGGGACTCAGGTTTCTTTATCTTGTAACTCTGAACTCTTTCAAGTCTTTGAATCTCTCCATTTAGCAGACAAATGGAGAACAGAATGGGGCTTGGCCATGGGAGATATTCACAGGTCAGGCCTAGAAGAACAGTCACTTTCATTCATATCCCACAGGCAAAGAAAGCAACAGCTAGCTGCAAGAGAGGCTGAAAAATAAGGTCTGATTGTGGACCTCCAGTGGCCTCTACCACAAGCAACAAATTCCTTGACTTGAAAGAAAGAAGGAAAAATCTGAGATTAACTTCTTCAGTGAACTTTACTTCTACCTAAATACAGAGATTACCCTACTTGAATTAGCTACCCACAGATGTGTTTTTAAAATATTTTGTTTTAGGGGCACCGGGTGGCTCAATCGGTTAAGCATCCAACTCTTGATTTCAGCTCAGGTCACGATCTCAGAATCATGGGATCAAGAGTATGGAGCTTCCTAAAGGGTCTTTCTCTACCTCTCCCTTTGCTCCCTCTAGTCAAGTGCATGGAAGCACACCACCCACCACCCACCTCCTGCTCATGTGCACATATACTCCCTCTCTCCAAAAAAATAAAATACTTTGTTTTACAACAACACAAGAAAAGCGCTAAAATTATCTTAGTAACCAAGACATGGAAGATTTGTTTGTTTCTTTCTTTCTTTTTTAAGATTTTATTTATTTATTTGACAGAGAGAGAGATTATAAGTAGGCAGAGAGAGAGAGAGAAGCAAGCTCCTGCTGAGCAGAGAGCCCGATGAGGAGCTCGATCCCAGGACCCTGGAATCATGACCGGAGCTGAAGACAGACACTTAACAAGTAAGCCACCCAGGCGCCTTGGGGCTATCTTCACCAAAAAAAAAAAAAAAAAAAAAAAAAACCATTTGGTTTTGTCTACCCCATGTCTTTTAGGGCAGCCCTTCAATCAGATCAGTAAAAGGGGTGAAGGCCAGAGAATCAAGACTATAGAAACTCTAGTTAGTGGTCAGGAAATGACCAAAGTCAATTGTAATTTTCTAACTGTGCTGGCATGTGATCTATGAGAGCACAGTTTTGTAGTTAAACACCAAGAAGGACCCTTTTAAAAAGCTGACTTGCTGTCTTCCGCTGGACTCTCCCAATCCTCCTTCATTTCCATTCTCAGGCTGCCACCACACTGGAACCTGATCCACGTGTACATTATGGGATTAATTGTTAAGTGACTCATCTTACCCCGCCGGTGTCAAAACAGTAAGATCCTTGTTCTCAATCCTGTGTCCACCCTTGGGCTTCCCATGTGCCATGGTAAGGGCAAGCATCACAGAAAGAGGGCCTGAGATTCATAGCAAAACACAGCAAAGAAGAGCAGTCTCTTTCACAATCTATACACCCCGGAGTATAGAACACAGTTGCCAGGATTATATGATGTCTTCACCCAAATAAGGTCACAGTTATCTCTAAGATCTCAGGTCTGGGGTATACCTAGTAAGGCCCCAAGCCCTGAATGCCTCACTCCTGGCACAGCCTGTCCTGAAGAATAAAGCCCTTCAATTCTCATGTTTCCTAATGATTATCCACAGCACAATGGCTTGGAGAAGGAGGAGAGGGAGACTGAGGGAGGGTGGGCCCAGCCAGCAGGCCTGCTTCAGAGGCAGCCAGCAGACAGGGCTGGCAGAACACTCAGAGACTGCTGCTTTCCACCAGGGGTTTGCTGACCAGATCAGAGCGACACTCGAGAAGGCAGCAGCTGTGGCCAGAGACAACTACTCTAACTCCTTTTTAGCTAATGAACTGGAAGAATCAGGAGGGAGCCAGGGAAGAATGGCTCCCCTGGGGCGTGCAGAGAGGCCTCTCCTTCCCTGAATTTTCCATTTTTAATTAGGCTTGAAGGTTTGGTCAGGATGAGCCTTTTCAGATAAAATATACTGAGTAGGGATGCCCTATGCCTAATTCTTCAGATCCCTCAGGGTCTGAGACCCAATACTTGCCCTGATTGGGCCTCTTGACTTGTTGTGAAGGAGCAAAGGGGAAAAGAACAGGGTATTTTATATAGCATGTCTTTTATTTCAAAACAAACACACGATAATTATTAAAAGTTGAGACATTCTCAAAATACACTAACAGAGAAAGAAAATATGCCCCCATAAACCCATGTTTCCAGAGGGTAGGAATTCAGTGTTTTTATTTAGCTTTTTTTTTTTTACAGACATACAAAGAGATCGCTATGTGCTACTTGTACATATATAGAGATATTTAAGACAAAAACATATTTTTTTGCCACTTGCTTTTTCCTAGTTACTATAGTGATTGATCTCATTCACTTTAATCGGTGAATAGTGTATCATTTTAAGTTTATGCCTTTATTTAACCAATATGCTTCCTAAACAAATTTAGGGCAAGTTATTTGAATGATTTGGCCATGAAATAAAACCACTATAGAAATTTCTGGCTAGATAACTAAGTTAACTGTTTTCAAAATCTAGGTATGTGGCTATGGAAATAGTAGGCATGACCATATGCCAAGAATCTACCCAAAAAGAGAAAAAGCCACGAACAGATA
The DNA here is from genome assembly GCF_922984935.1 of Meles meles. Lineage (NCBI taxonomy): Eukaryota > Metazoa > Chordata > Mammalia > Carnivora > Mustelidae > Meles > Meles meles. Next base: position 86,076,867 of record NC_060071.1, on the reverse strand, counting down.
AATCATTTGCACAATTTTACATGTAATTTCTAATCCTGGAAATTATTCACAAATGCAAAATACTAACTTCTTTTAAAGTAAAAATGCTGTCTCTCCATGTTTCTGTAGAAAATTCAGTTCTAGGTGATTCAGAAACTAGAAATGGAACAGAATCCATATGGAAAGAAGCTAATACTCAGTGCCACAGTCTTCAAGGAAGCAAGCAGTGGGAATGAGGAAGGTCCCTGCCCTGACAACACTTCTGTTATGCAGATGATAGATGTTTCTGCCCTGGGCACTGGACAGGGGTGTCAGCTGTGTCTCTGCCCTTGCATGAAACAAACAAAGAAGAGAAACCCAGAACTGTTGCTTCTAAGGGACACAATTCAGCCACTCACAAAAAATTCAACTCTTTTTCCCTCCCCAACTTCCCTCACTCCATAAGCCATGGAACAGGTCAATATCCTCACTTTCTAAAGTCACTATTGAGTTCCATTCCAGCCCCCGCCCCATACATTAGCCTGGATCCAATTCTAAATTGGCATGTGTGGCTAGCAGAGGCTGACATGGTAGTTTTTGACATCACTGGAGCCAAGTGTCAACATGGAAGAAGAAATGGATGTGTCCATTCTGATCCAAGCATGTTTCAGTCTTTGTAGACCATAAAAAGTGTTAGCTGGTATTTGAACAATAGAGCAATAGAATAGGATGATGTTTTATGAACATGTTTGGAAAATAGCAATATGAATTTATGTAGCCTTACTTCTACTCACAAGTTAAATTTTTTAAGTATGGTTCAAAATTAATGACACCTAAATATATTAAAGCTCCGTAAAAATTGAAAATAATGGAAAAAAGAGCCAAAGAGAAGGAGAAAGAAAGGAAATTTCCAAGAGTGGGTGCACTGGTTTTGAAAAAGCTGATTTGGGCAGCCAGTTCTTTTCTTCATTTTCAAATTAGAAATATAATACAAAGAATTAAGTACCTTCTTGGAGGTGATAGAATAATAACATAAGAATTCTGATGGGGGGGGGGAGGCGCCTGGGTGGCTCAGTGGTTTAAGCCGCTGCCTTCGGCTCAGGTCATGATCTCAGGGTCCTGGGATCGAGTCCCACGTCAGGCTCTCTGCTCTGAAGGGAGCCTGCTTCCCTCTCACTCTCTCTGCCTGCCTCTTTGCCTACTTGTGATCTCTCTCTGATAAATAAATAAAATATTTAAAAAAAAAAAAAAAAGAATTCTGATAGGGGTGCCTGGGTGGCTCAGTGGGTGGGTCAGTGGGTTAAGCCTCTGCTTTCAGCTCAGGTCATGATCCGAGGGTCCTGGGATCAAGCCCCACATTGGGCTCTCTGGTCGGCAGGGAGCCTGCTTCCTTCTTTCTCTCTGCCTGCCTCTCTGCCTACTTGTGATCTCTGTCTGTCAAATAGATAAATGAAGTCTTTAAAAAAAAAAAAAAAGAATTCTGATAATCATGGTTTGTTGTAATAGCTAAGTGTAGTATGGAATTAATAAAGAGAAGGGTATTTTGAATGTGATCAGCAGACATCAATATTAGGATAAAAATGTCAATATTATAGCTTATATATATAAATACACATCTCACTAATAATTCCCTTTAAAATAAAAGAAAAAGGGGGGAAAAGTGCTATTGTATTAACATGTCCTTTAAGTGTAGAATTAATATTATCAACGTATAGTGGAATTAAATAATCCCTCTCCCTAAGAGGACAATGTGTGTGAGGGTGTACATGAGCATATATGTATGTACACATACACACACAAACCCACTCTACCATTTTATTTCATTTCAAATCAATGTACTAAAGCACATTATCTTATAGCAGATCTATAACAAACACTACTGAACACTACTAAGGAAACGAAAACTTACTAGGATCAGTATTATTTTTTTTTTTTAATTAAACAGCAACCCCCCAAAGAAAGAGTTCTGGAACCACATGGAATCATCTTCAAATCCTGACTCCATCATTTGTAGTTCAGAAGGCAGATGAGTGACCACCCTAAGGCATGGTTTTCTCCATTGTAAACTGGAAAACTACTCCCCATGGGGTTGTAACATCAATTGGTGAGATGAGGATACCTAGCATGCAACAGACAAATCCTGGGCATTCAGTAAATTTGATTCCCTTCCTCTTAATTCAAACATGAGTGATTTATGCAAAAATGCTTCTAAGTTATACATGATACTGTTAATAAACAAATGACTATAGTTAATAATGCCTAAAAGTATAACTTAAACATTTTTTGCTAATATTTGTCTTAGAAGACCATTAATCTGAGTTAAGGATACAGCCACTTAGTCTTAAACACTGTAACTGGCAATTTATGAACCAAGAGAATTTAGACAGAAGGAGTTTTGATATCCTAACTATAATCTTTCAGTCTAGTGACCAAAGGGGCACCTGGCCGGCTCAGTCAGTAAAGCATGTGACTCTCGATCTCAGGGTTGTGAGTTCAAGCCCCATGTTGGTGATAGACTCTATGTAAAAAATAAAAATAAATCAAAATAAATTTTAAATCTAGTGACCAAGAAGCAAGGCCAAACCTAAAATGCACTGTAATAGGATTAATCCAGGATAATATATGGTTCCCATTTATGGAAGAGAAACAAATGTCTCCCGAGTTTGCAAATTACTCATAAGCCTCCAATAACACACCCTCTGACATAACACATAAAATATAAATTGTTAAACTAACCCTGTCCCTTTTCTTATTCTGTTGTCAGAAAATGAAGCCCTTAAAGTACAGGCCCCTAATCAAGGGGCATTACCAATTCTAATGTTTAAATTTGACAGTGTTCCTAAACCAGAAAAAGTCCAAATATAGGGAGAAAAATCCAGGAATAGCCATAAACCTAAGTAAATTAAATTCAAGAATCTGAGTAAGATTCAGTCAACTTTAAGGAAAGACCAGAGACAAGAGAAGTTTTGATCCATCCCTGAGGGATCCAGCCTGTGCCTGCAGGTCCAGCTCATTCCTGCTCTTCTGCGGTTTTCATTTTTCAGTCATGTTCCCTTCCCTGTCCGTTCTGTGTCGGCGGTTTCCAGAATCAAATGGGAAGATGACAGCCTTTCAGAGACTGCCTGACCAGCTCCCACAATTACCTAAGGTCACATCCCTGTAACAAATCCCTTTGAGTGTGTATGTGTGCATCTACACATACACATAAAGGTATACATATACATACATATACACATATGTACATATACAATATATCAAAAGATTTGCTTCAGGCCTGTGATCTTATATAGCTGTGAGAATAAGGGATTTAGATACATCCAAACATGTATGTATTTCTATAATATATATAAATATATTTCTTAAATATATATGTGTGTATGTGTGTGTGTGTGTGTGTGTGTGTATGTGCGTGTGTGTATTCCTTTGATTGAAACCTGACTGATACAACACCCAAATAGTTAAAACATATTGATATGTTTCAGGGGTGCCTGGGTGGCTCAGTGGGTTAAGTGTCTGCCTTCAGCTCAGGTCATGATCTCAGGGTCCTGGGATCGAGCCCCACACTGGGCTCTCTGCTCGGCAGGGAGCCTACTTCCCCCTCTCTCTCTGCCTTCCTCTCTGCCTACTTGTGATCTCTCGCTCTCTCTGTCAAATAAATAAAATCTTTAAATATATATAGAGGGAGATATGTTTCTTTCCTTTCTCTAGATCTCTCATATTTTTTTGCTCTTTTCAAAAGAGGGAGGAAAAAAAGCAAAAATAATTTAAAAGTACCTCTTTCGTGCTCTCACACTCTTGACTCCGCTCTCTCTCAGTCAAGTTATTAGGCCATTATCAGGGTGACATTCTAAAGTATACCCAAAAGCAACTTTCCGTGTCTTTCTGTTTAACAGAAACTGAATTTGACTCAGGTGTCGGAAGCCCACTTGCCTCCTCCTGGGAAGCTAGGCCACCCTCAGCCTTACAGAGTACATTCTGATTCGCCAAAGACAATCATGGTCATTTCTTTTTCTTGCTAGTGATTAGGTTAGGAATGGGCAAGTGACAAAATTCTAGCCAGTAACATGATTGAAGATGACTGTTATAGGCAAGGAGGCTCTAGGAAATTCATCCCCCTCCTTCCTAAAAGGGAACAAAAGTAATAGAAGGCCCCCTTTCCAGCCTGGAGTTACTAATCAGCTGGCCTTAAAACACAGAGATTACTCTGTTTTTTTCAGGGGGGCCCAATGTAATCACAAGTGTCCTTAAAAATGAAAGAGTAAGTCTGAACAGATGAATCAAAGGGAGATTATACTACAGAAGAAAGGCACAGAGGGATGTGACATTGATGGTTTAGAAGACAGAGAAAGGGAGCCTCAAGCCAAAAAATGTGGGCAGCCTCCAGTTGCTAGAAAGGCAGGAAAATGGATTCTCCCACAGAGCCTCCAGAAAGGAACACACCTGATGACATCTGGATTTGGGGCAAGAGAGATTCCTGTGAGGTGTCTGGCCTACAAAACCGTAAGATAATAAACTGTGTTGTGTTAAGCCACCAGATGTGTGCTCATTGGTTTCAGAAACAATCAGAATCTAGCACAGCCTTCTTTGACTACAGTGCTATTGTACCTGAATTCAAGAAATCAATGGCAGGAGTAGAAAATGGGAGAGATCTGGCTTCCCTCTGGAGCCTTAGTTAATCCAAATTTAATATGCTCAAAAAAATTATCAAAGTAAATGCAAACCACATAACTATGCTAGTGTAACACTCCCACTAAACTCTGCCTTATATATTGTTAGGTCCAATTTGGAGCGTCATGTTTGAAGGGAAACACCTGCAACTAGAAATGCTCCTATGATTTCACAAGAGCATCCAAGAGCCCTGAGGATGCTCACCTTGGAAGAGACTTGAAGGAAGGTGAGAATATCTGCAAACTTTATGAGATTGTCATGTGTAAGTGGGAATGAGATTGTGTTCTCCATGGGGCAGAGTATACCCATGGGCAGAAATAGAGGAATGAAGTTTCATTACAATATATGGAAAGGTTTTTTGTCACTGAGAGGTGACCACTGTTGGAGGGTGCTGCCTTTGAATGTAGAGCACTTGATGTCATTGAAAAGCATTCCTAGATAGGGTAGGTCTCAATTCTCTTCTAAAATCCCATCTAAATCTAAGGCTCTATTGATTTTTTAAGTGAGAGTTTTTTGGAGGATAGCACAGTAACTACCCTATAGTAGGCAATCAATAAATATTTGTTGAATGATTGAGTGAGGTGGGCTTGGAGGCATAGTTCACAGACTGCAAAATTCATCCACTTCACAGCTTCCTTATGTTGGTGGTGTTTTGGTAGGTATTTCTGGTTTTTAGAAACAGGCCTGAAAACACTATCGGCCCAATTGTCACTAATAAGTACTTAACATCCAGGCAATACAATGAATTCTTCTCATTCTAGTCTTTCCACGACCTACAAAAAGCAACAGAATTTATTTTGTCACTCCTCAGGTGGTTTCAGACCAGTGGTCACATTACTTCTAGCTATTCATTCTGTGCAAACCTCCAATAGAGACAAAACAATGAGTTGCCTAACAAGTAGTTTTTGGTGGTGATGAGGTTGAATAGTATCTTTGTATTTGCCCCAAAATTAGGAACATTTTCAAGACTGCCATCTGGTCTAAACCAAATGACAATGCTGGTTTCTTGGCTGGCTCAGTCTCCAAGCTTGTTGTGCCCTTTTGGTTTCTCTGAAATCTAAGGCTTGTATGACTCAGAATCAAAATCAATGATTACTTACAACAAAGCCTTCTGGGGGTTGGTTGGCTGGTTGCCTGGGTTTTATTGTTGTTGTTTTGGGTCCAGACATTACCCTTAATTCCCTTAAATACTACGTTGTCCTTTCTATTTCTCTTTAAAAATGCAGACAGTCTAGTTCAGAACAGGGGTGAGGAGGTCATACATTGACTGTTTTCCTTAGGCTTGCAGGTACGGGGCATCAGAGCTCTGAGTACTGCAAGGGGAAAAAGAGAAAAGACTGTAAAGTAGGAAAACAATGACACCCTGCACTATTTAGAACCACAGGGAGCTCAAGGCATCTCCTATGGTGTTACAGCTTGCTTAGGACCAAACTTTAGAACAAATTTGGCTAATGGACAAATTCTAGAAATTCACTGAATGAACTCTCCTTACTGTCAGCTTCCCCCACAGTGTTAGGTCCTGGTCCCAGAGCCATTTTATACAGTGTGACTCTGTTCCCCTGACTGAACCAAGAATAGACATGAGGTCTAAGCTGGACCAATTAGAGTTCATTTGCTAATGTTTGAACTGAAATAGTGATGAAGGAAGAAGGGAAAGACTGACAGAATGGCTCAGTCTCTTGGGATGCCTTATCCAGTTACAATGAGACAACCTTTGGACATGTGGGCTGGCCTTCTCATGCTTGCCATGTAGATCAAAGGGGCAGAGGAAATGGGCCTGTAGGCAGTATGAAGCAGCCATGCTGCCAAGGGACAGCAATGAAAGTATCAGGATGGTGTGCCATGACTGATTCTAGGCCCTCCAGAGGCCTGGCTACACTCTTGTCCAGATTATACGAGTCATTCCTGTTATCTTGAAAGTTATTTTTTCCTTAGCTTCTTTTTCGTAGAGAGAGAGGGATAGAGGGGGTGAAGGGAAGAGGGGGAGAGGGAGAGAGAGAATCTAAAGCAGGCTCCATGCCCAGCATGGAACCTGACACAGGGCTCGATCTCACAACCCTCAGATCATGACCCAAGCTGCAATCAAGAGTCCGAGGTTTAACTGATGGAGCCACCCAGGAGCCCCTCCTTGGCTAATTTTAATTGGAGTCTTACCTGCCACCAATGAATCACAATAATACACACCTGTGTACTACTTTTAATGTGTCAGCTTGACTAAGCTGAACTACACTTTCTAGAATTCACTTTCCTGTATATTTCTGACGAGAATCGGCCATAAGGAAGATTCCTGTGGGAGATTTGGTGAGCAGAAATAATGCAGCAGCAATCCTTAGCTCCCATGGGCTGCTATATATCTTTGCTGGCTTACCTCATTATCATTAAGCAGCAGCTGAGCCTAAAGCTTGTTCTACTTTCTTTCTTTTGCTTCTCCAACTCCTGGGCCAGGTGTGTGTGTTTAGTTCTGTGATGAAGAATTCTAAACGTTACTTTTATCTATATGTTATTTCATCCTGGTGATATCCGGCCCATCCTCCCAACGTATGAAGATCACTTTGATTATCTGTCATTCTGTACATTAGCTACCTAAGCTTCGTTATAGCTACAATCTGATCCCTGTCTGTCCTTCCCATACCTTTCTTATTAATACTCCTTGGAGCCCTTCTATCTTCTGGAAATCTATTAAAGGCACTGGGTAAGAATGGAATGAGATCTAACATACTAATGTGCTGCCCCTATCTTATATATTTAAACAAGTAGGTCTGAAAGCACTGGTAGCCCTAAGGAATGACTTTTGCAGAAATGAATGCTTCAATCCTCAGATAAGGTCAAGGGGGCCTTAATGTAAGTGGTTGCCTCCTCTGGCTACTCTTGTGCAAATCTTTGGCCGCTGCACCAGGAAACAGGAAGCCTCTCTCCCATCTCTTACATATGGCAGACATTCCTCATCCTTTCCTTTTCCTTTCTCAGAGAACTGCAGGACTGTGAGGTCAGGGAAAGTGTCTGACTTGTGCCCAGTCTTCTCCCCCATATCTCGCATATGCCCAGCATACATGGTTACTGGATGATAATTGCTGTTCTTTGCAACATAAGCTTGCATGAGGCCCACTGTGACACTGAGGACTCAAGAAATCCTAGCCATCCCTAAACTGCAGGACAAACACTCACCCTGCAAGTCCTTAACAGAGGACAAACACACTGCTACCACTGACTCATAACAACACTGGAGAATAAGGGAGGAAGAATAAGAAAGGGGATGACTTATTCCTGTTTATCAAACCTACAGTTACGATTTAAAACTATAGATTATTCAAATATATTATGCTTAAGCCCTCTTTTTTTTTTTTAAAGATTTTATTTATTTGACAGAGAGAGATCACAAGTAGACAGAGAGGCAGGCAGAGAGAGAGAGAGGGAAGCAGGCTCCCCGCTGAGCAGAGAGCCCGATGCGGGACTCAATCCCAGGACCCTGAGATCATGACCCGAGCCGAAGGCAGCGGCTTACCCCACTGAGCCACCCAGGCACCCTGCTTAAGCCCTCTTAATTCTGAGTTCCTGAAAGTAATTTAAACTAAAATGTACCACCTCAGAAAGTATGCATGGTATGGTAACTCTTTAAGAAGGGAAAGAAAGATGGCACCTGGGTGGCTCAGTCAGTTAGGCTTCTCCCTTCAGCACTGGTCATGATCCCAGAGTCTTAGGATCGAGTTCCAAAGTCAGGCTCCCCACTCAGTGGGAAGCCTGCTTCTCCCTCTACCTGCCACTTCCCCCACTTTTGCGCACACTATCTCTCTGTCAAATAAATAAAATCTTTAAAAAAAAAAAAGGTGGGGGAGGAAGATATGAGATAGGTAGATAGATATCAAAGGGGGGGCATCTGACTGGCTCAGTTGGTAATGCATGTGACTCTTGATCTCAGGATTGTGAGTTCAAGCCCCAAGTTGGGTGTAGAGATTACTTAAAAATAAAATCTTTAAAAAAAAAAAAAAAAGGAAATAGTTACCTAGAGAGGGAGGAAAGGAATAGAGAGGACAAAGATATAAGCTAGATTTCTTTTCATTTTCTCTTGTTGATTTCACTGTAGAATCATGTAAATATTTTATATCATCATAAAACAAAATTAAATTTTAAAGAGTAATCCTTTTAAGCTAAGAGTCTATACTCATAAAGCTGTATACTGTATGATTCCATTTATATGACATTCCTGATAAAAGCAAAACTACAAGGACAAAAAAAAAAATCTGTGGTTGCTAGCAACTGGAGTTGGGGGAGGACTACACAGGGGCTCAGGACAATTGTGGGGTGTGCTGGAACTGTTCTAAATCTTAGATTTGGTGCAGAGTACATGATTTTATGCTTTTGTCAACTTGCAGAACTATACATTAAAAAGGATGAACTTTATGGTATGTAAATTATACTTTAATTAAAAGAAATATTACAAAAAATCCTTAATAATAAAAAGCCAAAACATCTGACCAAATGTCTAGTTAAGGGTATAACCACCACAAAAAAATCATCCCAAGTGACTTTAAAACACAATAATTTGTCTAGTCATTCTTTTGGTAATATGCCTTCCTTATAAAAAGAACTGCAAACAATTTTTACCTTTTTAACAAATCATATTGTTTAGTGTGTGTTTAGTGTGGGATAAGGAAAATGAGTAATTACACCGGTATTAAGGACAAAGATCTCATTGTAGGAGAAAGGAAGCACAATATAAGGTCAATGAAATTAAAAAAAAAAACCCAAATTTTTTTGGATTATAAGTATCAGTATGAATTCATCATTTATCTTAACTATTTCCTGTATCTGTCCACTGAAAAGATCTAGAAATAATGACCAAAGTGGAAACGATCTGCACCTGTGGTACTTTGGTAGTTATCTCTAAAATACCTCAGTGCTACTTGGAGAAATGGCAGATTCAGTTCTGGAGCAGGAAATGCAAAAGATGAGCCCAGAAAAATTTGTTACACCAAAAAGAAGTCATCAAACACTCCTACAGTTGCATCTACAGGACCCAGGAGCCAGCCTGAATGCTCCCACTGGCCAAATAATGGAAAATTTAGGTGCCAATAAGGATAATACCTGCAATGGATTAAAGATAACACATGTGTTTAAATCCCTAAGTTCATAATGATACTGAAAAGAACGAGTCATCACTGGAGCATGCTAGGGAACCACTTTCTATCTTTAAAACTGATAAATAGGGGCGCCTGGGTGGCTCAGTGGATTAAGCCGCTGCCTTCGGCTCAGGTCATGATCTCAGGGTCCTGGGATCGAGCCCCGCATCGGGCTCTCTGCTCCACAGGGAGCCTGCTTCCTCCTCTCTCTCTGCCTGCCTCTCTGCCTACTTGTGATCTCTCTCTGTCAAATAAATAAATAAAATCTTAAAAAAAAAAAAAAAAAACTGATAAATAAAGGGGGAAAAAAAATCAAGAACCTTTTCTGCCTTTCCTTTATGAACCATGCCTCAGAGAATCCTAGTGGTTGCTGAGGGGAAGAGTTTCTGTAAACTGGAAGTATTCCAGCTAATAAAGGAAGAAGTAAAAATAGAATATCCCCCTTTGGAATGCTTTATGAATTAATGTATCTGGAAAATAACTGTCAGTGGTTGCTAAACTCTCCAAAGGGAGAATACCAGCCATTATGTAGCTCCCACTGGAGTACCCAACACAACAACCTATCAAGTATTTAACCTGATCAACCATTAAATTTAGCCCCAAATTTATGGGAAAAACAGGGTGCGGAGAGGCATGTTCATCAACACTATGAAAGGGCAATCAGCAAAATAAAAAGACTGTGAGAAACTCCTGATTACTTCAACAACAAAAAAGACTGCAAGGGAAAAAGAAAAGTTGGAAGTGAAGCTGTAGATTAAAAGAAATTTAAGAAACGTAACTGCAGTGCTTAAACCTTATTTATTTGGGGGGCGCCTGTATGGCTCAGTCAACTGAGCGTCCAACTCTTGATTTCAGCTTGGGTCATGATCTTCCAGTTGTGTGGTTGAGCCCCCTGTTTGGTTCCGTGCTGGGCACGTAATCTGCTTGAGATTCTTTCTTCCTCTCCACCTGCTCACGCTCTCTCTCTCCTTCTCTCACAAAATAAATAAAATCTTTAAAAAAAAAAAAAAAAAGGGGGCGCCTGGGTGGCTCAGTGGGTTAAGCCGCTGCCTCCGGCTCGGGTCATGATCTCAGGGTCCTGGGATCGAGTCCCGCATCGGGCTCTCTGCTCAGCGGGGAGCCTGCTTCCCTCTCTCTCTCTCTGCCTGCCTCTCTTGTGATTTCTCTCTGTCAAATAAATAAAATCTTTAAAAAAAAAAAAAAAAAAAAAAAAAAAGCAGCCTTATTTGAATCCTGATTCTAACATAGTGCTATATACAATCCTTCAAGGAGATGTGTAAACATGAGATACTGGGTGGTATTGATGACTACTTTTAGTTTTATTATTTAATTATTAATATAATTAACTATATATAATATAAATAATTATAATAATATAATTACTTTCAGGTATTGGTGATATTGGTGTTACACTTATTTAAAAAAAGGAAAGCACAGGGGTGCCTGGGTGGCTCAGTGGGTTAAAGCCTGTGCCTTTGGCTCAGGTCATGGTCTCAGGATCCTGGAATCGAGCCCTGCATCGGGCTCTCTGCTCAGCGGGGAGCCTGCTTCCTCCTCTCTCTCTGCCTGCCTCTCTGACTACTTGTAATCTCTGTCTATCAAATAAATAAATAAAATCTTTAAAAAAAAAAGGAAAGCATAACATGGAAATCTTTACAGATGAAATCCATATCTGAGACTTGCTTCAATGGGACGCTTCGGTGGCTCAGTAGGCTAAGCAACTGTTTGCCTTTGGCTCGGGTCACGACCCCAGGGTTGTGGGATCCAGACCCACATCAGGCTCCCTGCCTCTACTGCTCCCCCTGCGTGTGTTCTCTCCTTTCTGTGTCAAATAAATAAATAAGTAAATAAATAGGATTTGCTTCAAAATAACGACTGGGAGGACAGGGATGTTAAGTAGGTAGGGTCTACATGAAACAAGATTGTCCATGAGTTGATAATTATTGAAGCTAGGTGATGGGAATGTCAGGCTTCATTAAACTCTTCTATTTTTCCATATATTTGAGATATGTAGTTAAAAATCATAAACTTAACTGTGTGCTATAAAACATAAACACCTAAATTTACAATGTTTACTATTCCAAAAATGATAGAAGTTTAGTCTTATCCCTCATAAGGAGGAAGCACAATCTGGATTTATTTTGAAACTTACAGGAAGCAGAACAGAATCCATCGAGATAAAAGGCAATTATCAGTTAGAGGAACAAGCCTGATTTCTGAGAAGAAGGGGAAAACTGTACATCACGAAGATAGAAGCATTTCTCATAAATAAACATTTCATGAAATAGTATTGATCACTGGAAAGTAAATGCATTTTTAAAATTATTTTTATTTTAGTGCTCGCTTTGGCAGCACATATACTAAAAATTATTTTTATTTTAATAACAATTTTGAGATATAATTCACATACCACACAATTCACCTATTTAAAATCTACAATTGATTGGTTTTCAGTGTATTCAAATATGGGAAACTATTATCATAGTCAGCTTTAAAATATTCTCATCACCCCAAAAACAAGTTCTGTACCCATTAGCAGTTATTGCCCATCTGTGGGCCAACCCTACTGCCACCTCAGCCCCAGGCAAACACTAATCTGCTTTCTGTTCTCTGGATTTACCTATTGTGAACATTTAATATAAATGGAAGCATAATATAATATATGCTCTTTCGTGTCTGGTTTCTTTCACTGTTTTTTTTTCGTGGTTCATCCATATTGTTGAATTGTCACTACTTTATTTCTTTTATTGCCAAATAATATTCCATGTATAGATACAACACATTTTATGTAACTATACATCAATTGACAGGCATTGGCACTCTTTCTAACTTTCGGTTCTAGTGTTGACTCGTGTTGCTATGAACATCTGCATGGATATATGTTCTCTCTTCTCTTGGGTATATGCTTAAGTGTGGAATTGCTGAATTATATGGTAACTCTATGTTTAAACTTTTGAGGAACTATGAGACTGTTTTTCTAAATGGCTGCACCATTTTACATTCCTACCAGCACGGTGTAGAATTATAATTTCTCCATGTCCACACTAAGACTTGCTAATATCTATCTTTTTTACGCTAGCCATCCCAGGGGGTATGAAGTTAGATCTCACTGTGGGCTTGATTTACATATCTAAAGATGACTTTTTAGTGTCCAGAGAAATCATTCTTATTGAACTTTTGTTGCTCGAAGTAGGGAGAGAAGAACCTTTTGAAATGAGGACCACCTGTTTATACTTCAGAAAATAATAAGATGAATGCTTTTCTGTGAAGGGACAGTCAAGCCAGTTTTCAGGAATAAAAAGCACATTAAAGATAAATCCTATAAAGAAAAGGCAAAGAGCATAAGAAGATGGGGCAGTTATATTTTTTTATCATATTTTGACTGATAATTTGACACCTAAGCATTATGTTAATTAAAATCTTTTATTCCCAGGAACTGTTTTTACAACGAGACCATATCAGAATGAGCAGAAAACTCCTGAATTTAACCAACAACCAAAAAAAGAACAGAGGAAGGAAGGTGGAATTTGTGTTTTGAAACAATTTTTATTAAAGTTGAATCTGAGGAGTCTAAGACTGTACTAGTCTTTCATGGAAAGGAGACACCACCAAAACCCTCAGCGTGGCTAAAGAAGAGCATTCTAAAGACATCATTGTAATGTCTTGGTATGCTAAAAAGTTGGAAAGGGATCTGAAAAGAAATTTTTAATTAAACATTTCGGAAAACGATAGGCTTGGGGTTCCTCATAAAGTTAAAAATAGAACTATCCTATAATACTACTAAGTATTTACCCAAAAAATAAAAAATACTAATTCAAAGGGATTTACACACCCCGATGTTTATAGCAGCATTATCACCAGTAGCTAGATTATGGAAACAAACCAAGTGTCCATCAACTGAAGAATGGATAAAGAAGATGTGGTGTATACATACAATACACTATTACTCAGACATAAAAAAGAATGAAACCTTGCCATTTGCAATGACATGGATGGAGCCAGAGAGTATTATCCCAAGATGAAATAAGTCGGTCAGAGAAAGACAAATACCATATGACTTCACTCATATGTGGAACTTAAGAAACAAAACAAATGAGCAAAGGGGGAAAAAAAGAGAGGGAGACCAAGAAACAGACTATAACTAACTATAGAGAACACACTGATGGTTACCCAAAGGGAGGTAGGTGGGGGGATGGGTGAAATAGGTGATGGGGATTAAGGAGAGTACGTGTTATAATGAGCACCATGTGACATACAGAAGTGTTGAATCTATATGTTAACTAACTGAGTTTGAATAAAAACTTTAAAAAAAATTAAACTCTGGGGAAGCCTAAGAGATTGAGTTTACCTGGAAGAAGGTAAGTTGTCTAATTCAGATAAATAAATGGGAAAAAAGTAGACAACCCAAGACCACTGGATTTTAACATTTTGAATGTGGTACTTAATTTTTGTTTTCAAATTAAGAATTTTTATTAGATAATTCTTTTTTTTTTTAATTTTTTATTTCTTTGACAGAGAGAAATCACAACTAGGCAGAGAGGCAGGCAGAGAGAGAGGAGGAAGCAGGCTCCCTGCCAAGCAGAGAGCCCGATGCGGGGCTCGATCCCAGGACCCTGGGACCATGACCTGAGCTGAAGGCAGAGGCTTTAACCCACTGAGCCACCCAGGCGCCCCTATTAGATAATTCTATGGAGTTTTTTGCTGTAGTTGCTTTGGGTTTTTTTAATTACTTTTTTCTTCCAAGTGTTTATTTAAATTCAAGTTAGTTAACATACAGTGTAATATTAGTTCCAGGGGTAGAATTTAGTGATTCATCACTTATATATAACACCCAGTGTTCATTCCAGCAAGTGCTCTCCTTAATGCCCATCACCCATTTAGCTCATCCCCCCAACCCACCTCCCCTCAACTGTCAGTTTGTTTTCTTAACTATAGAGTCTCTAATGGTTTGCCTTCCTCTCTGTTTTTATCTTATTTTATTTTTCCTTCTCTTCCCCTATGTTCACCTGTTTTGTTTCTTAAATTCCATATATGACTGAAATCATATGGTATTTGTCTTTCTCTTACTGACTTATTTAGCTTAGCATAATACACTCTAATTCCACCCAGAATAGGGTACTTAATTTTTAAGTAATCTCTATGCCCAACGCAGGCTTGAGCTCACGACTCCAAGATCAAGAGTCACATGCTCCATCAACTAAGTCAGCCAGGTACCCCTTGAATGTGGTACTTAAATAAGTGAGGCTGTCTGACATGAAAATATGGACTAAGCCACCTAGAGCCCCCCCAAAGAGGAAGAAAACATTGGAAAATCACAGAAGTAACTGTTTATATAGTCTCAAAGGAAAATTAGAAAATAGAACTTACAAAAATGAACCTACTAGAGGCCCTGAGAAGGAGGATATTGGAAGCATCTTCCTAGAGTAAAAGGAAAAATCTCTGACATTCTGTCTTGGAATCACTCTATCAATACACCAAAGATGATTTAGAAAGAAGAAGGTTTGGGGGCACCTGGGTGGCTCAGTCAGTTAAGGCTCTGACTTGTGATTTCAGCTCAGGTCATGATCTCACAGGTGGTAAGGCTAAGCCCCATGTCAGGCTCCCTGCTTGGTGTGGAGTCTGCTTGAGATTCTCTCTCCCTCTCCATCTGCCCTTCCCTCTATATATGTTCTCTTCCTCTTTCTCAAATAAATAAATATTAAAAAAAAAAAAAAAGGAAGGAAGGAAAAGAAAGAAAGAGAGAGGGGGAGGAAGGGAGGGAGAGTAAGGAGGGAAGGAAGGAAGGAAGGGAGGGAGAAAGGTTCGTTTTGAGGTTTTAAGACAAAAACGTCAAAGAAGACAAGATAGAACTGAAATAAACATCCAGAAATGTGAAAGAAGAAAGTTCTCTGAGTAAAGAATCTTCCTGAGGAACATAATATGAACTGAACAGCTCTTTGAAATCTATTGAACGATTTCTCAAATACAGAAAATCAATGAGACCAAAAAATTTTAAAGAAGAGTTAGGTGAACTGTATTTCAGAGAGAAGAAAGAAAAGTAACAATAGGATGATATATTTGAAGAGAAAGGCCAAAGAAAAGGAAAAGAAAAAGTCTTAGGGCATTGGGGTATAATCTAAGAAAAACTTGATTTACTCAAAGAAATGCTGAAGTGAGCTTTTAGCACTTTTTAAAAGCTAGTTAGAGGGGTGCCTGGGTGGCTCAGTCAGTTAAGCAACTGCCTTTGGCTTAGGTTATGATCCCAGGGTCCTGGGATGGAGTCTTGAACTCAGTTCCTTGCTCAGCAAGAAGCCTGCTTCTCCCTCTGCCTGGAGCTCTCTCTGCTTGTGCTCTTTCTCTCTCTCTGATAAATAAATTCTTTAAATAAATAAAAGCCAGTTACAAAATAGAAAATAAATGTGGAATTTTCACAAAATGATAACAGAAGGAAATATGATATATGAAGAAAACGTTTTAAAAAATTATGTTGGAGAGAGAAAGAAAGAACATCAATGTAATCATCACATTAAGGAAGAAGGTAGCAGTTCTTTTGAGCAAAAAAAAATCAGAAATTAATTAAAATGGAGATACTGATACTTTAAAGCAAGTAATAGTTGTCATTTACAGGTGGAAATACCAGTGTTTTTCTTAAGCCCTGAACTCTTGACAATGTTCTTTTCATCATTCAATTATGTATAAGGCTTTTTCCATCTTGCAAAAGAATTTTTAGCCAAAAGAGGTATGAAACAATTTCTCTCAAAGTCATTAATTAATACAAAGTAGATAATTAATTAATAATTAATTAATTAATACAAAGATAATTCCTTCTATTTCTGTCCTATTCAGGAGATATCTAAGACCTCTGATCTCCGTAAAATGGACAGAGTGCTCATCTTCACAATCTAGACTAGTATGCAGTAGGCACTCAACAAACATCAAAAAAATGAGGAAGTGACAACAGAAATATAGACATGCACCCAAAATACTATTTTTCCCTTGAGACAGTACTCAAGATTTCTAGGTCACATTAAAGACAAAACAGCAAGAACTATTTTTTTTAAATTCAATTGAATAAAACCCAAAGCCTCTCATAGATCTGCTTTTCAAATGTTGTATCTTTTAACAGATCATAAAAAGCAATTTCAGAGAACTAAGTCAAATAAGACTATAAATACCTATTATCTTACTTCATAAGACTATGAATAGGTTACTACCTAATTTCTTTTTTTTCACTGCATTTGCCAGCCTTAGATGAATCCTATTTAAAGGCTTCTTTTTGCATAAATCTGCCAGCAGCATTTTTTTATTTACAAGTTTTTGTGAAATTGGCCTGGAGATAGGATTAGTCAGAAACATGCATAATGACCATAATTTTTCATTAATAGAAACATCACTGCATTTTAAAATAAGTTAATCATTATATTCCAGATAATGACATATTTTCATGAGAAATCTATATGATATGGTTAGGTACAGGGCAGGGAAAATAAGATTTTAAATCTACATATGACACCTGACATAGGGTTCAACCTCCCCTCAAAAAAAAGCCTGCTCTGAATAATGAGGCACATGTAACCAAGCACAGTACCTGGTCCTATCACCACCCCCAAGCACCCCTTGCTTTACTTTTATATAAAAACGATAATCTATGAAATGCATTTGCCTGACTCTAGACACAAGACTCAGAGTCCTTGAAGGCACAGACCAAACATGATTCCTCTTTGTTACAGTGCCTGATACAGAATGTTTTTGATATTTCTTTAAAAAATATATCTTTATTTATTCGTCAGAGAGCGAGAGAGAGCACAAGTAGGGGGAGCAGCAGGCAAAGAGAAAAGCAGGCTCCCCGCTAAGCAAGGAGCCCGAAGTAGGACTTGATCCCCGGACCCTGAGATCACAACCTGAGCTAAAGGCACTTAGCCAACTGAGCCACCCAGGCATCCCATATTTTTGATATTTCTTAAGTGAATGAAGATTAGTAGCTCTGGGTACAAGACTCAAACCAGATATTAAATTGTGGAGGGATTTATTATGCTACCAGGATATGGAGTTTAATATTCTATTCTGTTTCCTACCCTGGAAAGCTGCCAATTCCTTCACCCAACAAACACTAAGCATCTTCTAGGAACCTGGCACTGTTATATTTCTTGCGATACCTCAGAGAATAAAACAAAATTCCTTTCCCTCATAGTCTAACATTGTAGTGGAAGGAGACAGATAATAAGAAATAATCATAACAATCCATATTCTATAGTAAGTAATAAGTAATACTATGGAAAAGAACAAAATAGAGTGGGTTAAAAGGGATCAGGTACACAGGGGAAAGGACTGATTTTAAGCAGGGTGGTCACAGTAGTTTTCCTTAAGGTGACATCTGAATAAAGACTTAGAAAACGTGAGAGAATGGACGAGGTGGGCATTTGGAGGAAGGGTAGTCAAAGGCAACAGCTTATGCAAAGGCCCTTATGGGGCAGGAGCCTGGCTGCTTGAGAATTAAAGGTAGGCAGCCAGAGTAGCATGGGCAAGAGGAAAGGAGGTCAGAGAAAGGGTTGGTGGGTGGAACACATGTCATCTGGGTCTGCGTAAACACTCGAGCTTTTCTCTAAAACAGAAATCCTCTGGATAAATTTGATGTGAGGAGTGACATAATCTGACTTACATTAAACAAGATTCTTCTTCCCGCTCTGTCGGAAGAGGCTGAAGCAAATATATCAACAGAGAGGCTCTTGTGATAATCCAACTGAGAGATCATATCTGTATTCATTTGCTGGGGCTAACGTAACAAACAAACAAAAAAAACCCACAAACTGAATGGCTTCACTAAAAGGAACTGATTGTCTCATAGTTCTGGAGGCCAGAGATCTGGGATCAAGATGTCAGCAGGGCCATGCTCACTCTGAAGGCCCAGGCAAGAGTCTATTGTATGCCTCTCTCTTTGCTTCTAGTAGCTTCAGGTGTTCTATGCCTTGGAGATGGCCATCTTCTCCCTGTGTCTCTTCACATCGAGGAAAGTGGTGAAGGTAAAGAGAAGTAGTTAGATTCTAGATAGGATTTGAAGGTTTGACAACAGGTTATGTTGACAGATTAAATACAGGAAGTATAAAAAAGAAAAGAATAAACAAGGAGTCTGTGATTTTGACCTAGGAATAGGAGCTTTGCCATTAAGATAGGGAAGACTAGAGACAGAGAAGTGGGGGTGGCAGCCACGGAGAGATGCCATTCAGATCTCCTTGTGGCACAGCTGCCAATCTCTAGCAGAAACACCTCCAGGCTTCGAGGCATTATTCAGGCCAAGGCCATGAGTTCCCAGCACCATGCTCAGCCAGTGACTGTACATAGCAGAAGTTCTAGAGTAGCACCATTCCTGCTAGGGCAGGATGCCTCTGAGGGCAATCTTTACTCTGGTTCCTTATCTGCCTGCTGAGATCTTCTCAGAGCTATGCTGAGTCTCAGGCTCTTCCTACCCTTCCCTCCTTTCTTCCCCCTCTCTTTTCACAGGTTTCAGATTGATGGTGCCATCCAAAGGCTCTCCCTGCTACTCCTGCTCTCACTACCCTTTCTCCGTCACAAGTATCTCTCCTTTTAAATCCCTTGCACTCCAAATTCCATGTTGGTATATTACATCCAGAGAACATGAACTGACGTAATCCATAGCAAGAATGGGCTGAGAAAGCAGGCAGTAAGATAGGATTTTTGAACTGGACCATCCACTTCTCATCTGACAAAGAAGAACACATCCCACATGGTTGCGGGACATGGACAATCCCTGGCACAAGATAGCAGGAAAACTACTAAAGAGTTTACTGGTAGTAATATGGGAACACATCCCGAAGGAGGGGAATGCCCTTGTCAGTAAGACTGAGACATGTGAAAGGTAAGGAGGGAACAATGCATAATAAGGACAGTGGAGCGGTTGGTTATTAAGTTGTATTGCCCTGCAGGGGGATAAAGCACAACCTCACTAATAATAGTTAAAGATCAAATATAAAAATGAGAAAATCTTTTCAATGGTTTAAAAAGAGGCCCTTTTCTCCCATCCTGGAAGAGTAGACACAACTGAGGAGCAAACCCAGGACTAAATAGTTGCAAATCCTCAAAAACAATTAAATGCTTAATCAAACAGGTCTAGTATGCAAAAGTCCTAGCTGGAAAAACCCAAGACCCATGTGGGTTAAAGCCCCTGAAGATTATGGCTCTACAGACTCCACTGCAGACAGCCCACCACCCTCATTAGGAGTTAGCACGTGTCCCATGCAGAAAGACTCCACAGAGGCCTCTGTGCCATCTTCCTGAGTGGCCTCACCTTGTCCCCTGGCTGCCAACCTGATAGCTAGGGATGACTCTTACATAATCGGTGGTGACAAGCTAGGACCAATAAGAAAGGAGCTGTAAGAATGAGTCAGCCTGTCCTGAAAGCCCAAACGAGGACCTCTATGGTTAGATTTTGAAGGTGCTTGATCAAGGGAGGAGGAATATGAGACTGTAGAAGCAAGAATAAATTGATTTGGGGGCACTCTCTTGGGACATGAGATTTAACAATCTGGCAAGGACCCCAGGGAAGGAGCACTCTTGCTATTTAGGGTGGCCTCTAGAAGCCTGGAGAAAACTAAAGCCTATGCCAAGGAAAGCCGAAATGCTTGAGTTAGCACACCAGGCCATAGAAGATGGGATAAAGAGGCTCAGGGAAGCAGGCATACTGGGAGGAAGCAGCACCGCTCTTGAAGGCAGTCACTGCTACCTACAGCATGGAGGCCCTCTGCAGGGTCTTCCTGCATGGCAGATGTGCCAGCTCCTAACAAGGAGCGGTAGGCCATGTTAGCATCACATCTGGCATTCTGTGATGCCGTCATAGACCACCAAATGGCCCACCAGAGGACTCTGCTTCATGTAAGAGCCAAGTGGACACTTCATTTACAAAGGCTGTCAGGAATTTGTTAGTGAGAAAGGAACCAGCACCACTAAGAACTTCAGTGGTAGCTCTTCTCTGGAGGCCAGAGCCTAGGGTACCAGAGGCAATCACAAAACTTGGCTTGTTGATAGTGATAGGGCTGATGGTTCCCCACCAAGAGACCAGGCCGCAGCAAGGAAGCTGAAAGAACAAAATTACTACAATGACTGGAAGGGGCAGTTGGCTGGTCAGGGACTAAAAGGAAAAGATAACAGAAATTCAGAGACCAAAAGATCCGTGGGAATGGATCTTATAGTGGATCTTATAATGGAACTTAATAGTTGTGAGCATGAAGTATGAAGATTTTTGTGTCACATGTTAACGCCCATCAGAAAACATCTACCATGGAATAGGCATTAAACGACTAAACAGGCAAAATGACTTGGCAGTTGATATGAGTCAGCCTTTATCATTGACCCCTGGAACATATAAGATGGATACATGCCCACAGTGGCACCAGCTAGAAGCCACAGCTCCTCTCTTATTGGTCCTAGCTTGTCACCACCGATTATGTAAGAGTCATCCCTAGCTATCAGGTTGGCAGCCAGGGGACAAGGTGAGGCCACTCAGGAAGATGGCACAGAGGCCTCTGTGGAGTCTTTCTGCATGGGGCACATGCTAACTCCTAATGAGGGTGGTGGGCTGTCTCTGCAGTGGAGTCTGTAGAGCCACAGTGGCAGAGATAAAGGCTATACTGGGGCCCAAAGCACGATCCCACTTAGCAGGACCAATCTAGCTACCTCCATCTCTGAACTTCCAACCTCAGAGATTAATGTTCAGCATCCTATATGGCACTATTTCCAAAGGAGACCAACTAGTCACTTGCTGGTAAGTGGACACTATACTTCTTCAAGGATCAGTGATTCATTCTCATAAGAGTAGACACATATTCTGAGTGTGGGTTTGCTTTACTATCCGTGGAGTCGCAAACAGCACCACTATCCAGGGGATCTCCGTGTGCCTATTTCAAAGACATGGAATCCCACAAAACATAGCATGCAACCAAGGAATGCATTTCACAATTTCACATGCGGAGTGGATTCATGACCACAGAATACATGGGTTGTATCACTTACTGCACCAGCTAGAAGCCACTGGCTTAACACAGCACTGGAATACTGAAATATGAGCTTGGAAGCAATTCTCTGCAAGGATGGGGCGTCATTGTCCAAGATGCAGCATAGGTAATACCCACATTACTCTAGGCTCTGCAGGGTTAGAGGTCCCATTGCAAAAGGAAATGCATTCTGCCAAGGAACACAGCTTTCTTTGCTATTGTATCAAAACCTGCAAAGTTCAGAGTCCTTCATTCACTTTCACTTTGGGATTTAAGACATAGGCAAGACATCACCAACTACACTTCTACGGCTCATGATTAGACAATGTGTATTACAGATATTACATGCTTGGGGCCCCCTGTACATCTGGTTCCACCACTACTTTATAAGGTCTTGGGGTATGAAAGGATTATCCTCTGACTTACCTACAGGTTGCTTACAAAATAACCAGATCATTTAAACTGCCTTCCTCAAGGGCTGTATCCTGTAAAACTCCCAGGTCACCAAGAGATCAAAAGAACCACCTGCTGCCTGGGGCTAGGGCTGAGTTGGTTTATGAGTCACAGTTTATCTATTTAACTTTTCCCCATTTGCCAGATATGAGCGACCTACTTCCCGCCTGGCAAGCAGAAGAGGAAACATAGCACTATAATGAAATTCGGAAACCAGACTTTTAAAATAATGAGGGCCTCCTGTAATGAATGGAATGTCAGAAATTATATTCTCAATATGCAGGGGCTATAATACTATATGTTAACTAGCTAGAATTTAAATTAAAATTTGGGGGGAAAAAACAAACAACAGCAATCCAAAAGTTATTTTAGAATAAACTGTACCCCCAAACAATTTCATTTATATAGGCCTAGGGTTGGAAAGAGAAGGGTTAGGTTTCTAAAGATAAATGCCTTAAAAGCTGGGAAGTCTGGACAGTATCCTCAAAGTTGCCATTTACTTGGCAATCAGGTACATTCAGTTTTTAAGTCAAAGCCATACTACAGTATGAAGGAGAGAGCTGTTGATTTTAAGGTCCTTCCATGGAGTTTTAATTTCCTGGAATGCAAGGGAGGAAAGTTCAGGCCAACCCAGCCTCTCTTTTCTAAGACACAGCCAAACCTTAGTGACGATCTGATTTGGGCAGCCAAGAAGTCTTGGTTTGATCTTTTGTAAGGAAAATTTGGGACTCTGCCCAAGTCAACAGAAAGGGGAAGAAGCCGGGATGGGAATAAAAAGTGAGATGACGCCTGCCTACACACTGTGTAGGCATGTCCAGTTTTAGGCCTCCTGCTTTTCTGCTTAGTCCTTGAGCCATTGCTGAGTTACTGTTTACTGGGCTTGACAGAACCATATATTCACATATAGTGTCTCTGTAATAATGGTTTTCAAATCTCTTAGACAGGGTCTTACCAGTGACAGTGACCCTAGCTAGGGAGCAGGACCCTGTTACCTCTCCAGAACCCTTTCCTGGAGGTCTAAATTAACACCTTGCCTTCTCTGTATGCTGGACATTGGGGGAGTAACCGGGCTGGGAGCCCAGACATAGACAGCTGGGTTCAAATGGCCTGCGGAAGCTGCTTTCTCAGTAGCATATTACTGGAGAGGTAGTATGGTGTAATGGTTTCAGACATGGGTCATGAAGTCAGAGCTGCATCAATTCCAGTTCTGCCACTTACTAGCTATATAAATTCCAGCAACTTTTTAATCTCTATAAGCCACTATTTCCTCATCTGAAAAAAAAAGGTGAGAAGGTACCTCACAAGAAATAATGAGATAATATATGTAAAGTGCTCAGCATATAGTTAGTGGTTGACATCTGTATTTTCCTTATTACCAACAGAACAGTAAATTGAGGAAAAGGGAGACAGGAAGGAAACTTCTTGTCTGTGGCTCTATTTCCCAAGTTGTATCACAGGTGCACAATTACTATATCCATTTACCTTAATGCATATTTGAAAGACAAATTAGATGACAGGTGTGAACCCCACTGGGAACAAAATACAAGACTTTTTTTTTTTTAAGAGAAGGGAGAGATAAAGAGAGGTGGGTGGGGCAGGGAAGGGCAGAGGGAGAGCAAGAGAGAGAATCTAGAGCAAGAGAGAGAATCTTAACCAGGCTCCATGCTCAGCCCAATGCAGGGCTCAAACTCCTAACTCCAAGATCATGACCTTAGCTGAAATCAAAAGTCAGATGCTTAAACTACTGAGCCACTCAGTCACCCCAAGATAGTATCATTAAGAGAAGGCTAGGACTTGAGGAAACCCCTTTTGGGAGTACTACTTCTAAACTCCATCTTTTTGCTTTCCAAGTCTCCTAAGACATTGGAGAATTCACATTTTCAACTGCCATTCAGTTATATGGTGAGATTTTAAGATACAAGTAATGATGAAATCTCATAAGCTCTTTCAGTCAAGAAAATTTAAAAACAAAACAAAACAATACTACCAGGTGATGAGAAATGAAGCTACCATATGTCCAGACTTTGCTGAGTTAACAAGCAAAATCACAGCAAACTTTGATCTAGTCACCTTCGATGAAAGAGAATTTTAATTGATCTAATTTTATCAGAAGTAAGACCTCAACCCCATCCCCCTGGAGGGGGGGACTTACTTTTTTACCAAAATTCTCATTAAAAAGCTAACAATCAGGGCACCTGGGTGGCTCAGTGGGTTAAAGCCTCTGCCTTTGGCTCAGGTCATAATCCCAGGATCCTCAGATGGAGTCCCACATCAGGCTCTCTGCTCAGCAGGGAGCCTGCTTCCTCCTCTATCTCTGACTACCTCTCTGCCTACTTCTGATCTCTGTCTGTTAAATAAATAATGGGATTTTAAAAAAATAAAAATAAAAAGCTAACAATCTTGCAGTGTTTTGTTGTTTTTGTTGAAAAAATCAGTTTCTTTCCTTGAAGATAATATACACAAAGTCCTAAATATTTACCAGATGATACAGATCTGCCAGTGTTTTCAGCCAAGTTTCCAAAGTTTTATGAAATCACTTCTTGGACATATTTCTAACAATATGGCCCATGATAATTTAACTGGGGAGGATTTTTCCACCTTCTTCACATGGCCTTTAGTTCATAAGCCTGTGTGTGTGTGTCCAGATGAAACTCACACCCTGCAATCCTGAACATCCTTGCACATTCAGAAGCAGTTGTTATCAATAGATAAATATAGAGAAGTATATTCTCTGGGAACATCTATTTCCAATGAAGACACCACGTGGTGTTCTCGCTTCAGTACAAACTTATTTTCTCGGCCTCCACTTACTCAGATCTCAACTATCTGCCTCTTAACAAAACAGCTTCTCAGAAATAAATTTCAGTTCCGTTTTCTACACTAGCAATTTTCAGTTCAGGTGCCACGGAGTCAAGTACCAAGCCTGCCTCAATCAGAGTAGCTCCACTTTTATTGTTTTCTTTAAGCTTAATCATTTTATTTGAATTAAAACTTTAAAACATTTGGGGAAAAAATTTACCTTTCTGTAATTATACAACCCTTAATGAAAGAAGAGAGTTCTATTACTTCAGTTACTAGAATCTTTTAAGTAATCATAGATTTAAAATGTCATATTCCCATTTAAAAATCTTTTGAAAGCATTGTATGCCTCTGAAAATTTTTAAGAAAGAGGGAGGCTAGACCTCCACATCCTGTCCCAGTTGCCTGGAGGGTTCAACTGCCAAAAATCTAAGTCTTCCCCATGGGAATTCCACATACATATCCAGCCAGGAAAGTCACATTCCATCCAGAACTCCAGAGGAAGAAAATGATCCAAAGGGGTGAGAAACCAGGCCAAACATTCACTACAGATGAAAATTCATCTATAAAGTAGCGACCCAGTTAATGAAGAGACATTATCCTCATTTTACCACGCTATTATTTTTGCGTTTCTATGTGGGTCACAGCACAGAAAAATCCATGGAGAATTTGCCAGGGAAAATATGGAAGTTATAATTGAGGATTGTTGACCACACTTTTCCACTCAAACTGTCACATGAAGGGAAAGGTGAGACCACAGGGAGTAGCAAAACCACATTTGCCCAGACAATAGGATTTCATAGACAAGAAAATGTTTTTAAAGAATTAGGGAACTGACCTACAGTTGCTTTTACTTTTGCCAAGCAACTATATGCTTAAAGTGATAACTCTGAGCTATTACCATCATTCTATAAAACAGCTTTTAACACCAGAAAGTAAAAAGAGATTATAATCTCAGAAATAAAGGGCATTCCTTTCCTCAATAGGTCAGTTGGCCCTCTTGTACTGACTTCACAATGAAACAAGCCACCCTAGTCCCTATCTTGAAGTTAAAATTTTGTTTTGTTTCCATTTAACCATGGAAAAGTACTTCAAGGCAATCCTAGTCAACACATTGGGCATCCAGAGGAATGAGGCCAGAGGATGCTGGGATACCGGCTCCCAAAGCAGCCTGAGTCTCAGGCCACTGGCCCTAAGCTCAGCAACTGGTGGGGAAATCCCCATGGGACAACTCCAGTTGTGAATTAAGGTTATCAAACAGAAATCCAAGTGTACCATGGCAATTCATGAGATTTGCTATTCTCTGCCCAGCTCTGGGAAAGAGATGGAGGGGCCAAAAATGCACACATGCCTCAGCTTTGCCAGTCAGCTTTCCAAGCTTGGTGATCCTCTTCCAGCAGATGGCAGAACACACACATAGAAAACTCCAAAGCCATCCAAGGTTTCTGTCTCGCGTTTGGTTGCTGGTCTCATTTCTTTAAAAGCTGGGCATGAGAGAGAAGAAACTTTGCAGATAAAAAGCCCCACCCACATTCCATCCCTAAATCCTGTTTACACAGTGCTTTGTTCTTCACAGACAGGCTGGAACTCTTTGCAAATAGAAGGACCACAAAGTCAAGAAAGCCCAACCAATAAACTATAAATACTAGGATCAACATGTACTCGATGTTAGATTAGAGAGCCCAGCATATATCTTGTGCATTTTTTAAAATTTCTTTTTTTTTTTAAAGAGAACCTAAACTCTTTTTTTTTTTTTTAGATTTTATTTATTTATTTGATAGAGAGAGATCACAAGTAGGCAGAGAGGCAGGCAGAGAAAGAGAGAGGAGGAAGCAGGCTCCCTGCCAAGCAGAGAGCCCGATGCGGGACTCGATCCCAGGACCCTGAGATCATGACCTGAGCCGAAGGCAGAGGCTTAAACCACTGAGCCACCCAGGCGCCCCTATTTTAAAATTTCTAAACCCAATCCAAGTTTTCATTAACCCTCATCACATGTGTTTATACAGGTAGGCAGTAGTAATGAATTATCTTTTCTAAAGAAGCCAGTGGCTTTTACATTGCCTTGTTCCAAGGAGAGAAGTCACATAAGTATTCAAAGGTAATTACACAGTAGGTCAAAAGGAAAGCCAAGAAAATCAAAAGGGTATCTCTCTCCTACAGTGTGTTTTCACAAACACAAAATCCATTTCAAGGTGAAAAAATATTTCCTAAAATGCACTCTAACTGAATATTTCAGGCACAGTAATAAGTAAGTAGGTCACTTGCTCTCTAGGATTCAAAGATTATCAGCCTGTGGAACTCCATTTCTATCCTGAACAGGAAAGTTAAAGGGAAAACACTATAAAACAAGAAAATCCACCCCCACAAAGTTCTTTATAGCAGCAGCTGAGGGTCAGGTGTATGATCTACAACCAGGAGGTCTGTAGATAATTTTCCAAAACTTAATTGACTTATAAAAGTATAAGGAATTGTGCTTCCTCCAAAATCTGCAACAACCACATCCACACCACCACCCTCCCTTTTAGACATTTTCTAGTCAGAAACTGAACCCTGGAATAAATGCCCCAGAAACATTCTTTAAATAGCCTAAAGTTGGGTGTCAAACCGCACTCCTTCTCCACATTCCCTCTCTTTTTTTTTTTCAGTGTCTAATGGGTCCTGCTCCCACCCCCAAACAATTACCCAGTGTTCTCAGGGGTGCTCCATGCCCTGTGCTCTCCTGGATGCTATCTGCCATGCAAAACAGAATGTTGGAGCTAGAAAGCATCTGCTTCTACAGATGAGGAAACCTCAGCCCTGAAAAATTAACTCCCTTGCCAGTGCCAGATTTACAACTCCACCCTTCAGGTGGAGCCTCATCCCTTGAAGTCTTGTTAGACTTCATTTTCACCAGAAAAGAAACCGAGCCAAAGCCGCTGGCTTCATGATTAGTTCTCTCAGAAAGCACATCTTTAATGAACGAGGGGTTTGAGTTTAGAAATTTCAGAAAAGATTGGTTGGAACAGACATAATTTTGAGCAGTAGGTACTTTCCATGTCCTCAAGTCACAATCTGCCCAGAAATAAGTCCTCCTGAGAGGACTGAGCTGTGGTGACCTTTCCCTTGACAAATGTAAAGAATGTAAGCTTCAAGAGGGCAAGGACTCTGTTTTATTCATATCTGTATCCCTAAAACCTGAAACAGACACTGGCATTAAATAGGAACTCAACAATAAGTATTTGTTAGATGAAAAAAATAAAGGAAGGAAGCATCCTTTCTGCTCTCTGTAGTCCATCTCTACCCTCCTTTTGCTCCCTGTTGTACTTAAGTCTAGTTCCTTTGATCAAAATTCTGTTGTCAGGTAATACGTATCAATCATTTATATGCTAGTAGCCTTTAAGCTGCTGCTTGGAGTGTTCGGAATTTCAGTTTTACAAAAAGGCTTTGGCCCCTCTGCAGGCCCAGACTCAGTCAGCAATGGAAAGCCTTTGTGGCCAGAACCCATCCATCCTCCTCTCCATGCTGGAAGCCAAACTTTAAATTCTTTTGAAGAATGGCAAATTGTTCACAGGAAGAACTCCCTTCCCTAATGACCTCCTGATACACTCCTGCGGCTCCCCTTAGCTTTCACATCTTTGTAAAATAATCTAAACCCCTATTTTCCTGCTCTATCTTCCTTTCTCACCTATCAAAATCTAGAGGAGATGCTGCTGTTGCATATTTAGCTCAGCCATACTCTTACATAAATGCAAGCCACCTGCTTCCCCAGCTCACTTTGTGAAGACCAAACACTTCATTGCATTAACCAGGAACCCATCCTCACCCTGTCACACACTAGGGGGTGCTGTTGCTATATACAGATCCCAGGAGCTTGAAACAAGATGAAGGACTTGCGTGACAGAGCTTTCAGAGTCCTGGGAGACATTTCTAGTTGGGCCTCTTGCACAACGCTTCTGCAAAGTTTCTCAGAATCAAAGGCCATTACACCCCCTTGAGCTACATAATTCCAGGGTAAAGCCTACACACGATGTGATGGAAAGGGAGGGCTGAAAATGTTCAAACTAAAGGCTGTACTCTACAACTCATTTAATACACAGGCTCTCATTCATGACAACTTATTCATGACAACTGCTGGAAATTAATAATTAACCCTCACTCACCACTGGAGAGGAAAAGTCTGTTCAGACAACCAAGGGGCAAACATTGTCAGGCAGAATTAAATGTATGGGAGGCAACCAGAACAGCCGGGAAACACTTGAGTTTGTCCCTGCTTTTTCACAATCATCTTTCCTGGTATGTGATGTCTAAGACTTTGGGAATGAAAGCTTCATACACAAACAAATGAATATCAGCCTCTCCCAGCCCCCAGCTTGGCTCTTGCACAAAGCTTGCAGGCAGCCAGAGAAGCTTCTCTGGCCTCAGTTAACTCTTTGCTTGAATGACAGCGAAACTGCACTGCAGGAAAAGCTCTCTCAGACAGCAGAATGCCTTTTCAAACTTCTGAACAAGCCATCATGACAAAGAGTATTTTGTGGGGTTTGTGGGTTTTTTCATATAAATTGAGGGGGAAAAATGTGTATTTGAACGAAGTTCTCTGAATGAGACTCACACCTAACAGTATGAACATTAAACATTCCCACACAGAGAAGAATGGATCTGCACCAAGGGAAATAACTGGTATTAATCCAAGGAGAAACAATCCCTCTCACCCTCCCCCCACCCCAAGCTAGGGTTTCACACCCTTTGTTGGTTCACACAAATGCTAATGAGCAACAACTCACCAATGCTAATGACTAGAACTCTCTTTGGCTCCAAAAACAACCCAGCCAAGCTGGAAACTTGAAGAATCCCAAAGTGGTTCAAGAGGGAATCAGTCAGTCTGAGGTACCATTTTAGGGCAAACAGACTAGTTTCCTTTTTGCTCTGAACTCTATTCCTAAAAGGGATAGATTCCATTCTATGGATGCATCAAACTTTTAGATAAAATGCAAAAAATTTCAAATCCCAGCTTTTGTTGCAACAACTAGCTGAACATTTCAAGGGAACTTCTAAGAAAAGTGACTCTCAACCTAATTTCTGCTCTCACATAGCCAAAAGACACACTCCCTCCCATCAATTAACCAAGGCTGACTAGTGCAGTATTACTTAACTAGGACCCTTAGGGAACAGATCAGAATGGGTAGGTTGGGGGATGTGATATGGGGTAAAATTTGAAAAAGGCTTACTCGGAGAAAGCCATTCTGAATGGCCCCCCAGGGGGTTTAGCACAAGACACACCAATACATTCAGTAAGGTCCTGATAAACAATGGATGAGCATTTCTGGTCCTAATCCCCTGAAGTTTTACTCTTTAAAATGAAAAACACAAAGACAAACCCTTGTCCCTGTTGCTATCCACAAACCTTCATAAACAAAATGATAGTTGGCTTGAAAAGTAACAGCACAAAGCAAGTTTTAATTTAACATTATCAGTTACATTTTTTGACATGTGTTTTACAATCATTCCCGTGATTTCCTGATTCCAACAATGAAAATGGCATCTTGCCTTCTTAGTAAATTCAGCAGGAATCTCAACCATGTTTGCCCATTAGATTCACCTGAAAAGACTGAGATGTCCTTGCCTTCACACCTCCTTAATGGTTTGCCGTTTTTTTCACTGGCTCAGGTGAAACCTGGGCATCATACTTCTTTAAACTTCTCAGGTGTAGAGCCAGGTTGATAATCACTGAACTGATGAAGCCAGGCCCACCATCTTAATGTAATTAACTGTCTTCTTTGAACTTCCCCATATCTGAATTTTATTCTGCAAAATGAAGTTAATCAAGAGTTCTCTCATCTGAATATAGTGAAAATAAAGCTATAATCATAAAGAACTTTGTGGTAATGAAAAAAAAAGTAGGTGATTTTATCTTGCTGTTTGAAACCAATTGTTGGCACTGCTAATGAAGCCACAAGAAATTTGTAATTTGAGGTAGAAATATATTACATCTCTTTCCCAAAGAATTTATTACATTGCAGAACTTATTAGCATTAAATTCAAACGAAGAAGCAGCAGGGAGACAGAGAGAAGGGATGTGAGAAGGCTGCATCATGAAATCTAAATGCAGGTCCAGATGGTGGAGGAGAGGCTTAAATCCCCAGTCCTATGGTTCAAACATAGCAAACACACCTCGGAAAGAAGTAATTAGTGTCAAGGCCACCCTGCCTGCCTCTTCTTTGCTTCCCCGCCGCTACCACCCCTCCTCCCTGAAAGGCCAATGGACCTAGGGAGGCTCCTGACTGAAACCATGCAGATCCCCTCTGTCCTGAATGATAGAGAGCAGTCAGCCCCTCACTGCTGGCAGAAGTTAAGAGGACACAGATCCTGTTGGGGCCTAAAACATGACTCAGCACCAAACACGATCCTGG
Organism: Meles meles; assembly: GCF_922984935.1. Taxonomy (NCBI): domain Eukaryota; kingdom Metazoa; phylum Chordata; class Mammalia; order Carnivora; family Mustelidae; genus Meles; species Meles meles. The sequence goes on along the minus strand of NC_060071.1, from coordinate 86,045,502 downwards.
TAGAGAATCAATACACTGAACCCTAGAAATTAGGACTCTCTCAGTCCCAACTTGGCTTCAGAAGAAGAGGCCAAGTGTTCTGAGCTGGCAAACTTCACCTTCTCAGAAACAGAATCACAGACCCGCTTGGCTGGCAGAGGACTGCACATCTCTGCTCACTCCCACCTACAGCGTCACCATGACAGCAACACAGCTGGCCACAGAAGGACAAAACCTAAGAAACACCTTGCATAATCAAAGATACACAGGTGACTTGCATGGACCTGTGCTGGAATTTCACATGGGCAAAAGTCTCTTGCTCCTTCCAAATGTATTTTTAATGACCTAATTTGGTCAGCATTTTGGTGATACAGCTTAGCAACTGGCATAAAGTAACTTCCCTGCCCCTTCCTGCAATATTCCCACAATCCTTGTTTCCACTCTTTTCTCAACCGTTCTCAGTCACGGCAAACCCCAGTTTTCAGTTTCCTAAATGGGGCCTGCGCCGCCACAATGATTTTTCACACAGTCATCTCAAATTCTCGCTTCTGGAAGCTTCTGGAAGACTGAAGCAGACTACTAATAACCAACCGGTTATCCAGCACATACTGTGTTCTAGGCCCTTATCTCAACTTCGTCTTCACAACAATTTATAAGACAGATGTATTATCCCTATTTTACAGATAAGGCACAAAGAGACTGAATAACCTCTGTCCAAGGTCACACAATTAGTAAGCAATACTCTGAACTCAGGTTTGTCTAATCCTAAACTCATGTTCTTTAAAATAATAATGGGGGGGTTCCTTACCTAGCACCATGTCCCAGGCAGTGGTCTAAACACTCTTCAAATCTAACTTATTTAATCTTCACAACAAATCTAGAAGAGAGGTACTATTTTTATCACTGCCGTTATTATGCAGATGAGAAAATTGAGGAAGAGTGAGATTCAACAATTTCTAAAGTTTCCAAGTCCCTAACTGGTAGCACCAGGATTCAAGTAGGCTGTTAAGTATTCAGGCCGTAAGCACAACACACACTGCCCCCTCATTTTCCCTGTAACTTTCTGCATTCATTCATTCAAATGTTGTGTAGCCCTCTTCAATGCACTTGACATCTTGCCAGGTATCGCAGAAAGAGAACTAGTATTTGACACCTTCCCTCAGAGTACAGCAGTCTAGGTGGGCAGGATCAGCAAAACTATGTTAAGAAAGAAGGACAGGGGCACCTGGGTGGCTCAGTGGTTAAATCCTCTGCCTTTCGCTCAGGTCATGATCCCCAGGTCCTGGGATCGAGCCCCACATCTAGCCCCACATCGAGCCCCACATCGGGCTTTCTGCTCAGTGGGGAGCCTGCTTCCTCCTCTCTCTCTCTCTCTCTCTCTCTGCCTGCCTCTCTGCCTACTTGTGATCTCTGTCTGTCAAATAGGTAAGTGAAATCTTTAAAAAAAAAAAAGAAAGAAAGAAAGAAGGATATTAACAGAATGTGAAGCCAGGAGCACTATAACACGCAGGGGGACCTCACTGAGCACTGGGAGTGAGTTGAATTTGGAGAGATAGGGAGAATGATCCAGGAAGGGGGGGTAACATGAGCAAAGGTAAAAATAAGGAGGACTGGGGAGAAGAGAAGGACCCCCCACACACACACACCCCCCACACAAAGTCGGATTCTCTATTGCTGTTTTATGTATTCATTATCTCATTTAATCTTCATGGCAGACCCTTAGGACATCTTCATTTAGCAGATAAAGAAAATGAGGTGTAGAAAGTCCAACAACTAACTCAGTCACACATCGGCCAAGGAACAGAGCCAGGTTTGTCTGCTTCGGACACTCCTCCTCTAAACTGGGAGCCTCTTTCGCATAGGTGAACACAAACTTAGAAGGCCAAGGAGTCAGGCAAAGCATCAGCAAAGCCAGGCAGCATCTAACCATTCTGATTTCTAGATCCCTTAAGGCAACTAGAGCTCTTTATCTTCATCCCAGACCCCAGGGGGGTATGTGCTTTTTCAGTGTCAAAGCCTCTCCCTTTGTATTCCCACTCCAGACAAGCTCCCTTTCTATAGACTGACATATGACTTGCCTTGTCCAAATAGAGAGTAGGCCTCTAGAGCCAGCTGAGAGCCTGGCTGAGAACAAGCTGTCTGCTGTTGGGGCCCACTGGTGGAGACACAAACTCGGCCTGGGGAACCTCAAGGATCCCCTAACTCAGACCCCTCAGTTTGGAGGAAAAAATGGAGACCCAGAGAGAGAAAGGGAGGGAGTCACTAAAGGCATTCTCTCACCCCACCACAAACAAAACAAAACAAAACCCTAAGCTCCATGAACTTATGAAAGTGCTTTGGCAAGTGGAGGTCTGAAATTCCTGCAACAGCTTGGAGAGAAGGTAACTAAGGTTCTGCCTTCCTACAGAGTCGGTCTTTAAATGCTGGTGCTGCTAAGACTAAAAAGAGCAAAACTGTTTTCTTGGCAAAGTTCAAGCTTGACTCAAATTTTGTGTTGTCAGGATGAGGGTACGTATGGGTGGAGGGGCATCTAAATGTGAATCATCATCTCCTACTCAGCAAGCTGGGGACTGCGATGTTTTGGGAAAGCACGCCTTCTTGAGACCCTGGGTTTGCTCTCTTTCCTCTGCAGGAAAAGCAGGCCCTGATGTTCCATCACCCACCTACAGCTTCTTACAGCATGCCTTTTATAGCACCACAGTCTCTAATAGGAGCAAAGGAGTCGTGATGCTTCTGCCATTTTTCCCTTAGGTGGCCGACTACCCAGCCTTGAAGGAGCAGACCCAACCAGAGCAAAAGAGAATCAGCTTTCCAAAGAGCAAAAGCAGCACCCACTGCATCACTGTCAGAATGTTTAAAATGTATATCAAGATCATTATTCATCAAACTTTCCCTCTGGGAACAGATAGAGTCCGTTCCTCTTTCTAAGGCCAAAGGACTGCGTGTTACCTTCCATTAATATCTCCCTGTCACTCTTCAGTTCCACTTCCACCAATCATCACATTAGACTATAGCCAAAAGACATAACTCTTTTAAAATGTACTTACCTTAATGTGCTCATAGTATTTATAGGTCAGTTTCCCTGCTGGCTACTTTTAGTCAGCTGTACAGCGTATGAAGAGGATTTCTTCTCCTTCTCTCTGATATAGGTAAAATCCTCAGAAGGAGCAGCGCCTCGGTATGTTTAATAAAACAGACCAATAATGACATTGGGCTATATCATTCACAATAGTGGTTGGATATGCTTTTTTTTTTTTTTTTTCTAATCAGGATTTATTGACCAAAGTAAGGTGAAGTATTAGGAACCTAGAGATTGGATGACTTAATGGTGAAGAAGTTGGACCATTCCTTCTTTCTTTAAATTCTATCTTTCCCTAAGCACACCTCTATGTTTGCCTCTTATCCCTTTAACCACTCACAGTTAGGTTTCTTTATGGACCCTTCTAAATATATCAAGCCCTTACATGTTGGTATTTCCCTGAACAAATTCATCTACTCCCATGTCTATATCATTCTCGAATCTGTACTGAAAATCAAAATCTGTACTCAGTCAAATCAAATACACACTCAAATCAAATCTGTACTTGAATCAAAACTGATATCTCTCTTCAGAACTTCAGACCCAAGCACCTGGGTGGCTCAGTGGGTCAAGTGTCTATCCTCAGCTCAGGTTGTGATCTCAGGGTCCTGGAATTGAGCCCTGCATCAGGCTCCCTGCTCAGCGGGGAGTCGCTTCTCCCTCTCCCTCTGCCCTACCACTCATGCATGCTCACTCTCTCTCAAATAAATAAAATTTAAAAAACCAAAAAACAACTTCAGACTCATTCATCCAACTGCCAACTACACATCTCTAGGATTTCCCACAGACTCATGAGACTCAGCATGTAAAAATTGAACTCATCATCTTCTCTATCACCTTCCCATACTCTTTTCTTTTGCTCTGTTCTCTGTCTCATTGATGGCACCACCTTCTATCATTGCCCAAATCAGAGAATTTGGAATCCTCCCCAACTCTTCGCTCCTCCTCACCCAAGTTCCCTCACATTCAATCAATTTCAAGAACTGTCAGTTCCCTCTCTTGAATCCAATCACTTTTCTCCACTCTCACTGCTACTAGCCTAGTACAAGTTAAAGTCATCATTTCCCAAATTTGAGGTGGCTACCAACTGGTTCTCCATTCCCTACTTGAGTGCTAATTCATTTTTTTATGCTATACCCAGTGATCTAATATGTATATCTAAGCATGTCATACCTCTCACTAAAAATCCTTCTGTGGCTCCAATCTGCTTTTAGGATGAAGTCTAAATGTCTTAACCAGCTGAGGAGATTCTAAATGACTTGCTTCCATATACCTTTCCAGCCTCATCCCTCATGAGAATTCCTTCATGTTTCATGTTCCAGCCACAATGAATCTCTTTGATCTTCAAACCTGATGTTTTCTCTCTTGCCTCCTAGCCTTCCTGGAATCACAGAATTACATAGAGAAAACAAAAGGAAAAATACCCAAATCAGGGCTTTCCACCAACTTCATCCTTATCTTTAGGAAATTCAATGGAACTCAATGAACATTTATTGAGTGCCCACCAAAGGAAAAACAATCCCTTGCCAGCTGCATAGACCTTACTATGTAAGACATATTCCAAGCCATTGAACTTGCAATTTCATTGCTTCTCTTCAACCTGAGTTTAAAAGGTCAAGTCTCTGAACTTTAATTCCTTTCCTCAAACTTAATTCCAAGCCATACAAAGAAACTATCTGTCCCCAATACACTTGGCATGTGCCTGGATTCACTTTCACTGAATGTTTCACCCCCTTCTCTACCAAGCCAGCACCAACATATCTTCTCTCAACTCTGCACTTCAAAGAAGCCCCAACTGGTTGTTAATGCCTGGATTACAAGACTCTAAGTTTCTGTTAGCTTTTTCATCTGTTGCTTAAGTCACTGGTATTGAACACCCAGTATTCCCAGGAGCCAGAAACCCTGCATTTAGTAGGGTTTATGGTTGGGGGGTTAGACTATTAAGTTTAAAAGACTAGGGCTTGGAAGAAGGGTAGGGGGAAGAGCCATCCTGAAGAAATTTAATATCCAGCATTTCTGATTGCCCCGGTCACACACAAAGCAACACAATGGAGCTAGGCAAAGAACACCTATCTAGAATCAAAAGACTATATTCTATGTCTTTGCTGAGTTAGGAATGTGATTTGGTGATGGAGACATCATCTTGGTGATAGTGTTCCCTCTTCTTGGTAGGCAGATGACTATAAGGCTTCATATTACTAGAATTGCAGAAAGGTATCTCTCCCCTCTGGGCAAATGATCAAATATCACTCCTTCCTCCTGACTGGAGGCAGACTTTGTACAGAGCATGTGCTACATGTCCCCACAGACTTGGCCTTGTGGACACTCTGTGCCTCCTAAAGTCATGGCTATTACAACATAAATGGAAGACACTTTTTCACGTTTCTCACCACCTAGCCCTGAACAAGAGGGCATCTACTTTCCAAACAGAGGAAGTTATCATAATACACTTTGCATACTTCCTTTCTATTGGAAACTCATGTGAAGTTTCCTAATGTCTTGAACTTTCCTCACTGTTCGTAATAGTCAATCCTCACCCCCTACCCAATCCTCAATGAGGCAGAAATTTGGATTGTTCTCAAATATATCACAAATAGAATTCCTGGCAATCAGAGTTTTACCCAGAGGTAGCAATAAAGCATTATCATCGCTGGCTGACGAGAAGCCCACTGACTATCAACAGAAATAACACGGAAGAGTCAACTAGGGTAGAGAGCATGCTACAGCTGGGTTGAAATAAAAAATAAGGAATAGGATATAAAGAATCAAGTGGCCATTTCTCCTATGCCTTCCTCTGTTTTTTTTTAGGCTGTTTTGATTCTTGTCTATTTCAAGGTAAAGCACATCCTCCTTGAATCTGGTTTGGGAAACAACTGAGGATTCTGGATGCTTCTTTTAAGGCATGCCCTGGGCTTTAGTTTAGCTGAGTGTTCCTGGGTTTACAACATCTTTTCTCCCACCATCTTTTCTCCCAAGGAGGTTTGTGAGTGTATGTCAAACAGCAACAGCAGTAAGCAAGAAAGTTAAAAGATTGGATGTGGTATCAATCCTATGTTTCTCCAGCATCCCTAGGGGCCTGAAGATTCAGCCGCTGAGGTACAAAAACCTCCCCACAGGACTGTACATGGAATGACTTTCATATTTTCCGCACCTTTAGCATGGCCTTGTTACCCAAAGGACACTGACCCCTGCATTTCCTCTAAGAACCTGTCAGTGAGTCTTTCAGACAGCATCAAATAAGGGAATTACTGGTTTACAGTCCAAAGATATTTACTGAGTTTGGAAACATTTATCAATTACCTTCTCTGTGGAAAAAATGGGTTTAGCATGAGGGTGTAGTATGACAGGGTGAAGAAGGGCTTGAAAGAGGAGAGGCACAAGAAACTTCCCCAAACGGGAACATAAAAATGGGGAAACTGACACAGACATGAAATAAATAATACAAAAGAGGGACAGAACCCAGGTGTCTAGGGTTATGCTTGCTCAAAGAGAATGAAACGTGTAACTGGCCATACCATCAACACCTCTTAAATGCTTTTCATTCCTCTAGATGAAAATCTTATCATATCTGCCAAGGAGAGAAACTACAATAAACAGACCTATGCTTCTTGGGGAAGATTTGTTTATATTCTTTCACTATTCCCAAAACACAGGCCCTGAAGCCTATTTTCAAGTTGAGCCGTTTGTTTGTTTGTTTTTATGTGTGTGAAGATATGGCCAATAAGATAATAAAATAGCCAAATAAACAAAAAAAATTAGGAAGGTCCACTGAGGCAAGGTTATGATGCATCCACCCACAGTACAGACCTCTGATCCAAGTGGATGCCCTAGAACCATGTGCCCCTAGGGTCCTTTATGGCCTGGGGAGAGTAACTGCAGGCCTACCAGGAGGGTCTGTGAAACCAACTGCAGAGCTCCCCAACACAGGGCATCAAACGTCATCAAAACTGTAGGCTTTGCTGATAAGGGAAATGTTGCATTAGACAAAGTAACTCAGGAGACTGCAAACCTGCAGTCGGACCCACTTCAGCTTCTTTGTAATTCTGGACTCTGGGCCTAGTTCTGAAACACCTCAAACATGGAGGGAAAAAAAAGTCTGACAAAAAAAAACACAGCGTATTCCATTTGGAGGGTAGAGAATGAGACCTGTAACAGATGGAATGGGAAGGGCAAAGGGCTTAATAAAATGCACTACAGGATTAGGTGTTCATTTGATTAAAACCGGCATATGTGTGGCAGAAGCAGAACAAAGTGACACGGCTCTAACTCATTCTGCTTCAGGGCCCGCAGCCACCACCATGCAGGCGAGACCAGGAGGACGCCATGGACACAATCCCCGCTAAGAAGCATCATAATTGGGGAACTGGACTGTGAAGGTTTTGCCTTGTTCTTTAATGTCATGAAGGTCCTGGCCACAGAAACAACTCATCTGGGATAGAAACAGAAGAGCTCCGTTTTGTATCCTCCATGCCAAGCACAGTGCTGAACAAACCAGTGCTTAATAACCGTGCCTTGGTTGAGTCTGACCTCTTAGCTATGTCAATGAGGTCTGGAGGGGTTATAGGTGTATTTGGTGACCATGTGTCCAGATTTGCCGGACAGTCCCAGTCTACACTTGGATCAGCATAATCCGTAATGCCACGTGCAAAAAGTATCAGTTTGGACAGCAAAGTATATTTTACCTTAGGTACACAGTCTATCACCACAATGAATGTTTTCCACGGATAAAATGATCACAAACACGTAAGAGGTCCTTCACTTTTTCCATCAGGTAACTCCTCAGTCCATGCAGACCCTGTCTTTGGGGGACTCTGTAAGGTCCTTTTCTCTCTAGTCTCCCTTTTTTCTCTCTGCCTATGTCTCCATTATTTCTTCATCCTTCTGTTTCCCTCAAGTCCTGTCTTAACCCCCAGGGATGGGGGGATGGGAGTGTTGCTGAATCAGCTTCTCTGTGTCCTGTGAGTCCTGATTAATTCCTTCAGAGTCCCAGAGGGACACCACTTCAAACACACCCTTCCTTGCTAATATTCACCACCTTTCATAGTCTGACTTTAATATACTTTTGTGCTGACAAAATCTACCTTTTTTCCTGACTTACCAGAAACCCCTTCAAGAAGGAGTGATAATGAAAGAGAAGGAAGCAAACAAAAACAAAAACAAAACCCTATCTTACTACAAATAAATAAAGCAACAAATAACTTGAATGAGGTTTTACACATAGGCAAGGAGATGGACTCTTAGCCTTGTGGATTTTTCTTATCTTCCAGAAAGAAATAACTGAACTATGTGCTTGCTTTTTAAGCAGGGAGTCTGATTTATTCCTGGGACTTGTATCTACTTTTTTTAATTTAACATAGTGTTTACACCAGCAGGATTCAAGAACAAATCCTATTTTGTTCAAGATAAATCATCATTCACTTCAGGAAGCCCAAAACCATCACAAAAATAAAGACAAGTAGGAGGAAAAAGGAATGTTAGTAAGAATTGGATCCATTAACGAGTTGGGGATTTGGGTATTTTTCATGTAAATTTTTTTCAACCTTTCTCTCAGACCATGAGTGGGAGTTTATTACCTGGTGTGTAAACTTATGAGCTTCAGGCACCATTACTAATAAGGAAATAATAGCATATCTATAGCCTGTGTCTTCATAAAAGGAAACAAGAGACTCATTTGGCCATATCAGAGGCAGGACTAAATTAGAAACCATAAAAATAAACAAACTCAACTCTACATAGTGTAAAGTTAGACTCTGAAGACATGGATTAGAATTCCATTCTAACCATTCCAGGTGTATGGCCTTGGAAAATCTCTTGGGGCCTCAGTTTCTCTGTACAATGAGGGACTCATGTGCTTAAGTTCCACCTATCCCTCAAACTCTATGATTTGGTCAGGAAGAATTTCTTTCTCCCATCAGCCCCACGTGAATGGTATCAAATGTTCATTCTATCTCCAATTTCCATGTCCCACTATTTATCTTCTGACACCCCTAACAGAAGCCCCTTGGATCTCTATGCTACCTCAGTGCTCCCATCTTTCACTGAATCAGAGGCTCTGGCTTACGTAACTTCTTGGGGGTGATTTCTGGCAAACGAAAACTGCCTCTGCTTACTGTACCTGGCTGTGCTTTGACTGTGAGCTCTCTGAGCACAGTAAGATATCCCTGATCAAAGGGTCCATCTGTCTTTAGCTGGAAAATAGTTTGAATAACTAAGTTTGCTACAAATTGACCAGCTCAGGGTCACCACTGAGAAATCAATTACTCAGCCTTCCACGTCTCTCCTGAACCAGTGTGTGTTCAGGGGATTCAACAATACAACAAATTCAACCTTTGATCCTCCTTGGCAAAGAATGTCAATCTGTTATACCTGCCTAGAAAGGTACCAACATTCCCTGACTTGCTACTGATGCTCATTGATTCAAACCTGACTCCAGACATGTTTGCCTACTTAAAAGAACCCAAACAAAGCATCGTTGTTACATATTTTCCCTCAGTGAAAGAAGAGTTTGCAGGATCTTCTGGTATTGACCCTTGTCAATTTCATTTAAAAATAGGTGGGCACAGGAAGCCTGGGTGGCTCACTTCGGGCTCAGGTCATGATCTCAGGGTCCTGGCCTCAGGCTCCCTGGCCAATGCAGAGTCTGCCTATCCCTCACCCTCTCCTTCTGCTCCTCCCCCTGCTCATACTTTCTCTCTTTCTATCTAATAAATAAAATCCTTAAAAAAAAAACAAAAACCACAGTGCTCACAATTCACCAGTACCCTCTGTTCCTATAATATGTAAACACCTTTACATAGTCAGATCCAGGGATCTTAAATCTCATTTGGATATATATCCTGAAAATGCCCTCATAATTACCTCATGGAATTGCAGGAACCAAGAAATGAGATGATACAGATGAAATACACAAAGTCCACAACATTATAGGAACTCTATTTTTTTCCAACGGCTGAGAAATATACCTTAGAGCAGGTAGCATTGCAGGAACTCTCTTGATGATGGTAGGGAAGGTTTACTCTAAGTGGTAAAATGGTAGGGGTAATAGAGAAGGAGTGGATGCATAAGTAAATAGAAAAGTGAAACAGATGTGTAATAAACCAGGAGCACAATGTAGGAAAGTTCTCCCAGACTCTGGTTTCCCGCATCCCAGATGGCCACACTCCTGGAAACCTGCTTTTCTGGTGGGTCTCAAGTTCCATCCTCATTACACAGTCTTTAATTCACCTACAAATTTCTACTTCCTACTTTCTGAATGCTGCACTCATAAGAATATACTCTCTGCTCCCTTGCTCTTAAGTGTAATTCATATATCTCTCCCACAGTGCCAATGAGAGTCATATCCCTACATTTCTCTGGTCTGAGTGGAAATAGCCACCAGAGATTCTATTTTATAGATAATTTGATAAATTTCATGATGCTGGTATCCGAGCCCCTTTAATTCTCTAGGAATTTTATCCACTGCTGCTCTACCACGTTCATGGGCCCATAGTTGATATTTTTTCATAGCAATCATGGAAGGCATATACAGACTTCCAAATGCTCTCAGTGCCTACCTGAAAACAGCTTCCCACACAAAAAAGAACTGTCCTATTCCAAATATCAGTGCTGCCCTCCTGCTCCCCTGCAGTAGTAAACTCTGAGTACTGCATCAAAAGCCTCCACAATTCTAAGTCCTCCTATTGCTAGGCTGACTCCCCAGTTCCCATACCCAGACTGTAAGACAGATTCCTCATAGTTCCTGAATCCCACCCCGTTGTCCCTACTAACTGGATTCAGAGACAGTGGCTAGCATAAGACATTCTTGAGAATGCGACTTCCAACCCAAATCTACCAAACACATGAAATCTTTGGACTGAATTTGTTCCCAGTCTCTCTTCCTTGATGTTCTTTCTCTAACTTCCTCCATCCTTTCCATAATTGCTGCTTTTCTTCCTATTACAGATGAGCCTCTCCTTCCTTCTGTCACCTCCTAAGCTTCTCTGAAGGAATTCTCTGGCAAGTTCTGGCAATTATAAAAAGTAGAAAGGATGCTGAGGACAAGTCAAACACAAAATCAAACAAAGAAGCAAACAAAATTTAAAAAATTAAGAAACTAAAGAAAGTATGCATTTGGCTCTAGAAACCACATGCATATGGGCACTAGCACAGAAGTGTCCCTTAAGAAGGAGTCAAACTGAAATTACTTAATACTGACTACATCAGCAGCACAGCAAGGTGACATATACCATGACTTTCCTGTACCAAGGGCTGGATTTCCAGTAACTTCTTCCCTGGGGCCAACTTCTTATAGCTTTATAGCCAGAAATAGCTGCATAACTTGGCAAGGTGGCAGGGTAGGGAGAGAGGAATTAGATCCAGGCCCAAGGTGTCAGTGTAAAAAAGTGTAAAAAAGCTGCCTCATGGAGGGAAGAAAGGCTGGGAACTGCTCTGGCCACTTGGCAGTTTGAGGGTGTCATTAGCTGGAACAAGCATCTGAGGCCTAACCCATATAGAAGGGGAAGCCTGGTACCTCATGTGTCAGCTCTACACTGAAATAAGGAAGCTCAGCCTCTGTAGCTTCTTCCAGCAGCCAGAAGGGTGGTACAACTACCTGACACCTGGCCCTAGCCCTCCCTTCATCATGCTCCAGTGGAAAAGGATCCCCAGTATGGGGTTCAACAACACTCTGTCTAAAAGGGTGGCAAACAAGGGGTTTATAGCCTGACCATCTTATCCAAGGTAATGAGAAACCTACAGATGCATCCCTGTATGGCCAGCACAGTCTATGTATAAATTAGAAGGCCCTCACTCTGGGTGAACACAGTCCTGTGGGTGCACAGCTTGGCTGGAATGTGGGCAGGATTTCTGCCCCAACTGCTTCCAGTGCTCAGGTATGGTGTACAACACACAGCCACACAAAGCTTCCCCATTCCATAGCTCAGAGGTAAAACTAATCATGTTCAAGACAGAGTGTCAGAAAAGGTGGCAGGTATCAAGCCTGGGTCAGCCCAAACCAAAGACAGCCCTCACACACCCCTCTGTGCACTGGGACATGAGTCTGTGCCAGGCTAGCTGAGGACAGAGATGTTAGAAGGAGCAGGGGTGGAGGGAACATGGTGGCCCTGCCAGGATTCACACTCAAGCCAATTATGTCCTAACCTCACCTAGACACAGCCCCTGAGACCTAATTCACTCCTATTATTAGGCTCAGTCACCATCATCTGTCTCTGAGAAAAATTACCAAGAACAATTCACCCTTCTTGCTCTGAGCGCAAGGGGAGTGTGGGGACTCAGCAGTGATGTGAGGTGTGAAAAATGGGCTGAGCAGTACAGTCACCAATGAAACTATCAAGAGGAATAGGGGAAAGCTCTCAGATCAGGGTGAAATGGCTCCTAAAAGAAGAGGAATGGAGGGGCACCTGGGTGGCTCAGTTTGTTGAGCCTCTGCCTGCGGCTCAGGGTCATGATCTCAGGGTCCTGGGATCGAGTCCCACATTGGGCTCTCTGCTCGGTGGGAAGCCCGCTTCCCCTCTCTCTCTGCCTGTCTCTCTGCCTGCTTATGATCTTTCTCTCTGTGTCAAATAAATAAATAAAAATCTTAAAAAAAAAAAAAAAGAAGAAGAAGAGAGGAATGGAAGCATACCACTCCTACCACTGCTCCAAACATAAATAGGTAAAATGGAAAAAAGAAGAGATTTTAAAGGTGTACTCTAAAGCAAGATAAGGATTCCCTTGGACCCAACTGATTTTAGTTCTTGGGGATTCAGGATGACTAGAGATGCTCACACAAGGCAGGTGCTGCCCTGACCCAGGGAAATCCAGTCTGGACCAGTGTCCACCGCCCACCCTACCCATGATAGTAGAGGTTCTCCAACTGCTGCCTGAGGTTAAGTTTCCTCAGAAGCTACAAACCTAAGGAGACAGGAGGAAACCAGCACAACCCTGAAATCAAGCTGACATGAGCAAGGATCTGATGAAGGCTGCCTAGGAATGCAGGAACTGGACCTGTGACCAATGCAGTAGCACACAGGGCAGGACTCTCCAACCACCCATACCATACCTGGTTCTGAACAGGCGTCTCAAGGGATTTGGGGTAGAGACAACCATTCAGGGAGGTATGTGTGAAGAACCAGGGAAAGACAAAGTGAGAATCTTTCGATTAAAAAAGACAACCAATGAAAGCCAACATTGCAAATGAAAATAACAAAGTAATCTAAAAACTGTGTATGTATTTTCAGACTCCACAGAGATAAAGGAGGGAATAACATTAATTTAAAAAATGAAAAATAGGCACAAATGAAATTAGAGGGGGTTGAGGAAACCTATAATAAATGAAAAATAAAGAAACTGAAAAACTTACCCAGAGAGGAGAAAAGGGAGAGATATTTTAAGAATTGATTTAGTACATTATTGTTACTGTCAGAAAGAGAGGTCTCCCATAGGGTTGTGATGCTATGGTGAAAAGAGGCTGAGAACTGTCTTTCTCAAGGAGTGGACAGTGGCCAACCTCAAAGATACATGCTCTGAAAAGAAACATATGTTGACTTATCGAGTATTTAAACCATCTCCAATATGAGCTTCTCTATGGCTACCAGAGACACCAAAAGACTGGAATACAAAGAGCAAAAGACCTGTTGTGAGAGTGACCAGCTATCTCTCCTGAATTTCTGGATCATGGTTTCTAATTTTAAAACATGTCAAAGCAGGGCACCTGGGTGGCTCAGTCATTAAACATCTGCCTTTGGCTCAGGGCATGAACCCAACGTCCTCAGACCAAGCCTGGCATCAGATTCTCTGCTCTTTGGGAGGCCTGTTTCTCCCTCTCTCACTCTCCATGCTTGTGTTCCCTCCCTTTCTCATTCTCTGTCAAATAAATAAATAAAATCTTTAAAAAATAAAATAATTAAAAATAAATATATAAATAAAACATGTCAAAGCTTTGCCTTAGTAGATTCAGTTTACCTAAATATACAAACTGCTCAAAACAGAAAATATTTTTAAGGTGTTCAGAACAATCTATATATTGACTTACGTGGCACCTGGGTGGCTCAGTCATTAAGCGTCTGCCTTCGGCTCAGGTCATGATCCCAGGGTCCTGGGATTGAGCCCTGCACTGGGCTCCCTGCTCTATGGGAAGTCTGCTCCCTCTCCTCCTCTCCCTCTCTCACTGCCCCTGCTTGTGTTCCCTCTCTCACTGTCTCTCTCTCTCTCTGTCAAACAAATATTTTTTAAAAGTTTATTTTTAAAACTTTTTAAAAATATATTTAAAATGTATATATGAATATATATAAGTAAATATATATTTATTTATTTTCATATATATAATATATGTGGGGGGGACACTTAAAATTTTGGCCATTCAGCTTTAGGGGAATTTCACCAATAGTTAATATATTAAAAGGTACTCTATCTCTTTTTTTTTTTTTTTTAAGATTTTTATTTATTTATTTGACAGACAGAGATCACAAGTAGGCAGAGAGGCAGGCAGAGAGGAGGAAGCAGGCTCCCTGCTGAGCAGAGAGCCCAATGCGGGGCCCAATCCCAGGACCCTCGGATCATGACCCGAGCCGAAGGCAGAGGCTTTATCCCACTGAGCCACCCAGGCGCCCCATATCTCTTCTAAAAGTTCATTGAGCAAGAGAAACCAAATTTAACCTAAGAAAGGGAAGTTTACATCTTGATAAAATAAAATGTAGAATCTTCATCCAACCAGTCCATCAGTCCATTTGGTCTCCTCCCAGCACTTCTCTATGGGAAGAGATTTATAATAATGTAGTCAATATATCAACATTTCCCTTCACCAAAGTGGTTCTCTGTCCATGGAAGTTTATAATAAATATATTTTGAGAATATATACTCAAAGGCAAGAGTAAAAAAACTGTGTACTAGAGGCACCAGTTCAGAGACTAAAAATATAAAATTTTGTAATAATGAGGAGTGTAGCTGATAACATAAAAAATACCAGGGAGGGGGACCAAGGTGGCTCGTCAGTTAAGCCTCTGACTCTTGATTTCGGCTCAGGTCATGATCTCAGGTGTGTGAGACAGAGCTCCATGCTGGGCTCCATGCTGGGTGTGGAACCTGCTTAAGATTCTCTCTCCATCTCCCTCTGCCCCTCCCGTCCTCAAAAAAAAAAAAAAATATATTAGGGAGAGAAGTTCAATTCTAACAAGGAAGACAGAAAATTACTACTGATTCTTGAGTAGGTGAGTAGCATGGTAAAAATGATGTTTGTACAAAATAATAGTTCACTACGTGAAAGTTTCACTACGTGAAAATATATTAAATCCTTTAATCCAAGGATTAAAGAAGAGAGAAGCTAGAAGCCTTTTGGATAGTCCAGGTGTGAGTTGATGAGGGTTGGGGTATTGGAGGAGGGCCCATAACAATGAAATGTTATGAAAAGAAGAAGACAATAGGACTTAATGAATAACTAGATAATAGAGAAAAAAAAGAAGAAAGGAGGAGGAAGAGGAAAAAGGAAGAGACGTAAGATGGAAGAACAAAGATGACAATGATTACATTTTTTAAAGATTTTATTTATTTGAGAGAGAGCAGAGTAAGAGAGAGACAGAGAGAGAGAACACATGCACTAGTAGGGGTGAGGGGCAGAGGGAGAGGGACAAGCAGACTCCCCACTGAGCAGGGAGTCAGATGCCAGGCTTGATCCCAGGACCCCAAGACCATGACCCAAAATAAAGGCAGACATCTAACCAACTGAGCCACCCAGGTGCCCTGACAATGATTACATCTATAAATCTTTGGTCCAGGAAAGATGACAGGGAAGAGAAATCTCTATTCATGGAAGGTTAGTTTTAGGCTCACTGAATCTAAGATAGAGAAGAAAAATCAGGTCAGCAGTTAGAAGACATAGGGTTTCTCAGGACCCCGTAAAACCTTGCATCATAATCCCTTGGGTACCTATTAAAATGCAGATTCTAGGGCTCCTCTCCAGACCTACTGAATCACAATCCAGGAATCAGGATTAAATGAGTTGGGGTGGGGGCAGTCAGAGATGGTAGTGTAGCAAGATTCTGAGCTTATCTCCTTCCATAGATACACCAAATCTACAACTACATATGAAACAATTCCTTCTGAAAAAGAACTGAAAACAAGCTGAACAGCTCCTCCACAACAAATGATAAAAGGACCAATCAAGTGGGGTAGGAGAATAACCCTAAAACCCTAACCTCTCTGCAGCAAACCATGATAGGGAGAGGTCTCCAAGATACAGAGCTTCTCCTGGAGGAGCAAGTGGTTTGTGTCCACATCAGGTACCCTTGGGACCTGCACCAGAGAGCCAAGCCCCCAAGAATCTGGCAGGTCTTTCATTTAAGGGACAAAAAGGACTACAGGTAACTGAGATTATTCTTTTAAAGGGCGTGCCTCTGTGGCTCAGTTAGTTAAGGGTCTGACTCCTGATACCAAGCTCGGGTCTTGATCTCAGGGTTGTGAGTTAAGGCTTAAAAGTGAATGACTGAGTGACTGACTGAATGAATGAATGAATGAATGGCTCATATGTAGTCTTATCCCAGGACTCAGTATAAAAGTAGTAGTTTGAATAGTACCTAACTACATGTGAGGAGATTCCTTTGCTAATCTTAAAGCACTTGCTGGAGGGACAGGAGACAACTGAGACTCTCTAGTAGACGCCATTTTTGTACTCTCTATCCCCCTAGCACAGGCAGGCGCATGCAGATACAGCACTGTCCCACCGCCTTGCTAATTAAGTCCAGTGGGATAAGAGGTTTCAGCACTCCCCTGTTCCCTGGCTGGGGCCGGCAAGTGAGAGCAGTCACAGCACTGTCATGCTCCCTTACTAAAGCTGGTGAACAAGGGAGTTGCAACACACCCTGCTTCCTGGCTAGGGCCAACCTTTGCAAGTCGCTGGGGCTGGCACTCCCTTGCTGGAGCTGGCAGGTACACACAGACAGGCACTATCCCACTGCATAACTGAAGCTGCTTGCTCATGCAGTCAAGACATTTTTCCCAGTGCCTTGCTAAAGTCAGTGAGTGTGCTTCACCTCTTACACTCTCCAGTTGCCTCACTAAAGGCTGGTAGACACCTGAAATCTACACAAGGGATGCCTCTTAACTTGCCTAGCCCTGATGGCCAAGGGGGCTCATGTTTCTGGGCTCCAAAGGACTGTAACAATCGAAAGACAGTTCTTGGCAGACTATTATCTCTGAAGCACTTCAGAGACAGCAGATTAAAAACCTGTCCTCTAACAGATCAGAAAAAAAAATAATAATAAAATTAAAAAATTAAAAAAATAAAAACCTGTCCTCTGAAAAAGGCCTATTTAGTTGTCTTAGAGCTTCAGCCTGAGGGACAGGCTTCAGATTTGCCACATATCTAGAAGCTACAGATGAGCTCACGCAGACACCATCCTTGTGTACTTCCTTGGCCTCAGCATGGCTCAATGATACCTCCCAGAAAGGAGCTTATACACTCATCTGGAGTCCTGATTTTTGTAACTGTCAACAGGGACACCTATAGATCTCCTGGTCTGAAGGCTAGCAGGGTTTAAGATTGTGGCCCCACAGGACTGTATATATTTTTATACTTTAAAAGATGCTGCTTCAGGGTCTGGTTTCCAGTCAGCCTAAAACTAAGTGCTAAATATGATTCTGCCTTCAGGTCACTGACAAGTCTTGGCCCATTCTCAATAGCAGGGACCTATTCAGAATTAACTGGGCTACACAGACAGTCACAAAGGTTCAAGAGACAATGAAGCTCTAGGTCAAGGTTGAATGACAAGTTTCATCACCTACACAAGGCCACCCCTTCAAGACTGGGAGAGATAGTAGTTTTGCTGGAATACATAGAAATAAACACAGAGAGTCAAGCAAAATGAGGAAACAAAAGAAAATGTTCCAACTTTTAAAAAATTTTTAAATAAAACCTCAGGAAAGAACTTAATGAAACAGAGATAGGTAATCTACCTGATGAAGAATTCAAAGTAATGATCATAAAGATTTTTACCTAACTCAGGCAAAGAAAAAGGAACACAATAAGAACTTTAAGAAAGAGATAGAAAACATAAGAAACTACCAAAGAGAAGTCCCAGAGCTGAATACAAATAACTGAACTGGAAAATATACTACAGGGATCAAAAGCAGACTAGATAAAGAAGAAAAGACCAACAACCTGGAAGATAGGGCAATGGAACTCACCCTAACATAGCAGCAAGAAGGGAAAAAAGGAATTTTAAAAAGTGAAGATAGCTCAAGGGACTTACATGACATCAAACAGAATAACATTCACATTATAGGGGTTCCAGAAAGAAAAGACAGAGAGAAGGGGCAGAAGATGTACTTGAAGAAATAATGGCTGAAAACTTCCCTGACATAGAAAAGGAAACAAACATCCAGGTCCCAGAAGCACAGTGAATTCCAAATAAGATGAACCCAAAGAGAGCCACACCAAGACATGTATAATTAAAACATAAAAAGTTATAGAAAGAATCTTAAATGCAGCAAGAGAAAAAGAACTTATTACATTAAAAGGGAACCCGTTATAAAATTATTGGCAAATTTTTCAGTAGAAACTTTGCAGGTGAGGAAAAGTGACATGATATATTCAAAGAGCTGAAGGGAAAAACTTCCAACCAGGCAAGGCTCATTCAGGATTGAAAGAGAGAGAAAGTTTTTTCCAGACAAGCAAAAGCTAAAGAAGTTCATCACCCCTAAACCAGCCTTACAAGAAATGTTTAAAGGATGTCTTTAAGCTGAAAAGACATGGCACTAATGAATAACAAGAAAGTATAGGAAAGTAAAAATCTCACTGGCAAAGGTATATATGCAGTAAAGATAGCAGATTAATCACTTATAAAGCTAGAATAAAGGTTAAAAGACAATAGTAATATTTAGTAATAAAAATTATCTAACACTACAATAATTAGTTAAGGGATACATAGAGTAGAAAGATACAAAATGTGACATCAAAAACACAAAACATGGAGCAGTAAGGAAAAATGCGGTTTTGGAATGAGTACAAATTTAAGTGGTCATCAACTTAAAATGTTGCATACAGAGAATGTTATATGTGAACTTCATGGTAATGATGAAGCAAAAATCTACAATGGATATAGAAAAGAAAATGAGAAAGAAATCTAAAAATAAGGCTAAAGAAAATCATCAAACCACAAGGGAAGAGAGTAAGAAAAGAAAAGAAAAAAGAGTAACTACAAAAACAGCTAGAAAACAATTAATAAAATGGCAATTATCTATCAATATCTATCAATATCTATCAATAATTACTTTAAATGTCAGGATACCTGGGTGGCCCAGTCAGTTGGGCCGCTGCCTTTGGCTCAGGTCATGATCCTAAGGTCCTAGGATCAAGTCCCACATCAGGCTCCTTGCTCAGTGGGGAGCCTGCTTTTTTCTCTGCCTCTGCCTGCCACTCTGCTTGCTTGTGCTCGCTCTCTCTTGCTCTCTGACAAATAAATAAATAAATAAAATCTTTTTAAAGAATTACTTTAAATGTAAATGGACTAAATGCTCCAATCAAAAGACACAGAGTGCCTGAATGATTAAAAAAATGAGACCCATCTATATGCGCCTACAAGAGACTCACTTCGGATGTAAAGTCCGACTCACAAACGGAAAGTGAAGGGACAGAAAAAGATACTCCATGTAAATAGAAATGAAAGAAAAGCTGGGTAGTTATACTCAAATTAGATAAAATAGACTCTATAACAAAGACTGTTACAAAAGATAAAGAAGGGCATTACAGAATGGTAAAAGAGTCATTCCAACAAGAAGAGAAAACATTTGTAAATATATATGCATCCAATATAGGAGCATCAAAATATATAAAGCAAATATTAACAGACCTAAACAAAGAATTGACAACAATACAGTAATAGTAGAGGGACTTTGGCATTCCACTTATATCCATGGATAGATTAACCAGGCAGAAAACCAATAAGAAAACATTGGCCTTAAAGGACACATTAGATCAGATGGACTTAATATATATAGAACAGTCCATTTAAAAGCGTCAAAATACACATTGTTCTCAAGTGCACATGCAACATTCTCCAGAATAAATCACGTGTTAAACCACCATACAAGTCTCAATAAAACCAAGGTTAAAATCATATCAAGCATCTTTTCCAACCATACTGGTTGAAACTTGAAATCAATTATAAAAAGAAACCTGAAAAGAATCACAAATATGTGGAGATTAAACAACATGCCATTAAAGAATTATTGGGTCAATGAAAAAATCAAAAAGAGAAATTAAAAAAATACCTAGAAACAAATGAAAATGAAAATACCATACCAAAATTTATGGGATGTAACAAAAGCAGTTCTTAAGAGGAAAGTGCATAGTGATACAGGCCTGTGTCAAAAAAAAGGAAAAAAGAAAAATCTCAAATGAATAACCAAACTCTACACCTAAAGGAAAAGAACAAATGAAGCCCACGGGTAGTAGAAGGAAGGAAATAATAAAGATCAGAATAGAAATAATGAAATAAAGATTAAAAAGTCAATAGAAAAGATCAATGAAACTAAGAGCTAGTTCTTCAAAAAGATAAACAAAATTGACAAACCTTTAGACTTACCAAGAAAAAAGAGAGAAGGCTCAAATAAAATCAGATATAAAAGAGAAGTTACAAGTGATACCACAGAAATACAAAGGATCATAAGAGACTATTATGAACAGCTATATGTCAACAAATTGGACAACCTAGAAGAAATACATACATTCTTAGACTTGCATAATCTTCCAAGACTGAATCAGGAAGAAACAGAAAATCTGGACAGACCAATTACTACTAAGGAGATTGAGTTAGTCATCAAAAACCTCCCAACAAACAAAAGTACAGGACCAGACAGCTTACTGGTGAATTCAACCAAAGCAATCTTGAGAGAAAAGAACAAATCCAGAGGCATCATGCTCCCTCATTTCAAACTATATTACACAGCTATAGTAATCAGAACAGTATGATATTGGCATAAAAGTAGACATACAGATCAATAAAACAGAATAGAAAACCCAGAAATGACTTACAACAAAGGAGGCATATGTGATCAATTAATTTACAACAAAGGAAGCAAGAATGTAGAGTGTTTCTCTTCAATAAATTATGTTGGGAAAACAGGACAGTTACACACAAAGGAATGAAACTAGACCACTGTCTTACCCCATACACAAAATTTAACTCAAACGGATTAAAGATTGGAATGTAAGACCTGAAATCATAAAACTCTCAGAAGAAAACACAGGCAATAAGCTATTTGACATCAGTTCTTAGAGATGAATTTTTGGATCTGACTCCAAAAGCAAAGGCAACAAAAGCAAAAATAAACAAGTGTGACTACATCAAACTAAAAAGCTTCTGCACAGCAAAGGAAACCATCAACAAAATGAAAAGATGACCTACTGAATGAGAGACAATACTTGTAAATCATATATCCAATAAGGGGTTAATATCCAAAATATATAAAGAACTCATAAATATAACAGCAAAAAAACAATCCAGTTTAAAATGGGCAGAGGATCTGAATAGACATTTTTCCAAAAAAGACATACAGATAGCCAGAAGGCACATGAAAATTGTTCAACATCACTTATAATTATCATTAACGTCCCAAAAGTGAAACAGATCTTATTTCTCTTGTCTTCACCATGATTTAACAAATACAACCCAAATATATCCAACTTCTGGGTTTTAAAAAATGATTAGGAAATATTTAAACAGGTGCTTAGTATTTTAAGCTTTAGCAAGGGTGGAGGGGTGATTGGCCCCAAGTGTGATTTCCCCCCAGTTACACTGTTTCCGTTCCAGTATTTTCTTATTGTTTTGTTTTGTTTTTAAAGAAGATGGGAGTTTATTAAATACATTGCAAGGGAGCAGCAGGTGGGAGAGCAGAGGGGAGATTGCCTCCTCCTTTCAGTATTTTGAAATGGTCCTAGTCTCCAAGATAACAGGCAATAGATATTGGGTTGTATTTCTCCCAGTTTAAGAGTTGTAGGCAGGTGCTCTTCAGGATGAGTGAAGGCCTCTGAGGCAACAAATACCCAAATGCTCTTCTTGAATTAAGGACTAAAAATGTACAATCACTGCATACTTTACAGTTGGAAAAGCTCATGGTGACTACAGCAATTTACACATTGCAGAGATCTGCAATACACAGGACACTTTCCTGAGCATTTCTCACAGATCCTTCTGTCAATCCACAGAAGCAAGCAGGACAGACACTACTATTACCTCCATCAAAGGGCGTGTGGATTGTCCAAGGAATGGAGCTGGGATTTCAACTCTGACCATCAGACCCATGACACCCCAAACATACAAGTAATTAAAAAGATATCTTTTCCTCTCCTTAGAAATAAATCTGCGAAGAAAATTTGATTGATAAATGTTTTGCTTGTAGTTTACATCGTCAAATATTATAATGAGGTAGCCTTGGTTTTTATGGTGGAATTGAAGCTTAAATTTCCTGGGAAAATGAAAGACTTCAGCCTTTGTGAATAAACAGAATTGATTTCAGGAAAAAACCACAGTGTGGATAAGGGCATGTGAAATAGAAATGCTTCATGTAGCTGGGTTCCTGGTATCAGTATCAAACTCCTACTCACCTTATAATCCAGGGATATAAAAACCATTCCCAGAAGCAGCGAGGCTGGCCCAAAGAGTCCATCATATATGAGGGCCTAAAAAGCCTCCTGATGGGGCAAAGGCTCCTAATAGGAAGTCAGGGTCTGGTGTCTGTCCCTCAGATTCACTACTCTGGGACAATTTAGGACTAAATCCTAGCCGGAAGTGGACAAGATTCAAAGAAAGAGTTAAAGCAAAGAGTCATCTCACTAACAGCTCCCTGAGACCCTGAGAACTCAAGGCAATAGTGCTTGTGGTACTAATTGGGCTAAAGGACAGCATAAGAACATAGTGGGATGTAGAAGTTATTTCTGAAATAGCCACTGTGTGAGCAGAGGCCATCTTAGCATAGAGCAAAGGGAGCAGAGTCAGGAAATACTGTATTCTTACAGTTGTTGCAGCTTTTTAATATATTCATTCATTCAGAAAGTATTTATTGAGATCACATGCTATGACAGGTAGCTGGGAACAGCAGTGAACAAAATAGATAAAGTCTTACTCTTTAGAAGTTTTATCCTAGTGGGAGAAGATAGAAAACAAATAAATTGTGTGGTGGAGACAGTTGCCATGGGAAAAGTCAAAGCAGGACAAAGGGATGTGGCTTTAGAGAAACACAAGTTGTCTTTCTATTTTAAATGTTTTTATAAATCATCAAAGGCAATTTGATTAATTTTAGTAGTTGCAATAGTAGAGGAACACTTCATAATGATAACGGGACCAATTCCTCAAGAAGACATAACAGTCCTGAATGTATACGTTTCTAAAAACAGAGTTTTACAATACATGAAGCAAAACCTATTGGAACTTCAAGGCCAAATAGAGAACTCCACAATTACAGCTGGAGATTTCATCAGTCCTCTCTCAATAAATTATGGAAGAAGTACAAGGAGTCAGGAAAGATATACATGATTTGAATATTACCAACTAACTTGACCTATTAACATTTATAGAACACTCCAGCCAGCAACACCACATTCATTTTCTATGCACATGAAACACTCACTAGGGCTATAAAACAAGTCTTAATAAATTTAAAATAATTGAAATCATACCACAAGAGAATTAGAAAAAGAGCAAAGATACTAGAAAATCCAAATATTTAGAAACTAAAAATAAACATCTAAATAATTAATGTGACAAAAAGTAAAAGGGAAAGTAAATACTCTAAACTACATTTGAAAATATGTGTTTATATTAAATAGCACATTAAAATTTCTGAGACACAGCTAAAGCAGCTAAAATTGCCTAGAGACAAATTTATGGCTTTAAAAGCTTCTATTGGAAAAGAAGAAAAGTCTAAAATTAATAATCTAAGTTTCCACTAAAAGAAAGTAGAGAAAGAAGAAAAAATTAAACCTACAGTAAACAGAAGGAAGGAAATAATAAGGAGCAAAAATCAATGACATGGAAATGAACAAGTAATAGGGAAAAAATGAAACCAAAAACCGTGTTTTTTTGTAAAATAACAATAAAATCAATAACATTCTAACCAGATAGATCAAGAAAATAAGACAGAAAAGATAAATATCAACATCAGGAATGAAAGAGGAGATTTCATTACAGAAACCAGAGAGATTAAAAGAAAAATAGGTAATATTATAAACACTTTATATAACTCCTTTAGGACAAAACTAGTATTTTTCTTGGAAAAATACAAGCACATACACAGTTATATTTCTCTGAAACAGTTCCTTCTCATGTAGTCTCCACCATTTGTAATAATTTTAACTTTCAACCAAAGTAGTTCCGTTTTGCAGAGAAAACTGAGAGTGTGGTAAATAATATGAATTGTCACACCCCAGTACTTCATCAGACTACCAGAGTTCATTAATTCCTGTAATACTACTTTCTACAATTGCTAATATCCCCTACACAACTTCTCAATGTGGCAAAAATGAACATGTTCATGAATATGACCCAAAGACATCATCTTTCTATAGTATATAGAAATAAGAAGCAAAGGTATATAAAATTTTTTTAAAGATTGTATTATTTATTTGAGAGAAAAAAAGAGAGAGAGCATGAGAGTGGGGAGGGTCAGAGGGAGTAACAGCTCCCCACTGAGGAAGGAGCCCATACAGGGCTTGATTCTGGGATTCTGGGACTCTGGGATCATGACCTGAGTCAAAGGCCGACACTTAAAGCACTGAGCCACTCAGGCACCCCAAAGATAAATAAATTTAAAATTATGCTTAATAATTAATACCTTAGTATTAAATCTTATTTAGAAATGATGTAGGTATCCAGTGAGTTTTCCATTAATTAACCCAATTTAATAGTAATCCAAGATTTCAAGTTACTTAGATCATAGAAATCCATCTTCAGGTTGATACACTACAAAACGTAAAAACTAATGACATAAAGCTCATGAGAATAAGAATCAATTTGGTCAAACAGAAATTTACATTTTTCATAAGCAAGCATTAGGTAAAAGTAATGCTATCTTATTTGATCAGTGAACCTGTAGATGTTTAGAAAAACATACTCAAGTATAATAAAAATGTATACTTGTATTACATATAATACTGATAATTCACCAAAAAACATAGTTTTTATTAAATCAAATTATTAAACTAGTTTGCCAAAGATTTACCTAAATTATGCAAACTTAATTCTTAAAATGTTTCTGAGCTGGTTTCTTTTCTTTTCTTTTTTTTTAAAGATTTTATTTATTTATTTGACGGAGAGAGAGATCACAAGCAGGCAGAGAGGCAGATGTGGAGCAGAGAGCCTGATGCGGGGCTCGATCCCAGGACCCTGAGATCATGACCTGAGCCGAAGGCAGCGGCTTAATCCACTGAGCCACCCAGGCGCCCCCTTTTTTTTTTTTTTTTTAAAGATTTTATTTATTTATTTGACGGAGAGAGAGATCACAAGCAGGCAGAGAGGCAGGCAGAGAGGCAGGCAGAGAGAGAGGAGGAAGCAGGCTCCCTGTGGAGCAGAGAGCCTGATGCGGGGCTCGGATCCCAGGACCCTGAGATCATGACCTGAGCCGAAGGCAGCGGCTTAATCCACTGAGCCACCCAGGCACCCCTGAGCTGGTTTCTTTTCAAATAGTTTTTAGATTTAGCACTTTTTAAGTTCCATTTCCTTATTTCCTGAGAATTATAGAAATATATTTACATAAGCATTTATCTGGTAAGCCAATCAGAACAGGGCTCCTCTAATTTAGGAGATTTTATAATCTAATTTATTAATACCACCTAGATTTAGGAAAACATTACACATCCATACAATCAGGGAAAAACCTTTCTGAATTACAGATATGTCATTCACAAAGAGAGGGTTTATAGCTTTAATTCCAAAATTCCTGTTGTCAGTCAAAAGTAAACACAGAAGCACAAAAAAATTTACTTCTTCAGATTATCAGAGAGCTCTTTTCCTTCCTGGTGGAACACATTCTTAACTGATTTGAGTCCAAAGAGATGAATAGGAAAACAAAACTAACAAACTAGTTTCTCTGTTGTCTCTCATGAACAGAGACTAGATCTCAACAAATCCTTTATCCATAAAGAGAGCTCACCAAACAGTCAGACTGTAACACTAAATTCCCAATCACTGCTACCAACAATGGGCCATGACTTACTGCTGTAAGCAAAGCAAAGACAAACCAAAAAATTAATAGAGAACAATATTAAAATTGGAAAAAAGAGAGATTCGGCAAAGTTCTACTGCCATTTTGAGAGCCCCAAAACAGATGTAGCTCAGTTTTTAAGTAGCCCACAAGCTGTACTTATATGGTGAAAAGTATACCTGGTTTTGTTAGGGGAATCCATTGGGCATCTCAGTAGAAGACGTACAAACTGTTAAAAGACAATTTAAAAATATTTTATATATATTTATATATATATATATATTTATATATATATATATCTCACATGCATTTGTAGTAAGGACAAGAAATTAAGGAAACTCATCTCTGGTAGTCTCTTTTGGTCTCCTCCCAACCCCCTTCAGTGAAAAAGAACATGAGGTTATCTACTACAAATTAAAGGAACTGGTTGCTGTGAAGTGCATGCATAAAAATATCTCACATTAGCCTTACACAGTGACTTTCTCATTTCATTTAAAGAAGCATGTAAAACACATATAAGTCATCTGGGAGATACGATGGATTATCCTTTTAATGCCTGGCACAGGCTAATCCTCTGGACACTGTATGAAGTTAGGTCTAGTAATCTATCACTAGGCAAGTTCGGGAAACAGGGCTCTAGCATATTTTACTTTAGGGTTCACTAGCAGACCCCTGAAGAAATAAAACCCAGGACTGGTGAGTTTTGAAAGATCCTTGGCATTCTTTCTAGGTGAGACATTTAGGAGAAGTACTGAGAAGTACTGGGCACTCAATGAGTGCAACATGAGGGAAGGAGGAAGAGCCATAAAAGGAAAGGAATAGAATATAGTATAGTATATAGTATAATATAACATAGTATAGTAAGGAAGGGGCCCGGTGGGGAACTCACACAAGCTTCACCTGGTGCACAGTGTGTCCAGTGGAAAAGAAAGGAGACAAGAGCAAGAAAGAATGGTACTGATGATACTCAAGCAGATCTGTGAAAGCCAAGAGCTACAGTAGAGAAGGACAAGAGAGACGAAGGACAATTAAATCAGACCCTTCAGGGGAGGGCTCTGGCCCTGGTATTTAGTAAGTTCTTGCGGTGATTACAACCTGCAGCCCAAGATGATAACCTCTGTTCCCCAGCTGGAGTTCACCAAATAAAACACGTCATTGATGCCGTGGTTCTAAGTAATTCATCTGTTCCCTACTCAAAAGACTGTGAAGATTTTGGTTGGATTTCTTCTTCTTTTTTTTTTTTTTTTAATTTGTTTATTTGACAGACAGAGATCACAGATAGGCTGAGAGGCAGCCAGAGAGAGGAAGGGAAGCAGGCTCCCTGCTGAGCAGAGAGCCTGATGCGGGGCTCGATTCCAAGACTTTGGGATCATGACCTGAGCCAAAGGCAGAGGCTTTAACCCACTGAGCCACCCAGGCGCCCCGGATTTCTTCTTTTTGATTAGAGCAAAATTCCTGAAGAGAAAATGACTTGTGGTTTTTGCCTGTTTCAATTGTCATATCTCTGAATGTTCTCTTTCTGTGAAGAAAAAGAAAAAGAACAGGTAGACTTTCCACTTATCAGTGTGCACTACTGTTGCAGTCAAATAAGAATTCAAAAATGTGCTTGTAAAAATAGCAGGTTTAAAGTCTTTATTCTTTGTAACCTAATACTACAACTACGAGTGATTCAGTGGAAAGAGCAATGGGTTTGGCCTCAGAAGTTGACAAAGCCACTGACAGTATTGCCCAAAGAAATCACATCTCAGCCTCAGTTTCCTTCTCTGAAAAATGAGATACTACATCTCTTTGAATCTAAAATGCCATTGATTCTTAGATAACCATAGTGTTATATACCACTAAAGGACAGATAGTTTTATTCCACTGCTAATGTAAATAGTTGGAATTATTATGACAACATTTTTGGTAATAAAGTCCAAATGTTCCAGAATATAAAAATAAAACTCATTTGTCTTATTAAAAAATTCGATGAGCTGAGAAAAATCTTTAATTTTTCTCAACAAATAAGTAAATATGTTATTATAGTCTAATGCATCTCTCCAACAAGCAGACCCGATGTGTTTTGTTTTTTTTTTAAGATTTATTTATTTTAGATAGAGCAAGAGCATGAACAGGAGGGGCACAGGGAGAGGGAAAATCTCAAGCAGAGATTTTGAGTACTCAGAGGCTCTGAGTACAGAGCCCACCCAACACAGGGCTGACTCTCAGGATCCTGATACCAGGCCCTGAGCTAAAACCAAGAGTCGGAGGCTTAACCGACTGTGCCACCCGCGGTGATACTTTAATTAGTTTTTATAAAGTAAAAACTTTTAAATCAATCTCTTCTAAAGTCAACTTGTTAACCATGCCTACTGAGAGTTTTTCTTCTTAAGAGTTAAACTTTAGGGGCACCTGGGTGGCTCAGTGGGTTAAAGCCTCTGCCTTCAGCCCTGGTCATGATCCCAGAGTCCTGGGATCGAGCCCTATGTCGGGCTCTCTGCTCCTCAGGGGGCCTGCTTTCTCCTCTCTCTCTGCCTGCCTCTCTGCCTACTTGTGATCTCTGTCTGTCAAATAAAAATAAAAAAAAAAGTCAAACCTTAACTCAAGACACAAAAGATTAGCTACATAAAAGATTATCCAAATAAAAAACCATCTACCTTTTAATTTTTCTGTAAGAATTCCAAAGATATGATGAGAACACTATCTCCCCCTAAGAAAGGGGCTGGATATTTACATATGCCTAAGCAGTGATAAGAGCGAGAATTGTTTCTGTCAAAATTTAAATACAGGATTTTAAAGATTTTTTAGCTTAGTAGAAGCCAGTAATATTAATGTTAATATTTGTCCTGTGAAGACATGAGAGTAATTATAAATGCATAGGTGAACTGGATAACTGTATTCAGTTAGTGAGGTATGCAATGTAGATGGGAGGAGGTACAGGGGAAGAAGAAACAGGAGTGACAAGGCTGTAGGGGAACACAAGATTTTGGGGGAAAGGACAAGGGTGCCAGAAACAAGAACAAAGTAAATCTAAGACACTGTACTACTGAATGAGGCTTTCAATAAAGGGAGAGCCTGACAGAAAGCAACATCCAGAAAATATCCAGGAAAAGAAACACACACACACACACACACATCAGTCTACCTTAAAACAGGTATTAGGCTGGGTGAGCTGTTTTTCTTACACAACTGATTCTACACAAGAAAGTGTGGCTGAAGGAGAGCAGACTGTGAGGGAGATGGGACCTAGAGACCCAGCACTCAGGACCAACATTAAATGGCTCTGCAAGAACCTTCAGTAGTCAGGAAACAAAAACACAACTTCAGTCTGGCCAAAAAGCAATTTGTTAGCGCACTTTAAATTATGCAAAGGCTAGGATGATCTGAAGACTCAAAAACCATCCACCTCTTCAGTTATTCCTTTTCCCGGTCTTATTCTCTCAATTTTCTTCCTTGGAAAGAAGGAATACCAGGGGCCGTGGGACCTTGGGACACCAGCGGCCCTGGGTGTAGTTCCTTACAGCCTAGGAGCCAAGGATGAAAAACGCACAAACGAGCCGCCAGACCCTTCGCCTAGACAATGTTCGTCACATTCACTGAAAGATTTATGGGACGCTGTAATGGAAGGTCGGGCGGATGACCTCCCCTGAACCCACTGGTTCAGCCAGATATGACACGCCTTAAGCCGAGGCAATAGGAAGTCAACACAACCTACCAATTGAAGTCCGCATGCCAAAAATACGGAACCAGGATCTAACTAGGCCTTTTACAGCTACTTAAATTTTCAAGAAACATGGAGGAAAGAGACACGAGTTAAACAACATCATCGTAAGAAATGAGCCAAAGACAAGAATTGTTACAGTCCACGGGGTAAATATCCCATTCCGCCAATGAACTCATGGCACGAGGAGAAATGGGAGTTATTAAGAGGGTAATAGAGAGCTAGCGGTAGAGCGACCAAATACACTGTGGGACGGGGTCTCCTGTGGGTACATATGACAAACCAACAATAAGATGTATCTTCGAAACAATTAGAAATTTGAACGGGAAGTATTAGGTGATATTAAGGAATTACCTTTTCAAGGTGTGAAAATGGCGGGTAATTACTTTTTTTTTTTTTTTTTTAAGTACTCCTCGGGATAGTTTAAATGGAAAACGCGCTCTAAAAGGGCGGCACCGCCAGTCTGTGCCCTCTTCGCACCACGGTGGCCTCACGACCTCCTCGCCCCTCGTTCGCTCGATCCTCGAGGTGCCCCGAGAACTGACGCTTCCGCCGGGCTATAGCAGCTCCCGGCATACCCCACGCTACCGCCACAGGACCCCACAGTCCCAGGCCTGGGTCCCGCGAACAGCCTCTTACCCAAGGTGCTCCGGGCGCGGCGCTCATTTGCATGTCCCACCCGACAGGTTAACGCGGCAGGTCAGTCGCGGCCTAGCCCGCGTAGCACCAAATTTGCGAGCCTCGTGAGTGGCACCGTGCCACCGCAATTCCCCAAACGTTCCGTGTTTCCCGAAGAGGCCCACAGTTCGGTCACCCTAACTAAGAGAGGTGAAAGGCTTTCCGGACCTTATATATACGGTGGTCGGAGATAGAAACGTGCTCGCTTCGGCAGCACATATACTAAAATTGGAACGATACAGAGAAGATTAGCATGGCCCCTGCGCAAGGATGACACGCAAATTCGTGAAGCGTTCCATATTTTATGCAGTTTTCCATATTTTATGCAGTTTTCCAATGAACTTACGCTTTCGCCGAGTAACTCCGCGGAGGAAATGGTATCGGCCAAAGTGAAAAGAAAAAAATGGTAAAAATTGTGATCTTTTAATAGAAAAATGTTTCTGTAGATCACTCTGTGGCTTGTGAACGAAATTGAGTTGCACCTGGAAATTTATGTGTCATTTCTACATATTTCGGAAATGAGAAAATGTCAACTTGTGATTCCTTACAGAGTTTAATACTTCTGAAATCGACGCGATGTATGTTCTTCTCTTCCTCAACACCACAAACTCCAGAGGCGCCAAGAATATTGTCTCTGTTGGGTAGTAAAACACTAGCACAGGAATTGGTCCATGAATCCTTAAAAAATCACTTCTAAATTATTAAATTGCTAAATTAATGAATCCTTGCTAAAGGAAGTTAGCAACATCAGTGCACATTTCTTGCGCCTACCACGTGACAAGCCTCAGTCGTTTTAGACCTGAGCGTAAACGCTCTGTGTCATTGCGAGCTGCGTTAAAGCAGAGACTTTTACCAAGGAGCAGCGGTTATACCGGCTGAAATCAGTGTCGGCGGCGACCTGTGGATCCTAGAGCTCCAGCACTCAGTCAACTGGCTAGACGTGGCAAGGCCATCTGCTTTCAGGAGTCTTTGCCGAGAACGCTTTTGTATGCCTGTTTTCATCTGGCATCTAAGGAGCACTCAGAAATGTTGGTTTGCCTAAATCAGACGGATTCTGTGACGGAAATTTTGACTAAGGAAAGTTAATTGCCCAATCCCAAAACAGATTTTAACCAGTGAGAACACGCGTCCGGATTCAGATACCCAGGATTGCTTTGGTGGGTTAATAATAGTAACCTGAGAGGAGGCCATGAAGACGCCAGGGGCCAGTCGAGATCAAGTCCCATCTCAACCACAGAGGATTTCCTAGACGACCAGGAGAACCTCGCTGGTCTGCGGTCCTAGTGGCTACTATCGGGAATAGCTTAATTAAAGTCATAACAGCCCTCCAGAACTTTCCCAAAACCAATTTTTGGTGCTTAAATCTGCAGAACTTCAGTTAACTGGGAAACCGCATAAAATATGGAACGCTTCACGAATTTGCGTGTCATCCTTGCGCAGGGGCCATGCTAATCTTCTCTGTATCGTTCCAATTTTAGTATATGTGCTGCCGAAGCGAGCACGTTTCTATCTCCGACCACCGTATATATAAGGTCCGGAAAGCCTTTCACCTCTCTTATTTAGGGTGACCGAACTGTGGGCCTCTTCGGGAAACACGGAATGTTTGGGGAATTGCGGTGGCACGGTGCCACTCACGAGGCTCGCAAATTTGGTGCTACGCGGGTAGGCCGCGACTGACCTGCCGCGTTAACCTGTCGGGTGGGACATGCAAATGAGCGCCGCGCCCGGAGCACCTTGGGTAAGAGGCTGTTCGCGGGACCCAGAGACCTGGGACTGTAGCTCCTGCGGCCGTCGCGCGGGGCCCGCGGAGCATGCCGGGAGTGAGGAGCACGGGGAGCACCTCGAGGGCCGGGTGAGCGAAGGACAAGGGGGCCGTGAGGCCGCCGTGGTGCGAAAAGGGCACGGACTGGCGCGACTGAGGGCTTGTGAATCGGCCGACTTACTGAGTCACCTGGGCGCGAGGTCGAACAGGGATCCTCCCAGCAATGTAGGTAACGTCACCGATATGTCACCCGTGACAGAGTGGCCTTATGCCAGTCCCAGAAGACTTTGTTGAAATAAGCTCAGCGACCAGCCCTCCGGGAGATGCCTAACAACAATCTGACCACTCCCTTCGGAACACGGAACACCACACTTCAGGTTCCCTGGGCTCAGGGACCATCTGCACGTGTCTCCGGCTAGAGCCCATTCTGCGCAGGCGCCACAGGGAACAGGGAAAGGCGTGCAGAAGAGCCCGGATGGGTGGCCACGCCCTTCACAGGTGTTCCTAAGTCGTCTTGGAGCAGGCCTCCAACCCACTGGAACACTGAAGAACGCGGTTAAGCGCACCTGTTTGACCCGAAAGGTAGATTTGAGGAATTACACTACGAAAGTTTAATCAGAGAATCATTCTTGTACCTCCTTTTACTTTCCCGCACCCTAACCCTATCTCTGTTAGGACACAAACGTTCAGGACAGACCTACTTGCAGGAATGCCAGAATGTTAGTATTAAATATTTTGATTTTAACTACTGCAGAAACCATACTGCTCAAGTCATGGCCTTGTGTACTGTGAAATGACGGCTAAAGGTGAAAGCCTCTGGTGTTGAAGTGGTTACAGTACTCCATGTATTGAAGTAAAACGAAGGGCATAAGTTTGCCAGCGTTGTGTTACAATGGCATCCTAAATAAGGAATATAGCATATTTGTATATAAAAAGTGGAGTTTTGCTTTTTTTTTCTCCTGTCTGTGGTCGTCCTACCCTTTTTCCCGAAAATATGACACAATATTTTGAAGTAGAAACCTGAGAAAGATCAGTAATATTGAGAAGTTTTAAAATTGGTATCCAATTTTATGTTGTACTAAAAGACAGTAGTGTGAAACCATATGAACATTTCTGGTATTGCTGAGACAAAAATAGAGAAGAAACAGCCTACAGAGATTATTGGTAAACCTATGTCTTGCGTTGTTTATTATTATAATCCTTTTCTTTCACAGCTCTTGAAAACTAATAAAAACACTATGTTCTTCTTCCCCTCAAAAAAAAATATTACGGGGGCGCCTGGGTGGCTCAGTGGATTAAGCCGCTGCCTTCGGCTCAGGTCATGACCTCAGGGTCCTGGGATCGAGCCCCGCATCGGGCTCTCTGCTCCGCAGGGAGCCTGCTTCCTCCTGTCTCTCTCTGCCTGCCTCTCTGCCTACTTGTGATCTCTCTCTCTCTCTGTCAAATAAATAAATAAATAAATCTTTAAAAAAAAAAAAATATTACGGAAAAAGGATATGCTGTTGAGTTAAATTGCCCGATTACAAATAAAATATGCCTTTATATATTTCTTCTAATGACTTCTTTCTAATTAGCTAGTTCTGATTTCAAAACTATTAAGAATAGTAAATTGATGTTCAATTGTATGATTTGAAGAAATATATCAAAACCCTTTCATATTCTTGCTCCCTTTAGAAACCTTATAACCAGTTTATTAACGGGTACATGGTTACAGGAATCTATAGTTGCAAGGATGGTTAGAGTTCTAGGGTCATGAACTTAAGGTCTCCACCAGTTGTAAGTTCTTTCAGTCAGGCTAAACTGCAGGATGACCACATTTAAACACTCTATATTCTTAAAAAAAAAAATAAAAAAAGAATGTTGACATATACTGAACGAAAAGTTGAATCTCGGCAGGAAATCAAATCTTTTGGGGGGAAAAAATCTTTATAATGGCTTTAAATTACTAAATGTCATGCCACTACTGAACAATGTGCTGTTAAAGAGCCAGAACAGAATTTCTCAGGCAATTTATGCTTGACCCCGTTTAAAGCAATAAATAGTCTCTAAACCCCTAGTATTGCTGAAATTCTATTTTGTTGTTGTTGTTTAAATATGTGTAAACATAAAACTGGGTCTAAACTCCTTATTCTTATAGCTGTTATAAACTCTAAAACCAAAGCAGATTTACAAACCAACTATAAAACTACAGATTAGTGCAAGTAAAATTAACATTAATTTATTGCAGTAGATGATGTGTTTGTCTGAAACTAAATCACCATCGTTGGGTTTGATAGGGGAAAGATGTAGCCTCCGTTCAGTTCTATACTTGGTCTGTTTCTGTGTGGTGACAATTGCAGAGAATACTAATTCACATAAGTACGTTCTGAAAAAAAAACCCAACCTTTGTTTACAACTAAATTATACAGAAACTGGAACATACATTTTTCCCCCTTATTTTAACATCTGTGAAATAAGGACACAGTATATAGTAGTTGGGTGCTGACAGTCTATAAAATAAGGTGGTTCAAGAAAATCAGGCCTCATATTTACTACCTTGCTAGTGAGAAATCCTTGAATGCCAACATATGACTTGATGACTCTGTAAAGCTGTATTATTTATTTCAACATGGAGTTAGTATAACAATATAATTGAAATAAGCACTAGATTTATAATTAAATTTTGCTGAAATTTGTAACAAGAAAAGAATAACCAAAATTAGTTAAATTCTTAGAAATATTTTTTAATATTTTTGTTTGTTTGTTTTGCTTCAGTCCTGAGCTCATAGACTGTTGAAGATAAAGACAGAACTGGGTCTCTCATAGTGTTTTATTTTATATCTGCTTGGGACTATGTTGGCTCATATTTCAACAGTTGTTGGCAAGATAGAAAAGAAATAACAGAGAATCTGTATAGTCAGAAATGCCCTCTCACCCCCAAAACAAGGCAGACAGGTTCCTACAGCAAAACAAGTCTGACACAGGCATCACAGGCCTTGTGGTTTTTCAAACAGGCTCAGCACTATATCAGCCATGAATGAGGCTTGAGAATGCAGTTTCACAGAGGCAATTAGTATCTCATTTACACCATTTCAAAATTGATCATAAATCAGATTTTATTATTATTGCTTCAACTCTGTTTTCAATTTAGAATATTCAAATTACCATTAAATCTTTATTTGTATAGAATGTCCTGAAAGCATTTGGCTTTCACTTGGTACAAATACATCATTTATATTATTTAGTCTGCCTCTATTCATTTCCCATTAGCCTCTACAAAATAGTACATTACTCAGTGGCATGTCATTTTCATGATGTGAAATCAAAGTATTGATTTGTTAAAAACATAAAAAACTAAAATTTTGATCATTGAAAATGCTACTTATATTATCACGAGGAAATAGAAACTTTGCCTTCATAGACAACATAAGTGTAATAGCAGGCGCTGGCCATTGCTATCATTTAACTAGGACGCAAGAACCAAATATCAGGCAGTTATAAACACTGTCACATTGATGGTGCCTTATCTCAGTAATATGAAATGGCAAATGTAAATGCAAATTCACATTGAAATCTCATGGCAATGCTTAGTTATAAGCTGAGTATAATTTATTCTGATGTGTCAGATTCTGCTTATTTCAATATTTTAAGGCAATCATCCCAATAAGAACAGTTTATTTTAAAAATCCTGTAGAAGGGCGCCTGGGTGGCTCAGTGAAGCCTCTGCCTTCGGCTCGGGTCATGATCCCGGGGGATCGAGCCCCACATCGGGCTCTTTGCTCAGCAGGAAACCTACTTCCTCCTCTCTCTCTCTCTCTCTGCCTGCCTCTCTGACTACTTGTGATCTCTCTCAAATAAATAAATTTTTAAAAACCTTTAAAAAAAAATCCTGTAGAAAATCCTTTGACCTTTAAGGATCTGTCTGAAGACTCCAAGAGATTCTAAATATCAATTTGGGGAACACTATAGGCTGACATAGAAAAGTGTAATTTCTGGAGTTTGTGTAACTTTATATGCATTCTTTCCTTTAAAATAATAAACCAAGAATTAGAAACAGAAGTTTCAATAGTCTCAAATCTATCAACATGATACATCATATCAATAAGAGAAAGGATTAAAAACCACATGATCATTTAAATAGATCCAGAAAAACCATCTGACGAAGTACAACATCCATTCATGATAATCAACAAAGTAGGTGTGGAGGGAACACACCACAACATAATAAAGGCCTGATGTGAAACACCCACAGCTAACATACTCAGTGGGGAAAAACTGAGCTTTCCCCCTAAGATCAGGAATAAGATAAGGTTGTTCACGCTCACCTCTTTTATTTAACATAGTACTGTAAGTCCTAGCCACAGCAATCAGACAAGAGAAAATAATAAAAAGCATACAAATAGGTAAGGAAGAAGTAAAGCTTTCACTGTTAGCAGATGACATGATACTATGTAGAGAAAACCTGAAAGACTCCACCAAGAAACTACAAGAACTGATGAATGAATTCAGGAAGGTCACAGAACACAAAAATCAATGTATAAAAATCCATTGCTTTTCTGGGGCACCTGGCTGGCTCAGTCTGTAGAGCACTTGACTGTTGATCTCAGGGTCATGAGTTCAAGCCCCATATTGGGTCTGGAGCCTACTTTAACTAACTAACTAAATAAAAGCTGTTGCATTTCAATATGCTAATAATGAAGCATTAATAGAAATTAAGAGAAGAATCCCATCTACAGTTACACCAAAAAAAGAAAAAAAAAATACCTAAGAACAAACTTAACAAAAGAGGTAAAAGACCTGTACTGTGAAAACTATAAAACGTTGATGATAGAAATTGAAGACAACACAAAAAAATTAGACATTCCATGCTAGTGGATTAGAAGAATTAATATTGTTAAATGTTTATACTACTCAAAGCAACCTACAGACTTAATGCAATCCCTATCAAAATCCCAAAGGCATTTTTAACACAACTAAAATAAACAATTCTAACATTTGTGTGCAACCACAAGAAAACCTTGAAAAGCCAAATAATCTTAGAAAAAGAAATACAAAACTGGAGATACTGCAGTTCCAGACTTCAAGTTATATTACAAAAGCTGTAGTAAAACATTATGGTACTGGCACAAAAATAGACACGTAGATCAATAGAACAGAATAGAAAGCCTAGAAATAAACCCACAATTATATGGTCAATTAATCTTCCACAAAGGAGGCAAGAATATATAATGGGGAAAAGTCTCATTTGCAATGACATGGATGGAGCCAGAAAGTATAATGCTAAGCAAAATAAGTCAGTCAGAGAAAGTCAAATGCCATATGATTTCATTCATATGTGGAACTTAAGAAACAAATGAGCAAAGGGAAAAAAATCAAAAGAGAGAGAGAGAGAGAGCAATAAACCAAGGAAAACTCTTAATTATAGAGAACAAACCAATAGTTACCAAAGGGGATGAAAGTGGGGACAGGATTAAATAGGGATGGGAATTAACTAGTGCCCTTGTGTGATAGAGCACAGGTGAATTATAGAACTGTTGATTCACTATATTGTATAGCTAAAACTAATATAACACTGTATGTTAACTAACAGGAATTAAAATAAAAACTTAAAAAAAAACCAGTTTCTTCAACAAATGGTGTTGGGAAAACTGGACTGCAACATGTGAAGGAATAAACTGGACCACTTTCTTACACTGTACACAAAACTAAACACAAAATGGATTAAGGATCTAAGTGTAAGACCTGAAACTACAAAAATCCTAGAAGAGAGCACAGGCAATAATTTCTCTGATACTGGCCATAAGAATATCTCTAGATATGTCTCCTGAATCAAGGGAAACAAAAGCAAAAATAAACTGTTGGGACTACATCAAAATAAAAAGTTTCTACACAGCAAAGGAAACAACCAACAAAACTAAAAGACAACCTACTAAATGAGAAAAAGATCTTTGCAAATGACATATCCAATAAAGGTTAAGTATCCAAAATATATAAAGAACTTATACAACTCAACACTATAAAATCCCCCAAATAATCTGATTTAAAAATGAGCAGGAAGTACCTGAGTGGCTCAGTCGGTTAGTGTCTGACTTTGGCTCAGGTCATGATCTCAGGGTCCTAGGATTGAGCCCCATGTCCAGCTCCATGTTCAACTGGGATTCTGCTTCTCCCTCTCCCTCTGCCCCTCCCCACAACTGTGTGCACTCTTTCTCCTCTCGATAAATGAATAAAATCTGTAAGAAAATGAACAGAGGACATGAATAAACATTTCTCCAAAGAAAACATGCAGATGAACAGCAGACGCAAGAAAAGATGCTCAGTATCACTCATCATTAGGGAAATGCAAATCAAAACCACCATGAGATATTGCTTCATACTTCTCAGAATGGCTAAAATGAAAAACACAAGAAACAGCAAGTGTTGGCAAGGATGTGAAGAAATAGGAATCCTCATGCACTATTGTTGGCAATGGAAACTGGTGCAGTCACTGTGGAAGACAGTATGGAGGTTCCTCAAAAAATTAAAAATAGATTTCCCTATGATCCAGCAGTTGCACTACTGGGTATTTACCCAAAAAAATAGAAAGACACTAATTCCGAGGTGCCTGGGTGGCTCAGTCAGTTGGACGTCTAACTCTTGTGCTAGGCTTGGGTCTTGACCTCAGGGTCATGAGTTCAGGCCCAGCACTGGGCTCTGTGCTGGGTGTGGAGCCTATTTAAAGACACACACACACACACGCACGCACACACACACAAAATTCAAAGGATACATGCACTCCTATGTTTTTTGCATTAAAATTTACAATAACCAAATTATGGAAGCAGCCCAATTGTCCATCAATAGATCAATGTATAAAGATGTCAGATATACTTAAACACACACACGCGCACACACACACGTGCGCACACACACACACGCATGCACAGGAATTTTAGCCATAAAAAAAGAATGAAATTTTGCCATTTACAACAGCATGGATAAACCTAGACTATAATGCTAAGTGAAATAAAGAAAGACAAACACCATATGATTTCACTCAGATGTAGAATTTAAGAAACAAAACAAAGGAGCAAAGGGGACAAATAGAAAGACAAATTAAGAAGCAGACTCTTAACTATAGAGAACAAATTGATGGTTACCAGAGAGGAGAGATGGGTAGGGGAATGGGTAGAACAAGTGAAATAGATTAAAAATACACTTTACTCGAGGAGCACTGAGTAATATATGGAATTGTTGAGTCACTATTTGTATACCTGAAATGAATATAACACAGTGTGTTAACTACACTGAAATTAAAACAAGATTTTAAAAAAAGAATTAGAAACAGAAAAGGTGCAAGGGGAGTAATATTTGTT
The DNA here is from genome assembly GCF_922984935.1 of Meles meles. Lineage (NCBI taxonomy): Eukaryota > Metazoa > Chordata > Mammalia > Carnivora > Mustelidae > Meles > Meles meles. The sequence continues at coordinate 86,005,801 of NC_060071.1, read as the reverse complement.
GAAAACCAATTACTGGACAGCCATTAAAAATAAAAGACTGCATTTTTTAAAGATTTTATTTATTCATTTGACAGATGGAGATCATAAGTAGGCAGAGAAGCAAGCAGAGAGAGAGGAGGAAGCAGGCTCCCTGCTGAGCAGAGAGGCTTGATCCCAAGAACCTGGGATCATGACCGGAGCTAAAGGCAGAGGCTCAACCTACTGAGCCACCCAGGTGCCCCAAAAGATTGCATTTATATTTGCAATTATTCTGAGAGGGACGCCCCGGTGGCTCAGTTGGTTAAGAACCTGCCTTTAGCTCAGGTCATGGTCCTAGGATCCTGAGATCTAGCCCTGCGTCAGACTCCCTGCTCAGTGGGGAGTTAGCTTATCCCTCTCTCTCTCTCTCTCCTTCTGCCTCCCTGCTTGCTCATGCTATCTATCCCAAATAAATAAATAAAATCTTAGAAAAAAATTATCCTGAGAGGTAGAGATTATCTCATTCTGTAGCTGAGGAAAATAATGCCCAAAAGAATTACGTGCCTTCCTTAAATTCAGACGGATACTAAAAATAGATTGGGGGAGAGACAGTATTGAATCCAAATCTATTATGCTTCTGTTATTCTGTGATTTGATTTAACATGAGAAATATCCTAATATAACTTAAACCAGGAAAATCTTTATGAACTCTCTTGAAATTTTTGGGCAATTAATAAAACAGAACATGAGATGAAAAATTTCAGTCAGCTCTAGGTGTACTGTTCTTAGATTATGAAGGGAAAAAAATTCAATCTCAGACCAGCTCACTTCTATTTTCCAAAATGCTTGAAGGTTACCTTTTTAGACTAGTGAAGCTTCCTAGAAAAGAAAAAACCTACAATTCTAAAATAATAATAATAATAATAAAGTGACCCAAGACAGGACTTCTGTGCCCATGTTGTCCTCCATTAAAACAAATGATTCAGAATTGTCTTTAGTGTTCCTTTCTTCAATAAAATAAAATAATGAAATAAAATAAAATGTAGTTCTTGAAAAATAATTGGACAAGATAAATAAACAATAATTCATTATTTGAATGCATGTTTTAGCAACCAAAATTGGCCAAATAATTTTCATTAAAGAATCCCAGTAGAGTTACACAGAGTTCTAGCATTTCTGAGATCTCCTAAAAAAGCATGTAAAAAAAAACAGAAATGGATATTCTAAAAGATAACAGAAAAACATTTTTGAAGCTGTGGGATTAGCAAAGATTTCAAAGGCAGAACACAGAAAGCAGAAGCCATTAAAAAATTGATAACTGGACTACATCAAAATTAAAAACTGCTCATCAAAATACACTTTTAAAAAAAATAGGCAATCCAGAGACTGGGAGAAAATAGTCAGGAAAATTTCACAGTCAAATATCAGGAAAAGGATGTATACATACAATAAATCAGGAATTCTTACACCTTGAAAATAAAGAGAACAAAAACCCAAACAAAATATGAGCAAAAGACTTGAACAGACAATTCACACACACACACACAAAGATATATAAATGGCTAATAGGCAAATAGAAAGATGTACAATAACATTAATGATCAGAGAACTGGTAGTTAATACATAATTACTATTTCATACTTATTAGAATGGCTAAAATTTAAAAGATTGACCTTACCAAACATTGGCAATTATGTGGAGCAACTGGAACTTGTACATTATTGGTGGGAGTGTAAATTTGTATAACTTTCAGATAATTGTTTGGCAATTTCTTATAAAGATAAACATATACTTACACTGTGACTCAACAATTCCACTTCTACATATTTGTCCAGGAGAAAGTAAGTTGTGTGCCTGCAAAGATTCATCTGAGACAGTTTATAACTGCTTTCTTCAAAATAGTTCCAAACTGGAAACAATCCAAATGTCCATCAACGGGAAAAGGGATAAATTGTGGTATATTAATATAATGAATACTACTCGGGAATAAAAAAAGAACCCATTACTCAAAAGCACAACATCCTGAATGCATTTCACAGGCATACTGCACAAAAGAAGCCAAACATGAAAGTGTACATATTGAATGATTCTATTCATAATGAAGTTAAAGAAAAAAGCATGGGATGCCTGGGTGGCTCAGTGGATTAAAGCCTCTGTTCTTCGGCCCAGGTCCCGGTCCCAGGGTCCTGGGATTGAGCCCCACATTGCATAGGGCTCTCTGCTCGGTGGGGAGCCTGCTTCCTCCTCTCTCTGCCTGCTTCTCTGCCTGCTTGTGATCTCTGTCTGCCATATAAATAAATAAAATCTTTTAAAAAAAGAAAAGAAAAAAGAAAAAAGCAAAGCTAACTCAGTAGTGATGGAAATCAGAACAGAAGTTGCTTAGGGAAGTGAGGTAAATGCGGAATTGACTAAAAGATGGTATAGAAGAACTTTCTGGAATGATGTGAAGTTCTGTTTTCTTGATCTGTGTGTGGGTTACACAGGTATATGCATTTATCAAAACATACCAAGTATACACTTGAGATGTGTCCATATCTCCCTTATAAATTACACTACAACAAGACAGCATGCTTCAATGAAAAAGAAGAAAGCATCAGTAACAAAATAACTGTTGCTGAAATCTCATGCTGAAGGGCTTGCTGTTTCTAACCAGTGTAGTATGATTCCTGGAACTTTATACTCTAGCTCTACTCCTTTACTAAACGTATCAATTCCATCTAATAACAAGGCACTTAGTGAGAGCTGTTGTCACTGTGGAGACTTCCAGTTGTTTTCACAAATACATAAATACACTTCTGAAGTAGTGTACTGAATATTCTTCAACTTATATTAATTCCTTCATGCAATAAGTATTTATTGAGCACCTATTATGTTCTAGGCAAAGTCACAGGCTCCAGGGGTACAATAGTGGCCAAGTCACTACACCCTTTCCTCCATGGAGTTTCACTTGAGTGTGGAAGACACAAGTACACAAATAAGTAAATGAAATGATTTCAGGTGGTGATAAATGCAATGAAGAAAATGAAATATTTGGCCACATTTTATTCATTTCTGAAAAAGTATGTGTGAGTTACATACATGTCAAATTACATGTCATGTTCAATTCCATTATGATTTCAAAGATCAATTCCTGAATGCTTTTGTTCCCACTATGTGATGAAAACACATTTTCAGAACATGAGAACATGAAGCCCTATTTCATCCGTGCACATTTATGTACACTTTAATTTCTTACACACTCTTAACAAGGACAGATTGACAATTCACCAGATTATTACACACAAATAATAGAGCATATGGACTGTGCATTTAAGTAAAGTACCACACTGTTAAGATCCACCATCATAATTTCACAGGGAACTCACTTTCTCCTAAGGCCGGAATATTTAAGGAGTTAGACTACTAAGTAACAGAGAATTTTTAAACGACCCATGAAAATCAGTCTACATAGCAACCGCTCATTCATCACATCAAGCATACTATCAAGGTATAGAGAGTAAAAGTTTCAGACACTAAAGTCTATTAGCATCTGGTACCTTGGAATTGTTTAATATGAGTCCTGTAGCTGACCTGCAAGGTTTCACTGGTTTAAGCATGTTACCACACAATAATATTTTTACTTTCCATCTTTTAAAGGTGATTTTGGTTCTTATAAGTGGAGGAACAGAAAGAGATGCTAACCATTAATGTTTTAGCTTTTTCTGACATTGATGAAAAGCTAAAACTGTAGTAGTCTCAACTATGGTAGATCAATCCCCATCATAAAACCAGCTTTCCAAAGCCAGGTAGCCTTGTGCGAGTCGAAATGTGGGTGAGACTCTTCTCCTGTATTCTAGCTTCTAAGTATGGTTCTAATAATGGTATGATTTTTCATTAGCAAACCCTCTCAGCACTTTAGGGAAAACAACAGGTGACAAACATTGTTAGTTGTTACCTGCTTAGACTCAGAGACCATGACAGGAAACAGCACGCTCTGCACAGTACCTTACTGGCAGACCTGAAATCAGACCAGAGAGGGCTGAATTGTTCTTTTGAGTTAATCCTCTAGCATCCCCTCGTTATCACACAATTCAAATGGAAGAAAAACCTTTTCTGATTGTCAGCTGAGCAAACACATGATGAAAACCTGTATTTATGTTCATTCACCTTACAAAAAATGATGATAGCTCTTGAGAAACCATGGACCAAGTATTCAAGTGAAGGCAACCAACTAAAGAGAAAGACAACTGGAGCTGCATAGTCACCTGAACAAATAATAATTGAGAATCAAAATAATCATTTATATAAATAGTAATATTAATGAGTGAAAATGGACCCCTACAATTATTTATACAATAAAGTTGAGTTTTATTTTTTCTATTTTATGAATATATATCCAGTGTTGGTACTCTCAGGAACAATAAAACTCAATTAGTTTTATCTTTTAAAGGCAGGGTTTGAGGTTGATGGCAGAGACAGGAGAATGCCTGCTGATTAAATCTTGTACCATGCCTTCCAGCCGAAGTGTTTTATACTCCAGGCTCAGAAAATAATTCCAAATCACCTTTGGATGGCATATATAATGGTATGTGACGTCATCCTAAAATGACTTAACCCCCTGTTTCCTTTTTCCTCATTTGAGGCACATGGTCCATAAGGACCTTTTTTTTTTTTTTTAATATTTTATTTATTTGACAGAGAGAAATCACAACTAGGCAGAGAGACAGGCAGAGAGAGAGGAGGAAGCAGGCCCCCTACAGAGCAGAGAGCCCGATGTGGGGCTCGATGCGGGGCTCGATGCGGGGCTGGATCCCAGGACCCTGGGATCATGACCTGAGCCAAAGGCAGAGGCTTTAACCCACTGAGCCACCGAGGCGCCCCAGGACCTCTTTTCTATAGATCACAGGGCTCTTAACCTGTGAGGCTGTTAGAAACACATGCTTCTGGGGCCACGTACTGGATTTCAACCTCAGCTGTGCCATTTACTAATAGGATCCTAGGTTAGTTCTTTGATTGAACTTACCAGTTCCTTGAACTGGAAGTAATACCAACCTCATCATGTTATTATAATATTAAAAATAATATATGAGGGCCCCTGGGTGGCTCAGGTGGTTAACTATGCAACTCCTGACCTCAGCTCAGGTTTTGATCTCAGGGTCAAGAGGGAAAAAGAAGATATGTGAAATATGCCTGGCTAATGAAAGATACTCAAATAATTACTGGTTAATTTCTTCTCTGCTTCTTTCCATAGGTCCTATCACACATGGCTCACATAATCAGTTATCTGTGTATGTCTTATTGTTTACCTCTCCTTAAACTGTAAACTTTTTATTAGGAAGGATGGCCTGTCATTCATCTTTGAGTCCCCTAGAGCCCACCACATAATGCCTTCAACAAAGTAAGCACTTGGAAACTATATATTCAATTTTACTTCTTGTAACTTAGCAGGCACTCAGCAATTTAATGAAATACAACCATAGTCAAAATGTCTAGTGATGTTTCTTTAGGCCGACTGCTTTTATTTTTAGATGTGTCTTTCTGGAGCATTCACTTAGACTGATGGCCTTTTACTTCAGGTAGACAGAATCTTTCTAGGTTAGATGGGTTGTTTTCACGATTCAGCTGAGGTTTTGCTTTTGTCCTGAATTAGTCTGTGACATGTATGGTTAGATGAGTTTTCCAGTGAAACAGGAGGAACCCAAGGAATAAATCCACAAAACTATTCCACTTTTTGTCAACTGAACATCCATTAGCTGCAATGTACAGTATAGCCGACCATATAAATATAATATATATAACATATATAAGATATATTACATTTAATATGACTCAGAAGAATTTTAGTGAGCACCAAACATGTTCAAAATGCTTTCATCCAAGGAAATTTATTTTTTCAAGTTCTCCACAGATAAACTAAATGCCAATTATACAAATACTTTAAAGAGGCAAATTCCAATTAGTCACATAGGGCCATGCCTTGTACACTTTATGTTGGGGAAAAGTGGTAAGTAAATTCATAGTCCTTGAATATTTGTGAATTAAGGGAAACTTTCCTTTATCCTTCTCTTTCGCCCTTTGTTTTGAGGAGTAAGTGAGTAAGTATACACAGTGCCCAATTTAGTGCCGGCTGCCCAGGATGACGCTATCACAGCTGGGCACCTTGGTGTTGACATTAGAGGCACAGCCTAAACCTGGATTTCCCCTTCATGAGAGAGGACACAATGTAGGAAGGAGTTTCCCAGTCCCCTTCTCTCCAGGTCCACAGGCATTCCAAAGATCTCTGACTCAAAACACTGTTTTCAGGGTGCCCAGGTGGCTCAGTGGGTTAAAGCCTCTTCCTTCGGCTCAAGTCATGATCCCTGGGGTCCTGGGATCAAGCCTCATATCGGGCTCTCTGCTCAGCGGGGAGCCTGCTTCCTCCTCTCTCTCTCTCTCTCTCTCTCTCTCTGCCTGCCTCTCTGCCTACTTGTGATCTCTGTCTGTCAAATAAATAAATAAAAATAAATTTAAAAAACCACTATTTTCACAGTAAATTTCATCCAGAACATTACCTTGAAAAATACTACCTTGAAAAAAAAAACAAGGAAGTAACTACCATACCTGGGAAGAGAGGCACTCAGGGGTTTTCTGGGAGCTGGCAGTGCTCTGGATCAAGGTAGTGGTTATCTGGTGTGACTTTATGATAATTGATAATAATAATAATAATATAATAAATAATATGATAATTAAACTATATATTAACGTTCTATGCAGTTTTCTATACATGTGTCATATTTCGGGAGAAAAGGTTTAAAATAAGATTTGTGTGTGTGTGTGTGTGTGTGTGTGTGTGTGTGTGAAGAAAACAATCAGAAAAGAATACCTGCTTGGATTTTTAGAGTGTCATATGTTTCTCAGATTGCTTTCAGACAGATGACACATTGTGAATCAAATAGGACTTCTTCTACTTGAACCAAAAGTTGTCTGAGGTCACATTTTTGTCTTTTTACATCTCCAAACTTTCTCCCAAAGCAGTATGTGCACTTTATACCACATTGATATTGATATGCAAACTAATGAAATCTTAAATAATTTTTTAAATTATGAAATATTTTAAATATATGAATACCGGGACTAAGAAAAACCTATGGATAAAATCTTAATTTGCCTAGTTTGTTTCAAACTTTCTTTCTTTTATAATTTTTTCTATTATTAAATTCAATTAGCCAACATATAATGTATCATTAGTTTCAGAGGTAGAGTTCAGTTATTCCTCAGAAGCATGTAACACCCAGTGCTCAGAAGCATGTAACACCCAGTGCTCATCATCATTATATGGATGGATCCATATAAATCCATCTCTTATATGGATAAGCACATACCCTCCTTAATGCCCATCACCCAGTTACCTCATCCCCCCACCCACTTCCTCTCCAGTTTGTTTCCTATAGTTAAGAGTCTTTCATGGTTTGTCTCCCTCTCTGATTTCTTCCCATTCAGTTTCTTAGACCCACTCTGTACCTCTCTCAGCTGCCATTCTTCTTCCTCTCTTCCCAAATTCTAATTTCCACGAGTTTTAACATTAAAAAAACCAAAATAAAAATAATTTTCCATATATATCTCCATAAACAGCATATAGATTTCTTTTGTAGGTTTAAAAACTTTGTTTAAATTTTATCATATTATAATACTTTTCTGTAACTTTTTGTTTTGGCTTAAAATTATATTTCTGATGTTCACCCATGTTAATACATGTAGTTCCTGGATGGTATTCTTGCTATAATACCACTATTATCTGATTTATTCACCCATTTGCAAAAACACTTTGATTGTATCAATTATTTTGCTGCTGAAATCATTGGTTATGGAACAGGGATTGCAGACTACAACCCATGGGCAAAAAGTAGTCCAGCACTTTTTTTTTTTTTTTAATAATCTTTATGCCAGTGTGGGTCTTGAACTCACAACCTCTAGAACAAGATTTGCATGTCTACCAACTGAGTCACCCAGGACAGAAACCGCACTACTACCTATTTTTGTATGGCCCATGAGCTAAGAATGATTTTTACAATTTTTAATAATTGAAAATATCAAAAAAGAATAATATTTTGTGACAATGACAATTGTATGAAATTCAAATCTGTGTTCATAAATAAAGCTTAATTGTAACACCACAATGCTCATTTAATTATGTATTTTCTAAAGCAGAACTGAATAGTTGTGGGAGAGACCATCGTATACTTCGTAAAGCCCAAATATTTACTATCTGATCCTTTACAGAAATAATTTGATTGATTCTTATTACATGAATGTATGTACATATGTAAAATTTTCTCTAGGATGTATTTCCAGAAGCTCATAGAGCTCATAGAGTGCTCGGTTCATCAGTCTTGCCATATATAAGCCAATTTGGTCTCCAGGTAATTATTTCAGCTCATACAACTACAAACAATGTATGAGAATTCCTATTGATTTACATACTTGATATTATCATGCTTTCAAGCTTTTGCTAGTTTGATTGGTGTAAAAGGGTATCTCATTATGATTCTTATTTGCATTTCCATAATTACTTAGGAGGATAATCATGTTTTAAGAGATATTTTGAATTGCCTTTTTACAAATTTTTCTAATTTTTCTTTCGGACAGTTTATCTTTTTCTTTTTTTCTTTTTTTTTTAAAGATTTTATTTATTTATTTGACAGAGAGAGAGAGATCACAAGTAGGTAGAGAAAGAGGGGGAAGCAGGCTCCCCACTGAGCAGAGAGCCCAACGCAGGGCTCGATCCCAGGACCCCGAAATCATGACCTGAGCCGAAGGCAGAAGCTTAACCACTGAGCCACCCAGGCACCACTGTTTATCTTTTTCTTAATGGTGATTTTAATTTTTGGATGAACATAAATACCTATTTTTAATGTAGTAGATTCCTTTTTGTGTCCTGTTTTAGAAATTCATTAAGATATTCCCTTACGTTATTATTGTTTAGAAACTTTATTATCTTACTTTTCATATTTGGATATACATTCTACAGAAAATGATTTTTTAGTGTATGGCATGAGGCAGAAGTCAAGATTTGTTTTCTATTCACAGATACATGATCAACCCAATTTTACTTATTAAACAGATTCTTTCCTATTGACTTTCAATGTTACCTTTGTGCATATGTTTGACCTTAAATTGTGGTTCTCTCTTTTGGTTCTGTTGATCTATTTGTCTATCCTTTGTGTCAATACAGTCTTAATTAAAAATATATACTTTCTGAGAGGCAGAGGAGGGCAGGACAGGTATCCCAGGCAGGAAAGGTGTGCAATATATGGATATAGTTTGGGGCACCTGTGTGGCTCAGTCGTTAAGCAGCTGTCTTTGTCTCAGGTTCTGATCCCCAGGTCCTGGGATCAAGCCTGCATGGAGCTCCCTGCCAGCAGGAGGCCTACTTCTCCCTTTCCCTCTGCTGCTCCCCTGCTTGTGTTCCCTCTCTCTGTGTCTCTCTCTGTCAAATAAATAAATAAAATCTTAAAAATATATATATATGGGTATAGGTGGTTCATGTACAGAATCCAGAGGCAATAGCAAAATAATTTATTTTTAATTGTCAACATATAGAATTTACCTTCAAATGCTCTACTGAGGAGCCATAGTTTCTGTTCACTAGAATAAACACCCTTTATCCCTCATTTCAGAATGTGTTTCTATCCATATGGCAGCTGTGAGACATCTGCTCTAAACTCTTGTACTCTAGTAAGGGTAAATCTTGCTGGATCCATTCACTCTCTTTTGCCTAGGTCCATGCATTTATAGGGCAATCTGATCAGGGCTGGGAAAAGTTAAGAAGCTTCTGTCAAAAAGAATTTACAGGGCACCTGGTGGCTTAGTTGTTAAGTGGCTGCCTTTGACTCAGGTCATGATCCCTGAGTTCTGGGATCAAGCCCCTCATTGGGCTCCCTGCTCAAATGAGAAGCCTGCTTTTCCCTTTACCACTCCCACTGCCTGTTCTCCCTCTCTTGCTATGTCTCTCTCTGTCAAATAAATAAATAAAATCTTTAAAAATTAAATTAAACTAAATTTAAAAAATAAAAAAAATTAATGCATGTGCTGCCGAAGTGAGCATGTAATATTAAAAAAAATTAAAAAGAAAAGAATTTACATTTGGCCTCAAAAACAACTCATCCCAGTCAGTTGATCAAATACAGTTTTGTTAATCAGGCAATCACTTTTTGACACAAATCTGGCTTTCTAAGAGACCTCCCTCCTTTTACTGGGGTAGGTGTCCTTTTCTGGGCCCTCACATTCCCTGGAGAAACTGTCTTCAAAGCTCTTATAACATTGAGCTATAAATTGTCTCTATACTGGTCTGTCTTCCTCTCTAGGTCATGAAAACCTTGAGGACCATGTCTTAGTCTTTTTCTCCTCTCTAGTTCCTAGCACAGCACCTGGAACAAAACTGACATATAACAGAATTACATATTTGAATACAAGAATTAATTTCAGACTCAATCTGTCATATATATTACTGACTTAAATAAGGCTGCATTGATAGTTTTTAGCTATGCCTGGAGATTAACTATTTGTGCACAGACATGGATTTGTGGTGAGAAGTTTGATAGTACAATTAAACTGAATATTCTGGAAGCAAAACATCAGAGAGTATTGACTATTAATTATAAAATATGATTTCTGATAATATAAAAACCAGATACCCTGAGGAACTGTCTTAGTCTATCACACATATTCACACACACACATGCACAGAGAGAGAGAGAGAGAGAGAGAGATGGATAAATCTTATTTAAAAGTCTCCGTAAATGTAGAGCTGAGCTGGCAAGAAAGTTACCTCCAGATAATGAGCATTGGGGATGATAGCTGCCTGAAGCATCCGACGTCCCTGGTGGTGTAGAGCTTTTGGCTTTAACTGATTGCATGCAAGAGACAGGAGACAAAACTGAAGGCTTATGTAAAGTGGCAAATCAAAATAAGATATTGGCATATAGTTGAGACTCTGAAACGTGTCATTCTAATGGAAGGATGAACTTGGGGCAAAACCCCTCCACCTAAAGGGAGATAATTAGGAAACATGCCAGTCTCAGCTTTATTTCTAAGTACAGTGGGGAAAATATTCTCTTGAGGTTTCTCCTAATCACACATCCACCATCATGCCAGAATTCACATTAGATAAACTAAAATTACAATTTAAAATGATGCCAGATTGTAGTGACTTGTTTAAAAAGCAAGAGAGTATCAAGAGTGTGCTCAAAGAACAAGAGAAAAAAAACAAGATCAAGAAATTAAAAAAAAAAAAAAGATCAGGTTGATGTAGGAAAAAAAAAAACATCAAAGGCAACATCCAAAAATGAAAAGTGTACCTAAGATAAGAAATTCAATAATTGTGTTAAATGTCAGATTGTCCATAATTAAAGAGGTAATTACTAAAATGGTAGAATTAAAAATCATATAGAGTATGGAACAAAGATATCGTGAGGGTTAAGTGTGTGTGTGTATGTGCACACGTGTGTCTGTGATGGCCAAGTTTATCTGTCAATTTGACTGGGCTACAGGGTGTTCAGGTTAAACCTTATTTCTGGGTGTGTCTGTGAGGGTGTTTTACGATGAGACTAGCATTTGAATCAATGCACTCAATAAAATAGATTGCCCTCCCCACATGTGTGGGCATCAAGCAAGCAGGTGAGGGCTTGAATAGAAAAAAAAAAAAAAAACAAAAACTGAAAAAAAACCCGTAGGATTTGTGACCTTTCTGCTTGCCTCTTTGAGCTGGGACATTAATTACCTCCTGCCCTTAAACTGGACTTTAAACCACTGACTCTCCTGGTTCTTAGACCTTTGGACTCAGACTAGAATTATACCACCAGCTTTCCAGGATCTCCTGCTTACAGATAGCAGACTGTGGGCCTTCTTAGTCTCCATAGTCACAGAAGTAAATTCTTCACAATAAAACTCTTCTTTCTCTCTCATTGTCTCTCTTGATCAATATAGATACAGATGCAAGTGTATCTTATTGGTTATATAGAGATAGGTAGATAGATCTTACTGATTGTGTTTCTCTGCAGAATGCTGATGAAAACAGATATTAAAATTTAAAGTTCTAGAGGTTAGAAATCCAGGATGAAGGTGCTGTTAGTTTCTGGTGGGCTCTCTCTTGTATATAGCTGCCTTTGCTCTGTTCATGTGCAGAGAAAGAGAGAGAGAGAGAGAGGGAGAGAGAGAAAGTCGTGAGTTCTGGTCCCTTTTCCTCTTCTCCCCCCCCCCAAAGATTTTATTTATTTATTTGACAAAGAGAGAGATCACAAGTAGGCAGAGAGGCAGGCAGAGAGAGAGGGGGAAGCAGGCTCCCTGCCGAGCAGAGAGCCTGATGCAGGGCTCCATCCCAGAACCCTGAAATCATGACCTGAGCGGAAGGCAGAGGCTTAACCAACTGAGCCACCCAGGTGCCCCCCCTTTCTTCTTCTTAACAAGAACACTAGTTCTATTGGATTAGGGCCTTACCCCTTTGATCCCATTTAACCTTAAGTACCTCTATAAAGGCTCTATTTCCAAATATAACCATATTGGGGGCTAGGGCTTTAATAAATGAATATTGGTGGGACACAATAGTCTATAACAATAGTCCATAAAAGTACATAAGACTAGGTAGAAAGGGGAAGAGATACAAAGACATGATGATTGAAAACTTCCAGAGCAAATGTTCAGTAAGCTTAAAAAATTCAAAGCAGCATAAATGACAAGAAATACATGCTCAGACACATCATACTAAAGCTACAGAATACCAAAGACAAAAATAATGGTAAGGGCAGATAGAGACGATTATCTACGAAAGAACCTCTATTGGACTGACAGCTGATTTCTCAGCTTCAATAACATAAAAAGATAATGCAATGATATCTTTAAAATCAACGTGAACTTAGAAATATAGATTCAGTAAAATCTTTTTAAAAATAATAAATGCAAAATAAAGATATTTTCTGAAAAACTAAGACTGAGAATTCTCACTGAAAGAAGTCTTACAAGGATGCCTAAGTGGCTTAGTCGATTAAACATTTGCCTTCAGCTCAGGTCATGATCCCAGGGTCCTGGGACTGAGCTCTGCATCAGGCTCCCTGCTCAGCCAGGAGTCTGCTTCTCTCTCTACCTGCTGCTCCTCCTGCTTGTGCTCTCTCTCTCTCTGACAAATACATAAATAAAATCTCAAAAAAAAAAAAAAAAGAAAAGAAAGAAAGAAACCATACAGAATATATTCCAGAAGAATGACAGGAACCCAGAAAGGTCTGAGATGAAAGAATGGTAAACAAAGGAAATAGTAATTATGCGGGTAAATAAAACCAAATGTTTACTGTATAAAATAATACTGGGAGCCAATTGTAGGGCTATAAATTAAAAACAAAATACTGGAAAATAATAACACATAGGTGGGGTAGGGCTGATCAGAGTTATAAAGAAAATATTCTAAGCCCTTGTGACGATCCAGAAAAGGATAACTGCACTGGTTAACTATGGAATTTGTTTAAAAAGCATGTGAGGGGCGCCTGGGTGGCTCAGTGGGTTAAGCCGCTGCCTTCGGCTCAGGTCATGATCTCGGGGTCCTGGGATCGAGCCCCACATCGGGCTCTCTGCTCAACAGGGAGCCTGCTTCCCTCTCTCTCTCTCTGCTTGCCTCTCTGTCTACTTGTGATCTCTCTCTGTCAAATAAATTAAAAAAAAAAAAAAAAAGTTTAAAAAAAAAAATAAAAAGCATGTGAAAATTTTGAGAATAACCCTGAAAAAATAGAAATAGACAAAATTTTCCAATTTATAGAGAAATAAAACAAAAAACTCAGTCAAAGCCAAAAGAAGGCAAGAAACAAAGAGAGACAAAGAGAGGGAAAGAGAAAGTGGAACAAATGGGAAACACAAAATAACATGAAAGAAATTCAGAGAAATAAATGGTTACAAAAAATATAGTGGAACAGGGGCGCCTGAGTGGCTCAGTGGGTTAAAGCCTCTGCCTTCAGCTCAGGTCATGATCCCAGGGTCCTGGGATTGAGCCCCGCATCGGGCTCTCTGCTCCGTGGGGAGCCTGCTCCCTCCTCTCTCTGCCTGCCTCTCTGCCTAGTTGTGATTTCTCTCTGTCAAATAAATAAAATATTTAAAAAAAAAATACGGTAGAACATTCCAGCTGAAATACAAAAAACTGCTGCTCTAGGATAAAAAAGAAATCCATCTCTATGCCATTTACTTTATAAATATCTATAGTTTGAGATAACATTTCAACACAAAGGCTAAAAGTAAAAAATTAAAAGAACACCTGGCTTGCTCAGTTGTAGTTCAAGCTCCACTTTGGGTATAGAGATTTTTAAAAGAAACTCTTAAAAAAAAAAAAAAAGTAAAAGATTTTTAAAAAGAGAGTGATTTAACCAGTAAATGTTCACCAAAAGAAAGCAGTATATCTATATTAAGTAAAAGAGATGTTAAGCCAAAAAGTATAAACAGAGATGAGAGACATTCTAAGATGATAACACCATCCACCAAGAAAATTTAACAACTATGAACTTCTATGCACCTAATAAAGGAATTCTAAATTATGTAAAGTAAAAATAGACAGAAATTTAAGACACCCAGACACTGCCAAATTCCATGTCATATAGATTTTAATACATTTATCTTAGTAATTGAGAGCAATAGATGCTCCCTCAAAATCAGTAAAAGTATTAAAAATTGAAGCACCACAATTTCATAAGTTTAGTATAATGGAGAAGTATAGAAAGTGAATTGTAACCAAGAATTAGAGACTCCCCATTCTTTCCAAATGCCTAAAGATAGAAAACTAATACTGTCCATAAAATAGATCTCAACTAATTTCAGATTAGTGTTATTAGAACAACCATGATCTCTAAGAATTCAATTAAATTAGAAATAATATAAAAACATAATTATAAATATTCTCTATATAAAATTAAAAATGCTTCTGTTTATCAAAATGTATAGAGTACAGACAATTTGTTACACAGAGAAACCTGTGTCTTTAAACGCATATTAATGAAAAGAGAAAAACTAAAAATGAATGATTTAGGCAACCAACTTGAAAAGTTAGAAAAATAACACAATAGGCCTAAAGAAAGAAGGAAATAAGAGAGTAAAAGTAGAAAATGAAATAGAAGACAATGACATCATAAAAGAACCAATAAAGCAAAAAGTTTATTTCTTTGAAAATACTGATAAAATTGCAAAATTTTAGACAAAACCAATCAAGACATAAAGAGAAGAGGCATAAATAAGCCATATTTGGAATGGAGAGTGGGGGACATTACAGATAAAACAGGAAATAAAACGATAATTAAGAAATAGGAATAACTGGGGCGCCTGGGTGGCTCAGTGGATTGAGCCGCTGCCTTCGGCTCAGGTCATGATCTCGGGGTCCTGGGATTGAGCCCCGCATCTGGCTCTCTGCTCCGCAGGGAGCCTGCTTCCTCCTCTCTCTCTGCCTGCCTCTCTGCCTACTTGTGATCTCTCTCTCTGTCAAATAAATAAATAAAATCTTTAAAAAAAAAAAAAGAAAAGAAATAGGAATAACTATGTGGATAGATTTGAAAGTTTAGACAAAAGAAAACCTTGAGAAAATATCAATCATAATCAGACTGATATGATTACAGAATGGTAAGAATTAGAAATTGACTAAGACTATAAAGGCTCATACCAATCAGGGGTAACTTTTTAGATGATCCTTCCAAGATTATTTGGATACCTTCTGACCAGAAAAGGGAAGATTGTCTGAATTCTCAAATTTCATGCTAAACCTGTGATGGTATGATGAAGGACAAACTAAATATTATTCAAATAAGGTGCGAGTGGGGTGCGAAAGGGCTAAATATCAGCACCCTAGCAACCGTGGGAGGTAATATGAAGAATTATATTAGTTCCTATTAAAAGAATGTTCCTAGGGGCACCTGGGTGGCTCAGTGGGTTAAGCCTCTGTCTTTGACTCAGGTCATGATCTCAGGGTCCTGGGATCAAGCCGTGCATCGAGCTCCACACTGGGTTCTCTGCTCAGCAGGGATCCTGCTTCCTGCTCTCTCTCTGCCTACTTGTGATCTCTCTCTGTCAAATAAATAAAATCTTTTTTAAAAAATGTCCCTACTGCTCATTTTTGTTCATTATTTTGTGCATCAGAAATTTCAAGTGTCCATTGATACAGCACTACCTTTGGAGTCAGAGTTTTTCCCAACTCGATCAAAGCTGGAGTGATATTAGCTTTGCAGGCTCCCCGGTGCAGTAAAAAGTCTTTTTTTTTTTTTTTTTAAGATTTATTTATTTATTTGACAGAGAGAGAGATCACAAGTAGGCAGAGAGGCAGGCAGAGAGAGAGGAGGAAGCAGTCTCCCTGCAGAGCAGAGAGCCCGATGCGGGGCTCGATCCCAGCATGACCTGAGCCGAAGGCAGCGGCTTAATCCACTGAGCCACCCAGGCGCCCCAGTAAAAAGTCTTAATATTACAGACTTCTTCACATGACTGAGAGTTTCCACCATCTTTGTCTCAGAAAAGGAGAGTGGTGAAGAGAGGCCCTGGAGTGGTAAAGCTCCCTCAGTGGAGACCAGGGGAGAGAAGACTAAGTGGCCAGTGGTCTCCATAGAGCTTTCAGAGAAAAACCTTTTCTCTTTCAGTAGATAGCTGCTGGGCCTGCCCATCTTTATGAATTAAGGATCTGACAGAACCCACTCATTGTGGGCAGTCCTAGGTGTATGGTCACTTGGTGTCATGGTTGATTATCCCTTTCTCAACCATAGCCCAGGAACATGCCAGGAGCTATTTTTCAAAAGACATAGTAATTTATGTTCTAGATGACATGGCTTTGTTCCAGAACTCCAGGGACCTGAATTCTAATTATCCCTTTAAGACTTTCTATAAACTCTACATTATTATATCTTTACCACTCTTGATAGGGTCTGCTGGATATTAAGGCCCTAGTTGCAGTGTTGTATATACCAAAGCCTATACCTTCTATGGAACTCTTTGCTATTTAGACCACTCTGAAATCTGGTAGTTCTCCCTGTCATTAGTATGTGGGTCAGAGCAGAATTTTTAGGGATATAACAATGGTTCTAGACCAGGAATGATTTTGCTCCCCAGGGGACATTTCGCAGTATGAAGCCATTTTTTATTTTCATGACTAGAATAGGAGGAGTACTATTGGCATCAATTTAGGTAGAAGCCAGGAATACTGCTAAACATCCCGCAATGCCCAAGACAACTCCCAAAGAATTATTTGGTCCAGTAGTGCCAAAATTGAGAAAATCTGGTGTAGAAAGTGTTGCCTTGAGAGCATGAAGCCCACCAGGTGCTGTGCTTCCTTATTTGTAGTATGGGATACAAGATGCAGCAAATTTCTCTTATTTTGCAGGTAATATCCAGCCTGACCACTGGACTCCTAAAAACTCTGCTAAAGTGAGAGTTCCCTAATCCTTACTCGGTTTATCTCTTTCCTCTAGAGTATATTATTTTATCAGGGACTGTAGCATACTACCTATCTTTCAGTCAACCTGCCCAATCAGGAAAATATCAATAGAATGGATCAAAGTGATATTCCATAGGACGTCCAGACACTCAAATTTCTTCAAAATGCATTATAAGAGATGTTAATTGACATTGTTTTAAGGTAAAACTGTAAATGAATATTGTCAGCTGTACATGGATGAAAATGTTTCTGATTCTCTTTCCTAACTGGGTATATTCTCATTGTTGCCAAATCAATGTCCATGTAACGTGTATTACAAGTATTACTAACATGCTCTACAATTATATGTCTAACATAACAGCTGTTATTAGGACTACTATTTGGTTGAGCTTACTAAGTCTATAATCATTCTTCAGTATCCACTTTGTTTCTTTAGGAGCCAGACTAGCGAATTAGAAATTTGATAGAGACTACCACACTTTGCATTTTTAAGGGTGATATTAATCCCTTCCACTCCCATTTCTGGGATGAGATAATGTATTTTCTTTACTATCTTGGCTAAATGTTGAAGATAGGATCATATCTTGGCTTTCTCACTACAGTAACACTTGCTCCCTAGGTCAAGGACCACATGAGGGTTAGTCTAACCACCAAGTACATCAATCCCAAATACACACTTAAAGAGTCAGTCAAATAACCACTGTGGGGGTCTGTTGAAACAGTGGACCCACTATAAGCTGGACTTTGGACAGGGTTCCTCTTACTTGCCCCTATATACTCCCATACTAAAAAGGGGGTTTTTAGGCATCAAACATCAACTCAGACCTTGTGTCTAATATTCCTCAAAATATAAGATCCTCCATTTTCCCTAGTGTACAATCAATTACCTATCTGAATAGCCTACGCCGTTTTGGGAAATTACAAGGGAGACCTAATATATACTTGCTGAGATATTGTAGGGTCTTTCCTCCTAGAGATCTGTTTACCTCTTAGTCAGTTGATTCTAGGTCTGAACATTGGCTCAGTTCAAGCAACTGAACAAAGGATTTTTAACTTTTATTGGAGGTTGCCATTGGCCTCTCGCTTCTCCACACCTGTTAAGAATATCTTAGATATTAAGTAGCACCATCTCTGAATGTTCATCTCTTTTGCAGGAAGGGTTGCTGTGTTCTGTTACCAATCTCCACAATTTCCTGGTTAAGCCTTCATGGCTCTCTCTTCAACCTTAGAGATCAATATGGTAAGTATATCTCTGTGGCTTCTGGCAGTTGAGTGTGCTACCTGCTTTGAGATGCCATTATTCCTATTGCTATGAATAAGCTCAATTCTGTGACCACCTCTCCTACTATCGTTTCCAGCCTGTGGATGAGAAGAACGACCAATAAACTCTTTGTGATACTGGTGTCCCTCTTGTAAAAACATTCCTGACAGTCAAGGGGCTCCTGGGTGGCTCAATCTGTTAGGCCTCTGACTCCTGATTTCAGCCCAGGTCATGATCTTGCAGTCAGTCTTGGGATTTGAATCCTTAGCACAAAGTCAGCTTCAGATTCTCTCTCCTCCCTCCCACTCTGTACTCAAAGCTCACTAAATAAAATCTTAAAAAAATTAAACCACACAAAACATTCCTGATTCTTGTAAAATGTAAGGCCACAGGGTCTTTCTTGGTGAATACAGAAAGGTCTGGCTCCTAATATCTGCTCATGCCCACCCACTACTTGATCATTGGCTATAGATGCCCAAGAATAGTATGTCTTGGGTTTAAATTTTTTTTTTTTAAGATTTTATTTTATTTATTTGACAGACAGAGATCACAAGCAGGCAGAGAAGCAGGCAGAGAGAGAGAGAGGAGGAAGCAGGCTCCCTGCTGAGCAGAGAGCCCGACACGGGGCTCGATCCCAGGACCCTGGGATCATGACCTGAGCCGAAGGCAGAGGCTTTAACCCACTGAGCCACCCAGGCGCCCCTGTCTTGGGTTTAAATGTTGTAGTGAATTCTGGGAGTACAGCAGCTGAGAAAGATCAATTGACTGCAATCCTAAAGGCAATTCTTGAAAGCTTTGAGCAGTGCACTTCCATGGCTGCCATATGGACCTGATTTTTAACTGAGAAAGAAGCACTAGGGCAATAGGAGTTAATGAGATAAGGATCAGGACAACTTGTTTGTGCAACTTAATTGGCACTAATGCCCCCTCACAGAGGTACCATCTTATGACAAATTGGTGCTGAATCTGTCCTTCACAAATTCCTTCCTGACTTTATGACCTGACAAATTTAACAGAACCTACCTTATTTTAGACAGTTCTGGCCACATGGTTACTTGGTAGCCATGGTCATATTCTTTTTCCAGGGTGTAGAGCATGCAAAAAACTTCTTGAACAGTATGTTCTCTATAGGAGATGGTATGGATTGCTCCCAAACCCCGAGTCTATGTTGTAATTCTCCTGTTGGGGCATTCCATAAACTCTACATTCTGTCATAGGGTTTTTCTAAAAATATAGGCAACTGCTTATTTCTTCTCATACCTTCTCATAACTCATATCTTCTCAAAGATTTACTCTGTACATTTGTTTTCTACTTCATTAGTTTTTACTTTTTCCCCCCTGCTGATAATTCAGGTTTCCTAATATATGAATTCAAAGCTATGAATTCTGCTTATTTATGTGCAAAGCCATAGATCTCCACAATTCAACACATCACAAGATTTGATGTTTTCATTTCCTTTTAGTTCAAAATATTTCCATTTTTTAATATTTTTTCAGCCATGAACTATTTTTTTTTACAAGTATATGCTTAATTTCCAAACATTCGGGGATTTTATCTTGCTGTTAACTTTTATCTTAATTTTTATCTTAATTTTAATATAACCAGAGAATAAACTCTATATGATTTTAATCCTTTGAAATTTGAGATTTCCTTTGTGGTTCAGCATGTATTCAATTTTGTAGTTTCATGTAATTATCTACAGTTATAGGGTGCAGTGTCTAACATGGGTCCTCTACATCATGTTTTCTTATCATGTTGAATCTTTAATACTTTTACTGTTATTTTAATTTGCTTGTCCCATGTGTTACTCTCTTACTCGGATAGTGGAGATCTAGCTCTCCTTGTATTTCTAACATATGCTTTGGCTTTATTTATTTTAATGGTATGCTACTCAGTGCTTACAAATTTAGAATTACTATCTCTTCCTGCTGAGTTAAACCTTTACCATTTTTTTTAAAGATTTTATTTATTTATTTGAAAGACAGAAATTACAAGTAGGCAGAGAGGCAGGCAGAGAGAGAGAGGAGGAAGCAGGCTCCCCACTGAGCAGAGAGCCCGGTGCAGGGCTCGATCCCAGGACCCTGGGATCATGACCTGACACGAAGGCAGAGGCTTTAACCCACTGAGCCACCCAGGTGCCCCTAAACCTTTACCATTTTTAAGTGTTCTCTATCTCTATGCTTTTTACCTTCTTACATTTTACTGTCTGACAATAGTATGGCAATATCAGCTCTTAGCATTTGCATGATACATCTTTTTCATAAAGTGCTTTATACTTATCTATTAAGTCATATACTTTTTCTCTTATTCCATAAACGCACATTACAGTGACTGATTTTTGAAAGTTAAATCAACTCTGTATTTTCCTTTTAACATCTTGCTAAATAAGATTTTTCACTTATATATATGATAGTGCCCTATAATTATGTCATCATTGAATTTATTTATCAAGATGTTAGCCTCATAAAATCAATTCCAGTGTTTCCTTTTTTAATTCTACTAAAGACATTATAAAACATGTGTGCTATTTCTTCCTTTAGTAAAATTCACCAGCAAAGGTATATTGGCTTATGAATGCATATAAACTTTGAAGTTATAAATTCATTTCAGTAGATATCAAATTAGTAGTAATTCCTACTCTTTTCTTGCATGTTGTGCTTTGAGGGAATTTTTCTATTTCATTCAGTTTCAAGTATATTGGCATTCATTTGTTTATAATACCATCTTTTTCCTTTTAATCTTCCTGTATCCTTATGATTTTTGGTGAGGACCTGGTAAGTGTGATTTTGTCATTTTCTGAATCCAGTCGACTTCCCATATCACTTATTTAGAACATTAAATTTTCAAACTCAATGCACTTAATATGTTTGGATGTAATGTACCATAATATATTTTTGTCCTATTTTTCTGTTTCCTTTTCTCTTTTTAAGGATTATTCCATTTCCCCCCTTTCTACTGAAAATATATAGTGAGGGGAAAGTCTTGTCATAAATTTAATTGAACTTTCCAGAAAAAGCAGAGAGAGAAAGTAGTAGTATATAAATAGATAATAGCTGAGCTCTTTCCACAACTATCAAATCACAAACAACTGATTCAAGGGCTGTGAATCAACAGAAAGCAGGAAAATACATAACGAAGCAGATCAAAATAAAACTAAACTAAAACTAAAATTAGACTGAAAATTAGACAAAAGCAATGAGAAAAAGGATAGAAAGAGTACCCCCTTAGACTACAAACTGCTTTCTTGATCATATTAGAAGCCAAACAATGTGAAATGTCTCCCTAAAATTCAATAGCAAAAAAAAAAAAAAAAAAAAGTAGCTATTAAGAATAAAAGTAAAAGACATTTTTAGATGAAGTAGAAAATGCTCTTAAAATACATTATCCAATGTTTCTGATGGCCTTCTGTAGTTATAAGTGGGCAGGAATTAGATTTCAAGGCCTCAGTGTTTCTACAGTTTTGCAAATTTGATGTCCTACACAAAATAACAAGATGTGTACAGACAGCATGAATTAAAACTAATGAACAACACAGACTATATGCTAAGCCCAAGGAAATAAATGTCAAGATGGAGAATTTCAGCAGATGACTACAAAAAGAGAGAAAAGTACCAAGTGGAAGTTAAAGAACCGAGAAATCTATTAACTGATTTTAAGGACTCGGGATTAGCTTATAGTAGATTAGACACAGCTGAAAATATAATTCATGAATTAGAAGTGGTTAATAGAAAATAGAATAAAAGATTGAGAACAGACCCCTAAAGATCCGGAGTTGCACACTCTACTGAGCCAGCCAGGAACCCTGATCTTATTATTTTTTTAATGGCCTTCATATTGATATGTTTTTTTTTTTAAAGATTTATTTATTTGACATAGAGAGATCACAAGTAGATAGAGAGGCAGGCAGAGACAGAGAGAGGGAAGCAGGCTCCCCGCTGAGCAGAGAGCCCGATGCGGGACTCGATCCCAGGACCCTGAGATCATGACCCCAGCCGAGCGGCTTAACCCACTGAGCCCCCCAGGAGCCCCCATATTGATGTTTTGAAACAAATTTGCCCATTTGTTTTCCTAGGCGTCCTAATCTGGAGGATTGGTCCAAATGATACTACCTGGCATTACTATAAATGGAAATCTCTTCTTGTTTTATGCCACTTACATTCTAACCATATAGGATTCTGATTTTAAGGCAAATACAGCATAAGAAGGGTGGGAACTGCAGTAAAGACATAAACTTTTATAACTAAATTTTGCTCCTTCCCTTTCAAATTTCATGTTACGTTCACATAAAATGATTGATTTAACTTTCTTTTTTGGAGGGATGGCCCTTGGAGTTATCTATTGTGCCAATTTCACCGATGTCATTTTATCATTCAAGTCAAACCAACCCTGCATTTTTAATCATAGCATATTATCCTTTTTGTATATTGTTAGTTTCAACTTGCTAAATTTTTGGTAAGGATTTAAAAAAAATCTATATTCAAGAGATATATTGGTCTGTAGTTTTCTTCTAATATTCTTTTATATAGTTTTGGTATCAGGTTAACACTTGTATTATAGAATTAGATGGCACAATGTTCCTCTTCGATTTCCTTGAAGAGACAGTAGAAATAACATGTAGTCAGTTAATGAAATCACATTTACAGTAGCCAAAGAAATGTGTGCAGAGGAAACTTGTTGAATACTATTAGCTTTTTGGCGAGAACAATTGCATCACTTCTCGGCCTTTTGGCTAAGATCAAGTGTGGCGAGAACAATTGCTTAGTTTAGAACTAGGTAACATCCATTTAAAAACAATGCAAACAATTCCAAGTGGTTTTCCTTGAGTCACAGATTTTTTAAAAAAAATATTTAATTAATTTCTTTGAGAGAGAGAGAGAGAGTTAACAAGTAGGCAGAGAAGCAGGCAGAGAGAGGGGGAAGCAGGCTCCCTGCTAAGCAGAGAGCCCGATGTGGGGCTCGATCCCAGGATCCTGAGATATCGACCTGAGCCGAAGGCAGAGGCTTAACCCACCGAACCACTCAGGTGCCCCTCCTTGAGTCACAGATCTTACCCGTATGGCTTAGTTACTATCTACTCAGTCAATGCTGAGTTTGAACTGATTAAACAACCTCTAAGGATGTTTTGTGGAACAACCAAAGCAAGCTGAGAAAATGTTCAATACAACCTTAAATAGAATCTGTTCTTACAATTGATGGTGGTAAAATATAGGTGTAAAATAGATTGATTAGACAAATTGATCAAGCTTTTGCAACGTTAAGGCTTCAAACCTGTGGTTATTCATTATATTATTTAAAGGTCCTTTACAGAAAATATTTGAACCTATCATGTTATTAAACTAGCAGTATCAGTGCTTGACTTCATCAATATTTACACATGTATCCATTGTAAATATCATGAATTTGTCAGAAGAAGCCACATGCCCTGATTTGCTGCAGTGTTCATTTCATGATAATTAATATTGATTGAATCACAAGCAAATCTCGATGCTTTATATATTTTCTATACTATCAGAAATTAAAATAAAAAAATTTCAATTCCAAATCTGTATTAGATGTATTTTCCAAGCCCACATTAATAGTCTAGCAGTTTTTGGACCTTTATGGACTTGCAAAGGAAATTTATTTAACCATGTGATTGTGGAATTTCCACATAACCTTTAATTGGAAATGATTAATTTATAACATAATGACATTTAAAATTTTTATTTATGGACATTTGTTTTTTCCTAATTTAGAATATCCTTGCTTTTGGCCTTCTGGGCTGCAAAGCATAAAAGGTTTACCATCTCCTAACACTGTTTGCCAACTATATTTCAATTAAAAAATATAATATTTACCATCTGACCCTTCATAAAGTTTGCCAGTCCACATGCTAGTACTTCAAACTAGCAAGTTTTTCCTATGAATTAAGTGAAGTAAGATGCCCTTTGCTCAACACATTCTTAGATGTTCTCCTCAGAATTTTTCTCAAATATATCCATATAATTTCTGAGCTGCATAGAATCTATAATGTGCAATTTCATCTTATTCTGTGAGCAGCTTTCTCACTTTATAGATTTTCTTTCATTTATGAGTTCTGACATATACTGCAAACTCATGCCAAGGCCTCTCCCCCAGTAAGTGCACCAATAGTGACTCAGGTACTATGGTCATATCAATCTGTTGGGGAAGGCCTTACACCCCCCTGCTCCCCATGCACCTTTTCTCCTTTGTCAGTCTGCTGATGCTGCTATGGTATTTTCTAGAGAAGTTACTACATAATGCATTCTCTGACATATATTTAAAATAAGATTTCTCCATGAAGGGGCCCTTATTTTGTAAACACAGTTTTTCCACTCATTTTCTGATACTGAAATTTACTTGAGCAATTAGTGTTTTCCTACTCACATGTATACGGTTTCACTCTGTGAATTTTCTGATACACTTGGCATTGTGACTTGGAAATGAAGAAAACACACAATGCATTCATAAAATATCTCCACACTATGAACTTCTACGTGCAGCTGTGTTATATCTTTTGCTGTGTAAATTATCCCCAAAATGCGGCAGCTTAAAACACTTATACTCCTGAGGGTCAAGAATCTGGGGGAAGCTTAGTTTCATAGATCTAGTTCTGGTTATCTTTTGAGGTTCCACTCAAGGTATCAGCTGGGGGCAGAAGAATCAGCTTCCAAGTTCATTCATCAAATAGAGGGGATGCCCAAGAGGGGAAACCATAGTCCTTTGTAATTTCGTCTTGGACATGACATATCATCACTTCCGCTGTGCTACTGGTCACAGAAGACCAATCTTGGTAGAATGTAGGGGATCATACAAATATGTGAACACCAGACACCAGGGCCTCAGGGGCCATCTTGGGAGCTGGCTATCACTTAGTAAGCCAGTTTAACTTGAGGTTGATGGACTTGCCAAACTCAGTATGTAATACAGTTTCTCTCCAGTATGAATTTCATGTACACAGAGTTCTGACTTTTGGGTGAAGGCTCTTCCAGTCATTGCATTCAAATGGCTTCTTGCCAGTGTGGTGAAGATCTTTCCAAATTTCGGTACATTCATGGTTTTCTCTCCAGTGTGAGCATTACAGTGTTCAAAGATATGTCATCTTTTGGTAAATGTCTCTACATTTTAAATGCACATGTAGGATTTTTGTTCTGAATGGTTGCAAATATTCAACCACTGTGTGACTTCAATTTCCCAGGTACCATGTTTCTTTCCAGTACAAATGGTCTAATGTTCAAATGGCTTCTGAATGGAGACCTGCTCACATTCTGTACACACATAATTCTTTTACATGAATTCTTCAAAGGAACTAAGTACTCATTGGTGGGCAAGGTCTCTCCTACTTTATTTCTTCTTGGCCTATATCCTCAACTTTATTTTCCACAGAGGTCTTAAAGAGGTTGGGCTGTCTTTAAGTTCCAATCAGAGTTGCTAGAACAGCTGGATTAATCTTCGGACTGAGCTCTCAGGTTCTACTTCTTTTTATCTGAGACACCAAAACCTAAAAACCTTGTAGGTTTTAGAGGGAACTTGATTTGTGATCAGTCTTTCAGGAACTATAGTTGGAAATCTCAGTAACAGTAAACTCCCTAAGGACGACTTCTGCTTTCCTTGGCTTTTATTGAAGGCCTACTGGTGATGATGTACCTTACCTTTTGTCTACAGCTGTTATTTATTCTACAAGTACATTTTCTTTGGCAGATACTGCTCCCCATCCTCCCCATACTGCCAGCATTTTAAAGACGTCATTCCATTGTCTTCTGTCCTCGATCATTTCTATTGAGATATCAACTGTCAGTCTTATTGATGATCCACTTAAGATAATGTATCTTTTTTCTAGCAGCTTTAAAAATAAGGCCCATCTTGGATTTTCACCACTTTGCCATGGGTACCTACACATAGTTTCAAACATTTAGTTCTGCTTGACTGGTACTGGCTGAACTTTATGGGTTTTCATCATTTTTGCAAAATTGCTTTCTAGACATATCCTCAAGCATTGTTTCTGCTCTAATTACTCTTCCCTCCCCCTACGACTCCAAATTACGTCAAACATTTTGAACATATCCTGATTGATAATGTGCAGTGAAAATCCTGTCTTCTGGCTAATTTTTTCTGGTGCACACTATCTGTTATCTCACCTAGGGAGTTCTTTGCCCCCTTGCATTTAAGTAGGCTCCATACCCAGTGTGCAACCCTATGTGGGGCCTGAACCCACAGCCCTGAGATCAAGACCCAAGCCAAGATCAAGTCATATACTCAATGGACTGAGCCACCCAGGGGTCCCTGATCTAGGAAGTTCTTGACTTTTGAGTTCTAGAGGTTCTTTCAAACAAAAATCATTCCTTGATGAAAAATTTCACTATTTCAATATGTCAACCCTATTTTCTTTCACTTTAAATCACAATTATTTAAAAAGTCATAGTTCTACACAATCTAATTTGGATACAATCATACATTTCTTTCCCCTCTTGTCAGTCATATAATTTTGTTGCTTCACATACCTAGTAATCTTTGAACTGTATGCTGGATATTGTGTATAAAAGAACTGTAGAGGCTCCAAGACTGTTTATTCCTCTTGAAAGAGTTCCCCTTTGCTTTGTTAGGCAGACTTTTGGTTAGATTTAGCCCAAACTCATCTCTCTGCCTAGAGTATAAGCCTAGAGAAGTTTTTGGTTGAGAAGCCGGATGGATTTTTGTTTCCTCAGCCTTGAAAGACTGCAAAGGATACAGTTTTACCTTTCAGAATTTTTCAGCTTAGCTTTTTAGCCCAAATTTCACATTTAACAAACTTGGTAGAAAAACTGGCTATTCTTTTAAGGCTTTCAAACCTTCCAACTTTGTCACTCCCGTTCTATGCAATCAGTAAAAGCATAGCTGGTTTCTCTCCCTAACATGGCCCTTTACCTGGGCCAAATCCTGATGCCCAGACTAAGCCCAGCTTCTACAAAGTAAACTAGAGTGTAAAAGTTTGTGATCTTCCACTAACCTCTGAATAATTCTTGAGTCGTGTACACCCTCCTTCCACATCACATACCTTTTAAGTATGGCTTTTGAAAATTATCCTGCTTAATAGATGGTATGTTGTTGACCTGAAGTGAGCCATATCCTCTCATGTGAAAAACTGAAACTCTACAGTGTTTTTTTTCTAAGATAAATAATTAAAAGTGGTAGAAAAATTAAAATTGTGACTTTGGAAAACTCAGAATGTATAAATCTACAATAATGAATACATTCTGGGGTGCCTGGGTGGCTTTAGTTGTTAAGCATCTGCCTCTGCTCAGGTCTTGACCCCAGAGTCCTGGGATCAAGGAATGCATTGGGCTCCCTGCCCAGTGGGAAGCCTGCTTTTCCCTCTCCCATTGCCCCTGCTTGTGTTCCCTCTCTTGCTGTCAAATAAGAAATCTTAAAACACACACACACACACACACACACACACACACACAGCAATGCAAATCACTCCGTATCCTCCAATTCCTTTGATTATCAGTTTCCTCTTTGATGGAACCTTTTTTTTTTTTAAGATTTACGTATTTGAGAGAGAGCACAAGTACGGGGGGTAGCAGGCAGAGGGAGAGAGAGAAGTAGGCTCCCCAAAGAGCAGGGAGCCTGATGGGGGCTCGATCCCAGAACCCTGGGATCATGACCCAAGCTGAAGGCAGTAGCATAACCAACTGAGCCACCCAGGCACCCCGGACGGAACCTTTTAATTCACAAAGAGTTAAGGAGGGAGAAGACGAAACAGTTGAATTTTCTAAGTAATAACAGTAAAAGCTTCCTTAATAACATGCCCAGATCTCTGCCATTAAAATACTGTTTTGACTAGTTTATGACAACTTACAGCCATGAAATTGCTAACTATTAAGTCTACATATTGACACAAAGTTAAGTTTAAATTTGAATGCCAAGGTTTTTTCTATGTAATGAACCGTTCTCATACAAACTTTTTCTTCCAGAAATTCCATTTAATCTTCCCCAGATGGAATACACGTAAGCACGTAACTGGGAATAAATCTCTTATTCTTGCACCTCAGAGATTTGTATAGTTGGATGACTTCCGGAGAGCTTAAATAGTTTCCACTAGTGATTCTGAGACTTGGGAACCATGGCTATAAACAGAAGAATACTCAAAAGCCAGCACATTCTGAAAACTTCTAACGTTATTCTTAGTTGAAGGAACTTGCTTGAATTTGTCTGAATCTTTTACACCTCATATGGTATTTAAGTAGATTAAAAATAGCGAAAAGATTCAGAAGCAGAAACTTACATTTTGAAGAGATCATCCATTAAATAGTGGTCACATATTTCCAGATCCATTACGGACATGATTTTGGCATTTTTTGCTAGTTGTTTAAATATTTTAACTATTTCAGTAACATCACAATCTACTCTAGTATTTAATGTATGCTCATGATTAATGTATAGTGTGTAGAGATGCAATTACCACCACCAAAAATATTAACTGTAAGGAGCACCTGGGTGGTTCAGGTGGTCAGGCATCTAGCTCTTGATTTCAGCTCAGGTCATCTCAGGATTGAGCCCTGTGGTTCTGTGCTCAGTGGGGAGTCTGGTTTAGATTATCAACTTCTCCCTCTGCCACACTCTCCCTTGTCCAGCTAAAAATACGTAAATCTTTAAAAAAAAAAAAATGTTACTTCATCTTTAAGAACAGAAGGCGGGGCATGCCTGGGTGGTTCAGTTGCTGAAGTGTCCAAGTCTTGGTTTCAGCTCATAATTTGAGTCATGGGACTGAGCCTTGCATTGGGCTTTGCTCTGGGCATGGAACCTGCTTGGAATTCTCTCTCTCTGCCCCTCCCCTGCTCACAGCCTCAGTTTAAAAAAGGAAGGAAGGAAGGAAAAGAAAAGAAAAGGAAAAGAAAAGAAAAACTGTGGAAGCAACTTAATTCTGATATATATATTTTATATATATATATATATATATATAATTCTGATATATATATCACCAGTCTTAAACACTGGATGTAATGCTTCAATAACTTACTATGATCTTTTAAAGAACTATTCCACATAGCTCATTTATTTTATCACAACTAAAAAAGATAATTCCCTTTGGGAATAAAGGGTGCTAAAATAGAGGACAATTATCACCACCCTCTGTAAAATATAACTTCAGCCTATATTATTTGGAGTTAATCTATCATAAATTACTACATACAACTGGAAACTTGGAAGATTGGATTTTACTAACAATCTATGCCAGGGATCATCTGGTCTATGGGGCAATTTCAGTCAGTCTGCTGCGTATTTTCTGTATACAGAGTTTTTTTTTTTTTTTTAAGATTTTTATTTATTTATTTGACAGAGAGAGATCACAAGTAGACAGAGAGGCAGAGACAGAGGAGGAAGCAGGCTCCCCGTGGAACAGAGAGCCCGATGTGGGGCTCGATCCCAGGACCCTGAGATCATGACCCCAGCCGAAGGCAGCGGCTTAATCCACTGAGCCATGTTCCTTTATTTTTCTATATTGTTTATGGCCTTTTAGCACTACAACAATAGAACTGAGCTCATATGACCTGCTAAGACTAAGATACCTACCATTTGCTCTTTGACAGAAAATGTTTGCTCACCTTGATCTACACCATGAAAATAATTATTATAAATGGATTTTTAAGTAACTTATAACTTCCATTAAAAAAAAAAAGATTTTATTAAGTAATTTCTACACCCAATGTGGGGCTTGAACTTACAACCCTAAAATCAAGAGTCACATGCTTCACTGACCGAGCCAGACTGGTGCCCCATAACCATCATTTTGTAACTAAAGAACTGGATAGAGCATTTTAGTTTCTATTTGAAAAAGACATCCCTGATAATGGTTTCTCTCTATAAACCAAAAGCATTTAGCAATTATACCTCTGAGCACCAACAAAGATGAAAAACCTGAAAATGAAATTTCCAAGAAGTAAATCTGAGAGGGTATCTAAAGGTTATGTTCTTTCAGACAGCTTGGGTTTTTGTTATTTTTAAAATCTTTTCACCTACACACTTAAAATAACCTAAGTCCTACACAAATAATAACAGCAAGGATAGTATAGATTGCTTCTAATCTTATTTTAGGTTATTAAATATAAGGTGACTTTAATGAACTAAAAAGACATTTATTCGAATAAAATGAAATACCAAAAATCTAGAGAAAAGAAAAAGAAAACTGAGAGCTCCAAATTTAAAATGTGTAAGATCTTTTAAAAACTGGCAAGCACTTAAAATACATTAAATGATTAGGACAAAACCTTCATTTCAATGCCATAAGAAAATGATCTTGGGAGTATAGATACCTAATTACAAGTAACTTGGATGGTTTAGTGAAGCAATGAATAAATAGGTCAATTGTTAAGCCTACATCACCTGTATTGAAGTAAGATTTAATACAGAATAGAAATAAATCTGAAAAAATAGGTCACAACACTAATAGAATCTTAACTAAAAATCACGTAAACTTTCAGAACAGGAGAGCCATTATTAAATTGTTCATAATTTTTACCACGAGGCAAATAAAATTGAACAGAAAATCTATATTGAGGGACTATACAAATGTTATTTCCACAAATTCCATGACAATTACTCAGTGTGTATATATTGCAAGTCTTAGACTATCAGTAAAATGACTAAACCTGAACTCCTAGCACTGTATTAACTTTAAGGCTTATAATTTTATGTATTAACTTAGTAATCAAAATCTTAACTTTGACTATCACTGATTAGCTTCTCAAAATCATTCCTATTGCCTGAAAGATTTCTGTTAAGACTAATATTAAATATGTTAAGATTTAAATGATATGAGAACTATGGATCCTCCCACCTAGACCCACCTACTCACAAAGAAATAAAACTAATATGAGGCGGGGGGGGGGGGGGGGGATAAATGGAATCACAGTCAAAGGATGATAAGGTTCAACTTTAACAGTGAATGTTTTGTTCAAAGTTCAACAATTAGATTTTAACTACTTTAAGTAGATCGTGATACCTGGATATCTAATAGCTAGATGCTGGGTATGAGATATTAATGCCTGTACAGTTTGCTCAACTACACACAGACGTTATCCTAAGAAATCAGTTTTGAAGAGTAATTCCTTCCCCTGTTAAATCGTAGAAAATTTATTTCCAGATATTTGATAAATTGAAAAGGCTGCTTAGAATTCCAAGAGTTCAAATACAATAAAAAATTAAGCAAGACCTATAAAGCACTGACCCAGATCAGAAAGTGTTCAGCCTAAAAATTGAAGTAATTAATTAAAACGACTGAATTCAAGACAAACACAAAGACTAAAGTCAAACAAACTTTACCAGATCCATAAAATCTGAGAACATACATCCACAAAACTGGGCTTAACATTCACAATCCATGAAGAGAAAACAAAAGTATATTCTTCAATGTTAGCAGCTCTGCTAATAAACAAGAATGGGCTTCAAAAAATATTTCCAGTGGCTCAAAAGAATGTCTAGCCACAGCTCAAAATTCAGGTCCATGTAACAGCTGAGTCAGAAATCTGAGCAATCCATCTTTTCCTGAACATTTAAAAAGTGAATCTCCATCAGTATGTATATATCCAAAACAAACTTTCGATCTCCACTCATGGTACAGTAAAAACTCAGTAATATACCTCCCTAATAAAACTTTCATCATATTGACAAATTTATTTTTATTTTCCTATTTTACGCACCCCCCCCCAAAAAAACTTTTTACCAATGAAATGGTAAAATTAGAGGCAACTATAACTTAAAATTACACAGCTTCTTAATGTTTTATTCAGCATTCTTTACACAGAAGAAGCTTCACTGATATTTAATTTACTGCAGCATCCTGTGGGTGAAGCACAAAATTACATTAATTATAAACAAAGAAACAAAGCACTTCTGACTTTTTAAAATTATATATATATTTATATCCAGTTGACAAATAGCATCACATTACTGTATAAAAAAACTAAAAATCACCATGGACGCTAAGGCCTAAATTCTTATTCCAACTGTTCCCTTTGTTTGTATCTAAGAGATATTAGAAATTAAATTCCAGTATCACCAAAAGAAAAAAAAAAGGTCTACATTATTTACACACAGTATGGAAAATAAAAGCTGCTTTTTGGCTAAGTTAGATTGCTGTTACCTACAGTATATATATAGTAAATTTTAGGGGGAAAAAAGCACTACTAAACAAATACCATTTCAAATGGAAATGTATTATGCCTAGAACTTTGTTCTAAAATTAATTGTATATCCTAGTGTCTGTTGAATAGAATTTGTCTTCCAATAAATCTACTAAAAATTTGAAAAGAAGTACCACTATGCTTCTTTATATTGCTAATCTAGACACTGTTAAGTATAATATTGTAATAACTATAAGCACTGAAGCTTAAATGAAACAATGGCAACATGTGTGTAGATGGAATTTTATTTGAAATTGTAAAATATAATGCCTTAATATTTACCCATAATTATGAGACTACCTAATATTCTTTTCATCCTTTAAGTCTCATATACATTATGCCCCTAAACAGTGAAACCTTCCAGTAACTTACCAGAAAAAAAGTTTAATTATATTATTCTGTTCTTAGAATTATTTTTCTAATATTTAAAAACATATCTAAGCCCTTGGCAAAAACAAACACAATCAATTCAGTGTAACAGACTGAGCTTTAAACTGTACTTTAATTTTCAATTAACTGTAACCTACAGGTTAACTGAACCAAATGCAGAATTTTAAATGACCCCTACGAAGGTTTTCAAATCAATTATAGAATGCATAGAAAAGCAGAGATAAGTTTTGGGCAAGGTGTAAGGTAGTTAATGTGGAATATGGTAAATGCTAGTTTTAATAACAAAAATGGTACTAAATGTACATGAAAGTTAAATTAACACAGTATAAAAGAGAATAGCTTAAATAAACTGGGATTCACATATTACAATAGCAAAGTCATGACCAAATGAACTGAAGACAAGAACAGTTCTGAAAATTCTTTTTTCAGCCTACTTCTAAAAGAAATAGTCAGGCTTTTTTTCCTGTACATAAGTTTTGAGCTTTGTCTATACCATATATAGTAGAAAAATAAATTCTTTAGCAACCTAGAAACAGTTTATAAAACTCTTAAAGTTTAATTTTCTTTGCCAGACATGCCAATGTTAAACTGACAGCTATAAATTAAAGCTATATAGACAATAGGTTATTAAGTAATATAGAACAAGTTAAGAATACTACATTTACCGGATTTTTCTTTTTAAAAATTACTGTACTTTCTTAATTCCTGTGTGCTTTGCAATAGGAATAATAGGGACTTTGTTTTCTTAGAAAAGATAATAACACATAAGAGTATAACACAAATAAGATAATTTATAATATACATGTACTTCAACAGCAGCCTGGTTCATGTTGACATCTTGATTCTGAAGTTGAAATTAGAAGTACAATACCTAGGACATACACAGTTGGGAAAGACAGTATTTATTTTAGGGAAAAATGAGCAAATCAAACTCTTAGGGGCCTTGAATCTCAAAATCATCTATTTACTATAATACACATAAGACAACCTTAAAATTGCAGTATGAATGAGGTTTACAATATGGACCAAAGAATTTCCTCTTCCTACAGAAAAATGTAATTGAACAATGAAAAACACACCATTTTTTTTCCTTTCCAGAAAAAAAATGGCGCGGTTTGATAATAAACGAATTCTGAATAAAGTCTAAAAATATTTACCTATGCCACCTATTCTGAAATTTTTATCCATAATTTAGTGTTCTGGTTGTATCTTCGCTAACAAAATGTTTAACCCCCAAAGCAGCAGTAATTTACAGCAAATCTGGTACCAACGTCAAAAGAAAAAACTGTTTTAAAAAATGGTGCAAAAGCATTCTGATTTTAGTACAACGTATCACAGAAAAGAATATGAATACAAGTTTGCAATTTTATATATACACATTTCAAAGAGGTTGTCAGTACCCAAAGTATTTTTATTGCTATATTAGCAATGGATTTTTGGATATGTTCTTAAGGGCCACATAAAAATAGATTCAAGGAACAGATTAAATTGAAGTCCTAGATTAAAATGTTTGGTTTAAAGAATTTTCTACAACAAATTTCATGTTTATGTACGAAAAGTTATATAACCCTTATATGAAAATGTCATGAAGTATTTTCTACACTATACTAAATGTATTTCCCAAGAGGGAAAAAATTAAAATATCTAAAATATATTAGATTAAGATTATAAGACCATCATAGATCTTTTGAACATGCATCTGTTTACAGAATTAACAGTATACAAGATGTTTATGTCATTATGATCCATAAAGAAATGAGTTGGTGACAACTATCCTTTGCACAACATTATCAACTCACTTTAGCCACAAGTATGTCCTTGGTATGTGTGTACAAGAAGTATCTTTGTTTACCCCTCATCAAATTATCCACAGGTTTACTTAGAAGATGAAGGAGCAGAAATATGTTTAGTGTATTTTTCTTTCTTTCAAACAACATCCCAAGCATGGCATAAGTAGCCTGAAATTATAAAATACTTAACTGGGCTTTTAGTTATCTACACAGATTGCTAAAATGTAAATTCAGTTGCCCAAATTAACACATCAAATAACAAAATCAGCCATAAAGCAGGCTGAAAAGCATTAAATGTTTCATATATGTGAGTTTTTAAATCATTTAATTTCTATAGAAAAATTTTATTCACAATATAATGTGACCAAAAATGCCACAGGAATGATATACTGATTGCAATAAGGTTGCATGCAACAGCAGCTTTGTATTTTATAGCTATTTTTTTTTATAAAAATTAAACCTCTCCAGTCATGCTTATCCATGGTCTTAGATTTGTAATGTAAGTGAATAAGGAATACCATACAGTTCAAAGAGAAAATGTTTCATCATTTTGAATGTGAATTACCTGTAAGAAAAATCAAGTATACTACTGAACCCTGAAACATGCATGCTTAGTTTTGCTTTTTGTCAATTTCAGGCTGTCTGCAATCAATACCTACTTATATAATACCAAGAGGATCTGTCTGTAACTGTGGTTGAATCAGCTGAGGTTGCAAGGGTGGTGGCAACTGAAGTGGTACCATTGGTTCCACCAACTGTCCTGGGTTTGAAGGTGGTGGAGGAGCCACAGTGTTCACAGTTTCTACAATTTCTCCATTATAAAAGAAAAACTGACACTGCTGAATGAACGTTTCAACAACCGATTGATGGATCTTAGTGGTAGACAGAAACTCTCGATTTTCAAAATCGGGTCTCATCAATGTTGGCCAAAAACAGATGGATAAGTTGTCTGCCGTCATTAGGTTGATTTTATTTTGTTGACTAACCCTAAAATTATGACAGGAAAAACCAGTTAGAAACCAATCAAAATTCATGACAATTTAAGTATTGTAGATCTCAGATGATAATAGTTTAAAAAAAATCTTTTATCCTAACTTCAAATTTAAACCATTTTTCTTCTTGTATATTCTAAGATGTTAAACTAAATTCCAGTATCAGGAGACAGCAATAAAATCCATTCCTTATGAAAACCAAGGAGTCTTTAAAAAAAGGTTGTACATAGGGTTTTATACTTACAGAAGCCTCCTTAATTTGTGTGAGGGGAAAAAAAGCCACCTTTTTCTCAGAGTAAAAGAAAACATGTGACAAATTTTAATGAGTTTCTGGCAACAGAAACAGAAAATTCTAATTGCATATCCAAATTCCTTGACTATTATGAGAGATGAAGAGATAAAGTATGGTATGCCATACTTTGAACCTTGGAAAAACCAAACTCTAGAAAAATGACTCTATTATAATGCTCCAAGAGGCTTTTTAACTTAAAAAAAAATTAGTTTCTAGTATTGCAAAGAAGAATTTTTCCAATCATTAAATAATTTACCTTGCTACAAATTTATTTGAAAGACAAGAGTTCACAGAAATACATTCCACCTTAAAATTCTTAGGATTTAATAATAATTTACAAATGATCATACATTATTAAGATTTACATCTAGTTCTTTAAATATGTGAGCAAGCACTTCTACCATTATCTGTATTAAACAAACATAAGAGGCAAATCTTGGATTTTTAACTCAAAATTATACTAAGAATCTTAGTATTTTTTTTTAAAGTTTTTATTTATTCATTTATTTGACAGACAGAAATCACAAGTAGGCGAGAGACAGGCAGAGAGAGGAGGAAGCAGGCTCCCCATAGTGCAGAGACCCTGATGCGGGACCCGATTCCAGGACCCTGGGATCATGACCTGAGCCAAAGGCAGAGGCTTAACCCACTGAGCCACCTAGGCGCCCCAAGAATCTTAGTATTTTTTTTTTTTTAAGATTTTATTTATTTATTTGACAGGCAGAGATCACAAGTAGGCAGAGAGGCAGGCAGAGAGAGAGGCGGAAATGGCTCCCTGCTGAGCAGAGGGCCCAACATGGGGCTCGATCCCAGGACTCTGGGATCATGACCTGAGCTGAAGGCAGAGGCTTTAACCCACTGAGCCACCCAGGCACCCCGAATCTTAGTATTTTTATCTGACCTTCTTATTCCACACATAAAGAAAGAGCCCACTATGCAAGGTAGTGAAAAAAATTCTCATAATTAAATTTGCACAGCAAAATATTTTAAATATAAACCAAAGAATCCCCTCTCCCCAACCAAAGAATTACTCATCTGAGGTAAAATATGTCTTAAAAATGTGTTCTATGGGGGAGTCTGGGTGGCTCAGTGGGTTAAAGCCTCTGCCTTCCGCTCAGGTCATTATCTCAGGGTCCTGGGATCGAGCCCCACACATCGGGCTTCTCTGCTCACCAGGGAGGCTGCTTCCTCCTCTCTCTCTGCCTGCCTCTCTGCCTACTTGTGATCTCTGTCTGTCAAATAAATAAATAAAATCTTTAAAAAAAAAATGTGTTCTATGGTAAAAATTATTCCTATTTGTTAAGAGACAAAGTTAGAAATTTAGAATAAAATTAACTTTTTATTAAAATATAGTGGGCTCAGTCAGGTGTTTCTGTGCAGCAGGCAAGTATAGATTCTGAAAAAAAGAAAAAACCTTTAAGTTGAGAGAAATTAGAGTACGGACATCAGGTCTATTGCAGGGTCAAAATTTATAAAAGAAAGGTACCAAATAAGAGATGAGGGTGGCCAGGGAAGGCTTCTTTGAAGAGATAATGTTTGATGTGTGAGTTAAGAGTGAGGGCAAGTGGTAAAATGGTAGGAAAGAAAGGTAATTCAGTCAAAACAGTGGTTCTCAACTTAAGTGTGTATCAGAACCTCCGGGAAGGCTTGTTAAAACACAGACTGGTAATTACGTCTGAGGGGAGACCTAATAATTTGCATTCCTAACAAGTTCTGAGGTGATACTGCTGCTGCTGGTTTGAGGACCAAGGCAGTCACATTAAGATGTAATGACAGACAGGTGCAAACTGATATTTTTGATGTGTGCATGGGGGAAATTTCTGGAAAGAAGGTGTAACTGAAGAAGTTAGAACCAGACCACTTAGATAGTTTTTTCTTTAGGATATAGGATGTTATTCAATGGAAGAGATATTTATAGAAAGATCATTCTGACAAGATCAAAGGAAGAATCCAATTCTTACTTCAGCACTCTAATCTTGCCAGACAATAGTATCTTCACAAATCATCCTTACACTCCATATTGGGTAAAGTCTCTGACAGTACCATGTACACATCTGTTATTATATCAAGAACCACTCGTATGGTAATTTTCAAAAGATGATATTCCACTAATTATATGTTCATACTAGTATGCTGGTATTTTCTCAAGGAGGGAGACTTCAGAGAACAATTACCAGGAATGTTAATATAATTTTATACTACAATGACTACAACAATAAAACTTTAAACATTGGTTAATATTCTAAGAGGTACAAACTGATATGTACTTGGGTTTTATTTAACATTGATGTTATTAAAAACAAACAAACGAACAAACCCAAACACCCAAACTTCAGTTCATTGAAGTGTCGAAAGAAAATATTATGAAGAACAGACTTTTGAAAAAATTAGCATACATACTAATAATTCTATTTAGTCCCAACAACAACTTTGTGAGGTGTTATTTTTCTCACTTTTATAGTTAAGAAAATGAAGACTTACGCAAGGTAAGTAATCTGCCTAAGGTCAAAGAACTAATAAAAATGTTTCAAAACCAAGCCTGTTTGACTCAATAGTCGGAGCTTTAAGCTATTATACAATATTGTCTTTCACTTAAGAAATGGCATTGTGAGTACTATAATTTTAGAAAAAAGAATAAACTTGAAGCTTAACATACTTAAGGCTTTTAATACAGGATTAGTATCCTGCACTTCAGGTTAACAGAGTAGATTATAATATGAATTTAAGTTTCTGATGAAATACCACCTTGTGGGCTATATGCAAACAAAACAGGCAAGATATTCAAAAGCAACACAATGTGATACAAAAAGCAAATGAAATGTCTTAATAAGACTTAGGTTCTACTTATAAGATGTGTCACTTACTATGAGACACTGAGCATACAATTTCCCTCTGAGCATGAACTTTCCCTCAGAAAGTTAAGTTAGTTTTAGAAGAAAGAAATTTCCATTACATCACTGACTAGAAACCTCAATTCTTCCAACTTCAAATGAGGCTGATTTGGTTAAGAGTCATTTCATACCTATAATTCCAAGAATCTACAGAAGAGAAGTGTTAAAAAAATAGCAGTAATAAAAAAACAGGAAGATGTACCTATTATACTATTCATAATCACTAAATGTACTAAAAAAGTTATATGCCTTTCTTTAAACAAGTTGGTGAAAAATCTGTTTTAAAAATCCAGAAAAAATAGTAACAAAACTGAATTGTATGTTTAGTATGCCTTTTCTCTTATATTTATAAAGTCTAAAGTTTGAAATTTATAGTACATTTGCAAAAACAAAAAATAAAAAATACCTGTTTAGATGTGTTATTACATATCTGAATACATCATAGTTTACAGGATGAAATTTCTTAACAATTTCTTTCAATGCATGAAGACGTTCTGTTTTATCTGGGATTTCTGTAAAATTAAAGTAGAGAGAAATCTGTTGAAACTTACACATTTAAAATATTTGATAAAGTTTTCTGCTTTACTTATTGTAAAAGACAATGAACAATCTTTCTGAAGCACATTAGGATAGGTAAACAAAAACAAAATATTCTAAAGAACCTGCTAAATACTTCATCATTTATTACAACAGCCTTTCTCCAAATAAAGCTAGTCAGAGAGGGTCTAAGAGACACAGAGACAGTAAGTACCTATTTTCCTATCTTTTTCAAAAAATGAAGACAAGAGGCCAAAGTTAATTTGACTTAAAAAAAATTTAAATACACACATGTACACACCATACATGTTAAAATTTTACTGAAATACATTACAGATACATTCATTTTAAGAGTTCATTTTTCTTACAAAGCCTCTGAGTTTGAATCAAAAATGCACATCTCAAATTTCTAGTAAAATGATCTTCAAACTTCTAGAAGCACTGAGTCACTTGAGAGACCAGTTAAAATTAAATATTCCTGGGGAACACCCCCCGCAACAGGTTCTGATTTTGTTTACTTGGAGGAAAATACATTTAAGAAAGAGTCTTGTAAGTTAACATTTTATTAGCTACACATTCTAGTGCATGACTGATTTTAACACATAGCAATCAATATATAATATATAACACCCGCCATCATCATCCCTCTCCAGAAAAGGAGGCTTGTAACTTACTTGCTGCTTCCAGTAACTCTGGATGAAGAGAATATGGAATTAAAGGGTCTGGCAGATCTGCAAAGAAAGCTTTAAGAGCTCCAGCTACAGCATTTACTGTTACTTCCATTGATACTAGACTGATATTATGATCTACAAGACAAAAATTTAAATTTATAAAATAAATTCTTTTTTATAAAATAAATTTTTTATATATTATAAGAGAAGTAAGCTAAACAGGTACTTATAGATCCCGAGATTTTAGAATCTTCTCATCAGCCATGTTTCTTTACAGGCTGATTCATCCCTCCCCCACTCTTCTAAAAAGTTTGCCTGACATAAGGGAAGAGAGAACCAAGCAAGAAGCATCTTCTATTACAACAAAAAAATGCTGTTAGGCTTATAAGAATGTTGATGAACATTAGCTTTCACTAACATCTATCTTTTAAAATGTTTTGTTTACATAAGCTATTTAAAAAGCTTTATTTAATAAGAAAATTGAAAGACAAAAGACAGGAATTAAGCACATAAATCTGAGTTTATACCTTCTAGCTTATGTTAATTTTTTAAATGAAATATTTTAATTTCAACACTTATCAGTGAAATTCTGACTTAAAAGACAAGAATGGAACATACTAAAGGTGTATCATAAGGTTAATTTGCTATTAAAAGAATCAATATTTTCCTTTTATAAGTACAATGGATACTTATGATAGAAAATGTATAAACACAGATTAACAAGAGAAAAAAATTACTCCATCACCTAGAGATAATCACTGTTTATACTTTATTTTAGCATATTTCCTCAGCCCTTTTCTACTCATTAAAAAAATAAAACAACCAGAAAAATCATAAATACGTTTTATACTGGATTTCATTTTTAAGGCATTACCAAAGATTATTAAAAATTTTACAGGCAACTTTTAAAAACTTTTCTGTGTGTGCTAGGTAACATTTAATTGTAATATAACTGAAAACTGAAAACACAGTACCAAGAAGCTATATATAATCCTTAACCCATTACTGGCCTTTTGCTCTAGTTTTAATGACCTCAAAATATTCTCCCAGATCTAACAATTTACATAATATTTTATTACTGAACATCTGGATTTTATTTAAAAGCATTACAGATACTATGATAAACACTTTTATATAATAAATCTTATTTTCTTAGGCTACATTCTCTGTAACAACAGCTACCTGAAGAATATTTAATATGGTTGTATAGAAAACTCTTCATTATCTCATTATTCATCATAGTTCCTCTAATCACTCCCATTCTAAATATGATAAAGTTAGGATTTAGAAAAATTTGGGCCTATGGCCCAAAGACAGTAAGTGGCAGAACCAGAAAACAAAACAGGAAATCTAATTCAAGAGGCCCTAGTATTGACCACTACCCATTCCCCTTCATTATCGTTAAGTGAAAATGCACAAATCTGATTATTATAAAGTCCAGTTTATCCAACAAAATATTTTTTTAAAATTACGTACTATATATACAATATACTTTTAAAGCAGGGAAAACACACACAAATCTACATTTTACGTGGGTATCTAATATTCTACTTATAAACCCAGTGGATAGGCCCCTCCCCCTTTTTAAAAAATTTCAGACAATGCTGCAATGAATGACCTTTCAAGTATCTTGGTAAGCTTAAACTAAGACTTTGGTAACATAAATATTTTAAGTGCAATTTCTCTAGCAAAGATAATATGAATTTTAATAGATATACATGAATTGCTTCTCAAAAGTCAACATACCTGCTTGTCTACACTCTTTCAACAATCTTTTCCACAGATAATAAATCAAAACCAAATCTTTTTGTTTTAATTTTGTATCTATGAATCAGAGACAAAGCATATTTTCATACACTTGGTCACTTTCTTCTGATGTGAACTATTTACCTTCTTCAAGTTTATAGTTTGTCTCCTGATTTTATGTTTTATCCATCACCTCACATAGAATTTTTACATTTTTAGGTAGTCCAACTTATTATCTTGTCTAT
Source organism: Meles meles (assembly GCF_922984935.1). Classification (NCBI taxonomy): domain Eukaryota; kingdom Metazoa; phylum Chordata; class Mammalia; order Carnivora; family Mustelidae; genus Meles; species Meles meles. The sequence continues at coordinate 85,963,473 of NC_060071.1, read as the reverse complement.
GCTTTCTGGGCTTCCTATCAAATTTAGGCCTTTCCCTACTCTAAGATTATAAAAATATCCACTCCTTTTTCTCCATAATGCTCAGTTTTCATTTTTCCTATTTAAAACTTTGATTTATTACAGAATTTGCTTTGAGTAGAGAATTGTTTTGCTTTTATTCCTAATGGATAGCTGGCCCTATAGCATGAAAAAAATTTTCAACTGCATCTTTAAATAAGTATTGTCTCTAATATACAAAGATGCTGGTATCTCCTAAGTCAATTTACTGCTTTTCTAATTCTGGTAATGGATCTTTATAGTTCTTCTATTTCCTGACTATGGTATTTATTCTATCACATACTTCTTATTCTTTTTTTTTTTTTTAAGATGTTATTTATTTATTTGACAGAGAGAGAGAGAGAGAGGGGAACACAAGCAGGGGGAATGAGAGAGGCAGAAACAGGCTTCCACTGACCAGGGAGCCTGATGCGGGGCTCAATCCCAGGACTCTGGGATCATGCCCTGAGCAAAAGGCAGACACTTAACGACTGAGCCACCCAGGTGCCCCACATACTTCTAATCCTGTTTCAAAATCCTTACCCCTCAAAATCTCATAACCTTAGAAAATCAATCTTCCCACCATGAAATTTCAATAAGGAAAATAACTTTTTAAATGATTTTATTTTATATACCATACCTTGATCAAACTGCTTTTGAATATTGTCTTGATCAGTTTTGTTCCCACTAACACGGTAGAGTCCTTCAGTACATAATCCTAAAAGAAAGAAATACATAAGCTTTTACACATACATACTTATCTACAACAAAGAATATACTTAAGCTTATGTACATCTTAGTGACTTACAAAAACAAGGTGGTAAACTACTGTTAAGAATTAAATTTTTTTAAGCATCTCTTCTTAAATTCTCAATGGACTATTTTTTCTGTTTAATAATTTAGGACACGCAGGTTCCATGCAAAATGAGAAGACGAGTTTCTCCTTATTTCTTCCACCAAATACCGCTAAAATTCCTGAGCACAATTAAACAGAAAATCAAAAGACTGGTAGAGAGAAGGTGAGCTAACTAATGACCCTGGAACTTGAAGAACAATAGGACAATAAGTTCTCCGGGTTTTCTTTTTGCCTTATACTGGACTGGGCAACAGAAGCCTGCAACCTAGAACTACCACTAAGCACAGGTAAAAAAATGAAAAAAAAGAAAGTAACAGAAAACCAACCACAACAAGAAAAACCTGCTTTCTCTAGTGAAAGGTGTAGAGTTAGCAAAACAAAACAAATAATAAACAAACAAAAAGAAAGGAAAACAAAACTTTTTTTTCTTTTCTTTCTTTCTTTTTTTTTTTTTTAAATCGTAACTGCCCTTCTCTGGCAAAAGATAACAATTGTGACCAAGCAAGGAGATTAGAATTCCACTTCTGCCCAGCAGCAAGAAAGGGACCCCTCGCCTTCCCCTTCCTGGAATGTCAAATAAGGGTGAATGGAGACTAGATCCTGAGGTAAGAGGGAAACTACCCTCCCCACCATGGTCAGTGTCAGTAGAGCCCCATGGAGACCAAGTAGGGCTTCTGGACTTCCAATCCCAACTTGAAGTAATGAAGCAGCTCTCCTTCCCTGCTGGTGCAGTGTCAGAAGAATCCTGCTAAAACAGAAGATCCAAAATCTCGTAGCATAATCTCCAAAATGTCTGGGAAAAAACAATAAAGCTAACTTCATTCATCATACCACAAAGAAAATTTCAACATGAATAAGGAAAGACAATTTAAGAGACACCAACACAAAGGCATCAGTTTTAGAATGAACTGACAAGAATTTTAAAGCATCTATCATTAAATATTTCAACGAGCAATCATAAACACACTAGAAATAAAAAATAGTAAGTTTTAGCAAAAAACCAGAAATAAAATAAGAACTGGAATTTTAGAACTAAGAAATAATTATACTGAAGAAGGGGGGGGGGGAGGAAAGAAAGAAAGAAAAAAGAAAAGCCTCAGGGACTTCTAGACAGTAACAAAGATCTAACATTTATATGTCACTGGCCAAAAGTCTACAGCTATTTTCTACGTTCCATCAAGTTCCTCAAAGCACTTTTAAAAGAAACTCAATTTGATAAGGCACTGTACTCTTATGATCACAGGAGTAACAAAAAACAAGAAACAGAAAACAAAAACAAAAACAAAATGAATGAAAAAGTAGATTATTTGAAATATTCCTTGACCAATGTTACAGCTTTTGCATGGGATAATGTATTATTAATTCCTTCTACCTTCCCACCTAGTTATTAGAATTACCTTAGTGTTTACAAAGGAAACACAACGGGAAAGACCAAAGTGTATCTCTTGCTGGAGGAAAAAACGTAATATTCAGAAATCCATGAACGTAAAAGGGAGCAAAAATCCAATGACAAAAGTTTCATGGGCTAAAGTTGTATTTTTTAAATGTTACAAAATTTTACTGACATAATCAACATGAATTATTCTGTAATGAATGAAAGAAACCATACACAAAAGAATTTATTTTGTATGATTCCATTTATATCAAGTTCTAAAACAGGTTAATACTTACCTAGAAGTGGGGGACAAGAGAATCAGAAGAGGTTATTGTGGGTGGTTGGAAAACTAATAGGAAGAGACATAAAGGACAATGAAAATGTTGTCTCTTGACAGGTATGTAGATCAAACAAGGGTATGCATTTGTCTCAACTCAATCTAAGTGTACCCTTAAGTTTGGTGCATTTCACTCTATGTAACCGGACCTTAAAAATTAAAACTGCGAGCACTTATGGAACTCTGCTTAGTAGGTTTTAAATCTAGGGTGTAATGTATACTTTTTGCACATTCCAGACTTCAGCAAATGAGTACACATGTGAAGAACAAAAGGAGCAAGGATTCTCACTGTTGGAGAAGGAAATTAAAAATCAGGGTTTTTAACACACTGCTACAGAAATAAGTACAGATACATACATAAATGTTATTTTTAAGCTTTGCTAGCTTTTTTGCTAAAATGGTCCATAAGCAGCCCTAATACTGGTTTCTTTTTTTTTTATGTTGTTTTTTTGTTTGTTTGTTTGTTTCCATTTTATTTATTTTTTCAGCGTAACAGTATTCATTGTTTTTGCACAACCTAATACTGGTTTCTAAATACCATTCTCCACCAAAACAAATCTGAGCAATCTGGAACAAAGGCTGATTCCAAAGTTGAATTAGGAAAAGCACAAGCTAATCCTGGCTGGCTACATCCTGTGCCAGAAAACTGAAAAGTAATTAAAGAATTATGGGGACATATCTTCAAAGGACACAGAAGCCATGAAGGAGACTAAGCTACAATGATCTGAATTACCAAAATACATAAAAAGTTAATGGATTACAGCTCATTGAGTATAGTAAAGAATGAACGAATCTGTATCAATATAAATAAAAACTTAATAAAGTTTTAACCTCAGTGATGAAGTCTGGTAGATACAGCGCCAAATAATCAAAATCAGTATCACCTATATTGGGACACACTGACATTTTGTCTCAACAGATAATGTACTTAAAAAGACATATCACTCTGGTGGTATTTCTAACAAAAAAGCATAATTCAAATCTAGTAACGAGGAAATACCACACAAACTCAAATTGAAGAAGAAAGAAGAGTTCATCTGTATGGTGAAATGTCAACTATTAACACAGGAGAAATAACAGAGATTTAAAAAAATCAATGAAGACTAAAACTAGTGGCTAGAAGTCTGATGATAATTTCAAAAATTCTTTTGAACTAAAGGGGTTTAAAAAGACATGAACATTAAATGCAATGCACCTAAATTAAATTATATCCTAGACTGTCCCTCTCATAAAGAATTAAATGGCCCAAAATGTCAATAATGCTGAGGTTGACAACCACTGACATAGTGATGAGCATTTAATATTTCTCGCTAAACGAAAATTTTAAGGTACTTAATCATATGTGCTAAAAATCTTGCCTTCCATTCACTAATAATTAAAGGATGTAAAACAAACAAACAAACAAAAAACATCCCCAACTCACTTACCTAGATGTGAACTATCAAAGTTTTACCTGGACTTAAATCACCCAAATTATCTATTGTGGGCCTCCAAATAATAAAGGCATTAGAAATCTATTCTAACACTCCAAAACTAAATATAAAAATTTAGAAATTTAGGATAACTTTTAACCAAGTATCCTCTTTTTTCTTTTATTAGGAAAGTGCCTAACCCTTGTGCTGTATAAGGTTCTTAGTATCTCAAAATGGTCTGTTTGAATTACTAATATAGGATATCAAACAAGAGTTTCACAGACTGTTTCTGTATATCTTCAGGTTGAAATAATCCTAAATCATAAAACAGATCACAAACTAAGGTGTGTAGATAACGCATAAATTAGGAAAATATCTCCGCGAGGAATGGCATCAGTAAGAGATGGAGACGGGAATTTGAGGGCTTGGTTCCCCCAGAAAAGCAACTAATGTGTGGTTAAAAAGTGTCAGAATAAATTTTTGCAGAACTCTGAAGTCTAGTTAAAAAAAAAAAAAAAAAAAAAAAAAAAAAAAAAGCCATAACCACTAAAAGGCTTGGTGAAGAAAGCAGCTTTTAATTGTCCATCAACCACTGAAATACCCCTAACATTTCAGATTGGCCATGACCATACTGATGCAGTCTGTGCGCTGGGCAAAGGTTTCAAGGGCTAGAGGGAACAGAGATCTTGTTCTCAAAGAACTGTGGTGATGGGTTTTCACCTGTCTCCCAGATGGAAAAGCGCAAGGGCTTGCTTGTGTTTCACTCAACATGAAGTGTCCCAGGGCTAAGGTGGCTTCTCTGGCATATAAAGGCACAAGTATGGGCTGTAGCAATTTGGAGCAAGGAACAACAGTCAGGACAAGCAATGGCAGGGAAAGCCTATGATGGAAGATGTTGGCCAGGGAGACAGTGGTATTATTACGGATTTTAACACGCTCCTACATATACTGGGGAATCAAGTATATATACATGCTCAGGGCTAGATGCATCCTCAGAAAAAGCCTGACAAGATTAGAAACTTTCATTTCTAGGCTGACCATACGCTCTGCTCAACCTGGAAGTGAAGGCTCAGGCAGAGTGATAAATGGCTTGGGTTAAGTGTTCAAAGAGTGCCCCAATACAATCTGCAAAGACTTGTAAAGGACTTTTTCCAATGACATCAAGTATTTAATCTGTCAAAACACTAGCTAACCACTAAGCTAATGGAGTATAGACTTCAGTGGCCACAAATGACAAAGACTGCACACTTTATAAGAAAAGCCACCAAACTAGCAAACATAATCAATAAACAACAACAGAAACCCTGCTAAGGAGAATTTCCAAAGATACCACAATAATGAAAACCCCAAAATACGTTTTCAAAAACATATTAAGAGACAGAAAGAAACAAAATATGGTACACTCAAGAAACAAGAGAAATAAACAGAAACTGTCCATGAGGAAACCCAGTCTTTGCACTATGCAAAAACTTTAAATCAACTGTTTAAAAAAATGTATTAACAAAGAACTGAAAGGAACAAGGAGAATGATCACAATAGTGAGAATCAATAAACAGATAAAAATTATAAAAAGAACTAAAGAGAAACTCTGGATCTCAAAATCAGAATCAAGAAAATGAGAAATTGACTACAGAGGAGCACCTGGGTAAGTCGGTTGGGTGTCTAACTCTTGGTTTTGGCTCAGGTCATGATCTCATGGATCATGGTAGTGATGCCTAAGTTGGGCTCTGCGCTCAACAGGGAGTCTGCTTGAAGATTCTCTCCACTGCCCCTCCTCCCACTCACATGTGTGCTCTCCCAAATCAATCAATCAATCAATCCTAAAAAAAAATTCACAAAGAGAGGTTTAAGAACAGATTTTATCAGCAGAGTTTATCAGCAGGTAGAAGAAATAGTGAACTTAAGGACTGGCTGGTTGAGATTATCTAGTTTGAGAGAATGAAGAAAAATTAACAAAACCTAAGAGATTTCTGGGACACCATCAGGTTTACCAACATAAGCACAAGGGCTTTCCTAGGTGGAAAGGAAAATATCTGAAGAAAAAATGGACAAGGGATGCCTGGATGATTTGGTAGGTTGAGGGTCTAGCTTTTGATTTGGGTCCAGTTCGTGATCTCAGGGTTGTGAGATCCAGACCCACACTGGGCTCCATGACGGGAGCTTTTTGAAGAAATACTTATACAGAGATCTTCATAAAGGCACGATTCACAAGAGACACAAAATGTAAACAACCCATAGACCCATCACTGAATGAATGGACAAACAAAATATATGTAAGGAGTAACTGCATGCTTCATGGGTATAGGATTTCCTCCGGAGTGATGAAATATTTTGGAATTAATTAGAAGTGATGTTTACACAACACTGTGAATATACTAAATGCTACTGAACTGTACACTTTAAAGTGGTTAAGTTATATGTTATGTGATTTTTACCTCAAAAAAAAAATTTCAAAAGCTCATGTAGGGGGAAAAAAAAATCAAGCACTGGTGCTAGTATATAAGCTTATTCAAGGTAGATGTTACACAATTAAAAATGCATTGCTGGGGCGCCTGGGTGGCTCAGTTGGTTAAGCGTCTGGACTCTTGGTTTCGGCTCAGGTCATGATCTCAGGGTCATGATATCAAGCCCTGCAGTGGGCTCCACACTCAGTACAGAGTTTGCTTGACATTCTCCCTCTCCCTCTGCCCCTCCCGCTACTTGCACACACTCTTTCTCTCTAAAATAAATAGGTAGAGAGAGGGAAAGAGAGAAATAAAATCTTAAAAATACATTCTTATTGACAGAAATGTAAACACCACAGGGGGAGGTATATGGGTAAACTAGTATGAAGGCAAAATCCTATTTCAAGAAAACTGCACAATGCAATATGCATTTAGACAAAATAAAACAATCTACATTAATCAGTTATTTTAAAAAATTAAATAATTTATTTGGAAATGCTAAATCAACAAACTTGTCATTACAGTATGCTTACGATGTACTCATCAGATTCTCTGAGAATATGGAATTGGGGACTCAGCATGTAATTCAAACTGAGACATAAAAATGTAGGATGTGTAAACAGACAAGGTAAGTCTAGAGAGAGAAAAGGACACAGAAAAATAGATGATACTACTACCTTGATTCTAGTCCACTGGGGACAGATGCTCTTGGCTTCCAGAAATAAATTTCCTTTCAATTAAATGTTATTTTTTGCATTTGGTTTCTTGCAACCAAAATTAGGATTTTAGAAGCCTTTATTCCTAGGCTACAGATTCATTTCTTTTTTTTCCTTCTTTTTAGCACTCAGTATTTTTCAGTAGAAGACACATGTGGGGGTAGGGAGACAACTGGATTAGAAGCAGTAAAGCAGTAACAGTGTAAATATGATTTAAAAAGATCTTGATATAGTAGTGACAATGGAAAACAGACAGAAGAAAAATACTACTAAGAAAGGTCAAGGCTTAGTAATTAATGGTGTGTGGGCACAAAGGGTGAAAGAAGAGTCAGATAAATGAAATACCTTTGCCCAGATTAACTGGGAAAAAGAAACTGGCACTACTGGAAAAAAGGAAATCAAGAGAAGGAGTGGTGTGGGGGAAAAGGAACTGAATTTTAATCTTAAATGCCAAGATATCACATCCAAATAGAAAAGTTCAATAGGCAGTAGGCAATACAGAAAACACTGGGGTGTGAGAAAAAGATCTGGGAGTCATTTTCTTAGATGTGGTATCCCAAGGCTAAAACAAAATGTGTAACAGAATATGCATAAATGAGATGAACACTAAATGAGGCAGCTATATCTTACTGAAATTAATTGAAAGTGTACTTCATAAATGCAGAAAAGATATGAATATGTGGAGCCCTAGTATGGTGTGTTTTTATTTGAACCAGGATTTAATATTCCTTAATACAACACCTACTATGGGCTGTGTATTAGAATATACATGTGATGAAAGACATAAAATATACTGTCCCTGATATGAAGCAGTAGGTAGTTCAACAGGCCAGTTCAACAGTTCAACAATGGCTAAAGTAAAATGTCCATTGATTTCAAGCTGAGTATAGTATAATTTTTCATATGGTAAAAGCTTATAAATCCAGACAAAATATTTTAAGAAAATAAAAGTACAGACCAGTATCTCTCATGAACACAGATGCAAAAATCCTCAGCAAAGCATTAGCAAACTGAATTTTAAAAAAGTGTAAAAAAGGGGCGCCTGGGTGGCTCAGTGGGTTAAGCCGCTGCCTTCGGCTCAGGTCATGATCTCGGGGTCCTGGGATCAAGTCCCATATCAGGCTCTATGCTCAGCGGGGAGCCTGCTTCCTTCTCTCTCTCTCTCTCTCTCTGCCTGCCTCTCTATCTACTTGTGATCTCTCTCTGTCAAATAAATAAAATAAAATCTTTAAAAAAAAAAGTGTAAAAAAGATGATATACTACAAACAAGTGGGTTTTATCACAGGTAATCAAGGTTGTCCAATTAAACAATCCATTAAATCATTAGCCTAAAAAAGAAAAATCACACAATCATACCAATATACAGAAAAAGCATCTGACAGAATCCAACACTCATTTATGATTAAAAAGTCTCAGCAAACAAGGAACAGAGGGGAACTTCCTTAATATAATAAAGACTATCTATAAAAAAAGAAACCTATATAGCAAACATCATACTTAATAGTAAGAAACCTGTAACTTTCTCATTAAAATCAAATACAAGGCAAGGATGTCCCTACTCACCATGCCTTTCGACAGTATTTTTGGAAATCCCTGCCAAAGCAATAGAGCAAAAAAAGGAAATCAAAAGGATAAAGACTGGGAAGAAAAACTTTTTTTTTTTTTTTTAAACAAACGACACAATCTTCTATGTATTAAATCAACAGGCTAAAATCTGGAGTAAGTAATTATAGCAAGGCTGCAGGATACAAGGTTAACATATGAAAGTCAGTTACTTCCTTTATATACCAATGAACAAGTGGAACTTGAAATTAAAAGCTCATAGATAGGAAGACACAATATTGTCAACATGTCAGTTCTTTCCAACTTGATTTACATATTCAACACAATCCAATCAAATTTCTATTTCTGTTATCAAATTAGAGTAGTTTTATTATAAATATCAACTAAAAAATAAATTAAAAAATAAGTATCAACAAACTGATTCTAAATTTTACATAGAGAGGCCAAGACTCAAAGCAAATACAATATTCAGAGAGAAGAATAAAGTTGGAGGACTGACACTACCCAACTTTAAAACTTACTATAGAGCAACAGTAAACAAGACCATGTGGTATTAAGAAAACACAGGGAAACAGAACAGAATAGAGAACCCAGTACAGACACCTACAGAGTCAACTAATCTTTAACCAAGGAGCAAAGGCAATAAATACAACAGGGCAAAGATAATCTTTTCAACAAATGGTGCAAGAAAAGCTATATATCTGCATTAAAACAACAAAAACAACAACACAAACCTAGATATAAACCTTTCACCCTTGACAAAAATGAATTCAAAATGGAATATAAATGTAAAAGTTAAATGACTTAAATACAAAACACAGAACTGTAAAATGCCTAGAAGACAGCAGTAGAAAACCTAGATAACCTTGGGTATGTATGGTGATGCCTTTTTAGATACAACACTGAAGACACAATCCCTGAAGGAAATATTGATAAATTGGACTTCATTAAAACTAAAAATTTTTGTTCTGTGAAAAACAGTATTTTGAGAATTAGAAGACAAGTTACAGACTGGGGAAAAAGTATCTACAGAAGACGTATCTGATACAGGATTGTTATTCAAAATATACACAGAACACTTAAAACTCAATAAGAAAACAAGTCCGTTACAAAACAGGCTAAAGACCTTAACAGACATCATAAAGGAAGAGATACTGATGGCAAATAAGAGTATGGAAATATGTTCTACATAGTATGTTACCAGAAAACTGCAAATTAAAACAATGAAATACCGTTACATACCTATTAAAATAACATTGACAAAGCCAATTGCTAGTAAAGATGTGGAAAAACAGTAACTCTCATTCACCGTTGGTGAGAATGCAAACGCAAGACACTCTGGAAGACAGTTTGGCAGTTTCTTACAAAACAAAACACATTCCTTACTATACCATCCAGCAACTGCACTTCTTGTTCTTTACCCAAAGGAGTTGAAAACTTACATCCACACAACAATCTGAAGACTATGTTCATAGCATTTTAATTCATAACTGCCAAAAGCTGGAAGCAATCCAGATGTCCTTCAGTAGGTGTATGGATAAATAAACTGTAGCACATCCAGACATCATGGAATTATTAAGTGACAAAAAGAAGTAAGTTATTAAGCCATGAAAACACATGGAAGAATCTTAAAATGCGTATTACTAAGTGACAGAAGCCAATCTGGAAAGCCTACATACTCTATGATTCCAACAACAGGACACCACAGAAAGGCAAAATGATGGCAAAGAAAAAGATCAGTTGCTGCCTAGGGTAGAGGAAGGGAGAATGGGGAAGAGATTAATAGGCAGAACACAGAATTTTTAGGGCAGCGAAAATTGTCTGTATGTTATTATAATGATGGATATTATCATTACACATTTGTCTAAACTCACAGAATGTACAAAACCAAGAGTGAAGTCTAATGTACACTAGGGACTTTGGGTGATTTTGATGCATTAATGTAGGCTGAACCTTGGTAAAAAACGTAGTGTTCTGATGAGTGATGCTAGTAATGTGGGGTGGGGTGGGGTTCATATGCGGAAGCAAGGAATATATGGGAATATATACGTTCTTCTCAATTTTGTTATAAACTTAAAATTGCTCTTAAAAATGAATCTATCTATATATATCAAGCTTATAACGGTGAACTAACATCAGGACGCCTAGGTGGCTCAGTTAGTTAAGCATCTGCCTTCGCTGGGTCCTTGGATCAAGCTCCGCATTGGGTTCCTTGCTCAGTGGGGAGTCTGCTTTTCCCTCTGCCTGCAGCTCCCCCTGCTCTTTCTGACAAATAAATAAAATCTTGAAAAAAAAAAAAAAAGGATGAACTAATATCAATGCAGTAAGAATCTTCTACCAGTGTTAAGTTACATATTAGGCAAAGGTTATTACAGGAATAATAAAGCTAACGGCAGTATTTTCTTTTTTGCAGTATTTTCTTAATTAATAAAAAACAGTATCTTAAATTCCACTGGAGGGAGGGTGGAAAAGATACGTATATTATTACAACTCAAATTTACTGAATTCAAACATGTCACTAGGGCACCTGAGTGGCTCGATTGGTTAAATGGCTGCCTTTAGCTCAGGTCATGATCTGGGGGACCCAGGATCAAGCTCCCTTGCTCAGTAGGAAATTTACTTCTCTCTCTCCATCTGTCCCTCCTCCAGCTTGTGCTCTCACTCTCAAATGAATATAAACTTTAAAAAAAATAAAAAACATGTCACTATATTTTCCAGCCACTAAATCTTTAACATTTGAGAAAAAAACAATAATAGCTCTCCAATCTTTCATTTTGTTATTTTCCTTACTATGATTAAAATTTCATAAGCAGGCTTGCCTAGCTGGCTCAACCGGTAAAGCATGGGACTCCTGACCTCAGGGTCATGAGTTTGAGCCCCACGCTGGGCACAGAGATTACTTAATACATTTAAAAAAAAATAAAGTTCATAAAAACAATACTACTTTACAACATTTTCATCCCCTGTTCAAAATAACAATGCCTTATGTTAAAGATAAAGAAATAAGCTTTGAAAAGTGAAGTGACTTTCTCAAGGTCACACATTGAACAAGCTAGGGTAATTAGTTTGTCACATTCAATACATGCTTACTTGTTTTATGGTGCATACTTTCTACCACTTCAGGCTGGGCATAGAAAACTCATGTCTTAAGTACTTTTCTGGAAAAAACAAAACTACAAGCATATAAAAATGTACGTATAAGAGGATAAGTGCCAGTATTGAATGTATGGAGACTTACGTTCAGAAATGCAGGGTAACTGAATAAACCATGACCATAATGCTGTTGTTCACGTACTAAAATTATTATAAAACCATGTTTAATTATCCCCTTTTGAAAAAGCTATGTATGCTTAAAGGTGTAGAAAACCTTAACTCTTGATCATAATAAAGTTCAAAGTGATTTTTCAGTCTACTTCTTACAGACTTTCTGCACTTTTCTTCTTGCTATAACAAAAGAGAGAACTCCTTTCCTTAACAACAACAATAAAAACTCTGAAGATCATCAAGTCACCTGTAAGCAGTAATGGTAAATGGAGCTAGACTCCAACTGTATGACCTCAGATCTTTAATTTCTCTGAACATGTTTCTACTTCGTAAAACAAATAAAACAATTGTACATACAACTCATACAGGTTGAAAACTACATGAATATACAAGTATACGAACAGTAAATATTCCATAAAAGCTGATTAACTTATAAAGGAAGCATCTGGAACAGCTTTCACCTAAGAATCGTCTCTTTCCACAGAAAAACCAGAAAATATCTTACACATTGAGTACCACCTTCATCCATTATTATTACAATGCAAAACTTGTGTTTTTATGATATTATAACTTAGTGGGGCTAAGCATAATGCAAATTATCCAGTTGCTATACATTTAAATTATTATAAGTTTCACTGCAACAGAAATGTCTCCATTTCTCATCTTTTCATGCAGTCTTTGTGTTCGCATGAGAAAACAATAAATGTTAATTGTAGTTTGGAAAATAAAAAGACTGAAATATTCATGTGTAACAACGTCACAAGGACAAATATGTTTATTATGAAAAAACTGTTTAATCGTTTATTAAGTAAGGAGTTACTTACATATGCCACAGCCATGGGTTTTAGGACCCAAGGGTCCCCACTCATGATTATTGTCTAATGGCAATGATGTAAAAACAAACGACAACAACAATAACAAAAAAGCATTACTTAAGACTCAATGAGTAGCTACTTAAAGAAGATAGTATTCTTGCTAACAGATAAAAATATATTTCAGAGCCAGAAACCATAAAAAAGTAATATTAATATATCAGGAAAACCTCAAGGAATTTCTGCTAGACACAACATACTAAAACTAAAGAAGTTCATTAAGAGACTAACTTATAATTTCTGGTTTCTCTGGTTTTGAAAGAGTCCTATCTTCAGAATCTATTTAGGCATTCCTGGGTTAGAGTCTTTGAAATTTTTTTCCTTACATTTTACAGTTTTTCAATTTGCTGCTTCCCTGGTAGCACACCTCCTGCTGCTGATAATCTTATCTTGCTCTTCCAATTTCCAATGATTTGGACAAATTTGAACTCCTCTACATTGCTAATGGAAATATAAAATGGTGAATCCACCACAGAAAATAATTTGATAGCTCCGCAAAAAGACAAACACAGAATTACCATATGACTCATTATTCAACTCCTGGGTACATACCCCAAAGAACTGCAACAGGTACTCAAAACAAATGTTTGTATATGAATGTTCACAGCAGCAGTGTTTATAATTGTCAAACGTGGAAACAAACTAAATGTCCACCAACTTATCAACGAATAAACAAAATGTGGTAAATCCACACAATTATATATGCTACAACACAGATGAACACTATGCAAAGTAACAGATAGACAAAAGGTTACATAATGTATAATTCCATATATATGAAATAATCAGGATATGTAAATCCACAGAGACAATAAGCAGGTTGGTGGTTGCCACAATCTTGGGCCAAGGGAGGAACAGGGAAAGGAGTAACTACTCAATGGGTAGTTTCCTCGAGGGTGATAAAAATCTTTGGAACTAGATAAGGTGGTGGTTGCACAACACTGTACATGCACTACAGGTCACTGAACTGGGCATTTTTATATGGCTAATTTTATGTCATATGAATTTTATCTCTACAAAAATGTTTCATTCCGTCACCTGACTTCTTTATGTTCAATGCTGATATTTGTGCTTCCTTATTAAAATTTTCCTCCTCTCTAGTGTTTTAAAGCCTACTCTTTTTATAGCCCATTTGCACTGAGCTTTTCTTTTCACTCCATATATTCACCCTCAATTTCATCAACACATAGCTTACAATAACTATATAATGACAATTACCAATTTATTTTTCACAATTACCAAAGTCTTAAGACTAAATCATTTTCCAAAGATCCACAGCCATACATTCAAGGGAGTCTTGGGGCTTTTATATGGATAACCCACAGGAAACTGACAATATAACATGTACATAATGAATCCATTTACCAAAATGTCATTTCTGCTTTTCATACTACAATTTCTGATGTATGGAATGGCTGAATCACTATGTTGTACACCTAAAACTAATACAACACTATGTTAACTATACTGAAATTTTTTAAAAGTTGCAGAATTAAAATGTAACAATGGATGGAAGGTTAAATATATTGTTATTAGGTTCTAAATTGTACATGACAGTGGTGCAATATTTGACAATGAGCTGTGATTAAAGATACATATCTCAAACACTAAGCATATCAATTAAAAGACCTAAGACAGACGTAACTGATAAACCAAATTTGGGTTAAAACAAAGTTTTTTAAAAATCCAGTTAATCCAAAAGATGGCAGGAAAAGAAGAAAAAAGGAAAAATGATCACACAGACAAAAAGAACACAAAAACAAGATGGGAGATTTAAAACCAGTTATACTGATAATTATAATAAAAACCAATGACCTAATAAATACTCCAATGACACAAATGAATTATCAAATCCACTAACATGCTGCCTGCAAGAAACTAAACTAAATATAAAGATACAAATAGGCTACAAGGATGGAAAAGATATACCATGCAAAATTTACTCAAGGAAAATACCACTGGCTATATTAATATTACATAAAATTGTCTTAAGAAGGAATATTATAAAGCATAAAGCGAATCTTTTTTATAATTTAACTAAGTTCATCAAGCAGACATAATCCTAAATGTATATGCAACTAAACAAATTTCAAAACACATGAAGCAAAACCTAACAGAACGGAAAAGGAGAAAGACATATATAATCATGAGGGAGGGCAGACTTCAACAGTATTTTTTAATTAAAAAAAAAGTCAACAACAAAAAATATCAGTAGGGATCTATGAGAATTCTTAAAGAACATCCCGTGACCTAACTTCCATTTACAGAACTCTTCACCCAACAGCTTAATAAACATTCTATTCAAGGTCCCATGGAACAGTCTTCAAAATAAGAGTATATTCTGAGCTATAAAGCAATCTAAATAAACTTACAGTGAAATCAAACTGCTTGTTTTCCGAATGCAATAGAATTAAACTAGAAATGAGTAACAAGATATCTGGAAAATATTCAGAAATAAAATACTTCTGGGGAGCCTGCGTGGCTCAGCTGGTTAAGCATCTGCCTTTGGCTCAGGTCATGATCCCAGGGTTATGGGATCCTGGGATCCTCCTTGCTCAGTGGGGAGCCTGCTTCCTCCTCTCCCTCTAATAAATAAGAAATAAATCCTTTTTAAGAAATAAAATACTTCTAAATAACCAATGAGTTAAATTTTTAAAAAAATCCAAAGTGGGGGGCTCCTGGGTGGCTCAGTGGGTTAAAGCCTCTGCCTTCAGCTCAGGTCATGATCCCAGGGTCCTGGGATTAAGCCCCACATCGGGCTCTCTGCTCAGCAGGGACCTGCTTTCTCTTTCTGACTGCCTCTCGGCCTACTTGTGATCTCTGTCTGTCAAAAAAATAAATAAAATCTTAAAAAAAAAAAAAAATCAAAAGGGAAGTTACAAAGTATTCCAAACTGAATACAAATGTAAACATATCAAAATCTGTGGTATGCAGATAAAACAATGCTTAAAGGAAAATATTTAACATTAAATGTTATAGTAAAGACTCGTCAAAATCATTAATCTGGGCTTCTACTTTAAGACACTATAAAGAAGCCAAATGAAAGCAGAAAAGGGAATTAAAAGTAGAATTCACTGAACTAAAAAACAGACATAAGACAGGAAACAAAAATCAATAAAACAAAAAGTTGGTTCTTTGAAAAGATCAGTAATATTGATAAATATCTCATGAGAGGGGTAAAAAAAGACAAATTAGTGATGCAAAACCAAAACAGAAAATATCACTACAGATGCTACAGGCATTAAAACATGGATAAGGAATTTTATAAACAAGCTTATGCCATCCTGGGTGAAACAGACAAACCTTTTGAAAGACACACAAAAAAACCAATGCTTACTCAAGAAATCAAAAATCTGTAAAGTCCAGTATCTACTTAAAAAAAATTTTAATCCAGTTGAAAACCTTCTCATAAATAAGATTCCAGGTCCAAACAGTTTCACTGGTGAATTATACTAAAATTTACAGAAGGAAATATTACCAATTCTGTATAAACTTTTTAGAAAAGACTCAAGTCTGTGATGCCAGTTTTACTCTGATACCAAACCAGACAAAGACGTCGCAAATATTGAAAACTATATACCAATATCCCCCAGGAAGCAGAAATCCTTAACATTTCAATAAATTGAATCCAGCATCATCTAAAAAAGACAAAAATTATGACCAAGGGTATTTATCCCAGGGATGCAAGTTTAGTTTAACATTTGAAGATCAATTCATATAATTTATCATATAAACAGACTTTAAAAAGAACAATATGATCACCTCAACAGAAGAAAGTCACAAGACAAAATCGACATTCATTTTGGATACAAGGAAACAAGAACAGAAGGGAACGTCTCAATCTGATAAAGAGCATCTACAAAATCCCCAACAGCTAGCTATCATTATCATCATACTTCATGATGAAACACTGGATGCTTTTTGGGATGATGAAAATGTTCTATATCTTGACTGTGGTAGTGCTTAAATGACTACAGAGTTATCAAAACTCACTGTACAATTTAAATTGGTTAATTTCACTGTATGTAAATCATCAATGAAGTTGAATTTAGAACTAACGTAACGGCTTCTTCAAGGTTGTTTAAAAAGTTTAGTCCTTTAAATAAGGCCTGTTGACTGATTCTAACAGTAAAACTACTGCTCATTTATACCACTATGTCTATGGAACTCCAAACAACAAAGTACGACTTTTATTATTTTTTTTTAAAGATTTTATTTATTTGACAGAGAGAGAGATCACAAGTAGGCAGAGAGGCAGGCAGATAGAGGGACGCAGGCTCCCCGCTGAGCAGAGCCCGACATGGGCCTCAATCCCAGAACCCTAGGATCATGACTTGAGCCGAAGGCAGAAGCTTAAGCCACTGAGCCACCCAGGCGCCCAAAGTACGACTTTTAAATAGTAAGTATCTGATATATATTTACATTGTAAGTAAAACCTTCAAAAGATGGTTGGGCTGTAAGTGCATAGAGGATTCAACACTAAACTCAAGCAACTGAGAATTTTCTGCTAAAACTCATCTGCATTAATTCGTAAAATCAAATACACTACCACTACCACCACCAAAGAATTGGGCTTTAATCTTCTATATGACTACTCTTACGGTCTTATGGTACCTCAATACACTTCTAACAAAGCACTTAAATATATAAAATTTCCTGTCAGTTAACGGAATTAATTCAAATTATGCTAAGAATTGGGGTAGAATTTAATTTTATCTTACACTTGGAATTCATTCATTTTCTTCATACCAAATCACTCAATTACCGTAAAAATATTCAAGAAATGGGAATTTTTTTTTAAGATTTTATTTATTTATTTGACAGAGATCACAGTAGGCAGAGAGAGAGGAAGGGAAGCAGGCTCCCCGCTGAGCAGAGAGCCCGATGCGGGGCTCGATCCCAGGACCCTGGGATCATGACCTGAGCCAAAGTCAGAGGCTTTAACCCACTGAGCCACCCAGGAGCTTCAAGAAATGGGAATTTTTAACTATAAAAAATGAATGTACAAAATACTATCAATTATTACTTTATTGCTTTCTAATTACTAAAGAAAAACACCTCCTAATTTCTCAGTCATATCCATAAAGCCAAATTTTACTAGAGCAAATGAGAGTTCAAGCTCAAAGCAGAAAGCTAATATTTTAAAACCGTCTGCACTTCTACTATGCTAAAGATGGGCAGAAATACAGAGAAGAAATTTGGCTAAAACACACTTTGTTGAAGGAAAAAAACAAATGATTAAGAGCATATCCAAATGAAGGCTCCATAAATTAGCCCTTATTAATGAAATGGGGAAGATAAGTTATTTCAACTATAATACTAATAGGTAACAGTTACTGTCCCATATTCTACTCCTTTATAAAACTTAAAGTCAGCACTTCTCACCAAACAGAAAATCTAATAGGTATAGTACTGTACATCCAAGCAAAAATGAGCTTGACATTTTAGACAGGACAGATGTCCTAGTTTTGTCTTTTAAACAATGTTTATTTAGCAAAGAAGATCATTAAGAACAAATAAAGCTAAGAGGGAATTAGCTCATGTTTTCAAACCATTAAATTTTGTAGTCCATTCAGTTACTTACTGAATGGTACTACTGAACAATTCAAACCATAAACGACACATCAAGATAGTACTGCTAAATAAACAGTAACATCTCAAACAAGCAGCCTTTCATACATTTATAAATATCGCTATGAACTTTAAAATAAAAATTTATGTGTAAAATGGATAATAAAAATAGCACTAGACTTTAAAAATTGGTAACTTTTAAATTATCTATTTAAAATCATAACTATGATTAAATAGCAGCATAATTCTAAATTACAGAAGAGAAATAACATTTTAGCACTCGACTTACCCATTTATTAAAGAGAAGGCCAAGAAAAGCATTAATGGCTAACAAGAGAGCTTTTTTCAAGTACCAGACAGTGATGTCTAGAGTTACTACTGAACAAATCAATTCTAAGGAGAACTGTATTATACACCTCTTTCAAAACTTAGCTTTTATGAATCATGAACATTTGACAAAATGTTGGTATAGCAAAAGTGAAATTTTAAATTAAATCTCTTGCAATGATACTTCTATCCTACCTGTATCTTCAATAAATTCCACACATTTTTCAACAAACAGTGGTATGGGCTTCTCAGCTGTAACCAGATCCTGGAGGGGCATCCCAAAGTAATTACTTTCCCAATTTCTACGTGTTGGTGGATTGAAGTTCTTAGTTTTCTTTTTCTGCTATAAGAAAACATATTCAAGTTAAAACTATTAAAATTAATTTCCTTCAGAATAACAGTAGTATTTAGCAATGCAAACACACATTTCATATCAAAAGAAGTATTTAAAAGCCACATCCCACCTAAATGACCATGAATATGGGACTCCATTAAATCCTGCTAGAAACAACTTGAGCAATGGAAAAAAAACAAAACATGAACAGAAAAAAAAATGACTAGAAGGAAAGTTCCTTTTGGAAAATAATAGGAAACTGGATAGGTAGGGAAATTAGAAAAGATCATTTTTCAATGCCAACTCAAAGGAAAAACTGGAAGTAACCAACACTTAATTCAGTTTAGGTGCAGTCTACTGATTCTATTTGGTCTTTGGGGCAGGTCCAAGTGAGGTTTTTGTGCATAGCTGTATGTATGAGAACATAATATAGCTTTAATTATTGATTATACAATGAAACTTGTAACTTCATGAATTTTAGTCCCACCATTTGTCCTTTATTTTCCCATTTTCTTCCTATCTACTGACTGTTTCTTAAACGTTAAGACAATTTTTTTTTAAGTAATAGAAAAATCATTTTCACAATAGTAAAAGCAAAATGAAATCTTAATTTTCAGAGTTTAACTTCAATCTAGCACTGGGAGAAAAGGGGTTCTTAACCAGGGAGTGAACATCTCAAAAACCTAAGGAAGTACTGTCTAGAATTCAACTGCTATGGAGATTCTGAGTCAATTTTTCTGGAGTAAGCTATTTTAAGCATCTCCAAAGATAATTTTACTATGCATCCTAGTTGAGACTCTAAAATACAGGAAGATACAAATAAATTTTCAGAAATTTGAAGACGTTAGAGCATTTTTATTGTTCCCTTTTTAGTTTACCTACAAAATTTTTTTAAAAGATTTATTTATTTATTTGAGAGAGGGGGAGAGGGTCAGAGGGTCAGAAGCAGACTGATCTGAGCCGAAGGCAGTTGTTTAACCAACTGAGCCATCCAGGCACCTACAAAGTTATTTTCTGATAAATCACAAACCTATTCAAATCTGTCCTAAGTATCATTCGTAAGTATCATTATTAACTTGTAAATAGGATAAAGCATACTATTTCTTTTCAGAAAGGGGGGGAGGAATAAGATGGGGGGTGGAGACAGGAGAGCTTTCTATGCCTAAAGCAATACTCATCTTAATTTCCCACTCTTGCTGGAGGAGTCTCTCCTTTACATGGATCCCCCAATGTATTCTTCTAAGTCTCTGGCTATCTTGAATAAATAAGTCCTTTCTGCATTTTGAATTCAGGCTGTTCCACCTAGCACACTTCCAAAGCTCATGAAATCCAATTTCTCAATTCTCACGTACTGCATCTCAATGATACAGATTATGTATAACCCTGATACATACAGATCACATAAAATATAACTAGGTATCTGGAATGTTGCCAACAAAGCACTGGAATGTTTGATCTGGCTCAAGACCTAAATCTACCAAGTCACCATCTACCACATCTACCACCAATCTACCACACCATCACCACCAAAACAGAACAATATGCAAGGAAATGGAAATGAAGACAATTCAGTAGATAGTGGCTGAGTCCTTTTTCTCAGGAACATTAAGATGCTTTCTAGCCTGCAAACTACCAGGTGCAAAATTTTATTAGAAAACTGGAAACTGAGGCAAAGATGGATGTATTTTATTTAAAGTGATAATACAGCAATGAAAAAGATTACACTTAGATTAATGGAAAGACCAATGCTTAGCCTATGACAGAAGCAACAGGAATGAAATGATAAAAAGATCTTAATAGATATTTGCTACCTAAATAAAGAACAGTTACAAGAAAAGTAAGCTAGCTGGTCCTAAATGTTCCAGTCAACTCTTAAGAAATCCTCTTTTTAATACTGCCTTTTAGGAATCTATCTAAACTCCCAGATGACTCAGAAAACATTCCACCCTTATCCCTGGTATGATAGAAAAGAAGAAACAATTAAGTGTAAACTTTATCTAGTAAGCACTGAATACTTGACTAAAATTGGGAGGCTAAAGCCAACAAAGCAAAGTAAGGTAGTTTCTCTGGCTTATGCTCAGGGAACATCCCCCAAGGTCTATAAAATTACAAGGGCAAATTATTTAATTCTGTGGTTATACCAAGATGCAGGGCTAGTAATCTAAGGTAATGAAAGGCTAAGTGTCATGTAACATGGAATTTCTGGCAAACTCTAAACGGATAATTTACTAATAAAGTACTGCTCTGACAGCTCAAGTTATAATTCAAATATATTAGGAGGAAAAAAAGCATAAAAAGTTCTGTGATTTTACTAATTTTCCTACTAACTGGCACTGACATAAAACAGTCTATGCAGGAAAAGTTTTGAATTAGACATTCCTGTATTAGGTTTTATGATGAGTAAAAATGTATATAATTCCTTTTTTCTAATACTTAATCATCAGAATTCAGGGAGTTCTTTTATAATATGTGAATTATGAAAAACTCTACATATTCTGATATACATCCCTTAACTAAGAGATGCTATCTATAGCTATACATTTATACCAACTCAAAATGAATTTTGTAAGTTACTAAGGTTAGATGATTATAACTGCTATAAAACACCATCAATATTCTCTGAAATGCAAGAAAAGGAGGAGTATGGTTATTTGGTAATTATTTCCATAACTTTTGAAGAAGCACTGTCAGAAATGGCAGCCCCAATTTAAATAATTATGCCAGCAGGAAAACATCTGATTTATGATAACCCAACTTTTTTTTTTTTTTTAAGATTTTATTTTTTTATTTGGCAGAGAGAGATCACAAGTTGGCAGAGAGGCAGGCAGAGAGAGAGAGAGAGAGAGAGAGGGAAGCAGGCTCCCCGCTGAGCAGAGAGCCCGATGCGGGACTCGATCCCAGGACTGGAGATCATGACCCAAGCCGAAGGCAGCGGCTTAACCCACTGAGCCACCCAGGCGCCCCCATGATAACCCAACTTTTGATTCACATTACAGTCACACTATCTTTATTTCTGCTTAAATGCAAATGCCCAATCTTATCAGGAAAATCTCATGTCATGTCAGCTGTTGCAAATGAATATCCACAGAAAATTAAAAATCCCATTCACAAATAATGTATACAATGTTATCAATTAAGTATTCAACAGACATTAAAAACTAACATTAGTATAAGAAAACAAGATGAGGAAAAGGTATGTAAGTAACTTTCTAGAAATTGCCCTCACACTCCAGTAATATCAGCAATACAACAAGGGAGGGCATCTAAGCAATATCCTCAAATAAATGCTGTTATCAGTAACATTTAAAAAAATATACCTCAACCACTTCTTTCATAATGAACAAACTGAAGAAAAAAAGAGTTAAGGAGGCTTCCAAAGAGCCAATCCAGGAAACGAGAAAATTTGGTATTCTCTATTCTCTTAAATTTAAGATAGGATTCTCAGAGGGGGTAAAAAAATCAAAGAAATGAGACAACAGAAAGTAAAATGTAAAGAAATTAGAGGGAAAAAAAAACCCGTTAGAGAAATGAAAACTCTTCAGTAAGACTCAATACAACCGTAAAGATCAAAATAAAGTGAAAAAGATCATTGGTTCCCCTTTATTGTATCATTCCTATGACGCATTCCAAAAATACTCTTTTGCTTCCATTTTATTTAAAAGATTTTTATTCATTTATTTGTCAGAGAGAGAGAGAGCAAGTGAGCACAAGCAGGCAGAGGCAGAGAGAGAAGCAGGCTCCCTGCCAAGCAAGGAGCCCGATGCAGGACTCAATCCCAGGACCCTGGGATCATGACCTGAGCCCAAGGCAGTGGCTTAACCGACTAAGACACCCACGTGTCCCCTTTACCTCCATTTTAAAAAAGTCTCAATCTTCCTTTCCTTAGGTATTTGCCACATAATGCTACTCCTTTTGCAAACTCTGCAAAAGTCATATATATTAGATGTTTCCAATTCTCTCTTACATGTACTCAAATTAGTCTATCACCCTCATCACTCCACTAAAATCTATTATTAAGGTCACCAATGATTGTTTTGTAACAGTTAGTTCCCAGTTTTCAACTTCATTGACCTTTCAGCAGTCACTCTACGTCTTCACTGGACTTTGAGAATACCACCTGTATTTCCTCACTCATGCTCCCCATAGAAGTCTCCTCACCAATGTCTCTTAGGCATCCCTGTAATGTTGTGAAAACTCCAGGCCTCAGTTCCTGCCCATCTTTTTTTCTCAACATCTATACCATCCTCTTCATATTGTCATCCATCTGCTGATAACCCAAATACTTCTCAGCTCTTTCTCCTGAACTTGACTCATTTGAAACATTCTAGTGGACATTACCACTTGAATGTCTAAGAAAGATATCTTTGTTAACATATGCAAAACTAAACTAACTGATGATTTCCTTAAAATGTTTTCCAACTGCAACCTTCTCCATCTCAGATGCAGACAACTCCATCCTTTCAGTAGCTCAGGATACAAATCTTGGAAGTCATTCTTCATTTCTCTTTCTCTCTCATACCCTACTTCCAACTGTTAAGCAAATATATTAGATACAGAATCCAACTACTTCTTAAAGCTATCATTTCATACATCTAGATTATTAAGCAACTCCTCAATCCATCCCCCCCCCCCCCAGCCAGTTCTACCACAATCCCCTCAGACCATTCTCAATAAAGCAACCAGAATGATAATGGCTCCCTAAATAGCAGCCTACAAGGCCATATACAATCAGCATGCCTTGAGCTCTGCCTCTCTGTACTGTGACTTCATTTCCCTCTACTTCCTTCATCACTTACTCCTTTCCTCCAGCCACATGGCTTACTGGCTGTTTTAACATGCCAGGCATGCTCCTAAGGACTTTTTTTAATATTGGCTGTTCCCTTTACCATTTCAATGAGGCCAACAGTGACTACCCTATTAAGAACTATTATCTTAATCCCTGTCTTCTAGCTCCTGTCCAGTATTTCCAACCCAATTCCTTCTACAGCTGTTTCTACCCACACCACTACATTCTTTACTTATGTATTATTATTACTGTTATTATTACTTGGTGTCCTCTACTACAATTTAAGCTCCACACAAGGGCAGGGATTTTTATCTGTTTTGTTCATCAACATACTCCGAAGATCTAGAATACTGCCTGCAAAAAAGAGCAAAGTAAAAAAGGATTTGAGATATGGTTTCACTTACTTATGGAGCATAACAAATGACATGGAGGACATTGGGAGATGGAGAGGAGAAGGAAGTTGAGGGAAATTGGAAGGGGAGGCGAACCATAAGAGACTATGGACTCTGAAAGACAACCTGAGGGTTTTGAAGGGGCGGGGGTGGGAGACTGGGGGAACCAGGTGGTACGTAATAGGGAGGGCACGTATTGCATGGAGCACTGGGTGTTGTGCAAAAACAATGAATACTGTTACTCTGAAAAAATAAACAAAACGAACAAAAAAAGGATTTAAGGTCTCTTGAAATAACCAACGCCAATACGTAGATTAAATGATCTCATCATGTACTAGGAAAGATAAACAGGAGTGGACCATCAAGTTACAAACATACATTCAACTCAGTAAGCTTCAAAGAATCTTAGAAGTATCCAGGCAGAAGAAATCAAGACAGTACAGGGAAAATATCAGGCTAGCTTTAAAGTTCTCAGGAAAACTGGGAAGTCAGAAGACTCATTTATAGGGATATTCATGAGAAAAGAATTGTCAAAAATTCTTTACTTAGTATATCAATTCGGATGTACACTACAAGCAACCATTAATTTTTTAAAAATTCTCAAATATGTAATATTATTTAAATAATAGCACAAACTCCTGAAAAAAACATGTGATGAAACATCACTGATAATGAAGAGCTTATATGTTGAGAATCTGTGCTACGGAAGAAAGAATGAACTTTTTTTTTATAGTTACACACAGAACTAATTCTAAATTACAGTGGTTTGCCTATATAATAAAATCCCATCTACAATTTCATGGCTCAAACTACAAAATGTAAAAATAATCTGATAATAGGCCCAAACCAAAGGTCTCAATATACCCTAAAAGAGAAGGAGAAAAAAATAAGAGATCATGTAATTATGCTAATGCATGACAGACTATCATGACTACTGGGAGGGGTAAGAAAGAGAAACTGAAATAGAGGTTCAATACGTATTTAATGATAAAAATAAGCAACACACAAACTAACAATTTCTTCATTTTTCTTTTTCTTTCTTACATTTTTATCTCCAACTGAAGTGGAATAAAAATAGGAAACCAGACAAAAGCAAACTGAAACTTACAAAAATAAATACAAATGAAATAAGATCAACTAAAGAAGATTCTCAGACTTGGTTAAAAACTACACCCAACTAGGGCCTCCTGGGTGGCTCAATTGGCTGAGCATCTGCCTTTGGTTGAGGTCATGATCTCAGGGTCCTGGGACTGAGTCCCACACTGGCCTCCCGCTCAGGGGGAGTTTGCTTCGCCTTCTCCCCGCTGCTCACCCTGCTTGTGCTCAGTATCTCTCTCAATCTCTGACAAATAAAATCTTAAAAAACCAAAAAAACCTAAACCCAACTAAAAACATGCCATTTAAACAAAGGGACTCCTAAGAGTTGAAAATGAAAGGAAAAGTAGCAAATTTTTCTTTTTTAAGAAATTAAATTGGAGTTGCCTTCAAGGCAAAATGCTTTGAACTATAGAGCTACCCCTATTCTCTAACCCTTTTCTCCTATAACATTAATCTGTCCCTTCCCTGGGTCATTCTCCTGAACATATCATTAGTTTCTAATACTTGTCATCTTTAAAAACAAACATGAAAACCCTCCTTTGATCCCATATCTATCTACCACCCCAATTCTCTAGTTTTTAAACTGGCGTTTTAAGTTTTTATTTTCATTCCAGTTAATCAACATACAATGATATATATTAGTTTCAGGTGTTTTGCTCCCTTTCACAGCAAAACTTCTTGGAGGTTCCATCTACATCTACTATCCACCATCTACTTTTCACATCCCACTCTTCAACCTACTTCCATGAAGGTTTTTTCTTCATTCTACTTAACCGCTTGTCAAGATCAGACACTTCTACACTTTAAAATTAAAAAGAAACATTTCGCTTTACCCTTCCGGAGCTCTCAGAAACATTGTTTCCTGACTACTACTTCCTTAACCACTTGATTCCCTGGCTCCCATTTCATTACTCTTTGCTCAAAGGATTTCTTTTTCAGTTTCACCTGCCAACATTCTGGTTTACCAAACTCAGTTCTGAGCCCTCCATTCTTCTCTCACTACTCTACAACCTTAGGTGAATTTATCTAATTTTGAGTTTTAAATCCTGATGCCTCTTTTTCTAAGTACCAGATTCATACGCCTAACTTCTATACTTTCACTGGGACCTTGACATAGGTATTTTAAACATTAACATAATGAGCACATAGCAGATATCTTGATTTTCTCTGGTCTGAAACCTTTCACCTTTAGTCTTCACTATCTCAGTATATCTACCTAGTTGCTTAGACCACAAATCAAGGAGTTGATCTTGATTTTCCCTCTTCCCTTATTCTCCACAGCAACTGCATAAAAAGCCCCGTTGTTATGACTTCCAAAATATTATGTAGAAACTGTCCACTTTTCCCTTTTTTGGCACCCGTACTAGCAAAACACATAGCACATGATAAACAGATGTTCAGTAAACAGTGACAGAAACACACAAAATTACAAACAAGAACCAGAGAAAGCCTTTACCATTAAGATTTCTGTTAATAAATACACAAAGTACTGATTGTTGGTTTATTTACCAGTCTATGGAAAGTTTCACTATACCAAATTCTTCATATCTATAGGAGTCACTATGTAGGTATACCTACACTTAAGCACCCAAACCTAATAAAATAAGGATTCATACAATGATTACACATCATAAAATTACAAGAAAAATTATATAGCCAACTCCACGTGAATTCATTTGGATATAAGGTGATGCACTTTTTAAAATTTAAATTCAATTAACATATAATGTATTATTAGTTCCAGAGACAGAGGTCAGTGATTCATCAGTCTTATGTAATACCCAGTGCTCGTTACATCACATGCTCCCCTTAATGTCCATCACCCAATTACCCCATCCCCCTTGCCCTCCAGGAACCCTGTTTGTTTCCTACACTAAGAGTCTCTTACGGTTTGTCTCCCTACCTGATTTCACCTTGTTTTATTTTTCCTTCTTGCCCTATGATTGTTTTGTTTCTTAAATTCTGTATGAGTGAGGTCACATAATTTTCTTCTCTCACTTATTTCGCTTTGCAAAGTACCCTCTAGTTCCAACCATGTTGTTACAAATGGGAAGACTTCATTTTTTTTTTTTTTAAATGACTGAGTAAAATTCCAGTCTGTGTGTGTGTTAACCACATCTTTACCCATTCATCTGTCAACAAACATCTGGGCTCTTCCCATAGTTTGACTATTGTGGGCATTGCTGCTATAAACGCTGGGCTGCAGGTGCCCCTTCAGATCCCTACTTTTCTATATTTGGGGTAAATACCCATTAGTGCAATTGCCGGGTCATAGGGTAGCGCTGTTTTCAACTTTTTGAGGAACCTCCATACTATTTTCCAGAGTGGCTACATCAACTTTCCCACCAACAGTGCAGGATGGTTCCTCCTTTTCTGCACCCTCACCAACATCTGTCATTTCCTGACTTATTAATTTTAGCCGTTTTGACTATTGATTGTGATTCTGAGTTGTATTTCCCTGATGCCCAGAGGGATACTGAGCATTTTTTCATGTGTCTGGTGGCCATTTGGATGTCTTCTAATAATTGTAGTACCTGTTCATGTCTTCTGCCCATTTCTTGATTGCATTATTTGTTCTTTGGGGATTGAGTTTGGGAAGTTCTTTACAGATTTTGGATACTAGTCCTTTATTTGATATGTCATTTGCAAATATCCTCTCCCATTCTGTCGACTGTCTTTTGGTTTCATTGACTGCTTCCTTTGCTGCGCAAAAGCCTTTTATCTTGATGAAGTCCTAATAGTTCATTTTTGTCTTGTTTCCTTTACCTTTGGAGGCTTGTCTAGCAAGCCAAGGTCACAGAGGTTACTGTCTGTGTTCTCCTCCATGACCAATGGATTCCTGTCTCACTTTTCCGTCTTCCATCCATTTTTTAGTCTATTTTTGTGTATGGTGTAAGGAAATAGTCCAGTTTCATTCTTTTGCATGTGGACATCCAATTTTCCCAATACCATTTGTTGAAGAGACTCTCTTTTTTCCATTGGGCATTCTCTCCTGCTTTGTCAAAGATTAGTTGACCATATAGCTGAGGGTCCATTTCTGGGCTCTCTGTTCTGTTCCACTGAACTATTTGTTTTTGGGCTAGTACCATACTGTCTCTATGATTATAGCTTTATAATAGAGCTTGAAGTCTGGAACTCTGATGCCACCAGCTTTGGTTTTCTATTTCAACATTTCTTTGGCCATTCGGGTCTTTTTTTGTTTCCATACAAATTTTAGTATTATTTGTTCTGGCTCTGTGAAAAAAAGTTGATAGCTATTTTCATAGGAATTGCACTTGAATGTATAGATTCCTCTAGGCAGCATAAATGTTTGAAAATATTTTCCTTCCAATCCATGAGCACGGAACGTTTTTCCATTTCTTTGTGAATTTCAAGAGTGTTCTGTAGTTTTCTGAGTACAGATGCCTCTTTGGTTAGGTTTATTCCTAAGTATCTCATGGTTTTGGGTGCAAGTATAAATGGGATCAACTGACTTCTGTGCATTGTTTTTTATATCCTGCTACTCTGCTAAATTCCTGTATGAGTTCTAGCAATTTTGGGACGGAGTCTTTTGGGTTTTCCACAAAAAGTATCATACCATCTGCAAAGAATGAGAGTTTGACCTCTTCTTTGCCAACTCAGATGCCTTTTATTTCTTTTTGTTGTCTGATTGGTGAGACGAGGACTTCTAGTACTACGTTGAAAAGCAGTGGTGAGAGTGGAAACCCCTGACCTTAGGGAAAAAGCTCTCAGTTTTTCCTCACTGAGAAAGATATTTGCTCTGGACTTTTTGTATATGGCTTTTATGATAGTGAGGTATGTTCCCTCTATCCATTCACTGTAAAGACTATAAATCATGAAGGGATGCTGTACTTTGTCAAATGCTTTTCCTGCATCTATTGGAGTATCATATGGTTCTTGTTCTTTTTTTTTTTTTTTTTTTTTTAATGTAGTGTATCACCATTAATTGATTTGCAGACGTTGAACCACCCTTGCAGCCCAGGAATAAATCCTACTTGGTCATGGTGAATAACTCTTTTCATGTACTGTTGGATCCTACTGGCTAGCATCTTGGTAAGAATTTTTGCATCCATGTTCATCAGGGATATTGGTCTGTAGTTCTCCTTTTTGGTGGGGTCTTTGTCTGATTTTGGGATCAAGGAAATGCCAGCCTCATAGAAAGAGTCTGGAAGTTTTCCTTCCATTTCAATTTTTTGAAATAGCTTCAGAAAAATAGGTATTAATTACTTAAATGTTTGGTAGAATTCCCCTGGGAAGCCATTTGTCCCTGGACTCTTGTTTGGAGATTTTTGATTACTGCTTCAATTTCCTTGCTGGTTACAGGTTTGGTCAGGCTTTCTACTCCTTCTTGGTACAGTTTTGGGAATATATATGTTTCTAGGAATGCATCCATTTCTTCCAGATTGCCTAATCTGTTGGCATATGGTTGCTCATAATATGTTCTTATAATTGTATTTCTTCCATGTATTTCATTGATTTCTGCTCTAATCTTAATTATTCCCCTTCTCCTGCTAGGTTTAAGGCTTTACTTGCTGTTCTATCTCCAGCTCCTTTAGGTGTAAGGTTAGATTGTGTATTTGAGACCATTCTTGTTTCTTGAGAAAGGCTTGTACTACTATACACTTCCCTCTTTGGACTGACTTTCCTGCATCCCAAAAGTTTTTAACAGTTGTGTTTTCATTTTCATTTGTTTCCATGAATTTTTAAAAATTTTCCTTAATGTCCTGGTTGACCCATACATTCTTTTGTATTTAAGTTCTCCATGTATTTGAGTTCCTTTCCAAATTTCCTCTTGTGATTGGCTCCAGTTTCAACAAACTGTGATCTGAAAGTATGCAGAGAATGATCCCAGTCTTTTGGTATTGGTTGAGACGTGATTTGTGACCCAGGATGTGATCTATTCTGGAGAATGTTCCATGAGCACTAGAGAAGAATGTGTATTCTGTTGCCTTGGGGGAGAATGTTCTAAATGTTATCTGCGAAGTCCAGTGTGTCATTCAAAGCCGTTTCCTTGTTGATCTTCTACTTAA
Organism: Meles meles; assembly: GCF_922984935.1. Taxonomy (NCBI): domain Eukaryota; kingdom Metazoa; phylum Chordata; class Mammalia; order Carnivora; family Mustelidae; genus Meles; species Meles meles. The sequence continues at coordinate 85,933,060 of NC_060071.1, read as the reverse complement.
ATCTGTCCATTTCAGTAAAGTGGGTGTTAAAATTCCCTACTATTATTGTATTATTATTGATGTATTTAATTTTTTTTTTAAAGATTTTATTTATTTGACAGAGAGAGATCACAAGTAGATAGAAAGGCAGGCAGAGAGAGAGAGAGGGAAGCAGGCTCCCTGCCGAGCAGAGAGCCCAATGCGGGACTCGATCCCAGGACCCTGAGATCATAACCTGAGCCGAAGGCAGCGGCTTAACCCACTGAGCCACCCAGGCGCCCTAATTTTGTTTTTAATTGGCTTATATAATTGGCTGCTCCCATGTTAGGAACATAGACATTTACAATTGTTAGATCTTCTGGTAGGATACTCTTTAATTATATGTCCTTCCTCATCTCCTTTTTTTTTTTTTTAAGATTTTATTTATTTATTTGACAGAGATCACAGGTAAGCAGAGAAGCAGCCAGAGAGAGAGGAAGGGAAGCAGGATCCCCGCTGAGCAGAGAGCCCGATATGGGCTCGATCCCAGGACTCTGGGATCATGACCCAAGCCGAAAGCAGAGGCTTCAACCCACTGAGCCACCCAGGTGCCCCCTCATCTCTTATTACAGTCTTTGGTTTAAAATCTAATTTGTCTGATACAAGAATTGCCACCCCAGCTTTCTTTTCATGTCCGCTAGCAAGATCAATAGTTTTCCACCCCCTCACTTTAAATCTGGAGGTGTATTTGGGTCTAAAATGAATCTCTTGCAGAAAGCATATCAACAGGTCTTGCTTTTTTATCCAATCTAATACTCTTTGTCTTCTGATTGGGGCATTTAGCCCATTTACATTCAGAGTAACTACTGAAAGATATATATTTAGTGCCACTGTATCACCTGTAAAGTGACTTTTATTGTTTCTGCTCCTTTCTGGTCTACATTACTTTTGGACTCTCTCTTTGCTTAAAGGATCCCTTTTAATATTTCTTACAGAGTTGCTTTAGTGATCACAAATTCCTTTAGTTTCTGTTTGTTCTGGATGCTTTTTTACTTCTCCTCCCATTTTGAATGACATCCCAGTTGGAAAAAGTATTCTTTGCTGCACATTCTCCTCATTTAGCACCTGAATATATTATACCAGTCCTTTTTGGCCTGCCAGGTCTCTGTGGCTAGGTCTTCTGCCAGTCTAATGTTTCTACCCTTGAGGTTATGGACCTCTTGTCCTGAGCTGCTTTCAGGATTTTCTCTTTGTCTCTGAGATTTGCAAGATTCACTATATATAATGTCTATGTCGGGGTGCTGACCTATTTTTAGTGATCATGAGGGGGGTTCTCTGTGTCTCCTGGACTTGAATGCCCGTTTCTTTCCCTAAATTAGGGAAGTTCTCTGCTATAATTTGTTCCAACACACCTCCTGCTCCCCTTATTTCCTCTTCTTCTGGGATCCCAATTATTCTAATAATGTTTCATTTTATGGTATCACTTATTTCTTGAATTCTCCCTCTGTGATCTAGCAGTTGCTCATCTCTCTTTTTCTCAGCTTCTTTATTCTCCATCATTTCGTCTTCTGTATCACTAATTCTCTCTTTTGTCTCATTTGTCCCAGCAGTTAGAGGCTCCATTTTTTATTGTAGTTCATTGATAGCCTTTTTTATTTCAACTTCATTAGGTTTCAGATCTTTTATTTCTCCAGAAAGGGATTCTCTAGTGTCCTCGATGCTTTTTTTTCAAGCTCAGCTAATATCTATAATCGTTAATCTGAACTCTAGTTCTGATATCTTACTTAGATCCATACTGATCAAGTCCCTGGCAGTCAGTACTACCTCTTGTTTTCTCTGAGGTGAGTTTTTCTGTCTTGTCATTCTTACAGAAGAAAATGGTCACTTTCCTATTTATAGAATTGTGGCTATTCTTTTCTTAGATATCCGGTTGAGTTCACAGGTATTTAGAATGATTTGACAGCTCTCTAGCTCAATTCTTGGTACCAGATCAAACTAAAGTTTCCTATTCCTCTGCCATCTTGGACTATGTATTAGTGTTTGGTGATGTACTTCCAAAAGTGTGTAAGAACTGAGTACTATGTGCATAACATCATGCCAGATATTGTTCGCAATATAAAAATCGTGGAGGTAATGTTAACGCTCTCAAGAAATACATTACGGAGAAAAAGAAACCTCACTACCTATCATTTAATTAACAGCACATATAAAAATAGTACATGATTAAGTGTCAAATAACCGGATGCAACGCTTAAATCCAGACTTCAAAAGCTAGAATTTAAAAAGGAAGCGATGAGGTCAGAGATATTTCAGAAATTTAGAAAGAATTTGGTCTGTATTTACTCATTTGAACACTTGGGTGCCTTGGGTTCAGCATAAGAACCCAGAAATCACTATAAACTGCATTTATTCCTTACTGTATATTAGGTACTTGGTAATATTACATGTATAACCTTAACTGTCACAACAGCTCTGAGACTACTACTATTCTGTATCATTTTACATCTATTTCAATATACCTGTAATGTGCAGGAATGAATAATGTGGGCAGAGAGGTATGTAAGGGCAACATTGTTAATGGTGTTAGTAGGTCCCTAAGAAATTTGAACTTTATACAGGGGTTACAAAATATATTTTGGAGGGAGAAAGGGTAGGCACTTTATTTTAGTACTATCCCTCAGAAAGCCAACATAAAAGAAAAGTACGAAGCAAGGACAAACAGGAGACACAAAAACTTAAGTTATTGTACCACCTATGCTAGTGAAGCTATGCAGAAACAACCCATCACATATTCCTAGTGGGACTCTAGAATGGTATACCCACTTTGGAAAACAGTTTGACAGTTTTTCATAACACTAAATATGAAAATACCAAATGACCCAGCAATTGCACTCTTGGACATTTATCCCAGAGAAGAGAAAACTTGTGTTGACATAAAAATCTGTACTTTATGGTTCATAACTACTTCATTCATAACAGTCCTAAACTAGAAACAACAGATGCCCTTCGACAGGTTACATAACTGTGGTATATCCACACCATGAAATATTACTCAGCAAAAAGGGGGACAAACTAATGATTTATGGTAACAACTTGAATCTCAAGGTAATGATGCTGAAAAGAAAAAGTCAATCTCAAGGGTGCATATGGGGGCGCCTGGGTGGCTCAGCGGGTTAAAGCCTCTGCCTTCGGCTCGGGTCATGATCCCAGGGTCCTGGGATCGAGCCCCGCATCGGGCTCTCTGCTTGGCTGGGAGCCTGCCTGCTTCCTCCTCTCTCTCTCTCTCTCTGCCTGCCTCTCTGCCTACTTGTAATCTCTATCTGTCAAAAAAATAAATCTTTAAAAAAAAAAAAAAAAAAAAAGGGTGCATATGGTACAATTCCTTTCATATAACATTCTAGAACTGGCAAAATTATGAAATGACAAAATGGAAAACAAATTACTGGTTGCCAGGAGTTATGAATAAGGGGAGGGTGTGGTTATAAAAAGACAACAGAAGAGATCTGTCAGTCACAGAACTGTTTTGCATCTTGTTGTTAATATACACACTTACCCATGTGATTAATTACATAGAACGAAATACACACATACACACACAAATGAGTACAAGTAAAACTGGGGAAATCTAAATAAGATCTGTGAATCTTGTTAATGTCAAAATCCCGGTTGTGATACTGTACTACAGTTTTACAACATTTGTGGGCAACCGGGCAAAGGGCATATGGGACCTTTTGGCATTATTTTACAAAATAATGTCTACAATTATCTCATATATTTAAATTACTATTTAAAAAAAAGATCACCACAATAATCCAAGTAAGAAGTTATGACAACTTTGACCAAGACTGTGACAACGAAATCTATCAACATATCTAACAGCAGAATAAACACCAGTCAAGTAAGATAAATAGCAACAGCATGTAGCTTTGGCCCATAGTAGCTCCTTCCTAAAAATACATTCTCATCCAATCAAGGTAAGGAGAGGGAAATAAATTCTATGACCTCTAAGGAAAATTCTGTCTTTCATAATGAGCCGGTACAAGCTTGTCTTACATGACTTACTTCTAGAATCTCACAGGAATTTCCCTAAAGACCACATTCTGTTATACAGGGTTTCTCAACTTTAGTATTATTGACATTTTGGGCTGTATAATCCTTTGTTGTGGGAGATCACCTATGAATTGTTTAGCAGAAACCCTGACTTCTCCCCCAAGAGCTACCAGCAGCTTCTCCCTAACCCAGCTGTGACAGCCAAAAATGTTTCCAGACATTGCCAGATGTTCCCTAGAGAGTAAAACTGACCCCAGTTGAGAACTACTGTGCTGGGCTCATTAAAAACAAGAAGAAAGAACTCAAGTCTGGGAGATAGCTACAGATAGATTCTGAGAAGTCTGAAAATTTTAACTTTAAAAAAGGTCAGTACTTAACTCATGACTGAAAAACATTACTGTAGGGAACACAAAGATGAATAATTGTAACTGCTGTCAAGAAACTTACAGTGTAGCAAGAAAAAACTTATTAAACCAGAAAGTGATAAAGCTACTACAAAGCAATTATTTTAGATGAGAGAAAAAAGTATTACATCAGAGCATACACTTGTATCTGTATAAGAAGGCTTTAATGGGAGCCAGGACTCCATGAAGATTTACTTAATTCTTTTTTAAAAAGACTATTAAAGCTACAGGTACTGACTGAGGGTCCACAATTTGGAAATGAGGGATGTTGTTAAGGCTTTCACATCCTTTGTGAAAAGAGGGAGACAGTAACTGAGGGTAAATAAATGTGGTCTGGATTCTTATACACACTAACAGACAGACTGCTTCTAGTACTGATCATCTCTAAGATGCCATCTCTTTATAAAGCATTTGAACATAAATTATCTACCTGACAGTAGCTTTATTAATGGCATTAACAACTTCACCAACCAAAAAATAAACATGTAATCATCTGGAGATGGTCTTAGCAAAATATCTAACTATTCAAATGAATAATGGGTGGATTTCCTCCTAGTTTCCCCACATATATATTTTTAAGTATATTCACATGAAAATGGGTTTTTTATTATACCAGCACTTCATTCTTAAAACCACTGATTTTCCTTTTGCTTTACAACTAATTTGTTAAGTACTTTCTCTTACTCTAATGATTGTCAATCATAGGATCAAGAGAGGGAAAAAAATTTTTCAGTGTCTCTTCCTCCTTCCTCATTATCAACAGAGGTTCTTAAGCAAGAGGCCACAGCTTTATAAAGTATAGGAAACCCTTAAAACTCAGTAAAATTTTGTGCATGTGCATTTTTCCAGGAAAAGTACCCAAACCTTTCTTCAAATTTTCAAAGGCTAAGAACACTTCCCCTGAAGCTCAAGATGATTACTTTGTACAAAGGACTCAAGGTATACCTTCTATTTGGACAAAATTAGATACAATCACAAGATCACTTCTGTCACACACTTTATTTTGTTCTAAAATTTGGAAACAACAAAAATTACTACTTTTAAAAAGCAGTCCTTTTGAGGTTTCCTTTTTTTGCAATCATAGCTTAAGCCCTATTTTTCTTGAGGACTCTTTTACAACATCAACTGAGATGACAAGAAAATCTTACAGAGTTAGAAATCATAAAACTATACCTACTGTAGAAAAAACTCTTCTAGGATTAAGTGGAACAATTTGTAGTATGCCAAATTTTGGAGTACATAAAATAGAGAACCCTATAAAATTACCCATAAGTCCTGGAACAGAAACAATTGTCCAATAATAAAAAATGATAATAAGAATATTCTATGATACAGAAGTTAAGTGACTCCTTGATATATTAATATATCCTAACAATTATAATTAATGTGCTGCAGAAGAGTAATTTCAATATTTGCAGTATGCCAGTTTTTGCTAAACATTCAAAATATGCTGCTATGAAAGCTAAGGAAAAAAGTTTGAATAGAAAGCCACACCAAAGAAATTTACATGTGCTTTTAAGTTAGTGAAAACAAGTACATCAGTGACACAATCATTTAAATTAAGCCCCATTAGAACACATGAGTGAAATAAATATACTTTAAAAATTGACCATCTAGTTACATTTTAATCTGAATTGAGAAGTACTAAATCATGGTCAAATGGACAACACAGAACAAGTTCAAAGAAATAGTAAAATATAAACAGAAATACTCACTTTATATATCCATACCTATATAACACCATCAATTGATGTACCCAACACCAGAAATGACACCAACTTTATGAGAAATTTTAGCAACGCCATATAACCAATCAGGCATAGACCAATTTAGCCAGTCAGTAAGAAAGCAAGTGAAACGGTTACTAAAGAACACCTCACCAAATTCTTCCCAAATGAGATTAGAGATAGGAAAGAGCTAACTCTTGCTGAAAACATAAAATGTTTCATTTTCAACAAAATCATATTTTACTAGACTCAATTCCTTGAGACCAGAACCCATAACCAATTCATTTCTGTATTCTTAGCTTCTAACAGTGCTCAGGCATAGCAGACATTTAGTAAAATGCTCTTTGAATAAAATGAGTTTTAAGTTAAAATAAATGGTAATTACTAAAAAAAACAAAAAAACCCCCCAAAACAATCAAACAAAAAACCCCATCCCACATAAATGGTTCTGTTGTCACCATAACAAAAGCCACATACTCAAACTGACTTCAACTCACAACAGTCAACATAATGTACTAGGCCACAAGATTAATTATAAATCTTGTTTGTAATAGGTATTATGGTTTTTGTCCCATAAAAAGTACCCCACGATTTGGGGAAAAGGCAACTTCACCCAGAGCTCTAGGGATAAAGGCTCAGGCCTACATTCAGTACCATAAATTCTATTTTCCTGGCCAGAGTTCACTGGTTAGGAATGGATACAGGACTCAATTCAAGGTAAATAGGCTGGAAAAGATGTTGATTGAGGAGTCTGGAAAAGCAACCTTTTCATTCTTCTGCACATACTGACTTTATAAGAGTAACCCACACAGTCTCCGCAACAAATTTTGCAAGACCATAATGGTTATAATGGATACTCTCAACTGGCAAGATATCTAACCAAGGTACTCTCCCAGAATAGGTAAAAATAGAAAATCTCAAACTTTCAGGCAGTTCAAGACTGTTAAATGACCTTGCTCATGATACAAAGTCTACTCCCTATCTGTATGTGATCTGTAAGTATTGTTCTTTCTATAGGAAGCTTTTTAGCACCCAACTTTTATTTAGCCTTAATTAAAATTCTTTCAAGAATTTTAGTTTCTCTCAGATGTGAACACTGACAGACCATCAAATAACTGTCAAGAGGTTAAATGATATACACTAAAAATGAAAACTTACCCTGTAATTTATGCATTTTGATATAGACAAACAAGAGTTCAATATAGACATCTATCTCATTACTTTTCTATCTGGAATGAACAATCAAGAGAAAATCTTCACCACCACTGTTTGGGTAAGAGTATTTTTTAAAGGCATTTTACTTAATAAAGACTAAGATTCTAGAAGTCAGAAGTCAAATAATTCTAAACCTAAGATTACATTCTAAAGGATCTATCATACTAATTTATATTAAGGTATCAGTCCACTATTTACTAATATTAAATTAACATTTTCTGATTCAATATATACAGATAGACATCTATTTCCTCAGAGCTTGTTTTGAAGGTTACATACCTATTTTGGTATTTTTCCCCAAAAGCTGTTACAATGGCTACAGCAGTACAGTCTTCTAAGACATTATCTGAGAATCGGGTTTAGTAAGAAGGAAGCAGTAAAACAGAAAAAAGAATATGGACTGGAAGCAACATTTGAAAATGAGATAGGAACTGGTAATTGTTAATATAAATAAGAGAATGAAAAGATTCAGGACCTGGAAGACCAGAAAAGAATTTTAAAGGCTGAAAATGAAAAATCAACATAATACCTACTCTAATGCACCATAAAATTCACCAAATATTTCACTATTTCCTGTCTGAATCAAGCTAACAGCACTAAAAGAGATAACTGAAGAGAAACCAAACTGGATTAAACACTTACACCTCATTTCATTGAATGAGTGTGTTACAAACCAGCAATTTTATCAATACAACTCAAATTTCTCATCCTCTTAAAGCACTTTCAAACAGGTTATGAAATCAATTCAGTAGGTCACAACCAGCACCCCCTCATTTCACTATAACAGACAAGAAAATCAAAATAACCTATAGAGTAGCGGTATTATTTTTTGAGATTTCACTTATGTAGAAACATTTATGTGTATGATTTAAACAAAATAATTCCTATGGTTGCAATCAAGAAATGTCATATAAGGTTTGGATCTCATAGCTAACACTAAACTCATTTAGGAGTATAAAGGACAATCAAGCACAGAACCTCTGAATGACAAGCTCAGATCTCTGAGGAGCCTTCCTCAGATGCCACTAGGCCCCAAAGGTTATGATTTTCCAGGTGTAAAGAAATCTGAGAAAAGATTCCTGGACTACAGCTCCCATCTTGGAATCAAAGGATGAAGGTAAACAGGATGACCTTTCTCTCAGAGGGGTTTAAAAAAAAAAAAGGCAAAGAAATGCATAAACTCAAGTTCAGAATTAATAAGAGTATTTAATTTAAAAATAAGTCCAGAAACTAATCCAATATTATGGGACAAAGGACTGTTGTGAAATACAGCCAGAGTACATGGGGAAATTTTAGGCCTAATACTATAGTAGCACTTATTAAGCACTGCTACATGCCAAGCATTTCAAACACATACTTCTCATGTCTATCACAATTCCAAATATTATAATCACTCATTTACAAGTGAAGGAATCAGCTCAGAAGCAGTAAGTGTTACTATTACTCTCTACTGTTCTTAAGGATCACCTTACTACTTAGCATTCAACACTGGCAATTCCTCAAGGCTTGAAGACACTCCTTTGTACTCTCCCTAGGTCAATTTCATCTACTGCAATCTCTACTTCATTGTCTCCTAAATATGTATCTCCCAACTCATGCTCTCCTATGAGGAATGGTATATTTAACTGCCAAACTGTTATCTCAACCTGAACTCTAAAGCCAGTTTTAATTCCCACTCCCCAACTCCAAACCTGGCAAATTTCTAATGCTCTACATCATAAACAGCATCATCACTATTTAAGCTGCATAAGCTAAAACCAAGAAGGTATCTTTCCTATCTCATTCATCACCCTTCCTCTTTTCCCACATAATACATCATCAAACTTAGGGATTCTAAGTACTCTCAAATCCATCTCATTCTCTCCCTCTGCCACCATTCTCTCTCTCCACTACAACTCTCAAAGCCTTCATCATGGTTTAGTTAGACTACTCTAGTATGCCAATTAGTCTTCCATCATTCAACCCATTCTCCACACTGAAACAAAGTGATTTCAAATCCATCGCTCTAGTTGCAAATTACTCTAAAAAATAAATTGTCTAAAATACTCTAAAACAAAAATGTCGGGCGCCTGGGTGGCTCAGTTGGTTAGGCGATGCCTTTCAGCTCAGGTCATGATCCCAGAGTCCTGGGATCGAGTCCCACATCGGGATCCCTGCTCCATGGGGAGTCTGCTTCTCCCTCTGACCTTCTCCTCTCTCATGCTCTTTCTCACTGTCTCTCTCTCAAATAAATAAATAAAATCTTTTAATAAAATAAATAAAACAAAAATGTCTAACAATGCTAAAAAGGTCCAAGTCTAGTCCCAATTCTCAAGTCCCTCCCCTTCAACTACTCTCTCCCAAAGAACAAGAGTCAGCAAACAATTGCCTGGGGACCTGCTGCCTTTGAAAAAAGCCATACTCAATCATGAGTATGAGCCATACTCACATTGTCAATGGCTGCTTTGGTACTGCAAGAGCAGATATGACCAGTTGTAACAGAGGCTGTATTACCTGCAAAGCCTAAAATACTATCTGGTTCTTTATACAAGTATGTCAGCACCTTCATTAGATTAATGACCACCCATAGTGGTCTTTTTAAAGAACACACCACTTTCCCTTTTACAACATTCGGCACTAAATATTCTTCTATTCACCCAACTATTCCTCTAGTTAAGTCCTATTAACCCATCAGATCTGACTTAAAATGATACTTCTCGGGGAGGGCATTCTTTACTCTCTAGACCGGCATATCCCAATTCAGATTAGCCATATGCTATAGCCCCATATGGGTACCACACTGGAATAGGAGCTCCAAGCCAGAAGACTGTATGTTTTGAGAAGCTCTATTCAATTCCATTGGTCAATGTGCCTATTGCTGTGCCAGTACCAATCTTACATGCCAAAGATTTACATTATCCGATAAAATAAGCACATACACCCAAAACCACCACTCCACCTCTGCCTTTCTTAAGTGTCCTATTCTAGGCTCTTTACTCTTCCATATATGGATTAGAATCTGTATGTGAAATTACCTGAAAACCTAACACTTTGAATGAAACACTGAATCCAGAGATTAGTCTGAAGAGTGGTGACTTCATGAGACACTATATGCATGGATAGGAAGGCACCAGAGTTCCTCATTTATTTAGATATTTTTCATTGTCTTTCAATACTTTTATTACTTTTCTACATAGTCGTTTGCACAGTAACTCCCAGGCACTGGACAATCTCCCTTTTTTTTTTTTTTTAAATAAAGATTGATTGATTGATTGGTTGATTTGACAGAGATCACAAGTAGGCAGAGATGCAGGCAGAGAGAGAGGAAGCAGGCTCCCTGCTGAGCAGAGAGCCCAACGCAGGGGGTCGATCCCAGGACCCTGAGATCATGACCTGGGCCGAAAGCAGAGGCTTTAACCCACTGACCCACTCAGGCGCCCCTCCTGTGCTTTTTGAAGTGATAGCTTCTCTATTTTTACTAGTCGTTTATCGCTGATATATAGAGATGCAATTGATTTTTGGTTGTTGATACATATCAAGCTATTTTGCTAACTCTTCTATCTACTGATAATTTATTTGTAGATCCTTTCTGGCTTTTACATAAACTATCCCATCAGCCAATAATGACAATTTTGTTTCCTCCATTCCAATATTCATGCTTTTGTTTCCTATCGTATTGCTTTGAGTGGGATCTCCTATTAATACTGAATATAGCAACCACTGAATAAACTGGTGACAGTGTGTACATTATTTTGTTCCAGGTTGAAAAAGAAACCCATCTCCCCATTTAGGGTGTATGTTGCAGATTTCACTTGTTTATTTGTAGATAACCTTTTTTCAAGTTAAGGTTCTCATCTGTTCACAATACAGATTTCTATGAATCTATTAAATTTTAAAGTGTCTTTAGTATATTGTTGTTGCATGTTTTTTTGCTGTTACATGGCCAAAATCCCTTATCTAAAACCCTTGAGGAAAACAGGCTTTAGAATTTGGATATTTTTAGACATTAGTCAAAATGTACAGTACAAAAAATGTCAATTATCTAATGCAATTAAATTGTGGGTCAGTACCCTGTACTCTTTTCAAATACACTAGTATTTTTGCAGTGACTTGTACAGATATTTACTCTATAAGATAAATGATGATTAAAAATAGCCTCAAATCAGATTCCGCCATCAAGAACAGGTCAAATCAGATTATGCTGCAAAGTTGAAAAAAAAACACACCTTGGTTTTCGTAAGTTGATGGATTTCAAAATTGCAGTCAAGGGTCTATGGATCTGTATTTTATTTAGGATTCTTCCATATACACTCCTAAGTAAAACAGGACTGTAATTTTCCTTTCTTATATCATCCTTGTCTGGTTCACAAAATCAAGACTAGAGGACTTCACAGAATGAATTAAAACATGTATTCTCCTGCCTTCTGTTTGCTGGAACAGTTTGTAGAACACTGAAATGATCTGTTCCTTGAAGAGGTCTTCTAGAAAATGATCTGGGCATGGTATTTTTGTGCAAGACAGAACTACTACAACTTATTTAATAGTTACAGGATTATTCGAAGCTTTCTTGTCTAGGTAATTATGTATTTTTAGGAGTTAATTTTGTTTGTACTTTCTAATGTCTTGACATAAAATTCTTGACAGTATTCTATTCTCTTTTTAATCTGATCTATAATTATGTTCCCCTTTTCACTCTCAGTATTTAATTGTGCCTTCTCTTTTTTTCTCATCAGTCTTGCAGGATGTTTATCTATTTTTCTAGTCTTCTTAAAGAATCAACTTCTAGCTTTATTGATTTCTCATTTGGTCTCTGTACCCCTAACTTTAAAAGTGAATACGTTAAAAAAAAAAAAAAAAAAAAAAGGTGAATATGTAGGGGTACCTGGCTGGCTCAGTTGGTGAGCATATGACTCTTAATGTTGGGGTTCTAAGTTCAGGCTCCACACTGTGTATAATATAGAGATTATTTTAAAATAAATTTTAAATAAATAAATTTTAAATAAAATAAAATAAAAATAAATTTTAAATAAACTATAATTTTTTTCAAGATTTTATTTATTTGACGGACAGAGATCACAAGTAGGCAGACAAATAGGCAGAGAGAGAGTAGGAAGCAGGCTCCCCTTTGAGCAGAGATCCCGATGTAGGGCTCAATCCCAGGACCCTGGGATCATGACCTGAACCGAAGGCAGAGGCTTTAACCCAGTGAGCCACCCAGGCACCCCTAAAATAAATTCTTAAATAAAAATAAAACTGGGGACGCCTGGGTGCCTCAGTCAGGTAAGTGTCCAACTCCTGATCTCAGCTCAGGTCTTGATATCAGAGTTCTGAGTTCAAGCCTCATGTTGAGCTTGATGCTCAGCAGGAACGCATTTAAAAAAATAAAATAAAAACTGTATATGTACATCAGCTTCCCACTTAGACTATATGATACCAATCTCATCCCTACCTTCCACCTACCCAACACAACTTTCCTTGCTCCTCTGGCCTTGCTTAACTAACTGCTCTTGGATTTAAACTAGTTTTTCAGTTTTGTAGATTTTTATAAATACAATGCTATTTCTCAATACCCAAATAAGGGCAGTTTCCTATCACCTCTTACCTTACTTCAGTCATAATGTTATGCCCCTGTATAAATGATTCTCCCCACTTAAAATATCTTTACTCCTTCTTCGAAGCCAATTAAAAAACCCAAAAGTAATGATTTACACCTTTCTCTTCATCAAGTTTTGTGACATACTACATACTCCGTGGCAATCTCTGTCTATATTCTTTTAATACTTATATTTAAACAAACTATCACAAAATAGTAGATCCATTTTTTTATTTAACAAATTTACCAATGTGTCAGGCACTGTTGTAAATAAATATGAACAGATTTCTCATAGCAGTCCTAACTAGTATGATTATCTCTATTTTCCTAGTTGGAAGTGCAGAGAAGTTACACACTTACAGTTAGTAAGTGGCAGAGCCTCAATTCAAATCCTAGAAGTCTGGCTCTAGACCATGTGCTCTTAAGAATTATACTATGCTTCCTTAAATTGCTCTAGTGGTACTTTCTTTTTTTTTTTTTTTTAAAGATTTTATTTATTTATTTGACAGATAGAGATCACAAGCAGGCAGAGAGAGAGAGAGAGGAGGAAACAGGCTTCCCGCTGTGCAGAGAGCCCGATGCGGGGCTCGATCCCAGGACCCTGGGATCATGACCCGAGCCGAAGGCAGCGGCTCAACCCACTGAGCCACCCAGGCGCACCTAGTGGTACTTTCTTAACACTGCCCCAAGCACAAGGTACGATCTCTCAAATTCCATTTAAGCTCTTTAAGGGGGGATGCATGTCTTTAACTTTTCATATCCTTTAACAGCTTTTTGTACAGACTTTAAGTGTCTAGCAGGTTTTTAATCAATGCTTACTGAACTGAAACATGAGATGACAATTACTCAGGTCCAGATGACACAATGAATATAATTTTTAGAGAAACTAGGTTGCACTGAAGTGCTCCAGCCTTTCTATAATGCTTAAAAAAAGATACCATGGATAACTGTGATACAATAAAAATAAAACAAGATGAAATCAGAGAAGGAGACAAACCATTAAGAGACTCTTAACCACAAAAACAAACTAAGGGATGCTGGAGGGGAGAGGGTAGGGGAATGGGGTACCTGGGTGATGGGTATTAAGGAGAGCAAGTGATGTAATTAGCACTAGGTATTATATACAACTTATGAATCACTGACCTCTACCTCTGAAACTAATAATTTAAATTCAGTTAATTGTGTATTAAGTTAAAAGTAATAATAAAGTTAGCCTTGAGTGAGCTAAAGCATTTCACTGTGCATATATACAAAACCATAAAATATAAACTGTGACACAAAACTGTATCTATGAAATTTCACTGTTACCTATGTTTTTCTTTTTAAGACCAGAGGTACAGAAACCGAACACTTAAATGACACCTGATTTAAAAATTACTTACAGATGTGAAGCCTTCTAAAATACAATTTCTCCAATTTTTTTAGATTTCAAATATAATACATGAATCTAAAATTAAAGCAATGTTATACAGAAGTGCAAGGAAATTCTAAGATAACTCTAAAAGACAGCTGAAACTACTGAGTTAAGGCAATTGAAAGCAGATAATAAATACGACTCCAAGTTGATTCACTACTTCAATAGAAGTGAGGAAAAGATGCACACCAAACGAAAGAGTTATATTAAACAAAAGACTGAGTGGAATCAAATATATGAAACATTTGCAGGTGTGGAGGAAGAGAATATAGGCCCATTTTTGTCTGTGGGATTATAATAAAAAATTAAAGACAAATTGCTATAGTCAGTGACTTTAAGATGAGGTGATTGTAACCACCACCATTACTTTATGTACCTCTTAAAAAAAAGGGAAAGAATAAAATCCTGTGTTAATTAAGATATGCCATCAATTACTAGACATACCAGATTTAGGAGCTATAAACAAACAAACAAAACCCAAAACCCTGGATTTTATAATCAATTAAAATATTTATCTTCCAGAACTTATGATAAGGTTACATCCCAATATACCCACTGTAAGTTGAAAACATTAAATTAAAAAAGCACTTAATACACTAACATTCTGATCATATACTTTAGCCTGGCCTACCTTAAATGTGCTCAAAACATACTAGCCTACAAATGAGC
The DNA here is from genome assembly GCF_922984935.1 of Meles meles. Taxonomy (NCBI): domain Eukaryota; kingdom Metazoa; phylum Chordata; class Mammalia; order Carnivora; family Mustelidae; genus Meles; species Meles meles. The sequence continues at coordinate 85,918,051 of NC_060071.1, read as the reverse complement.
AAAACACAACCCTATTCTATTAATAAGGAGTTGAGTATCATGTAATTTAATGAATACTGTACTGAAAGTGAAAAACAGAACGATTGCTTACCTTTGTGATCATCTGGCTGACTGGAATTACAGTTTACTATCATTGCCCTGTATCACAAGAGTGTATTGTACTGCGTATCTTCCTAGCCCAGGAAAAAATCAAAATTCTAAATTCTAAACATGGTCTTTACTTAATGTGTTATTCCTTTTGCACCATCATGAGTTTGAAAAATCCTAAACTGAACCATCCTAAGCCAGGTACCATGTGTACAGTTAAGTGACTACATAAGACAAATCAGGTATGAGGAGATTTGCTTCAATTCGAGGAACATTATTAATAAACTAACTGGAGGGGCACCTGGGTGGCTCAGTGGGTTAAAGCCTCTGCCTGCAGCTCAGGTCATGATCTCAAGGTCCTGGGACTGAGCCCCGCATCAGGAGGGAGCCTGCTTCCTCCCTCTCTCTCTCTGCCTGCTCTCTACCTACTTGTGATCTCTGTCAAATAAATAAATAAAATCTTTAAAAAAAAATAACTGGAATCAGAGGTTGTGCTAAAATTTCAGAATATTAACACAGATTTGACATATTCCTTCCTTGCATATTACTCATAGTTAAGAAATTAATACTAAAAGAAGTAGAGTAATAAATATCAAGTCACTGGAATACTCATGTCTTCAATCTAGTGATTCTCTTGTGTACATTCACCCTAAAGAAATGACTGAAAAGGAATAAACTTTTATGTAAACTGGCCACTGTAACAAAAAATGATAGCAAAATTTAAAACCTGAAAGCCTAACCACCCATTTTTAATATAACTTGCTAAATGAAAAATGTAATAACTAAAATGTATAATCGAAAAAACTTTTTTAAAAATAAAAATAAGAAGTATAATCGAAATACTATGGAGCAATAGGGAAAAATACAACTAAGTGAAAAAATAAAAACTACATATATACTATTGTTGGAACTAAATAGAAATTAGGAAAAATTGGGAGAAGATATAAAGAAAACTAATGAGAAGGATTTCAACATGTCCAAAATCTGTTTTTGATCACAGATTGTATATTAAATAATAACACTTTAACCTAATTAAATTTCCTGATTTTGATACCTATACAGTTGTTATTTAGGAGAACGTTCTTATTCTTAGGGAATAAAGTATTTAACAGTAAAAAGAGTCCCAACATCCGCAACTTCATCTCACAAGGTTCAAAATTAATAAACCCCAATAAATACCCACACGAAATCAATCAAGGAAGGGGGACAAAATGTTAATAGCTGGTAAATCTCAATAAAGGGTAAATAAAAGCTCCTTTAACTCTTCCTGCAGCTACTCTCGAAGTTCAAAGTTTAACAGAAAGTTACCAAAGCAACTAAGCAGACTTATGATCAAAAATGGGAAAATAACACGCACACAAAAGCAATTTAAAATGGGGCACCTGGGTGGCTCAGTTGGTTAGGCGTCTGCCTTCAGCTCGGGTCATGATCCCAGGGTCCTGGGATAGAGTCCCCCCCTTGACTCCCTGCTCATCAGGGAGCCTGCTTCTCCCTCTCCTCTCTGATCCTGCTCTCTCTCACACTCTCTTCTCTCTCTCTCAGATAAATAATAAAATCTTTTCAAAAAATAAAATGGAATGACTGTAAATGCTTTATGCTCATTAATAAGCATTAAGTAGTATTAATAACACAAATTGAGAAAAAATGTTGAAGTTTTTTGACAGTGATAAAACATGTAGGGAGAACTAGTGATAATAGGTTGAGTACGAAAGATGCCAAAGATTAAAGCCAGTAGCATGTGTTGAGAGTACCTGTAGTAAACAAACACGTATTAAGACTATAGGCGTAACTGATCAAGAAACTATCAATATGCAGAATAAAAGCCTGCTGAAAGCTATCTCAAAACCATAAAAATCTTCAGCAAAGTTTGTGCACACTCATGAGTCAAAGAGTACTAGAAGTGAAGGTGCTAAAGTACCACTGTAATAAAGATCTAATGGAAATTACAAAATACAACTTAGCATACATATTTAAGTTTTTAGTGCTTAATACAATCAGGTAAATTACTATCTACTGAAAACAGATATTGCTATTTAGTCAAAATGCTACAACTCAAACTTCAGAAACTTTTCTACATGTCTTTAGACAAACCACCACCACCCACAAAAAAGAATCCTAGAACTGTTAAATTTCCAACATTACAAATTATCAGTTTGACTATATTGTCATGATCCTTGATTGAGACAGGTATTTCAAAATAATTTTCCAAAACTGATAGGTCAAGAAGGCAAAAAGAGATAAATGGGATGCTTACAAACAAAATAGAGCAAAATCACGCTGTATCTGGGCTTCTATTAGGCAAATAAACATATTCACCTAGAATGATTATACTGAAGAATATGAATTCAAACTTCTACATTAAATAAGGCACAAATAAAAAGGCAATTTAAAAAGTAATGAAAATATTCATCCTCACAAAATAGTCAGAATATTACTGAATGATATAGGCATCCTAAGTTCTCAATGATATCAAATTCATTATCTTAAAAAAATACGTATTTTAAAAAGCAAAAACAAACATCTTTATAAACATCACTTACTATGAGTTAAACTTACCTTTTTATCTTCTTTAACTTTGTGGGTTTTCTTCTTCATTTTCTTATCATCTAACTCCTGGTCTGAGGTGATTGCAGGATTATCAATACCACCTTTCCAAGTTTCAACAGGAGAAAGAAGCGGATCTTCTTCACTTCCACGATGTCTTCCTTTTCTTTTTGTTTTAGAAGTGGTAAAAGCCTCATCATCACTTGCATCTGAATGTGTTCTTCTATAGTATGACTTGGCTTTACTAAACAGGGTTTTGGATTTGTATTTGTATTTTGAAGGCCTCCTTTCTCCATGACTTTTTGACGTTCTATCAGAAAATCCATTTTCTTCATCTCCTTGGGTGTTATTTACAAAGGAGTTTCGAATTTTAATAATGCGAGTCTGACTATCATCTGGGACAACATATATCTCTTCAGAATAGCCCTTCTGTTTGAAAATTGTGTCAATGGGTTCCGCATAGTTATCTGAAGGATCCATATCTTCAGGATGTGCCAAAGGCACCCGGGAAGTCTGTTTTCTTGGATTTTTACCAATACCAGCTTCAATTGTTTTTACAAGGTTTGGATCCAGTTTTTTCACATTTGTCTTAGGTACAACTGGTTTAGGTTTAATAGGTGGAGGCACTTTATGGTTGCGTTCATGGTCATGACAATTTGGGGTGCTATGAATAGGATATTCATTTCCTTCTAAATCTAATCTGTATCTAGAACGGTCACTAGGTGTTGGAAGCAACTGTACATCATCTCCAATTGGGCTATAAGGAGGCGGTGCTTCTGTATCATCATCTGAATCAGGATAGTTGTTATATGGAAAACAGTCTCTGGGAGATGGTAGAAAAACATCCTCACTTTGATGGGTTGATTCCCTTGTATTATCAGATAAATAGGAATTTTCTATCATATTTTTTTTCTCTAGAACATCACTGAAAAACAGTGTAAAGACCTCAGTCTGTCGATGATACTGAGATAAAGAATACAATGCTGTAAATTTAGCAGAGATCTCAGTTGCAATGTGTTCTCCTTCAGTCATTAGTTCCTTGATCGCCTCATTTTCAAAAAAATCTGCTTGGCTGTCAGTAACTGCCACCAGCTGTACAGGAATGGTGTCCTGAACTTCTGACAGAAATGCTCGAAGCATTCCCATTGACGCTTTCCGTTTGGCAGAATAAACTAATATATACCCATGAACCAGTTCATCTTTCCTTACTCCAATTGAAGAATGGTATGATAATATTGTGATCTGTATTCGCCTCCTTTTTTCACCAATGATTTTATCAAGCATTAGGGAATTATTTTGTCCAGCTTGAGCAGCACTACAAGAATGAGAATCAAGGAAGGGTGAAAGAATAAGATCCACACTAAAGGGATCACCACACATGGCACACATGACAATTCTCAGGTCAGCTTCTGATACATCCTTACTGGTTGGAACTGGGCTCACGACATCTAAATTATGCTTAACTGATTCTAATACTCCTCTGAGAGCTTGCTTTATTTGGGTTTCATTAAATTTACGAGGATATGTACCGTGAGGTACATCGACAAAAGGGCATTGTAACTTGTTTGCCAACTGTTGCCCTTGGTGCCTGAGAATTGGTAGATTCTTACTCATAGAATCTCTCTGATTAGCCAGAATTAAGGTAAATGGAAGATTAGCCATATACTTATCTTTTCTGATTTGAGAAGCTTCCGTTCTTATTTTTCCAATAAATTCCCCAATAAAATTCAGTGACTCAATGGAATTAAATACACAGAAGCACCCATGTGGTTTAAAGGCGGCAGTCCACAACTGACTTAAGAAGTAAGGCGACTTGGCATCAACTGGCCGAAGATCAAGTTCATAAATTTTTCCATCTAAGGCATACTCATCATCAGTAGATTGTGTTCTTATTTCATTTGCTAGTTCTTGAGCAAGGCCATCCTTCCCTAAAATGAAAAGGTTAACTTTATCTATACTGGTACTATCATGATATAACCGTAAGCGGCCATGATCCAACTGCGAAAGACTACTAGCAAGTAACTGCTCCACTTTAATGTCTGTACAATTTTGGCCACTAAGACAGGTTTCTTTAGTGGGATGATAAACAAACCCTATGTGCTTAAGTAGAAGAGATTCCCTATCAGGTGCAAGTTTCTGTAAAGCTTTATATCTAGGTTCTTCACTCAGAACTGTATGAATTTCACTCATTTTATCTGAACTAGGTGTTGCATTAAGATCTAAATCATAAAAAAGTTCAGAGTGCTCAAAAAGCATTTCCTGAAACTCTTCTTTGGCTTTTTCAACTATTTCTCGCTGATGCCTACCATACACCTCTTTGCTATCAGCCTCAGTGATATATTTGAAGGCTTCATCCTCCATAACAAAGCACATAACTTCTTCCCATGGTTGCCCAGGTGAAATGAACTGAATTTTTTCCAGAGTCTTTTTGAATTTTTCCTTCATTTCTACCCTTCTTTTCTCTGATATCAGATGCTGTACATGGTTCTGATAAACTTTTTCAGCTTCTAAAGTGCTCAGGAGGTCAAATGGAATTCGTCTATCATTAATTTTATCTATGTGGTCAGTTTCATCCCAAGGTGTTTTTTCTAGCACCACAAAACATAACTGAAAATCTGCTCTCTTTTCCATCAACTTCAAAGCTTCTGACCAATTCAAATGTTCAATCTCTTCTAGGTTTGGCAAAAGAGTGTTAAAAGCTCTTGGTAAAGTATTTATATATTCTTCTCTCCTTTTTCTTATATGTTCCTGTTTAAGTTGTTCTATATGTTTTGAAAATGTATTTCTGGCTTTTCTTGTTCCCTCTAAGTTGATGTATTCTTCATAATCAGGATGATTTTTTAATTTATTACTAACAGTTTTCCAAGTTGCATGATAATCTCTCACAGTCTGCACAAGTTTTTCAAACTTATCTGTTGCTGTGACAACAAGTTGTCGCTGTGTTTTATAAGCATCCAGATAGGGAATAATTTTAGGCTTGCCACGAGTTTTATCCAACATTTGTACCAGTGCAGTAAAACATGTCTCAATGTTGACATTAAATCGTGCTGATGTTTCCACTACAGGAAGGTTCTTTTTGTTTGAAGCAAAAGCCTGAACTTCTCTAAGATAATGATCCACACATTCATCACATTTAGTTGCTGCTATTATTACAGGCTTTTTTGATTTTGATAGTTGGACAAAAAGATTATTCACAAATTTAAGTTGATCATCAAATTTCCTATTGCATCCCTGGCTCACATCAATGCACAGTAAAAATCCGTCTACATTGAGCTTCCCTTCAGGCATTTGCTTCTGTTCAAAGTCTTGCTCCAAGCCCAGCTGATCAGTGCAAATGTACATTAGTTTCTCTGCTGACTGCAATTTAGAGGCAGCTGCACGTTTTATATATGGTTGCAAATTCGTACTCCGATGAGGCAAGAAAGTCTGGTCATCAATGAACTCTGTTTGTTCAATGACATGAATTTTGCATTCTATTCCATCTTCACCATTTTGTGTTATGTCACCCCAGTATAAAAAGTGATCATTGTTTACCACTCGTCCTCCAAAGTCAATGGTGCTAAGCACAGAAGTATGTTCTGGGTAATATTCATCTGCTTTTGAGCGTACAAATCTATTGCACAAACAAGACTTTCCAACTCCACAGTTACCTTTATCTTTTTCAGTCCCAGAGAGTCCAACTACACTGATAGTATAGGATGGGGGGCGAGGCTCTTTGTTTTTTGCCATCATAACTCTCTTCTCATGTCTCTACATTCATAAAGATAACCAGATATACTTCTCATTCTGAAAATAAAATCATCTCAAAATACAGATCCCAAAGTTCAGAACTATATTTGGTTCTTTGTATTTCCCTCATTTCTGTGCAGAAAGGTCTTCAAAATCATTTGGATCATCTTCCTAGAAAGAGGAGAAAAAGGACAAAATTTAGTCATGAAGTTACACATTACATCATATATACACTGAAGATATTTATAACAAATAACTATGGACATTAACAATAAATACTACATGTATTTTAGGAAGCCACCATAAAGACTGTTTATGATTTATTGCTTTAAATGCAAGATGACTCAAAATTTAAGACAAATCTAACAATTAAAATAACCACACACATAATTTAAGGTAATGTTTCAAGAAATTTAAAATAAGCCCCTAATAACCAAATGTGCATTTTATTTTATCTCTGCTCCTTCCTTTAAGTTTGAAGAAATAACTAGTCTTTTCCCCTTCCTCAATTTTCTTGCCTTCTGTGACTACACTATGCTTGCTGATAATTAAATGTACCAGTTGCCATTAACAACTCCCTTACAACTTTCAAAAACAACCTGCTATTACACCATTCCTCAAAACTTGTTCCCTAAAATGGAATCTCATACAAATTTAGGAAGATTTTACAATTATGTAAAATTTTTCACAAAGTTTAACACGCTCCTGTGAAATCTATCAAATTTTATGCCCCAAAACAAATTCAGAACATTCAAATACTTCAATAGGAAAACTGAAATGGACAGTTAATACAAATACTAGAAGTATTTAACTAGACCAATGTTTCTCAAACTATCAAGGTGAAGGATCAATTTTTATTTCATATCTGTGAGTCCAATTCTGTAAAACCCAAAAAGTGAACTTTTTTCAAAAATCCAAACCCTAATAAGATTCAAGAGACATAAAATTACTGTCCAACCACTTCTAAATGTTCTTGATTTCTATATTCATTTCCTATCAGAATAGTTACAAAAAGCTCATGGATCACATTTTTAGTAGAACCAAGCTGAATAATCTTGAGATTGTCTACTTGAGACAATCATTTAGAATTATTTGACATACCAGCAACATGAAATAACCCTAAGAGTTGAATGTAATTGAATTTAGGTTATTTACGTGAAAGCATTCAATCAGTCTTTCACGTAAGTTTTATTTGTAGATTCTTCACACTTTTTGAGGTTGAATTAAAAGTAATATATCATTTCTACCACACCAAAGTTTCACAAGACAGGGAAAATATCCAGTTGTATACATCAACATACATGAAAATTATCTTCAATCCAGACAAAATAAAGATAAAGAACATAGAAAAAAAAAGTAAGAAAGGAACCATCACTTGCCCCCAAATACCTGGCTTCTACACTGACCTCAACTACAAGTAAACAAGTAAACACCTATTGGTGTTATGTAAACACCTATTCAAATTATACTATACATTTACTATACTACAGTTAATGATTAAAGAAACTATTATAATTTAAAATTATGACTAATAGTTTTGGTAAAAATAATATTGAAAGTTAAAATTTTAGATTTACTTTTGTATTTCTGAAGTATATTCTATTAGCTTCAACTACAAATATTAGTAGTATCTGCCATATGATATACAAAGCATTTATTAGATTCACTTTCAAAATAAAATAATCCTGTGTTGAAGGAGCAACACAAGTAGAAAACCACACATAAATAGAACTGATTTAAAATCTATTATTTATGAGTTTATGACAACAGCAAAACTGAAACCGCTTTGTGTCATAGCTTCCACATCTATAAAATGGGGTTGTGTATCTATACAAATTTAAGAATGAAATCATTTTTTAAAATAAGTGCCTGGCAAACAAAAAAAAAGTTTAATAAGTTAGGTATCAATTTGATTCTTGGAATCAGCGAAGCTGTCAAAAGATTTTCTGTAAAAAATTACACGATCAGATTGCAACTTTAAAATATTTACCTGGCAGCAGTATATACAATAATTAGAAGTAAAAGAAATTAGGGGAGTCCCATCCAATCCTATTAGCTCTTTTTTATTAGTGGAACTTCTAAAAAAATTAATCTGGTTAAATTGGGTACTTGCACCTAGCACCAGTTTCTTTACCTAAACCGCATAAAAGAATATTTATATTTACTGATAAGAAAACAAAAGGGAATGAACTGGATAACAAAGTTATACACAACGATAAAAAGGTAAAATGAAATTCACAAAAACAGCATGATTCTGTAACAATTGAGAAAAAAATGGAAAACACACAAAGGAAAATACAAGGCCTACCCTTCCTTCTTACTAGAAAGGCAGAAAACTGCAGACAGTATGTTTTAAGATATACATCAAAAGAAAACATACCTAGTGGTTACTCTGGGGAATTTTCATGTTAAACAGTATATACACTAGTACTACATGCAGCTCTTTATTAAACAAAAATCTATTCTAAAACTAAGAGCAATTCAAAGACAAGACTGTTCCCTGCCTTCCAGTTTAAAAGACACAAATAGAAAGGTTAATAGTACAAAGTCACATGAACCTAAGTATTATAGAAAATTCTGAGCTACAAACCTAATCCCTTGCCTTAACAGTCACTTTATTCATTTCTCATATATGTTTATTCCAAACACATTAAAACATTCCTGCTCTCCTATAGCATATCCATCAGAATACTGAGATACCTTTCTACTTTAAGTTACAGAGTATAAGCAGAAATAAAAACACTCTCATCATAAAATGTATTTTAAAAGCTACAGGAAGAAAAGGGCCTTAAAATTAAATGGAGATGAGTGGAGCATGAAGTTACCACCCTTTTTGGGAGGCTTTTTTTCTAATGAGAAATAAAATTATTATACGGAGGATAAATTTTAATATTGGGGTTTCAAGACACATCCTAATAAATTTGATAGTGGCAGGCTCTGAATCATGAATATTAAAGTTTAAATTAAAAATGAGGTAGCTTTGTGTGTGACATTTATGGTTTTCACACCAAATTCACAGTAAACTACCAATTAGACACTGGGGAACATCCATGTCTTCCAGGAAGGCTACCTGCTGGTTATTTTGAAATCGGCTCCAGAGCTTATGTCATGAGTCACTACAAAGTGATTTTCAAACGGTGGTGGAAAATTCTTTAACTTACAGGTGGTAAAAAATATTGGACAAATAGGTACTCTCTCCCTCCAACTCAATCATCAAAAGCAGTACATGCTTTATCTGATTTACAGGTTTACTTTTTTTTTTTTTAAGATTTTATTTATTTATTTGACAGACAGAGATTTCAAGCAGGCAGAGAGGCAGGCAGAGAGAGAGGAGGAAGCAGGCTCCCCGCGGAGCAGAGAGCCCAATGCGGGGCTCGATCCCAGGACCCTGAGATCATGACCTGAGCCGAAGGCAGCGGCTCAATCCACTGAGCCACCCAGGCGCCCCTGATTTACAGGTTTACTTAACTCAAAGGATCTTTTAAAATGCTTTTCCAAAAGCTTTAATATTTAAAAAATGTTTTCAGAGTTTAAAAAAGTTTGAGAAACCAGAAGACTAGGAAAAAAACTGTTATGACCTACCCTCAAAAACATTTTGCTATTTGTTTGGGAGAGTATGGTGTTACCACCTCATAAGAGAAAGATAGCATTCATGAATTTGGCTGTAACAGGTTATAAGGGCATTTAATTTCAGCCACCTGGATAGTTTACACATACATGAATTTTCTACTGGCCCTCAACATCCAGCCAAAATTACTATCCATTAAGTAACAAAGGTAAGTTTTTCTCCTGCACTGATTAAAAAAAAAGAAGACTCCCCTGTTTTCTGTGTGGGCTCCTAGTAATAAACTAATGGCTGATATCTATATGCAGGCTATTCAATTTAATCCGAAAATTCCTTTCAAATATTTAATGATAATGTTTGATTATGTTGATCCATAAAACTTCCCGATTTTTTTTTTTAAAGATTTTATTTATTTATTTGACAGAGAGAGATCACAAGTAGACAGAGAGGCAGGCAGAGAGAGAGGGGAAAGCAGGCATCCTGCCGAGCAGAGAGCCCGATGCGGGACTCGATCCCAGGACCCTGAGATCATGACCTGAGCCGTAGGCAGCGGCTTAACCCACTGAGCCACCCAGGCGCCCCAAAACTTCCCGATTTTTGATGTGATTTTACTTTCATGTAACTTGTTCTCATTTTCTCGTATCTTTACCCTTGAAGAAACCATGACAAAAGTAGCAATCATCTACTCAAAACTATCCAGTTAAAAGGAGTCTCTGGATGACCAACCTTCATTCTCTTAGGCAAAGTACTGCTTTTCAACAGTTTGCAATGCAGGTTTTTTTTAAAAAAGATTTATTTATTTGAGAGAGAGAGAGAGAGAGAGAGAGAAGGGAGGGGTGTCAGACTCCCACTAAGCAGAGAGCCTGATGTGGGGCTCGATCCCAGGACCTGAGCCGAAGGCTGGCTCTCAACCAGCTGAGCCACCCATGTGCCCCAGCAATGCAGTTTCTTTCTCATTCTACCTTTAAGTTCATCTTACAACCGTTTCAAGGAAATGTTTAGATTAAGTACCTTCCCAGAAATTAACAACAATGTATAATTTCAGTAGAACTATAACTGATGAGAGAGATGGAGGGATACACCAACTATCTGCCTGATATTGTTGAGTGGTCCCTAAAACTGTCTTAAAAATGAAGCCATCTATATGATGGAATTTTCTAAGATACATGACAGCCATTCAAACACAACATACTATTTCTAGTGGAGTTTTAATAACATGAAGTGCTTTCTGCAAGAAAATTTTTTAAGTCCTACAGGGAACTTAGGAAAAATCAATTCTTAGTGATTCTGGACTTAAACCAAAATTTGTTTTGTACCTTCTCACAAAGTTTGTGTTCATAAATATAAGGTGGAATTTTAAAATTATTTTATACTTTTAAATCATTATACTTTGTCAGGAAATTCCCTTTGGTCCTATCTTCAAAATATATTGAGAATTTATTACTTCTCATTACATTTACTGCTCTATTTTTGACCCCATCCACCAACATATCTGGCCCCAGATTATTCCAAAGACTTCCAGACTAGTTTCCCTGCTTCCATTCCTTCTCCTCTCCCCATCTATTACTACCAGAGCAGCCAGAGTTTCTTTTAAAACATTAAGTCAGAGCTTCCCATTCTTAGGCCCAAAACCCTCCAGGGGCTCCTAAAAGTCAAAGTCATATCCTTTCTGTGGGATACTATAATATCTACCTTCTCCAACCCTGCCTTGCTCTCTGACCTACTCTCATATATTCTCCCATTCTCATTCTGCTCCAGTCACATGGAGGAACACTGTTCCTCAGCATGTCTGCTTTTACACTTGCTTTTCCCAATAACCCCCCAAATAGTCCTTGCCTCTTAACTCCCAAGTTACAACTTATTTATTACTTGTCATTAACTCTATGCCTCTCCCCACCCCAGACCATACCTTAATAAAGATCCACAAAGGCTCAAATCTTTGTTTCATCAATGTATTCCAAAAGCCTCCAGCAGTGCTTCCTATGTATTAGCTACTCAATAAATTCATGAATTTTAATGTTCAAATCAAAATGTTGTTAATTCTTTGGCCAAAAAAAAAAAAAAAAAAAAAAAAAAAAAAAGAGAGAGAGAGAGAGGAAATCACATTATGTTTACTAAATAAGCTCTGTAACATATTAATCTAAAAGTTTTCTATTCTAAAGCTATTAATGGAAGGGAGCACGGGTGACTCAGTCAGCCGGTCGTACTAATTTCAGCTCAGGTAGTGATTTCAGTTTAGTGAGATCTAGCCCCGAGTCAGGCTCTGTGCTCAGCAAGGAGTATGCTTAAGATTCTCTTGCTCCCTCTTCTTCTGCCTCTGTCCTCTCCTTACCCCCACCACACCATTCTCGCTAAAATAAATCAATAGATAGCTATTAATGGAGGAAGTGCACATGGATTTCAAGGTCATTAAAAGTCAAAAATTAAGCCATCAAAATAAAGACTATGATCTATAATATCTTCAGTCAGAACAACCATCTAGTTTTTTAAAAATATTTTTTAGAATCACAATTATAAGAAATTACACGTTCCATCTTCTTTAGGTCAAATAAAATATCCATTATATAAACAAATATTTGAGGAAAGACAGAACCAAGCCCTAAGACTATCATATATCTCACAATGTCAGGCAATCTAGACTAGCTTAATAAAAGTAGCAACTGAATTACTAAAGATGAATATGGCACAATACTGATATAGTACTACTTTTCTTCTTTTTTTTTTAAGATTTTATTTATTTATTTGACAGAGAGAGATCACAAGTAGACAGAGAGGCAGGCAGAGAGAGAGAGAGGGAAGCAGGCTCCCCGCCAAGCAGAGATCCCGATGCATGACTCGATCCCAGGACCCCGAGATCATGACCTGAGCCGAAGGCAGCGGCTTAACCCACTGAGCCACCCAGGTACCCCAGTACTACTTTTCTTAACAGTGCTCATTCTCAGTAACAAATTTAACAATGCTGTGAAAAATCACAAGGGGAAAGCCATTTTAACATACATAACTAAAAACAATGTAATACCTGTAGAAAAGTCAGTTATATTCTGTAATATTGTCTTTGACCAAGTTTTCTACCATGTAAGCACATAATCTTAAGGTTGAGTGGAATGCTAAAGACATCATTCATATAACTGCTCTTTACACAAAACTATAACCAAGTAATGAAAAGAAACTCTATTAAAAATTTCAACAACTGGGGGTGCCTGGGTGGCTCAGTGGGTTAAAGCCTCTGCCTTCGGCTCAGGTCATGATCTCAGGGTCCTGGGATCAAGCCCCACATCAGGTTCTCTGCTCAGCGGGGAGCCTGCTTCCCTTCCTCTCTCTCTCTGCCTACCTCTCTGCCTACTTGTGATCTCTGTCTGTCAAAAATGTAAATAAGGGGCACCTGGGTGGCTCAGTGGGTTAAGCCGCTGCCTTCAGCTCAGGTCATGATCTCAGGGTCCTGGGATCGAGTCCCGCATTGGGCTCTCTGCTCGGCAGGGAGCCTGCTTCCTTCTCTCTCTCTCTCTCTCTCTCTGCCTGCCTCTCTATCTACTTGTGATCTCTCTCTATCAAATAAATAAATAAAATCTTTAAAAAAAAATTTTAAAAAAAGTAAATAAAATCTTAAAAAAAAAAATTCAACAACTTACAGAGCAACTAAATAACCTGGAAGCATAGGATTCAGAATTAAACTATGTTAGGATGGAAATTTTATTCTGGTTTTTTTTGGTTGTAGTTGTTGTTATTTATTTTAAACCATATTCCCAACATCCTAAACAGCACCTGACACACAGTAGGTACTCATATATTTGATGACAACATGGGTCAATCGCCAGACTCAGATCCTAAACCACTAAGCAATCCTGAAGTCGTATTTATAGTCAAAATTAACAAAAATTACAACCATGTTAAGGGCCCAAACACTATTAGTATAGCAGTAATATTCTAAAATAAAAAGTCTACGGTTTTTTCCAAGACCAACAGTCCGCTTGTTAAGACAGATTAGGTAACCCTGAAGGCTCATTGGAAATACTTCCAGGGGGGTCCAAGTAGGCAGTACTTTGGGAGCACTGAAACCCTACTCAACAAAGACAATTCTGCTTTTATTCATTTTTATCTTTTGATATTTCAAGTACTTCTGTTTGAAAAAAAAAGTTTTACTTCATTAAATATTTGAAAACCAATGACCTAAACTATTTCCAGATTAACTACCCTATTATTTAATCAACAGTTTCCTCTAACAACATGTTATGTCCAACGCCTTGTTATGAAGTTATTCTAAACTCTTTCTAGAACATAGCCTCACTCTGTGGTGAAAACAGAAGAAACAAAGGTCATTTCATTTATATCAACCTATGTGAACAACCCAGTAAGTATTTACTGTGCCTATCTCAGCTTTATGTCAGAGGTTTCAAGGGTACAAAGGTATAGTATAGGGAAGTCCACTAAGCTAGTGCTATGAATATTCACTTCCCTTCCATATTCTGAGGTATTCTCACTGGAGAACAGAGAAATAAGGGAAAGGTCATGATTTTAACATACAAGATTATAATGCTATAACAAAGGAAAGTCATTATTTTTATTATACAAAATAGGTTAGGTAAGTCTTAACAATTTTCTTACTGATGGGAACACTAAGGTTAAATAAGAATCACAGGAAGACATACAGACTAAAAAGAAGGTATAGATATGGAGGGGGAAAAAAGGCTCAAAACCACTTTCCCCACAATTTTAAAAGAAACTTTATGGTACCATGGCTGAAAAGACAAAGGTGATGTGCTATACCATGGAACTGATAAATGCAACAGGAATTCCAAATGATCTTTCATGATCAGTGTAAGCTGGTACAGATGAGGTTTGGAAAACTGGCCAGACAGTATATATTTTAGGCTTTATATCCCATACAGTGTCTGTCAGTAACAATTCAACTCTGCTGTCACAGCACAAAAAGTCATAAACAATACTTAAATGAATGACCATGGTTGTGTCTATGAACACAAATTTGAATTTTCATATAATTTTAATGAACCACAAAACATTATTCTTTCAATTGTATCCTCAACCATTTCAAAACATAAAAAGCCATTATACAGAAACAGGACAGAAGGTCAATCTGGTCCAAGGGCCATAACTGCAGACCCCCGGAATAGATTAACTTACAGTGAGGAGAAAGGATTTGAACCAACTTTGAAAAATAAACTGGATTTGGGGCGCCTGGGTGGCTCAGTGGGTTACACATCTGCCTTCAGTTCAGGTCATGATCTCAGGGTCCTGGGATAGCCTGCTTCTCCTTCTCTCTGCTTGCTATCTGTCAAATAAATAAATAAATCTTAAAAAGAAAGAAAGAAGGATAAATAAACTGGAATTGAATTTTAGAAAGAAGTCATTCCAGGTGTGTGATTAGGGTGGAGTGGCTGAGCACAGCTGCCATGCTGAAAAGCAAACTTACTTCTTAGTTTCTGAAGATATAAAGTATGACTATAGAAGGTCTTCAAGGACAAGCAGGAGTTAGACCTTATAATAAGCAATAAGACATCATTATAAGCTAGAAATGGAATACAAAATTAATTTTCTGAGGCACAAAGTCCAAAAGATGGACAAATCCTGGAGGCTTGAAAGTACCTCAACTACCGAAGAATTCGAAAGAAAATCCAAGAAAAAGAATTTGATGACTGGCTGCTAATTATAAGAAATAAAGACAAATGAGTCTTAACAAAAAACTGATCAGTTTCAGCAACAGATGGTGGTGTCACTTGAGTTTCAGGTGACAGTATTTCTAAAGAAAAATGAAAATACAGAAATGAAATAAGGCAACACTAGAATTAATAACATAAATCTCAAGATCATAAATGTAAAAAAAATCATGTTAGAAAGCATTTAATTCAATACTCTTATAAGAAACACCCAGTTACTTAGTTAATAGTAATGTTAATTTCCCACTAGTTCTCTAAACAGTCAACCAAAATAAAAATATAAGTAAATAAAGAGTTAATATTTGGTTCTGAAAAGGTAAGTATAGAAAGAAACAAATTTTTGGACCAGGAAGACTACATCATCAACAGGAAGAAAATGAACAAACTGTAAAAGAAGCAATGTACAAGTTTTTGCAAGGTTCCTAGTAATGCCAAACACAGCAAAGATAACACAAAAACTGTTTATTTCCCCAACACTCCTATTAACCTTGTGTTAAATACTTTTCCCTAAATATTTCACTCAAAAGGTACAAACGGATGCTTTTAAATTTTTAACCTTATATTTTCCCCTCATCAGCCAATCTATCTTCACTTCCCTGTGCTTTTGGTCCACAGTGACCTTAACTTGCCTTTTTTCTTACTCATCCCCATCTTCCCCAAATTCTAAATCCTATCTCCTTTATCTAAATTCCTTTACAATGATTTTAAAAATCATTATGCCCTGCCATCTATATGGCTGTTCTACTCTACCTTGAACTGGCATCTAACCATTCCTAAATTGTCAAGCTCTCTCCCCACCAAAGCTCTAAGCTCTTCTAAGGGAGTAGTATCTTATACTTCTTTGTATTATTCACAATGCCCTAGCTGCTTAATAAAATAATGTGCAGGAACAAAGCAGGCTAAACCTAGTATGAAGCTAGAAAAATGAAAATTCACTTTTACCACTAACTCTTCATGATCAAAAAAGCTTGAGAATCTAACCAAATGACACACATGGGTCATATTTTAAACCTAAAATTATGAAGTTATATAACTCTTATTCCCAAGTAATAGTTCTAAGGAGTCAAACAGAAAAGACATGAGCAAACATTAACAATCTATTTTTACTGCAAATCTAAGGTATTGTGGACAGTTAACCTCCAAAAAAGACCAACCTTGTTTACCATCCCTCTTGTATTCAAACTCTTATTTGCAGTTAATACATCCAAATTCAAATGATTATTCTGTAAATAATTCCCTAAGAGCATCTGAAATAGTTCTTCTCTTTTCTGCACTTCTTAGTACTTGTACGTACATATTTACTCCCTTTTTTAAAAGATTTTATTTATTTACTTGACAGACAGAGATCACAAGTAGGTAGAGAAGCAGGCAGAGGGCGGTGGGGGAAGCAGGCTCCCTGCGGAGCAGAGAGCCCAATGCAGGCGTTCCCAGGACCCTGAGATCATGACCCAAGCCGAAAGCAGAGGCTTAACCCACTGAGCCACCCAGGCGCCCCCATATTTACTCCTTTATAGTTACCTCTTCAACTAAAGCTCAAGCTACACAATCTCTAATTTATCTTGGGATCCCCAAGGCCAGGCACACAGTAAATGCTAAATAATGGTAATAGAATTAATGAATTGAAAACCACAGACTTTAAGTTTCCTTTACATGCAGATTTCTTTCTACAAAGAAATTCTTAGATTTAAGTACAATACATTTAACAAACAAAAATAGTAGCTGCTGGGTTGTCAGAGGAAGTCTCAAGCCATCCAGGAAAAATCCATTAAGGGGTTCAAGTAACAGAGTTTTAAAACCAATTAAGTTAAAGTTCATACTTAAAATCCTTAACACTGAACTATTTTTTTACATTTCTAATACAGTTTTTCCTGGTTTGAGAAAATGATTAACTAAAGCCTTCATTTAAACAAATAAGGAGCTTGATTACTCAAGTCACCAAATGATGGATCACTTTATCAAGGTTTCTTCACCATTCGTTATAGAAAACCAAGCTCCCCTGATGTACTTTAAATAAATGTATTTTATAAACATTTTTTTAGGAACACAGATATTACTAAAACAGAACACCATACAACACTTCTTGAGTAAATTATATTCTCTGCATAACTTCTTGGTGTGCAAAGAAAAAAAATCATGGGTCTTACAGGTCTAGAACGAGTTGTAAAATAATTTGTATAGAAACTGTAGTTTGAAACTTACTCTGTAGCCACCAGAAAGTTTTTATTATGCCATTTCATACTAAAAGGCAAAATTTACCTTAGGACCTGCTAATGCTGAAAATACTTTAGTAGAATTTTTTTTTTTTAAAGGTTTTATTTATTTATTTGACAGACAGAGAGAGAGAGATCACAAGTAGAGAGGCAGGCAGAGAGAGAGGAGGATGCAGGCTCCCTGCTGAGTAGAGAACCCAATGTGGGGCTCGATCCCAGGACCCTGAGATCATGACCTGAGCCGAAGGCAGCGGCTTAATCCACTGAGCCACCCAGGTGCCCCACTTTAGTAGAATTCTGAGACAAAACTTTTCCTTCAGTATTAAAAAACTGAGTTACAAAACTGTTTTCTAAGCTGTATCACAACTTCAATTCCAAAAAAGGAATGCAGATATGATATTTTATTTCTTTAAAAAAAAAACAACTTATACTTTCAAAGTCAAAATAATTTTCTCCAAAAGAGTAAGTGTACTAAATCTGCTTTTCAAAGAAAAAAGTGTATGTGTGTGGAGGGATTTCAAAGCATTTTGGAGATGTGACAGAATTTAAAATATTAATTTTGCAATACATTTTTAAAATTGCTACAGTAACTGGGGTGAGTGCTTTAAAATGACAGAGATATCAGATTTCTGTGACAAGTCTTCCTTACAGCAAAGTGTAACCCACCCATTCCCCAAAGCTTTTATAACGAACATATACAAAGAATGGTTAAATAACAACACATGCTGAGGAGGGTTAAAAAAAATGTAGCCTGCACAGGACAACCAAACCAATTGTTATCTAGTCATCTGTGTCCTCTTGACTAAAGTCTGCTTTAAGTCAATCAGATCAATAGCGCAATAGCACCATTCTTGAGAGTTAAATACACAGCTATACCCAGCTTTTCTATCATGTATGTTTGTTCATAAAGTGCTCTAAGGGCTATCAAAGTTTTTGGTGATCAACACTTAACACTTCTCTGCTCTACTACAGATACAGGAAATGGGAGTCAATCTGAAAGGATAGATGAAAAGGCCAAAAGTGAAAAAGAATTTAAAATGGAAACTGTCTGCAAACTTTCCAGTAGATTACCTATATAGTATGTATATCTAAAACTATTCATTAAGAATAGTTTTATCATATTGAAGTCAAATAAACTGGAATTGACAATAAAACATCTCCAAAACACATTTTACTAACATATATTAGTATTTTTCCAAATAGTTGTATCTGGATCAAATTTTTGCTAAAAGAAACATTTTAGGAGATTTTGAGAAATACTTCCTGAAGTGAATGCAAGTGTATCGAATGCAAATAACTCCCCCGCCCCCATATACTTTGAAATTGGGTATTGGTTTTGGATATTCAAAGTCAAGACGCAAACCCTCCACATGCCCCGCCAACACCTGTAGAAGGCAGCAGTGGCAAAGATCAGTAAATACAACAACGTATTCCACCGTTTTACACTTGACTCTTTAAAAAAAAAATGGTAGCTTCTTAACTATAACAAAGGAAAACGAGCAAATTTTCGTTAGGAACTTAAACTTTAAAATGGGTGTACACACAATCTGTATTAGATCTATTTTGGTCTAGGTCTAAAACACTTAAAACTCCCATTTATTAAGCATGAGCCAAAACTGGATTTCTATCATATGGCATAAGTGTAAGTGTCCCCCTACAACTTTCCCGGAATTTTACCACACATCCTAATAGTTTGCCTTTACTTCTGAGCACCTTTCGGCGCCAGCTACACCCACAGTCTCCACCTCACTTGCATTTCTAATAACACTAAGGAGGGAGGGTGTGAGAGAGTATTTATGTGTGGATAAGTGCGCGCGCGCTCCCGCGCGGTTCCCCACCCCCACCCCGATACTTTTCTTTAGTGGAAACAGGGAGAATCTAGAGGTTATTCTGGCAAAAACTCAGTATCAAAGCCTTAACCCAGCCGCAGTCAACTGGTAAGACTCCGCGTTTTCGTTGCGCAGTGCAACTTCTCACACCCTACCCCGAGCTTTCGCAGCAGATGGGAAATTGGGGAAGAGAACCCAAGGAGAAGTGGGGGAGATCGGGAAAAAGTGAAAGGGCCGATCCCCTTGAAAGGCGCTTAAGTTTGCAACCAAGATTATGTTTCCGCGAATATGCGCCCACCCCCTTCTCCCCTTCCAGGTGGAACTCGTTAACAGCAGCAACCCAGCCAACAGAACCGCCACCTTCCCTCCCCTCGTACCATCGGAGAGGAGGGCAAGTGAGGGCGGCGGGCGAGAGCGGACGCCTGGCGGGGCCGGCGCGATCCTCGGTCACCACCAGGCCTCTACCGACCCCGGCCGCGTCACCTGTGGAGAAAGCGCCCCCTCCCCCGGCCTCTCTGCCCTTCACGCCGACCGTACCCCCCCCCCCCCCCGTGGCAGCCGCTCCCCGCTCGGCCTGCGAGGACGGAGCGCGGCGCCAGGCTCCCTTCCGTGGCTGCGGGGCCCCAGCGCCTTGAACTGGTTACAACCGGCGGCGGCTACCAAGCCGGGCAGCCGGTGGCGGGAGGGTCCCGGTCGGGGAGAGAGAGAGCGGACAGGCCCAGAAGAGCGGGGATCGCAAGGTCCTACCTAACACCGTCGGTCTCCTCCGTCTCCTCCTCAACGGCAGCGGCCCCGGCGGTGGCGGCGGCAGCGACATTCCTGGGGAGCGCTCCCGCCGCCGCCGCCTCCTCCTCCTCCTCCACTCTCTGCTCGCCTCTCTTCCCCGGCGCGCTCACCAAGCGCCGCGTCCCTTCAGCCACCTCCCCCCCGCCCTCCCCAACACACACACGCCCCGAAACCTTAAGCCCTACAGCTCCCGCAATCGGGTAACCCACCCTCCCACCCTCCCTCCCGCCACCAGCGGCGGCCCCGTCCCTCCCCCCTTCCCCTGTGCCCGCCGCCGCGCCGGGCTCAGTAATGGCGGCCACTCAGGCTCCCTCGCGCTGACGGATCTCTCTCCCTCTCTCCCGAACTTTACCTCAGCATCTCTCCCGGCGCGCACCGCCGGAACGCACGCACGCGCGCGCGCGCAGCCACACACCCGGCCGGGGGCGGAGCGGCGGCGCAGCCTCGACGGGGCGCGCGCGAGCGCGCATACGCGCACCCGCACCGCCCTCCCCACAATTCCCCGCCCCCACCGCCCTCACCTCGCGGCGCCTCCCGCGCCGCGCGTCCGACTGGGCCCGCCCCTGCCCTCGTCTCCGGGGAGCCTGGGAAGGCGCGAGCGCTCGGGCCGGAGGGAGGGGAGCGAGCGCGGGGCCGCGTCCTCGCTCGCGTCCGGGCTCCCCCATTGGCTTCTCCCCTCCCCCTTCTTCCTCCACCTCTCCCACCCATTGGTTCCCTCTCCTACTCTATTCCTTCTCACCTTTTCCCTTTTACCCATTGGCGTGGGTATTTTTCCTCAGCTTTCCCCTTTCTCCGTATTCTCCTTCTCCGTTCCATCCTCCACGCTTTAGAAGCTGCAGACCGTGCAACCCTGAGCGCGGTCGTCTCCGAACCTTCCCTGCTTTCTCCCTTTTCCTTTCCGGTTTCTGGCTGAAACTGAGAGCACACCACAATACTGCAAAGGAACCTGATGTTGTTAGCCGTTGCAAAACATCGTACGGGCACCGAAAGATTCTCCATAAATCCCCCTACGGTCTCAGAGCATTAAAGAATTAAAGGGAGAAAAATATGCGCCCTAGCTTGTTCGCGGGGACATGCTCTCCTGTCTACTACGTGTTCAGTCAGTTTTCCGCCTGGGGATCGCTCGCCAACTACAGACATCACCCGCCCCGGACCTGGTGCATGATCACCCAGAAGGCAAAACTCCATAGGAGCTAGAATCCCTTTCTCCGCCCACACCGCACGGACTCAGACAGGCCCATGGTTTATTCTGTTCTTAAGGAAGTTAGGCGAGATACCAAGATTTAGGGGTTTAGGGTGTCCACAAAGACCCCGGTTCACACCACTACCAGCCCAACCTTAGGAACCAGGCTTTTATTATCCTACCTAAAGTATATTCAGTGTTTTTTGAGACACGGAAATTTTACAAGTTTGGGGATACATTGGGTTTTCGTTGTATTTCTCTTCCGAGCATTGGTATTGAAAGGTGAAGAAAAGACGGACGGTAGAAAAAATTGCCTTTCCTTTTACGATTGAAGAAACTGAAGTCTCGTGACTTTCCCGAGATCATCAGAATCTGTCTCATAGAGGTCTTAAAATAGTTGCCAGTAGATAAATGAGCAGAAACATAAGTTTACCCCAATTTGTTAAGTCTAAAAGAAGTAATTTGGGGGAGAACTTTGGGGAAAGATTTGTTCCCTATCTTGAAAACAGTTCATCATCAGTAAAGTTAATGTATGAAAAATCTTTTAAGTTCCAGTTATTCTTTATTTCTTATGTTACATAAGGTACTGAAGTTAGCCAAGTTTGCTGCTTTGTGTTATAATGATATAGCTACTGCCAACCAGAAGTACCTTTATGGTCTGTTGGTAAACTAGAAAAACAAAAACTGCCTTTTGGTAAAAATCAGAAAATATCTGTCAATAAATCTATCACAATATTTCAGCACAAGTTTGTTCCACACTCCTCCCCCTCTACTGTCCACATTTCTCAAAGGTAAACTTAACAAAGTAGAAGAGACATGTTTAATTTCTCTCTGCCTCTTACTCCTCTCTAATTTTAAAAAGGCATCACTGAAATTCCTTACTCCAACCACTTTATTGCATCTGAATGGTACCAAGTAGGTTAAGTAGTTAAGGTCCTTAGGCACTTCTTTCTTTTAGTTACAAACCATAGTCATGGAAAGATGCAAAAGAAAACTTGCAACGAAAGTAAATATAGAAAGGAAGGAAAAAGAGAAGAAGAAATTGGGGAAAGAGAATGAAACTGTCGATGTGAGGTTCTAATGCCATAAGTACCCATACCACTTGTGCAGTTTGGAAAGTTTGTGCATTTAAATCTATCTCTTGACCTTTGTACTAAGAGTACTTAAAAATACAGTGATCGATTTCAGAGTCACGACTTACACTCTGAAATGTTAACTGTTATGGAGTGTCCACCCTAAAGATACTTTGAAAATTACTTCCTAAATAATCAGAAATTTCATAACCATGGACATGTATCAACATAAACTCAAGTCAAATAAATCAGGGCTTTTAAAAGAAGCATCATCGTATAAAGAAGGTGAAAATTACACCTTAGTTACCTGATAATGCTTCCTTTAAAACAAGACATGATACTAAAGGATCAAGACATGATTCTGGAGGGAAAAACAAGTCTTGAAATGTTACATTCTCATAATGAAGACCCAGAAAATGTAACAAACAAAGCCATGATTTCCAAAGGATACTTTTCATAGCTGACATTACTGTTAGTCCTCCTACATCATCTATCTTGATTTAAGGGGTCTGGAACTTTAAAACGTTGTTCCTTATCAGTACTAGTAGTCTAAAGCTGCTTACCAGTACGAAAAAAATTAACATTTTTATTGTTTTTATATTACTTGTTCTTTTCAGAAAATAAAACATACACTTTTATGTACAAATAAAAATCTGAATATGGGAATTGGAGGCCAAAGTTCTGTGCTTGAAAATGCTCAAATATTTACAAATAAAAGGCAATAAGGGGAAAAAAATAAACAAAAACCAAAGAATAAGATGGCATTTTTTTTAAAGATTTTATTTATTAATTTTGACAGAGAGAGATCACAAGTAGGCAGAGAGGCAGGCAGAGAGAGTGAGAGGGAAGCAGGCTCCCTTCAGTGCAGAGAGCCCGACGTGGGACTCGATCCCAGGACCCTGAGATCATGACCCGAGCAAAAAAGTTGATCAGGAGCCATACCTTCAGAGAAATAGCTTTAAACACCCACACTTGCCACCCAAAAGGAGAAATTTTGAAAAAAATAAGTAATGTATTCTTTACACACACACACACACACACACACACACACACACACACACGAGAGAGAGAGAGAGAGAGAGAGAGAGAGAGAGATGGAGAGAGAGAGAGAGAGAGAGAGTTATCTCAGATCATCTACTTTTCTTTTCTAAAATAAAAAAATTTAAGTACTTATTCTGTTGTACTGGATAATTAAAAATACCCGAAGCTTTGTTCTTCATTTACTTTGAAAAAATTAGCAGAATAAGATTTTGGTCAGGCAGTTTAGGTTTTTAAGTTAAATATTCTCCACAAATTGCTAGTTCTTTAACACATCCTAATGAAATATTAATATGCATGGTCTTTCTAAGATCAAAAGAAATGACAGCCATAAATGTTATCAAAATCCCAGCTCTATCATCAGTGGTAACAGTACAATATTTAGATGTTTGATGTGATTTGGCTTCAGAAGAATTTACCCTAGAGAAGCAGCTGCACCCCCTGCTGGAAATCTCTGATCATAACTACTTTGGCTTTATAGCCTCAACTAAGAACAAATCAAAGGCCAAGTAAAGGGCCTTTGCATTCATAATAAAGTTGACCAATACTTTTTGCCTGTCTGATACAAGACAGGCTTCTGGAGAACAAACTACTCAAGAATGTCACCTGATTACAGACAGACTAGGCAAAGAAGTTGGAGAATAACGAAGGCAAATTAGCTAAATAATCAAAGCACTAGACGATTGTTTACTGTGTAATTTCCTACTGAATTTCACAACTCACTTCCACCTCCCACCTAACCCCCACCTCTTGCCTAGAATTCTCTTTCTGCCTGTCGGAATCAGTGAGGACTATCAGGTGGACAGAAGGCTGAGTAGGATGAAGTGCTATTCCCACAAGTGACAAATCGTGATATAATCAATAAGCCCAGTAACCATTCACTGAGTTGTGTGCTGAAAGACTTTTCTTCAAATTTGTTTTATGGCTACCAATAATATTTTGCAGCATGAAGAAAAGGTGCTAATTATGTCTTGTCTGTTACTGTAGAAAATATTTTCATAAGAGTTAAGGTAATTGTGAGCATGGGACTGGAACAGTAGGAAAGTAATGCATTGACCTTCCTGGCATTTTGTTCCACAGAGCCTTGTTCTGTTGATTTTCCAGAATTGGACTTTCAGACTGAAATCCCAAAGATGGTATCAGAGTCTAGCTTCAAAATGTCATGTTCTTGCCACTCTGGTCCTAGGACATAACTGGAAGAGTGAAAGCAGACCTCTCTTTTTGAATAATTAGTATTTTATAAAGATTACTTGTAATGCAGACTCCTTTTAAAGGGATAACAATTCATTCAGGTCCCACCAGCACAATACTTTCATTAGACAAAAATCTTCAAGTTATTTTCTCTCACAAAAGGAGGTATTATTGGGCCATCTGGACCCTCCATTGAGTTTTTATGAAAGATCACAGCTTGAATTTAATCAACTCCAATAAGGTTAACCCCACAAAGCTAAGAAAATAATTGTAGGGGTTGCTAACTGATTTCTCTCTTTGAGATTATTACCACTGTCATTTGTAAATCATTACAATGGGTAACAAGAACTCATATTGCTTGACTATTTAACTGCAAGAACATAATTTTTGTGAATACTCCTTATTCCTGCTCTCTTTAGGCCACCATTGTATTGTGAGCAACTCTAGGTAAGAACTGCAAATGAATGTTTGGCCCTATACAATAACTAGAATATAGTTAGTAGAAAGTTCAATGAATGTTTGATGAATAATAATATAAAACACTCTAGGTTTTATGGATTTCTGTAGATTACTAACAGAAGACTTTAGGTTATATTTTGAAATACTAGCTGAGATAATCACTTTGGAAAATATAAATCATTTAAAGAAATTGCTGAATTTACCTGTGAAAGTCAAGTTAGATGTCTTACCCTGAGTATAACCCATAGTTCTCTAGGTCACATCTCTCTAGAAGGTAACTGAGTTACTAGCAACAAATAACTGTGGATCTGAAACATTAAGGAACATTGTAAAGAACTGGTGCAGCATAAGAGTTTCTGAAATCAATGAAAAGCTGTCTAATCACTTCACATTTAAGGCTTTGTTATTCTTCTCTATTATTACAAGCTGTAATAGATGATAAATGTTTGCTTTGCCAATGCATGCTTTTGCATTTTCTTCAAAAAGCCTCTCAAATAATAATGCCAGTTTTCTGATTGGACACACAACTTCTTTCAAACACATCTATTACATAGAGAGGGATAATAATACTCTTCTTTCCCCAAATAGGCTTCCAGTCTCTCTCTGCAGCACAGTCTAGCACAGGACGATAGCATATGCTTCATTTATTTCTAGCTTTAGTATCCACAAGTAATTCTATTTTCTCCTCAAAAAGTATTTACATTAGAAATCCCGAGTTGTCAGGTGCCTAGGTGGCTCAGTGGGTTAAGACTCTGCCTTCAGCTCTGGAATCAAGCCCCATATCGGGCTCTCTGCTCTTCAGGGAGCCCGCTTCCCTCTCTCTCTCTCTCTCTCTGCCTGCCTCTCTGCCTACTTGTGATCTCTCTGTGTCAGATAAATAAATAAAGTCTTAAAAAAAAAGAAATTCTGGGGCGCCTGGGTGGCTCAGTGGGTTGAGCCGCTGCCTTCAGCTCAGGTCATGATCTCAGGGTCCTGGGATCGAGTCCCGCATCGGGCTCTCTGCTCAGCAGGGAGCCTGCTTCCCTCTCTCTCTCTGCCTGCCTCTCTACCAACTTGTGATCTCTCTCTGCCAAATAAATAAATAAAATCTTTAAAAAAAAAAAAAAAGAAAGAAATTCTGAGTTTTTACAAACATGGTAATAAAGTAAAAGTAAAGTAGCAAAAATTCCTAACGTGTCCTGTAGATCAAATTCTTGTAAAATTACATTTAGTGAAGGCAAATATTTAAAATATTTTAAAAGTATAGATTTTTGAGATAGAAAAATATCCATAATGATTTCTGTGAAAAAAAATCAGGCTACAAAGAAATAAAAGTAGTATGATTCCATTTTTGTAGAAAGGAAATGTTTTGAAAACAAGATGACAATATTATTGACCAACATATTAACAGAGATCTAATCTAGATCACTGGATTATAGCTAATATTAACTTTCTCCTTTTTGCTTTTCTATATTTCTAATTTTTTACAATGAACATATTATTTCTTGTGCCATTAAAATCTGGAGTATAGGGGGTACCTGGGTGGCTCAGTCAGTTGAGCCTCTGCCTTTGGCTCGGGTCATGATCTCAGGATCCTGGGATCAAGCCCCACATCGGGCTCTCAGCTCAGCAGGGAGCCTGCCTGACTCTCTGCCTACTTGTGATCTCTCTCTCTCTCTGTCAAATAAATAAATAAAATCTTTAATAAATAAATAAAAATCTGGAGTATAATGGTATTTAAAATGGAGAGATATAATATATAAAGCAATATTAGGTAAACTTTCTTGAAGCAATAACTGCCTACCACATAAATCTATTTTTTGCTCTTTTATTATTTCCTTTTTTCTCTCTTTTTTCCCTCTTGCCCCAACTTTAGATCATTTCTTCTATCTTCCTTTTTTATTTTTTGAATCTCTATCTCGCTTTTGCTTCTCTCTTCATTATCTCTTGGGTTTTTTACAGGCCACTTTGGGCATTGACTGGTTCCATTTGAGCAACCTCTGATGTAATGGAATGAAATGGTGTAGGTAAACATATTATTGCCACCACTGGATTGTAGCCTGTCATTGATGATGCCTTTTTTTCTTTAAAGGTCTTATAGACCAAAACATATCAAATACATTTTATTCTACTTAATGACTTTATTTTTTACTTATGTAAATCTACCAATAGTACTGTCTATATTCCTGGCAATCTTGTGGCACAGATTCTATTTTTAAGCTGTTTCTACACTAAGACTCTGTTCCAAAGCTTTCAGGTATAGACAATAGATAGTATCTCTAATGCTGATAATGCTGATCTGATCTTTCCACATACTCTGGTGTTTCCCTTTGGACCACAAGAATTATGATAAAATGTGTTCCATTTGGAAGGTTTCCTGTGTGGCTTTGCTGATACTTAGGTTACTGTTGGCTTCCATCACCCCAGGGAACTGAGGGTTGCTGTTTTAAGTCAGGACATTTATCTTCTAGCACTCCTGTTCACTATTTCCTCCTCAACACAGTACAATCAATTACCAGTTTACTTTTTTTTTAAAGATTTTATTTATTTATTTGACAGAGAGAGATCACAGGTAGATAGAGAGGCAGGCAGAGAGAGAGGGAGAGCAAGAGCCCGATGCGGGACTCGATCCCAGGACCTGGGATCATGACCTGAGCCAAAGGCAGAGGCTTAACCCACTGAGCCACCCAGGCGCCCTCAATTACCAGTTTAAAGAAGATGCCCAAATGGTCTTACTACAGTGCAAAAGAATGCTGAGGCACAAATTCATCTGCAGTAGAAAGCCCACCAAACTGGGAGTCAGGAAACCTGAATTTGTATCTCGAGATTTGAAGACATTGAAGCTTCCTGAGCTGAAATTTCTGCATCCACAAAAAAATATTAAGTTTGGAATTATTTTGCAGGGTTAGTCCAGGAACCAGGCTTCACTTTTTCCCAGTTCACACTTAATTTAACACCCACTCATACCCACCACCACACCCAGGATAAAGCTATTACTCTCAACTTCCCTATCAGTTCTGTCTAGGGCCCTTGCTTTGTCTCTCCCTACAAAGAGAAAAAACAAAAAGACAAAAAAACCTTCATCCTGATGAAGCTAAATTAATTTACATTCCTCTAAAACTTCTTCCTAAAATCTACTTCATTTGCTTTGAACCTCTGGATTTCCCAGAGCAAGCCTGCCCCATCCTCGTTATAAGGTCAACTGCTCTTAACCTTCTCTGCCAAAAGTCACTCTGTGGTTTCTAATACCACAGTTCTTTATACTCCCACAATGTATTCATCACTTTGCATACTCCATAAGCAGTATAATCCAGAGCATCCAAGTAGCCAGTACTGGGTCCCCACAATCTGTGTCTTTTCTCCCTTGTGTCCATGTAGTCAACCCTGTTTCCATCTTCAGCCCCTCTTTCTCTCAGGATTTGCCTATTCTGGACATTTAATATAAATGGAATCATACAATATGTGGTCTTGTGCATCTGGCTTCTTTTATTTGCTATTCCATTTTTGAGGTCCATTGATATTTTAGCATGCATCAATAATTCCTTCTTTTTTCATTGCTGACTAGTATTTGATTATATGGATATACCAAATTTGTCCATTCATCAGTTAGTGAACGTTTAGATTGTTTACACTTTTTTGGCTGCATTGGATAATGCTGCTTTGACCATAGAAATATTTCTGTGGATATATGTTTCCATTTCTCTTAGATAGCTTTGGGTAAAATTAATGGGTCATATGGTAAATGTATATTTAATGTTATAAGCTAATGCCAAACATTTTCCAAAGTGGCTGTAGCAGTTTATGGTCCTGTCAGCAATGTATGAGGGTTCTAGTTTCTCCAAAACCTGGACAATATTTGTTATTGTTTGTCTTTTTTATTAAAGCCATTTTAGTGGATATGAAGTAATGTCTTATTACAGTTTGAATTCACATTTCCCTGATGACAAATGATGTTGAGCATTTCTTTTTTTTTTTTTAAAGATTTTATTTATTTATTTGACAGAGAGATCATAAGTAGGCAGAGAGGCAGGCAGAGAGAGAGGAGAATGCAGGCTCCCTGCTATGCAGGGAGCCCGATGCGGGGCTTGATCCCAGGACCCTGAGATCATGACCTGAGCCGAAGGCAGAGGCTTAACCCACTGAGCCACCCAGGAGCCCCTGTTGAGCATTTCTTACATGCTTATTTTCCTTTGGTATCTCTTCTTTGATAAGATACCTATTTAGCTCTTGCCCATTTTTAATTGGGCTCTTGGCCTTATAATTGAGTTGAGCCTCACTGGATCTTAAATTCTTGGATTGAATTTTTCACAATCTTAAAGATTTTTTCTTAAGGCAATGATGGCTTGATTTTACTATTTCCCAATACTTCTCAAGAATCACTTCCTTGCATGATCGCAATATTTCTTTTTCCCAACTTGCAAAAAATTGGAAAAGATAAAATGTCGTTAAGTAAAATACTTTTTCTCTTCTAGGAGAAGCCAGTTTATTTATTTGGCAATGCATTGTTTTTTAGGTTTTGTTTCCCAGTCCCTCCTTACTCAAACAGGATAGCTTCATGCCAGTTATTTTATTTGATTTTGTTGTTAGAAACAGTATATTCATTCTATCAGAAAAACTGGGTGAAGAATTATTCAACAGTGAGCTTCCTGATCCACAACAATTAGGATTTCAATAACATGAGACTTGAGCGGGACTTTTGAGTCATTTCAATCAAAAGTGAGTAACTACAACCAAATCTTCTTCTTCTTGGTGACTCATTCATTTTCAGTTATAAGTATTTTTGAAAGTGAGTTAACTCTTTTAAACCAGAGGACTATAATTTTAGAGCACTTCAAAGTGATCTTTTCATTTGATACCTCAAAATACTGCCAAGCCTTTTAATATTTTGCAGTGCAAGTCAACTTCTTGGCCCCAAAGAAATCATGTCCCACAGTGATTCAGGGATTAGAAAGAAAAGAGGCTACTCAGCTCCAATCCTGCCTTCTGATTTACTGTGTGTACATCCACGGTGTGGCCTGTGGGTTCATGTTACTGTGGTACGCATCCCAAGTGTCATCCTAATTCTAATAAAAGAGCCCTGGCTTTGACAGTGTTCTGTATGTTCACCTTGTATTGGAACAGGCTGCTGACAATTCTTTGAATTTACCTTAGGGTAAAACTCTTCACTTTCCCCAATCGTCTCATCAGTTAAGTCGCCCGAAATCAGCTGCCACAGCCTACCATTCAGGTAAGTATTTTTAGCTAAATCATCCCAATAATAGGTATTTGCAAGGATATTTTTAGATCAGATGCTACTATATACACCTGCAACACAGAGGGAAGACTTGCCTATCAAACTCTCCTAAGTCATAGAGAATAAATACCCTAAGTTACTGAGATAGAATGTCCTCCTTTAAAAATAGAAGTGTCTTCATATGAATAAGAAACATTTTAGGAATGCTGACAATCTAGAGATCCAGGAACCTCCTTAGTCTCATTGGCCCTGTGTCACTGATCCAAGTCTTATTTGGTTTTAGCTTTTAGTTTAATCTTGTTGAGAACTCTTAACGTTTCAAAGTAATATTATATTAAGTATAATATAATACTGGCTATAGGGTATTTTTAGTTTATTCCCTACATTTTGTATATGAAATATATCTGAAGTTTGATACATTCTGGAGATTCAATATTATCCCAAATTTGTTCAAATATTTTAAAAAATGAATACATTTAAGTATTAAGTATTAAGCCTGGAGAAAAATATATAAAATATTAATAGGTGCTATCTCTGGGTAATTTTCTGAGAAATATTTTCACCATATATACTTTTTTATATGTTCATCTTATATACTTCCTTATATATACTTTCTCATATATCTACATACTTTCTTAGAATTTGAAATAGAGGATTTTTTTTTAATGCTGCACATACTAATTATACCTTTTCATTCACAACATTTCTTAAAATTACACTGACTGTAAGGATACAATGAATGGGAGTTCTGAAACTTCGGGAGACTATCTCTTTGAAATACTACTTTGATATATCCTCTCATTTAACTATCATCAATTTGTACCCACTATGTGCCAAAGATTGTTCACATTAGAAATATAAACATGAAAGACATGGTTCCTATTTGCAATGAGCTCATTTTCATGTCATGATTGTATCATGTCTTAGAAGTAGGCCCATAGTTTGCATCTTTTAACAAAGAGCAAATAAGTCTTTCAATCTCAATTATGCTATAATAGATTTGTCATGTGCAATTTCTCATTTTAAACATGACAAGCATAGATAGCTGGGTAGGTAGGTAAGTTGGTATGTGGATAGATAAATATATAGATAAACTGCTGAAGAAGGACAAATTTGAATGGGCAATAATTTCTTCTTAATCAAATTAACCAACTTAATTTCTCAAATTACTTTCATGATTAGGATATTTTCAGACTTACATTCCGAATGTTAGAGGCACTTTGAATCAACTCATTTTTCTCTTCTGTTGTCAATTGTGTAGTCTTGTGGCTTTGTTTTTTGCAGTCTTTAGGTTAGTGCCATACCACCAAATGACATACAGGCTGCTCCAAGACTGAGTGAAGTCTTGTTTTAACTGGCATATAACTGTTTTTATTTGGGTTTCTGTGGAATTTGGAAGTCTGCAAGTCATCCAAAATAAGGGCATTCCACAAATTCCATTTCTTAAAAACCATCCCTCCTTCATATACTGTTTCCATTTCCTTCAATGTAACTAAACTTTTAGCAGGACATTCCCAAAAAAGTGAGAAAAGGAGGTGTTTTAAGACAAGCAAAGCAGAATTCCTACTCCGCAAGTACTTTTGGTAGTATATTAATAGTAACAACAGCAGGACCAGTGGTAATAGTAGTATAGAAAAATAATTGTAATATAGCTAACCACTTAAAACACCAACCCTTTTAAACAAATCTAGAAAATCCAAGAGTTAAAAATGTCCTTTTGTACATGTATTAGTTGATTCAATACGATAACAGGCACAATTCTTTAGCAATGTGTGCTATTTCTCAAATTGTTTAAATAAAAACTAGGTTTTCGAACGATGAGAGACTATGGACTCTGAAAAACAACCTGAGGTTTAGAAGGGGCGTGGGTGGGAGGTTGGGGAACCAGGTGGTGGGTAATAGAGAGGGCACGTATTGCATGGAGCACTGGGTGTGGTTGCAAAAACAATGAATACTGTTACACTGAAAAAAAAACAAAACAAAACACAAGGGGCGCCTGGGTGGCTCTGTGGGTTAAAGCCTCTGCCTTCCGCTCAGGTCATGATCCCAGAGTCCTGGGATTGAGCCCCACGTCGGACTCTCTGCTCTGCGGGGAGCCTGCTTCCTCCTCTGGGGCGCCTGGGTGGCTCAGTGGGTTAGGCCTCTGCCTTCGGCTAGGGTCATGATCCCAGGGTCCTGGGATTGAGCTCCACTCTGGCTCTCTGCTCAGCGGGGAGCCTGCTTCCCCCTCTCTCTCTGCCTGCTGCTCTGCCTACTTGTGATCTCTCTCTCTCTCTCTCTCTCTCTGTTAAATAAATAAATAAATAATCTTAAAAAAAAAAAAACACAAAAAACAACTAGGTTTTCTGGGTTGCCAAATTTTTAGCCTAAAAAATCTTAGTTTTTCTTTCAAATGCAAAAGTTTAGTTGGACTCCAAGCACTTCAAATGCAAAGAGAAAGAGGAACAGAATCTGCTATGGGGAGAAGGACTCAAGGAAGACCTTGGCTATTATCCCAAGTAAGATTACCCCTGTGGCATCTTGCTTCCTGAGAAATAAAGCGGAAGGCAGCTCCCCACATACGTGGGTCAGTCTCTTTTGATGTGCGGGTAAAACTCATTAAAGTTAATGGGGATGAGGCCGCATACATCAAGGCGAGCATGGAACCCACAGACTATAATAGCAGAGACTCGGAGAACGTTCTGACTGTGAATGAGCAGTTGGTTCGCTGAATTGTAATAAGGGCTGTGTTCCGGGTCCTCATTTCATCTGGGAAAGGCTTGGCATATTTTCTCAAACCCTGCCTTTGTGCAGACTCATGGCAGAGTGTTTTGTTCTAGGGATGTGCTGCTCACGGCCTACTCGCACAGCACAATTTAATACAGATACTTTAGAGGGTGCTCCTTTATGGGAAATAGGCTCTGTAAGAGTTGAAGTAACTTGGATTTTTTTGCTTCAGAAAAGGAAAACTACTTTGAAGCATATAAAGCATGCAGTGAAGAATGAACAAAAGGAAATGAGCTTACACAGCCATAAGGTTAAAGAGAAGGAAGACCTGACAGTGCTGATTGTAAAAATAGGATTTTTGTAGTTTTCTCTAGAGATGTTGAAAAACCAGAGAGAGTAGGGGCACCTGGGGGGGCTCAGCTGGTTGAGCATCTGACTCTTGGTTTCTACTTAAATCATGACCTCATGGGTCATGGGATCAAGCCCTGGGCTGGGCTCCACGATCCCCAGGGAGTCTGCTTGGGGCTTCTCTCTCCCTCTTCCTGCCCCAACTTGTGCACGCACGCGCTCTCTCGCTCTCTCTCAAATAAATAAACAAATCTTTAAAAACAAAACAACAGAGAGAGGCAGGGGCGCCACTGTAAGTCAGGATAAAGGACTAGGTAGATATTCCTATGATACTCTCCTCCCAAGTGAAAAATGCCATTAAAATAAAATGTTCCATGTATCTTAACATGTGTGTAAAACAAGATCACCTTCACTTGACACGAGCGCATGGTAACCAATGCTCCAGTGGCATGGAGTACCTGCCAGATCAGAGTTACTACTGTCTTCTATTGTTTCGTTAGTCTCAGACTCATCTTTCCATCAGTGCTACTGGCCCTCTGTTCTCTCAGTTCATATCAATAATTATAATAGTAACAAATAAAGAAATCATTATCCTTTCTAATTTTTGTGACATTTGAGTCATTACAAGTTGTAATAAATAAGGAGGAAAAGAGGTATTGTGTCATGGTTCTCGAACTTCATATACACTTCAAAAATTTTCCATGGTTTCTGTGTGATATTTTGTATTTTGAGAATCTACTGATGAGACGAATACAAAATGACAACCAAAAAAAAAAAAAAAAACCACCATCAATTTTTTTTTAGCATTTTTTTAAATGGGTGTATTTTGTTAAGCCCAGTGGCATATATACATTTGAAAAATTGTACCTATGGGGCACTATGTGTTAAGTTTCCAGACAACATTGGCATACATATTCACAGGTCCCAACAAATTCAGGCCTTTAAGGAAATAACTACCCAACCCTAGCCAGGAGATCTGGATTTGTAGTAACTCCTTAAACACATAGTAAATGTCTTCTCTTTTCTGAACCTTAATTTTCTTATTCATAAAATAAGGAGGTTAAGGGGCACCTGGGTGGCTCAGTGGGTTAAAACCTCTGCCTTCGGCTCAGGTCATGATCTCAGGGTCCTGGGATCAAGCCCCCCCATCGGGCTCTCTGCTCAGCGGGGAACCTGCTTCCTCCTCTCTCTCTCTGCCTGCCTCTCTGCCTACTTGTGATCTCTATCTATCAAATAAATAAATAAAATCTTTAAAAAAAAAAGTAAGGAGGTTAAACTAGCTTTCTTTAAGAATCCTTTGGGCTTTAAAACTTCTTTGATTATATCAGGTCTTTTATTTAGCAACCATATGCAACTGGATTTAAATGTCACAAGTGGATGTAAATGTCAATGTGTGGCACTATTAATATGCTTTTCATGCTGGGGAAGTTGTTCTTATAAAAAATTTATCAATATTCCTATGTGTTTATGTTTAGTGAACCCGTTATAAATATCCAGCTTGCCTATTCTTAAATACGGCTTTACTTTTCATATTTCATTTAGTCATAGATCTCCAAAACTAGGTTTCAACATGTTTATCCCTATATCATAGATGGGAACAATGAAGTCTGTCCAAAGAATCACATAGTAAGTCAATGACATAGTTTAGAATGGAGCAGTCATTAGGAGATTATTCCTGCAAAGAGCACTAAAAGAAGCTGTTTACGCTCTCTTCACAGTAATGAGTAAGTTATTGAAATAATCACTGTAGGTGATTTTCTTCTCCAAAATTATCACTGTCCTAATTACTGATGACTATTAACTCAGTATTTTTCTAGTTTATGCTATTTGATTGGAATTGATTAAAAGATTATAATGCTGCTATATCCGGGTTTGTGTGTTTCTTAAATGTTGAAACTAAACTCTACCTTAAAATAATTAATAGAAATATTATTGCTTCTGTAAATAACATTTTCAGGAAAATTTTAAAAATGAATGACTTAGTGAAATTCCATCAGGTGCTGTCCTTAGTAAATTTCAATAAATATAATTTAAAATTTTAAAATATCAAGTCACATTTTATATATATATTTTTTACAGATCTAATTTATTTATTTGCCAGAGAGAGAGAGAAAACACATATATGTGCAAGCACAAGCAGGGGAGTGTCAGGTATAGGGAGAAGTAGACTCCCTGTGGAGCAGGGAGCCCCATGTGGGACTCCATCCCAGGACCCTGGGATCATGACATAAGCCAAAGGCAGACGCTTAACTGACTGAGCCAACCAGGCATTCCTCCCTTTATATTTATATATTTTTTTCAGGTCATATTTTAATGTTTATATACCTACTCGATATGTTTACTTTTCTTCAGTAATATGATTCTAGTATTATTTTTATCATTTATTTTACCCTTCTATATTTTTCCTGAAGTGAGTTTATATACAAAGAATATAACCATACACACAAGCATGCACATATAAATGCCATGCACATATCTCTTCCCCTTCTTGATCACTTTGAACTCTCAGTAGATATTTTAGGTAGCCACAGGAATAACTTCTATTTGTAATTGCACCATCATTTTAAAGCTGAACTACAGGAAAACATTTTGTTTTAGAATCTTGGAAGTCTAGAAATAAAAAGATTGCTCCTTCAAGAAATTTGGGATAGCCAGTGTTTTAAGGGCAATGAGCACCTAATGGACTTGGAAGAAGAGTAGCTTTCAATTTGGAACAAGAGAACTCTGCCCAGAACAAACCAGTTCCAGTCTAACAATGGTTTAGTAGGTTTACATTCCACCAGGTGTAAAAAATTCTGCTGAATAAGAATCTACTAAGTCACATCAAGATAAAGAGGCAGGGGTTTAGGTGGCAGGTGGAAAGGAGAAAAGTAGAGCCTAAATCACAAGGAACTAAGACCCAGAAAACTTCTGTAGAGCTCAACTCTTCCTTCTTTGTATCTTCCTCATCCCAAATGAAGTAGGATGACTGGGCCACACTACAGGTCCCTGGAAAGGGATGGCCACCTTCAGGGTCACTCTGCTGTGTGGATTTGGATGCATTCATGGAAATGAACTCTGCAAGCTGGACCAAGATTTGCACTCTTGATTCAGCACTTGCAAATTCAATGCTGGTGAGCAGTCTCTTCATAAAACTTTCCCAGGATTCCTCAGCAGGGTAAAGATCTTCCTCAAAATATACTGATTAAGGAATGGTTCAGATACAGCCTAGAAAGTGCTGCATGAGATAAATAGGGGCAGAAGCAACTACTCGGAAACTCAAACTAATGAGGGTGGGGGCGCTCAGATGGCTCGTTGGTCAAGCGGCTGCCTTCCGCTCAGGTCACTCAGGTGGTGATCCCAGGTCCTGCATAGTGCTCTCTGCTCATTGGAGAGTCTACTTCTTCCTCTGCTCATGCTCTCACTCACTATCTCTCTCTAAATAAATAAAATCTTACAAAAAAAGAAAACAAAGAAATTCACAAGGGTTTTTAAATATAGGCTCTTGGTTGGCCCCTGCATGATGGGAGGAGACAAAATGGGAATCTAGGCACAAACAAGAAGTTGAAAGACACAACTATAGTTTCAAGCCTAAAAAAAAAGTTCAGAAATTAATTTCAGCTTTACATAATCACACAGGAAGCAATTAAATGAAACAAGACAAACTGCTTGTTCAGAAATTAATTTCTATGCTAATCTTGAACCCTAAATTTTTGCTAATCCTGTTTCCATTTTATCACTATTACAAAAGCACACACCATGTTTCCCAAATGCCACTGTTTAGCAGTTTTTACAATATATTTTGTTTTGATACAAGTCTTGTCATTCTTGCCCTCAACTTACAAATTAAAAAAAAAAAAAAAAGGCAATGAAATCTAAACACAATCACACAAAAATTTTGGAATATTTCTTGGTACAAATGTCTCTGAAAATTAAAATTTTTATAAATTAGTTTAGCCCAGTACAAATGATCAGAGGTCTCTACAACAAACCTCTGGAATCACTTCCATCGGCGAAGTAAGAATCCAGGAAATTACCAAATGATGGATGGACAAATGCCATCATGATGGTTTTTGACATATTAACAAACACCAAATCATGTAGTAGTCATTTTCCAAAGTAAGTGGTTATCACCCCTCCACAAAGACTTTAAAGATTCTAAGTAAGATAATTATTGCTTTAACATGGACTTGGAAATTTGAGAGGGAACTCAAACCCAGTTTTCTTCTTCTATATTGAAATATATTTATGAATAAATTGGGACTATTTTCCCATTTGGTTTAGTCCATCATTTGTTCATTCATTCATTCATTTAATCATTATTCAGTGCTGGATATTGTGTTTGGTACTAGAGATATAAAGAAAAAGATAGATCCCCTATCCTCACTGTTTAATAGGAAAGACAAACAGGAGAACCCTCTCAAATTATAGTGATAAACATGATAGAATAAGGTTCTCCTCTGGGAGTGAGAATGTAGCAAGATGGCTTTCAACCAGAGCTGAAAGAGGAGAAGGAGCTGCAGTGGTAGATGGAGTCAGGAAGGACCAAGGAATAGGCACATGTGCAGAGGACATAGAGAGGGGAGTTTGATTTGATCATTCCATTCTCATCAATCATCTTTTCTTAAGTACAAAAAAGGTGAAAGAAACTCAATAGGAATCTTTTTTTGAAAGACAGATGATGTGTGTTTACGTTAGATTATAGCTCAGAATTTTATCGCTTCAGGGCAAGAGAAAGGAATCAATGGCCAAGGACTCCTTTTCCACTTAAAATTTTCTGATTTTTTGAAGCTGCAACACAAACTTAACAATAAAGCTATAAGAAAGGCCAACTTTCACTTGTGACTATAGCAGTCAGGATAGGTACGGAAGGGAACTGGGAGAATAAAGGAAGGAGTCCAAAAGACATTATCAAACAACCCATAAAAACATCATCCAATATGGCCCTAGCTCCTCAATCCTCTTTGAACATTATTCATAACCTTCTGTTTGAGAGGCTGTGATATATCCCCATTCTTGGAAATCTCCATTACCTTTTTAGAAGTTAGCTCAAAGCATGACCCACATAATTGTAGCCTACATTCCTCATTTTTAACACTTAAAAGGTCAGAATTCTTAGGTGCTTCCCTTTCTTTAATTTAAAGGAAATAACAGAAACATTTGTGTGATTACAAAAACAGAAATAAAGCAAAACAGAAAATGTACATTAAATTTAACAGAAGTCATTTTGTAGGGGTTCAGTAGAACTGGATTGCAATTGTCTAATATGTTCAGAAGCACTTCATCTCATATTTACCTGCCTCACTCCTCAAATCTATGATGTGGGATAATTTTTTTTTTATATGACTACCCATTTAAATAGTTATAATCTCCCTAGATGTGGCACAAGATAAATTCAATGTAAAACTTAAGTTGAGGGGTGCCTGGGTGGCTCAGTCAGTTAAGCATTTGCCTTCTGCTCATGATCTCAGGTTCTGGGATCGAAGACTTATTGGACTCCCTGCTTCGTGGGGCGCTCACTTCTCCCTCTTCCTAGCTCCCCGCCCCCTGCTTGTGCATTATCTCGCTTTCTCTGTCTCAAATAAATAAATAAAATCTTAAAAAAAAACCAAAAACTTAAGCTGCACTCAAAAATGAATCTTATTATGGTGAAAACCCAAATATCACATCATTAAAACTTCCTGATTAAATTAACATTAGTGACACAATCTTTCCTCCCCCCCCGCCCCCCGTTTAAGAAACTAAATCTTCTTTATGTTGACATCTCAATATATCTGAAGGATCAGTTACAGGTTGGAATTTCAACCTCCTGCAAAATGGAGAAGAATAACAAAAAACAATGTTTACTAAATGTTGCAATAACCTCCTTTCAGTGGCACTCCAAAAAGAGATGTGCTCTTTAACAGGGCAATTCTACTTTTAGGATTCTGTCCTATGGAGAGGTAAAGATAAGAATGTCCATGGCTGTATTATTTATATTATGAAAAATGGAAAAGAAACTTATTCTGATTAAAAGAGAAATGGAAAAATCAATTATGTTAGAACAATGGTATGGAATACTACGCAACCATTAGAAAGAATGAGATCTATTTATGTGTACTAACATGAAAAGATCTCCAAGACAAATTAAGTGAAAAAAGCATGTTGCTTGATAATGCATCTGTATAGCTGGATCCCATTCATGTGCAACAATGTATGTGTAGGTATAGGTACCTATATCTATATATTTGATACGTAGGAAAGGTTGGGAAGGATGCCCACCTGTGGGGGAAAGTGGATTGAATGAGTGGAAAGGAGGCAGAAGATGGCAAAAAGGAATTTGTTGTTTCTTAATGCTTTTCTGTTGTTGACACTGAAATGATTAAAACTTTTTTAAAGATTAAAAAGAAAGCAGTATTCACTAACTGTTAATTAAGAGAAAAGAAAAGACAACAAAAGCCTAAAGTGAAGAAAGTGAAGAGTCTCAGTACACATCAGAGAAAGGGTACTGGGAGCCTACTTGAGCAGACTGAAAATTATCCTAGTAGCAGGTTCTTGTTCTTTTCTTGATCTCAGATAAGGTTTTTGTTTTTTTTTTTAAGATTTTATTTATTTATTTTGAGAGAGAGAGAGAGAGTGAGCATGAGAGGGGAGAGGTCAGAGGAAGAATCAGCCTCTCTGCCGAGCAGGGAACCCAATGTGGGACTTGATCCCAGGACCCCAGGATCATGACCTGAGCTGAAGGCAGTTGCTTAACCAACTGAGCCACCCAGGAACCCTCAGATAAGGTATTTTCAAACAGTGAATTATGTAACCACAAAGCATAACATCTCTGATTGGTATGTGCTCTGACTTTATACCATACAGATTGTATCATTTTATAATATGTGTCAAGCATGTCACTAAAAGGGCATTAAACATGGTTTTTACCTGTGATAAATCACCTTGACTAGGTCACAGAATGAGTAGCTTGCAGACTACACGGTTTTTTAAGTGCCACATAGGAGACCTGAAACGTGGTGACACTCCTCATTTTGCTGGCATAAATGACACATGCTCTCAAAATCACAGACCTATCTCACATTTGTCACATTTTAGACAAGCAATTTTCATTCAGTAATGTTTGTTCATATGAAATGGCATAAAACAAAAGGAGACATATATCAGTCTTTTTTTGTTTCAAAAGTATGAAAGAATTCAACTATATTTTTTATAATGCTGATGTTTTAGAATTATTAGAATTAATATAATAAAACATAAATACTTAAAACACAATAACTTGAATAACTATACAGCGATTTTTGTCCCATGGTACTCATGGCATTTAGTTCCTTCCTCTTCCCTTTCTTCTTGCTTTTCTTCCTCCCATCCTTACTTCCTGCCTTCCATCATTATGTATTAAACTCCTGTAATGGGTCAGTGTGCTGGGTGTTAGGGATCCAAAGAGAAGTATGACATAATTCCTGCCTTGGGTGGGTTTATAGTAGAGTAAGGTAGATCCATATGCAAACATAAAAATATGGTGTTGTAAACAAAATCCTAATGAGAAAGAACATAACACTTACTGGGTATCTACTACCCATGCAAAGCATGATATTAGATGTTTTATATACATTTTTCATTTAACCTTTAAATTTAATCTTCATACTTTCACATAAGTATTTATACCTTCCTTTTTGCAAATGAGGAACTCAAATTGCAGAAAAAATAGTGTTAAAAAATTTCAAAGCATCTGAGAAATAATCAGCAATGCTATGAAGATGGCAAATTATAAACTTGGCTGCAGTCATTGATTTGTCAATACCTGCTCCTGAGCCAGAACTCAAAAATCTTGCTACCCGCTGCCAATGCTCAACTTTTAAATGAACAGAAAGAAATGGGCTGAAATAGATCATTACAGTAAAGCTCAGTATTCATTTTTAATAATTGGGTCTTGAGTTTTAAGTAAATGACAATAGTATTATTTGATTAACAATTAATTAGAAAAGAACTGATAATTGGACAAGTGAATTTTCCTGGAAACAAAAGTGTTGACACTATATACAAAAATGGAAAATTCTAGAACTACTGAGTGGCTTATCTGACCTCCATTTTACCAAGTTTCTTTAATTTCACTGTTTATATATATTCTTTTTTTTAAAAAAAAGATTTTATTCACTTATTCATTTAACAGACAGAGATCACAAGTAGGCAGAGAGGCAGGCAGAGAGAGAGAGAGAGAGAGGAAGGGAAGCAGGCTCCTCGCTGAGCAGAGAGCCCGACGCGGGGTTCGATTCCAGGACCCTGGAATCATGACCTGAGACAAAGGCAGAGGCTTTAACCCACTGAGCCACCCAGGTGCCCCTGTTTATATATATTCTTAATAGGAGATATTTTTTCTTCTCTTTTTTTGGGACAGCATTGGCTCAGTTTCTGTAGCAAAGAAATACTTAGAGGACTTAACGCTGTGTCATTTTTATGTATTATACCTAGTAAACTGTTTTGGGTGGGGAGAGAGCATGCATTTTATAGCTGGTGAAACCAAAGATACAAGAATATTAACTAAAGTATGAAAGAAAAGACAGTTAATGAGCCTTCTTCAGAAATACAGTTTAACATTGTTTTCTTTGTTAATGGATGAATGGTAGCTTGTTTGCCTCCTTCTTTTCTTCTAACAAACATCCATTAAATACCTACTATATTTCAGGTTTTGTTCTAGGTGGCAGGAATATAAAAATGAAGGGGCTCACAGTCTAACAAAGAAAAAGACCATGTTCCAGGCACTGTATTCTGTGCTTTACATAGACTATCTCATTTAATATCAGAAATAACTGTCAGGCACTAATATTGTCTCTGTTTTGCAAATGAAGACAACAAGGCTAATAGATGTTAAGTACTTGCCCAAGGTCACAAAGCAGAAAGTGGCATTGCTAGGTGCGTTTGAATTTTAATTACTATATGACATTGTTATAACAGAGATATAAACAAAGAGCTATGG
The DNA here is from genome assembly GCF_922984935.1 of Meles meles. Classification (NCBI taxonomy): domain Eukaryota; kingdom Metazoa; phylum Chordata; class Mammalia; order Carnivora; family Mustelidae; genus Meles; species Meles meles. The sequence continues at coordinate 85,875,484 of NC_060071.1, read as the reverse complement.
GAGCCAGAAAGGCATAAAGGGAAGTGACTGACTTGGCTTCAGGCAGTCCAGAGATTATTTACAGAGGAGATATCATGTGAACTTTACCTTGAAAGAAGGAATACTGGATATTCTCCGGGTGGAGAAGAATGCATTCTAGAAGGGCATTCTAGGCTGGAAAACAAAACACGAAACAAAAAATCCCAAAATATGCAAAGGCACGGAGGTGTAAAAGGGCATGGCAAGGTTGAAGAAACAGATGAGGATCCGCAAGAAGTGAGTCAACAGACCTAGAGCTAGAGAGGAAAGTTCACATGCTTGAACAAGGAGCTTGGGCTTTATTCTGCAGGCAGCAGAAAGCTAAGAAGGGAGTGGAATAAAAAATTGTGTGTGTGTGTATGTGTGTAAGATAATGCTGTGTCACAGAGTGGGCTGGATTACCATGTCTACTTATAACTGCAACAGTGTATGGGAGAGGGAATGGGCTTCCCTGAGGCTCATAAGTGATTTATAATAAGAAATATGTATTTGCTCTATGTCCCCAGGCCCTGATAAAGGGCTCTTAAAACCTTTGTAAATTCCTAGGTGACAGGAGCACTGAGAGCATCTTTTGTTCTAATGAGGTGACTCTGAACGGGCTCTTAGATGGCTCCTGGTTAGGGACTCATCACCAGAAAGACTAAACCAGGATGAGATGGTTGGAATTTGGGATACCTGGATGGCTCAGTCGTCATTAATCATCTGACTTTGGCTCAGGTCATGATTCCAAGGTCCTGGGATTGAGTCCTGCTCCTGCTCCATAGAGTCTCCTTCTCCCTCTCCTGCCTAACACTCCCCCTATATGTGCGCTCTCACTCTTTCTCTCTCTCTATTAAAGAAATTTTTTAAAATTTTTTTTAAAGTTTCTTTTTTTTAAAATTTTTATTTATTTGAGAGACAGAGATCACAGGTAGGCAGAGAGGCAGACAGAGAGGTAGGCGGGCCTCCGAAGGCAGAGGCTTAACCCACTGAACCACCAAGGCACCTCAAATTTTAAAAAATGTTTAAAAAAATGCTTGGGGCTGCCTGGATAGCTCAGTCATTAAGCGTCTGCCTTCAGCTCAGATCATAATCCCAGGGTCCTGGGATCTAGCCCTGCATTGGGCTCCCTGCTTAGCGGGAAGCCTGCTTCTCCCTCTCCTACACCCCCTGCTTGTGTTCCTTCTCTCACTGTCTCTCTGTTAAATAAATAAATAAAATCTTTTTAAAAATAATAAAAATAAAAATAAAAAAATTTTTTAAAAAGACTCTTGGAAGTTTCAGTCCTCCCCACCCCCACTTCTCTAGAGAGGGGAGAGAGGTGGGAAATGGAGTTAATATTTGATCATGCCTGTATGAGGAAGCCTCCATACAATCCCAATAGTACAGGGTTCAGATAGCTTCCAGGATGGTGAACATAACCACATCAGGAGGGTGATGTGCCTCATGTTCACAGGACAGAAATTCTTATACTTGGGATCCTCCCAGACTTCACTCTAAGTATCTCTTCAGCTGACTGTTCATCTGTATCTTTTTTTTTTTAATTTATTTATCTATTTTATGAGAGAGAGAGAGAGTGTGTGTGTGTGTGTGTGTGCGCGCGTGTGTGTGCACACACACACGAGTGAGCTGGGGGAGGGACAAACGGAGAGGGAGAGAATCCCAAGCAGACTCTGAGCTGAGGGCAGGACACCAAGACCATGACCTGACCTAAAACTAAGAGTTGGGCACCTAACCACTGAGCCACCCAAGTGCCCCATTTATCCATATCCTTTATCCTATCCTTTAATAAAATGGCAAATATAAGAGTTTCCCTGAGTTCTGTGAGCTGCTCTAGTAAATGGGTGGGATGCTCCAACTTGAAACCAAGTCAGACAGAAGTTTTGGGTAACCTAGGGACCTATTGCTTGAGATTGGTGTCTGATGTGAGATGGGAGCTATCTTGTGGGAGTGATCCCTTGAACTGTGGGATTTGGATACTGTCTCCAAGGAGATTGTGTTGGAATTGGGTTAAATTGTAGGATACTCAGCTGTCACAGAGAATTGCTTGTTGTAGGGGAAAAAAACCAAACATTTGGTGACCAGAGTATCAGAAGTGAAGTGTTTTTGTGTGAAAGTAAAGGAGAAAGACGGAAGGAACAACTGAGTTTTTTCCTTAATTCCCTCTAGTTCTGGGCTGTGCAGGTATTCAAGCAGTCTATACTGTGCAGGGTGCTACAGGGGTTATTGAGACCAAGTAATAAGAGAAGTAATTACGCACATACCTTATCAATGCCATGTTATTGTGCTACACATTTTTATGTACATTAACCACTTGATCCTAATAACAACCCTCAGAAGTTATTTCTTTATTTTGCAGAGAATTCTAGTTGCTAAGAAAGTTATCAAAAGATGAGGGCGCCTGGGTGGCTCAGTGGGTTAAAGCCTCTGCCTTCAGCTCAGGTCATGATCCCAGGGTCCTGGGATCGAGCCCCACATCAGGCTCTCTGCTCCACGGGGAGCCTGCTTCCTCCTCTCTCTATGCCTGCCTAATTGTGATTTCTCTCTGTCAAATAAATAAAATATTTAAAAAAAAAGTCATACAGATGATCACTGGCAGAGCTGGAATTCACACCAATCAGGTTTGTCTTCCTCCAAAACCCATGGCCCTTCACAGAGGACACACTCAAGGACACTACAATTTATTTAATGGTTCCATTCATTCCAGTTTGCCTTCACTGAATTTAAATAGAGTGCCTTCAAGAGCCAAAGTGTTAAAGCAGCAGAGAGAACAAAATAAGGGTCACATAGCAGATCTATAAAATACAGGCCTCATTGGGGCTCTTTTTGAAAGTATGCTCTCTACTTCACCTTTGTTGGCATACTGCCATTCTCCTAAAAGGGAATTTTCCAGAGATGCATGTGTCATTTGCATTTGTGTTTTTGGAAACTTCCCAGAAAACTATGATCTGAATAAAAGAATGTGGTATTAAGGTAAAAATGACACTTAGCTTTACCTAGCAACCTACCTTCCAGAATTGAGGCTATTACTAAAATGATTTTGAAGAGGCTTTAGGCATTTAGATGTATACACACACACACACACACACACACACACACACACACACACACACCCCAAGTATCTTTTTAGAAAAACCAGACTGGCCTGTTGTCCTTAGGCCCTGTTTGTAACATCACATTCCAGTGACTAAATGGCCTTGCTACCATATAATATCAGAATGTGATATATAATATTCACACCGCTGTGGCAAAGTGCCATTAGACTTGTATTATCATTCATCAAGTTTTACAAACAGATTGGAAAATATTATCCACATGGTGTAAGTGCTATATAAATGTTAGTCTCTGCTGCTGTTGTTATCCATCATCACTTTTGTTGTTTTCCCAATCCAACCAGTCACCAGCCTTAGTACTATCAGGGGTAGACCCTAAAACTATTTGGAGGGTCTCCCAGTAGGAATGAGTAGGACTCTCATATGCCTTTGACCGAAGAAGTATCTTCTTTTATCTGGAAAAGACAGTCTTAGATAATCAGATTGACTCAACCAACGCATCATCCTCACGTCATTTCCTCCCTCTTCTTTCTTTTCTTCAGCAAACATTTTTTTTTTTTAAAGATTTTACTTACTTATTTGACAGGGAGAGAGATCACAAGAAGGCAGAGCAGCAGGCAGAGAGTGAGGAGGAAGCAGGCTCCCTGCTGAGCAGAGAGTCCAATGTGGGGCTCAATCCCAGGACCCTGAGATCATGACCTGAGCCGAAGGCAGAGGCTTAACCCACTGAGCCACCCAAGTGCCCTCAACAAACATTTACTAACTCTCATAATTAATTCATACATTTATTCAGCAAATATATACTGAGTGCCTACTCTATGCCAGACCTGGTTTCAGATGTGAGATGAGAGCAATGAATAAAGCATACAAAAATACCTGCCCTCCAGAAGATTCCATTGTAGTGGTTCCATTAGGCCATGCATCTCAACCAGATCATCAGTCAGCTGGGATTCAGTATCAGACATCCTGTCAGGACCCAAGCCTGGCAATGGGTGAAGAATGGGGAGACAAGAGTGCCTGGGCGGCTCAGTTGGTTACGTGTCTACCTTCTGCTTGGGTCATGATCCCAGACTCCTAAGATCGTGTCCTGCATGGGGCTCCCTGCTTGGCAGGGAGGCTGCTTCTCCCCCTCCTTCCCACTTGTGCTCTCTCTTGCTATCTCTGTCTCTCTCAAATAAGTAAATAAATATATACTAATATTTAAAAAAAAAAAAGAAGAATGAGGAGATGAAAAGACCAGGCCTCCACACAGCTGACACTCCTCCCTCCCCCTACACTGTTCCTCACCCCCACTCTCCTGCTGGAGTCTGACTACATACCAGCAAGGTTGAGAAAAAATTTCCCTATTGCTTCGCTCTCTTTTGTGTGATGGTCTGGGTGGTGACCACCGCTAGCTCAGTTCCTGTGGTCGAGCCTTCGCTCTCCTTTCCATCCAGAGGATACCTAACACTAAGCACCAATACAGAGCCTTTCACAAGGAGAACTCTAAACAAGTTAAAATACTAAGAATATTTTACATGAAAATCAAGACTCCTGACCACAGGCCTTGCCAAGCACTTTGCTCTTAGGTCTAAGCCTGTGCCGAGGAGCTCTGCAAACGAGGAATCCATCGACACACAGTCTACTTCTGTCAAGCTAGAAACTCCTGTCAGCAATGCCTGAAGGGCATGACCAGGAAGACTGAATCTGACCTACTTCATACTCTGGCTCCTTCTCCATAGGATCTTAATGAGTTTTTGTTGAACCGAATCTTCTCAGTTTCCCTAAAAAACCAAATCAAGATGATTCATGTAGAAATGTCCTTTTATCATGCAGTGTTGCTTAAAGTCAATTTTTTCAAATGAGGGCATGTAAAGTTATCCATTATAAGAGCAGGAACAGAAACGATCTAAAAAGTAGGTAAATTAAATTCTCCGAAAACCAATTTATGTTATTTTGGCTGGTGATTCGGCCTCTTTCCCTCAAACTGAAACTTTTACTAAAAGTAATAATATATGAAGAAAATGGATGCTTTGAGTCAAATGTCTTACTTTCCCTTTCTTCCTGGTGGAGGTGATTAACAAGCAGTAAAATATCCAAAAGGTAGGCAGGAAGCCATAGAGGAGAGAGGGAGGAGCAAAGGACAGGAATAATCCACACGAGGTAGCTAGGTGCAAACCACTGTAGAATTTAGTGTATTTCCACTTTGCAAGGTAAGGGAAGAGGCGTGGAAAATCATAGTTGTATTAACTTAGGTAATGACAGTAATTAATAAGTACATGCCTCTACTACACTAGGCCCAGTGCCTACCAAGTATTTTGTATCCATTATCTCTCAGCAATCCTGAAAGGGCTGCATTATTCTTATTTAAAGAAGAAAAACTGGAGGCTCAGAGAGTTAAGTAACTGGCCCAGACCCACACAGCAAGGTGGTAGAACCTGGATTGTAACCTAAACTCAATGCTCTTCCCTTTCACCACAGGACTCCTCTGCACTACACCTTAGAACCTACTGCAAAACATTACACCCTTCTCAAATGGGAATATATTATGTTATTATGACAATTTAAAACATATTAGATAATATTCTAGTGAAACATGTAGGGTATCATTGGCACATGGATGCAAATTATAGCATACAAAAAAATTACCCACACAGTTTATTTAAACTGCATAGTTCTCGGTCCTATCCCCAGGAGACTGAGTTTCAATAGGCCTGGGTAGGGTCTAGGAATCTATTTTCTAACAGGCAACTAGGTAATTAATATAAGTCGTCCTCAGATCACACTTTAAAAAACAATGTCATTGGGTGCCTGGGTGGCTCAGTGGATTAAGCCGCTGCCTTCGGCTCAGGTCGTGATCTCAGGGTCCTGGGATCAAGCCCCACATCGGGTTCTCTGCTCAGCAGGGAGCCTCCTTCCCCCTCTCTCTTTCTGCTTGCCTCTCTGCCTACTTGTGATCTCTCTCTCTCTGTCAAATAAATAAATAAAATCTTAAAAAAAAAACAATGTCATTGACCTTACCCCAAATTGCCACATTTCAGATCACTATTCCCTTGCCTTGTCATTTGTTTTATTCTAAGATAGATGGAGGGGCACTTGGGTGGCTCAGTTGGTTAAGCATCTGCCTGCAGCTCAGGTCATGATCCCAAGGTCCTCAGATTGAGCCCTGCATCGGGCTCCCTGCTCAGTGGGGAGCCTGCTTCTCCCTCTTCCTCTGCCTGCTTCTCCCTCTCCCTCTGCCTGCCACTTTGCCTACTTGCCTCTCTGTCTCTCTGTCAAATAAATAAATAAAATATCTTTTTAAAAAAAGGGTAGATGGAGCCATGCTATAATAGTCGTTGTCTGGTGTAGCAGAAAAAGAAATACAATACTGGCGGGAGAGGCCTTGATAGAAAACTCTATTACTAACTAGTTGGGTAAACTCAAACAATTCCTTTAAATGTTGTGCGACTACTTTTCCTCATTTGTAAAATGAAGAGTTTCTAAAATCACACATCTATGATTTCATTTTGCTGAAGGAAGCCAATTTTTAAATTGATAATGATCTATAGGGCCTAGACATTTCAACGGTAAAAAGAAAGATCCAGAGTCTATTTTCTTCATAAGTTTTGTAGTATCAACACAGTGTCTCTAAATATCATGGGTTTAGGGGATGGGAACGGAATCCAAAAATGAAAGCAGGTATAACTTATATTACATTTTTAAAGCAATTCAGTTGTTTGCTTAACAACCAATTTCTTCAATCAGGCAGTTGCATCTATACTAAGAATTCTTCAAGTATACAGTGTTTCCAATCTTAGAAAGCAAGTTGTTACACAATCATTATTCATTTTAATTTTCAGTAGCATCTTGAAGTTCAGAGCTATTTTTGAGCTTATTTTTAAAGAACTAAAGATGGCCCTTGATTTATGTCAAAACACCCTTGGATATTGAAAATAAAGGTTGAGAATTGCTAATTTATGTCCTGTTTTAAAATGCCCAAACGTGGGGGTGCCTGGGTGACTCAGTCAGTTAAGAGAACAACTCTTGATTTCACCTCAGGCCATGATCTCAGGATCATGAGATTGAGCCCTGCCTTAGGGATGTGCACGGGCATGGAGTCCGCTTAAGATTCTCTCTCCCTCTGCTTCTGCCCTCCCCCCACCACTTGTGTGCACCCTCTCTCTAAAATGCCCAAAGTGTGGCTTATTGGATGGTTAGTGTCCATGGAGACAAGCTTAACAAAGGAAATGAGTTACATAAATGAAGACACAAGTTACAAAAGAGAAAGAGGAGCACTGGTGAAATGGCTAGGTTCTAACTCACCAAAGAAAATCATGATGCAAATTTGCTAAACTTTCAGAAAATCATGTAGATATTTACCTCCTTGTTCCATGACTCATTAACACCTTCCTGGGAGGCATTAATTTGCTAGCTCAGCCTAGCCTAGTGACAGAACCCGATTATAGAGAGATAAGAAAAAGGAATATTATTATAAGAGAAATCTGAATCACCAGAAACAAAAGAAACAATTTGCTCAATTATGAACTAAGTTGAGATGCACTACTTATAGCAAGCTGAGGGAGACATTAATTTCACATTTAGATAGTGTATAATATTTCCTCCAACATTTTGCAGTATAATTTAACAGCTCTTATTTAAAAAGGAACTTTTCAACTCAATTGACGCTAGTTTTATCTCCAAAGCTTTCAATTATACCACATTCCCAAAAGCATCATGTTAAGTAAACTCAAAGCATTCATAATCTCACATAGCCTATATAGAAGAGTAGAGGCATTTAGGGAAGTGTTCTGAGATTATTTCACGTGTATCATAAGGATAAATATTCCTTTTCTATGTATTTTCTAGCTACTTCCTTAGCAAGATCTTGGAGTGTTCATAAATTGACTTTGACTTCTCCAGTTTATGATTTTGCAGCATCCAAGAAAGATAAAATGTTTTCTGCTGCAGCTAAGGAGTATAATATTGCTACAGTCTATTTGCTTGTATTGTAAGGTAAGCTCAGAAGTTAAAATGAAAAGGTTACTTTTTTTAGGTCAAGAATTTGAAGGAAAACAATTTTTTTTTATATTCCATACTAATCTTTAATAACATTCATAGTGTTATGACCTGAAAAAACCAAAGTAACTTTTTTTTTTGTCCTGGCTTTAAAAAAATGCCAGCCAATAGCCTCTAATCCACACATAACTCAAAATATGAACTCCAGAACCAAACCACTGACAACCCATCAAAGGCCAGGTGGGCACAAGGCTATGTAGATGCTCAAACATCTTCTCCCTTCACATTTTACTACATCTTCTGAAATGAATAAAACAAATCTTTGAGCCTGAAAGTGGCCAGTGGAACTCCAAACCTCTTTCTACCAAGACAAGTGAGAAAAGTATGTCCCTAGCAGGCCAGGGGTGTCTATAATCATGACTTTCAGAAATCGTCAGAATGCTAGTTAGCCCGCAAAGTTTGCACTTACCTAATTTCTTAGAGGCTCTGGGCCCACTTAAATAACTTTGGGTATAATTATGGTGTAAGAATATCTTGTCAATGTTGAGAGAAACACAGGCCTTTACTGGAAATGTGTCTATTTTGTACCTAAAGAGTAAATAGCTTTATCTAGAATTGTTTAGGAATTCAAAATTTGGGTAGACTAAGTAAGTCTCAATAACAACCCAACTAATAATAATTCTGAATAATCTACTGAAAGGCCAGTAGAAGGAATATCAAAGTAGATAAATACTTAGTGGCAGCTAAAATTTATCAAGAATTTGACACGAATGATCTCGGTTAACCTCTGTAATAATCCTTTGAGGTGTGTAAATTACATATTCCATTTTACAAATGAGGAAACTGAAGTCCAAAGAAGTTAAGCAACTTGCTTAAGGATTCATAGCTGATAATGGCAGGATAAGAATTTAACCCAGGCAGCAGGGTTCCAAATCTGACATGTTTATAAACAATATGATACACCACCTCCCAGAAGGCCTCTTTTGTCCTCAAGTTCCAGCTCTACAATGGTTAGCTTTTTTCTGCCTACCTGTCGTTAGTTGCCAAGGTAATGAGACAATCTCTAAGGTAAGCAGTGTAAAATGTTCAAATGAGATTTAAATGAGGAACTTATGCATTTTTATTTATGCTACATTGTATAGTACTAAAAGGAATTTATTTCGTTTAATACCTCAGAAACTATACTATTAATTTAGGAATGTGATAGTGGCACAGAAGGCTTGATCTATACAATCTGTTATTCTTTCAATAGGAATTTCTCTGGCATTGAGGATACATTGAGGGACATGGAAGTATAGCCTCTTTGAACACACTCCAAGGGACAAGTCTCCCTGCAAGGTATTGGGGGAAAACAGGGCAACTCTATACCTAAATTTGTGGGAAGTGGCCATTAGAGAGATAGAATTGTCACTCCTGTCACTTTGATTGGGAAAACCTTACTGCCTAGAGGAGCTCCTTAGAAGGAACTTGTGGACCACTCTAAGCCTGGGATGTCCTAGCAGCACCCTCAGCAATGGATCCTTACACCTCCCCACTCACCTGTAGGGGCTGCTGGGTTCCACAGCCCCAGTAGAGATGCTAAGAAATCCTAAGAACCAGTGCAGTCTCTAAGAGTTAGGGTGCATAGCTGAATAGTACACACTATTCTCTTTTTTAACTTTCTATTTTGAATTGTGGGGTTGTGAGTTACCTGCACACACACTCACAGATCTCCATGCCTTTGGAATGACAATGAACAAGTTCTCTTATCATCAATTCATTTAAAGCTTGTGGTTGAAACAGACAAAGAAATTACTGGAAGATGTTGGAAAGGTTAAAAAGGTTTTACTAAATTATGTGGTATTTAGTTGTCTAAAAGTACAAGTGCCTTTTCAAATGGCAGTGTGTCCAAATTTGTAATTGCACTCTGACTGTTTAGACACAAGTTTATCCTGTGTTCTACAAAACATTTTTATTATTTCCTTCTCTGACAATGGTTATTTGTGACCCTGTGGTCAGATAAGAAGGTTGGGCAGATGGTACGTTCAATTTTTTTTTTTTTTTAAAGATTTTATTTATTTATTTGACAGAGAGAGACCACAAGCAGACAGAGAGGCAGGCAGAGAGAGACAGAGGGAAGCAGGCTTGCTGCCGAGCAGAGAGCCCGATGTGGGACTCGATCCCAGGACCCTGAGATCATGACCTGAGCCGAAGGCAGCAGCTTAACCCACTGAGCCACCCAGGCGCCCCGGTACTTTCAATTTAAATGGATTTTTATGCCATTAAAAGGAATGTTTGCTCTGCCTAAGAAGAGTTTTGACTATAAAAGTCACAGGCTCTGGACTATTTCCTGTGGGATTTTTCCACTATCCTTCCAATTAGTCAGTCAATGTGATGTTTCTCTAAACATGATCATTTATTTTTCTCTGGAGAGTTTCCTTCTATCCCGTTCAAAAAGGATGATCCTGGAAAATAAAGAAAGCTTTCTACACTCCCAAGTGCAATATTTATGATTAATTGCAACCCATCGTAAGGAATGACAAAAGAAAAAAAGCATTCAGTTTCCTTGCTCTTCTCATATAAAAAAGCATTTGTTGCAATTTGAGTCCCAGCCAACTTCCATTGTTTAGGCAATAATTAGTCAAATTATACCAATCACTAACAATCATAACAGAAATTATATAATTGCAATTTAGACCAATGACCTTATACTTGTGAAAACAGAATGTGGGGTATTTAATTGCATAATGTGACACTACAATTCTATACCTATAAATTCAAGGTTTTCAGATTAGTTAATTAATTTACAATATCCTCTACCTAAACATCTCTGAAAGTGACAAAATTTTGTCAGCTCCACAAAATATCCAAATTGCATCTTACTTCAAACAAACTGATGCATATTCAAAATAAGACTTCCATTCTCATGTAAACAATGACTCCATATATTTCAGAAATTTGGAAAGACTTTGCAGCAAAACATGTTCAAATTAGACTGTTTCGGGGAATTGGTCTAAGATAAATTATTGAATGATTAAAACAAATCAACATCATTTGCAATCAGTGAAATGTTGAATCTGTTCAATACTTACTGTCGCCAGAGTTCACCTTAAGAAACAGAATGAGTGAGGCATACAAAAACAAGCCTCAACTTGGATGTTCGGCATCAACAGAACGATGAACAGAAGAATCTTCCAGCACAGTAGGCAAATTTCCCCTTTAATAAGCAGCCAGGAAAAAGAAATATTTCAATGTTTGCTTTCCTTCCTCTGAGGGAGAAGGTTTCATTATGACTTATTTTACTTCCTTTTTATTCTGTCCTATTTTCTTGGCTCTCACAGACAGCTCCAGTAGCAACATGACAATACCACTTTGCACTTGCCCAAAGCGCCTTTTCTCTAAAAGTCTCAGCTGTGGTCTATGCGAGGAGAGTGTAAAACAGGGGAAACGATACAAACACTGAAGTTCATCCTCTCGTGCAAACATTTTGAGGGACCCAGACCAATCTTAACCCGGACTGGGAATGAGAGACACTAAAACAAAACAAAACAAAACAAAACAAAACAAAACAAAACAAAACAAAACCAAGCCCAAAAATAGCTCCTCCCAGAGTTCATGCTTAGTGTCCTTGAGGTCTTTGGCAAAACTTACCATTATCTTGAACTCTGTCTCACATATAAAATAAGACAATGCCATTTTCTTTATGAGGATGTGAAGAGTAACAGAGTGCATTTTCTAAAATAAAACTTGGGGAAAAAACCCCAGATTTTGGAGTTCTAAAAGTAGGCCTAAAGTGGGTTCCTGGAGCATATTAGTCTTGAAAGCATTTTTTTCTGGAGTAGAAAATATTCACATTTCTTTTTTTTTTTTTTTTAAGATTTTTTATTTATTTATTTGACAGAGAGAGATCACAAGTAGATAGAGAGGCAGGCAGAGAGAGAGGGAAGCAGGCTCCCTGCTGAGCAGAGAGCCCGATGCGGGACTTGATCCCAGGACCTGGAGATCATGACCTGAGCCGAAGGCAGCGGCTTAACCCACTGAGCCACCCAGGTGCCCTGAAAATATTCACATTTCTGTTCTTAAAAAAGAAATTAAAAAACTTACTTGTCTAATTAAGAAATACCCCAAACACAATAAAACAAAACACTTCAGAACAAAACTTATCGAAAAGTTGCTGATGCTCTCTTTAAGCCTATGTATATGCATAAGTATATCTACATCTATATCTATCTATACAAGTGTTGTTTAATAAAAGCTATTTTAAAAATAGCCTTTTAAGTGTTAAAAAATAGCTTACTTCACAAACATCAGAGCTGTCAGTTGTATAAGGTAACTAGGACATGACAGAAATTTTAGACTCCCTAAATCCCTGATGAGTAGCTGCATTTCAAGGGTCTCTGTTCTTCCCTTTGCTCTCACCATTTATAATGGCCTTCGAAACTCAGAGCAGTTTTCTCTTCATATTTTGTCAAGATGTGGATAGTTCTTTTCAAAGTTTATCAGCTAAGAGTTGGTTGTGTGGGTTGGAAATTTCTCACTCCAGGTTTTGAATTTAATGAAACTGAAACAAAATACACAGAAAAACTATCTATTCCTCTACTAAGAGAAAATAGGGAAAAAATGAATATCTCAAAGTAATCAGCAAGAACTTCGCAAACATGTATTTTCTCTACATTTAAAGAAAATATGAGCTTTCAGAAAGAAATTACAAGTGAGTATATATGGTGTCATTCTGTTTTTGTTTTTTAAAATATACATACAAGTAAATACAAGAACATGTGTAAAAGATAGTATATTATGGCTAAGTGGGATTTATCCTGGGAATGCAAGGCTAACTCAACATTAGAAAATCAGTCAATGGGGGGAGGTGGGATTGGGAGAGGGGGTGCGGGCTATGGACATTGGGGAGGGGAGGCGAACCATAAGAGACTATGGACTCTGAAAAACAACCTGAGGGTTTTGAAGGGTCAGGGGTGGGAGGTTGGGGGAACAGGTGGTGGGTGATGGGGAGGGCACGTTTTGCATGGAGCACTGGGTGTTGTGCAAAAAGAATGAATACTGTTACGCTGAAAAAAAAATAAATAAATAAAAAGGGGAAAAAAAAAAAAAAAAAAAAAAAATAAAAAAAAAAAAGAAAATCAGTCAATGTAATTCACCATATCAATGGACTAAAGAAGAAAAATCATATGATATTCTCAATTTTACACAAAAGCACTTGAAAAAATTCGACACCTGTTCATGATCTTTTTAGCAAGTTAGAAAATGAAGGAAAATTCCTTAAGCTAATAAAGGGCATCTACAAAAAATCTACAGCTAACTTCATGCCCAATGGCGAAAGAATGAGTACTTTTCTCCCTAAGAACAGGACCAAGATAAGGATGTCTGTCCTCACTACTCCTATTCAACACCATACTTAAGGTCCTAGTCAATGCAATGAGTTAAGAAAAAGAAATAAAAGGTATATATTTGGAAAAGCAGAAATAACATTTTCTCTATTGGAAGATAAAAAAACCACATCTAAAGATACTCAAGATTTATATAAAGAAATGAAAATTAAACCACCATTATATGGCACTACATACCTATTAGAGTGCTTTAAAAAAACAAACAAACTGATCATACTGATTAGGTATTGGGCCAGATGTGGAGCGACCAGAACATTCACACTTGGTAGTGGACATACAAATGTGGTACAGCTACTCTGAAAAGAGTTTGGCATTTTCTTATAAACATTTACTTCACAAATTGTCCAGCAAACCCTTTCTAGGTATTATCTAAGAGAAATGAAAACTTATTTTCCAGTGGTTTTCTTCAAATTGCTAAAAACTGGAGACAACTCAAATGTTCTTCTGCTGAATGGAAGTACACTGTGGTACATCTACACAGTGAAATATTACTCAGCAATAAAAAGAAACAAACTACTTATACACATATGGATAAACCTGAAATGCCTTATGCTGATAAGGGAAGGCAGACTCAAATGGCTAAATCCTATATGATTCCACCATATGACATTCCAGAAAAGACAAAATTATAGGAATACAAAACAGATCAGTGGTTACCAGGGGCTAGGGTTGGCAGTAGAAGGAGTAAGGACAGCAAAAGGAAATTTTTAGGGCAATGGAACTGTACTGTGTCTTAATCGTACTGGTTATTACGTGACAGTGTGCATTAGCCAAAATTCATAGAAAAGTATACCAAAAGTATTATTTTACTGTGGGGAAATATGATAAATTAACACAATTAACACACACAAACACAAAACATAAAAACCTGGATGGACATATACCAAAATACTGATGGTGGTTATCTCTTAGATATGGTATTATGGGAGATTTCATTTTCTTCCTTGTCCATATTTCAAATTTAAAAATTATCCCCAATCAATATTTATTACTCTTGTGTCAAGGGCAAAAATAAAATAACACTTTGTCATCTGTTGAATGTCTGACTTGTGGAGGCCTCCTTGATTCCAGTCTTCCTTCCTTTCCCCCCTTCTGTCGTTTGTCCTTCATTTTTTAAAAATTTAAAAAAGTATTTATGTATTTAAGTAATCTCCACATCCAATGTGGGGCTTGAACTCATGACTCTGAGATCAAGAGTCACATGCTCTTTAGACTGAACCAGCCAAACACCCCTATCCTTTGTCCTTTATAAAAGAATAGATTCAACATGGCAATCCTCAGTTCAAGAAGCTGCAATAATTGCCTAATGCCTACTCACACAACTCCTAACTACTTTGCTGCCTTTTGAGTCTGTTTCTGGTATAATAACATTAGGCAAAGATTTAGTGAGCCCTTATTATGTACCAGGCATGGGTAGGTGGACCACATGCAATAGCTTATATAGTCCTAGCACACAGATCTTAAATGATGTACTTTTTTTTCCCCTTAATTTATAGATGCCTATAGCTATAAGTTAACAGAGACAGAAGAGCAACGATACCAGAATCTGCATTCTTGACCACTGCAGTGGAGTGATATGGTTAAGGAGCATGGCATCTGGAGGAAAGTTACCTGGATTCTAAACCTTTGCTCACTGTTTTCTAGGTTATGACCTTGGGAGAAATTACATAACTTCCCTGAATTTGTTTCTTTTTTTTTTTTTTTAAAGATTTTATTTATTTATTTGACAGAGAGAGATCACAAGTAGATAGAGAGGCAGGCAAGAGAGAGAGAGGGAAGCAGGCACCCTGCTGAGCAGAGAGCCCGATGCGGGACTCAATCCCAGGACCCTGAGATCACGACCTGAGCCGAAGGCAGCGGCTTAACCCACTGAGCCACCCAGGCGCCCCCCTGAATTTGTTTCTTGGGCATAAAAGAAGGATAAGAGTAGTAATCGTACATCCGTTGGTTGTGAGGATTAAGTCCTATTACACATGTGCAGTGCCCGGTACATGATAGGTATTCCCCCTTCGCCCATCCCTTCTTCCCTCACCACCAGTCTTCTTTCCTCTTCAGCTCTAGCAGGACTCTTCAGCACCCATCAAGGTGATGTCCTAACTGTTCAGACATAGCAGCAGGCTCTTCTTGTTTTCATGTCATTGGTTTATTACTCCCTCAGCCCAGAACATCTCTTCTCTTCATTTTCTGCTTTAGTCTACCAGGTTAAGCTCAAGATCTCCTTTGTCCAAGTTTACATTTCCTTGTATACCTCTTTATGGTGGTCACTGATGGTTTTATGGGCATTGATTTTGTCTTCAATTAAAATGGCCACCCACTAAGGTAGTCATTAGCCTTGTGTGGTGATTTAAATTTAAATTATATAAAATTGAATAAAATTTGAATTTTTGGTTCCTCAGTTACACTAGCCACAGTTCAAGGGCTCAATAGCTCTATGTGGCTGGTTTCAACTATCTTGGATAGCACCAACATAGAGCATTTCCGCCATCATAGAAAGTTCTGCTGGAGAGTACAACCTAAAATACAAGCCTTTGGAGCACAAAGTTCTGGAAACCCAGCAGTGCATGACAGTGATTGCAAAGGAAGAACTCAATTGAGTACTTATGTTTTGCTTTATTGATTCACCAAGAGTGTTCACGTTTGATGAAAATATTAATGTAAGCAAGATGACTTGATCTAGGCTACAAAATACTGACCAATTAAATTATGCATACAATTTCTACTTTAGCTTCAAAAGACCAAATTTACAAAGAGCCCAGCCCATCTTCCTTTTTAGGGAAATGAAATAATTATTCCATCAATGACCCCTTCAGCTAGGAGTTAATGTCCTTTATGGCACCTACAATTTGCACAGAATCTTAGGTTGAAGCCACCTGTATTAAGCAGTCTTTTGCAAAACATTACCCAAAATAATTGTCTTAAAGTAAAAAGATTTCTTTGTGCTTGGTCAGTACTGCCCTGATAACTTGTAGCATTTCAAAAAAAGGAAAATACATGTATTCACCTTATTTAAAGATGAAGAATTAAAGTCAAGTATTTACCCAAGGTCACAGTTGACCACACTATTGGATCCAGTTCCCTGAGACAACTGAGCCCCTAACTTCCTCTCTTCACTGAATCCTAGAGTTCTAAATCAGTCCATATCCTTAGGGCATTTTATGCCCACTAATGATGCTACTTATTCTGAGTGCCTACAATTTGTAAGCTCTCTCCAAAAGTGGCAAAAGCTGAGAGATGTAACCACCCCCTTCCCCCACCACATTCATGTAAACATCTTGGCTCTATCCCAGCTGAGACAACTGCCACAGAGAAAAGAAATCTCCAAAAAGACAGACTGAGCTTAAACCAGTCCACTAAAGCTGCTGCAAAGAAGTAGGTCATTAAGAAATAAAACATAAAATTAGCAAAACAGCGTTTTTTCCACCATATGTTAAGAGGTTTCTCCAAATGATAACACATGCACAAAAATCCATACATCAAGACAGGAAGGCGAATTGAGAAAGTGGCTTCAGGGATGCATTGATGGAAATACTCAAGCAAGATGAATTGCTTTTTGATAATTAGATTAAAGGAATCTTTCTTTCTTTTTCTTTTCTTTCTTTTTTTCCTTTGGTCTGCTGTGACTCCAGTTTTGTGTATTGCAGAAAGACATAAAATTACAAGGAGATAAAAGTCTTTCTCCCCATGCCTCTTCTCTTTGTGCTTTTATTCAAGACACAATGAGAACTTTTATAAAACTTCTCTTATCAGGCTTATTTGCCAAATATTTTCAATGTTAAAGTGGTTTGGTATTTTAACCAAACTGTAATTAAAACTTGAAGAAGAAAGTTATTCCAATGTACACTATCATTAACATTCAAAGAGAATAAAAGGGGGATAGTGTGAGTTTCAACAAATGAAATTAGCAAAATGAAATTTTTTAATATTTTATATTTTAGGCAGTCCCTGATAGCATAGCTCCTGAAATCATAGCATAAAAAATGGCCCCAATTATTAAAACTGAGAAATTTAACAAGGCACAAGATCAAAGTGCGCACACACCGGGTTAACCTCACACTCATTCAGTCACAATTATTAAAAAATGCTTTCAGCCAGGCTTGTACTTTGAATTTGAGAGGATTTCTTAACTGACAGCAAATTTACAGCCTCTCCTTATTGCAGCAAATTTGCTTGACTTTTGGTCTTTATGCTGACATGCATGACTCCAGTCCCAACGAGAACTATCATGATAATGATCTATGGCAAACACTCACAAATTAAAAAAAAGGTGGGGGGGGGAGCAGAGATAGCAGGATAACATGCAAGTCTCCAACAGCAGAAAAAGTAATCAACAGTACCAAAAAAACCTTATTGGCAGCCTCTCTGCTTTTGTCCATATTGCAATCCACTCCTCCCCCCATCCCTATCTCCTGGGAGGTATGCTGATCTTTTCATCAAAGAGATTGGGATGGGAAGCTAGGGGAGAGTCATGGGCAGAGAACATAGAGTATGATGAAAAGGCAGGGAAAGGGATGTGGAAAAAGGGGAACCCTCTTACACTGTTGGTGGGAATGTAAGTTGGTGTAGCCACTTTGGAAAACAGTGTGGCGAGTCCTTAAAAATTTAAAAATAGAGCCACCTTATGACCCTGCAATTGCACTACTGGATATTTACTCCAAAGATACAGATGTAGTAAAAAGAAGGGCCATCTGTACCCCAATGTTCATAGCAACAATGGCACAGTCGCCAAACTGTGGTAAGACCCAAGATGCCCTTCAACGGACAAATGGATAAGGAAGATATAGTCCAAATATACTATGGAGTATTATGCCTCCATCAGAAAGGATGAATATCCAACTTTTGTATCAACATGGACGGGACTGGGGGAGATTATGCTGAATGAAATAAGTCAAGCAGAGAGAGTCAATTATCATATGGTTTCACCGACTTGTGGAGCATAAGGAATAACATGGAGGACGTTGGAAGATGGAGGGGAGAAGTGAGTTGGGTGAAATTGGAGGGGGAGATGAAACATGAGAGACTATGGACTCAGAAAAACAATTTGAGGGGTGGGGAATTGGGTGAGCCTGGTGGTGGGTATTAAGGAGGGCACATATTGCATTGAGCCCTGGGTGAGGTGCATAAACAATGAATTTTGGAACGGACATACACACAAATTAAATTAAATTTAATTTAAAGAAAAGAGGCAGGGAAAGGAAGAGAACAGAGACAGGGAGAGAGACAGAGACAGAGAGATACAGAGAGCTCAAGACAGTGACAGAGAGTGGGGTAAGAGGGAAACAAAAACTTCTAAGTTAGAACAAGTTGGTATTAGATTAGGCATTGAATTTGATAATCTATTGGGAAGTCCAAACAAGAATGAAACAAAGGCGGATGCATTCAGCTTAAATGGACTCACTCAGTGTCCCAGTCATAATTTCCCTGACCTTTCCATCACACCACACCCCAGTTCATGTTCAGGGGCTCTCTTCTGAGCATCAGCCAACCTTGGTATTTTCACTCAGGCTGTTTCAGTTGGGTCAGTTGCCAGAAAGTAGAGAACACTAACTTGTAACCTCCAAGGTTTTTGGATCAGGAAGTTATTTTTCATTTGAAACTCGACAGTCTGAGTCACTTATCCCCTGATACCGCTATACAGCACAGCTACGCAGGTTCTTCTTGGATCCTGGCATTTCATTAATTACTGCAAGAGAAGATCACCTCTGACACTTGTCATTGTCAAAGTATCCTCTTCACCAGTGAAGTAGGAGGTAGGAGATATCATGAGATTGACTGATTCTGGAGGATTGACAATATGAAGCAAGACTCTGTGGGATTTGCTTTATATCATATGATATTGGCCGATTTGTTATACACAGCAGAAGATGCTGAGTATTCCAGTGAACGTCATTTTTAAATGCAGGCCAGTAACATCAATGCCAGTGGTTCTTAAACTCTAGTATGCATCAGAATTACCTGGACAAAAGGACTTGTTAGAACACACGCTGGTGGACCCTCCCCCAGAGTTTCTGGCCCATCTGGGGACCCATCCCAAGAATTTAGCAATCCCAGGTAATTAAGAAGGGTAGGGTTATGGGGGAAACAAATAGGTTCACATATGCAAAGAGGAAAGAAGATGCTTGCTCTAGACCAATGTTTTTTAAATTTGAATGTGCCTATGAATCACCTGGGGGTCTTGTTAAAATCCAGATTCTGACTCAGTAGGCTAGAGGGGTTCTGAGATTCTGTATTTCTGATCAATTTCCAGGTGATGCTGGTGCCGCTGGTCCAGGAGCCACACTGAGATTCTACATTGCTCAGGGCAGTGTTTTTCAACGTGTATCCTGAGGACTGTCTATTTCAAAATCACAGGGTTGATTGGGGAGAGAAGGTGCTGACGCCCTTAGTGTGGAGTCCTGGATCCACCCCTAGATATGCTGTGTCTAGGAGGAAACTCTGGAATTGGGGCCCTAGGAATCCGTAGGTTGAATCGGTGTTTCAGGGGTTCTTCTACAGACTGAAAACAATCGCCTGAGGACTGAGGGTGGGGAAGAGGAGGGCAGGGGGAAGGGAATGCTGACAGGGGATATTCAGTGATCCATCTTTCCGGTACTGATTGCCAAGGCCCACGGCTATTTTCTCTCCTTTATTCTATTGCTCATATTTTGTTGGTTGTTGGTGACATTATCAGAAAGAGTAACTGGAATCTTAAAAGAAAGGGTAAAATTTCTAATAGCTTATTTTTTCTCTGTATTAACAAACACTTAGTAAGAAAAAAATGGAAACTATAGGTCACATTTTCTCAATTTTCCATACATTTAAATTATTCCTGCTCTACCTATCCTCTATTTCCATAGACAACTACAAATTATTGTCTAGACATCTTTTGTTAGTAGTAAGTAGAAAATGTTTCTGAAATGATTACTTAATATGTTGCTAAATCCAGGAGATAGCAACTGTCTGCCAGCAAGTGCCATATTGAAGTTTCCTAAACACAACAAAAAAAAGAAATTATTTACAGTTAGTATTCAACATTGGCAAACAAGTCATGTTATTAAAGATGTATTTGCATATGTTATATTAAGAGGCATGCAAATGTATGTGCAAAATGGGCATAATTAATCATTTCCACCAGTGACGAATATCCCATTTCCAATCTCGCTGTCCAATCCCTCCTTTCTTTTGAGTACAGATGTGTGTTTCTAACCTCCTGGGATACCCTTTCCCCCAACCCCACCTCCTGCACCTATAGTTAAAGGACTGAAATATGGGAAGTAATTCCATGTTCTTATTCAAAGACTAAGAAAATAAACATTGAAAAGCAGGAAATATGGCTAGTTGTTTTTAATCCTGGTTCTTATTGTCAGGAATGTCTAGAAAACTTTTCAAAAGTCCAGATTCCCTAGCCACCTGAAGATTCAAAGTCAGTAGGTTTAGGGTAGTCCAGGAAATTTATAACTGTCTAAAACACCCTGGGTGATTCAGACGATCAGTCAGGATTGGGTACCACAGGCATATATAAAAGAGCTTCGGACAGAATGGGGGGACTCTGCTAATAATGTAGTTATTATTTTTGTTGTTAACTATAATTTTTGTGACTACTGAGTTCTTCCTACATAATCTGGCCTGTTACTAAATATTTTATTTATATTATCACTGAATCATCATAACATCCATCCTCTTATGGATGAGGAAACTAAGAGTTGGAAAGGTTAAATAATTTGCCTAAAACCAGAGATAGTAAGTGGCAAAGCAGGAAATCTGTTTTTATCACTAAGTAGTACATGAGTCATTTGAGTAGTTATGTGAGTCATTTAAGTCATTAATTTTTCTCATTTGGACTGAGGGATGGTGGGACTAGGCACTAGATCCCTTCTAATCTTCCTTCAAGCTCTGATTTTTATTTGTGGAACTGAGTTGAACAAGAAGACATGGTTTTTGGCCTTCTGGAGCTTACGATGTATTGTCAGAATCCTGTGTCCTCCTTCCCATGTCAGGTTTAATCTATGGCTCCTCGTTTTCTATGGAGCAAAAACTCCCTCACCATCAGCCCCAACCTCTCTCTTGAGTTTCATCTCCCAGTAGCTCAGGGCAGAATCCCAACCCTCCAGCACTACTAGATAATGGGCGTACCCAGCTCTGTGCCTTTGTTCACTGTGTTCTTTCTGTCCCAAAGCTTTGTCCTTCTTGGTTGCTTGATGGTCTAATCCTGCTCACTGTTCATAGACAACCTACATACCAGTTCCTTTGTATAGACATCCCTCTCTTCCCAGTCAGAATTAATTTGTTCCTTTATGATTTCATTTTGTGTTACAGGTAAAGTGAATTTCAGTCCTAGGTATCTGGCAATCTCAGTTTCAAATATTCTATCAGTTTATCAGCATAAGCATGCCAGTACTTGGCAGTCTTGGTTTAGACAACATGGCAACTATAGTTATGGCATATATCCTAGTAAGGGTGTGAACAGTTTTCCTATTGTAAGATTCTGGAGGGCAGAGGCACTTGCCTTATCTGTTTGGCACTTCTCCCATCCTTATCCAACCATCCATCTGACCTTCCATTCATTTATTTATTTTATTTACTTTTATCAACTTTTAAATTTTAATTTCAGAACAGTTAATACACAGTGTTATATTAGTCTCAGCTGTACAATATAACAATATAACATAGTCAGGGATTCAACAATTCTATACATTACTCAGTGCTCATTACGATAAGTGAAATCTTAATCCCCCTCACCTATTTCACCCATCCTCCTCACCCACCTCCCCTCTGGTAACCAACAGTTTGTTCTCTATAGTTAAGAGCCTGGGGTAGGTACCTGGGTGGCTCGGTCAGTAAAGTCTCTGGTTCAGTTTATGATCTCAGGGTCATGAGGTCAGGCCCTACATGGGGCTCTGTGCTGGGAGTGGAGCCTGCTTAAGATTCTCTCTCCCTCTCCCTCTGCCCATCTTCCCCAACCCATTCATGTGCTCCCTAAACAAACAAACAAATAAATAGGACACTATTTCTTAGTTTGTTTCCTCTTTTTTCCTTTGCTCATTTGTTGTTTCTTAAATTCCACACATGAGGAAATCATATGATACTTGTCTTCCTCTAAATTACTTCACTTAGCATTATACTCTCTAGCTCTACCCATGTTATTTCAAATAGTAAGATTTCACCTTTTTTGTGGTTAAATAATAATCCATTGTATATATGTGTATATTACATCTTCTTTATCATTTATCTATCCATAGAACCTTGGGCTGCTTCTAGAATTTGGTGACTGTAAATAATGTTGCTGTAAACATAAGAGTGCAGGTATCCCTTTGAATTAGTATTTTTGCATTTTTTCGGTAAATACTTAGTAATGCGATTGCTGGATTGTAGGGTAGTTTTATTTTTACTTTGTGGGGAACCTCCATACTGTTTCCAAACTGGCTGACTTGTTTGCTTTCCCACCATCAGTACATGAGGGGAACCCTTTCTCCACATCCTCACCAACACCTGTTGTTTGTTTTGTTGTTGATTTTAGCCATCCTGACAGGTGTGAGGTGATATCTCATTGTGATTTTGATTTTCATTTCCCTGATGATGAGTGATGTTGAGCATTTTTTCATGTGTCTGTTGGCCATCTGTATGTCTTCTTTGAAGAAATATCTGTTCATGTCTTCTGCCCAGATTTAATCAGATTATTTGTTTTTTTTTAGTTTTTAAAATATATATATATATATTTTAAAGATTTTATTTATTTATTTGACAGAGAAAGAGATCACAAGTAGGCAGAGAGGCAGGCAGAGAGAGAAGGGGGAAGCAGACTCCCTGCTGAGCAGAGAGCCCAATGCAGGGCTTGATCCCAGGAACCTGAGACCATGACCTGAGCCTAAGGCAGAGGCTTAACCCACTGCTGAGCCACACAGGTGTTTTAGTATTGAGTTGTATCCATTTTTTATATATTTTGGATACTAACTCTTTATCAGAAATACCATTTGCAAATATATTCCCCCATACAGTAAGTTATATCTTAGTTTGACTGTTTCCTTCACTGTGCAGCAGCTTTTTATTTTGATGTAGTCCCAATAGTTTGTTTTTGCGTTTGTTTCCCTTGACTCAGGAGACGCATCTAGAAAAATGTTGTTATGGCTCAGACATTATTGCCTCTGCTCTGTTCTAGGATTTTTATGGTTCCAGGTCTCACATTTATGTCTTTAATCCACTTTGAGTTTATTTTTGTGTGTGTTTTAAGAAAGTCAAGCTTCATTCTTTCGCATGTTCCAGTCCAATTTTCCCGAAACCGTTTGTTTTAGAGACTATCTTTTGCTCATTGTATGTTCTTTCCTCCTTTGTCAAAGATTAATTGACCATATAATTATGGGTTTATTTCTGGGTTTTCTATTCTATTCCATTGATCTGTGTCTTTATTTTTGTGCCAGTACCATGCTGTTTTGATTAATACAGCTCTGTAACATAACTCAAAGTCTGGAATTGTGATGCCTCCAGTTTTTTCTTTTTCAAGATCGCTTTGACTATTCAGGGTCTTTTGTGGTCCCATTCAAATTTCAGGATCGTTCTAGTTCTGTGAAAAATGCTGTTGGCATTTTGATAGGGATTGCATTAAATCTGTACATTGTTTTGCATCCCCTCATTTATTTGCATATATGTCAGTTTATATTCCTCAAATTTAAATTGTCTCTACTTGGCACAAAATAGACACTTCAGTTTTCATTGAATTGATATTAACTGATTTTATGGGAATTTCTGCTTGGATAAATCTTTTGCAATCAGCTTCTTCTCCACCACCACCCCTGCCGCCTTGAATAAAAACTATTTCTTCTGAGGAAGTAGGTAATGAAGTATCAGAGGAATGATAGCTATAGAAAATGAATAGAAGGACAAAAATGTTAAATTTGATTAGTGCTGGCTATCAGCATAATAAAAGAGACAAAGCTGACATTGTGCTTTGGTTAAAAGACAATAATGAAGGCCAAGCTCTTCAGCTGGATCTGTGCCCAGCACTGCCTTTGTAACAAGCCTGCAAAAGGATTCAGACAGCATGTAACCAATGTGACCTGTAAGACTAAGTGAAGGTAAGCAAGAGGCCATGTCTTAGTCAGATCAGGCTGCTAAAACAAAGTACCATAGACTGGCTGGATGACAAAAACCGGAAATTTATTTCTCATCGTTCTGGAAGCTGCAAGTCTATTATCAAGGTGCCAGCATGGGCAGATTTGGTTGAAAGCTTTCTTCTGTGTTGCAGACTGCTGACTTCTTGGGGTATCCTCACATGCCAGAGAAATGAGAGGAAATAATCTCTCTCCTGACTCATATAAGGGCACTAAGCCCATTTTTGTAGGCTCCATCCTATGACCTCATCTAAACCAAATAACCTTCCAAAGGCCCCACCTCCTAACACCATCACAATGTGGGGTGTGGCTCCCACGTATGAATTTTGAAGAGACACAAACATTCATTCCATAATAAGCCACCAATAGGTCCTCAGGGCCAGAGTCATTCAACCCTCAAGAGTTGACAGCGTTCAGGGAAAAGAAGTGTGGTAGACTTCCAAAAGGACATTCATATGTTTGGACACCAACAGAACAAGGTACACAAAGAAAAATTTTTATTCCAATCTTTTCATATTCATTATTGCTTGGCAATGTGGGGAAACTTTCAGACTTTCCAAGGTCTTCTGAAGCATCTATTCTCTGTGCTCCCCAACTGTGTGTCTGTCCCATTAACTACCATACTGTGGTTTGCTCTGACTTTATCTGTCACTTATCCTAAACTGAAAGCTCTACAAAGATGACAAGGTAAATTCACTCTGGTGTGCCCAAGGCCTGGTAAAGACATGAGAATGTCTCAAAATATATTTGATGGATTGTAAAGGGGAAAAATAGCCACCTGTACCTATTATGGGTAGTTCCTTTTAATGACCACCTGTATAGGCTTGTAGAGGGGGAGGTGTCCTGTTTGTGTCATCCTGATGAAAAAGTAGGCTATCTCAGGCTGGAGGTAGGTTTTTGACCCCAGGTTGGGGAGTCTACACTTGGAGTCAACAAGGTAGAAAGGATCAAAGAGATCAAAATGTAGGAGGTATAGTTGCACTAAATCCCCTCTGAAACAAAACACCAGACGTTTACTATTCCAGTAATTGCTAGAAAGCAGTTACAGTTCTGTTTTTATTCTCCCAGGACAAGCAAAGGTTTCTTTTGCAAGCGTTTGTTCTCTTTTTTCCCAATTTACATGAGTATCCAAAGAATTCTTGTATAGATAGCAAATGGCCTCCTCCTTGTGTATGATGAGAACTATAGCTAAACTTTTACTTCCTCTTAACCAGGGCGCAGGAATCCTGAATCAATAATTTCAAAGACCTAATGAGATGGCCTTTGTTTCATAATGTGTTTTTCTATCTCACTATCCATATACACAGCTCTTTTCTTTTTGCAATCATTTGCATTAGTTTTCTGTTATGACCTGTTTAAAACAGAAGATGCATTTGCCTTGATCATCTACTTGAACATTGTAAAATCATTCCATGTTTGATGAAACCTTGGTTATTCAAAAGAGGTTCTTCACAAATGACCATATTTTCTTGTCGAGAAGTTTTTGAGGCTTGCCTTAGGTATTAATGTTCTAAAGTCCCAAAAGTGTTAGGGCTCTTAATATTATCCCAGCACAGCCTCCAACACATTTCAAATCACCTTTACTTGCATCTCAGTCAGAAATCAAAGATACATGATTCCTCCCTCAGCCCTATTAAATAAGATAATATATTAAAAACAACAACATGTGGTCTATGGTGAATGGTCAACACATTGACTCTCTTGCTCGTTGTCCCCTTCCCATTCCTTTACCTAGTGCACACTTAAAGAGCATGACCCCATTGAATATCAATCGATGGAAGTAAAAGGCACTATTCTTCTGATATTTTTTCCTACATCCCAATGCCAGTGGGGATGTGGTTCTAAAGGCCTCAGATGATTGAGGTCCCATCTTTTTAAGATTACCTTGTGTTGTTTTAATTGTTTGTAACCCTTTACTGTGAAAATTTACCAAAAAGCCATCTGTTTTGTTTTTGTTTCTTCCATTTTTCAAATCTGGTTACTTTGTTATCTAAAGATAATATTGTGTGTGTGTGTGTGTGTGTGTGTGTGTGTGTGTGTGCGCGTGGGAGAGAGAGAGAGAAGAAAAGAGAGGTTTCCATCTACAGTAGAGATTTCATGTGAACTATAACTCTCTCAAATTCCTTTTGGCTAGGAGGCTTTAGAGTCAGATTAGATCTAGATGAAGATGAAGTTTTAAGAAAAGTCTTTGAATAGTAAAGATAGCAAAGCACTTAAGAAAGTGTTATCTACATACAAATAGTTCATACCTTCAAAGAATATTTCTTAGTTCTAATATTCAACCATCCTGACCATTTCAATAGGACATACACAGTGAAGTATAATCCTCCTTTCCCTACTTTATTATTTCTGATAGTAATATCACAGACCAAGGGATCATAAAAATTGGGCCCTGGATTTTTTATTTTCTTCAAAGGAGGTTGTCAAGATAAAGTATATGCTTTTTAAATCAGCTTATCGCTGACAAGTCACTCCTTAGATTATTAAAGTTGCCAAGAACTTCCACAACATCCTTTACTTTTTATAGAGAAAAAATTTAATTATTATGGTAAAAAGAGAATAATGTAAGCCTACTCAGAGTTGTTGAAAGGCATAACTCCCAATACTTTATGTGATACTTTACAATACTGTCACTTCTCAATCATTTGAGTTCTGAATCTCTGCCCTGTGTTTAAGCAAAATCTTTTGCTGCCACTTGTCTCATTAGGTCTGAAAGAGCCTTCCTCCAGAATATCTGGTATATTGTTTCTCAAGCTGGTGTTTTGCACGGCACTGACCTTTAAGATGGTAGAAGAGACAATAGAGCAGAGTGGTTAGGACATAGTGGTTACGAGCATGAGCTGAAATGGATCAATGCAAAGTATGTAAGAGTCCCAGGATACTGATTATTTCAATCTATGCACCTGATGTTGACATAGTTCAAGCAGACTTTAATGCAGATATAGTCCTAGTTCTGTCATTTCTACCTCTGTGATTTTATTTATTTTTTTAATAAAGATTTTATTTATTTATTTGACAGACAGAGATCACAAGTAGGCAGAGAGGCAGGCGGAGAGAGAGGGGGGCGGGGAAGCAGTATCCCTGCCGAGCAGAGAGCCCGATGCGGGGCTCGATCCCAGAACCCTGGGATCATGACCTGAGCCGGAGGCAGAGGCTTTAACCCACTGAGCCACCCAGGTGCCCCTACCTCTGTGATTTTAAATGTTACCCTTGCAAATCCTCAGTCTTATTATTTATAAGATGGGCATGATTTTTAAAGTTCCTGTCTCACTGGTGGTTGTGGGAATAAGATGAAATGGTGAATGCCAATTTTTTTGTTCATGTATCTGTTTATTGCCTTTCTTCTCTGTATCTTACCTCCAAGTAAAAAGTCAGGATTTTGTCTTATTCATGGAGGTATATCCAGTGCCAGGAACCATGTGGTACCCATAGCAGGAGCTCAACAAATACTATTTTTAAAAAATAAATGAATTTTGGGGGCATCTGGATGGCTCAGTCAGTTTGGCATCTGCCTTTGGCTCAGTTTATGATCACTGAGTCCTGGGATTGAGTCCCACACTGGGCTCCCTGCTCAACTGGGAGCCTGCTTCTCCCTCTCTCTCTCTGCTGCTTCCCCTGCTTGTGCTCTCTTTCTCTCAAACAAATAAAATATTGAAAAAATGAATTTTAGGGTCACCTGGTTGGCTCAGTGGGTTAAAACCTCTGCCTTCAGCTCCGGTCATGATCCCAGGGTCCTGGGATCGAGCCCTGCTTTGGGCTCTCTGCTCAGCAGAGAGCCTGCTTCCCCACCGCCCCCCGCCACCCCGCCACTCTGCCTACTTGTGATCTCTGTCTGGCAAAAAAAAAAAATAAATAAAACCTTTAAAAAAATGAATTTAAAAAAAATCATAAATTCTTGGCATGATTCCTGGAAAACAGTGCTCAATAAATATTAGAATAAAAGTCAACCTAGTTCTATAAGATATTTCTCAAATATAGGATCTTGTACAATATATATTAAAAAGACTCTGAGATACCTGTTAGTGAAGAAATCTATAGAACTTCATTAGTTCCATTTACCAGTATTGTTTGGGCAGAAAACCTTTTCTTCCCAGCTATGCCTGTTAAACAACATTCTGCAACATTACCACTGGACACATGTTGGGAAATAATGAATTAGTCCAGTATGCTTATGTTAGAAATAAGGAGACTGAGGTCCAGGTATTAAATGGTTTGTCTAGGTCAAGTAGTGAGTAGCAGCAATTCCAGAATTACAGGCAAATGTTCCAACTCTCAGGCCTGCCTTCTTTCTGCCCAGCCAAGTGAGCAGTGGCATGGTGGCAGTGACATACCAGAAGGTATGGGTTCGAATCCCACCTGCATTTCCCAGCATTGAAGCCTATATCAGACCCTGCCATGGCCCCTTCTCCTATTGTCTCCTCCCTTTAACGGAACCTCTTTGATACCTGAGCATGGTATACCTCCCAGATTGGTCCTCAAGAATGTGAAACCTGGGAGTGTCGGGGTCTTACCAACCCACAGGGCAACTCTTGACCAATAAGAATGGTTACTGTTGAGTAAATTCTTTCTCCTCTATCTCCTCAGGCAGATAAGTCCGGGTGCATTCTGTATGTCTCCCTTTAAGGGCCCTCTGGGGTGGCTCCCAGTTGCTCACCAGCAGTGATATAGTCCACAAACAGGCAGCTCTTCAAATTCCTTAGCTTCTATCCTTTCCAGTCTCTGTCTTTTCCCAGGTGTGTTACTCTTTTGTTTACTACTGGAAACAGCTGCGTCATCTCTCATGAGCCCATCAGACAGGTGCTGGGTTTCACACCAAAGGTGGCTGCAATTCAGCAGGTGGGGGTGTAAAATAGGAAGCGAAATCTAAACAGAAGTTGGACGAGAATGGAGGCCGCTAACAGATGAGAGGTGCTACGAGGCTCAGAGCTCTGCTGTTTCGTTTCCTCCGGAATCTTCAAGAATTTTGAGAAGGCATGAGAACAATGTGTTTACAAACACACTCTGTGTTTATGACACCTTCTGGTTTTTCTGTTATGCTGGATAAAACGAGAGAGCTATAGTTGGTGTGGGGAAAAAGTGAAATCGAGAGAGTTACCACAATCCTTTAACAACCTTGGGTAACCTACCCTGGCACGAGAGGTTGGAGCTTTAAGCTTTTCGTTCTGCTCTTTACATTCAAGGCAAGAAAGGGAGGCAACACAGCTGTGTTAGACTGTGGGGAAAAAAAAAGACCCAAGCATCTCAGTTTATTTCTTGCTCATGTAATAATACAACGCAGGTGTTCTCTTCAGTGATTAATTTTCTTCCGTGTTATGACTCAGGGAAATGGGCTTTTCCACATTGTGGCTCTGTTGTTCCCTAAAGCCTTGATCCTCTCATCTGTGTTCAGCTGGCAGAAGAAGAGAGTGTGGAGAGGGCATTCTGCTCACAGGAAACCGAAGTTCATATACCACTGGCAAAAACTGGTCCCATGGCTTTCCCTAGAAGCAAGGAGGTTGGGAAATGTACTGACCAGCTAGGTCGTGACTTCTCCCCAACAACTATGTTCTATGGAAGGTGGAGCATGAGTTGGGGGAGCAACTGGCCATCTCTACCATAATGGTACAGCTGTCAAGAATGTCATTTCTAGCCCCCAGTAAGTCTGGATCCAGACCCTGCTTCTACTGCTCACTAGCTGCGCATGTGGGCATGTTATTTCACTTCTCTGAGACCTTTTCCTCATCTGTAAAATGGGATAATGGAAAAATCTCTCTCTCTCAGAGTTGCCATGGGATTGAATTGCAGATCATGTACATACAGCACTTGGGACTGTGCCTGGCACATAACAAGCCCTCAGCAAATGCTGTTTCTGTCTTTAACTATGAAGAAATGCCAACATCTCACTCAGGGAGATGTGTACATTTTCTATAGTTTGCAAGAAACAGAAACTTATAAAAGTGACCTCAGTTCATTTGAATTTATTTTCTAAGAGATAAAAGTGCATAAAAAAGAGCAGGAAAAAAATCTGAGCAACCCCACAGCCAGCTTCTTGGCATGAGAACCTTGCACAGTGATGAGAAGGGCTTCAAATGTGAAACAATAGACCTGCAAGCTTAGGAGGACCTCTCAAGACGGACACTGGTGTCCACCCACAGAAGTCAGCTCCGTGCCGGTGTAGCATCTCTTTTTTTCTATTGCTTCTGACTGACCACTCTGCCCTTCTCAGCCCCTCCTTGTTTCTTCTGTGAGCTTTTTTCTGTGTATCATGGCTTCTTTGCCACTGTGTTTTCTATAAGTCTCTGTCTATGCCTTGTGCTCAGATACCCTGTGAGGATCTGGTTGCTCAATAGTCCTTATCCAACAAAGGGCAGCTGTCACTGCCCCGAACCCACAGCCAATCCACCTAGGCTTTTGATGACTATTTTTGTGCCTACTGTGAATCTCTGACTCAGTCAACTGTACCTATGGCGGTAGGAATATATCATACAAACATGGTGGTCTGGTACCAAAAATTGTTTCATGCTTCCTTGTTCAGAATGGAATAGTGGTTGGAGGGGCACTCAAAATATCAGGAATAGGGAAAATCATTAAAGTGTACAGTGGTGAATAGTAATTTCTTTGACATCAGCCTAGAAACATTTTCTAGATATTTCTCCCCAGGCAAGGGAAACAAACTATTGGGACTACACCAAAATAAAAAGCTTTTGCACAGTAAAGGAAACCGTCAAAAAGGCAACCTATGCAATGAAAGAACATATTTGCAAATGACATATCCAATAAAAGGTTAGTATCCAAAATATATAAAGAACTTATATGACTCAACACCGAAAAAACAAATAATGCAATTTAAAAATGGGCACAAGACATGAATAGACAATTCTCCAAAGAAGACATACAGATGGACAACAAACACATGAAAAGATGCTCAACATCACTCATCATCAGGAAAATGAAAATCAAAATCACAATGAGATATCACTTCACACCTGTCAGAATGGCTAAAATGAACAACATAAGAAACAAGTATTGGCAAGGATGTGGAGAAAAGGGAAGCCTCATGTACTATTGGTGGGAAAGCAAACAGGTGCAGCTAGTCCAGAAAATAGTATGAAGATTCCTCAAAAAGTTAAAAATAGAACTACCCTACAACCCAGCAATTGCATTACTGGGTATTTACCCAAAGAAAATGAAGACATTAATTTGAAAATACATATGCACCCCTATGTTTATTGCAGCATTATTTACAATAGCCAGAATATGGAAGCAGTACAAGTATCCATCCACAGATGAATGGATAAAGAAGAAGTGGTATATGTACACAATGGAATATTACTTAGCCATAAAAAGAATGAGATCTTTCCATTTGCAACAATAGGGGTAGACCTAGAGGGTATAATCCTAAATGACATAAATCAGACAGAGGACACATACCATAGGATTTCACTCATATGTGGAATTTAAGAAACAAAAAAAATGAACAAAGAAAAAGAGACAAAAATACAGAAAACAGGGGCGCCTGGGTGGCTCAGTGGGTTAAAGCCTCTGCCTTCGGCTCAGGTCATGATCCCAGGGTCCTGGGATCGAGCCCCACATCGGGCTCTCTGCTTGGCAGGGAGCCTGCTTCCTCCTCTCTCTCTCTGCCTGCCTCTCTCCCTACTTGTGATCTCTATCTGTCAAATAAATAAATAAAATCTTTAAAAAAATACAGAAAACAAACTGGTAGTTGTCAGAGGGGAGACGGGTGAGAGAATGAGTGAAATAAAGTGGATTAAGGGTATACTTATTGTGACAAGCATTGAGTACTATATAGAATTGTTATATCATTACACTGTTTACCTAAAATGACTATAACACTGGATATTAATTATACTTCAGTGAAAATTGTTTTTCATTGGTGAAAATCCTCAAACATATTACCTGCCTTTAATTTGCTATGGATTAACCTGGCTTTCCAAATCTTATGAATGAGTGCTTAAAGATCTTTTTAAAATTTATTTATTTGAGAGAGTGAGTGAGCAAGAGAGAGCACAAATCGGGGAGGAGTGGAGGGAGAGAGAGAAGCAGACTCCCCACTGAACAGAGAGCCTGATGTGGGGCTTGATCCCAGGATCCTGGGACCATGACCTGAGCTGAAGGCAGACACTTAACTGACTGAGCCACCCAGGCACCCCTGAATGAATGCCTAAAAGTGAAGTTTCAAAGTCAATTCACTTAACTGATATCCCTGGTTGAAGTTTTTCTACATTTACCCATCTTTCATATTGCCATCAGGGTTCTTGTCCCAAGAAAAATCTGATTATTCTATTTTCCTGCTTAATTGATTTCTTTCCACCTGTAATTAAGCTCTAGCTTCTTCGCCTGGCATACCAGGCCCTCTAGACACTGCCATTCATGACTTAATTTCTACCCTCCCCTCTAGGACCCTTCCACCAGTGATCCACCACACTGGATTTTCTCCATTCTCTTTCACACTTTTGGACCATGTATATGCTCTTCTCTGCTAGGAATTTCGTTCCCTACCCCATTACCACCTAGAAAATACCAATTTATTCTTCAAGGTCCAACTCACTTGATACCTTCTCTCTAAGGTGTTTTTCTCAATCCTCCGGTCTCCATCTCTCTCCCCCACCCCACTCCCCACCCTTCTATGCCCAGGTGAAACCAACTATATTTTTACCTGAGTCCCGGAGCATGTAAACATACCTCTGTGGTGATGTTTACTATTTTACATCCCGGTTATCCCAGACTTGGTCTCCCAGGCACAGCTGTGAGCCTCAAAAGTGTCTTACTCATCTTTTACATTCCCAGGACCCAAAAGAACATCTGTTTCATTTAGCACTCAATGCCTGTTTGCTGAATTTTATTGGAATTCAAAACCCTGATACTACAGAGGAACCTGGAGCATGAAAACAAAATCTACTCATTCTCCTGTGTGTGTTTCCTATTATGCAGAATCTTTACTTCTCAAGGGCTACTTTACGATGGACCACACTTATTCTATTCTATATAGTATGAAAGAGAAGTAAATCTGTGCTTTCTATAAAGGTACCTAATGAAAGCTTCCATTCTTATTTAAAATCCAGGAAAAACGTATTATTTTTTTAAGTCATGTCATCCTCAAACAACCTCTCTTATGCTTTTTCTCTTAATAGAAGAATCATCATCAAGGGAGTAATGAAGTCACCAAGGTATGTTAACTGAAGACATGATAAAGCCACGTTTCTCCACAAGTGGATACAGACCCTCTTTGGTTTTTTGAAAACTAATCTCTTATTATTAGACCTCTATTTTTTTTCCCCCAGAGGGACACTTCCACTTTGGACTCTTTCGGAGCAGGTGGCATTTGGAAATGTGTGTGGGGCTTGCATGAGTGTCTCAGTGATCAGAGGTGCTCTGGCATTTAGTGGGTGAGAACCAGGATGCCAAATACCTTGCAATGCATGGGTCAGTCATGCAAACTGAATATTGTCCCATCCAATGCCAGTAACCTCCAACCAAGAAACACTGAATTAAGGGATATGTTAAGCCTATTAGTTGAAAACCATTGAGTTAAGTGTTGATGGCTTGAAGCCTTTCTTTTTTTTTTTTTTAAGATGAGATGAGAGCAAACCATAGGAATCCAAAAGGAAGCTCCTGCCTTAAAGACTTTTCATTTAAAGAAAATTCCGTTTTCTGCACATAAAATATGGGCTTATACCATATTCACTGGAAACAGGAGACTTCTAAGAGTATCAAGAAGAGAAGCAGTTAG
This sequence comes from Meles meles, assembly GCF_922984935.1. Lineage (NCBI taxonomy): Eukaryota > Metazoa > Chordata > Mammalia > Carnivora > Mustelidae > Meles > Meles meles. Next base: position 85,841,262 of record NC_060071.1, on the reverse strand, counting down.
CATGCCCTCTTGCTTGTGAATATAAGACAGAATAGTAGAATAAAATGGCCCTTCCTTTGAAATACATTTAATTTAATAAAACACCAAATTAAAGGCAGAACAGTCTCATCCCCATTACAAAATAACCTGCAGAGTGAAAACTGAAACATGCACAATTTCATTAACCTTCCATTCATAAAGCATAATGTAGGCAAAATGCCATTTTAACATCCAAGTGAACAAGGCTATTTCCATGCCTTGAGAAAGCTTTACATATTAACATTGTCAGTGTAGAAATGATGTGGAGGAACAAAATATCAGGCAGACAAAGCACTGAGAAATATTTATCCTTTTAATCATCCATTTTTTTTGGATTAAGATATTTCCTTTTCATGTAGTGTTTTATCTGCTTTGTTAAATATTCTCAACAGCATATGGAAAACGTGTCAGTTGTGACTTAGTGATATTTATCAAATTTGGGGATTCTGTTAAATACTGATCCAGGGTGTGTAGAATCAAAGAATTTTAGAACCTCACAACTTCAAAAGAGATCACAAGAATCCAGTTCCCTATTTTGTAGATAAGGAAGCTGAAGCTCAAAGAGATTAGGGACAGTAGGAGTGATGGCTGTCTCCAGGGCCCAGGAGAGAAAGCAGCAGATCTGGGGAGGTTTGCTTTGGAGTTCTAAGCATCTTCCACTTACAGACTGTCTTTAGTAAACCTTTATTTTCTGAACAGAAAACGACAACTCAAAACCCTGTTCATTTTACAGCATTCCTTAGCTGTTAGTGCCAATACAATGAGTTCCTGACCAAAAAAGAAACAGAGAAATTGGGGCAAAAACAAACAACCATGCAATTTATAAAACTGCAAAACATATCCACCTAACATTTGAAAAACAGGTCATATTTCATTAAGATACTGTGCTGCATTCAACTACAATCACTGCAGAAAGATGTAGTAGCATCATTTACCTTCTCTGGCTCTAATGGGTTGGCACAAGGCAGGCTCATCCTTTGGCACCCACCCCTTTCTCCCTCCCACACATGCTATTTGCAAATAAATTGTGCACCTAACATTTGCTTTGTACAAGTGAATTTTAAACCCAGGAAACAATGCAGTGTATTTTAGTATAGTATAGCAGTAGGCTTCAAGTTTAATGAGATTTGCATCTAATGTAGCAATTTGGAAGTCTCTCTAAGCTTATTAAAATGAGGTTCTACCCAAGTTTACAAGTAGGTACAATAACATTTGTAATGTGACCATGTCTTGCATCTGAAAGGCTTTTTCAGTGTATATGTAAAGCAAATTGCTTATGTAATACTCTCCTTTCCTTTCCAGAGTTCTAGTCCATGACCACTGACACTGGAACAAAATGTCCCCATTTGACAGGTATTGTAACAGTTGGGTAATTAGCTTAAAATACAGCTGATTTGTCCTCCTGCTACTATCCCCAAGGCGACCAGTGTCTGAAAGCTTGTTTTAGAGCCATTCAACAAGCAGGAAGAACCACACCTGTTGCATTTTATTTCCTCCCTATTAAATCAGGATGAATAATTTATTAAGAACTGCTTATGCACAGACATTCCAGTGAATGGCTGAGAGATAAGACTGTTGGGCTGCTGGCATTTTGCTATTTCTGGCTGTTCTTGAGTGGATGCTTCCCCCCCCCCCCAAAAGGCAGTAAGCCAAAAAGCCCTGTGAGACCCCAGGCTGTCACCTAAGCAAGCCCTTAGTGCCCCAGAACTTTACCCCTATGACAGCAGGCCATGGTTTCTTTTGTAACTGTGGCAGACACTTTGGGTTGGCCCTCACAGCCCCCATCCTTCTATAGGTTGAAATAGGCAGATACTCATATTCCCTGCTCCCTTGCAGCCAGGGTGGTCATGTACCCAGGTTTAAACTATAAAGCATAAGGCAAAGTCCACCGGGGGGGGGGGGGCTAGGAAGAGGGGTTGCTTCTGGGAAATCTCTTCTTCCCTTGTTGAGAGGCAGTTTGGCACTACAAGGGCTCTGGAGCCAATATGCCAGAGTTTGAGGCTTGGCTCTTCCAGTTATCTGTGAATCCCTGATAAAGTTAATTATACTCTCTGGGCTTCGGTTTTTCTTATCTGTTATAGAATTAAATATATGTAGCTCATACAAAGTACTTTGAGTAGTCCCTGACATATTGTAAATGCTCAAAAATGTTAGTTATAATTATAATTAATAAAAAATAGAAGGCTTATGATAAACATTTCTGCTAGCTGCCTTTGGAAATGGCTTTGTGAGGTCATGATGCTTGAAGTTACGGCAACCATTTTGTGACCATAGGGGACGATCAAGAGAATGACAAAGACTCTAACTCTGTCCTCGAATTGTGAAGTTGCTGACCAAAACCTGCCTAACTCAAATTTTTCTTCAGTAAATAATAGATATCCGTATAGTGGATTTTCTGTTACTATGTGCACAATAATTCCAACTAATACTGTCACTATTAACCTAACATTTAAGCCCTGCCATCTCTGCCTTCAGCTGTTCTGTTGGCTTTGCTTACCATGTTCCACTTTCTCCTCTGGTGAAAACTTTTTAGGATTGCCTTCCTAACTGTCTTAATGGATTTTCTTTAATCTGCTCTGGGAAGTCTCTTAAATAGACTATAGGTTTGCTAACAGCCTCCAGTGTGAGAATCAGGGTTTAAGGAAGGACAAGAGAGTTATTAACTTCTCATCTTACTTCTGAGCAGGCTCTAACTATAAAACAGGTAAGTCCTCCTCATTCCTGCAGGGCTGGCTACTGCCTGTAAATATCTTCATGAGTCACAGGGGTCCCAGTCTGACAACCTACAGGCTGTATCTGAGGTGGCTATAGGGGTCTCACCAATCTCCAGGCATCATAGCATGTGGGCTCTGATGGGAATCTCAAGGCCACCACACGTGTAGATGTGGATGGGAGAAATGAGTGGTGCCTTGAATATCCCGTGGTGCTTCTTTGTCAAGATCATGGTAGAGCTGCCCCACCTCGGCTCCCCCAGTGCACTTAAATTTCTTTTAGCAAAGTTTGTTCTACCTGCTTTTTTGTTTTCCAGACTATTCCTTAGAAGATTAATCTGAAAAATATTGAAAGCAAGATCTTATAGAATGGCACATGAAGGAAGAAACACAAAAGCAGCAGCTCTGGGACTCACTCTTGTCTAGACAATTGGCTTCTGGCTGGGTGCCTTATATCAATGTTTCTATATCCAACTTTGATGAAAAGCCCCTAAGGATTTCTCTCAGCCTGTTCGTCACTGCAACCACTGTAAAATCATAGCAAAAACAAGGATAATGAAAAGAAGGTCACCCACCTGGGTTCTAGAATTAAATCCAGCTCAGGTCAGAAATAAGCCATGGGACCCAGTTGCTGTCACCTACCATCAGACCTCAGTGATACTATTTTCCAATATTTCCAGTGCGTTTGTAGATGATTTTTCTCTCGTATAAAATTCAGAACGAGAAGGAAGTTTCTCTGGGGAAATTTAGAAGAATGAGAGGCACATTTATCTACTGGCTGAGTCTGTTTTCATTTTTAAGCATATCGGTGTATTTATTATTTAGCCAAATACCCACAAGGTGTTAACATGTAAGGATGGACACATTGCCATGGGCTATATTCCCAGAAGAGATTGGACCCTCTGGAAGTCGACATAAATGATTTGGGTTATTAAGGTGTTGGTGAATGAATGGCCCCAGCTCTTCCTTCAGCACCCTGTGTCCTGCTAACTCCCAGGATGTGCTTATTTAATGTATATAACACACATACTGCCATGCACATCGCTGTGGGATGGACCAGGGTTCGCCAGGGAACTGGGCTCCTAGAACAGCCAGAAACAGAGCAAAAGAAGCTCCTTCATGGCATTTCCACCCCCCACCGTGTCAGACTTGCCCAAGCCCCCTCTCCAACTAAAGGAGCTATTTCCCACCCCCAATGCTTCCTGAGTCCTTAATCCTTTCACTGAGAAACCAGAAAAAGAGGTCAGTGCAAATGGGTGTTGAAAAGAAAAACCCTGGGTCTTTTTTACCCAAGAAAAGCAGAGCATTTCTGAATTCTGGCTCTGACACAGAAAAGCCCTGTCTCTAAGTCCCTGCTCCTCAGGACTGCCTGCGGACTTATTGGAAAGTATTCCGGCTGATATTAACCGCCGTGATCACGTATCCGGGGAGAAACGCTTTGAAAGTACCCAGAGCCAGTTGTTTGGAAGCAAGTAGGCCGAGCAGTCTACTATTATGTGTTAACTTGAAATGAGAGAATATAAGAAAGCTTTCGGATATGCAGTCTTAGGTGCATGCCTAGTCCTGTGCCAAGCACCCAGGGCTGAGTGTAGAAGATTCAGAAGACAGGATTCTTAGACACCAGGAGGGAGACAGGACCATTCTATGCAAAATAAACAAACAATTAAGTGCTTGACTGTGTGGTTGTAAATAGCACTGGGCCAGCTGGGCCTGAGACAGCTCTGGGGCTGAAGTTGTCAAGGGCACTTGGTAGAGAGGCTGCAAACTCATGGCTGGTCTCTGTCAGAGAGAACATAAATTTAGAAACGATCAAGATGGGACAACCTGTTTTTATTCACAAAGGCTATCTGTGTGGGTCAGGAATGCAATCAGACAACCTACGGTGGGTCTGGCTTGAACTTGGTACTTAGTTAAAGATATGACTTATAGCTTCAGGTAGCTATAAACACAAAGATACTGCAAAATGATTTGAGTATTTAGAATAAACAATTGAGAACTGGTTTTATGATAGCAGGTGGCTACATAGGAATGAGTGTTTGATGGCTTCTTCTTCCTACAGAGATTAATGAGTTAGGACTTCAGTTTCCAGGAAACGTATGTTCATGGTTTCAGTGACCTTTATGCTAGAGAAACAATAGGAAGGAACTGCATTCATTCCACCCATGGATTTCACTTTGTCTGGATTCCCAAACTAATGAATGAGTTTTTAAGCAGCAGTAGCTGAATTCTTTTTGGCTTTGTCCTGACATGCAGACTACTTAGGAGGAAAATCTAGCCAGAGGAGTATTTAGGGAAAAGAGTACTGATGCCTGCAATTTACTTTGAAAATGCTTCAAAAAATAAGATGGATTGCTGGGTGGATACAGGGATGGACAGACATGTAGATATGTGAGAAAGCAAGTCTAGTAAAACAGTAGTGAAAAAAATCTAAGTGGTAGGTATAAGCATGATCATATAAAGTTATTTTAACTTTTGACTTTATTATTAACAATTTTATAATAATATGGTAGGGAAAAACTGAGGTTACCCCACCACACACATACACACAGACACACACAAACACTTTCACCTAATAGTTAAAGATCATAATCTGGAAAGACACACACAAGAAAATAGCTTGGACTAAGTACTAGAAATGAATGAGAAATAAGAACTGTGTATGTGATTTTTTAAAAGGAACACTCACATCTATCTCTACCAGACAACCGCTGATGTCAGAAATCCCCCCATTAGAAACACAGTTAAGGGTTTATCCCACAAAAACCTCCTGGGGTTCTTGGAGGACTCCCAGATTAGGCTCCACTAGTCATTAATACTCAAATGCAAATCTTAAGTGACCATTTCCAAATAATTTGTAGCTAAAAAGGTTGGGATAAAGGACACAGAAAAGAGAACATAACACTGAATGTTTTAGGGGAGGAGTACAAGATGCTGAAAGAATGTCTGCAGAGGCATTAAAGATGAACCACACCTCCTTACCACACCACCCTGGGCCAACACAAATCCTAAAATGAGTGTTTGCTACTCTTGAATTCTAAAGAAAAGTTTTCTGGAACTCCAATGGAAATGTACTGTGGCAATTTAAAAAGGCTTATCAACTACACTTTTATAGCTCTCACTATTGGATACCAAAGACTCAAGTCCAAATCATATTCCCATAGTAAACACTTGGAACCAGGGACTGTTTATCTATGGTTAGACTTAAATTTTGACTTGTCTTTCTTTGTGTGGAGAGGAATATTTTCATTTCTGCACATTTATTTATTTTTCTATCTTCAGAGACACACTTTTCTTAGCCTGGATTCCCCAGAAAGCAGAGCCTAAGCCAAGGGTTCATGTGCTATTATTTTGTTAGGGAAGGTTCACCAAGAATCAGGAGTGAAAGATAAGGGAAGTGAGACAGAAAAGGAGATAGAACCAATACAAGAAAGTGTTTTGAGCTGGCCACCAGTGAATGCAACTAATTGTATTGGTTGTGTTGGTATCACAGGACCATATTGCATGGAGTCATTTAACAATGTCTCAGGGATGTCTCTCTAGGAGACAAAAGGGGAGGAATTTATCACTTGCTCCCATACTCCACTGGTCCAAGATTCACTCTGCAGAGATAATTTTTCCTGTGCACCCAGGTGTGCATGTGGAAAGCTTGCTGTGAATTTCTAGGTCTGTGTCTTGGCATCAGAGAAGTCCTAGAGTAACAGGCGAGCATGGCATAGCATGGTATGAGGCAAAACACTGTCAGGCCATGCCTTTATAAAGCCACTGGCTGCAGAAAGAGCTGTCGCCATAGTGGTGGCTAAGAATGGTCTAACACAGGGCTGCCTAGGTGGCACATTTCGTTAAGCATCCAACTCTTTGTTTTGTCTCAGGTCCCTGATCCCAGGATTGTGAGATCAAGCCCCATGCTCCACACGTGGTCTACTTAAGTTTCTTTCTCCCTCACTCTCTGTCCCCCAGCCACCCCTACCATGCTCACTCTCTCACATGCTCACTCCCTCTAAAATAAATAAGCCTTAAAAAAAAAGAAAGGTCTAACTCTGGTACCAAGCAGCATGGTTGTGCCCTGTGTCATCTGGCTCACTTAATACACTCAGGAGAGTCTGTTTTCCTGAGAACAAGAGGCCCTCATTTTTCCTTGAAAAGGGATGAGTCTAAGTCTGAGTCTTCCAAGTCTCCCCCTATCTGAGTCTAGTCAGCCATAGAGTTTCCCTCAAAGTGGTAGCAGTTGAAATTTGCAAAAGGATCCAAGGCGAGAGAGTTAGTTAAAGAAGGTGCAGTCCCACAGTTGCAGTGGGTCCTAAGGCCATAATTGCCATTCACCAGCTTCCTCTCCACATCCCATCTCAGATTTCTATCACTTGGGCCAGCAGTTTGCCACCAATAGGCACTGTACTTGCCTCTAGTATAACTGAGATCTGCATCCCCAAGGGGACTGAGGTCCTTATTGCTTTGCCTTTGAGCTGTGATTGCTATCATTACCTATTTTCTATGGATGCACCAAAATGCATCCTTGTGAATCTTGGGAATTTCAGAGAGACTCTTCCCGGCACATATTGCACCAGGCAACTAAAGCTCTTCATGCCCTTCAGTACAGGTAACTCTTTCTTTTTTGCTGATCCACCAGTAAAAGAAACTCAAAGTAATTTGGTAACAGTTGCAGTTTCAAGTTCAGTGGAAACCTTACTGTGACCTCTGGGCACCAAGGCCTCTCAACGTGGAAAATTCTGTTTGTACTGATGGAAAATACAAATTACACAAGAAGGTTATTGGGAGGGATGGAGAGAGAGAGGCCATGCTCCTTCCCTAACCCACTCATGTGTTGAAACTATTGAGAACATAACACCTTATATTGGCTGGTAGTTCAACACATATCTTATATGCCCAGAGGAGAGTGCTCTAGTTCTGCAGGGTATCTTCCCCAAGCTGGTGACTGAGCTGAGCCTTTAACAGCCCATTCTTCCATTCTATTTAAGCCTGGCTGCTGCTTGATAAGCAGGCACATGGTAGATCCTATTGTCACACTTCTTCTGCTGTTGCCATAAAATGGGTCTCTTGGCCTTATGTAATGCTGTGAGAGCTACCACATCAATGTATCAGGCATTCTGAAAGGCCTCGGATGGTTATGCTGATGAAGGCACTTTGGGAAGGGAAAACAAGCCCATGTGCAGTGTAAGTATCAATTCCAGCAAAAATGAATTACTGCATGCCCAGGTAAAAGGGAACAATATAACTATGGTGACATAAAGTGGCTGGCTGGTCTCAATGAAGAATGACATCATATCAAGAAATTGGTATCCATCTTTGCCTCTGAGAGTGCTGGTAGACAGAACAGCCTTAGTAAGGGAGAGACCACACTCCTGGGCCCACGTGTAGGCTCCTTCCTTGCTACTTTGGTCACTCTGTTTATGGAATCCTCATGTGAACACAGGGGTGGCTCAGGAGAGACCCTGGCTGACATCTGTGGGAGAAGTCATCTGTTCCCCTGGCTGATGAAATCCTCCTCTGTTGTGAACGCTGTTTGCGAATGCTCTCTGGGAGACCCAGAGATCTGCACACTGGATGCCCAGTCCCATGGGTCAAGCTACATGGCTCTTCTCTATACCTTCTTGGTCCATATGAGGAAACCATCTTCCTAGAAACTGTATAAACTACACCTTGGAGATCATACTTTGTATTGGGATGGAAGAGAAAGATGGACCAATCACTCTGCCACCGGGGGAGAACTCTGGTTTCCTGATAGCCGAAGGTTTTAATCGTGGGAATGACTACCTTACACCTCTAGGTTGTTGCTCATGCAGGGACACTCATTGGGTCACAGGCCTGTGCATCAACAGAGCAGCCCCAGGAAGAAAGTGAACGGCTTGCAGGCAGTCCTGAGGCTAGACAGTGTCAGCACCTGGAAGTCCCCGAGAGCCTCCATGGAGCTTGCAAATGCTCAGTGGCTGGAACGAGGCAGGTAAGGCTGAGAATAACTGAAGTAGAACGTAAGTGTTTGATAGACCCCTCAAAAGCATATTTCTGAAGAAACGTGACCCAGCTGTCTCCAGGCTCTAGGAATCAATGAAGCAATTTTGTCCTTAATATAGAATTTTATCGGATTGTAAGACTCTGTCCGCATCACTCTCTCTCTCAATGGCCCCTCACCCTGAAGGGATTCTTGGGAGTCCTGGGCAGATGTCTCAAAGGTTCTAGAGACTCCTTCTCAGTCTGTGCTCCTTGTGAAATGTCTCTACAGGCACCCCCTTCCGAGCGCAGACAGACTCAGCTCCTGCAGGCAGACGGCCCAGCTCTGCTCTGAGGGCAGAGTGTTGCCTTGGCCACCCGACGGATCACTGCAGAGAAAGGAAATGGCAATGGCCCCGGCGTCATGCTCTGCTGGGGCAAGGGGCCTCATCTGCAGCCAAGCTGCTGGGGCTCCGTGGTGTCACCCAGCGTGGTGACACTTCTTCGTTCTTCTCTCCAGGGCTAGCGCACAACACCAAGAGAACTGGGCCAGGGTGGCTGCAAATAACACTTCCAGGCTGAACCAGGAGTCTTGACTCCTTTTGATCTGGCCAGCTTGCTGGGCCAGAATTTCTCTTTCCATAAGGATAAATGTTCTACTAGGGACTGCACAGCTCGTGGACTTCAGCGGTTGATACATCTTTCTTCTCCAGATCCCTTTCCTCCAGTTCACTAGAGCTCCCAGTTTGAATTCTTCATCCAGGAGATTCCTGAAGACTCTTATCAACCAGGACTGCTACCATCTACTGCTATCAGATTTAAAACTGAGGCCTGAGGAAATAAAGTGAGTAGGTCAAGGCCACACACTACTTAGGAGTAGAGCCTAGCACCCATGAGGCATGCATTTCCCCTTCTATTCCCTGCTTGGTAATGAGGCCTTCTCCTTGATGTGTCTTTTCACTACCATGTTATATGAATGTCTCCCTCCTTAATTTTGACGTCTGCTGTGCCTGAGGTGAGCCAGTCTCACTCCTCAAGAAAGGCTGCTGAAAACAGTATTTACACCACCAGATTTTAGTCATTCTCTTTCTTAGTGACATCTCTGATGAATTGGTGGAAACACTGCTGTCTGAAATGTTTCTAAGTCAGCAGCCACCTCTTCATTTCCCTAGCTATGCTAATTTTAAGAAAGGCAAAATTCTGGAAACAATTTGGTTAGAAATGCCATAATTTTCACTTCTCTTCCTCTTACTCTCATCTCTCTCTCTCTCTCTCTCTCTCTCTCTCACACACACACACACACACACACACACACACACACAAAACCCAGCAACTATTATTTCCTGCATACAATTGACTGCAAAGGAGCTTTAAGAAGTTATCCAGATTGTTCTTCTTGGACATGACCACAACTGGGCATCCTAGATACAAGCAGAGTTGATTGTACAGAGCACTCCTCCTTCAAAATTGCCCTTTAGTTGCTACTAAGTCTAAGAGTGAACCCTAGGTAAGTATCCACCACCGCCAGGCACTGTGTGAGTCAAGGTGACCAGAGAAACCCCACAGCCCCTGGAGGCCCACGGAAGATAGTATAGATGGAGAAGGCTACAAAGGGACCCACAGCTTCATTTCCTACATGCATTACGCTGGGCTCTTTGTCAGGGAGCTTTTCCTGGGAGACAAGCCACCCCCTTCCAAATGGAGACACTGGAGGCAGGGCAGGGAGTTTGTATGCGGTGCAAGATTCTCTGATCCATCACACCATATCCTTATCAAGAAATCTACCCTAGGGGCACCCAGATGACTCAGTGGTTAAGTGTCTGCTTCCAGCTCAGGTCCTGATCCCAGAGTCCTGGGATCAAGCCCTGTGTCGGGCTGCCTCTCCCTCTGCCCTTCACCCCACTTGTGCTCTCACTCTCGCTCTCTCTCAAATAAATAAAATCTTAAAAAAAGAAAGAAAGAAAGAAATCTATCCACCCCATTCAGAGAAGATGCTCTTCCTATTACTTTTTATTGAATAATACCAGGCAGTAGTGGAAGAATATGTGACCCCCCTTAGTATCTCTGCTGACCCTTAGTTTTCTCCAGCCTCAATCATTATCCCATGAGAGGCACATCTAGCCTCTTACTTGATGCTGGCAGCAACTTCTGTGAAATCCATTGAACAGACTTTTATTTTGAGAACATCCTACCTACTGAGCTCTTGGCAACACAGACCCAGCACATGGGAAACTTATGATTGAGTGAGAAAGATGATATTACCAATGATGATGGTGATTATGATTAGTATATGCCAGACCCTTTGCTAACTCTCTTCATTCCCACAACAACCCTACTAAGTATGATTATCTCCAATCTTTATTCATGAGGAAGCTGAAGTTCAGAGAGGTTAAGTAACTTGCCCGAGGTCACACAGCTAATTAGTGAGAGAGTGCAATGGAAAGCCATGCTGCTACCACTGTGAAAAAGTAGACAATTTCAGTGAAAGGTGGTGAGAATATAAGGAGGACACACAAGCTACGTACGGAGCCCAGAGATGTCACCTAACTTAGTCTGAGGCATTACACAAAGCTTCTTAGAGAAGATGTTCTCTGAGTGGCCTCAGAATCCCCAGTCTGTAGTCCAGAGACAGAGTCACTAATGCAGTCACAAAGTTTGGGCACCACCTCCACCTCTGTGGAAGCCCATCGAATTTCCACCCACTTTTCCATCCTTCACATGGTGGCTGGACGTGATTTGTCCAAACTGTCTCTGGTCCTGGTACCAGCCTCTTATTCAGAGGAAGTATATCCGTCTTATGCTTCTGCCCCTCTCCCCACCCCAACTCGCTTGCTCAATTCCTGTACAGTCTATAGCAAGTAAGAGAGTTGGTTGCTGCCTCCTTTTCACCATTAAGCGAACCCGGGTGACAGGCGAGGAGAATTAATGCATTGAATCTGAATATATCTGGAATGGAGTTACTCCATTACAAACTCATTGTGTCATACTTGAACAATATAAGGATTCTTTCCTTCTCTCCCAGAGCCCACAGCTGCAATACTTCTGTGCTGCTTTGCAGACTCTTATCAGAGTTTTAATGAAGTGTAGTTGGTTTGAAGTAAAGTCCATCGGTTCTCATGAAAAGAATTAAATGTTGGTCTTGCTCTGCGTATTTAGCTCTAAAACAAGACTCAGGGCTCATTATTCTGAAAACAGTAATTTATTTTCACCCCCAAATATTAATTGTGCTGCTGTATTTTCACCTGACAGAATGACGAGCTCATTATCAAGAAGGGTTTGCCCATAGGAAACAACTGATTACAATGATCTAGAAACCAGTTGCTCAGAAAGAATTTGAAAGAGTCAGACACTACCATGCTGCAGGGGTCTTTGGCTGGATAAAAAGGAAACTAATTACCACACACAATCTTACTAACATTCTAGGCAACCCACTGTGGCTACTGGGGTGTTTGTAAAAGGTCTGTGGCTTCATTTTTTTGTAGCAATAATCACCAGTTATGAACATAGGGCTGGGGAATTACAAGGTCATTTAGTCCATCCTCTAATCTCCAATTATGCCTATATGTCAGATGGGCAAGACCATCTCTCTCAGTTTAAAGACTGCCGATAGTTTAATTTCAGGGGCCTGGCACATAGTTGCTGCTCAGTAAATATTTGTTGAATGAATAAACAAATCTGAGCACCTCTTCTGGCTAAGCTTTCTATTGTAGACTCCAAGACATTATGTAATTTTTCCAGCCATGGCTTAGAAGGGAAAAGAAGGAAAAGGAAGAAAGGAAAGAAGGAAGGAAGGGGAGCTATCAGGAGAAGGTAAGGGAAAAGGGAAAGAAAAGGAGGGGTGAGAAAGCAGGAGGAACAGAGGAGAAGATAGGAGAGAGGGAGGGTGATGGGGGTTAACAGGCTAAGGGAAGGGGGAGGCGGGGGAGCTGGAGTCTAGTAAGGCAGTTGATGGCCTAATAGCAGCATTAGATAGCTAGGGGCTAATCGAAAATAAGTGATATGACCTGGTAGTCTCAGTAAATGGGAGGCAGGAATGGCCCCCTAGGAAGAATCTGGGTTTGTGATGGTTTAAGAGACTGAATAAAACAGGTTAAAAGAAAGAGAGGTGGGGGGCTGGGGGAGGCAGGAAGGTAGACAGGAAGGAGGGAAGCCCTCCAATTTAAAAAATCTATAGTCTCGGGGCGCCTGGGTGGCTCAGTGGGTTAAGCCGCTGCCTTCAGCTCAGGTCATGATCTCGGGGTCCTGGGATCGAGTCCCACATCGGGCTCTCTGCTCCACGGAGAGCCTGCTTCCCTTCCTCTCTCTCTGCCTGCCTCTCTTGTGATTTCTCTCTGTCAAATAAATAAATCTTTAAAAAAAAAAAAAAATCTATAGTCTCTGGGGTGCCTGGGTGGCTCAGTGGATTAAGCCGCTGCCTTCGGCTCAGGTCATGATCTCAGGGTCCTGGGTCGAGCCCCGCATCCGGCTCTCTGCTCCTCAGGGAGCCTGCTTCCTCCTCTCTCTCTGCCTACTTGTGATCTCTCTCTCTGTCAAATAAATAAATAAAATCTTAAAAAAAAAAATCTATAGTTTCCCTAGAACCTTCACTTTCACATTGATAGGATAAACTTTAGTTTCCAAAAGGGACTTTTCCAGAGAGAGATCCTAAAGTTGTCAGGCCCACAGGTTAGAGGGCAGATTGTGGGAAAATTAAGCCTGCGTATGCCAGAAAGCAGAGCTAACTAATTCAGATAACTCTTTCCTTGTTAGAAATTGGGCTCATTTTATCACTTTCTATATCAGCCAAGGCCGAGATGAGGTTTTATGTGCCTTGCTCAGCAACTTAAAATGCTTCATTTTCAGCAAGTTCTTCACTGTGTCTAACTTCTCTTTCTCTTGCTTTAATACAAGTTCCTTTTTTTTCTCTCTGCCCAGACTCAACAGAGGAGATTAACTGGTGCCTATCTTCTGTACAGTACATTCCTTCATATGCTTTACTGTTAGGTCATTCATTAGCCATCTCCCGCAAGGAAGGCTTTGAAAATAACTGAATAGATAATGAGACCTAATTCTGCTGCCTGCCCTTTCCTGACACATTCTAGCACACAGTATCATGAACCTGCCAAGGGGGAAAGAATCACGATAAAACCGTTGCAGACTAGGAATTAACTGCACATTTCTTTAACATTTACCCAAATTATCGCACAGAGATTAACTGCTTAATCTTCCAAACATTTTTATGGGATTCGGGAAGGCCTGGAATTATCACTTCCACATGACAGAAGAAACTGGAATGTGCCTTTTCCCAGCCGGTTATGAGCACGGCTAGGAAACTCTCCAATGTGACCTAAAGGGTCCTTCTTGTCTTCAAGTTGAAAGTCCAGAAAAGTCTCAAGAAAATCTGAGAGCCTCAGCCACCAACAAGAACTTGTTCCCAGTCTCCCTGCCATTCTAATGCTTCCCTGGGCCTCCCGATTCATCCACGCACGGCACCCAGACCTCTCAACCTAAAATTGCCTTTCTCCAGAGGAGAGCCTTGCAGGAACTCCTCAGGCCACCAAGGTGGTTCATGACAATAACTTTCTCAAAATTTTCCATTAGGCATCAGCTGCTCCTTAAGTTAAAGTGAAGAGAAAGGTCATCATCTTTCTTGCTGCTTAAACTGGAGCATGACTCAGAAGAACAAACAGGGAAGAGATGCCGTTAATCCCCACATTATTTTTTAACACCCCACGTGGTCCCTCTGGCCCCAGACAAGAAGATCCTGGACTAAAGAGAGTCTGTCTTTCCTCATGTAACTGTTTACTTTTACACAGATCTCCGAAGCTCCCAGGACGTGCAGGTGGCTACAGAAAAAGCCTCACGTTCCTTTTTCCCCATGCTGCAGAGAAATGTACTAGGCAAGACTGGCTTCCTCGGTGTCAGGGAAGCAGAAGGCCAAACTCATGTTAGAGCAGAAAGCAAGGAGCCAAGAGTATGGGCAGACTTTCTCATGAAGGCCATCAGAAAAGGTGCTGGGGACAGAGTGGGGATGAAAAGTCCCTATTGGCAGGCAACACTCCCTCCCAGGCCCAAGAGCATCTGTGAAATTCCGTCAGCACCCTTGTCTCCTGGGAGAAGACCACAAATTGCACAATGATGCCTTAACAAGACAGTGGGGGTTTGTTCATTGGAGGGCTGGAGATTGCGGAAGTTTCTAGGTGTGCCAGCTGACTCCCCCATTCCCAGTGGGTTCATGCCCTGTGGAGGAATGTGTGAACTGGAGCAAGCAAGGAGAGGGAGCAGCAGCCTGGTCTTCTCTCCGCCGTCCACTCAGTGGTCTGGAAGATTTCATGCCTTACTTTCCCTCCCCGGCCTACTGGACTCGCACACCTTCCCACACACACTCAGAACTTTGCTGCCCTTAGAATGCACATCTCACAATCTTGACCTAGAGCCCTAAGGTTTTTAGCTAAGTGTTTTTTGGGGTCTAATGTCAAAATAGGTCAATAGAGTCTCGGCTTTGGTGCTGTGGCAATTCTGAGAGTAAAAGCTTGGTTTTAAAAAAGAACAAAGAAATGGGGTACCTGGGTGGCTCAGTGGGTTAAAGCCTCTGCCTTCGGCTCGGGTCTTGGGATCGAGCCCGGCATCAGGCTCTCTGCTTGGCGGGGAGCCTGCTTCCCCCTCTCTCTCTGCCTGCCTCTCTGCCAGCTTGTGATCTCTGTCTGTCAAATAAATAAATAAAATCTTAAAAAAAAAAAAAAAGAACAAAGGAAAAAAAAAAGGTTGATACCTGTTCAGCTACATTTTGGGTGAGTACGGGTAAAGCTACTTTTATACTGTTAAGGATAGGGAAGGCCCTACCCATTTTATCCCCAGATTCCTGATCATACAGTGTCCTACTGGCAACTTCTAAAACATAGTGTGAACTCTCTTTTCTTGGTTTTAAGGCTAGAATTTCGGAAATGATTTCAAATTTGATGTCCCCATTCTCGTTTTCTGTAGGCCCTGACAAGCCGGTTGTCCATGACCAAGCTTGCTAGTGCACATTTTAAGCTGAAGTAATCCCATCACTAGCCATGAGATCTCTCGATTCATTTCAAAGAGCAAGTCTCCCAGCACCCAGCCTGCAGGAAACCTCTAGATTACAGGACGGCCGGTTTTCCTCTGCTATGCCTGGCATCATGATTTCTCTGACATTCCCCATGTGGAAATGTATCCATTCTGGTGGAATGCCTCCCGGCTCTTGCCAAGTGGCTCAAATGACATTTGCTACTAAAGGGCAGATTAACTTCTTATTTTTCCATCCAGCCAATAATGTAATTTTGTATTATTCATTTGTTATTATTAATCCCTTAACAATAACGGATTGTGGAACACACTCATAATTCTGCTCTCCTGCAACCAACTGGCCAGTTCGTCTTCTGTCTCAAATACTTGCATTCACATTCCTCATTTGCCGCAAGCTCTCACCATCTCAGTTGCCGTGGGAATCATCGGGCCATTCAGGCAAAATCTCACTTGTGTCTGAGTTATGCAGGTTAATTTAGGGAAAGACTAGAATTCTACCTAGATATTGTCTCCACATTCTGTTTTACTTTGGAGACCTGTCCTTTATTTTTATTTTTTTAAAGATTTTATTTATTTGACAGAGACAGACACAGCAAGAGAGGGAACACAAGCAGGGTGAGTGGGAGTGGGAGAAGCAGGCTTCTCGCCCAGCAGGGGCCCGATGTGGGGGTGGATCCCAGGACCCTGGGATCATTACCTGAGCCTAAGCAGACACGTAATGACTGAGCCACCCAGGTGCCCCATGGAGACCTGTCTTTTTAGATAGAACTGGAGTCTCACACATCCTCACGTGGATAACCTGCCCCAAAGTGGTCATGTGAAGTTGGAAAGGGATTAGATTTTTTGTTTTTTTCCCTTCACTTATGTCTCAGTTTCTATCCTATTTTAAGAAAGATGGAAGCTACACATCTTCTTTAATGCCCATTTAATGCCCAAAAGGAAAAAAGAAGAAGTTGATGACCAAACTTTAAAAAAAAATATTTTAAAGAGAGAGAGAGAAAGAGCAAGCATGAGCTGGAGGGAGGGGCAAAGGGAGGGAGAGAGAGAGAGAGAGAGAATCTCAAGCAGAGCTCAGAGACTGACTCGGGGCTCGATCTCACAACCCTGAGATTATGACCTGAGCTGAAATTAAGAGTCGGATGTATAAACCACTGAGCCACCCAGGCGCCCCAATGACCAAACATTTTTAATCATTTCTGTCTCAGACCATTCCTTCTAGGTCTACCCAGAGAGGATAGAGACTGTGTTGATTCTGTCTGTGAAAGAGTAAGACAAGTGAGTTTCAATAACGCACAGCTTTTCAATCTATTAAGGAGGAAGCGATGTGGTTATCATACTTAAATGACAGAATTGGCAGGAGCTGACATTCAAATGACACAGGATGGAAAAGAGGAGAGGTTGGCGGTGGCAGTGCTGAAACGATGACTTATTAGACAGTTTCACCCCCTCACAGCATATGTCATGTTTCTGCTGGTATTGCTACCCATTTCCATTACATTCTGCTTCTCAAACCAGAACACACACACCTCTTCCATCCCAGCAAATATGGAGCCAAGTACCCAGTTCCAGTAGCCAGGAGAAATAAGCCCATTTTCTTGGAATATGAATTTTTCCCCAAAGATTTGGGGGTCAGGACATATGAAACAATTTTTTTTTTTTAAGACTATTCATTTATTTGAGGGAGAGAGGAGAGAAAGCATGAACGGGGGAGCGGGAGGGGGAGGGACAGAGGCAGAAGCAGACTCCCTACCACTGAGCAGGGAGCCCAACGCCAACTGGATCCTGGGATCCCAGGATCACAACCTGGGCTGAAGGCAGATGCTTAACCAACTGAGCCACCTAGCCACCCCTATATAAAACAATTTAACTAGTAATTTAATTTTATATTAAAATAGCAGTATATCATGGAGTAGAGTACAATATTCCAATTTTTTTTACATAAAAGGGGAGAGAGTGCAACAAACTTTGCTAACTTTGGTGAGTGCTTTGCTAAATGCTGGATTTCCAGGGAGCTGTATTTCCTCGCTCCTGCAGGGAGGGTACCCGGACAGAATCATCTGGGCAGCATAGCCTGCTGTATCTAAGAAAGAACAGACCACCTGCCACATTAGGAGCCCCAGGCTGGCCTGCAGCAGACGCTGTGCTGGAAAGGGCTGACCCAGGCACGCTGCTGCAGAGGCTGGTAGTACACGGCCTGGGCCCAAATGAGCCTTTCCATTCCTGTCACTGTAAATAAACCCCCACTGTCCACCCACTGCTATTCCTTCTCACTTGTCGATAGTTAGGAGGCCATTAGTAAAAACAAGAATCTGCTCTTTCCCCATCTGCATATTGGACAAGTCCTGTACTATTTAGCTCATGAGGCCTGATAAGCCACCAGCACAATCTGCCCATTGACGGCTGGCCTTCTTTCCAGTCCCAAGTACCAGAGTCTCCTGGCTGAGACTCTTAGCCTGCATGTCTCTAGCTGTCCCCAATTGAATGCTTTTCAGCCACACCTGCATGGCACTTGTAAGAGAAGAGAAAGGGCTCCCTTTGAGCTAATTCACACTCCTGGCCCTCACACTTGTTCCACTCTTGTGTGTCCTGGGGAATCTCTAATTTGAGGCCTAAACATGTTTAAAGAATGCTGTTTTCATGCACCTACAATGCACTGTTTATTTTGACCCATACTCTTAGGAATATGCTGGGCACTTCCCTTGTACTTTTCTTTCCCACAGAAGGCAGCCTGGCAGTGATAACAGGGCTCTGCTTCCTCGTCCTTCTTTCAGATGGCTCTGAGGTCAGCTATGGCCGTGTCTGGGCCTTCAGGGAGTGCCTGTAATAGTCTCGGGGTTTAGCATCTTAAATCTCTCTCTGGATTTTGTTCTCCCTTTGTGGATTTTCATACAGAAACTTCCTTGGGACATGAATAGCTCACTGCTATAGTCCCTATGAGGGGTTAACACATTTGAAAATTATTACCACGATGACTAATTTGCCCAAAAGGAAAAAACCTGCCGAAGTCCGATGCCAATTTCTAATACAGTGAAGTTTACAAAGAATTAATCTCAATACTGTTGCTACTAGAAATTCTTTTGTGAAGGAAACTGACTGCTAAGTTCCATAAGGTTAGGGACTAGATCTCTTTTGCTCCTCTTTGAATACCAGCTCAGTGATGTGCACATAATAGGTGCTCAATAAACATTCATTGAAAGAAAATGATTGCATATAAAACATACTGATGTTTAGATAGACTTAATATAGCACCTGAAAAGACAAAGCAGAGCAAAGGAAAAACCAAATGGTTACGCAGAAGGAAATGGAAGCAACTGGCTTTTAAGAGGTGAGAGAAAGGGAAGTGAGAGTGTGGAACAATGTTTCAGGAAGCAGGAGCAGAAATACTGAAGCTCACGGGTGTATTAAAGACAGTTCTGGGTGCCCGGCTGGTTTAGCCAGTGGAGTGTGCAGCTCTTGATCTCCGGGTTGTGAGTTTGAGCCCCACATTGGGTGTAGAGTTACTTAAAAATAAAAAAAAAATCTTAAAAGAAAGAAAGTCAGCTTTAAGTTATGTTTCAGGATTATAAAGTCTCTCCATCTACTCATATTTACATAAAGTCTGCTATACATACAGAGGTCTTGGGTAAAGGTTCTTAGTTTTTTTACCTGTGCCTTGGCAAGCAGTGAACAGTGCTGAGTGTCATGTGTGGGAAAGAACCAAGTGAGCAAGGACCGCACACAGAGACGGTCAGATGATCTAGACACCAGCTCCCCGGAAACAGGTATCAAGAGGCAGAGATGCCAACTCCTCCTTCGTCCCCTTCCTCTAATTCCAGAAAAGCTTGGATTTGTTGAGTGAACCTGTGCACATGAGGGATGGGTCTCATTTGGATCTCCACTGACATCTATCATGATAAAGAACAACCACTGGGCTACCTATTTCATTGGTACTACATATTGTCCATCACCTGTTTTTTCTTTCAGCCCTTCCGATTATCTTCCTCTCCCAGTCTTTACAATGTGCTGAATAATTTTCACTATTTTGAAATATGAGAGAAATTTTCTACTAAGAAGAGGAAAAGAAGGAACAAAATGAGAAATATGTTTATTCCCATTATGTCTCAGAGATGCTTGGGCAAGAGATTATCACCCATGAGATCTATTATTGCCCTTGGGAAGAACCAGCTTAGTAGAGGTAGAACGGCTTTTGGAAAATGCTTGTTAATCTTGAAACCAAAGTAATAATTAATCAGTGTGAATCCGAAGTATTAGTAATGAAATATAAAAAATAATGATAAAATCTAAAACTCCAAATGAGATTTCTTGAAAAAATCTTTCATGTCACCAAGGAAATATGCCTTTCCATCTCTAACCATCTCAACCACCATGATGGATTAGCGAGATTAAAACAATAACTCTGTCTCTATCACTGACTATGATAACAGGTGTCCTTTACCCTATTTCTTTATTCAAACTTAAAAGAAATAAATCTGATTAAATTTGAACTTGTAGGAAACTTGCATACAAAAAGATGGCTTAATGTTAATGGTCTCTGAAATTATTTGGGGCTTTTTCCCAAATTCTCCAAAGATTTCTCCTAGAACAATATTCTGGGAGATGAATGAGGGAGGGAAGACCCTTGGCATAAGAGTAATTCACACTAGAATATTACAATCTGTGATTTCTGCTATTTGTGAGAAACTCTGGAGTTCTATAATGCATAGAAATTTGTCATTTTGTCATCTTAATGTGGCTTTGTTTCTCTCTACTGCTCTGGTACTCAATAGCTTTCTAGAAGCGATAAACTCTTTATCTCTGAAAAATGACCAATGTGTTTACTGAAGATCAAAAAGGTGGTTAATTCACAATGTGAAGGAACAGATTTTGTTTGAAGTATGATTCTAGAAAAACCTGAGTTTCCCAAAATGGCAGCCTTTTCAAATACTAAGTTGTCTGCTGGTGCTGAATGCAAGACATTAAGATTCAGAAAGAATAATTTTCATTAACAGTTCTTAGCTCACACTTTACCATAGAGGCAGAGTAAAGAAGTGACATTATGCTCAGGTTCTATCTCCCATTCACCCAGTAACCAGCTGTGTAAATTTGGGACAGTTACTTCACCTCTCTGGTCATTGTTATTACCATTTTATCACGACCATCATTTACTGAGCCTTTAACTATGAGTTAGGCATTGTGCTAAGCTTTTTACTGGATTATCTCATTTAATGCTTGCTGTCACCTGATACAGTGTGCACTCTTATTATCTGTAGAAACCAATTATACCGGATAGTAACAGTTAACAGTTATTGAATGCTTATCATGGGGGATATTTCACGAAGTGCTTTATAAGTGTCATTTAATATAATCTTCATAATCCTCATAGCAACGAGCTGGGTTCTATTAAACTTTTATTTAACAGATAGGAAGTTGTAGCTTAGAGAAGTTCATTAATTTGTCCAAGAGGACACAGCAAATAAGAGATGAAACAGGATTTTGAGTTAAAAATTCTCTGACTCTGGAGCTCAAGATTTTAAGCACTAGGTTCTATAAGGTATATAGAGAAATGAATCATCCTGAAAAACACACATCTGTGCACAGATGTTGAATCCTTTACATTTACATAAGTACCAAGTGCTGGCAAAATCCTGTCATTTAGTCATTACGTCACAAAGATGGTATTTCCCATGGGGAGGGCCAGTCCTTCAGGACATTTCGTCTATAGTAATCTTCATGGATCTAGACTCACTTTGTATCACTTCCTAAATGTGGCCAACAGCAAACACTGAAAGGACAATTGGTCGAGGTTCAGGTGGTAGAAATACTATGGAGTCAGAGGTCATCTCTGTATGACTCTAGGTGGCCCATAAGAGACTGAATCTGTGTTCTGGCCACATTAGCACTGCACTTCATCCAAAGAAACCAACTGCCTCATCAAATCCCAAGTGTTATCCTGACCAATTTCATTTTTTATATCCTAGTAAACAGATGGCAAGAATCTGAGTTTTTGACAATTGAGCAAACTTTCTTTTTACCTTTGTTGGCTTGCAAGAAGAAAGGAATAGAAAATAAAAATTCACTGGGACAAGCAGAAGGTAGATTTCTAATGCAGATTAAATAAACTCTCCACACACACAAAGGAACTAACAGAACAGCAGAGACAAGGGTGATCAGTGATTTGTCTATTACGAGAGCAGAATGGGAGATTTGATACTTCATTTTCAAGCATTTTCATTAAAGGATCACAGGTCAACGTTTAGACTTCACAGAAAGCACAGAAAGAAATACAGTCTCTTAGGCTGATTGTAAATCTGAGGAGCAGTTATATCCAAATTACAGTTATTAATGTTATTTCTGTCTCTGGGGGAATGATAAATTACATTCAAGTCCATTATTTAGCTGAGTTATTATGCATTTACGAACTTAATTTGGGGACAGTTTTGATTTTCTTTGGAAGAGAAAAGGCAGACTCATCTTTTGGCTGAAACATGACTATTTTGGGATATAGTCAGATATCATCTTCTAGAGAGAGAGACACTGGCTGAGTGTCACTCTTGTCCTCCATGGGTGGTACAGATGAAACAAGGAGGCATATGCAGGGCATTTGTTCTCAGCTCAGTTTCATAATGATACTCTTTCTTTATCTGACATTCACTAAAAATAACATTTGAATGAAGGAATTGGGTCACCTGGTGACATTTTTGGTAGTAGCAGTATATATATGGGAGGTGGGGGGTGGGGATGCCTTGATGCTTTCATGCAGAACAGCACACGTTCAGTGTTGGGTTTGTAGAAGGCATTTCCAAAGAAAGCTACGAAATTCCACAGTTGTGCCTCTTCAAAGCACAGGGAAAAAGGGCTACATTTCTGCTGCAACTTGGGGGCACTCCCTCATGGAGGCAGGAGCTGAAGTAGATAAACAAAACTTACAAGTCTCATTACGATCCTGCAATTCTGTATCTTTTCCCATGTGATACACTGGTCCTAAAAAGTAAGCAATCATTTCCTCTCTCTTAATATGCTAGTTTCATTTTCCAAGTATGGAAAATAGAAGCTGCAGATCATTTTAGTGTCAGATGGCTGAACTGAAATTTGGCGCCTTTAAAGACATGAGACACTCATAGCCTTATTTTTGATTCCAGGACTTTCAGGAAACTTGGCACATAGTAGAGTTCAACGGAGATGATTATCATGAATGAGGGATAATAGTCTGAAACTTCTTACAACCTCTCTGATGCATCCTCTGCTGCTTTCGCTTTCACTCATTCAGCTCAGTCACTCAGGTCCCTGACCAATACTTAGACATACCAAGTACCTACCTCCTTCTGCATTTCCTGTACTCTTTGCCCAGAATACTTCCCCCATGTATTTGTGTGACTGGATCCTCCACCTTCTAAGAATTCCACCTTATCAGTGAGGACTTCTGTCATTTCTTCCACCACCTCCCCATTCCCCACATTTTTCCATTCTGCTTACCAGAAGCTGATATAGTGTACAAAGTGTATACATTATATTTATATAACTTATTTGTCATCTTGAACCCCCATGTGCATGTGACCCCATAGGAGCAGAAGCTTTGTTCATTGCTGGTTCCTCAGAGATAAAAACACTGATTGAGTGAATGAACAGATTTTTCAATTAGCACTCCTCTAGATGATAGGAACAGACACTTGTTCAAGCCATCTCAAGAAAAGGGGCTTTCCCTTAATAAGAAGGAATCTCACAGAAATCTAAGAACAGGAGTGTTCGGGTTTCTTGGTAGGGCAGGTATCCTAGGGGCAAGAACTAGAGGGAGCCACCATGACTTCAATGGCACTCCATCTTTACCACACTTCACTCCTGCTCTCCCACATTCCAGATGCCCTCAAAATGTCTAAGAGCACAATGCTGAAGGCTCTAGTTTTGAGCTTACTGCTCACTTCCATCAGCTCTGTTTCAGGTGACTCACAGAGGAATGTGATGGTCTCAAGTCATCCTTTCAAGCCAGGCCAACAGTTCCTGAGTCTCTGCCTTTTGGACCAGTTGGGGCAGTGTCCTTCCCAGGTCTGCTCACCTATGATGTGACAAAGGCATGCTATGTGATCTTGGGTGATCTGCTGCCTATTCAGTAGAAGTCACTTAAGATGTGTGATTAATCCCTCTACACAACCTCTTTAAGTATCCTCTTGAGTCCAGAATTTCTTTTCCTTTCTGGTCTCAAGATTTTTCTATTAAGAACCCTAACTAAGTTAAGGAGACCTGAGGTCCAGCATGAACCCTGATGCTCTACCTGGGGGATTACTGCCCTCCACATTCTGCTGAGGGCAGGCAGCCATGAGTGATGGGGAAATGACACTTACAGAAGCCCAGGAATGTATTCAGCCAGGCAGGTCTTGTCATTCCTCTGCTCAGGGGCTATCCATCTCATGCAGAGGGAAAGCCAAAGTTCTCACAACGGTCTACAACTCTGCCTGCTCTGACTACCCCCATTACCTTTTACCACCTCTCCTATTCCCCTTGCTCACTCTGCTCCAGCTACAGGACCGTTTGCTGTCCTTAAGTGCACCACTAGGCTCCTGCCTAAAGGCCTTTGTTCTATCTTTGCCTTCCACCTGGATGCTTTTCTTCTATATACCCCGATGGCACACTCCCTCATGTCCTTCAACTCTTTCCTCAAATCTTACTTCCCAGTGACATCTATCCTGGGCACCCGGCTCATCACTACTGTCTAAAAAGAGAACTTCACCCTTCCAACACTCCCAATCCCCCTTACCTTTACTGTTAACTTATTGGTTCTATTTTGATTCATTTCAATTCCACTAGAATGTGAGATTCGTGAAGGCAGGAACTTCTGTCCTTTTCGTTCAGTGATGTATTTTAAGCATCTAGCTTAGTAAAATATAAAATATGTTGTCAATAAATAATCTTTTTAAAAAAAGATGTACTCATTCATTTGAGAGAGAGAGAAAGAGAGAGAGAGAGAGAGAGCACGCGCTACGGAGCACATGTGTGCTTGCAAGATGGAGATGGGGGCAGAGGGAAAGAATCCCAAACAGACTGCTGAGTCTGGGGTGGGGCAGGGCTCTATCCTATGACCCTGAGACCCTGATTGGGCTGAAATCTAGAGTCATACACCCAACCCACTGAGCCACCCAGGTGCTCTGAGCCAATATAATAATCTAGTATTTCCTAATCCAATAGTCTCTCCCTCAGTTTCAGAATCTATCTCTTACTGAATCTGCCTGGAATCTGACCACATCCTTGAAGACTCTGTGCCAGTATGTTAGAATTTATAAAGAAAACTGTGGGAGAAACTGCCCTCTCCCCAGGGGAATCTGAGGGAGCACAAACCATACCCCAACTTCAGCTGTGTGCTCCGGGCTAAGAATGACCTCACTGAAGGCAGATAATCCAGCATCAGACTGTTCAAACTCTTGTTTTTTCCCTTTCCTTCCTTTGTTTTTGCATCATAATTATTGGCAAAATCTGCCTAACTTGAGCATAGGGGTGGGGGGAGACATAAACCTTAATAGCACTGGTTTTCCAGCTTGCATAAAAGATCTGGCAGGAAAAGAGTTTGAAATATTGGCAAGAATTAGTGATAGAGTTGGTGTATTGAGTTATCCCAATTACCTCAGATAATGGTATAATTATATCATCACCTCTGAGGAGGATGAAAGGAGAATATGAAAAGGCTATGATCTGCTCAGTTTCTGTACCCTGCCTACACACCACAGGCACATTCTGCATATCAAACCCTGGGAAGAAAGCTGTTCAACTCACAGATACCCAGTTCCCAGCTGTTGCATATTGAGGAATCCTGTCAAGGTCCCCAAGGCTCCATCTCTTTGGCCCACATTCCAAGAGAGATGATTGTGGTCAGAGTCATCATAAAGTTTAAGTATATATGAATCATAAGTAATGATGAATAACCACATTATAAATTTTGCAAGGCTTATTTCACAGGGATGAGATGTATACCTAAAGATATTGGCAATGAAGCCTTCCTCTGCCCTTTTAAGGCCTCAGGGTACTTAGGAATAAATAAAGAAAGGAAATACCCTGAAGAATTTTTTGAGGAAAGTCCTTGACCAGCCACACAGCCTGAGGCACTCCTGGTGTCGGCTCCCAGTGTGATGCCCGGATTCTAGCTTTACCTTCCAGGAGTGTTATTTCGATTATCAAATCGATATCTCAAAGAAAGGGGTGGGATGAGGAACATTGTCATGGGAGACCAGAGTATAGACTACATCTCTGAGCTCTTATTTAGAACTGGGAGGTGTGAGGTAAAGTTTCAACTCTTCTCTTGAACATAGAGCTATTTGCGGATGTAGAATAGACATTTACAATTTTTTTTCCATCTATCAATTTTGTGGGTATGCTTAAAAAAAAAAAAAAAAAAAAAAAGAATCCCAAACTTGCTTCTCTCTGCTGCTGCCCAGTCAGAAAGTAAGGGATAAAATAAATGAAATCCGTATGCTTTATAATGACCCCTCGGGTAAAGCCACCTGTCCCCTCACCCTGGGCCAGTGAAATCTATTTGCAAAGCTGATTTAAGATGAAAAGTGTAATGTAGTGAACAAGCTGTACCCTTCTGCCCTGGCGAATGTTTTCTGAGTGAATTTTGACCAGCCTCAAAATTCTTCACAAATACAAGAGGAAAAGGCATTAGGCTTCTAAATGGCCTGGATCAGGTTTCCATAGTAGCTTGGTTAGACAACAGACCTTTTCCCAAGAGTTATGCAGATCTTGTCAATAATGCTGGTGCAAAAACAAGAAAGCCAACAATGGGGTCTTGTTCATTTTAAGCTGAGTCATGAAAATCATGCACTAAAACCATCCTTGGAGAAAGACCTGATTGGTAAAGCTAATAGCCAACTTGGAAGGAATTTTTGAAAGGAAATGTTACCCTCTGTATCCTGAGAGGCATTCAAAGCAAGGAGAGATTGAAGAAAAATAATTTGACATTGCTCTTCTCAACCTCATAAAACATTTTTAAAACTAACTCATTATCATAATTTATAGCAGGAACTAGTCTCTTAAGTCTCAATGGACAGTCTGTCTGACATCATAGTCCCATTTGTATGATTCATTTTTTAAAAAAGCAATCTTGCCAGACCATTAAAAAGTAAAACAATTAATTACTTTTATGATAGTTGGTTGCCTTCTGGCCCCTAGTTTTTCTCTTCAAGGGGAACACTATCACTCATGCAGTCTTGCCTGATATTTCTGCCAATGCATGTCAGACTACTGCCTGCACATTACCCATCCAAAACATGCAAAATGAGGCCTTATTTCACTGACCATTGCAAATTTAATACTATTCCTGTCTGTTTTGCTTACAGTTCTGTCTTCTACTCCAGGATCCCTTTACAGCAAAGCAATTATTCAACCTGACCCGCACTGCCGTGACACCAAATGTCACCATTTATCCCAACAAATAGGAGAGCATTAGTTAAGGACAGAGCTGTTTTCACTGGTGCTGTCTCAAAGAGGACAGTGAGAAGGCTGTGGTGATGCAGAGCAAAGATCAGGAAATAACTGTATGCCTTCTGAGACTGAAGGAATTCTGAAGATTCTCATCTTCATCCACTTCCAAAGAAAAGTCAAATGCCATCTAAGTCCAAGAGAACCTGGCTTTTATGTCTCTCCCCCTTCCTTCTCACTTCGCAATCTTCACAATTACAGAAAAAGCTCTCACTAGATTCTCTATTGCTTACTATAATCATTATGGCTGCAATTGCTGGGCGGATTTGCAGTCTCTGATGTTTTACCACAATGAAGATATTAAATCCGCTCATAAACATGGTCTCATTAATTCCCATGATAATACTCTGATATGAAACTAGGATCAAGACCTTTAATACCCATTCTCTTTACAGACAAGGAGAGAGAACAAGGTGCTGGGAGGCCACAAGAGAATTCACTAAGGTGGAATTAAAAGCTAGAGTTCTGATTCTCAATTAGGGCTAGTGCTACTATAAATGATTCCACATTTTAGAGGCACAAAATAAACAAAATGTAAAAAACAAATAAATGAGGATCACGAGGATGGGGTGAAAATAAAAATAATTCCATCAAGCTTTTTTTTAAAGATTTTATTTATTTATTTGACAGATAGAGATCACAAGCAGGCAGAGAGGCAGGCAGAGAGAGAGGAGGAAGCAGGCTCCCCGCTGAGCAGAGACCCTGATGCAGGGCTCGATTCCAGGACCCTGGGATCATGACCTGAGCCGAAGGCAGAGGCTTTAACTCACTGAGCCACCAGGTGCCCCTCCATAGAGTTTTAATAGCATTTCTGTAACTTGTGACTGTAACTCTTTGCCTAGAGAAGAATATATAAAACAAAAGGAGAATACGGCAAGAGATTGGAACCTTGATACCACACAAAGAACTAGATGGTTTATCCCTTGACATAGAATGCGGTAGAGAAGAAACCATTAGTGACCAAAGGAAACACAGGGCAAGGTTTAAGCTACTGGTTTATTTTTAAAGACTGTGTGGTATGAACTACAAGGGAAATTTTTGAGGCATGTGAAGACCACCCATGCACTGGGTGCGCATTCAAATATAGTTTTTCCTTTGAGATGAACCCTAAATTTCATCTCCTCCGTGAAGTCGTCTTAGATTGCTATAGCTCAGAGTAATTTTTTTTTTTTTAAGATTTTATTTATTTATTTGACAGACAGAGATCTCAAGGAGGCAGAGAGGCAGGCAGAGAGAGAGAGAGGGAAGCAGGCTCCCCACTAAGCGGAGAGCCCGATGTGGGACTCTATCCCAGGACCCTGAGATCATGACCTGAGCCGAAGGCAGAGGCTTAACCACTGAGCCACCCAGGCGCCCAGCTCAGAGTAATTTCTATCTTGGCTGACCTCCTACAGCACTTTCATCTAAACCATGGATCTAGTTAGAGTATGTGTCATTGTAAGGGGGGAAAAAAAAACAACCACTAAAACCATCTCGAGAAAAAAGAGAGCTCTACAAAGTATACAAGGGGACTATTATATAAATTAAATTTTAGAATCACAAAAGAGGACTTAGAAAATTTTTGGATGGGAATCTATTTGTCTCTCAGCCTTGGAATATTTCTATTTCTCTCTCTTCCATCTCTCTGAAAACTGTTCACCAATGGTTCTTACTTCTCCAGATCCAAAACTTGGCCATGACTGTGATTTGCCTTAGTGCCACCAAACTTACCAAACATCCACTATGATCTGAACTGTAATTTCTGAGTCTCCCCCCTTTTTTTTTAGATTTTATTTATTTGACAGACAGAGATCACAAGTAGGTGAAGAGGCAGGCAGAGAGAGAGAGGAAGAAGCAGGTTCCCTGCTGAGCAGAGAGCCCGATGTGGGGTTCGATCCCAGGACCCTGGGATCATGACCTGAGCCAAAGGCAGAGGCTTTAACCCACTGAGCCACCCAGGCACCCCAATCTCTGAGTCTCTTAATTCTGATTCTCAGAGGGAAATGTCACTGTCTAAACCCTATCTATAGATTGGGGTACCCTTTATGTCAGATGTCCAATCCTGGTCCAGTTTTTGTGACTTGGGTATGGGGACGGCTCATGTGTGAGGCAGAGGTTCTTTTGCAGCTAGAAGGGAAAGTTAAGTCAGGCTCATCTCATTTATTGTTTCAACAAGTCTTAGCATGTGATCGTTTTCTCCCTTGCCTTCATATTTAACTAGTTTTGTATTATGGGACTTGCTTTTCCTGGTACAGTAAAAGCTTCTTGACATTAGGACTTTCCTTTATTTTCCTTCTGCCTCTTTCAGGACCTTGAAAACCATCAAAATACTGGTCGAACTGATTCTATCATTCTTTAGTAGATACTAAGCACAAAATGTAAATACTTCTTAGCTACTTGAAAAGTGAAATAATAATAGTATATTTTCTGATTGCAATATCTGTTAAACATTAAGAAGATAGAGTATTGCCATATTTGTCTTTATAGAAGCTTGACCACCTCATTGGCAACCATCACATGCAAGCATTTGTTCTTTACTATATTTCAAAATGGTTTTAAGATGATGTATTCAAAGACTTCACTGTCTCACAATGACAGAGTAACTGATACCTGACTTATCTTCCTACTGAAATGAACTATCACAATGAACAAAATACATGAGGCAACTGCTTTCAGGCGAAGAACGGGCAACATAGGACTATAATTCCTGAGAGAAGGGAAGAAGGAGATGAGCTCACAACTGCCTTGGGCACATTTCTGCCATAACAGAGAGATTGAGACAAAGCCAAGTAAACAGATAAGGCAGACATGGTTTTGGGCAGCTGAACAGTTAGAGCTTGTGAGATCAGCTACTAGAGAAGAACCCACACAGAGAAGAGCTTCCAAAAGTCGGTGTGGGGACTCACCATGGATCCTGAGCAAAGGCGGATGGAGCTGCACCACACAGGGCAAGACTCCGTGAGGTCCAGAAGATTGACTGCACCATAGCTGAGATCTTGATGGTGTTACCAGTGGTAATGTCAGAGGTTATACGAACACCAGCAGATACTGGAGTTCTGGTCTGGACTCCAGTTAACACTCAAGAAAGACTGCTTTAGGAATACAGTTCCTACTTTGGTAATGAGAACCTTGGGCATAAGAACCATATCACAAAGTCAAGGCTACCACAAGGACTAACCTCAAAACCAAAATAAGTCTATCCTACTGAAGAACAGAACTGAGCCCAACAGAACCGAAAAGAATCTACCCAAGATTTAATTTCCCACAAAAACAAAACTCAACACTCTTTAAACTCAACATTCAATACCTAATCCAGGGTCTCTATAATGAATCATCCATAATGTCCAGACTACAGTAAAAATTTTCTAGGTATGCAAAGAAAAAGATATATATTACCCAAGCCAAAGAAATAAAGAAAAAAACAACAACAGAAATAGCACTCAAGATGTTCCAGATGTTGAAATTATTAGACAAGTACTTTAAAGGAGCTACTATAAATATATTAAAGGATATAAAATAAAGATGGTCAAATGAGCACACAGATGGAAAATCTCAGCAGAGAAATAGAAAATACAGATAAGGGGGCAGCTGGGTGGCTCAGTGGGTTAAGCCTCTGCCTTTGGCTCAGGTCATGGTCCCAGGGTCCTGGGATCAAGCCCCGCATAGGGCTCTCTGCTCAGCGGGGAGCCTGCTTCCCTTCCTCTCTCTCTGCCTGCCTCTCTGCCTACTTGAGATCTCTGTCTGTCAAATAAATAAATAAAATCTTAAAAAAAAAAAGAAAATACAGATAAGAACAAATAAAAACTCTAAAACTGCGAAGTAAAACATATGAAATAAAAATGATTAGTAAACTTGAAGAAAAATAAATAGAAATTATCCAATCTGGAGATGAAAGATAGGTTAAAAAAATGAAAAAATCTCAGTTACCTATGGGACAATCATGTGGTGTAACAATTACAAAGTTTTCTTTAACCCAAAGAAGTAAATAAAGAAAGAACAAAAACCATATAAGGCAACTAGGGGAAAAAATGAAATGGCAAACTTAAAACTAATAATATTAAGTGTAAATGAACTAAATATTCCAATTAAAGGGAGGGATTAAGAAAAGATCCACTGTCTGTAAGAGATATACTGTCTGTAAGAGATTCACTTGAAACATAAAGACAGCATTGGCTTAAAGTGAAAGAATGGAAATGGATACACCATGTAAACAGTAAGCACAAAAAAACTGCCGTGGTTTATGGATACCTTCAAAATAAAGAGTATTATCACAGATAATGGCATTATGGGGAGTTCCGTACAATACGTTCACTGAGGAAGAGAAAACTTGTGGTGGTTTACAGATGGCTCTGAACTGCATGCAGGGACCATCCGAAAGTGGACAGTTGCAGCACCATAGACCCTTCCTGGGATATCACTGAAAGACAGCAGTGAAGGGAAATCCTTGCAGTGGGCCAAACTTCAAGTAGCACACCTTATTGCTCATTTTGCCTGGAAGGACAAATGGTCAGAGGTATGACTGTATTGTAAAATTCATGTGCTATGGCCAACGGTTTGCCTGGATGGGCACTGAATTGAAGTACCATGAATGGAAAATCAATGACAAGGAAATGGGAAGAAGAGGTATATGATAGACTTCTCTGGTTGGGCAAGACAACAATAATATCTGTGTCCCATATGAATGCTCACCAATGAGTGACCTCAGCAGAGGAGGACTTTAATAATCAAGTAGCTAGGATAATGTGTTCTGTGGATACAAGTCAGCTTCTTTCCCCAGACACTCCTACCATTTTCCCATGAATAAAGTGGCCATAGCAGCAATGAAGGAGATTATGCATGGGATCAGCAACATGAACTTCCACTCACCAAGGCCAGTTTGGATACAGTTACAGTGGAGTACCTAATCTGCCAGCAGCAGAAACCAACACTGAGTTCTTGATACGACACCATTCCCTGGCCTGATTGGCCAGCTATCTGGTGGCAAGTTGATTACAATGAACAACAACCATCATGGAAGGGGCACTGCTTTGTTCTCACTGCAATAAATATTCTGGATATGGCTTTGCTTTCCCTGAATGCAATGTTTCGCCGAAACTATCATTCGTAGACTTACAGAATGCCTTATCCATCATCATGGTGTTCCATACAGCTTCCCATTAAGGGACTTACCTCACAGCAATGGGCTATGTGGCAATGGGCCCATGCACATGGATTTCACTAGTTTCACTGTGTCCCTCATCATCCTAAAGCAGCTGCCTTGAAAGAATGGTGGAATGGCCTTTTGAAAACTTAGTCACAGTGCCATCTAGGTGACAATACCTTAAAAGACTGTGGCAATGATACATACAAAACGTCTAAGATGTTATGTATGTTTTGTATCAGCATGCAATATATAGCACTGTTTCTCCCATAGCTAGAATTCATGAATCTCAGAATCAAGGGGTGGAAATAGGAGTAGCACCACTTACTACTACATCTATTGATCCACCAGTAAAATTTTTCCTTTGATCTCTCTGACCTTACACTTTGCTTCTCTTCTGATCTTAGTTCCAAAGGGAGGGATGTGTCCACCAGGAGACACAACAAAGATTCCACTGAAATGGAAGTTATGACTACAGTCCAGCCACTTTGGGCTCATGTCTCTGAGTCAACAAGCAAGAAGAGGGTCCATACTGGCTAGAGTTTTTTTACCCTAATTATCAAGGAGAAACTGGGCTGTTATTATACGGTGTATGTAAGGAACAGTATGTCTGGAATACAGAATCCTTCAGGGTCTCCCTAAGTACTACCAAGCCCTGTAATTAAAGTTAGTGGAAAACTGCAGCAACTCAATTCAAGCCAAACTGCTAAAGGCCCAGACCCTTCGGGAATGATGGTTTGAATCACTCCACCAGGCAAAGAACCAAAACCAGCTGGGATGCTTGCTTTAGGCAAAGGAATATGGAAATACTAGTTTAAATGGTATTAAAAAGTAGTTATAAATACCAGCTATGATCATGTGACCAGTTGCACACATGAAGACTGTAATTGTTATGAGGATTTCTTACTTTGTTATATACATATTTATGCATATATAATCTGATATTTTGATTTTTCCCTCTCTTATCTCCATATCATCCAACATAAGATATATTAATAATAGTTAACTTTACTCACCATATCTAAGTTACAGGGTATCAAGAAGAGGAGTGAACATTACTTAAGCCCTCTTCATCCTCTTCTGAAAAATGGGTCAGTGTGCTTTCGGTTCTATACAGGATAGTTGTGTCATCTTAGGCAAAAGTAGGGCTTTGGTACTGTCTTTATTTGGAGATTAAGTATGACTTCTGGAGATGTGTATGTGTGCCAAACTGTCAAGAGATAGATTGTGATGATCAATTTTATGTCAATTCTACTAGGTAATTGTCCCCAGTTACTCAATCAAGCACTAATCTTAGGTGTTTCTCTGAAGGTATTTTATAGATGTGATTAACATCTACAATCAGCTGACTTTAGTAAAGGAGATTATCCTAAATAATCTGGGTGGGTCTGGCCTAATCAGCTAGAAGACTTTATGAGCAGAACTGAGGTTTCCTTGAAGAAAAAATTCTGCCTGTGTATGAAAGCTTAAACTCCTGCCTGAATGCTTCCAACCTGTTCTTTTTTTTTTTTTTTAAGATTTTATGTATTTTATTTTAGAGAGAGAAAGAACACAACTGGGGAAGAGAAAGGGACTAGCAGGTTCCATGCTGAGCAGAGAGTCCAATCAGGGGCGCCATCTCATGACTCTGAGATCATGACCTGAGCCAAAACCAAGTGTTGGCCATTCAACCAACTGAACCACCCAGGCACCCCTAAATCCCAACCTGTCCTTCTTGATGACCTATCACACAGATTCTGGACTTGACTAGGTACC
Organism: Meles meles; assembly: GCF_922984935.1. Taxonomy (NCBI): domain Eukaryota; kingdom Metazoa; phylum Chordata; class Mammalia; order Carnivora; family Mustelidae; genus Meles; species Meles meles. The sequence goes on along the minus strand of NC_060071.1, from coordinate 85,807,245 downwards.
ACAATTTTATAAGCCAATACCTTGCAATATTGACACACACACACACACACACACACACACACACTCCTATATGTATATAAACATATATTTATCTAACTAGATCTTTTTCTGGTGGAACTCTAATGGATACACTGCTCAACTCCTTTTCTGAATCAAGAACCCTGATACCAATACTTGACAATACCATATAAGAAAAGAAAATTATAAACCAATATTGTTCATGAACTACAGACACAAAAATTCACAATAAAATGCTAACAAATCAAGTGTAGCAATATAAAAATTATTATAATACATCATGACCAAGTGGGGTTATTACCAAATGAAAGTTGGCATAATATTAGAAAATTGATCACTGAAATTTACCACTTTAACAGAATAAAAGAGAAAAGCCATATCACCATCTTAATGGAGCAGCAAAAGCATTTGACACTCATCTCTGGTAAAAATCACCAGTAAATGAGAACTAGAAGGGAACTTTCCAGAGTGTGATAAAGAGCATCTATGAAAACCTACAGCAAATTTATTAGTAGTGAAATACTGTGTTCCCCCTAAGAATGGGAATAAAGCAAGAATACCCATTCTTGGGGCACCCGGATGGCTCAGTGGGTTAAGCCTCTGCCTTCAGCTCAGGTCATGATCTCAGTGTCCTGGGATCGAGCCCCACATCGGGCTCTCTGCTGAGCGGGGAGCCTGCTTCCCTGCTCTCTCTGTGCCTGCCTCTCTGCCTACTTGTGGTCTTTCTCTCTTTCTGTCCGATAAATAAATAAAACCTTAAAAAAAACAAACAAACCATTTTTACCACTTCCAGTCATCATTACACACAGAGGTCATAACCAGTGCAATAAAGCAAGAAAAGTAATTGAAAAGCATAAATATCTATAAGAAGCAGTATAACTCTTTATTTACAGATGGTGTGACTGCTTATGTTGAATGGTTACTCTACCACTTGCTTTGTGGTAATAAGCTTTGTAATCTTGAGCTAATTACTTAGTATAATGAACCTACTGTCCCCATCTGTAAGATGGCGATACTAAGTTATAAGGACAAGATGAATAATACATATAAATTGTTTAGCGCCATGTCAGGCTCAATGAGATGTTAGCATTGATGATAGTGGTAGTAACTTAAAACAATCAAGGAGTTTATCCAGAGTTTTAACTTCTCTATGCCTCCGTTTCCTCATCTGTTAAATGGACAATACTATTCCCTGCCACATAACATATTACAAAACAAATGCATATAAAGTAATTAGAACATTGCCTGACACAAAATAAGTGTCAATAAGTATTATCTACTTTCATTATTATTTAATTATATGTTCCACACTTAGAATAATCCCATATTTTTATATTGTTCTCTGAGAAGCCACCTTAAAAGAAAGTATTTGGGATTCAATCTTCTTGGTGAGAAACGTAGCAGAGCTTCTCTAGAATCCTGAAGTGATATGTAGCCAAATAAATTTAATCAGATTCAATAAGTAGTTACTGAATACCTGTATTCTATACCAGTCACTGCTAGGCACATTTATGTAATTTTAATCTCTTCTAATCCTTATACTAACTTTTGGGTGTGTACTACCTTCAGGCCCATTCTATGGGAAACTGAGACACAGAAAGATCAAATAATTGGCCAAAAGACCCACTGCTAGTAACTGACCAAGTTAAAATACCTTTTCAAAGCCTCCAAGTCCCAGCATTCTGAGAGCTTCTTAGTCATGTACAAGACTAACCTCACCAGATTGTGTTTATTCTTTGTGTACAGATAAAATTAGTTAGTCAAAAGCATTTATTCTAAATGTCCAAATTAACACTGCGAGTTTGTTTCAAATGAATCCAAACTGTTGGGGGGCGGGGGCAGGAAGAGGGAGGGAGAAGGTATCACTCCACTCCGAGTATTTTGGATCAACACCAGTGTTTCTGCCCCAGTCTTCTAGACTCTATGTTATGAGGCAGAGAAATCAGGGCATATAATATATGGAGTCTCACCAAATTCCATGCCAATTCCTGCCAGGAAAAAAAGAAGCAGCAGCTAAAAATGTAACCTATGCTGGATCCTTACACAAAGTCAACCTTCATTACGTACTTACTGCTACATGTTGGTCTAGAAGAAATATTTCATTAACTACACTCTTGCTGTAGATTTTATCTAGTTGCCATAGAAACTTTGGAGGAAAAGCTTGTTTTTAACCCTTGGACTAGGTTTGCCACCCAGTTTCATAGCTCTATTTAAAGAGCCCCCTTGTTATTTTAAACTCTTCCCCTTCTGCTTGCCTGTTTTCTCCTGTGAGCAAGCTGGACAGGACCTGTTCATGACCTTCAAACTACCACTTACTGTGATTTCGAAGGCACAATTTCTGAGAGGAGATAGCAACAACCATGGTGCTTTTCTGTGTTCATCTGCAACATGGTCTCCAGTCACAAAGGAATTTTTTAAAGCTGAAGTTTCACTTCATCGCAAATAAAAATGAACTGTCTTATTTCTACCACTGTGGCCAAGCAAGCTCCCCACCCAGGCCAAGTCCTCACAAAAGGCATCATGAGTCACACCCAACTCCCCAGACAGCCTCTAAATTGGAAGTGGACGGTTTCTAGGTGCCCGAGTCCTTCAGTCCCCCTATATGCCCCTGCTCACTACTCCTGGGCTTTCCAAATACATCACCAGAGTTGTTTATCTGCACAGCTTTCACTTCCCCAAGGGACATATATGTGTATCTCAGAACAGAAAATCTAGGCTCAGTTTACAGTCTGTGGGCTCCCAGGATGTGAATTCATGCCTGTCACCATGCTGGATGACATCTTTCCAACACTGTCTCTTTGTTCTCCTCTGAGAGCTCATTTGGGGCATATGGAAGTTCTCATCTGGTTACAATTCATTTTGTTCCACAGGAGAGAGGTGGGTGTTGGACAATGGGTTGTACTTAGTGGAGTCAGTCCGGGCCTGGCCTTGCTCTGGTTTGGAAGGAAGGCTGAGGGTCGGATGTTGGGCATTTGGGGATGTTAGAAAATATAGCCTGTGGAAGATAGAAGATTGTTTCCAACCTCTTTGAATTTTGGTCATAGGTGGAGGTGTGGTTGGCTACCATGGCTGAGAACAATTTCAGATAAAAAACATACTGCTTTTGCCAAAGCAAATACAGTCTCCCAAAGACGAAGTGGGGGTAGGGAGGGGCCTCATTTGTGTCCAGATCATGACTGCCACTCCATGGACTTAGCCTCTTTAAAAAAAAAAAAAAAAAAAAAAAAAAAGATTTTATTTATTTATTTGACAGAGATCACAAGTAGGCAGAGAGAGAATGAGGAGGAAGCAGGCTCCCCACTGAGCAAAGAGCCTGATGCAGGGCTTGATCCCAGGACTCTGGGATCATGACCTGAGCTGAAGGCATGACCTGAGCTGAAGGCAGAGGCTTTAACCCACTGAGCCACCCAGGCGCCCCTGGACTTAGCCTCTTAAGGTGAAGACAAAAACTGAGTGCTGCGGTCTACCAAGGAGCTTGAAACTAGCAGGTAATCCCACCTTGCAGGAGGGGCACCCACTCATAACACCTTGTCTTAGAGCTCTCATGGTTATGGAGCCCCAGAGAATGGCCTAGATGACTCCTACAAGCAAAGGGAAAAAGAAAGATTCATTGCAACCTGTTCTGTTCTTGTGATTACTAACAAGTGAGATAAGCCAGCTCATCAGTGAAACACTCCCTGGAGATGAAAGGGCTTGAGGGTTGCCAAGACAGGCAGTCCTTCCCTGGTAGGAAGTCCAAAGGTAACCAGTACTGCTGGGTGGGTGTCTATACCCGGCTCGAGGCTGACAAATATGCCGGCGAGCCCTAGATGTGGGCAAGGAGGAATTTCAGTTGCATCTGTGTGTCACTTAGAGCCACAGACTCCTTGTCTGTCTCATTTCTGAATGCCTTTCATGCCTCCTGCAAAGCCCAGTACACAGTAGATGTCAAAGAAGTGTTTGTTAAAGGTATACCGGGTTGTTTTTTGCTTTTGGGCTTTTTGGGGCTATAGATCATAGATTTCTTTTTTTTTTTTTAATGATAGTTTTACTGAGATATACATCATATATATACCGTGAAATTCACCCTTTTAAAGTATATAATTCAGTGGGCTTTCGTCTATTTATAGAGTTATGCAACAATCACTACTATCTAATTTTATAACATTTTTATCACTTCTCCCAAAGACTCTGTACCCATCAACCATCATTCACTATCTCCATCGCCTCAGCCCCTGGCAACCACTAAGTTACAGTCTGTCTCTGGCCACAGATTTCTGACCAGTGCATTTAACAGTTTTATGGACCTATGCATAAACACACAAAGCAAAATTTCTACCCAGGTCATGCTCTTCAGAAAACATTCCTTGTGCTCTCCTGGTTCTAGCTAATCTAGTCTCATCTTTTCTATCACTTAAAAGAACAGATGGCTTCAGCCTCCTCCAGGCCAAGGCTGAGTCTCTGTATTGCCAAACATGTTGATGAGCACTGAAATTCAGCCCAGAATCACAATGAAAGCAAATGAGAAATACCTGTACATCACCAAAGTAATTCAGGCATGTCCCCCATGCTCTAGCACCATTTAACAACTACATGGGTGACCCAGGCTTGTGCACTAACTCTTAGCAAAAATGGACTTTGGCACATGACAGGTCGGTGACGAGAGGTCAGGGTTGGTCTGAAAAGATAGCACTGAAGGTGGACAATGGAGTCGGCCATGGGAACTCACATGAGGAAGCGTCAAGGGCTGTTTTAGGATGAAGCCTCAAACCGGAAGCTGAGGGATGTGAACTTGCACTGGAATCAGGGGGCACAGCCTGAAGATCAAGCCCAAGGCTGACTCGGTTCAGGAGCCAGGATGGGCGGCCAAGTACTGAACCCAGGAATCTGTGGAGGCTGAACAGGGTGAACAGGGCAGTTCCAAGGACTGTTGCCAAATAGTTTGTTGCTACCTCAGTCAGCTTTATTAGCCCAGTTCAGCAGTTCTTGCCTGGGAGCATTTTAAAGGCACCACAGGATCTTTGACACTGCAAACCTAGAATCACTGAGGGATAGCAACATGGAGAAGGTTCAGTCTTCCTTCAACAGCTTAGCCTCCTTAGAAAATGAAAGCTGGTGAACACAGTTTTCCAGTTCTAAGAACATCATGGCAGCTTCCCTCAGAGCAAGTGGTGAGACTGTATTCTATCTACAGTTGGTGCTTACCATGGCTTTTTCAGGATAGAATGTGAGCTTCTTGTAGGGCTTGTCCACGTCATTTGCATTTTCTGTCCCAGTGCCTAGCAGTGTCTGGCACATTATAACCACTCAATAAAGATTTATTTAGTGGGTGAATTAATTTCTAGTACCTTTCTCCAAAAAAAGATATGCTGCTCCTTTTTCCTAACTTCTCAAAGAGATAGGAGGGAAATAACTGTGTAAGATTTTTTTCCCAGAACTCACTGGCAAAGAGAATACCTTTCCCCCAGAAATCACTGTATTGGGCAGGGAAGATTACGATAAAATGTAAATGCGTGCTTTTAAAATATGTTACTCTTATCAGGAGAAAAAATGGTACAGCACATCCAAGAGAAAAATATGTGAGCGGAATAAAGATTAAAACAACAACAACAAAAAAAAACCCAACAACACAGCACTTGATGTGAAGCCAGAGAAATGAGCTTTTGATGCTGATGGAGAGACGGCAAATACCTTGCGTGTGTGTTGACCCGTTTCCTCCCCTGCTGGTAGCTGACAGCACTAAGCAAGGCTAGGCTATTCTTTCCCACCAAACTGAGGTTTAACTTTAGAATTCTTGCCAACACTGTATTTCATGCGGTCATTACTGGGTGGCTGGTGTTGATAGACATAATATGAGCCATTAGTCATGGCTGAACGAGAGCACAGGAAGGACAGGGCTGTGCAAGAATGTGAGGTCATTTACAGAAGACAAGAAGGGGACCTGGGCGGAGCTCCAGTGGACAGCGGAGATCCTTGGTCTGGCTCAAGCCTTCTCTGTAGAACAGTTTCAGGCTAACTCAAGGAATGCCCTGAGGCTGGATCTGAAACCCAGACAGAAAAAAGGTCCTGTTTTCCAAGAAATACAAGAAGCTAAGCTAAGAAGTCAGGTGACTTGGCAAAGTCTGTTCCCCAGGCCTGAGTCTAGAGGAGTAGGCAGTTTACTGGAGGGGGCATGAAATAACTTAATTCTGCACCAGGCTGAGGGAATAATTGAGTCTGCCCAGGAGACACGCCTTGGCTCCAGACAACCTGGACCCCAAGCTCCCCTGTCCACGTGGAAAATACCGATGTTATACAACTGGATGGAGCAAACTGTGCCTGAAGCTGCAATAGGAGTCACAGGGAAACAGGGAAGGAAGGGCTTGTTTTAGAAGTGAAGGGGTCCTCTCTGAGTTCTAGGCCGCAGGTTAGAGGAGGACCCTTTCTTTTTCTGTCTTCCCAGGAGGGGACAACAGACAATTACCTGGAGCACAGCCTTCCGTCTGGCATGCTTCGCCTCTCTTCCCTGTTTAGCTCTGTAGGGCATGGCCTTCGTCTCTCTTCTGAGGCAGAGCAACGAAACCCCAGACAAGCTACCTGACGAGTCCTCTGACATACAGTGAGGCAGCTGGGATCAGCCTTTAGGCTCTCGTTCAAGACCGCTTTTCCCACTGAACAGCGCTGACTCACGTGGGCTGACAGGAGAAAGCCTGATGTCGACAGCTCCCATCATGAGGGCACCAAATGGCCCCAAAGAAGAATGGGCGGGAGGCACCACTCTGTACCTAATCTGAGTTTTCTGTGGCATTTTTCCTCAGAAGGTAGATACATTTTCTTGCCTTACACTGAAGGGACTCAGTAAGTAGTTTTTGATACTGAGAACATCCTTGTAACATGTCTGTTTGGCTGTGGATTCGAAGAGCCAGTGTGTGAGCTGGCCTGCCCTTTCTCAGAGGCGCTACAGGATAAGAGAAGTCAAGAAGACCCGATTCCAGTATGAGCGCTTACTAGCTCTGCAGCCTTAAGTTCTTACTTCTATTCTCTGAGCAACTGTAAATTTAGGACACAACTAATCACTTCTTTAAGGCTAGCCTAAGGATTGACAGTGTATGGAGATAACATGACACATCACAGATGATCAATAATGCTAAATCCATCCCTCCCAGGCAAAGATGGAGGCTGGTGTTTCCCGCTCCTATGAAGTAGGCAGCCCAGGAGAAGTCTGCATTCAAGCTGATCCTGGACTCCTGATTTTTTCCACTTTTCCAGGCCAAAGCTCTTCCCTCTTCTCCGCCTCTCTGCTGTCTCATTGGCCTGCAGGCTCAGGCCGGGGGTGAAGGGGGTGTTGGGAGAAGGTACCTGGCAACTCAGCAGGTCCAGCGGACTCTGTGACCCCCTGGGCCCTGGCTCCTAAGTAGAGACAGGCAGTTGTGTGCTGCCCTCAGGGCTGCTTTGGGGTTAGTTTCCAATGAAGCACAATTTGGAGAGAATTAGAATCATTGTGTTGGGAGGTGACAATGGCCAGAAAGTCTGAGGGGAGAGCTGGAATTTAGGAGAGCTGAAGCTGTGAACAATACCTCAGTGGTGACCCTGGTCACCAGGGGATGTTCCAAAGGGACCACTAGGCTAGTTGCTCCACGAGTCCCCTTACCAGGTAAGACAGCAGGAGTCCATGTCAGAGTCCTTTCCCAATCTCCTCCCCTTCCTCACGGGGCGGGTCTGCTCTCCTTGGCCACGCTCAGCATCTGCCAGCTTCCCCAGCCAAACCCACAGCCTGCCAGGAGGTCAGGTCCAAAACACAACGGCAACAGCAATAGGAAGGCTGAGCAAACAGCCCTGAAATGATGATGAAAAGCTGAACCGGGGGAGCAGGCAGACTGTCTGGGAATGACACCAGAATGGTAAATCAGGGCAGCAAGTCCCCACGTTCTCCAGACCAGGAACAGAACCAGAGTGGTGGCTACTTCTCCTGAGCACATTCTGAAAAAGCGGCACCCTTTCTTTCAAATACATTCACAGGATGGTTGTTAAGACCAAGATGAAAAGCCATCAGAGCGGAGCAGGAAAGCAGGGCTGGGAGGCCTTAGAGAAGGCAGTTAAAGGCTGGCATGTTTAAAAAAATAATAACTTCCCTAGCAACCATCAGTACAGTCCTGCCCTCCGAGAAGCCTCTAGTACCTGGGTGCTCTATCCTAGAGAGACTCAAAACTCTGCAGGGCAGCAAGAGGGCACCTACTCGTAACCCCCAGCCCCATCTGGGACTCAGAACTGCGGTGCCAGGAGAAGGTGACCCTCGGAGCCTGTGCTTAGGAAGTGAGCAGAGGCTTCTCAGGGGCACAACCCCAGGGAAGGGAAGATTGGGCCGAAACAAAACCAGGATGAGGGGAGTCAGCACAGCATGAAGATCCCCAAAGTCATCTCCTTCCTCCTCGTAAGCCATGCAGCCCCGGGTCATAGGTTCTCAGGGAGCAGCTACCTGTACCTTTAAAGAAATCAGACCCCTCAGATGAAAGAGCATCAAGTGTATCTGGCTGAGGCAAGCCTGCCATTTCTTTCTCTAAAATGTCTTCCTGGTTTTCCTTTTCCTCTCTTCATTTCACATCGCCCTAGTCCAGGATGTGTCCCGTCACTCTTGGATAACTGCCATGGCTTCTAGGTGCCTTCTTGGCACAGCTCTCTCTCTTCGAGTCTTCCTTGCTATGGCCAGAAGACTTTCTCCCTAAGCCACTTTTGTATCATGAAATTCCCTACATCAGATTTTATGCTGATATCCCGTGATGCAGTGTCTGGTGTTCAGACCCCTCTGTCTGGCTCTCCAAAACCTCCATAATCTAGCCCCAGCTTCCACAGCTCATGGCAAATCTGGACTTTCCATTCCAGTGGAGCTGGTCCTCATTCCTGCCAGACTTGTCCTCACCTCCATTTCTTATTCCTCCCTCCTGCTGTGCCCTCCTCACCCTCTCTGCCTAATCAAATTCTACCCCTCCTTCAAACCCAGCTGTAGTTTCATTTATTCCCTGCCCTTCAAGACTTCTTAGGCCCCCGTGATCTCCTGCGCCTCTGAATTTCAGCTGAAGTCGGTGGTTCAGTGTGACTCTTGAGGAGATTCTGATTGTCTCATTCGTCTGTCTAGTGTGCACGGGATTTGAGAGTAGGGCCACTGCTTGAATCCTTCAATGGGAACCTACAGAACCAGACAGACCATGATGTTCACATACAAAAGAGTCACAATTCATGTTTGTTGGCTCTACAAAATCCAGGGTGACCTTGAATTACAGTGAAGTCATTCATTCACTTAGCAAACGCCTATTGAATAGCTACTATGTGTCACAATCCGTGTTGAAAATCAGAATGTGAAAAACATGGGCATGATCCTGGGAGAACTTACAGAACAGTGGAAAAGACAGTTAAACAAGCAGTTACGATACAGACGAGCATGATGATGTTCTGATAGGGAACAAAGAGCATGCTTAGGGGTACAGAATGAGGCCAGCTAACCTAGTTTTGGGAGATCACAGAAGGATTTCCATGGGGGCTGGTGTTTCTTAAAATAAGATCTCGAGTTAGCTGGTGAAGGGTGCCAGGGAGAATGAGAGAAGAGTAGTTTAAAAGAACTGAAAGTGATTTAAAGAAGCTTGATCATTTCTCAGAATGATACCTTGGTTTTCCTCTATTTACTTAGAGGCATTTTAAGCCATAGAAAAATCATTAAATGATAATGTAATTATCTGTAACCTATTAATCTATCCACCCATCCCTCTATTGTATTCTTAGCCAAGTGTACACAAGTCTTGAGTACTTGCTAGACGTGGTCTAGGTGGGAGCATGAGGATACATTTTTTTATAGTATCTCTAGATTTTCCTTCTTAGCTGCCTGAGATGTTTGGAATGGAGTTACTCACAAATAAAGGGTGGGGAAGGGGGGGAGGAAGGAGGGATGGATTGGATTCACACACCCTATTGCTATTCATAGCATTTCTTTTTCAACTAAAACATGGGAATAATCTGACTGCCAAGCTATTATGGATAAAATGAAGAGACTGCCTATGTACAAATCTGTGCTGCCTTTCTGTTCCTGAGACCTGGAGGGCGAAGGCCCATCCAAGCTGCATTTTCACATGTTCAGATCAGCGGGCTAGTCCCTTGGAGAGAAAGGCAGCGAATTTACACATCACCCATTTCTCAGAAGGAAGTCACAACCTGGATATGCTGGCATTTTATTATGCCACTTCTAGATGACTTATTTAATATTGTCTCATTAAATTTTAAAAGAACACAAGTGGTATTACAAATAAAACATGGGATTCCTGGGTACAAAGATGAATGATTAAATCCAACTAATATTTTTACGTTGCCGAAGGAATTGAAGTATGAAGTCTGTGTGCTCGTGTGGGAGAAGAGAGAATATTTTGTGATGGAATGTCCTTCCAGTCACGCTGAGAACGTCCTAGCCAGGGACCTATGAGCACTGAGGCATGGTATCGTCTAGCTCACCAAGATCCACTGCCTTCCATTGCTGTGCGGAACGACCGCCGGACCTCAGTATTTAGGGCACAGGCATCAGACTCCTCTTTGTTGCCGATGGGTGAAAGGCTGAGGAACACACCCAGGACCCTGCAACTCCACGGACTGGCTTGGAAACAGGAAGGCTCTGGCTGCGATATTTAAGCACATTAAATGGCTGGAATTATCCAGAGCCCTGCAGCATGAGTTCATTGTCTTGCTGGTCTTTGACGCCGAGTCCACTGGAGAAAGGCTGGGCGTAATTAGCAGGCCTAGTGAAAAGGGCTTTGCTCATACCACATGCCCCGTTTTTGTCCTTAGAAGAGGGTGTTAATCTGAGAAAGGGTGAGCCTCTAGGGAGATACACTGATAAAGAATTTTGAGGCTGGCTCTCTTGTTACGGTGACTTTCAGGTGGGGAGGAGAGTCCAGGCAGAATGGAGATTTAGGCCAGGACACTTGCCAGGGATAGAATCTAATGGAACCGGCTGCTGACAATTGTGCACAGTGAGCCGTGGGCTCCTGTGTTGGGGGAATGAGATGTATTTTTCTAATAAATTCTTCCCAGTCTATATGAGTTGTTACCAGGTACTTAAATGACTCGATAACTTCATTTTTCATTTTAAACCGTGCTCTGTATAGGAAACAAGGCTGACATTATTCGGATTTTCAGACTTTAGTTATGCCTCAGCCAGCCAGGCTCGTTTCAGACCCTGAGGTAGCATTGCAGAAATATTTCTTATAAATGATAATAAATAACCCACATTGTTCTTTGGAAAAGCAGAATCAGTCTTTTTGATGGCATGAAAAAGCTCCGCAACGAGGAGAATATGGAGGTTTTTAGCACTCTGTAGATATAAATACAATCTCTCTGACTGGAGGGTCTCCCACTCATATTGCCAGCTTCCATTTGCGAGACCATAAGTCTCCTCTAATTCCTGAGCCCTTTAGCTCATAATTTTTTGAATAGCCAAGTATGTTCCCTTTCATGAGGACCCTACTATTCTGAACAGGCTAACAAGCTTCCTGGTTCCCCTTCCTTCCTTCATTCCTAGTGTGATCATGGTCTCCAAGCTGACTCTGTCCCCCACCTCAGCGGTTCCACTTCCCGGACACACCCACCCGGACCCTGGCTGTGGAGATGCATCCTCAGAGCTTGGAGACAGGCTTGGCTGTGCCAAGACCAGCTGCCATAATTTAACCAGGAGCAAAGTCAGGACTTCAGCATTTGAATAGAACCTGGAAGTCTTTTATTTTGATGTCCCTCCCCAACAATCATTTCTTCTCTAGTTGAAAGCCTCACTGCTTTCTAAGACAGCTGTGTGTAACAGCCAGACATCACCAATTGCCATAAAGATCTCCCACCCCTGACCCCCTTGGTTCTACTTCAGTCATCCCATTTCCCTTAAGTATCCCCCTGCCAGCCCTCCCCGCAATGATCATAGCTAGTTGCTTATATGTATATCGTTTTTTCCTGCCAAACTCTCAAAGGCAGGAACCCTGTCATATTTATCTTTGCATCTCCATTGTGGCTGACAAGCAAGAGTTGAAAAGAAAGGGGCACCTCTCCTAGCTTTCCCTTCAGCACTAATTCATCTCACTCTCTCAGTCAACCAAACTAATCTATTTAACTATTTCAAAGTTCAATCCACATTTCTCCAACTTGTCTGAAAAGATATCATGAAAGATCCTGTCAAGTAGCCTTCTAAAACCCAGATGTATGCCCTTGGTCTTTGGGTTTAATACTTCAGTTTAAAACATGGAAATTGGGGGTACTTGGGTGGCTCAGTTGGTTAAGTGTCTGCCTTCACTTCAGGTAAGGATCCCAGGGTCCTGGACTGACTCCCTCATGGGGCTCCCTGCTCTGTGGGGAGTCTGCTTCTCCCTCCTCCTCTCCCCCCATCCCCAGCTGTGCTTTCTCTCACAGTCTCTCAAATAAATAAATAAAATCTTTTTTAAAAAAACATGGAAATGAATTTCATTTGTGATATTTTTAGTATGTGAGAACCTGGTAATCACGTCTCCCCATCCTTCCTACATTTTAACAAACTACTTGTTAGATAACACGTTTTAGACATTTTTTGGTGGTTAATGTGAAGATTACTAGTCTGAAGTTTCCAGAATGCACCTCTGAAATGTGGGGTAACAATATCTCCCTCTGATCTGTGGATATTCCTTCCTTGTTCAAAGATTGTTAAAACTTGTTCCTCAAGCTTATCTTTAAATTATTTTTGTTCCCTGGAGAGTAATTTATCTGGTCTTAAAAACCTGCATGTATTTCAAATGGCCAGCTGCTCTCAATATCTTTGTCCCCAACTGGGGCTTCACCCCACCTCTCCAGGATGTGGAGTGTGGTGGGAGTCTGGAAGGGAGCCGCTGGAGCTTTCCCATCAGTTATTGGCAGAAGTAGATTTGCCATGAAGCTAATGGAGCTGAATCTTCAGAGTCCTTCACTAATTGTGTATTCTTTTTCTTCAAACTGTTCTGCCAAATTGTGTAACCTTCAAAGCTTACAGATACATGGATCTGCCCTTGGGTCTTGGGTAAGCTCACATATTATGCTTCCACTGAAAGCGTTCTTATGGGTATTGCAAATAACCAGGCTATCAAAGCAAGAAATGAAAATATAGGGGTGTTTTATAGGCTAAACAGAGGCTTGAATTACTCAGTACCGATACCATCATTTCAGCAAGAATTTAGGAAATTCACTTAACCTTATTGTTATTTCAGTCCTAGTTGACACTCATTATGTGTTGACCCACCATGGCTCTACCCCGATTTAAAAATAATTTGATAAATAAAAGTACCTGTTGACGTACATATAAAACCGCAGAATTAACCTTTCAGAATGAGGATTTATTCAATGAGGGGATTGATTTAATGAGTGTGTGCCAAATAAGGAAAAAAGAATGTAAGATTTACAGTTGGGAGAACAGACTTCTGAATGCAACCTAGGAAGCAGCAGAAACTTGAACATATCCCTTCATCCACATCAGTCTTAATTCCCCTTCTGGAAAATGGAGATGACAATACTTCCTGATAAAGAGATTGTGAAAACTGATACCATATATACTAACTTACTTTGTAAACTGCGGAGATGATTTATAGATGGATGGTGTTATCATCTCCTTAAATCATCAAAATTGATTGATTTACAAAAATTTGACTTAACAGAAACTTTTCTGACGTGCAGACTGTACATACTATTGGCAGTCATTTAGGGCATGAGTTAAAAATTCGTCGACGACAATGCAAATACCAAATACTATACAGATCACTGTCAGTTTAAACGTCAATAAAATATCTTACCTTAAGGGTAAAATCTCTGCAGTCCAGATTGCTTTTTTCCATTCAGTGAAGTTGGGAATTCTATTGGAAGTTCAGGATCAAAAGACTTGTTATCCAACAGTGTTACAGGATATATACTCCTTCAGTTCCTTCTTTTAACGTGCTCCAGAGTCTAGGCTTTTTTGCCAATACTCCCCAGCCCAGGAAAACATCTCTCTGGATTTCCAGAGTGCTTGCAACTGTCTGCTTTTGCTCTCCCCCTAATAACAAAAGTTTCCAATTTGAGGATATCTTTCCATTCAGAGAAACAACCTTGGACAATAGTCTTGGGTTGCACTTGAGGTGCTTAAGCTCCTAGACGGCAGAAAGATTTTAGCATCTGTTTCGTTTCAGAGGTTGCTGGCAGACTCAGCAAGATGTCAAGCCTCTGTTGAGCCTCTCAGGATGTCCAAGCACCTAGCTTGCAGGATTGATCTGTTGAGGTGGAAGGCTACTGCCTAAGTTTGCTTAACTCAGTTTAACAGCGATTTAAACATATATTCTTCTCATAACCTGTTGCCCTAGAAGGAGGGCCTCATTTCACAAAATTCCATGCTGAGTGGAGTTTCCAGGCTCAGTGGAGACAACTGCATTCATTACCACCAGCTCTGACTTTCAATTCAGACAGGAATCCCATTTCAGTTCATTATCTCTCCGAGTTCCGGCTTCCTCAGTCTCCATTAGGAAGTCCGTTGCCTTGCTGCCAAGAGGCAGTGAAGGTGAGTGGCCCAGTTCCCTACAACAGGTGCCAGCTGCCAGCAGTCTCCTCCTCGCCAAGCACTTCCCCTCTACTGCTCTCTCTGTCTTCTGTAGGCCAGAAACCCATCTTCCCTCATTAGGGAGAATATGCCTTTCTGAGATCAGCTCTGACACACAGAGCCCAGCCAACACGTTCTTTTTGTACTTCCCTCTTCCCTTTCCTTCATGCCTGCCACTCCTATAACCTTGCATCACTCCCACCGTAAGTTAGCTCACTAGGTCTCTTTTCACCTCAAATACAACCCTAACCAAAAGGATACAGAGTGGGTGTTCAACCTCTTTTCTCAGCATTTCCCTCCTACTAGTGAACCAATGGCTTTCAAAGAAGTAAAGAGGGGAAGGAAATAAGAAATCAAGGCCAATTTTGGACAGAAGGAAGAATGAGTCAGACAAAGAAAAAGAGAAATGTGGGGTGAGAGTCTTAGGACATGGGGACACCTGCATGGAGTCAGAAACACTTCCCAGGAGAGCCAAGGCCCCCAGGACCATAAACCTAAGCATGATTTAATTGGCATGAAAAATTAGTCTCATCAATCCTACTGTTATTTAAAAATCAATAAGATGGAACTAAAATATGTTTATGTTTGTGCACTGGTGGAGTTTTCTTCTACCTTCACTCTCATCATTTCTTTCCCTTCTTTGAGTTTAGTAAAACAACTAAAAAACCAGACCTTGTGTAGCATAAAACATCAAAACCACCAAAGGAGACAATGTGTGTGAATGACAAAAAGATGTGTTTATTTTGTAGACTCTCGCCTCTGAAGGATGTAAATTCCCCTTCGTCCCCCCTCAGGAGGATCTTCAGGGAGCCTCTTACATGATAAAGTTAGGAACAGAACCTCCAAGGTTTGCCATGCACTTGATGAAGCAGACCCCTGTCCCCTCAGATCTTTCCACCACCTTCTCACACACCAGCCTCAGCACTGCCTTAATTTCCAACAGCCAGCACCTGCTTCTCCTGTAAAGGACCCTCAGGCCTGCATATGAGCTGCTGGAAGCAATTGGGAATTTCCACGTTGGGGAGAAAGGTAGGGATAAGCCTTAACAACCAGTGATTATTGATAACAGGAGGGTCAATGATCCAGTCCTCTGTCCTTTGCTAATGAAGAGAACTTTGAAGTAAGACCTCCTACATCCCCAAGAGCAACATTGTGAAACTTTGCTTGATATTTTTCTATACCCCTCTTCCTGATCCCACTCCCCACCCCCTAATTTTTGCAGGGAAGGCTTCCTAATAAATCACTTTCACATGATCCCTCATCTCAGCAGCTGCCTCTGAAGATCCCAACCTAAGACAACCTAGAATGGAGCCAAGAAGGGGAGAGAGAAAACCAGCCTCCAGTAGGTGGGAGGGCAGGAGATGCAGCAGGGAGATAAGAGAGAAGGTCTTGACCTAGAGACTGAAAGGAGACTTGATGGAAAAGTAAAGAAAAGAAATATTTTGTACCATCTTCAAGTTCCCTTATATCTTCTAGTAATAATTTTGTGTGTGTGTTTGTACATAATTTTCCTTTTTCCTTTCCCTTTCTGGTAAAGGACTATACTGCACGACTTTGGGATATTACAGGCATAACTAAAGAGATGCACGTTATTTTATTCTAAAATGTATTTTCTTTATAATTTCCTAATTTTGGTAACAACAAAATAGCTTTGACAGGAAATAAAGGAAAACACAGTTGAAAGAAATGGGATTATAGGAGCCTCTAACAAAGTAACTGTAGGATATGACAGGAATAATGGGTGGAAATGGAGAGCCATCTCCTTTCGGTTTCACAGAGGTACCCATCTGATCCTCTCCCCACCCTGAACTTGAGGGCAGTCCCATTTCTGTCATGGGTTTGAGAGGTTTGGCTGAGCATCTCCTTTCTCCCTCTGTAATATGAATGACAGTTATGAAACTAGCATCTGTTACGTCATGCTTTCAAGGTATTAATGTTTTAAAGTTATTAATATTTATTAATATTAACCTATGTAACAATCCTTTGAGTAGCTATTGCTATCTTTACTTTACGGACAGGAAACCAAGGCACAAAGAGATAACATAACAGAAATCTGCACAGGTGCCTAGTGATGCTCAGCATCATCAACTATCAGGGAAATGCAAATCAACACCAAAATGAGATATTACCTCACACCTGTTAGAATGCCTAATATCAAAAAGACAAGAAATAACAAGCATTGGCGAGGATGTGGAGAAAAGGGAACCCCTGTACACTATTGGTGGGAAAGTAAAGTGGTACAGCCAGTATGGAAAACAGTATGGAGTTTCCTCAAAAAATTAAAAATAGAACTACCCTATGATCTAGTAATTCCATTTCTAAATATTTATCTGAAGAAAATGAAAGCACTAACTCAAAAAAGATATTGGCATGCCCATATTTATTGCAACATTATTACAATAGCCAAGATATGGAAAAAACCTGTGTCCACTGATGGTTAATGAATAAGGAAATTGTGGTATATATATATATATATATACACAATGGAACATAATTCAGCCATTAGAAAAGAATGAGATCCTACCATTTGCAATGACATGGACAGAACTTGAGGGCCATTATGCTAAGTGAAATAAGTCAGACAGAGAAAGAGACATACCATATGATCTGACTTATATATGGGATCTAAAATAAACAATCAAACTCATAGATACAGAGAATGGAATGGCAATTACCAGGGATGGGGGTTGGAGGAATGGGTGAAGGAAGGTCAAAAAGTACACAATTCCAATTATAAGTAAGTCATGAGAATGTAACTCATGTACAGCAGGGTGACTACAGTTAATAATACTATACCGCCTGGCTGAAAGTTGCTAAGGAAGTAGATCTTAAAAGTTCTCATCACAAGGAAAAAATTTGTAACTAGAATGATAGTTGTTTAGTCTTATCATGGTTGTCATTTTATAATAAATCAAAATAATGAACCACTATGTTGTACAGTTGAAACTAACATAATGTTATATGTCAATTATTCCTCAATTAAAAAAATAATAAAATGAGGGGTGCCTGGGTGGCTCAGTTAGTTAAGCATCTGCCTTTGGCTCAGGTCATGATCTCAGGGTCCTGGGATCGAGTCCCGCATCTGACTCCCGGCTCAGCGGGGAGCCTGCTTCTCCCTCTGCCCCTCTCTCTCCCCCACCCCCAACTTGAGATCACTCTCGCTCTCAAGCTCTCTCTCTCTCAAATAAATAAATAAAATCTTAGAAAAATATAAATAAATAAATAATAAAATGAAACAAAGTCTGCTTTTCCTACTTTACATAGTTGTTGTTTCATAGGATGAAACAAAATAATGTATATGAAAATCCTTTGACAATTCTAATGCACCGCACATGTGGTGTACATTATTATGAAGAGTATCATTACTCTTGTCACTAGTATTGACTGCATTAGTAGTTGCTATCAGAGCTATGGACCTATCCACATTATAAATAATCTTTCCCTAAAGGTCTCAAAGGGTATGGTGGGGCATTGTGCCCTGTAGAATATGTTTATTTAGAGTTTACATGTTACTTTCTGTCTGTGGTGGGGGACCTCAATTTGAACCTAATGTCTCTCTCTAGTATCTAGTTGTTTCTGAAGGATTAGCCAAGCAGGCTGACCAGGGAGCTGCTGAGGACACCTAAGAGAAGAGCTGCAGAGATGGCTCTTGGCCCTGAGCTTAGCAACTGCTTTGGGTTGAAACATAACAACAAAACAGCCTTTGTTAGGGCATAGAACAGATCCTTCTTCCCTCATAGCCCTCAGGATGAACCAACCCATAAACTTAACCAAAGTTTGGAAACTTCACAACATTGGTGGAGGAAACTGAAGATGACACAAACAAATGGAAAGTTATGCTATGCTCATGGTTTGGAAGAATTAATATTATTAAAATGTCCACGTTACCCAAAGCAATCTACAGATTCAGTGCAATCCCTATCAAAATAAGCAATTTTTTTTTTTTTTTACAAAATGAGAACAAATAATACTAAAATGATATGGAACTACAAGTGACCCTGAATAGCAAAAGAAATTTTGAGGAAGAAGAACAAAGATAGACGTATCACAATTCCAGATTTCAAGATATATTACAAAGCTGTAGTAATCAAATCATATGGTACTGGCATAAAAATAGACACATAGATCAATGAACAGAATAAGAGCCCAGAAATAAACCCACAATTGTCTGGTCAATTAATCTATGACAAAGGAGGCAAGAATGTACAATGGAGAAAAGACACAGTCTTTTCAATAAATGGTGCTGGGAAAACTGGACAGCTGCATGCAAAGAATCAAATTCAACCACCAGTTAACACCATACGCAAAAATAAACTCAAAACAAACTAAAGAACTAAATGTGAGACGGGACCATAAAATTCCCAGAAAAGAGCACAGGCCGTAATTTGTGCGACATTGCATTCTTCTAGATATGTATTCTAAGGCAAGGGAAACAAAAACAAAAACAAACTACTGAGACTACATCAAAATAAAAAGCTTTTTCACAGCAAAGGAAAACATCAAAAAAGCAAAAAGGCAACCTACTGAATGGGAGAAGATAGTTACAAATTGATATACCCAATAGTGGGTTAATATCCAAAATATATAAAGAACTTAAACAACTCAATGCCAAAACAAAAACAAAACCCCCAACAAGCTGATTTAAAAATGGGCAGAGGACCTGAATAGACATTTTTCCAGATAAGACATGCAGGAGGCTGGGGCGCCTGGGTGGCTCAGTGGGTTGGGCCACTGCCTTCAGCTCAGGTCATGATCTCAGGGTCCTGGGATCGAGTCCCGCATCGGGCTCTCTGCTCGGCAGGGGGTCTGCTTCCTTCTCTCTCTCTCTCTCTGCCTGCCTCTCTGCCTACTTGTGATCTCTTTCTGTCAAGTAAATAAATAAAATCTTAAAAAAAAAAAAAAAGACATGCAGGAGGCTAACAGAAATATGAAAAGGTACCCAAAACCACTAATCACCAGGGAAATGCAAATCAAAACCACAAGGAAATATCACATAACACCTGACCTATTAGAATGGTTAAAAGAAAGACAAGAAATAGCAAGTGTTAACAATAATGTGGAGAAAAAGAAACCCTCATAGACTGTTGGTGGGAATGTAATTCGATGCATCTACTGTGGAAAACAGTATGGAGGTTCCTCAAAAAATTAAAAATAGAAATAGTATATGATCTAATAATTCCAATATTGGATATTTACCCAAAGAAAATGAAAACACTAATTGGAAAAAATATATGCACCTCAATGTTTATGCAACATTTATTGCAGCACTATTTACAGTAGCCAAGAGATGGAAGTAACCTAAGTGTCCATTGATAGATGGATAGATAAGGAAGATGTGGTGTATATACACAATGTAATATTGTACATAAAAAGGATGATATCATGACATTTGAGACAACACAAATTGATCTAGAAGGTATTAGACCAAGTGAAATAAGTCAGTTTGAGAAAGACAAATGCCATATGATTTCACTCATAAGTGGAATAAAACGAACAAAACAAATGAATAAGCAGACAAACAAACAGACAAAAAACAAAAAACAACCAGAACCAGACCTATAAATACAGGGGACAAACTTGATGTTTGCCAGAGGGAAGGAGGGTAGGGTTTTAAGCAAAATGGGTGAAAAAGAATGGGAGATACAGGCTTCTAGTTATGGAATGAATAAGTCATGGGAATAAAGGGCACAGCATAAGGAATATAGTCAATAATATTGGGTTTTAAAAAAAATATTTTATTTATTTGAGACACAGAGAGAGTGCACACAGAGTGGGGGAGCAAAGGGAGAGGGACAGAGAGAATCTCAAGCAGACCCTGCCGAGTGTGGAGCCTGAGGCAGGGCTCAATTCCATGACCCCAAGATCATGACTGGAGTCAAAATCAAGAGTCAGAAGGCCAAGTGACTGAGCCACCCAGGCGCCCCTATACTCTATGATAGTGTAATAGTGATGTTTGGGCACAGACGGCAGCTACACTTGTGAACATAGTATAATGTGTAAGCTTGTCTAATCACTATGCTATATACCTGAAACTTATATACATTGTGTCAACTATATTCAAATTAAAAAAAAATCTAAAGATTTGAAAAAAAGAAGGAACCAACCCTATAAACACCTTGATTTCAGACTTCTAGCCTCCGGAACAGTGAGACAATACATTTCTGTTGTTTAAGACACCCAGTTTGTGATTCTTTGTTACTAATATACCCTAATTTTTTAATTTGTTATTGTGCCTTATTACTAACACAGTTAATTAAATAACTAACAGCAACTCATTGATAAGCTGCCTCCACTCCCAGCCCCTAATAGAGAAGGTAGAACACCCTTGTAACCTTCCACTTTGGGTCAAAGCTATGGGGAAGAATGCAGGGAGTTCTGAGCCAAGAACAACCAATCTTAAAGTTGGCCAGGACCTAGAACTGTACAGCCTGGATCAGTGAGGTGACACGGGACCATCAAAGCAATTCTCAGACAGTAGGAAGCTGTCATGGGTGCTAAGTTAGGAGCCCAGGTAGACCCTAGCACATGGTTGCCCTTTTGGGTTGTGTACAGGATGAATAAGCAGAGGAAGCTGGTCAAGAAAAAGAAGAATGAAGAGAGGCAAACTGATGAAAGACTGAAGAGAGAGAGAGTCAGAGAGACTGGCTGCACCTTCGAGGTGTCTTGTCTCTGCTCTTCCTGAAGCCAGATTTCTCTGGGTTCTCTCATGCATTCCCTTTAATAAATCCACCCCCCCTTTTCGCTCTGTTAACTTGATTATTCTTTTCCTTGCACCTAGAGTGGCGTGAGTATGACAGCTCAGAAAGGAAACTTCAGTCCCTAGAGAAGAACACACATAGCAAAGTAGTGACTGGGACATTTCAGTTGGTCCAGCTGCTCATGTTCTCCTGTCTTAATCTGAGCAATAGAAGAGTGAGTTAAAAACTAAAAAACTGCTTTTTCTAAAAGCCCTAAGATGTTAGACACGAGGTAGAATTGTTCTGGAACCCTGTGACAAACCTTAGCCTAAAAAATGGAGAGAAAGGTGGGGGCAGAGGTAAGGCAACAAGCACAGAGATGGAGCTAGAGCCTGGAAGGGTTCTGGGGACCCAGTCCTGAAGGGCTTGCCGATCTGCTGAAGCAGTTTGCTCTTTTCCCAGAGAAGACAGAGTGGCCCAAACTGATACGCATTTCAGAAACACGAGGATACCAAGAGCGTGTGGGGATGGATTTCAGGGGAACAAGACTGGAGGTAGGGAGTGTGACTAAGAGGCTGTCACAGGATCCAGCCACGAGGTGATGGTGAGCTGAGACGAGGACAGGACCCCGGAAGAGGAGAGAGGAAGGGACTGAGGGAAGAGACGCTGAGGGGGTAACACTGAGCAGACCCGGTGACCCTGCTGTGGGTGGGGAGGAATCGATAAGGACTTAACTCAGTGAGGTGAACGGCAGGCAGAGACGAGTCCCTGGGCCAGCGACCAAGGCCGCATACTGACCCTTATCCCCCCAAGAACCTGTTCCTCACACAGGAGACCCGGGTCCTCCAGCTCGGCCCGCAGCCCTGGGGGCTGAAGGCACAGGCTAACTGCGCAGCAGCAGGAAGGCTGCTCTCCGGGCTGCTGCCGGCTCAGAGCCGTGCGCCAGAGCTCTGTGCTTACACATTCTAGAGATTCGAATCTCACATAATCACATGTGTGACAAAGGCCTCAGCTATAAGCAACATTAATGAAGACAAATGAGGGGGCCGAGCGCGGCAGCTCGCACGGCGGCTCCCAGGGCCCTGCCTGGCAGGGAGGCTGCTGGGGCGGGGGTGGGCGGGCGGCTCACTTTTGGCTCTTGCCTGGCGGGTAGAGACGGTGGAGATCACCCTCACTTAGGGGGCACCTCAGCGGCTGCTCGACAGCCTGGGCTGGAGGACAGGCCATCGCAGGGGGCGTTGAGGGAAGTCTAAGGCGATTCCAAGAGCATCCCTTAATTTTATGAAATTTATCTTAGGGCAGATACGCAAGGAGAGTTCAGTCGGATATGGCCTGATCCTTTAAATAAACAAGCTCCCTGCATCCTGATGGTTGCTGTTTGGGAGTGTAGCTCTCAGAATTTTAATTCCAGCCAGTGAGTAACCATACCTCGACTAGCATCCAACAGAGTGCCATGAATCGGTCCTGCATCCAGGATGGGGTTGGCTCTTAGCTCAACTCCCTTCTCTCCTCTAGGGCCACTTGTATCTGCCCATCCATTCTTTTTGTGACAGAACAGAAAACATTCAACTTTGGGAGGGTTTTGTTTTGTTTGTACCCAGCTTTGGGAGTTTTGCTCCCCCTCTCCTGAGGGGATCATAGCCAATAGATAAAAAGCAGACATTTATAAATCAAGCAGCCTGTGACTAAGGGCTGGTGAAGTGGCCATGGCTCTGTCCTAGCCCTGACTGGAGGGGAATGGGGTGGCGGTGGGGGGGCGGCCCCACCCTTACAGGCTGGGTTTTGATACCTAGAACCAGCTTAGACAACTTCTGGAGGCGGAGAAGACAGGTGAGAGGACATAAAAACTGCCCCATCCATAGGCAGAAGTGTCTGTTGTGAAAGCATCCAGAACCGGCAGCAGGGAGTCTCACCGCCATTTCAGCATCTGCTCTGTGAAATTCAAGAGACTGCAAGGAAGACAACCTCTCTCCCCGGGGAGGGCTCCAACAGGACACTAAAAGAAAGACCCCTCATCAGAGTCCAAATGAAACATTCTCAGAATTCCCGACATGAATTAAACAAGCCGATTTTATTAGATCAATATGAAGGGATTTGAAACTAATTAATCAGTGTAGAGATCAGATGAGCCGCTGACAATGAGACAATGGAATGAGGACTTGGCGCATCCATAAAAGGCCTGCCTGAATTCAGACAGTGTAATAACACCGGGTCTCACCCATCTGTGGAGGAAATTCCAATTGCTCAGTGAAAGAAAGTAAGTTGGGTGACGAATCCACTGTCACCAGCAATCTTCTTCGGGGAATATCCTCTTAATGACACTCAGATTGATTTTCCATTCCTGGAAGGAACAGAAGGAAGTAGAAATGATCAGAAAACATAAATATCTTTTAATAAAGCCAGGCAGGCTGCTGGAAGAATACATGTGTACAAGAGAAATAAACAAGAAAAATAATGCACTTGGGAAAATGAGTTTCCAGCATCAACAGGGTGACTGAATCAATAAAACTGGGGTGGGAAACAGTGTGGAGCCTCTTACCACACACTTACCCGGCAGCCACACCCTCAAGGCGGAGGCAGGGGAAGCTTATGTGGGGAGGGGCCAGTTTCTTCCTCTCCTGAAACAATATTTGGGTCAGATGAACTAGTCTAAGGTCCCTTCTGTCCCCAAGATGCTATGGTTTGTGACTACAATAGTGCCCCCTTCTCCATGGTTTTGCTTTCTGAGGTTTTTGTTACCCTGGTCAGCAGAAGTCTGTGATCAGCAGCAGTCCAGAAGCACACAATTCTTCTGAAGGCCAACAGTATCTCTTGTTGACTTTTTCCTGTTGCTGAAGGTCAGTACCCCAACACTATGTCACAATGCCTACATCGTTCACCTCACTCATCTCATCGGGTAGGCAGTTTACCATCTCACGTCATCACCAGAAGAATGAGTTCAGTACAATAAGATCTTTTGAGAGAGACACGATATTCACATCACTTTTATTACAGTATATTGTTATAATTGCTCTATTTTATGATTACTCTCTTACCGTGCATAATTTATAAATTAAGCTTTATCACAAGTATGCATGTATAAGAAAATACCTATAGTTTTTGATGCTTATAGAAGTATAATATATATAGTATTTATATATATATATTATATATATAATTTTGATGCTTAGATAGTACTGTCCATGGTTTCAGGCATCCACTGGGGGGCCTGGAACATATCCCCTGTGGATGGGGGGGGACTACCGCATTCCAGAGCTACCCTGAGAGAGGCCCAGGTTGGCATTGACAGAGAACTGGTGATCTCTGCGTTGTGGGAAGACAGAGTGAGGACTCTAAATCAGGGCTAGACCTAACCTCCACCCACTCTCTTCACTTCATTCATCAGAATTTCCTCAGGACCCAGTCAGGTTGTAGCATATTATTTTATATTAGCCCAGCACTGTGCTGTCCAGGCAGTGACTCAAAATGTACACATCCCTCATGTCTCCTGAAGTGGTGAAAAGCCCTCAGCTTTTGGAATCAAAAAGAACTGGACTCAAATCCCTACTACATCATCAGCTGGTTGTGTGATTCTAGACTAGTCACTTCCATGTAACAATATTAGGCAGCTCTGTGAGAACTCACATGGGAAAATGTCCACAATATGTTACTTAATAGTACAACAAAAGTGGAAGCAACCCAAGTGTCCATCAATGGATGAATGAATGAACAAAATATACATACACTCAATGGGATGTTATTCATCCTCTAAAAGGAAGGAAATTCTGACATATCCTATAACATAGATGAACCCTGAAGACATTATGCTAAGTGAAATGGCCAGTCATAAAAGGATAAATCCTGTATGGCCCACTTATATGAGGTGGTCAGATTCATAAAAATAGAAAGTAGAGTGGTGGCTGCTAGAGCTGGGGTGGGAGGGGAGACTAGGGTGGCAGTGTTTAATGAGTAGAGCATTTCGGTTTGGGGAGATAGAAAGTTCTGGAAATGGATGGTGCACGTTGCACAACAACGTGAATGTGCTTAATGACACTCAACTGTATACTTTAAAGTGATTAAAATGGTAAAAATTTTATGTGATGTATGTTTTCTACAATAAAAAACGTAAATAGCAGAACAGTAAATATAATATGATCGCATTTTTGTTACGATTTTTTACATCTCTCTATATTGTCTATGAAGGATACATACCACACTGGTCACAGTGGTTACTTTGGGGGAGTGGAGTTGGAAAGGGCTGCTAATGGATAATATGATTTAGAAGTTACACGTATCTCAAAGCCCAAGAGCTTGCATTCCGTTTTGACAGGGCAATGCCTATCAATTCTGACTCTCAAAATTCCTCTGTTTCCAGAAGAAAAGGTATTCATCATGACTCAGGTTACTCCGTGGAATGCGGTCTGTGGCTTTCCACTTTTTACCAAATCCAGTCCAAACCCCTTAGCCTAATATTTAAAGCCCTGCAACCAGTCTCTTATCCTTCCCTTTTAATGACCTCCATGCACCCGTATCGCAACCATTCCATGCTCCCTGAGCAGTTCTTCACCACCATGCCTTTGACCAAGTCGCTCTCTCTCCACTGTCCTTCCCCTCAGTCTCTGCCTCCAGATACCTTGTCCATTCTTCTGGGACACAGAAGCTGAATCCCACAGGTGGAAGTGATTTCTCCTTCCTCTCTCAAGGCCATCATGACATCGAGCTCATCTCTGATCTGTTGGTGTATACACATCTTCTCTCCCCCATGGACCCTACGCTCCTTGAGAGGTGGGATCAGGCTTTATGCAGCCTGGTGTGTAAGGCACTTACCGCAGTGTAATCATTCAACAGCAACAATGGGGATGGAGGGGAGAGCTCCACACATTACAACCGCATGACCCCAAGCACAAGTGCCTCCTTAAATGTTGTGCCCTCGGCACCTGGCTCACTTCCCTTTGTCCCAGCCACTACCACTCATGGCACGCCTGCATGCCAAGCACCGACCTCACCAGATTTCTGTGGCATCGGTGGTATTATCCCCATTTTGCAAATGAAGAAACCATGACGTAGAGATTAGATCACTTGCCTACGATCATATCGCGAAGAATGGGAATGTGAACTCAGGCTCGACTTTCTAAAACACCTGAGATGCCAGGAATTAAAATCGACTGCCTCACCAGTAAGATTGCACGTGCAGCCAGCGCTCAGTACTTCAGTGTCTAATGACTTCAGTAGGAAAGAGGGCAGCAGGTGGCCGGGAGAGCCGGTGGTGACGACTGAGGCAGTGCTGTGAAAACTGCGGTGTTCTGGGCTCCTTTGCCGGGTGAAGCACTCGAAACACTCGCTCATTCCCACCGGCCACACTCAAAAGAAAACTGCATCCTAGTTCTCCTGCTCCCTTCAACCAGAGCTTTCACTTTACTCTCTTCTTGATCAGTTCCAACACCCATTTTCTCTCCGACAAAAGCCGCATCCTCTCCCTGTAACAGCCAGGCTCTGCTTATACCTGTAGAACCTCCTGGATCCTGTCTTCAGACGCACAGACATCATTTGGCCACCCGACCTCCTGTGCTCTCCAGAGTGCGGCTGGTACAGAACGTGGGAGAGGCTCTCAGACACTGAGAAGAGGTTTCAGGGCCTGTAGGAAGGGCAGGAAGGAGGGGCTGCCCACTGTGGAGAGAAGTGTGTACCAGTGTGCATCAGCCCTTCCTGAGAAGCCAGAGGCCCCAGCACCTGGGGAACCCAGACCTGTGCTGCGTACCTGCAGCCCCTGACAAAGGTGGCTAGTCTAAATGGAGATATTCTCTAGGTATAAAAACGGATTCCAAGACCTAGCAGGAAAAAAAGACTGCAGACTCTCTCGTGAATAATTTTTAATGTTAATGACATGTTAAAATGGTAAGATTTTGGATAATTAGATTCAATATACATATGGTTAAAGCTAATCTCACGGTTTCTTCCTAGTTTTTTTTTCCTAAAGACTTTATTTATTTATTTGACAGAGAGAATGAGGGAGAGAAAGTGTGCACATGCAAGTAGGAGGAGTGGAGGGCAGAAGGAGAGGGAGAAGCAGACTCCTCACTGAGTAGGGCACTCGATCCCAGGACCCTGGGATCATGACCTGAGCCAAAGGTTTAACGACTGAGCCACCCTGGCATCCCTCTTTCTGGTTTTTTTTTTTTTTTTTTTTAATGTAGCTAGAAAATAGGAAATTACACATGTGACTTGTTTCTGGTCAGAGCCCATCCAGACCCCAGAATCTGTGTCAGACCCATGCCTTCCTCAACCACTGGGAGGTCTGGCTACCTGGACTCAACTTTACCCCCTTAGACTTCCTGCTTAGCTGCAGCTATAGTGACCTAGGAGCTTAGAAGTATACTGGCCTCTGAAGCCAGTGACAGAATTTGAGAGTAAGAAATAGCTGGATCTTTGTACATTCACTCATATTTCCCTCTCCAGCCCAACTCACCAGCTTCTTTCATTTAGGACAGTGGTTCTTAACATGCAGTCCCTGGGCCAGCAGCTTTGCATCACCTCGGAACTTGAACTTGGTAGAAATGCAATTATCAAGCATCATCCAGAAATTCTGATTTAGAAACTATCGGGATGGGGCCGGCAATCTGATTTTATATAATAAATTCTGATTTTATATAATAACCCAATGTTATTCTGATACATGCTAGTGTTTTCTATTTTTTTTGTCCATTTTCAAATTTTTATTTAAATTCCAGTTAATTAATATACAGGATAATATTAGTTTCAGGTACAGAATTTAGTGATTCATTGCTTACCTAAAACACCTAGTGCTCATCCCAACAAATGCTCTCCTTAATGCCCATCAGCCATTTAGCCTACCCCCACTCACCTCCCCTCCAACAATCTTCAGTTTGTTCTCTATAGTTAAGAACCCATTTTCTGGTTTGCCTCTCTCTTTTCTCCCCACTATGTTCCATCTGTTTTGTTTCTTAAAATTCCACATGAGTGAAATCATATGCTATTTGTCTTTCTCTGATTTATTTTGCTTAGCATAATATACTCTAGCTCCATCCACATCACTGGAAATGGCAAGGTTTCATTCTTTTTGATGGCTGAGTAATATTCCATTATATATATATGTCTTCTTTATCCATTCATCTATTGATGGACACTTGGACTTTTCCCATAATTTGGCTATATTGATAAGGCTGTCATAAACATCAGGGTAAACGTACCCCTTCGAATCAGTATTTTTGTATCCTTTGGGCAAATACCTAGTAGTGCAATTGCTGGATCATAGGGTAGTTTTAATGCCGATGTTTTCAAACCACTAGCTTAGCTCACTGTTTCTCAAACTTTGCTGCATTTTAAGAACCACCCGGGGAGCTTTTGATCTGGGCTTTCCCAATGCCCAGGTCACACCCCATGGCAAATAAATCAGAATCTTAAGGGGCAGGACCTAGACATCAGTTTGGTTTTGTTGTTGTTGTTTTTATTAACATATAATGTATTATTTGCCCCAAGGGTACAGGTCTGTGAATCATCAGTCTTACACATTTCACAGCACTCACTGTAGCACATACCCTCCCCAGTGTCCATAACCCAGCCACCCCATCCCCTCACTGACCCCCCCCCCAGCAACCCTCAGTTTGTTTTGTGAGATTAAGAATCTCTTAGGGTGTGTCTCCCTCCTGATCCCATCTTGTTTCATTTTTTCCCTTCTCTTCCCAACCCCTGCCCTGCCTCTCAAATTCCTCCTGTTAGAGAGATCATATGATAATTGTCTTTCTCTGATTGACTTATTTCACTTAGCATAATACCCTCTAGTTCCATCCACACCATGGGCATCAGTGTTCTAAAAACTCCTCCCTTGATTCCAGTGTGCAGCTAGGGTTGAGCACCATTGTCTAATGGTAAAGGACTTGAGAATATCAGCCAGAGTGGGGCAGGCTGCAGTATGTAAGTGAGATAGCCTTACTGGGGGAGTCGGTGGGGGAACACAGGGCTGTACATTTTCTAATGGCATGAGAAAGAGGCTGAACTGTGCACGCCCAACCTAGAAGGTCTCTTTCAGTAGGTCAGCCACTGTAATGAAACAGGGTTTATTCTCTAGATTTTCTGAAGTTGAAATGACATGTGGAAAGGGAACAGATCTTCCTACAGTCCACCAAGAGGCAAGG
Source organism: Meles meles (assembly GCF_922984935.1). Taxonomy (NCBI): domain Eukaryota; kingdom Metazoa; phylum Chordata; class Mammalia; order Carnivora; family Mustelidae; genus Meles; species Meles meles. Next base: position 85,777,873 of record NC_060071.1, on the reverse strand, counting down.
TGAAGAGAAGCCTGAGTCCAGGTATGTTAAAATGAAGAGATGTCTAAATAGGGTTCCAAAAATTGTGGTACATTTTAGAAACTTACATTTATTAAATTAAGGCTTGCAACACATATAAAATTTAAAACATACCCAAGGCAATGTAATCATCCTATTCACAATGTAATAGCAGGATTTATTTTTAAAATTCATGGGCATGGTACCAAAATTTGGCAGAAGTTTAAAGCTGATGATAATTTCCTTCTTCCAGTCCTATTAGCATATCTCTGGGGACAAAATTTTCAAAAATCCAAATCTGAGGCCTTTGGCAATCGCGAGATCTGTGGGTGAAAGGCCCTCCTTTCGTATGCCCCGGGATAGGAGGGAAGTGGGGGCTCTGCAGGTAGGCACAAGCAATCCCAGCCTCTCCTGACCCCCACCCACAGACACACAACCTGGGTGGTATCTGCTGGCCTCTGGTACCCCCTGTCCATAGGCACACTTGGCTGCTGGCCACAGGAAGTAGAGCAGTGACAGTGCCAAGACCCCCTCCGTTCACCTTATCAAAGTAATTCCTCCAGTTTGATACACAGTTGTCTGTGAAGGGAGGAATCGGGGAAACACTTCCTTCAGAAAGCACCTGCAAGCACATATTCTTCTGTTCCAGAGGCTAGCTCCATGTGACATAATGGAAGAAGAGAAAGCAGTCCCAGAATGAACAACAGTTATTGTCTGAGGAGCAGGCACATCAGTGAGGAGCCACAGTTGGTCTCAGTGGCATATGCTTTCTCCTCTGGGAGGTGAACTCAGAGACATGCCCACCAAAGAGACCCCAGCCACATGCATCAGAGGTCTCTAAGAAGGCCCATGGCAAGGTCTGTGGGATCCACCTAGTACAGGCAGCCTGGGCACCATAGGATGAGGGGGGTTAGGGGAGGGATGGGACAGGGAAGAAACGGCAGCCCTGTTGTTACTGGCCGGTGTCAATTCTTGGCTGCCACCATCTTCTTGTTTCCTAGAGATACAAGACCAGGCCTCATGCCATCTTCTCTCCTGGAGACCAAAGCTTCTAGAGAAGGTCCACACCCAGACAGAGGAGGGTGAACACTGGGATCAAAGTCCAAGGCCAGCTCTTACATTTCACAGTCAGAGAGATCATCCACTGCAAACCCATGGTATCCTCAGCCAGGGCAAAGTCCAATCCCCTGGTTTCATTTGCCCCATTACTTTCCCTCTGGGTCCATATGTGCCTGAGTTTCTTTAGCCTGTGGAAAATATGTGGAGGAGGGGGAAGAAAGAGAGAGGAAGGTGGGAGGGGCAAATAAGCACAGGGCCTGCCCACAGCCCCCGGGCACCAGGGTGGTAAACGCTTGGAGGGAAGCCAGATGTCTTGCACCTCAAATCTTCTGCACCTCCCCAGCCAAGACTCAGACTTGTATATCCTGGGCTCTTTCTGCCTCATTTCACCCAGGCTTTAACTTACCCAGACCTAGGTCTGGGTTATTCCATCCAAAACTTTACTCTGGAAATCTAGATTGTAATGCAAGATGTACATTCTCAAAATCAGATTTCTGAGACCTCAATTCAGGACAGTGTGGGCTTAAGCAGTCTGGCTACATTCCATTTCCATCAGCCCATTGGATGAATACCAATGAGGTATTCATTGCTTCCGTGGGATTCAGGAGACTGCAATGGCCCAGGTAAATCGGAAGGAGCCAGCCAGAGCTCAGCTGGTTGGCTATTTAGGGAGCATAAGGAACGCATAGAGGGTCTGACATGCTTGGCAGAATCAATCCCGAGGCTGTCATATTGCTCCTCCATTGGCCGTACAACTACTGGTCCTAAAATCCACCCCTTGATTCTGTAGGATGGAAGAACACTTTGAAAAGACAACCTGAGAAAAATCCCAGAGAGTCTTGCAACAAGTACTGCAATAATAATAGTAGCATTAGTAATCATGGTTGACATGCATTGCTTCCTGCAGGCCAGGCACGATTCTAATGCTCTGCACGGATGTGCTTGGCATAGGATCTCTGGGGCAAGGTAAGGACCAGCCTCTCCAAGGTGGCCCCAGGCAGCTCCCTGGGGGCAGTCCCTTCCACGCTGCTGATTCTCTGACACAGACCCATCGTGACTCTTCAACTTTAACCTGTTAACTCAAGTCTTAGCCTGCTGAGACCTGGGCCGACCCCTCATCCCAGGGGAAGGGGAGCAAGCCCCCGACAACTGCGCTAAATGAGCTGGCCTTTTGGAGAAACGAAGGAAGGAGGGAGCGTGAGCATCTCCAGGAAGCAAACGCTGTCTGCTCCTTGCTATTGCTCCCCTAGGGAGCCGTGGTGGGAGGGGGTTGTCTCATTTCATGAAAATATGATATATAAAAAGCCTAAATTAAAAGGATTCAGGAAAGTATTATTGTCTCTATAAAGCAACCTGCTCTGGAGTACCTTTTGCTTTTCCCTAAGTATATTTAAAGCAAGATTTCAACATTAGGTTTATTGAAACCTCAGCTAGCACACATACAGTGCACGGCACACAAATGCTCCTAAACCACTAGTTAGCAAGAACCTTATTTTTTGAGGTGTGTGGCCCGTGGTGGGGAGGGGCGAAGGCAGTAAAAACAACATCACCAGCTGCTGACCACGTGTTGGTCCTGGGCGTTTTGGCATCACCATGTGGTCCTCACAACACGCCTGTGGGGGAGGTGCCACCATCTCCATGTACAGATGAGGAAACCAAAGCTAAGGGTTCGAATGCCTCCTCCGTACTGCACAGTCTTTCATAGCAGAGCTTTGTTGGAAGCCAGGCTTTTCTGACCCCGATGACCAGAACTACAGACAAGGGGCAAAGCCAGACAAGGTCCAGCTATTCTCCACAGTTCGTCCCATGGCTCCCTAATTATAGATGTGGTTGCAGAATACCCCCCCCCCCACTTTTTTTTTTTTTTTAATTTCTCTTCTTTTTGGCCTTCTTTGTCTTCTCCATCCAGTCAGAATGAATTGTAGCTGCTAAGAGCAACTTGGTCGCCGGGACCAGCCCAGCTGGTAGGTCTGTGAATAAATGCCACTTCTGGAACCATTCTTCAAAAACCACAGCTTGACTAGGAGGACTCAAATGCCTGCGCCTGTCTGCAAGGGCCATCCCACCAAGGCGCCAGGTTGACCAAGAGGTGCACTGGCAGTGGAACCACACAGGTGCTCTGGGGTTCAGAGGAGCACAACAGGAAGTTCTCAGGAAGCCCCCCACATTCAGAGGAGTTGAGCTCCACGTGGATTCGGCATCCTGACACGCCAACACCCATTGCAGACCCGGCATGTCTAACAAATGCAGCGCTCAACCCCAAGACGCCGAAATTGCTACCTCGTGCTGAAACGGACCCAAAGCTGCAAGCAATTAGCACTGAATCTGTGAGGCTAGGGAAAGACCAAGAGAACAGGGCTTAAAAGAACTATTTTGGTCCACATGGAAAACTGATAAATTTTGTGCATGGTAAAGATCCTTTCAGATATGTTTTTAAACCTTAAATTTTAAAATTCAGGTTTTAAATGTTATTCTGGGGAAAGCAGCAAGATTCCCTGAACATCAGGAGATCTGTAAGTAAACTAAAAAGCAGTTGGAGTCTTCAGTAAAAGAATTAATGTAATAAATGAACTCAGGCGTTGATGCAAATTAATCAAACTGCATAAATTACAAACTTTAATCAGTCGTGGAATTTCAATACTCGAAGGGATCTTGGAAATCATCTGTTCAAGAGCAGGAATTAGGGGAAATAGTCAAGTGTCTCTGACTGGAGAGACGCACAAAGAAACAAAGAGACGCAGTCAGGAGGCAGTGTGCGCAAGAGTTTGCAGAGACAGCCTGGGTTCAAAACTCATGCCTGCTTCCTGGGCAGTAAAAACCTGGCTGAGATGTTTGACCTTAGCAAGCATTTATACCCCTGTAAACCAGGTAGGTCCAACACAAGGTTACTCTGAGGCCTAAGGGAGACAATGCACAGAAAAGGCTTAGCATGGTGCCTGGGATGCCATATGGTGCCTAGGACAACAGCCCTCTGTAAATATTAGCTCCATAGAAAAGGCAACTCTACAAACAGAATCTAAGTGTGCCAAACTAACACACTGTGTATCACTGGCCTTTCTCTTATGTGTTTATAAAAGAAAAAGCAATATGCAGTAGACCTAAGTACTCAGACTTCTGGCTATGAGAACAGGACATGGTACCCAAGGTCTTCTCGGAATTAAAAAAAAAAAAAAAAAGATCTTCATAGAAGGGATCCACATCTCTGTTAAGAAAGAAGCCAGAGCCGATAAGCAAGGCAGGAGGACCCATGAAGATGGTGACTCTCCTCTTTTATAAGGGAAAGATTTTTTTATAAGTGAAAGCTTCCTGTAATGGCCGTTAATACAAAGCTATCCCAAAGTTATGTAACTCTGGGCCAGGTATTTACCTGGCCCAAAGAGGTCCACAGTGAGCCTTAGTGGTGTTCAGTTTTAGCCTGGAGTTGAACCAGTGTTTTACAGTGGACTGACTGCAAAAGTTAAAGGTTAACCAGTAAGACAAAACTCAGAATTCGTGTGTCTTTATGTCTTAACATAAAGTTAATTTGGCCTTATCATATAAAATTTATTAATTATGCTGAGGAGGGCAGCATAAAATCACAGGAGAAATTCTGGTTCTATCTATTGGTACTGTGAGATCTTGGATGAGAGATACAATCTCTTAACCCTCAATGTTCCCATATGTAAAATGGGGATAACCATGCCTGCCTCATGGAGAAGGGCCAGCACAGTGTCTGCCTCATAGTTGTACCTAACAAGTATTTATTAGTTTCATCAGCGGCTCTATTTGTGAATGAAAAAGACGGCTATCCTTCCCTTACTCGGTTTCCCATACTGATAGGAATTCTAGCTACTTCAGACCAAAGCCAAGGAATAGACAGTACTCTTTTCAGCAACAATGCACCTGAATTACACACGTGGTATTTGTGAGGGGATGCGCTCTGGAGTATTTAACTTCCCAAACCTGAACCTACAGAAAAGACAGCCGGACTTGAAGCAAGAAAAAGGGTTCTCACCCCCTTTCCACTACTAGCTAGCTTTCTGTGTTTGTTTACTTGGTTTCATTTTGAATTCAGGTGAGTCACTTAACACTTAGCCTGTGACTCTGGTTCCAAATCATAAAATACGAGAGATTGTTTTTAGACTAGACAGTATCCAAAGTCCCTCAGAGCTTTAGAAATTCCATGTTGCTATAGCTGGTTCATGCTGTTTGTTAAACTGTGTGGCGACACTCTGCACCAAAAGCCGCAGGGCCCTGCTCTATGTCCTCCACCGTGGTTCGAGTCACAATTTGTTCCTTCAGTTAGTGGTTCCCTGTAAACAGCAATGGCACAAACAGAATCACAGTGAACCGGATGCCCTTGTGCTCATTCTGGAGCTCAGCAAAAGCCAGGTGAGCTGAAAGGAAACAGATCGGCCATGAAGACAGGATTTTATTGTGAAAATGAGTTTTCTGACAAGCTTAAAGCAGCAAAAATGCTCTGAATACTATTTTATACTTAAATAATGCCACGTGGATTAAAAAACAAAACGCAACCTTCCCTACCTCGGCAAGTTTTCGTTTCCTGGGGCTGATAATATATTTCACTTGATTCCAAACTGATCCCTCACCCTGGAAAACATTTCGGTCAGAATTCAAAATAAAATGAGGGCATGCGTCAATCAAACCAACAGGGAGAAGCCCTTCAGTTTTACAGACTGTTCACATCTCACAAAACTAAGTAGTTGATTTATCATTGTAATTTTTAGCAGTGTCTTGTACCTGGCAGGCTGGGAGCTCTTTGAAGGCAGAGATGATATTCCCACCTCTAGCACCATTCCTGGTGTATTACAGATGCTTGTTTTAATTTGCTAGGACTACCTGAACCAAGGGCCACAGATGGAAATGTATCTGCTCACCATGTGGGAGGCTAGAAGCCTAAGATCAAGGTGTCAAAGGGCTGGTTTGTTTTGGCCTCTTTCCTTGGCTTGTAAAGGATGGTCTCCCTCCTCTGTCTTTATAGGTTTTTCCTCTGTATGTCTTGGTCCAAATCTCCCCTTCTTTAAGGACTCTGGTCCTTATTCTCTTAGGGCCCACCTACTAATCTCATTTTAACCCTGTCTCCAAATACAGTCACATTCTGAGGTACTGGAATTTAGGACCTCAACATACATATAAATGTGTAGTGTGGGGTTACACAGTTCTGCTCATGACAGTGCTTGATAATGTTGGGCGAGAAAATGGTGGAAGGATAAGTTAATGAACAGATGGACTGGATGGAAAAAAAAACCAACTTGTCAACAAATTCTTGGTGAATTGAGTGAACTCATAGTCACTTGTGAAGACTGGCTTTTGCTGTAATATCATCTCAAAGGTTCTTACGTTATATATTTTATTCCAGCGTTAGAAGTTGTTTCTAAAAATTACTACTACCAAATTCTATCAAAAAAAATCTATCTATCAAAAAATAGCTATACCCAGACTTATGAATGCCATTTCCCCTGTCCCCTGTCATTGTCACTTGTAATGACTTCCTGGACCCAAGAGAATATCAGTATTTGCCTGCAACAAATAACTCTCACCTCCCCCATAATTACCTGCATCCTTAGAAACTTCACATTAAGGGAGCAGAAAGAACTAAGAAAATAGTTTTAGTTAGATCTGTTGCCTGATGGTTCATGGTTCGTGCCTGGTTCTGTTTGCTTTTAACTGAAGAACCTGTCTTGTACTTAGTTCCTAGGTTGTCTTAGCACTTGGATTCCATTCAATGACCTAAAGTAATGCCCTATACAGTTGTAGGGAAGGCAGAAAATGCTCACCAGGGACCTCAGTGAATCTCTCCTCTGATTCCTTTGGTCACTTTGAGCATCTACCACGTCTCTAGTGGCATAGAAATTCACGAGCCCACCCTCTCCTGCCAAAGTTCCTTCTCTATCTTTCCACCTGGCTGTAGAATGAATTTGATCATATGTAATTCTAGCAAGGTGTTTGTAGGTGTGTGTCTGGATGGAGTCAGCGAGGTCATTGTGCTCCTTGCCCTCCCCACGACATCCTGAGTCATGCTGCTGGCTGCCGGTCTGACTCAGAACTAGCCTAGTGTCAGCCTTCGTTATAGCAGGAAGTGCGGCCTAGGAACACACCCAGCCTTAATGAATGAGCTGTCTGTGGCCCGCTCGTGTGAGATCTGTGCACAGGTGTTATGGGACCATGCAGCCCTCATTCATCCATTCCTCTCTCATCTCTTCCCAACTGGAAATCTTGTTCAACAGATAAGCCATAACAAAAGCCTCCCTTGAAACAAGTGTGTTAATTTTAAAAGATTCCATTATGATTTACACCAATTCTGTGCTTAAAAATAATAACACAGAGATAAAGGAATAGTGTGAGTTCGAGCTGTATAATATGTGAATTAGGTATTAAAATTTAAAGACAAATTTATTGTGGTCCTTTGTCGATGACAGTGATGAATTATCCCGGCTATGACCCTTGAACAGACTGGCTACTCTCAATTTAGGATAAATCCATGCAATTGTCCCTCGGCTGCCCTCCCCTGAGGCTTCCTGAGATGAGACAGTATTCGTGAGTATTTCCATACATGGCACAAGGCATGATACCATTTATTTTGATTACACGTATATAACGGGCCCTGCTGTCCTAGGTTCTCTCGATAAGCAGAGGTCTTTACCCATTCCCACATACTTAGATGTTTGTGTTGGGAATTAATCAAATACGTTCATGTGCTATAAAACTTCTTGTCAGGAATTCAAACCAAGTGATTTCTGACCTCTCTCTGTCTGCCTCGCTTTTTAAAATGTGTTTTAACTGTCCTGTTTTAGACATGTTTTATTGTAAACCACTTTATATTCTTTTCGAGAATAGGTGGCATATAAATCATAGTTGAAGAAAAACCTTCAAAACAACATAATATTCCCAGAGTGTGAAAAGCTCAGTGGGGAAGCAGCAAGATGGAAGGTCGGTTCCCCTCAGGCCCACCCAGTGAGGAGCACCTGTCACTTGACCATCAGGCCCTATTTTTCACAGGCCATGGAATGATAAATTCAGCAGTCTGTTTGGAGCCCTACTCTGCCAGAAGTAGAGCATCTAATTCATTCAAGCCTTGCTCTGACGATAGTCACATGACAAAAGGACAAGGACCTATTTTTGACCAGTGAAGGAGAACTACATGGATGACAGTGTGGAGGTGACTGGCACTTGGAGAGAAAAGGAAACTTGTCATCATATGATTTGTAAGAGTCAAAGAAGGGAATATGAGCATTTTGTGTTCCTGGAACTATAAGCAAGCACAACTCCGCAGGTCCAGAGAGAAGAAGGGGTGAGTCAGTGGACTTAAACTCAGAAGGCAGCATACTGTGGAGGTCAAAGGGCAGGCTCAGGAATCCGGACAGACCTGAGTCAGGCTCCCGCCCCTGCCCTGACAACTATGTAGACGTCACTTCCCTGTATCTCAGGTTCCCCAGTAGGATCATGAGTAATAGGACCTACATTCAATGTTGACCATGAGTAGTCAATGAAGTAAGATATATAAAAGCCTCTAGCACAATGCTTGAATCAAGTAAAGACCTGCTATCATTGTTAATGTTACCACCATGATTGCAGGTCTCCTGTGTAGAAGGCATTAGACTAGATGCTCTTTGGTCTGACAGTCAGAGACTCTACTCATATAGAAATTGACTCCAGAAATACTAGAGGCTCCATATAATATAATTTTGACTATCTACTCACACATAATTCCAGAGAGGAAGAAGAGAGGAAATGATTCAAAGAACCACTGTCTTCAATTAGCTTATATTTTATAAGTATAGTTACAAAGACAGGAAAGAGGAATTTGCAAGAGCAGATGCAAAGGAATGGCATGAAATGAAGAATAAAGTCAAGAGGCTGGGGCCTGGGACTAATGCATTACATTGAACACCCACAAAAGCCACTGGGGTGTGCTCAGAACAAGAAAAAAAAAAACAAGAGAAGAGTTGGCCTACTCTTTGGGGCAGATGATGCAGTTAACTTAGAAGTGATAGAGTGAAATAGAATTACTCAATTTCTAGTTTGTTCCATCTTCTCTATCAAGAAGAACGATCTGCAAGCCAGAAAGGAGAGCAAAAACATGGCCAAAAGGAAATTAAAGTGTGAGATATGAGGAGATAGGAAGAGAGCACCTAGCTGCTGCCTTTAATACTCCAGGCTCTGATGAATTACATCTCAGAGCCATCCATTTGTGCACCCAAATACTCACTGCAATGGGGACAGCAAAGTAAACAGCCCTTGTAACCTAAAAGAACGTGACACTTCATGATTATGACATCCAAAAAAAAATGGCAATGAGATAATATATGAGAGTCTATGAGGCATGGTAGAACTTCCAGAAACTTGCAGAAAGACAAATGTTTCCATTTTAGTAACAGACACTTTTGGCAAAATTTTAGCAGAGATTCGACACCTTGCATCAACCCAGAAAAACTGGTCACAGCAACGTCGTCTCTTTCATGGGGTTCTTTGGATGGCAACAGTGTGCCACAGGTGTTGTAGAGTTAGGAAATGGTAACAAACAAGGCTGCGTGATTTGTTAGTGAACCAGGTAGGGAGAAAGGCTCCATGGAAGTACAGTTAGGAGAACTCAGAATGGCTCAGCTCTAATCCCCAAAGAGGAATGGAGAATAGGGTTGCATAAATCTGGTGACAGATTTTAATGGCACTTGACACAGTCTTCAGTGCCTCTCTGTTCAGCTGGCGATCTTAACTTTCAGGACAAGGAAGTTTACTGACATCTGCTGGGAGAAAGACCAGGAGGCAGCCAGTGGGGTAGAGGAGGGATTGAGAGCCCAGCTGTGGAAACAGGGAGCCTGTGTTTGGATCCCAGCTCTGCTCCTCACAGGTTGTGTGATGTTAAGGAAGGTATGTATATTCTCTGACTCAATTTTCCCATCTAGAAAATGGGGATAATAATTATATCTACCTCACTAGATGAAGTAGGTTAAACTGCCATGTATAAAGGGACTTAGAAAAGTACCCGATGATAGGAGTTACCAGGATCCCAACCACTTACAGCAGGCTGAAATGGTGGGATCCTGCAAGATGAAACCTGAAAAGATGAAATACTTTTGATAAATTACAGAAGAATGATGAAGGCAATGGAGAAAATGAGTCAGGGTAAGGGAGAGGAGGTGGTGGAAGCAGAAGCACTCTGGGAAGGTGATCTCTGATGAATGATATTTGACCAGGGACTGAAATGAGGGGCTGAGCCACATAGTGCTGGGAAGAACAAAGGCCTTAAGCAGGAGAAAGCTGGGGCCGGAAGCTAGTACATGAGGCGGGAGCCCTGTGGGCATGCTGCAGAGACAGAAACTGAGGTTAGAGAGGCTTTTTCATGCGCAGCCCTGCCAGCCAGGAGAAGGATGGGGTTCACCTTATATGACATGAGAAGCCACGGAGGGCTGTGAGTAGGAGAGAGTTATGATTTTAAATGATCACATTGGTTACTTTTTGAAGAATATGCTAAAGAGGGGAAAGAATGGAATTAGGGAAATCAGTTTGGGGGGATAGTAGTCTAATGGTTTTGTGGCATTTGTTAAAAAGATTTTATTCATTTATTTTGAGAGAGAGAATACAAGTGGGAGGAGGGACAGAGGGAGAGGGAGATAGAGAATCTCCAGCAGACTCTATGCTGAGCATGGAGCCCCATGCAGGCTTCAGTCCCTTGAAGCTGAGATCATGACCTGAGACAAAAACGACAGTTGACTGCTCAACTGACTAAGCCACCTGGGCAGCCAGGTTTTGTGGTATTTTAAGAAAGAAATGATGGTGTCTTAGGCTGGGAGAAAATGGTAAAAGGTGGCAGACTCAGAATATATTTTGAACAGTGTGATCCTGATTTTATAAAAAAGAAATACACCCACACATATACTGGAAAGACACATATGCAGATATTAATAGTGATTATCTCTAGATCATGCTATTCGTGGTGACTTTAATTTCCTTCTTTACGATTTCTTCTGCATTTTTCAGAGCTTCCCCAACAGACACACGGTATTTAAGGAATCGGGGGAGGGGGAGGGGGGAGGACATTTTTGGAAAAGAAACAATCAATTATCCAAGGACAAGCCAAGTGAAGTGAGGATAGGTGCAAGCCTAAGAGATGTCAAGGATGTGACTGGCAGCAATTTCAATATTTATTGACTAACTAAAAAAGTAATGACTGGGGGCACCTGGGTGGCTCAGTGGGTTAAGCCTCTGCCTTCAGCTCAGGTCATGATCTCAGGGTCCTGGGATCGAGCCCCACATGGGCTCTATGCTCAGCGGGGAGCCTACTTCCTCCTGTCTCTCTACCTGCCTCTCTGCCTACTTGTGATCTCTTTCTCTCTGTCAAGTGAATAAATAAAATCTTAAAAAAAAAAAAAGTAATGACTGCAGGTAATAGGATTTAATTTTCATAGGTACCTCCCTCCCCGCCGAAAGTGACTGTCCCTTTCTGCCCCCACTTCATTCCAGCCCACCTGGTTTATCATGTGCAGCCCTGAGCAGCACAATCTAAGATTTTAAATTTTAAATTTTACCACCCACTGAGCACCCACTCTATGTCAGGCACTTTCAAAATGTGAAGGAGTTAAACTAGGAGATGATTTGAATGGAAGAAGAAAGGTGACAAACGAACATATTTTTGAGTACTCATGGAACTATTTTATCATACTTCATCACATCTAATCCTTACCATGATATTCTGAGATAAGTATTATCCCTGATTTAGAGAGCTGAATTGAATTCATGAAAGAATTAAGCTCATGAAATTGAATTAGGGAAACAGCACTGCATCACTGGGCTTGGGAGCCAGATAGCCAGAGTTCAAGTCCTGGCAGCTATGCACACCCTTGGCCATGCTACTAAGCCTTCCTAAGCTTTAGTTCCCTTATCTACAAAAGGGGCCTATCTCATGGTGTTGCTTGAAGATCAAATTAATTAATACATTAGAGCACTTAGCACAGTGTCTGACACATAGTAAGCTCAATAAGCATCAGCTATTACTGTTGAGAAATCATACCTAAGATCACCCTGTAATTCACCAATATAGAAGAAAAGAATCCGAGGGGCCTGGGTAATTACTTTCTAGTGGTGAAGTTCTGTTATAGGGAAGGAGAGAGGCTTGTACTGACTTCAAGAAGTAGAGCCAGATTCAGGGAATTTAAGTATAACAGAGAGTTAGGTAGAATGCAACCTGAAATCAGTTGGCTAGGTAATGCCAGTGACTTTTCTGCCTAAGCAGATACCTATCTCCCTCCTTCAGGGAAAAGTCATTAAGCTTTTTTTTTTTTTTTTTTTAATGTAATACTGTTTATTTAACTTCAAAAACATTTCAGCATTCTAAACATACAAAAAAATAGCAGAACGTTGCAAATCGTGTTTAGTACAGAAGGTTCTTGAACTTTCATTGATGCAGTGGCTCGTTCGCTTTGCTGACAATGAAGAGTTCCACGGTTTGTTTAAAAACAAATAGTTGAAAACCACCGCACTTAACTAAAAAGGATCCAAACACTTCTCATGCCAGCTGACCCCCCCCTTCTCCACAGCTACGAATGGCAGCAGAATGCTAGGTCACTATATATGATGCTCTAAGATACCGTGCCCTGTGGGTCTAGAGAGAGAACCTAATAAAGCTTCTTGTAGCTCGACAAAGCCTGCATGTCTAATACCTCATTATGCAGAGCTAGTCTCTGATGAGAGGTGGGAAAGCACATGGAGTTCAAGAGTCTTCCTGATGGGTTAGAATAGACCCCATAAGAAGCCTTTTGGGAGAAAGGGACCCCAAAGGCCCCAAAGGGGTCCCCCAAACTCACCACAAGGAAAGGGGCATTCTGAACTGAAGGTCTTGTCTACCAGCAGGGATTCATGGTAATCCCTGTGGGAGTTGGAGGAGGCTGGTTCCAACACAGGCCATGACTGTGACTGGAAACCTTCTGGATGTGGGTGTGAGTGGAGTACAATGACTACTGAGCACTGTAAACTGAGAGAGCTGTCGTCTTGGAGCCCAAGCACATGCACTACGTGGAGGCTCTAGGCAACAAAGGAATCCCTGCAGCAGGGGGGAGATGGTGTTGGACTGTGTGGGCCAGTTTATAACAACACTGCAGACCATTCACACCCAAGACTGACCCTTTGGAATGAATTAAGACCAGCATGTTCTTGGTGTTCCTGGATGTTTAGAAGAGGTGGGAGGTGGCTGGGGCCTTAAGAGGGAAGTTTTGGAATCCCTGCTAATGTGAGCAGGAAGTTGTTCTGGCAACTGATCGGATATACTATTCTTTGTAGCACACCCCCCCCAACCCAAATTGGTGAAGTATGTTAAATCAGTCATATACAAGTCATAAATAAGACTTGATTAAATTCAATATCTAGGACTTTCTAAAAATCAGAATTAATAGCAACAGCTCATATTGATTTGACGCTCATTATATGCCAAACTCTTTACATGACTTAGCTCATTAATCCTCACAAAACCCTATGAGATGGAGATGATTTTCATCACCACTTTATAGGAAACTGAGGCTGGAAGAAGCTAAAATACCTTGTCCAAGGTCACATGGTAGACACTGATGGAACAAGAATTAGCTAATGGGGCGCCTAATGGCAGAGTCTATCCTTTTCACCAATGCACCACTCTACCCCCTGTTCAGATGGAAAGGGAGATGCACAGCCACATGGCAATGCTGTTGATGGGATGAGAATAGATGAGTGGGCTACAATACCCGTAAAGTCTTTCCTATGCTGCCACACTGAGATTTTATGCTTTCTTGCAACCTTAAGAATCTGTGTGCTTCATTTACCTCTACAGAATTGCTATCAAAATGAGCTGTTTGTTATAAGTGGAAAATAAGCTTAGGAACTATGGCTAAGGAATATAAAGATAAACCACATATCGAGACATATTCTAAGTCTGTAGGTCAAATTTCATGACAATGACCTTCAGAGGAGCATCTGTCCATTCAACAAATATTTATTACATGCCTTTGTGTGCATTGTTTCAGATGCTGGGTATACCGCAGGGAGCAAAATGGACAAAATCCCTTTGCGGATTTTACAGTCTTGTGGGGGGAGAGAAAATAAACAGTAATCCTAATAGCTGAGTAAATTAGATGGTATATTAGAAAGCTCTAAGTACTTGATCACAGTTGCAGTCTTAAATTAGGCTGGCAGGGGAGACCTCTTTGAGAAGTGACACTTAAGTGAAGGCTAGAAGGAAGAGATAGAGTCAGTTTCGTAGGTATCTGAAGGGAAAACATCTGAGGCAAAGGATAAAGCCAAGGCAGAGGCTGGGACAAGAGCTTCCCCTGAGTGGAGGAGACACAAGGAGGCCCCCTGTGACTGGGATGGGGTTAGGGGAGGAGTAGGATAAGGTCCAAACAGTGAGGGAAGGGTAGCTGGTCTGCCAGGCTTTTATACCAAGTAAGACCAGGAACCGTCATGGGGTTTGAAGTAGAGAAGTGACAGGATCTAACTTGCACTGAATATATTAAAATGCACCATATTTTATACTGTTTTGACTTGAACATATTCTTTATCACGGAGATCATTGCTCGGGAGGAAACATCAATGTGAGGTACAGAGAACCCCACAGGTATTGTGACTGGACTGGAAGGGGAAGGAGTCGGTGGATTTGAGTAAAAATAATTTTGTCATTTAGTTCAAAGAGCTGCTGGGAGGAATAACTAATAACAATAGTTGTAAAGGTCACTGCAAATATGAAGGGCTAGCAAATGCTAACTACTACTTAAACATAAAAAGCCTGTCATTATTCTTTAGTCCCAGAGTCAAGACCTCTAGCATCCATGGCCAGCCAGTCAACGGTTTGGTGCCGTTAAAGGACTTCTGCCATAACCTGTGCTATCTGACAGCTGGATCTCCCATCTACAGCTCTGGTGGAAAGAACAGAGCCATTTACTCTATGTACTCAGCCACAAAACACAGGGGTTGATGAACATTTGTTTAAAAAACATATATATTCTTAAGCAGTGCTTATAAGACTCCCTGAAAAGCCTTGAGTTTTCAAATGAGTGACATGGGGATAGATGTAAAAAGCTCTTGCAAATGAGTTGTTTACACCAATCCATCAGGTCATGGAAATTTTGCTTGAGATCTGTTTGTGTGGGAACAACACTGGAATACTAGCTTGTGGGTGCCAGCTTTGAAACCGACACAATGAATAGCTATTGTTCCGACACAGTATCCGGCTGCTCATGTCTACACACACTGAAGAGACCTTCCTCTTCAGAAATAACTTCCAGCCATTATTTAGTTTTTTTAAATTGTTACCGGTGTACCCGATGTTCTAGATGCCTGGGGAAGAGGGAAATTGCATAAAGACATGTCAGATTCTCTCCTAAAAGGGTTCCACAACTTCTCTATTTTGTTCAGTCAGGTCACCCAGGTTACAGCATTCCTAGCATAATGAGAAATGGTGGAAGAGACACAAAATAAAGGGCGAAGAAGGGAAGTAAATTATTAAACACGTATTAAGTACCAGGCTCTGTGTTATATTTTATTTCACCATCACAACCCCGTGAAAATAAATACTATTCCCTGTTTTGCAGATGAGGCAACTAAGGTTTAGAGAGATTAAGTAACTTACTTAAATTATTTAATATGCCTCAGAGCTGGGGTTTGAACCTAATTCTGCTGACTACAAATCCTCATGTTCTCCCACCACATGGATTTGCCCTCGAGAAGACTGTCATCTAGTGGGTGAGGCAAGACTTACACACGGAAACCAACTGGAGACCCGCATCAGCAGTGCATAACCAGATGCTTAATTACGTGATCAAGACTCCTGAATTCAATTCTATAAACAAGAACAAATAGCCACAAAGAGCAAGGCCCTAAGCAAAATACCGGCAGGGACAGTAAAGGAAGCATGATTTTTCTATCAATGACATATACGCCTCAGATAATCTGGGATTCTCTGATAATTATTTGAGAATAATTCTATAATAATTCTCAGAGAATCTCAGATTATCAGAGAAGATAAGCGTGAGGCTATAGGAACAAGATGGCATTGCCCACCTTTTGATGTGCCTGGGCCCACTCATGTCTTTTCTCTAAAGTTCCAGGGTCTGAAGGATAATAGACTTGGGATGGGAGGTGTCAGAGAAAAAGCAGTAGGTCCCCAGACACTGAAGGAAATGTGAATTAGAGGTCACAAAGAGAGCTTATAGCACCCATGGGTCATTAGGAACATAAGCCTCAAATGTGAATGATTACCTGCTAATGTTTCAGGAAATGTTTCGCTTCTAGGATGCCTGCCTGGTTTCTTCCCATCTACTGGTATCCACAGTCCTGTGGGAACGGCAGTTGTGCTCATTATCAAGCTATAATAAATAGCCCCAAACTCACCCCTCTTTGCTCTGCCTGGCAGTTGGGGCCCGGGGCTGTGTAGCATGCTGCCGTTAGGGTTTGCCAGGGAGGAGTGCTGGATGGAGTCCACAAGGCCACAGAGGGAAGAAGGGGCCAGCTCTCTGCCGTGTGCTGGCCGTTTGCTTCCTATTTACCAGCAGCTGCCAGGTCTCAGGGCTTCACCTGGACTGGCCTGTCCTTCCAGTAGCAGCAGGTGATTTCATTTGGCAGCTTTTCCAATACAACAGACCAAGCCTCATGGCACATGACCACCAATCCTCAAATCTTCTATGTTTTAAAAATGCCGACCTCTTCCCAGCTCCTCTAGCCCTGGGGCTGGCTGCTGCTTCCTTCAGTTACCATCATGACACCTTCGTGTACTCTGTCTTTTCTTCAACACCTAGTAAAGAGTTCTGTGTGTTACATTCTCCCTATTAAAATAACTGATGTGGGGGTGCATGGGTGGCTCAGTCGGTTAAGCAGCTGCCTTTGGCTTGGGTCATGATCCCAGGGTCCTAGGATCAAGTCCTGCATCGGGCTCCTTTTTCACCAGGGAGCCTGCTTCTCCCTCTGCCTCTGCCTGCCACTCTGTCTGCTTGTGCTCTCTATATCTCTGACAAATAAATAATTTTTTTAAAAAAATCTTTAAAAAATCATAACTGATGCAATTTCTGACTCCTGACAGGACTCTGATAACAATTAATTTCACTGTTAATTGAATTGAGAGCAAATTAGAAAACTATTTCATATCTGCTAAGCTCCGATACACATTTAGTTCATCCCTCGTACCCACATGAGGCTGCTGGTTCTGAAATGCTAATCTGACCATGTCCCTGTCTGGTTTGAGGTCCTGCAATAGCTCTCCACTGTTTACAGGATAAAATCCAAGCCCCTAGCACCAGGTCATCCGTAAGGCTCTATTCCACCTGCAGACACATCCCTACCATGCCTGTTCAAACCCACCATGCTGTTTTTCACAACCCATGCCCTTGCCTAGTTTTTCCCTCTGCTTAGAACTTGTCCTTTAAAGCCCAGCTCAGATATCACCTCTTCCCTGTTTCTACCTCTCCCTCTAGCAGCTGAATAGTCCCTTCTGAAATACAAATCAAAACCACAGTGAGATACCACCTCCCATGGGTCAGAATAGCTAAAATTAACAAGTCAGGAAACAACAGATGTTGGCGAGGATGGGGGGGAAGGTGGAACCCTCTTACAGTGTTGGTGGGAATGCAAGCTGGTGGAAAGAGTATGGAGGTTCCTCAAAAAGTTAAAAATAGAACTACCCTAGAACCTAACAAATTCACTACTAGGTATTTATCAAAATGATACAAAAATACTGATTCAAAGGGGCACCTGCACCCCAGTGTTTATAGCAGTAATGTCCACAATAGCCAAACTATGGAAAGAGCCCAGATGTCCATTGATAGATGAATGAATAAAGAAGGTGTGGCACATATACACAATGGAATATTACTCAGCCATCCCAGAGAATGATATCTTGCCATCTGCAGTGATGTGGACAGAACTAGAGGGTATCTGGCCAAGAGAAATAAGTTGGTCAGAGAAAGACAAATACCATATGATTTCACTCACATGTGGAATTTAAGGAACAAAGCAGATGAAAAAAGGAAGGGAAGGAAAAATAAAATAAGATAAAACAGAGAAGGAGGCAAACTGTAAGAGACTCTTAACTATACGGAACAAATTGAGGGTTGCTAGAGGGGAAGTGGGTACGGGATGGGGTAACTGGGTGAAGAACATTAAGGAGGACACATGATATAGTGAGCACTGGGTGTTACATCATATGGATCACTAAATTCTGCCCCTGGAATTAAAAATACATTATATGTTAAATAACTGAATTTAAATTTAAAAATTTAAAAGTAAGTAAACAACTAAACAAATACTCCGTACTATATACCCCTCGTGCTCCTAGGTCTAAATGTACTCTCCTATTAGACCATGAGCTTCTGAAAGCCCAGGCAGACATCATATTCCATCATTATGTCAATACCTAGAACCGTGCTGGGCACTTAGTAGACCCTTAACAAATATTTGAACTTGAAATTCTGTTATATTTTCATTTTCCAGGTTTCTTACTACCCACTTGAGGCATATAATTACAAAACAAAACAAAACAACAACAACAACAAAACACCAAACCTCAATACTCAAAGTACTTTAAAATTCATTCCTTTCTCTTCTGTTTGGATGGAATCTTCATCCAGATACAAAGCTGTTTCTATATTTTTGTATTAGGTAATATCCATTAGAGGTAGCAACATTATAATTTTCTTTGTTCAGTGCCAAGGAAGGCTGACATCATCATTAGTGCAAAAGCTACAGTTGACAAAGGAATAAAAATGGCCACTGAGGATTTTGGCTAAAAGGAAAGTGGTTCTTTAAGCAAGCCAGCACTGTGCTAAATAATGCTCACAAAAGTCCACTAAAATCAAATACGTGTAAGAGGTTAAGTGATTTGCCTACCTGAAATCCAGGACTCAGCTCTCCCATGATACCAAACATGGGATGAAGATTGTTACTGCCAGGACGAACTGCTCCAGGCATCCCAGTGTGGTCAGGGGTCCCTCATGGATTTGGCAGTGAGAACACTTCCAAGTTGACTATATTACCAAGGCACAGGATTTTTGCTGTCCCACACTTTGAAAACCATTTCCATCACTGTTGGCTAACCACACATATACTCTACCACTTCAATGATTCCTTAAAGTCCGAAAGTACTGAGCAGCAGTAGAAAGCTCTGGGATGGGACCCTGGAGGCAAACAGTAGGCAGCATAAATTCAACTCCGATCAAGGCTACGGTGGCCTCAACATTTTGGAGATGGAGCTGGAAAGAAACAAAGGCAAAAAAAAAAAAAAAAAAAAAAGCAGTTTATCTTTGTTCTATAATCTTTTGATCCTTTACAAGTAAATAATAAGCATCTGTTCTTGCATGGAGAAGGAACATGAGTCAGTTTGGTCAGAGACAACTGTGACCTAAGATAGGGTTTTACCCACAGAGTTGCTAAGAGATTTGTGTTTTCACACCTTAGACATCACAAGGATTCAACTGAATCTTACTGAGAATAACTGATTACACTATCCTACCTCAGGAGTAATTACATCTGTTAGAGTTTCTGTCACTTTATTTTCAAAAATCTCTGCTGAACAATCGCACACCTATTTGTTTTGTTTTGTTTTTTATGATTCTAATATTGACATTTTGTGTAAACCTGATTGACTGTGAAAAATCCATTTGAGAGGGGTGGCTTTGGTATGGTACTGAGCAGAACCTGGAGAATGAAGTTAGTTAACAAAATAAGAAGTTATGTTTCCTAATCTAAAGTTGTAAATTCAAAGAAACAAGCTAAATCTCTCATATTTTTTCCTTGTGAAGAACCTATTTTGAAAAATTCCACAGAAGGACAACAGTTAGATAGTGCACTGGGTGTCTTTCTTTCACGCCTCCAGGCAGGCCCTCCCCGCTCCACTGTGAGACCTGCCCTAGGAGGCACAACCCACAGATCATGTCCATGGGCTCTTGGATCTCTTCACTTCCTACTAGGTTCTGTCAATGAGGAACTCAAAGGATATGGGCCCTCTGAGAGTTGTCTGGGGCTAATCAGAATCTCTGCCTCAGGACAGCCTTGGGTTGACTTAATGCTTGACCTAAGGTCACTTGCCTCTTCCCTTCACCTGAACCCAGGATGAGGGTGGTTGTACTGCTTCTGGCCCTCGGTTATTGTGCAACCCCTGGGGGTTCTCTCTCCAGCTGCCACCCTACTCTCATCTTCAGAAATAGTTCCCTTATAAGTTGATTTTCAACAGATTATCTTCACTTGGGTATGCCATCTCTTTCCTGCTAGGATCCTCTAGATAATGTTATAGTGCTCAATATGGATGGGTAGGAATTCCAGTCTTTTATGGCAAGTCTGCTTTCCAGATAGCTAAGTAATATGCGCAGATACTATTCAAAATATTTAACTTACTGCCCCAGCAGGGTCCTGCAGACCCTGCTGAACCAGGCATTATCCCTTAAGTTGTTGGATTATATATAGAAAGGCGTACAGAGTCCCCAAGGAGGGGCTGAGGCAGCCAGAGCCGAGGGTACTGGGGAGTGTCAAAAGAGAGGCTATCGACCAACGAACAGAAGGGTTTAGTGTTTTAACAGCTGGTGAATTCCAGCTAAATGTTAGCTCAGGTAATATGCCCACCTATCTATTTTCACCTTTAGGTTAGCAAATTTCAACACAAAGTTGATTTTTATGTTTATTTAACAGACTCTGAAGGGAGAAATGCAGACAAAAAATGAACAGAGAACAGATGTTGCCTTGTACATATAATGAATGAGCAACAAATTTTGCATTCCCTCACCCCCACCCCAAGTGAACCAAGAAAAGAACCAGTTTTAAGCCTCTGGCAGAATGGGTAGCATATCGACAAGCTCCACATATGAACCATATTTCAAAGGCTGCCCAGTGCTACCAGGGATTTTTAGAACTGTGACATTTGCATCAAAGATTGTGTCTGTGCTAAGCATTTTGCATCTCTTATGACAGTCCTTTTAATCCTGGACTGTGTTTTTGAATTTGTTTGAGCCTATAAAATAAAGCAGTGTTTGATCCTTAGCCACACACAAGAAGTTTCTTGATTCTTTTTAGAGCTGATCCTGTGTAATATAATTGGTTATTCCTACTCTGAAACATAATTATATCACATATTTTTATATTTCCTTCTGCTGCTTCTATAGTGACACCATTTACATATCTCCAGTGATTAGTCATGAAAATGGGCCATATGCTTGTAACACATACTATCTGGGTTTTCAATCCTGTTAGTTTAAGCTGTGGACAATTACATAAATTCCTTTCTTACTCACTGTGCTGCAAATGCTGAATAACTAAACTATCTTGCTAATGTAGCATTAGGTTCAAGAAAATGAGACACCTAATGATTTTGCCAGAATTTAAAAGGCAGTCTTTAGCTACAGATCAATGGCTGGATCTGAAAGAATACCCATCTCAGGAGATAACATTTCAAATACGTTATTTCTCCTTTGCCCTGATAACAACTGGCAATAACAGCAGAGAACACAACAGAATTAGGGAGAAATCCATTTCACGGAATGTGTGCATATATGTACAAGGGGCCAAGGGATAGAGGACAGATTAAGCTACAGAAGAAAATATTCTGGTGATCATAAAATGTATGTACTGCTGTAGGCCAGCCCTGTATTTAATATGCATAGTGGTATAACTGATATCTATTATGTAATGCATAAATTAGACTTCTGTTTTCTTTAGTACACAAGGCTAAGTGATCAAGGAAATATCCTATCTTGATACAAAGAAATGTTCCTTGAAGTTTATTGGTTAAGTTTCCGTCCTTTTGTGACATATGAGGTTTATGAAACATTTCTCCTTATTAAAGAAAATTATTATGCCACAAGCCTTCAATTAAACAACCATCTCAGGGAAAAGGAAGATAAAGAGAAATATAGTTAATTAATCATGCCAACCATTCTTCTCTGAAGATATTAGCCAGGACTTCAGGAATTAATTAGAGTAATATTAATACAACAGAACTATTAAACTACATCCACAGCTTTTACATCTGATAAAACATTTCTAGTAAAGATAGGTTATTTTGTCCAGTTAAGTGAGCAAGCAAATTCTCTCAGTGTTTCTACATTTGATCTCAGCCAAAAGGCCGAAAAGTGATTCTTCCTGGGTTTCTAAGTACTGTAGACTGTGTCAGATTCCCAGAGAACCGAGGCGGTTCTGGGGTCATTGTTTGTCTTGCCTGTCAATGTGTTCCACAACCCACTCCACAAAAGATCCCAAGGTGTGGAAACAATAAGTAATCTTGGTTTCTAGTAAAAAGTTAGTTGTTCAGGGAATAAAATGTACCATTATCCAATCTCCAAGTGTGAAAACTCAATCAAATGCAGTAAAAGTATAATGTACAAGAGGAGGCCGTAAAGCTTCATGTCTAATGCTGCTGACCACCCACGGAGACAACTGCAGAATCCCCCACAATCCAGTACCTCAGTCGAGTGAATTTACTTTACTACTAAGGAGCAGAAGCTATACACTTTCCTCTAAATGTGCTGCCATAGCAAATCTGTGACCAGAATACTCCAACATCACTTCAGTGACAGCATCGGCTCCCCCATGTGACACCCCTTCTGTTTCAGGCCACCTTTCGAGAATGGCCTTAGCCAGAAATCAGACAGCAACTGTTTCGATCATGTAAAAGTATCAAACCAATTCACTTTCAACTAAAAAGAAAAATACTGTTGATATGACAGTCTCAAAAGTCTAGATACTGACTTTTGAGATGGTCTGAGCCATCTGGAATCTCAGTGGGGACTTACCATTCATAACAACAGAAGATCATGGAGGCACAGAAGACAAAGGGCCCAGGTCTTCTAGTGGGATGGCCAGCCCCACAATGAGATCACTTACATGGCATTTGTGGCAGATAATTCTACTGTCAGAGAGGCTTTTTTGCAAAGAAGTCCACAATTGCTTATTTTGAATGACAGTTGTTCAAATGAATCGAAAACTTCATCTCTATAATACTTCCTTTGATTCGGACTTTTTGTTTTTCCGAGGAAGTAGAGGAAGTCCAGTCCCCGTCTGCCTTACAGCTCTGCATGAAGTGGATGACTACCATGATGTCTTCTTTAAGCCTTCAATCCTCAATCCAGACGGGCAAATGCTATTGGCTGCTTCCATTGGCTTAAATATAAGGGATTAAAAAATGAGCCAGTTGCAGTACCACACAGACATATAATTAAACTTCCTTCATTAGGATGATTGTTATACTCGCACTGTAAAGTGACTTAGAAACTGCCTTTGAAGGTATTTTTTTTTCCTTTTCCCCACAGCGATGTCAGCTTTTTCTCAAACCAGTCTTACATGAAACACAATACTTGAATCAGACTGAGCAGAGTGGCTCTGCCTGAAGTGAAATGGAGGACCAGAGCCTCATCCACATGGCCTTCCTCTCTGCCCTTTGAAGGCTCTAGAAACAGCCCCAGGGAGCTTCTGGGCCCTGAGCAACTCAGCATAAACAACAGTGCTCTAGAACTGCAGAAAAGCTTTCTTGAAAAGGAGACTGAGCACAGAAAGGGGAAGACTCTGAATGCTGAGCTAAGGAATTTGGACTTTTCATAAATGAAAAAGTCATTGGAAGCTTTTAGGCTTTTAGCTTTTAGGGGCGTGATATGAGAAGATTAATGCTTTAGAAAGTTATGTGGTGGTGATATGGAGTTTCTACCATGGAATGGAAAAAGGGCTAGAAATTAATAATGAAGTTGTACTAGATGACAAGATGATGAGAGCTCGTTGGAAGGGTATTTTGAAGATAGAACAAATAGAGACTGCCTGCTGGTGGACTAAAGGAGAATTCCAAGGTCGTGCCAAAATTCCTTGTTTATTCATTCAGCTGACAAACATTTACTGAGAACCTACTGTGTTCCAGGCACACTTCAAGATGAGAGATGAACAAAAATAGTTTTGCCTTCAAGATGGTGACAGGCTGTTCAGATGAGACAGAAATGTAATTAAGCAATTAAGGAAAATATGAGTGGAAGGTATTACTGCAGAACTATGTCCATGACGACACGAGAGCACAAAGGAGGGAGAGGCAGATACACAGATCAGCTCCCTCTGCTCTCGTCCACCCTCCTTCTAGCCTGCCTCTCTGCACGTGAGGGATGGGAAAACTAAAGACTACGTTTCCCCATTTCCTTGAAGCTTGATTTCCCCACATGTATTTACCCTCTAGAAATACTTAGAATGTGGGTGTAAGTACCCTAAGAGGGAGGCCACCTGTTACCGCTGCCACTCTTTATACTGATAGGCAGTTGCAGTGGTTTTTTTATTTTCCAGTGGCAGTGGTACTAGTGTCTAGTTCCCAGCTTCCTGGGTACCATGCTGACCTGGATCATGGCAGAGGCAGCTAAGAATTGTGATGACCCCTTCCTCATTTTCTGGTGTTCTGATCACAACAGATGTACTAATCCCTGGGTGGGCCAGTTGTGCAATGTTAGCCTGGCATTGTTCCTCTAGTAATTTTAAGAGCACATGTTCCTCTCCACTCTGCTTTTTCTTCTTTTTTTCTTAAGTTAGCTGAATAGATCACTAGCTACATGGAATTCCTAATTATGTCAAAGAGATATTTAACATAGGCTGGAGGTGATCAGAGCAGTCTTCCAGGATAAGATAAAGCCTGGATGAATCTTAAAGGCTGAATATAATCTGGTCTAATAGAGAACGAGGAAAAGACATTCCAGACAAAGCCAGGAAAGTAGGGAGAAAAGATGTGCTCAGGAATTGCACAGCATTAACAAAGGGGAATGCTATGAGGTGAAGACAGAGGGGCAGGGAGAGGTGCATTCATGAGAGCCTTGTGGCAGGCTAAGCAATTTGAGTTTTATCCATAGGAGTTAATGGAAATTGTAAACAACAAAATAATATAAGCAGGTTTGTATGCTAAAAAAAATACCTGTAGAATTGTGAGGTACAGGTTGGCACAGCCAGACAGTAAGGTGAGAAGGCTGCAACTGGAGGGAACTGTAAAAATATTGGCAAGAAATATTGAATATTGAGAGATTAGCTGAGAGACAGTAGGAGTGGAGTGGTGAGGTCAGATTTTAGAGGCAGGAAGTACAATCTCTAAGATTTCATGACCATCTAAATATCAGGGTAATGTGAGCAGAAATGTGTTGTTGAGGGTGACACTCCATATTCCGGCTCTGGCAATGGGTGGTTGATGATGTCATTTAAAAAGATATGGAATAATGGGGAGAGTCTGGGTGGCTCAGTCAGTTAAGTGTCTGATTCTTGATTTCGGCTCAGGTCATGATCTCAGGCTTGTGAAATTGAGCCCCAAGTCAGGCTCAGAGCTGGGCATGGAGCCTGCTTAAGATTCTCTTGGGCACCTGGGTGGCTCAGTGGGTTAAGCCTCTGCCTTAGGCTCAGGTCATGATCTCAGGGTCCTGGGATCGAGTCCTGCATCGAGCTCTCTGCTCAGCGGGGAGCCTGCTTCCTCCTCTCTCTCTCTCTCTCTCTCTCTCTCTCTCTGCCTGCCTCTCTGCCTACTTGTGATCTCTCTCTGTCAAATAAATAAATCTTTAAAAAAAAAAAAAAGATTCTCTCTCTCCCTCTCCCTCTGCCCCTCTTCACTGCCCCCACTCATGACTGTGCGCACTCTCTCCCTCCAAATAAATAAATGAATAAATAAATAAAAATTGAAAGATATGGAATAAGGAAAGGAGACTGTGTTTGGTGGGGAAGATGAAGAGTTCAAGTTTGGGCATGATAAATTTAATGACCCTGAAGTACAACAAAGTAAAATTATAAATAGGCCTTGGAATAGATGAGTTTGTAAGTCAGAATTCAGTTTAAGAGACCTGTCACATAAGCAGACACTGAAGATGTGGGTATAGTACAGGAGAGTGTGTAGCCTGAAAAGGAGGCAGGGCTGCTGACAGAGTGCTGGAGGCAACCACCATTTATAAGAGAGGCTTGGGGAAAGACGGTAAAAGATAGTGCTAGAGAGATCAGAGAATGGAAAGAAAATGGTGTCTTGAAAGGGCATGAGGGAGATCTGAAGGAAGAAGGTCCCAGGGTAGACAGTATAATGTGTGAGTACACATGCGTATGTGCACACACACATTGGTATTTGCGAGGCCTAAGCAAAAGCACTTTAATGGGAGAGTTGAACAATGCATTTGGCACAGGGGTAAAAACAAGCACCAGAGCAAGGGAGAACAAACATATCAAAGGACATTTTTTTTTTTCAAGAAACTTTAATGTGCAAGGAAAAGAGATATGGTAGTTGCTAGGAGAAGACACAAATGTGAAAGTTTTATGCACTTTTTTTAGATTGGGATGCCTTACAATAACATACAATTATTGAGAACCTGCTCTTTGCCAGGACTGTTCTAAGTGATTTACATGTAGTAATTCATACAACCAGCCTATGAGATAGGCACTGGTATCCTCCCTATTTTACAGAAGAGGAAACCGAGCAAGAGTGGTTTAAGTAACTTATCCAGGGCCACGGAGACTGGAAACAGTAGCACCAGGGTCCATACATGAGGATTCTGGGAACAGGGCTACCTGCAGAGTCCACTACGTTTGACCGCCCCCACATCGAGAGGATGAACAGAAGCAGCAGAGAGGGGAAGGTTAAATATGCAGAGAGTGTGGCATTCCCAAGGAGCCCAGACAAGATAGAGAGCTCTTGGGTGGGAGATAAGGGTGAGGATGGCATCGAAGAGGGGTCACAGCTGCAGGGTCTACAAGCAGCTATTTGCGTGAGACCTCCACCTTTTTCCATCTAGTGGGAGATAAGAACATGTATTTGGTGCGGGAGAGGACATGGTAAGGAGGGGCCTCAGTATGAGAAGGGAGGAGTTAAAAAAAAAAATTTTTGATTGTGGAATAAATACATGAATGAAAAATCTCAAAAAAAAAATTTTGATTGTGGAATAAATACATGAATGAAAAATCTCAAAAAAAAAGAAAAAAAAAGAAGGGAGGAGTTGAGGTAGCTGCTCATCAGAGAAGATATGGTAGTGTTGAGGCACACCTGAAGGACTGGCTGTCCACCCTGTGTCCCTTGTTCTGGCCTCATTTTGCTGGTGTGTGACTTTACCGAACAGAACTCCATTTGGAGCAACAGAAACTGGGAGTTTCTGATGCAGGAGGGAAAGGTAAAGGAAAAGAATGATATTACAAAGAAAAAAATATCAATTTATTTAACAAATATTAAATAGTCATTACTATGTGCCAGATACTATTCTCAACATTTCTAAATGTTAACTCATGTAGGAATTATCATTAATAGTAATCGTTTCCATTTGCTGCTCTATTTATGAGCTAAATATTTTCTTAAATCTCACGCAATCCTCACAACCTCCCTTTTCTCATTTTATAGTCAAGATTCATTCACCCAAGTGGTGGTTTAGCAAGTGGTGTAGCCAGGCTATGGCTTTGTTTTGAACCTATGTATGTATCTCCAGGGCCTCTCCTTCCCACCACTACACAACATCTTGTCGGGATAGAATGAGAAAATGAATCAGCTGTTTATGTTCTGGATACAGAACATAAAGCCAATGCATAATTGTTTGGTTGAAAATGGAGGCACATAGGGTGGACGTCTCACTGTGTTTCAAGGACAAATAGAAAGAGTATAAATTGAAAGGGTAGAAATTTGGGGTCAAAGATTGGTATTCCAGAGTTTGTGATTTCAAAGGTAGAGCGAGAGCCAGAGGTCTAAATTGAAGGTGGTAGGCTAAAGTCCTGGATGAATGCAGGGTCTGGAAATGAGAGCAAGGAGGCATCAGTATGAATCAGGTACCAGGAGGATCAAGAGAGGAAAGGTTTTTACAAGAGGATGAAGAACCAGTGGGTGGAAGGGACTGTGGGGTGGTAGGGACGTACCTGCCAAACTGTCTTCCAACACCTCTTTGATATCCCCACCTGTCCCTTTCACATGTAACAAAGGTAAGTGATGAATTCAACACAACTCAGATGAGCTCAGCTTTGCAGAAGCTGCCACATAGACACAAAATTGTCCTGTATTGGCCTTAGGAACAGTGAGAATTTGATAAAACCCAATCAAGGGTATGTATGTGTTTAATAAATGTTTATTGCACTCCTATTCCATGCCAATAAATTCTACAAAAATTTTTAAAATTCTACATTTGACAGAAAATAAACAAGTGAAACAAGGTAGATGGTTTTAAGTACTATGGAGAAAGGTACAAGCTGACTAAAGGGGATAGGGAGTAAAGGAGTTAGGAGAGGATGCATATTGCCTTTGGCATATGGCAGTTGGGGAAGGGCTCACTATAAGGTGACATTTACATAGCCTTGCAGATATCTAAGAGAAAAAATGCACATGCAAAGGGTCTAAGGTGGGAACATCCTTGGTGTGTTCAGTGAACACTGAGAAGGCTAGTGTGGCTGCTGCAGAATGAGTGAAGAGGGGAATAGTAGGAGAGGAGGTCAGGGTAAGAGCACAGAATATGAGTCCTTAGAAAACACTGGAGTTTTGTTTTTTGTTTTTTTTTTTGCAGAGGATTAACAAGATCTGACTCATATTTTCAAAGGCTCATTCTCTGTATGTCAAGCAGTTTGTGTATGGTAGGGATTAGGGAGGAAAAATACCATTTAATAGGTGATTGAAATTAGCCAGGTAAGAGACAACAGAGGGTTGGACCAGGGAGCTAGCAAGGAAGGTGGTGAGAAGTACTTGGACTCCACACATATTCTGGAAGTAGAGATGACAGAATTTGTTGTTGGACTGTGTGACTGGCAGCCTCCACCATGGCTCCCAATGATTCCTACCTTGCTGTGAGTGTGGGCTGGACCTAGTGACTCACCTCCAGTGAAAAGAATGTGGCTAAGTGATGGTATGTCAGTTGTAAGATTAAGTTACAAAATTCGACTCCTGTTTAGCTGCTCCCCTTCTCTCTCTCTCTCTCTGGCTAACTCTGGGGAAAGCCAGATGGCACCCTGTGATCTTCATTTCGAAAGGTCCATGTGGCATATAACTGTTGTCTCCAGCTAACAGCTAACAAGTACCTGAGACCTGCCAATAGCCACATGAGTGAGCTTAAAAGTGATCCTCCTAGTCAAGCCTTGAGATGACTGTAGCCTTGGCTGATACTTTGACTGTAGCCTTGTAAGAGACTGAGGCTGGGGACAGCTAAACCATGCCCAGATCCCCAACCTATAGAAACTGAAGTATGATAATTTGTTGCACAGCAATAGAGAACTAATATAAGTTGGATATGGGATATAAGAGAAGGAGTACAGATGATGACTCTAAGGGTTTTGGCCTGTGTAGCTGACATCTGGAGTTGCCATTTACTGAAGGAGGAGCAGGTTGAGAGGGAAGGGAGGAAGCAGGCATTGTTCTGGATGGGTTATATTTAAGATACCTATTCAATGGAGATTATGAACATGCAGTTATATATTCAAGGATGGAATTTAGAGAAGAGATCTGGGCTGTTCCAGCCTTTTGCCCATTTTTTCTATTGCTTTGTCTATCTTTTTCTTATTAATTATAGGAATTATTTATATAATAGAGATACACATCCTTTGTTGGATAGATGCATTATAAATATCTTCCACTCTATGGCTTACCTTTTCACTTTCTGAATAGATTCCTGATTTACAGTCTAAATTTTTTTTAAAAGATTTATTTATTTATTTGACAGAGAAAGTGAGAGATCACAAGTAGGCAGAGAAGTAGGCAGAGAGAGAGGAGGAAGCAGGCTCCCTGCTGAGCAGAGAGCCTGATGCAGGGCTCCATCTGAGGACTCTGGGATCATGACCTGAGCTGAAGGCAGAGGCTTTAACCCACTGAGCTACCAGTCTAAATTTTTAATAGAGCTTGATTTATCCATGTTTCTTTTTATGCTTAGCACATTTTATGTTCTGTTTAAGAAATCTTTTCGTACCCCATGGTTATGAAGATATTTAGAAGTAGAAATCTGAGGACCTTTAGTGTGCAGGATAAGATCACCTATGAGTGACTATAGTAAGAGAAAAAACTTGGGTGGCCCAGAGCATGTCAAAGGGGTGAGAGGAATTGGCAAAGAAAGCAAAGGGGTGAGAGGAATTGGCAAATGAGAGTGAGAAAGAAGGGGTGTCTGGGTGGCTCAGTGGGTTAAAGCCTCTGCCTTTGGCTCAGGTCATGATCCCAGGGTCCTTGGATCAAGCCCCACATCAGGCTCTCTGCTCAGCAGGGAGCCTGCTTCCTCCTCTCTCTCTCTCTCTCTCTCTACCTACTTGTGATCTCTGTCTGTCAAATAAATAAATAAAATCTTAAAAAAAAAAAAAAAGAGTGAGAAAGAATAAATGGTCAGTGACGTAGGGAAGACATAGCTGAGACAGAGTGGAGTCCCAGAAGTTTCCAGGTGAGGTCATTAACGCTGCCATATACTCCTGGTAAGTGGAAACGGCAGAGGCTCAGGGAAGAGTTGGAATTGGGAGAGTGGAGACCACCAGATAAGCACGATTTTAATGAATGTATGTGTGTATGTTGGGTAAGGGCAGCTATAAAGTCTGACTGAAGCAGAATGGAAAAAGAAGAAGTGAAGACAAGTAGAGACCAGTCTTCTGAGGAACTTTGCTGCAGAAGAGAAAAGTAGGATGGTAGCTGAAAGGAAATGTACAATCACAGAAGGGATTTTTTTTCCATGAAAGATATTATGGCATATGTAATATTGAAATATGTGACCAGCTGGTGAGAAAAAAACCAACTGAGGAAATAAATTGAGGAGGAGGACAGAGGTGGTTTTAGTGCTGGAACATGTTCCTGAGTTGGTGAGAAGAGACGGGGTCTGGGGCACCAATGGACAGGACACTCACGGAGGCAGCAGGCTGGTCGGTGTGGTTGTGGAAGTAGCTGGAAGGCCTTCTCTGCTGCTTTGGTTTTCTCCATGAAGAAAGAATCAAGGTCATCAGTCAAAAGAGGAACAGGGAGAAGTCTGCGACTGTAAAGGAATATAACAGAATTGTTGAGTCCAGACTGTGAGCCAGGCCACCTGGGTTCACATCCCAGCTCTACATCTAACAACAACTATGTACCTTGGGCAAGTTCCTTAACCTCTCTGCTTCCTCAGTCTCCACGTCTATGAAAGGCAGATAACGTATCTACCTCATAGAGTTGTTATGATGATTAAATGAATCATAGAGTTGTTATGATGATTAAATGAATTAACACATGAAAAGCAAAGTTTTACTTATATTATAGACAATATTGAGTTTCTGGACCTATTAAGGAATTAACATGGACCATATGAAGTCAGCAAAGTGGTACCATAGGCATTTCCCTGAGGTCTGTGCCTGTGGGTCAGAAGAAAGAGAGGTTTCAGACAACCTGGTGGGAATGCTCCATTTCTCAGCTCTAGCAGTCTGTTACAATCTTCTAGGGAGATTAACAAAATTATCTACGCTTGAGCCCACCTTCATAGATTCCAATTTGCTGATCTGGGATGGAGCCTATGCTGGTATTTATGAAAAGCTCCAACTGTAAATGTAAGGTGTAGCTAGGGTTGGGAAGTGCTAGTCTCTTAGCTATATACTTGCTGTGGAGATGGGTGATGGGCAAGTGGAGTTATGTCTAATAAATATCCTATTCATCTAATAAATGACACACCCCCCCCATCTACAAAGCAACATGCTAGATTTATTCTGGTTCTCTAAATGGTTTCTCCATAAGAGGACGGTGCAGTGATCACACAATCAGAGTGTGTAGTCCAAGTGGTGGTCACCTCACCAAAAATGACTAAAGTGACTTTGTTGTCATATGCAGTGGTGTGACTCTCTCGGGGCTCAGACAACACTGTTTCTGGGCTTGGAAACACAAGGCACTGGCTACAGACCAAGGGAAGTCACTAAGGAGATGCCATCTTCTCAGGCTCGTCTGTAGGCACAGCTTCTCAGATCTTTCCCTGAAGATACTTCCAGCTGAAAAAAGTGAGCAGCCAGATTTGCATACTACATTTCAGAAGTGTGGTGAGAGGGAGAGTAGAGAAGGCTGGTTCAGCTCTCCATACCTATGATTTTGGTAGAAACACCGGACATAATTTCTCACAGTCTACAGACATGGTTCCTAGTATATAACCCATTGCCTGTATAAAATCCTCTGCTAAATTATAATATCTCTGAAATGCTGATAACAATTATATCTACCTCATAAGGTTACTGGAGGCAGAATCTGAAATCTATATTCTAATAGGCTTTCTGGGAAAATACTATGCATGACAAAGCAAAGGAATCCAGAGAGTTTTACTTTCCATGAAGAAAACACCTGAACAAGTCAAATAGTAAGATAGACCTTACAATCTACAGGCTCCTTTTCCACCCCCCAGAGACAATACCTTAAACTCTTAATATTCTTATTTTTATTATTTTGGAGGTTATCCCCATTGGGTAACTTATTAGATAAAATTAAGAAGTATTTCTGTTTCTTAACCTATCAAATAAAGTAATTTTTATTGACTCCCTGATATGAAAGAGAAGGATTTTGTTCATACTACCCTATTCCTTTCTCCTCAATGCTATAATTGCTTTTTTTTTTTTAGTTTTTCTATTAATGGCGGCTGTAACAATAATATTCAACCTCTATTTCTTTTTACATAAAAATTGACATCCATCCTGCCTTGACTCCCCACCCCTCCTACTCCTTTCCTTATATCAGATATATTTTGACTTTCACCCCAATAGATTCTTCAACAGATAGACCTTCCATACATGTATTTGCTTCCCTCTGCCCCCTGCTGCCATTTTTGGTCTCATCCCTCATATCTGCCTTTCACAGGATCTGTTGTCTCTCAACCCAAAGCTTTCTCCACTGGGCAGATGGCTCCCTCATCCCCTGCCACTGATGCTAGGCTGTCACCCTTCCCTGCCTTCTCATCAGGCAATTGACTCTCAACCACTTTCCACCTTCCAGAAATGTGTTGAGGTTTCTTATTCTTCTGTGAACCTCAGTTCCATTCTCTCCCGTGGTCTGGGTTTATTCCTTCTGGTACTTCTATACTTCCCTTTTGGTTGATCTGGGGAGTAATAGAAGGCGAATGTGTTCACCTAGTCCACCTCCATGAAACAGATGTCCTAGAACTCACTTTATAGAACAATGGACTGTATGCTCATGGTCGTTGTACATCTCAGTTCCTATTCCCTCTTAATAATGTCTGTTCTACTTTTTCTTACTTGAAGACTATGTTTGAGAGAATGTGCATCAAGCAATTTTTCTTTCCTTTGTCATCAGTTTATAACATGCTATTTTTCTTGTATTACACTCTTTTAAATTCTACCTTATTGCCATTGAAAGCATTTCTTCATAGACCTCAGCTCATTCCATCTATAATTCCTGGCTGTTTATCCCACTCCTGGGTATTTAGCCTTGGCCATACTTCAACCTCTCCTTTCATTTTGAATCTAACTTCTAAAAAACAAAGTAAAACCTCCTTTTCAAAAGTAAGTAAAAAATACAAGAGTGAATATCTCATTTCCAAAGACAGCAACTCTGCTGCTCTATAAGCCAGCGCTTAAGGGAGTCAGGTTTTAAACCATTAGTCCTCTGTGGTGTGAATGTATCTAGCTCCCCTGTTACCATGTTAGCTTTGAAATGGGGTTGACCATATTCAAATCCTGCCCTGCCACTTACTTGGGTGTGTGATCTCTAGTAAGTTACCCCAGTGGGCAGAAGCTAGTGAACTATTCTCCAAATCCTTCCCCCTTTCCTCCTGGAGATTATGATCAGGCTCTATCTCTTAGTCTCCTTTGCAGTTAAGAGTAACCATAACATTGAGTTCTGGTCACTGGAACATGGGTGGAAATTCTGGCCCACAAAAAACACAGAGTCCTCCATTATCCCAATCACCCTGGCCGCTGGCCTGATTCGAAAGTCCAGGCAACCCTGGAAGACAACAGGGTCTCCCTCTGTGCCTGGAGTAGAAACTCCACCCCACCCTCCACCTGTGCTGCCAATGGGATGTTACATGATTAAGAAATAACCTTGCGTGAATAAGCAATCAGCTTCCCTTTTGTTAATCCAATGAGATTTCAGGTTTATGTTACAGCAGTTTGTTTTACCCTAAACATATACTTAAGTTATACTTAACTTCTTAACTTCTCTAAACTTCACTTGCTTCTTCAAGATCATTCTAGCACCTACCTTCCATAGTGCTGTTAAGAGGATTAGAAGAGAAGCAATGAATGCAAACTACAGTAATGCACAGTGCCTGGCAAAAAGTAAGTACACAAAAAGAAGATTCAGTCCTATTATTCTGTGAAGCCTGTTATTAATTACTGCTATTATGTTTGATGTAATAGAAGGCTCTCTCACACACATTAAAATGCCCATTCCTTGCTACCTGAAATTCCACCACTCCTTTCTGTAACTCAGTGTCCTCTCTTTTAAAAAGTAACTTTGCCACCTTTAATTATAAAATAAACATGTTTATATATTTAATGCAAAAACAGTATAAATAATACAGATCTTCTAAAGAACAACTATTGATCATCTATAATCCTGTCATCCAGAGATAATCACCACTACCATCTAGCATATGCCTTCCCAGTCCTTTATCTATTAATACAGGTATGCACACATGTAATACACATACATATGTATAGTCCAAATAGGGATAATACTAAACACATAGTTGCTTTTTCCACCTAACATTTTATCTTGTACAATCCCTTATGTGTTCAAATAGCCTGAAAAGATGATGTCTCTTTGATGGGTACTTTTTTTTTTTTTTTAAGATTTCATTTATTTATTTGACAAAGAGAGACAGTGAGAGAGGGAACACAAGCCAGGGGAGAGGAAGAGGGAGAAGCAGGCTTCCCGCTGAGCAAGGAGCCTGTTGCGAACTTGATCCTAGGACCATGGGATTATGACCTGAGCCAAAGGCAGATGCTCAACCAACTGAGCTACCTCATGGGTGCTTATTGGTGTATAAAAAGTTATTTAACTATTGTATGGGTCTATCACACTTTATTTAAACATTCCTTTCATGTAGCATATCTCTGTTGCCTCTATCAGAATAACCTATGTGGAATAAACCTTTTTGCCTCTGATTGATTATTTGCCATTTCTGCTTTTATTTTCCTTTATTTGGACCTTTAGAAATAATATTTGACCCCCAAAATGATAGAAAACTGATACTTATTTCATCTTGATTTATGCTTTATCTTTCCTACTTTTTTCCCTGTGGTTTTTAAAAGCAAAAATTCCATGGAAAAGGCTGCAGATCTTTCCCTGAAAGTCTCATACTAATAGTTTATCAGATTGTTTTATTTGCAGAAAGGACAGAGGAGCTGTATCTAAACTGTGAAAGTTCTAGGCAGAAAGAGTTCTGAGAGGGGGAAAGAGACAGGAAGTGAAAGATTCAAGATAAAATCTCTGCCTATCTCACAATTTACGTGGGAAGGGACATCTCCTCTTCTGTCACTCCAACCTTCACCAGTGGGTGAGCTACCATAGTTCCTCCTTTGTGCTCAGCTAGATTCAAAAAGAACTTGAAGGGGCGCCTGGGTGGCTCAGCGGTTTGGGCCTCTGCCTTCGGCTCAGGTCATGATCTCAGGGTCCTGGGATCAGGCCCCGCATCGGGCTCTCTGCTCAGTGGGGAGCCTGTTTCTCCCTCTCTCTCTGCCTGCCTCTCTGCCTACTTGTGACCTCTCTGTCAAATAAATAAATAAATAAATAAATAAATAAAAGAACTTGAAGCATTAACAAGCAAAGATCTTGCTTAATTGAGTTTTTGCTGAGTATATAGATAACATTAACAATAAGAGTAAACAATACCATCAATGAAGCGTAATCCTTGCAGGACCTCCTGTTTATAGAATGGCTTGGGCCAGTGTCTGTAGATAAATTAATAATGATTCTAGCTTCCTCTGTCTCTGGCAGCTAAATCAATGCCCACTCTTCAGATCAAGGAGATGCAATATTTCTCCACTACATGTATCTTGGTAAAATACATAGGAAGACAGTTGGCATCCTTCTTGGAAGGTCTCATTGATTGCAATTTTATATTCCCACAGCTGGAATGAACCACGTCAGTCCACAACTGGTTTGGCATGTGCAGCAGAGTTGTTATCTAAGGTAAATGCTCTCCTATCTCATTTGCATTTACTTCCAAATTGTTATCTATCCTCTTGGGTGAAGGTCTACTCTCAGATATTTATTGAAATTACTATGTAGCTCTGCTTTCCCCTCAGGCTTCTATCAAAGTGTAACATTAAAATGACGGACACACATCTGCCTTTCTAACTGTCCTCACACAAAGAATGGTCATTTGCAATAACATCCTCTTGAAATAAAAAGGGCAACAGTATGAGGTACAATCAGGGTCCCAGCAGGAGAAAGATGGCACACTTACATTAGAATAATTCATGGAGGATTTAAGGAAGGGACTATTTATAAATAATTTATTTATATTTATTTATAAATAAATAAAGGTGTGGGCAGGGTGTAGGGAAACCAGAAGTGATAGAATGATATACCCAAGTCTAGTAAACAATGGGGCAGTGAGCAACCCTTGGCCCGACAGGCCAGTTACCAGACCCAGAAAGAATAGAATCATTTGGAAATGTCTGTGTTAACTTACTTCTGCTAGAGGGATGCAGCCAGCCCTGGGTGATCCTGTGGGGAAGGAGTCCAAGAAATAAACACCTGGAACTCACTCTCCTCAACCTCTTGATTTCCCACTGGAATTTGCATTGGTAGAACCCAACCAGAAGCCCAATTGTGGAATATCCCATAACAAATCAGTCTTCCAGGGTAGTGACTGGAAGAGAAGAGGGAAGGTAAAGCATGTATATGGAGACACATGGGAGATATCTGGCAAAGGGGTAAGGACTAAGAGTTTGGCTTGCATATACCATTATGAGGCACCTATAAGACATCAAGAGGTGGTGTCAGGTAGGCAGCTGCCTCTGTAACTGTGGTTCAGATTGAGGCCTGAGCTGGAAATAGACACCTAAAAAGCACATAGATGCTTTTTAAAGCAATAAGACTAATGGTGGTCATGAAGGGGTGTAAGGAGACACAAGGACTGTGGGCAGAGATCTAAGTCTCTTTGAGTGAAGAGGGTGGACAGAAAGGAAAGCTCAAGAGTGATAGAAACTGGAGGGCAGGTGAGAAAAGAGTAGCATGGAAGGCAGGGAGGGACCAAGTGCCAGAGTCACAGACAGCCCATGGGTCAATTTGGAGGAAATGTGAGCCCTGGCTGGCATTACTAGGGACTTCTCTGTGTTGCAGTGCGGCCTGAGGGACCAGAGCCTGACTGCAGAGCATGTGGGAGAGAATGGGAGCAGGAGAGTGGAGACTGGGAGTGTGAGCAACTCTTGTGAGGAGTTTCTGCTGCAAAGAGGGGAAAGAAATGGGAGAGAGCACTCAGCAGAGGCAAGGAAAGGTCAATTATTATTATTTTTAAAATTAACATATAATGTATTATTTTCCCCAGGGGTACAGGTTTGTGATTCATCAGTCTTACACACTTCACAGCACTCACCATAGCACATACCCTCCCCAATGTCCATAACCCAGCCACCCTCTCCCTCTCCCTTCATCCCCAGCAACCCTGAGTTTGTTTCCTGAGATTGAGAATCTCTTACGGTTTTTCTCCCTTCCTAGTCCCATCTTGTTTCATTTTTCCCTCCTACCCCCCATAGCCCCCCCCCTCAAATTCCTCATATTAGAGAGGTCATATGATAATTGTCTTTCTCTGATTGACTTACTTCACTTAGCATAATACGCTCTAGTTCCATCCACCACATTGCAAACGGCAGGATTTCATGTTCTTTTGATGGCTGCACATCCATTCATCTGTTGATGGATGGATAAAGTACAAAGGTCGATTATTTTTAAGAAAGGAGAAACAGGTCACCTGGGTGGCTCAGTCAACTAAGTGTCTGCCTTTGGCTCAGGTCATGATCTCAGGGTCCTGGGATCGAGCCCCATATCGGGTTCCTTGATCAGGGAGGACCCTGCTTCTCCCTCTCCCCCTCCCCCTCCTCATGCTCTTTTTCTCATTCTCCCTCTCAAATAAGTAAGTCTTTGAAAAATTAAAAATTTAAAAAAGAAACAAAGAAGAAATAACATTAGGTTTTTATGCTGATGGGACTAACCCAGGAGAAAGAACAAAAATGATGGCAGAGGGGTGAGAGGGGCCACTGTCACCGCCACGGCCACAGGGAGCACACAGTCCCCTCTGTTAGGGAGCAGTTGCCACTCAGTGCCAGCCACTAGTATCTAGGTCCCTGGTTTCTCAAGAGAAGCCAGACACTGACCTTTTTTTCTTCTTTTTTAAAACATGAAGTCTCCTGATATTTAAACGTTTGTAACTAATTAGAAGCATTTTTTTTTAATTCTCTGAGGTCCAAGCCAAACTCATCTGCAGGCTGCCAGTTGATGACTTCTCCTATATGGCAAAGTTGTGTGCCTTCCATGGCGGCCTCCTGTTTGAGGGACGTCAGAAGGACAGTGGCAGTTTGAGTTCTAAAGTCTTTGAACTTGCAAGTGTCCCCACGTTGGTGCTTGAGCAGGGTGGGTAATGATACAGTCATTGTCTCCTTTGTAAAGGGCAGAGGAACTGAGGTTGCCAGAGCTGGCTGCATATCCTATACTTAAGTCCTCACAGTTAATGCTTAGGCTTCACATATGCCCTTTACCTCCTCCCGTCTCCTCCTCACTAAGGAAACTTACTATTATCTGCAGGCCAATGCAAATAAAGGTCACCAAGAGACACTTTGCGGCCAAACACTGAATGCTGGCGTGGAAGGGCTGATTATTTGTAGGCTCCTGGCTAATAAAAGAAATGCCAATCAAACAGGGCCTTCCTCCTGGTCAGAAACTCAGAAAGAGCCTAAGCTGTCAGATAGCTCCAAGCAGGACAGTGCTTGGCTGTCCAAGGATATCTAGCACCTGCATGGAAAAACTGCAGAGCCTGGTGAGTTGACAGTCCCTCACTGACCCACAGAGGGCACAAGGACAGCCAGGCAGGGAGGAGAGAGTACCAACTTCGGCCATATACTGCCTTCCTCCAGAAGCCACAGTGAGGAGGAAAACCACCTCAGGTGGACTTCTGCATTTTTATACACACCAAACTCGTCTGTATAACAGGGTTAAAATCCTATACCTCTCCAGTTTTTACCATGTGACTACAAGCATCAAAAACATTTCTGAGGTCATAGTGCTGATTTTCCCTAGCAGTGCCTGCCTCTGCCTGGAAGTGGATTATCAGTCCCAGAAAAACTGTATCTGGGGTGATTTCCTCCTATTTAAGAATGAATCACTAAAACTCCAGTTGGGACAGAAAATAGCTTTCATCTCTGAAACATTCTGCTGTCACTGACCTTTCGATTCAGTCTGTGGAGGGCAAGTTGCAAAAATGTTCCAAGTAACCTGTCACACTGTTAAGCTTTAAGCATACCTGTTTTCCCCTCTATCCTGCTAAAACTTGCCCAGTGAGGGCAAAGAATGGTAAATAGGGTTTGAGTAGGCTGAGGAGAAGAGACAGAAGAGAGAGAGTTCTCCATCAAAAATGTTTTAATGTCTTTACCAGGGAGGCTAAAATCTCCCTGCTCTAGGTGAAAAAGAAACTGGGGGAACATTTATCAAGGGTTCCTTGGTAGAGGAAGATTCTGGGAAACTGAGTGTATGGCAAGTACAGTTTTTCAATCTCTCCAAATTCCCACATAAAAATCGAGTAAGATAGGGGAGCCTCTGTGGCTCATTCAGTTACACCCCTGACTCTTGATTTCAGCTCAGGTCACAATCTCAGGGTCATGGGATTTAGCCCCATGCTTGGCAGGGCATCTGCTTGAGATTCCTCCTTCTCTCTCTCTCTCTCCTCCCCTGCCCCCCCACCCCATCCACTCTCAAAGAAATCAATAATTTAAAAAAAAATGAGTAAGATAGCAAAACCAAAAACCTGTGGACAACAGTTACAACAAAACAAGTTATCCCCACGAATCCCAAAATATAACCCTCACAAGACCTGCATGGTAGCCTGTCTGTGTAGGAAGAAGAAGCAAGCAATGGGACTTCTCGCTTATGGACTGAGAACAGAAAAATCACACTGTAGTGAACAGATATCACTGGAAAATATGGAGGGCCAATTGGAGAACAGCAGCTGAAATTGGGCGGTTGAGCTCTTGTCAAAAGCAAGTGAATGCAAAGGGCATTCAGTAAGAGGGACTGAAGGGGCCCCCTTCTAGGATGGGACCCTGACTGCAAAGAAACTGATGGGAGTGCAATGAAATCTGGGCAGAATAGGGACACAGAGACAAAAGCGAAGAGAAAGTTCAGACCAAAGTGGAGGAGGAAAACAGATTCAAGAGAGCTGAGAAAGAAGTTGCTATGTATTTGAACACAACACTAAAATAACTAGATGGGGGCTCTGTGAAGTAAGAAGTGTTTCATGAAACCCCTGCCTCATTCTAAAGTCCAGAAACCCTAATTTCACTATGAAATGTGCTATAGAATAGTATCAAAGCAGATGCCATACAAAGTTATTATAAGGAAAAAGAAAATAAGGAACTGAACAGCATCCCACAGGCAAAGAAAGCGTGCCAGAAATACACAACCACAACACAGAACAAAACTGTAATCTAATACTTCACAATGAGTTCAAAGACATTAAGAAAATGATAGAAGACTTGAAAAAAATCAAAATTAGAAAAATTTGGAAATGAGTTGGCAAATACAAATTAGAAATAAAAAATC
This sequence comes from Meles meles, assembly GCF_922984935.1. Taxonomy (NCBI): domain Eukaryota; kingdom Metazoa; phylum Chordata; class Mammalia; order Carnivora; family Mustelidae; genus Meles; species Meles meles. The sequence continues at coordinate 85,737,189 of NC_060071.1, read as the reverse complement.
ACTCCAGGAATGAAGAGGAAGCATGAAGGAAAGTAAGAACGAATATACACAACAGATAATACCTTAAGAGAAACTAAATGTGCAAAAGAGAAAACTCTTAATAATCAAAAAGTAATGAAGAAAGAAATTTTTTAATAGATTTAAGAGAAAATGAGTCATGTTAAAGATAAGCAAAGGAATTTGAATGTATTGATAACAGTCCCTGTAGAAAAAAAGCCAAAGAGAATAGAACAAATACTAAAAACTATAACTCAAGAAAAACTTTTCTAAAACTACATGTATATTATATATGAAACTATATATATGAAACTAAATGCTAAAAAAAAAAAAAATACTATGAATATCAACCCAGAATGACCACTACCAAGCCATACTGGGAAGGGACAGGAAGGGAAAATTGCTTGGGCATGTAGAAAAAGAACAAGTGAATTATAAGGGAAGGAAAATTAAATTGGTATTAGTATTTTAAAACAGCAATGTTTTTTCCCAGAAGGACATGTTGTGACATAGTTAAGGTACTCAAAAAAAGAATAAGCGAAGGATTTAACATCCAGTAAAACTTGTTTTCAGGTACAACGGCAAAGACAAACTTATCAACATACACAGATGCAGGGAATATTATTCTTAAGAACCTTTCCTGAGGAATGGGCTTCAGAAAACCCTTCCTGAGGAATGGGTTTCAGACAAGATGACTAGGGCAACATTGACATAGGATACTTTGCCTGTGAGCCAAAGATGACATAAGGGTTAAGAAACTATTTGTCTAGACAATTAGACAAAATACAACTATTAATAACTGGGGGAAAGAGCAAATGCAAAATATATGCACATATGTGTGTATGTCTGCACACATTTATCTTTTTCAAGCTCTGTCCATCTTAAGAAACAGAAGACTGATCCAGTGTGAGCATCCCTAATACCATATATGATTTTAAAATATAAATTCTCACTAATAAAACCTTATTAGAGAAATGGTAGGTTCCAGGCATGACACAGAAGTATACAGGACAAGCCAGAACATCTTGTCATACCAGAAAGCAAAGAAGCTATTGATGACTACTTAGGTCATGTTAAAAGGATTCAAGAGTCGCCTTGAAGAGGCTTCCACTGACCAAATATGTGATGATTTGAGCTTCAGTAATAATAAATGTAATGTATTTAAACCCATAAGTATATCAAAATCTATAAGTTTTTTTTTTAAGACTTTATTTATTTATTTGGCAGAGAAAGAGAGAGCACAAGCAGGGAGAGGGGCAGGGAGAGGGAGAGGCGGAAGCAGGCTTCCCATTGAGCAGAGAACCCAATGTGGGGCTCAATCCCAGGACCTTGACTGAGATCATGACCTGAACTGAAGGCAGATACTTAACTGACTGAGCCACCCTTGTGCCCTAAATCCATGAGTTCTTAAATAATCTTGTAAAAAAGGTATTAGTCACCTCTGAAGTATTGGTTCCTGAGAATTAGCAAATAAAGGGAAAGAATCAAGCATTTATCCTTCTCTCCCTATATGAGCTATACCACTGATAAATCAAAAGTAAATGAAGTATCTCTTTATAAATATATTCCAACTAATAAATGGGAAAGAAACTGTAGAATAAGAATAGCCTCATTTTGCTATTCTAATGAGTTAAAAGATGTAGCTATTAAGCATCAAAGTTGTTCCTATCCTAAAAAGAGAGACAACCTGATACCATGTGCTCCTATGATCTTGCCAAACACTATATAGAAACTTGCCAAAGGGAGAAAAATATGAGTCTGATCCACTGTCTGCAACCAGTTGCCAGTTTTTAAGAAATAAGAGGACAGGGCAACATGTTGGACTGCACCAAGATGCTGCAATCAGCCAAATCCAGACTTGGAGGAACTCTAAAGTCAAACGGCCTGGAGTCTTCCACATAAATTTAGAGGGAAAGAAAGGGATGGAAATGGATAAAAGAACCTTAAAGATATATCATATTATAAAAATGAGCAAGACTAGGGGTGCCTGGGTGGCTCAGTAGTTAAGCATCTGCCTTCGGCTCAGGTCATGATACCAGGGGCCTTGGCTTGAGCCCTACATTGGGATCCCTGCTCAGTGGGAAGCCTGCTTCTCCCTCTCCCGCTCCCCCTGCTTGTGTTCCCTCACTCGCTGTTTCTCTGTCAAATAAATAAATAAAATCTTTTTTTAAAAAATGAGCAAGACTATACAGTGCTAAGAATACACATATGCAAAATAACACTATAACAATGAAGCAAAGTGATTACAGTAAAAAGTCAGGTTATGGTTACTTTTGTGGGGAAGGTGGAACTTCTGGATGGGTATACTGTCAGGGTTCTCCAGGAAACCAACAGGATATATATAGATATAAGAGGATATTTATTATAAGAATTACCTCACTTGACTCATCATCTGTCATGTGCAAACTGAAGAACCAGGAAAGAATGGTATAATCTAGTCCAAGTCTGAAGGCCTGATTCAACTATTAATCTCTTCCAGAGGCTTCCTTACAAACATAGCCAGGAATAATGTTTTACCAGCTATGGGGACAGTCCTTAGCCCAGTCAAATTGTCATGTAAAATTAGCCATCGTGGTAGCTGACAAAGCTCTATTTCTTGACTTGGCAATTTCAAGAATGTTCACTCAGAATAACTGATTGCCATATAATTGTTTTGTATCATCTTCTGTATGGGTGTTTTATTTTATAATGATAATATTATAGTCACAATAATAGCCCATTTGAAAGGATTTTACATCCTCCGTAGGTGGGAGAAGAGTTTGCTGTAAGGGGAAGAGATGGGATCAATTCCCCAACAGAAAATATTGTCTAACCAGGAAGCAAGATGGCCCTTCCCAGGATGCTGATGAGCCACCAGCACATTCTTTGTTCTTCCTCACCCTGTGGGAAGATCACTCAGCCTTCCCAACAGAACTCTCAGTTAATACATTGAATCATTGCTATTTTTATGTCAGGAGATATGCAAAAAGTACTTTAACTCAGGTCAAAAAAGCTCAAATTAATTTCACAGACACCTTTTAAATGGATTGCAAGTGGAAGAGGAATGGAAAGGGGGTGTATGACCTTCTAGATAAAGTGGCAGACCTGGTTCCAGCCCTCATTGTCAAATCCTATTTCATCTAGATAGGTTCAATTCAACTGGGTGTAGTTTGCTATGGTTATCATGTTGGGTCCCCCAATAATGGGTCCGCAATTAAAGGAGAGAGACGGATACAAAGCAAAGGTCAAGCAAAGCTTTATTTCACACCAAGCATTGAGAATCAAACTGACTGGCCAGGGCCACGCCTCTTACAGAGAGTCGGCCTCACAGACTAACTTCTACAGAACAAAGGCCATGTGGTTGAGCCTGGCCACACACAGGTGGCCAATGAGATTGCAATACACAGAGAAAGCTGCACAGTCATGCTAGGTCACACACGGGTGGCCAACTGAACTACAATTCATCCCAAAGTAGACACTTGAACCAGCCTATCTATCACCTTGGTGAGAATTGGCGCCCAAAAGGCAGGGTCCACACTCCTTGGTAGCTAGAGAGACAGTATGCACGCTTTACCGATTGGATGTCTCCACCTGACCCGACTCATCCCTGCATTCCAGCTGTTATCTCTACCTGACCTGACCCACCCTTGTATTTGGCTTTGCCACCTGGGACTGGTTTCCTGGAGCTGCTCCTAAGTAAGTTCCCTTGGGCGGGAGGGGGAGGGGCAGGGTCAGTTTAAGTTTTACTGCATAAACAACAAAATGGCTGTTCAACCGAGGTGGGGCCCGCTCTGGCTAAATAGACCCTTACAATCTAATTCTTGATGGTTGAATGGCTTTTAAAAATTGGTAGAACAGAAACATTTTATCCAATTAAAATTTTTTTCCCATCACAATAAACTTATTAGTCACTAGAATAGATTACTAAAAGAAGTTCTGCTATCTCCTTCCCATGTGACCCTAAAAAGTCATCTATTCAGAATCCCCTAGGTATGGGTGCATATGGAGACAGGTCCAACAGATGCCCACAGGTGTCTCCTAAGAAGACTGTAATTGCCCAGGTGCGCTGGACATCATAGGAAAGAGGAAGAGCTCTGTGGTTGAAGCCACAGACATGTATCAAAAAGATTTAAATTCACATCCTGGCTTTTGGCCCTGACTAGTGACATTGAGCAAATCAATTAACCCCTCCAAATATTTATTTCCTTTACTTGTAGAATGAGGATAGTAATCACAACTATTTCATTAAGTTGTTCCGTAATATCGGATGTTAAGGGCAAGATCCCTATCACTCCACAAAAGCTCACTACGTGGGAGCTATTATTATTTACATTATCATCATCATCATCATCAGAGGGAGGGGCTTTTGAGAAACAAAATACTCAGACCAGTGACTTCTGAGTAGTCCCCAAAGCAGCAGGCTGTGTATCCCCTGGGGACTTCCTAGAAATGCAAATCCCTGCAACTGCCCCCATTTCAAACCCCAGACTTACTGAATCAAAACCACTGGTTCAGAGCCCAGTAATCTCTGTTTTAATAAGCCCTCCAGCAATTCCAGGCACGCTAAAGTTTGAAAACCATGATCTAGTACCATCATTTGTTGAAGCTTCCTGCATACTTTCACCAAAAAGCTTTAATTTTTCAGGAAGGCTGCTAAATTTTTGTTTTTTTAATTGACTGAGAAAAATTCACTTAAAATCAAGCCTTGATTGTATTCTATCAGCCAGTGGCGGCAAAGGGAGAATCCCAGTCTAAAGCCTCACTAGCCTTTAAGTACACTGAAGGCAAGATTGTGACTTGTCATCTCTGTGTTCTCCAGCATCTCACATTGTCTGACAAGTTGTAAATACTCAATAAATATTCATTGTCTGAACAATGAATGACAAGTTAGGAGAAAGGCTGGAGATGATTATAGCATTCAACCAGCAGATAAATTTCCATCTCAGGTCATCCAACTTAGGATTTTGTTTAAAAATGCTTGCTTTCTATAAAACTCAGGAGACATTAATTTGTTTGACTTAGTCAGCAACTTAAACATGTCTTATAAAAATGTATGACTTCCAACTGAAATTGGGGAAAAAAAAGGATTAACAGTGATTTTAAAACCTCAAATAACTGAATTCCCAATAAAAGTGAATTTGGGGCAGTGCTCAGTTTGCTCCTGGGTTGAAGAGGCAGCCAAAAGAAAACAAATGGACAGAAAGGATTTTAGTTGTCGTTTTAAATGCAATTCTGAGGCTATATCCTGGAAATAAAGAGAGGGAACTTGCTTTCTCCTATATATGGCTATATATTATAGTAGAAGCAGAAATGATTGTTTATAGCCTGAAGCATGACAAAATCCAGATTAATCAAAGGAAGGTAAATAGACTCTACTGAATATAATTTATTAAGGCAGGGAATTGTAAAAATTTTGTTTTAGGAAGGTTTTTTAATATTTCTGTATTTCAGTTAATCTGCATATCTCATTAGACGCACATCTGTTAATTAAAGATTAACATATTTAGAAAGCAGCAGTCATGTTGCCAAGGTGAAGCACCATACCTTCATATAGAAAAATATCTTTTCCTTTAGGAATTAATACATAATACTCACAACAACAATTTCAGGAGGCATAGGAAAATTAAATGCAGTCTGGCACTCAACCACACCTAGAGACCGTATAGAAAAATATTAAAGTAATTAAAAAAAAGTGTCAGAGGCAGTAATACCAGGATCATCCATACTTGCTTCTTGTATTTGACCATCTATCAGTGTGAATAGACCTCAGTAAAAATTAACGGTTTTATCAATATTCTCAGCAAAAATATTTGGTTTCATCAGTGTAAGATCTACCGCTACCAACCTTGAAAGACTGGTCTCCTGGCCCTGGTACGCCACCTTTCCTGGAGATTTGAGGCGGAGAATGAATGAAAAACATATATGATTTGGAGCAGCTCTGTACATTAGAGAAGAAGAAAGGTGAGTGACTGACAGCAATTTCTTGGTGGCACTTGATGAAATAATGCAAAGTTAACTAATGAATTAATAGAGACCTGGGATCTCTGTGTTTTTACTTTTGGTTTAGGAGTAATGGGAGACCCTCAGGCACTAAAGGAGCACCATGCATTGACTTGTTAAATAGGTTGAGGAAGATAAGGGATATCCCAAAGAGCTAAATTTACTCTCCGGGAGAATTTACTGACTCATTCATTTGTACATTCATGTATTCATTCATCCGTTCCTCCCTAATTCTGTACTGGGTGCCCCTTTAGATGTGCTTCAGTATTTAAGAAGTAGAACAACCAACCTGTCCATTTTTCTGTATGTTCTATTAATACCTTTTTTGGTGATTGTAAACTCTTCCAAGGGCTTCATTCTGGTAAGACATTTAGAGGACTTGTCTTCACTCTCCAATCTTTCTGAAATTAATAAAAATTGTTTTTTGAATGTTCCTTTTTAAAATTTTACAATGTTTTCTCCCTTCATTTTTCTACTAACATGATTATTTAGACCCTAATGACTGGGGGGGAAAGTCATAATACTTTTATTTTAAAGAGTCAGATGTCTGCTGATTTTTTGTGCAATTAAGGAAAATATAAATTCCTAGTGCTGGAATTAAGGAATCTGGGAGTTGAAGGATACAAGGATATCTAAGAAAGAACAAAGTGCTTCAACTTCCCCTGGCATATAATGACTCTCAAAGCTCTGTCTGCATCCCAGCCTCCATTCTGAGCTTCAGGCCAGACCCAGAACTGCCTTTCTGACACTAACCCTCTTGATGGTATACAGGTCTACAAGGCTTGTTTCAAAGGCTCAGCATTCAAGTGCGCACACACGCACACACACACACACACACCCTTGGCTTTTGCCATCATGAACACAAAATAGCCTTTTAAGAGGATCTTTTTGTGGGAACAATCCAGGTTCTTAGTCTAGATATAGACTCAAGAGCTGTCTCAGTGCGTGTTTTCTTTCATGCCTGTTTCTAATGCCAACCAATGCTGCAAATAGCAGCTGATGATTCCAGACCCTCCCAAATGCCTGCAGTGCAAATTAGAACTGTCTTCACCACCTTCCCTGCCTTGATGGCAATTTTATGACCTGCTCAGATGACTGATGGATAAACAAACAGAGAACTTTTTGAGGAGCTTTATTTAATAATTCTGCAGAGACTACACACTTGACCCAAACAATAAAACTAGTGGTAAGTAACTTTAGAGTTACTCACTATAAGCTCACCAGGGTCTGGGATGAACTTCAGACAATCAACAGTTAGGCAAGATGGTAGAAGATTACAGTACAGAGACTGACAGATGGCTGATGCTGCCGCAGGCTGGGACCTATCTTTGATGTGTGCAAGGTATTCCTGCTGTAACAAGGGTCTTTTCAATTACACATAATAAATCCCCTCTTGTTTAAACAACTAGGGCATCAACATTGTTCCTTTGGTTTTAGCAAACTGTACAATGAAAAATGAACTCACATGGCCTGGAGGGAGGGAATAAGTCAGGCTTAATAAAAACCCTTTAAGAGGTCACAGGCACCTGGGACTTATTACGACCAAAATCATTTATTATCTTCCTTTTAAAACATCCTGCTCCTCTTCCAAATTGCCATGTCTCCATGACTGGTACCATCTGTCCAACCACATCCAGATACCATGTTCTACCATTTCTAAATCCTATTAGGATCCACCTCCCCTAGTTGTTGTCAGTGAGAGGAATTGAAAGCAGGCATTTAGTAGGTGAAGAAAGTTGAAAGATGGAATGGACTACTATGGAGGAGGCAGGTGAAATCAGAAGGCAGGTGATCATAACCTTCAAAGAGTCCTAGGTATGGGGTTAGAGGCACAGTCACCCTGGATGAATTCTAAAGACAAAGTGTATATACCTGTTGGCCCCTTACCTGCTACCAACATTCTCATATGTGGGCAGGTCAAGATCATTCAGATGGTTCAGACAGGGAGGAAGAGCAGCAAGCTGAGGTGGTTCATGTTTAAACCCCACAGTTTTCACTGCATAGTAATAGGTAAGTTCATCTTCTGAGAGAGAGAGAGATTGGGATGTATAAAGGAGTCTCTATAACTGTAGAGGTCTGAAAGAGTCTCTGTGGGAATGGAGAGGGAATTGGCCAGGGATATATACACAAACAGCCCTGAGGACCTCACTGAAGCTGGAGAACACTAGCTTGTAGTGCCATTATACCCCAAGTGCGTGGATTTCTTCAGCATTGCTGAACAGTTTCAGGAGTAGAAGCAGATTGTAAGAGTGATACAAACTTTGCCATTAATAAAGCAGGTTTGATAGTCACAACAAGGTAAGGGGGTAAGGGAGAAGCCAATTGACCCATTCATGGTTAGAGAAGACAGGTAGGTGTGATGTTTGCTTTTATGTTTTAACTTGATTGGGCTCCCCAAGATATTTAGATAAACATCATACTAGATGTTTCTGTGGGAAGGTTTTTAAATGATATTAACATTTAAATAAATGGACTTGGATTTGTTTTGTTTCTTAAAATTCCACATATGTGTAAAATCATATGGCATTTGCCTTATTCTGCCTGACTTATTTCACTTAGCATAATATACTTTAATTCCATCCATGTTGTTGCAAATGGCAAGATTTTATTCCTTTTGGTGGCTGAGTAATATCCCATTTTGTGTGTGTGTATGAGTGTGTTTGTGTGTGTGTGTGTGTGTGTGTGTGTACCACGTCTTCTTTATCCATTCATCAGTCGATGGACATTTGGGCTCATAGGAAGGGGGAAAAAAAGAGAGAAAGGAAAACAAACCATAAGAGACTCTTCACAAGAGCAAACTGAGGGTTGTTGGAAGGAGGTGGGTGGGGGAATGGGCAAAATGGATGATAAGTATTAAGGAAGGCACTTTATTGTGTTGAGCACTGGGTAATAAATGTAAGAGATGAATCACTAAATTCTACTCCTGAAAATAATATTACACTATATGTTAAATAACTAGAATTTAAATAAAAATTTGAAAAAAAAAAAAAACAAAACAAAGGAGAGCTGTGATGTTAAGCTACAAGGAATCACCACCTTAGAACTCATTAAAAAACATAAACAAGGGGCGCCTGGGTGGCTCAGTGGTTTAAGCCTCTGCCTTTGGCTCAGGTCATGATCTCAGGGTCCTGGGATTGAGCCCCGCATCGGGCTCCCTGCTCAGTGGTGAGCCTGTTTCTCCCTCTCTCTCTGCCTGCCTCTCTGCCTACTTGTGACCTCTCTCTCTGTCAAATAAATAAATAAAATATTTTTAAAAAACATAAACAAACAAACAAACAGACTCTGAGTAAAGCAGATCGTCTTCCATAATGTGGAATCATTCAAGGATTGAAGACTTGAATACAAGAAAATACTGACCTCCCTAAGGAAGAAAGAATCCTGCTCATGAATAGTTTTTGGATTTGAATCATATCAGCTCTTTGCTGGTCTCCAGCTGACAGCATTTTGACTGGAATCACATCAGATCTTCCATGAGTCTCCATCCTGCCAATCTACCCTACAGATTTTGGATTCACTAACCTCCATAACTGTGTGAGCCAATTCCTTAAAATATATCTCTCTCCATGCAAATCAATCAACATGATATACCACATTAACAAAATGAAGGATAAAAATCGTATGATCATCTCAAGAGATGCAGAGCATTTGACAAAATCCAACATTCATTCATGATAAGAAAAAATAACTCTAAATCAAGTGGGTATAGAGAGAACATAACACACACGGCAAACCCACAGTGAATTTCATCTTCAGTGGTGATCTCTATGATCTCTAAGATCAGAAACAAGGCAAGAATATCCATTCTCAACACTTTTATGCAACATGATACTGGAAGTCATAGCCGCAGCAATCAGACAAGGAAAGAAAAGAAAGCAAAGTAGAGAGAATGGAAGGGGGATAGGAAGGGGAGGACATCCAAATTGGTAAGGAAGAAGTAAAACTCTCACTATTTGCAGATGACATGATACTATATATAGAAAACCCTAGTCTCCACCAAAAAGAAACAAAACAAAAACAAAAAGAAAAACAAAAACAAAAACCAAACCTATTAGAATAAACGAATTCAGTAAAGTTGGAGGATATGAAACTTATATACAGAAATCTGTTTCTATACACTAATAAATTAGTCAAGAGATATCAAGAAAATGATCCCATAGGATAAAATACCTAGAAATAAATTTAACCAAGGTGGTGAAAGACCTGTACTCTGAAAACTGTAAGACACTGATGAAAGAAACTAAGGATGACATAAATAAAGGGAAAGATATACCACACGCATGGATTGGAAGAATTAATAACGTAAAATGTCCATACTACCCAAAGCAATCTACAGATTCAATAAAATCCCTAACAAAGTATCAAGAGCATTTTTCAAATAATCCTAAAATTGGTATGGAACCATAAAAGACCCCAAATAGCCAAAGCCACTTTGAGAAAGAAGAACAAAGCCAGGCATATCATATTCCCAGATTTCAAATTATACTACAAAGCTGTAGTAATCAAAACAGTATGGTGCTGGCATAAAAATGGATACACAGATCAATGGAACAGAACAGAGAGCCCAGAAATAAATTTATGCTCATACTGTCAATTAACCTGACAGAGGAGGAAAGAATATACAAAGGGAAAAAAGAGAGTTTTCTTCGATAAATGATGTTGGGGAAATAACAGTCAAAGAATGAAAAGCAACTATTTTCTTACTGATATACAAAAATGAACTGAAAATGGATTAAAGACCTAAATGTAAAACCTGAAACCATAAAACTCATAAATGAAAACATATGCAGTAAACTCTTGGACATTGGTCTTAGCAATATTTTTTTGGATCCATCTCTTTATACAAGGAAAACAAAAGCAAAAATAAACTGTTAGGACTACATAAATCTAAAAAGGTTTTGCATAACAAAGGAGACCATCAACAAAACCAAAAGGCGATCTGCTGAATGGGAGAAGATATTTGCAAATGACATATCTGATGGGGGTTAATATCCAAAATATATAAAGAACCCATAGAATTCAACACCAAAAAATGAACAATCTGATTAAAATGGTCAGAGGGGGGCACCTGGGTGGCTCACTTGCTAAACGTCTGCCGCCAGCTCAGGTCATGACCCCAGGGTTCTGGGATCAAACCCCGTATCAGGCTCCCTGCTCAGCGGGAAGCCTGCTTCTCCCTCTCCCACTTCCCCTGCTTGTGTTCTTTCTCTCGCTGTCTCTCTCTGTCAAATAATAAATAAAATCTTTAAAAAAATAAAAAATAAAATGGTGAGAGGACCTGACTAAACATTTTTCCAAAGATGACAGTGAGATGGTCAACAGACACATGAAAAGATGCTCAGTATGACTAATCATCAGAGAAATGCTAATCAAAACCACAATGAGATACCACTTCACACTGTCACAATTGCTAGGATCAAAACACAAGGAATAACAAGTATTGGCAAAGGATGCAGAAAAAAGGGAACACTTCTGTAATGGTGGTGAAAATGTAAATTGTTACACCCACTATGTAAACCAGTATGAGGTTCCTCAAAAATTAAAAACAGAAATAACATGCAATTCAGCAATTCCAGTTCTAGGTATTTACCAAAGAAAATAAAAACACTAACCAAAAAGATATATGCACCCTATGTTCATTGCAGCATTATTTACAATAGACAGATATAGAAGCAACTGAAGTATCCATCAATAGATGAATGGATAAAGAAACAAAGTGCATATACACAATGAAATATTATTTGGTCATAAAAGAAAAGAATGAGATCTTGCCATTTGCAACAACATGAATGGACCTAGAGGGTATTATGCTAAACAAAACAGAAACAAATTCTTAAATACAGAGAACAAACTGGTGGTTGCCAGAGAGGGAAAAGGATAGAGAAGTTGGTAAAGGGGATTAAGAGGTACAAATTTCCAGTTAAGAAAATAATTAAGTCTTGGGGATATAAAGGATAGCCTGGAATATAGTAAATAATACTATAATAATTTTGCACAATGACAGATGGTAACTACACTTACCATGGTCAATATTTTGTAGTGCCACTATACTGTACACCTCAAACCAATATTGTATTTCAATTGATAACTTCAATAATAAATAGATACATAATCTCTTAATCAATAGATAGATAAGTAGATATAGCTACATCCACCTTTCTATCTACCCATACATACTCACACCCTATTAGTTCTGTTTCTCTGGAGTATCCAGAGAAGATAAGTCCAGAGAGAGGGGAAGGACTGAGTTAAAAGACATCAAGGAAGTCCTGACAAGCAAGTTTGTGAGGGTAAGGGAACATGAGAACAGAAAGGACGGTTAAGTTACTACATTCAGAGTTGGGAGAGTTTAAGATTTCAAATGCAGAGCAGATATAAAAACAAAGTCAGAGAGCTGAAGGCAGAGAATATGGAAAGTAAAAAAAAACCTTTGGGGCTCAAGAGCTGCACATTAAAGCAGTACACTCCATGAGCATGGGGCCTGGAATAAAGAAGGAAGGACTGTGAGCCAAGGCATCAGGAGACAGGCAGGGCTGCCTGCTAACATTTTCCAGTGGCTCCTTTTCATCTGCAGAGAAAGCCACCTTCACATGGAGGGAAGCTCTTCGTGACCTGGCCTTTTGCACCTTTCTAGCTCACCTCTCCTCAGCCCTGCTCCAGTCACACTGACCTCCGTGTCTGTGGTCTGGAAGTTGACTAAGCTCTCAGCCTTCAAGCTTGCACACTCCATGTTTCTTGCCCTTCTTGGAAGGGCAATCCACTTCTCACGCCACTTGTCTTTCTCTATACTGGCAGTTTATAAGGAAACTGAATGAATCCTCACCTTGACAACACTCTTAAAAAACCAAAGACCAACTGAGCAACAGTCTCTTAAAAAATTTCTTCCTACACTCAGTGCTTAGGTACATCTTGAATGAAACAAATTGCACTTTTCTGTGGAACTATAAGTTCTACAAATCCTTTAAAAAATTTCAGACCACACAATCCCAATCACATCCCAGAATTTGAGCTTTCTAGATTTGATTCAGGTAGCATCAGAGAACTGTATTAATCACCTGCAAAGATGACAGACCCAGCAGCAGGTAGCAACAGGTGGACTCACTTCCAAACTCTTAATTTTTTGCATACCATTGTTCATTGCCCTCTCTCTTCCAATTTCAATGTTTAGTGCAGGTACATGCTTTGTGCATTGATTTCTTTTCCTATTCTTGACTTTCCCTCTACAGCCTCTCTTGAACCTAGTGCTTTATTTAAAAAGTGATAAATAAAACATGAACTTGGTTTTTACTTTTAAAGCATGAGATAGTTCAATAAATAGAAGTTTGGATGGATGTTCATCAGTTACACTTGATTCATGGCTTTCCAACTGATATCTGGATCAGAGACTCTGGCAGTAAACTTTAAGGAACCAGGAACTCTGAGTTCTTTCCTTGGCTTGAGAAAAATTTAACCCCTTTTGCTCATTTTCTTCCCTTCATAAAGATTGTATGGGGATGGGGAGGGACCTTAGGGGACTGGAGTCACTTCATTCTAAGTGACTCCACCTTCCCAGACCATCCTTCAAGTCTCCCCAGTAACTTTCCTTCCTTCCTCACCTTCCCAGACCATCCTTCAAGTCTCCCCAGTAACTTATACAACAGCATCATTAAACAGTCAGGGCCTCCCATAGGTGGCCCTTCTTTCTATAATTAAGGAAGCTGAAGCTTTAGGGGGAGAAATAAACTATGATTTCAATTTTCCTTAGACTAAATGCTCTCCTTCCTTAATAAGCTTCTTCTCATTCACAGTGAAATTGAAAACACAGCCTTTTCCTGATGACCAGATGGCCCAGCAAATGTAATCACTTCAAGTACTGCATACTTCCTTCCCATCACCCTCCATGGTGGGGAAACCAGAGGCACACTCCTTATTCCTCCCAGATGCCAACCTCTCTTGAGTGCTTCCCTCAATCATTATTTTTTAGAAACCAGAGCAATGGAGTTGGGAGAAAGCAATATTTCTTTAAAGTCATAAAATAAAACAAATCTTTCAGAGGAGAGAAAGAGTAAGTGAATAAAAGAAATGAACCAAAGTGATATTCTTCATTAATATTTAACTCAACAAGGATGCCACTTACATTTATTCTAACTTAACTGGTATAGTTGTGTTTGAATTAAAATTTCCCTTCAAATTCATATCAAGGTCTTTGGTGAGTAAAGCAAAGAAATTCTGATGGATAACATAGGGCAATATGAATAGAATCTTACTCACATCAGTTGATATCCACTTAATACTGTGGACTGTTTCAGCTAATAAAAGCTCATCATGATTCCTGAGTTTCTTTAGGTACATTTTCTTGTGATAGTCTCACATAGGTAAGTTTATTAAACTTTCTAAACCTGTTTCTTTCACCTGGAAGAAAAAATGTGTACCTTAGGCTTACCAATATATGAAAATAATGATAGAAAGAAATTCATGTTGGTATGGCACATTCCAGCACAGATAAATTTTTAAAAATATTTTATTTATTTATTTTTGAGAGAGAGAGAACAAGCGTCGGCAGGGGGAGGGGCAGATGGAGAAGTAGACTTCCCCATTGAGCAGGGAGCTTGATGGGGGACTGGATCCCAGGAGTCTAGGATCATGACCTGAGCTGAAGGCAGATGCTAAACAACTGAGCACCCAGGTGCCTTCCAGCACAGACAAATTAACTATACCAAAGGAGGTTCCCCCCCACAGTTTGCTCTCTTATATCATCAGGAAATCAACCCTCACATCCTTCCTCAAACCAATTTTGAAGATGGTAGCTAATGCTCTTATTTACATGGGAATTGATAACTCCTTCACTTACACCTTAAAATAATAGCATGTTAAGGTTGCTGTGAACTGTCAAGGAAAATTAGTTTGCAACAGGGGTTTTTATGAACAGAATTTTGTGAAGTGAAACCAGAACTGAAATGGCATCACCTATTTGGAAAATACGTTCTTAGAAAATGTGCAAGCAAGTCACATCCACACTTGTTTCTAAAAGCTCAGGACACTAAAGTGTTCTAAAAAGCATGGCAATAAAGCCATCATTCAGAAATAAAAGGGGATTATACAGGTTCCAGACAAAAATGCTTAGATGGCAGATTTTCTTCTCCTTCCAGTTCCTCATCTTATAAAAAAAGCAACTTGACTTAATAGCTCCTGTGTCTTATTCTCCACTAACAGGAAGTGATTATAATTAATCTCCATTTTTTATATTCCTTGCAAAATGTAATTAACTGGAAGCCTTAGGCAGATACAAAAATCTTGTTTATACAAAAATTCCTCCCCAGAAAGAATAAGAAATCTCCCTGATTCAACAGGAAACAATTAGTCTCTAATTCAAGTCAGTAAAAACTCTTCTCTCCTCAACAGAAAAAGATATAAACTAATGAAAGGTTTTGATATTTTTGCTTGTTGGTGATTTAGGCACAGTAGTTATAAAAATTGGTTGGTTTGGAAGGAGACTAAATAATGTTAATTAAGTGTTTCAAGCGACAGTCTGAACACTAATTAAAGAATAAGGAGCTAGGTTCAGCGCCATGTTTTTCCTCTTTCAAAAAACACATTGAGCCTGGAATTTGAACTACAGGGTCACAGAATATTTCTTTAAAACTTTCTAGTCAGTAGAAGAAACACTTCCTTGGTGCAAAGGCGCAAACATGACCTAACATTCCCTATAAATCTTGAACAAGGAAAATAGGATGTAATGGGGGAAAAAAAAAGCACCCAGATTTTAGTTCCTAAAATAAACTTTATGCAATCACAGGAAGCATTTAGATCCCTTTTTTTCCTCCTCTTGCAGGAAAATGAAACAATCTCTGGGTCACAGGAAATAACACAAGTTTTAGAAAATCCCTGTGGTATGAGAGAAAAAACTTCAAGTGGATCTTTTCTGAGTCCCATAGATGACGTAAAGGACAACAGATGTTCAAAGACTCAGGGACTTCAACAAGAAGTAATTGGTTTGTACTGGCAAGAGGGACAACTCCAACTGAGGTGCAGAAAAATAGGATAGCAGAGTTACACACACAGCACTACAATCAATACTCTCTGCACACAACTAGCTCCGGGCTTCATTTTGGAAAAAAGAGCAACTGCAAGAAGAGTAATGAGGGTAACAAGTACAGAAAAAAGAAGGGATGGGGGGAGGATTGGGGAAAGAGAAGGGATGGGACTATTTTATTTTAGGTTCTTGGCAGATTTTACTAAAACTGAGTAAAAATACAGACATATCAATAATTGATGGGACAATTTCAGAAAAATGAAGAATTCATAACTGCAGATATAACACATATGCCAAAATTCCTATCATAATATAACTGGGTAGAAGAAAAGGTATATATATATATATATATATATATATATATATATATATATATACACATATTTTTTTTTTAAATTTTATTTGACAGACAGAGATCACAAGTAGGCAGAGAGGCAAGCAGAGAGAGAGAGGAGGAAGCAGGCTCCCCCTGAGCAGAGAGCCCAATGTGGGGCTCCATCCCAGGACCCTGGGATCATGACCTGAGACCAAGGCAGAGGCTCAACCCACTGAGCCACCCAGAACCCAAGGTTTATAATGTTTTAATGAAGTTTAATTACAGGTGCCAAAAGAATAAATTCTGTGAAATCTACTTTCCATCTTAAAACAATTTTCTCTTAGAATATCCAGTTAGGAGGGTATTTTTGGCATTGCTACATAGGGCACATTGGTAGGCAAACATTTTTATAATCTCATAGAAGTCTTATCAATTAAATCTTTCTCAGGATGAAAGGTTAAAAGTGGTTTATGTAGGGTAAATCAGGAGGAATTTCAGATTTTGTAGAGATTTCTTCTCCATTTGTGGCTTTACTGCAAAAGGAGATTCCACAAAACCTTCTGAAGACCATCTATGTGGTGACATTCCATGACTACACCCTGAATTTAACAGGTCTTACATAGGATAATAAAAGAAATTGCATTTAGTAGATTAAAAATGCAGTTTTACGTGATGTAGACTACTAGGTTTTGGCAAGAGTAGTTAGACAGAATAAACTGTTCAGTCATTTACAGTGTCGAAACATATATTTTACTCCCTTATGCTCTTCTATTTATAATCCCACTGCCATCACCCTTCTCCAGACCTGGTTTCTTTATGGTTATACCTGGGATGGTTTACCAGCTGGTCTGTTTTCCCTGATTTTTTAATGTCCTTTCCTTGCACGCCCATCCCATCACTGCCATTACCTCACTTTCTACATGTAGCTGGGTCAATTTTTTAAAAAAATGTGACTTCCATAAGTCACTTCCAGAGTCAAGAACTCATGAGAGCCAGTTTCTAAGTAACCTTACAGAGATGGCTGACTCAAATGTGTGCATGTGCTCTAATGCAAATTGTAGCATTATACACACACTTAACAATACAATCCAGTTGTCATTCCATTCAGAATATAGAGGGTTGCTTTGTTCTTTTATAATAGTTGCACTATACTCTATTGTATAGCTGCTCTACAATTTATTTAACAAGGCTCTAAAGAAGGAAAATGGGTGGTTGGGTGAGTTGAAGGAGAAAATATATTTTTTTCTCCAAATTATAATTTTTAAGGTTATATTTCATACAAAGAATATGTACAAGTGGGGCACCTCAGTGTTCAGTTGGTTAAACATCCAATTTTTTATTTCAGCTCAGGTCATGATCTTAGGGTCATGAGACTGAACCCCATGTCAGGCACTGTACTGGGCGTATGGAGACTACTTGAGATTCTCTCACTCTCCCTCTGCCCCTTCCCTGTCTCTCTCCCCTTTTCTCTCTTAAAAAAAAAGTACAAGTGAGCAATAAATAAAATAATACCTATGAACCCACTCAATATCCCAATTAAAAAAACAAAAACTAGTTTACCAAAACTGTAGCTCTCTGTGTTCCTTTCCTGCCTCATCCCCCACTGACACCCTAAAAGTAATAGTTACTTGATTTTAATGTTTATCATTCTCACAGGTTTTTAGGAAAATTTAATCACAAGTATATATGACTATTATCATATATTACTTGAGTTTTTTTGAACTTTATAAAATGGTATACCATAGCCTTCCATAACTTGCCATTGTCACACATTATGTTTCTAAGATTATCCATTTTTATAAAGAGCGTCAGTTCATAATCACTCCTGCATAATATTCTACTTTGTGACTATACTACAAGGAATTTATCCACTCTTTTGTTACTGCACATCTGGTTATTTGCAGATTTTTGCTACTCTGAATAGCACTGCTATGATCATTCTCATATGTCTACTGGTGCACATGTGCAAGAAATCCTCTAGGAAACACCCAGAACAGAGTAGTAAGTTATGTGACTGTAATATTAGATCAACCTGTTCTCCAGAGTGGTTGTTTACCACTTTACCAGCAACGTCTAAGACACATCCCTTTCAACACTTTTTGTAAGACTTTTAATTTTTATAACCCAGTGCCTTCACAATGGCATCTCATTGGTTTTGATTTGTATTTTTCTGATTACTATTGGGATTGGGTTTCTTTTGTTTATTGGCCATTCAGATTTTCTCTTCCATGAAATACCTGTTTTGTTTCTATCGCCCAATTTTCAATTAGGTCATCCTTTTTTCCTTATTTATTTGTAGTTGTTCTTGCATTATTCCAAATAACTAAACATAGGTGCTGCAATATGTTCTCTCCATTTATGGTTTATCTCATTTTCTGTATGTCTTTTACTGAAGAGACATTCTTAATTTTAATGCAGCCAAATTTATCAATCTTCTCTTTTATGATTAGGGCTAAGGTCACAAAGGTCCCATATTTTCTTCAAAATTTTATAATTATAATTTTACCTTTTAAAGTTGATTTTATATGGCATGAGGAAGGGATACATTCTTTTCCATATAGATAACCAGTTGTCCCAGCACTGTTCCCCCATCTGCAATATCCATTTTGTCATAAATCAAGTGTTTAAGTATGTACAGACTGTTTCTGGGCTCTCTTATTTTGTTCATTTTCCATTCTTGTATTAACAACAAACTGTCTTAGTGACTATTAATTCATAGTAACTTTTTGGGGTTTGTAAAAAGATTTTATTTATTTATTCAACAGAGAGAGACACAGCGAGAGCAGGAACACAAGCAGGGGTAGTGAGAGAGGGAGAAGCGGATTCCCGCCAAGTAGGGAGCCCGATGCTGGGCTCGATCCCAGGACCCTGGGACCATGCCTTCAGCCAAAGGCAGATGCTCAATGACTGAGCCACCCAGGTGCCCCAAATTCATAGTTAAGTTTTGATATCTGGTAAGGCAAGTGGCTTTCCTCCTCCTCCTCTTCTTCCTTCTTATTTTCTTATACAGGACTTTCTCAGCTATTCTTGCATCTTTGCTCTTAATATAGATATTTCAATCACACTGTTAGGCTTTATGAAAAAGAACAATTATTTTTCATGTGACGCCTTTTTATACCTTTTACATTTTATCTGGAAAGCATGTATTATAGATAAAAAATTTTTTTAAAAAATCTTATGACTGCCCTTTGTGTCAAGGTCAATCTGCACTTCGTGTCATTTAAGGTCCTCTGTAATCTGATTAGTTTACCATCCTATTATCCATTACTTCCATATAGGAAATAACCATCTCTAAAGAGGCTAGTTTTTCTAAAGTTCCCTCTTGTAAACCATAGACAGTCCACTTATACCCCATCCTTCCTCATATTATTTCCTTGTATTAAACTACCTACTCTTCAAACCTGATTGCAGATCTTTCTCCAATCTAGTTCCCTAAACTACTAATGTACTTAAAGTCAGAGTTAGGCTCTTATTAGTTTTCAATTTTATTTGTGATAGTTTAGTGTCCTCAATTAAAGTATGAGTTTCCTAGGGGCAACTATGGGCTATAAAAGACTTGGAGAAATATTTTTGATGGGCTCTTTTCCATGTTAAATGGATTTTAGACTAATCACCATTGCCGACCTTTGGGTCCAGTCACAATAAGGCCTTTTTATTTGGATATGTTGTCTTGCTTTTGTACTTGATCTAAGTGGGTAACTATGGTTAGTGAACTATAAGAGAAAACCAGTGCTTAATGGAATTCATTTACAATGGACTTTTACAACATAATCTGAAAATACCTTCATCAGCACAGACAGCCTAATAATATGTTCTTGTAGTAGTTTACAATATATCTGTATAGCTCTCCATTTGAAGAGATGATAAAGAAACAAGTGTGTGAACCATAATTAAATCCATTAGGCATGTGAGAAATAGTGTTTAAACAACAGTTCAGGAACCAGGTGGTGGGTAATAGGGAGGGCACTACTGCATGGAGCACTGAGTGTGATGCCAAAACAATGAACACTTTTATGCTGTAAATAAACAAATAAAAAACAAACAAACAGTTCAACAGTAGCAACACCCATATTCTTCAAAATCTTGATTTTGAAGATATAGTTGAAGATAATTTATTGTTCCTATTTTATTTCTCAGTTAAAAGAAAAAATATTAGGGCACCTGGGTGGCTCAATTGGTTAAGCAACTGCCTTTGGCTCCGGTCATTGTCCTGGAGTCCCAGGATGGAGTCCCGCATTGGGATCTCTGCTCAGTGGGGAGTCTGCTTCTCCCTCTCACCCTCTCATGCTCTCTCTCTCTCTCAAGTAGATAAATAAAATCTTTTTTTAAAAAAAGTAACTAATTAATTAAAAATCATTATTGCTTGACAGAATTCACTTTGTAGAAGACAACTAATGTTCCTGTAAATGCCCAAATTTGCAGTAGTATAATAATCACCAAAGGCATAGGGTATGTATGAATGAGAAGAAATAGAAACCAATAACTATGAAACTTTAAAATATCTACACAAGTGGCACCTTGGTGGTTCAGTTGTTAAGTTTTTGCCTTCAGCTCAGGTCATGATCCCAGGGTCTTGGGTTCGAGCCCCACTTCAGGCTCCCTGCTCAGCGTGAAGCCTGCTTCTCCTCCTCCCTCTGCTGCTCCCCCTTCTTATATTCCCTATCTCACTGTCTCTCTGTCAAATAAATAAATAAAATCTTTAAAAAATAATAATAAAATAAAATATCTATCCAAGATTACAAATAATAAGGAGCAAGAAAGTAGTTTGAAAAAACATCTTCAAATAAATGACCACTTTTGTCTTTTTTTTTTAATCAAGGGACATTCTTTTTTGTATTAAACATCTTTTATGTATTAGCCAACTTATCTGTTGTTACAAACCTGACATTCCCGGGGATAAAAGTCAGCTACTTTTCAATTAATACATTAGAAGTACGGCACATCATTATTTATATAGGTCATTCAATTTCAGAGTTTAATAAGATTTTCAAAGCACTGATATGCTTTACACTGAAGATTGGCTTTAAATGTTATTTAAGTAAAGGTTTCTGATTAGGAAAGTGGTCTATGACCAAGTTCTATTATCATTGCAGTCTATGGAAACTTTAAGCCAAATTATTTAAAAATAGTTTTAAATATGAAAACAATTTGCTGCTTCAGATCACACAGTAGGACGTGGCAGAAGAAAGGAAAGAAAGCAAGTAATTGAATTGATTATCCTTCAAGTTTCAACTTGAAATCTAAACATCAACATTCATCCAAACTAGCTCAAGAGAGAATATTCATCTACTTTTCAACAAGCTTTTTTAGACAGAAAAAAAAAATCAGAGTTTGAAAAAGGGATTTGAAAATAACCATATATGGAATTGTGACATGTTAGACATTTGAAAAGGGTTATCATCTTATAAAAATACTATTCTGGGGGCGCCTGGGTGGCTCAGTGGGTTAAAGCCTCTGCCTTCGGCTCGGGTCATGATCTCGGGGTCCTGGGATCGAGCCCTGCATCGGGCTCTCTGCTCCACGGGGAGCCTGCTTCCTCCTCTCTCTCTGCCTGCCTCTCTGCCTGCTTGTGATTTCTCTGTCAAATAAAAAAAATATATATACTATTCTGAAAAGTATAATCTAATATCAGAAAGCAATTCATTAGTACCTAATTTTTTTATAACTTTATTGTGGTATAACTGATGCACAATCAACTGCACATATTTATTTATTTACTGAATATTTATTTATTTTAGAGAGAAAGGGTCATACAAGCAGGGGGAGGGGCAGAGGGAGAGAGAGAATCTCAAGTAGGCTCCCTACTTAGTGCAGAGCTTGCTCTCATGACCCTGAAACTATGACGTGAGCCAAAACTAAGAGTCTGCTGCTCAACCAACTGAATCATCTAGGTGCCCCAAACCGCACATATTTAAAGTGTACAGGTTGATTGGTTTAGGCCACAGTATATACTGTGAAACCTCACTAAAATCAAGTTATTGATTCCCCAAATTTCTTTATTTCCTTTTTAATTCTTCCCTCTCTCCATCCCTTTTCTCCCCTAACATCTATCTCCAGTCAATCACTGATTTACTTCTCAAGTAGTTGAGTATGCATTTTCTAGAAATTATGTAAATGGAATTATACAGGGGTATCTGGGTGGTGGAGTCAGTTGAGCATGGGACTCTTGGTTTCTGCTCAGGCTGTGATCTTAGGGTTGTGGGGTGGAGCCCTGTGTGGGATTCCATGCTCAGCAAAGAGTCTGCTTGTCTCTATCCCTCTGTTTCTCCCCTTACGCTCTTTGTCTTGCTCACTCTCACTTTCAAATAAACAAACAAACAAATAAAATCTTTAACAAAGTAAATGGAATTATACAGGCTCCACTTTTTTTGTCTACTGCTGTCACTCAGCATTGATTTATTAATATTATATCAATAATTCATTCCAGTTGTTTCTATGAAATACTCTACTGCATATATAGAGCAAATCTGGTGTGTCCATTCACCATTTGGTGCACATATGAATTGTTCCCAGCTTTTGGATATTATAGACAAAACTGGTAGGAATATTTATTCATAGATAAGTCTTCAGGGGACATATGTTTTATTTCTCTTGGGTAAATATGTAGAACAGTTAGATTGTAGTAAGTACATGTTTAACTCTTTTAGAATATGCCAGACTACTTTCCAAATGTAAATGTACCACTTTATATTTCCATCAACAGTGTATGAGATAGAATTCTGGTGGATCCCTATCATCACCAAGAGTTGGTGTGGTCAGTCTTTTTCACTGTAGCCACTATTGTGGTGTAGTAATATCTCATTGTGGGGTTTTGTTTTGTTTTGGGGACTTTGGGGGCATTTTCCTACTGACTAAAGATAGAGAGTACTTTTCATGTTATTTTTCAGGGGTATCTTTTTCTTGGTGAAGTCTCTAGTCAAATCATTTGCCCATTGGTCTTTCTAATGGATTGTAAGAGTTCTTTACATACAAAAAAAGTTTAGATTAAAAAAAGTTTAGATATAAAATATTTGTCAGATGTTTTATAAATGTTTTCTCTAAAATCTGAAAATTGTCTTTTCTTAATTGTGTTTTTACACTCTTGTTTTAATTTTTATGAAGTATAATTTAACCTTTTCTTTTATAGTTTTATAGTGATTTTTCTATGTCCTGTTTAAGAAATCTTTGCCTAACTTAAGATCATGAAGGTTTTCTCCTATGTTTTCCTTCTAGAAGTTTCATGGTTTTAGATTTTGTATTTAGATATATGATCCACTCTAATTTTTGTAGATATATTTCTTTGCAAAAGATTGTCTCATTGTTAGAGCACAGTTGCTGAATAAGATTATCTATTCCCCATTGAATTGCCTTGGCATCTTTATTGAAAATCATATTAATTTATGCCTATTTCTAAATTCTCTGTTCTGTTCCATGGATCTACATGTCTATCTGTACACCAAAACCACAATGTCTTGATGACTGTACCTTTATAAAAAGTCTTGAAACCAGGTAATGTATGTCCTCTGACTTCAATATTTTTTCAAAACTGTTTTCACTATCCTCGACCCTCTTTATTTCCATATAAATTGTAGACTCAAATTGTCAACTTCAGCACGAGAGTATCCTGGGATTTTGATTGCCATTACATTGGGTATAGTTCCACCTGAGTAGAACAGATGTCTTAACAATATTAAGTATTCCAAACCATGAACGTGATCGCTCACCATTTATGTTTTCTTTGATTTATTAGTGTTTTGTATTTGTTCACATATCTTGTTAGATTTACATTTAATGGTTTTTGTGCTACTATAAATTGCACTTTTCTTCAACTTCCAATCATTCATTGCTAGTATATAGGAATAAAATTGATTTTTGTATACTAACTTTGTATACTGCAACTCTGCTAAATTGACTTTAGTTCTTGTTACTTTTTTGTCTATTTGGGGGGATTTTTTCCCATAGACAATCATGTCATCTGTGAATGAAGACATTTACATTTCTTCCTTTCCAATCTATATGCTTTCATTCTTTTTTCTATTGCACTGATAAAACCTCCAGTATGATACTGAATAATAGTGGTGAGTTGGGACAACCTTGCCTTGGTCCCCAATCTTAGAAGGAAAGTAGTTAATGTTTCACCATTAGTTATGATATTAGCTGTAAATCTGTTTGTAGGTACTTTCTATCAGGTTGAAAAAGTTGTCTTTTATCCTTGTTTGTTGAGAATTGTTATCATAAATAAATGCTAATTTTGTCATTTGCTTTTTATGCATCTATTAGGATAAATAGGATAAATTAGGATAAATTAAATAGGATAAATTAGGTGTTTCTTTTTTAGTCTGTTCTTTATTTTATTTCTATTTTTTAAAGATTTTATTTATTTGATAGAGATCACAAGTAGGCAGAGAGGCAGGCAGAGAGAGACAGGAGGAAGCAGGCTCTCCACAGAACAGAGAGCCCAACGTGGGGCTGGATCCCAGGACCCCGGGACCACAACCCGAGCTGAAGGCAGAGGCTTTAACCCACTGAGCCACCCAGGCACCCCTCTGTCTGTTCTTTAATCTGCTATTTACATTGATTATTTTCAAATGTTTAAGCAACCTTGCATTCCCAGGATAATGACCTCTTGGTCACAATGTGTTATTCTTTTTATACATGATGGATTCAATTAAATAATAGTTTGCTTAATATTTTGTATCTATGGTTATGAGGAATATTTATATGTAGTCTTCATATACTGTCTTTGGTTTAGTTACCAGGGTAATGCTAGCTTCAAAAAATGAGCTAGGAAGTGCTTCCTCCTCTTCTGTCTTCTGGAATAGTTTCTATAGAAATAGCATTATCTCTTTCATAAATGCTGGTATACATTTTTCCAGTGATGCCATCCAGGGCTGGGGGTTACTTTGTTGATTCTTAACTACAAATTACATTTATGTAACTTATGACTATTTAGGTTCTCCAGTTCTTGTATAAGCTTTGGTAGTATTTTTCAAGGAATTTGTCTATTTCATCTGAGTTATCAGTTTTATGGGCATAAAATTGTAATAGCTCCTATTGTGCTTTTAATGTCTGTAGGATCTTATTTATAACCCCTATTACATTTCTGATGTTGGTAATTTAAGTCCAACAGTCTCTCTTCTAAATGAGTCTGACTACAGTTTTGTCAGTTTTGTTCACTTTTCGAAACACCAGCATTTGATTTCACTGATTTTTACTGCTTTTCTTCTCAATTTCATTTTTTGCTTTTTGTTTGTTTTGGATTTAACTTACTCTTCTATATCCAGATTTTTTTAAGATTTTATTTATTTATTTGACAGAGAGAGAGAGATCACAAGTAGGCAGAGAGTCAGGCAGAAATTGAGGGGGAAGCAGGCTCTCTGCTCAGCAGAGAGCCCGATGCGGGGCTCGATCCCAGGACCCTGAGATCATGACCTGAGCCGAAGGCAGAGGCTTAATCCACTGAGCCACCCAGGCGCCCCTATATCCAGATTCTTAATAGAGAAGATTATTTCATAGACAGGAGATTTCTTCTTTTCTAGTGTAACCATTTAGTGCTCTAAGTTTTCCTGTAAGCACTATTTAAAGGAGTATACCACAAATCTTGACGTTTTATTTCCCTTTCCATTCAGTCAAAATATTTTATAATTTCCCCTGTTCCTTCCTTTCTGACATATAGGTAATTTAGAATTACTTTATTTCCAAATCCTTGGAGGTTTCCAGATATCTTCTTGCTATTGAATTCTATTTAATTCTTATGGCAAGAGAACATGCTTTATACGATTTTAGTTATTTAAATGTCGATGAATGTTTTATGACCCAGAATATGGTATATTTTGGTGAATGTCTCATGTGCCCTTGAAAATAATATATATTCTGTTGTTTTGGGGAGAAGTGGTCTATAAACGTTGATCATTGTTTAGGTCTTCTCATACTTACTGTCTGCCCTTGTTCCATCAATTACTGAGAGAGAAGTATTGGAATCTCTGTGATTATGGGTTTGTCTGCTCTTACTTTTAGTTTCATCAATTTTTGCTTCCTGTATTTCAAAGCTTTTTTGTTAGGTGGACACAGATTTAGGATTGTTACATCTTCTTGGCTACTTAATACCTTTATCATTATGTAATATGGATTTTTAGTTCTGCTAATATGCCTCTTTTGAGGTGTACTAGGTGTGATATAGCCATTCTACTTTTCTTTGGTTACAATGTTTAATGTTTACAATGTATGTCTTTTCCATCTTTTACTTATAGCCTACTTGTATTTTATATTTAAAATGGATTTTAGACAGTATATAGTAGGCTCTTGCTTTTTTATCCAATCTGATAATCTGTCTCTTTATTTGTATGTTTTGAACATTTTCATTCATTATAGTTATCCATATGTTTAGATAAAACTCTCCCATCTTGCAAGCTGTTTTCTATTTGTTCTATCTGCTCTTTGTTCCTTTCATACTTTCTACTTCTACTTGCTTTTGGATTAAAGATTTATGATTCAATTTTATCTCCATTACTGGTTTATTATTTAACCCTATTTTTGAAAAAAGGTAATTGTTTAAAATTTACAGTGTTTGGTTTTAATTAATATTTCAAATACTATTATACATTTTTTCATATAGTATAAGAATTTTACAATAGTATACTCCAAATATATCATCTTTTGTGTATTGTTCTCATATATTTTATTTTTATATATTCTGTAAATCCACAATTTTATTATTTTATATTTAGACAATTGTCTTTAAGGATGATAAAAAATAAGGTAAGTATTTAAAAAAATATTTTATTTAGTTATTTGAGAGACAGAGCTGGGGAGAGGGTCAAAGGGAGATAGAGAAGCAGGCTTTCAGCTGAGCAGGGAGCCTGATGCAGGGCTTGTTCCCAGGACCCTGGGATCATGACCCGAGCGGAAGGCAGATGCTTAACTAAGGTAACCATGTGCCTCAAGACAGTAAGTACTTTTTATGTTTATCTTTATTTTAACCATTTTCAGAGATCTTCAGTTCTTTATTTAGATCAAAGTTTCCATCTGGTGTTCTATTCCTTCTACCTGAAGAATTTCCTATAGCATTTATTGTAGTATACTCTGCTATTAATGAATTCCCTCAGCTTTTGAAAAAAATTTTTTTTTCCTTTTTCTTTCCTTTTTTTTTTTTTAAAGATTTATTTATTTGAGAGAGAGAACATGAGTAGGAAGAAGGGCAGGGGGAGAGAATTTTTAAGCAGACTCCCAGCTGACCACCAAATCTGACAAAAAGCTAGATGCCACACCCATGAGATCATGATCTGTGCCCAAACCAAGAGTTGGGTGCTTAATCAACTGAGCTACCGAGGTGCCCCAAGTTTTTCCTTTTTGAATGTTATTTTCATGGCATAGGATTCTGGATTGCCAGTTTTTAAAATTTTAGTATTTTATTAATTGTTATATGCCTTACAAAGGGCAGGTCTACTATAATTCGTGTTTTTGTTGTCCGTATGTAATATGAACTTTTCCATTTATTGCCTTCAAGATTTTCTTTTTATCTTTGTTTTTCCAGCAGTTTGAATCTGTTATTTGTTTTTAAAAATCCCACTTGGGGCCTTCCAAGCTCTGTGAATTTTCCAGTTTGATACCTCCCACTTTATCAAGAGAATGCTTAGTAGTTATCTCTAAATATTTTGTCTGTCCCAGTATTCCTTTCTTCTTCTGAGATGCTAATTTATTCCCAGCTCTTGTTCACACATGTGCACGTGTGTGTGTGTGTGTGTGTGTGTGTGTGTGTGTGTGTGTGTGTAACTTTATTCTTTGTCCTTCAATTTGGGTAGTTCCTATTTACCTATATCCAAGTTCACTTATTCTTTCTTTATCTGCCAAGGTTTACTGATGAGCCCAAAGGCATTCTTGATCTCTAGTACTGTTTTTTTTTCCCCCTTCCAGCATTTCTATTTTATTTGTTCTTATGGTTTCCATCGATCTGTGAAACTCTCCATGTGCTCAAGCATGTTGTCCTTTTCCCATTAGACCCTTTAACATATTAATCATAGACATTCCTTATTTCATAGTGCAAACATCTGAGTTATCTTTGTGTCTGGTTCTGTTGAGTGCTTTGTCTTTTGATAAGGGCTTGATGTTTCTTGCTTTTTATGTCCTATAACTTTTAAATACTGTTTTTTTAATTATTGAAGTATTGTAATAAAACATTTTATTAGTTTTAGGGGTAAAACATGGTGATCCAACAATTCTATATGTTACTCAATGCTCATCCTAAGTGTAGCCACCATACAAAATTATTACAGTATTGACTATATTCTCTATGCTGTACTTTTAATCTCTGTGACTTATTTTATTAACTGAAAGTTTGTATCTCTTACCTTTACCTATTTCTCCCATCCCCCTACCCTACTCCCTCTGGAAATCACCAGTTTGTTTTTATATCTAAGAGTCTGTTTCTGTTTTCTTGTTTGTTCATTTGTTTTTCAGATTTCACATATAAGTAAAATTATACAGTATTTGTCTTTCTATGACTTATTTCACTTAGCATAATACTTCTAGGTGTATCCATGTCACAAATGGCAAAAAAAAAATCTCATTCTTTTTTATGGCTAATATTCCATCACACACATACATAGACACACATTATATCACATCTTCTTTTTTTTTTTTTTAAAGATTTTATTTATTTATTTGACAGGCAGAGATCACAAGCAGGCAGAGAGGCAGGCAGGGAGAGAGGGGGAAGCAGGCTCCTCACAGAGCAGAGAGCCAAACATGGGGCTCAATCCCAGGTCTCTGAGATCATGACCTGAGCTGAAGGCAGAGGCTTAACCCACTGAGCCACCCAGGCACCCCTATCACATCTTCTTTATCCATTCATCTATCAGGGACACTTGGGTTGCTTCTATATTTTGACTATTATAAATCATGCTGCAATAAACATAGAGGTAGATGTATCTTTTCAAATTAATGTTTTCATTTGTGTAAGGTAAATAACAGTAGTGGAATTATTGGACAGTATGATTTTTCTATTTTTAATTTTTTCAGGAACCTCATACTGTTTTCCATGGTGGCTGCATCAAGGTAATGTCCCATCAACTGAGCATGAAGTTTCCCTTTTCTCTACATCCTTGCCAACATTTGTTACTTTTGGGGGGGGGGTTGATACTAGCCATTGTGACAGATGTGTCATTATTACAGTTTTTTTTTTTTTTAAAGATTTTATTTATTTATTTATTTGTCAGAGAGAGAGAGAGCAAGAGCGAGCACAGGCAGACAGAGAGGCAGGCAGAGACAGAGAGAGAAGCAGGCTCCCTGCGGAGCACGGAGCCCGATGTGGGACTCGATCCCAGGACGCTGGGATCATGACCTGAGCCGAAGGCAGCCGCTTAACCAACTGAGCCACCCAGGCGTCCCTATTATTACAGTTTTGATTTGCATTTCCCTGATAATTAGTGATGTTGAGCATCTTTTCGCATGCCTTGTTGGCCACTCTTACCTTCTCTAAAAAAGTATCTACTGAGGCCCTTTGCCTATTTATAACCAGAGTATTTTTTTGGTGTTGAGTTGTATATGTTTGGGATATTAATTTCTTATTGAATATATCATTTGCAAATATTTTCTCCTATTTAGTAGGTTGCTTTTTTGTTTTGTTGATGCTTTCCTTTGCTGTGCAAGGGCTTTTAATTTTGGTGTAGTCCCATTAGTTTATTTTTGCCTTTGTTTCTCTTGTCTGAGGAGACACACCCATAAATATGTTGCTAAGACCAATGTCCAAGAAATTACTGCCTACATTTTTAGGAGTTTGTGGCTTCAGTTCTCACGTTTAGGTCATTCATCCATTCTGAGTTTATTTTTATGTATTGTGCCAGAAAGTGATCCAGTTTTCCCAACACCATTTATTGAAAAACTTTCTTTTGGTCACTGTATATTCTTTCCCCCATTATCATAGAGGAATTGACCATGTAAGTATGGATTTATTTCTGGGCTCTTTATATCCTGTTCCATTGACCTATGTGACTATTTTTTGTGCCAGTACCATACTGTTTTGATTACTATAACTCTGTAGTGTATCTTAAAATCTGGGAATGTGATATCTCCAGCTTTGTACTTCTTTCTCAAGATCGCTTTGGCTATTTAGGGTCTTTTGTTGTTCCCTAAGAATTTCAGGATTATCTGTTCTAGTTCTGTTGTCTTATAATTGTTTACACTGAATACTGGACATCAAATATAGGATAGTAAAAATGGAAGTAAATAGCATTTATGGCTGAAATGTGCATGACTCTTTTTGTTAGAAACTTAATGTACAGGTCTGAGTTAATTTAGTCAGGAGTTCATCTTATTTAGGTTTTGTTGTTGTTACGGTTACCTTCAGTACACCACTGGCTTCAAACCCCTCTAGTGCTACTTTGTGCTTAAACTGAAGGATGGGTTCCTCCACTCTTAGCTTTTGATCTCTCTATTCATAGTCTTTACCCCTCCTCCACCAGTGGACACTGCTAATATTTTATACTTAGTGTTTGCTAGCTTGCTGTGGGGAAGGGGTTCTCTGTTGTCTTGATCCAGCCTTAGCTCAGATAAGACCTATGTCCCTGAATCTTGGTGAATGGGCTTCCTCAGTGATGCCAACCCTCCCCTCAATGATAGGATGTCTTTAGTGGCCAGGGTTAGGATGACTTCCTGTTCTCCCCGATGACTGGAGGATTTTCTATTTCCTCTCCTGCAGTCATAATGGGTCTTCATCTAGGACAGTTTTACTACCCTACCCTAGTGCCTTATTGGTGTTTGTTTTACAGGAAAGGAAAGTCAGGAAAGATTTTGTGTTTTTCTCAAAGTATCAGCTACTCTCCTTCTCCAGGCCTGTACTATTCAACAAGGCTTTCACTAGTCCCTTGTCCCATGCTCAAGTCTTCTCTTGGGCACCCTGTGAGGTCCATAGAGAAAAACCTATGAGTGGGTGCAAACTCCCCTCCAATAGCAGCTTCCAGGTGTTCTAGTTACTCTGTTATCCCACACTCAGTTTTTAACAATTTGTTAAAAATTTTCACTGGATTTTTTCCTACCTGCTATTATAGGGAGTTTGTCATCTTTTTCTTCTGTGTTTTGCCAAAGGTATACTTGCATCCTGTCGCTCCTTGAAGGGGTCTGTCTTTTCATACATTTCAGATGACTTGGCTGTAATGGAACTTAGGATCTCTGGTGGGTTTAAGAAAAATTATGATTTTGTAGATCATACAGTTTTTTCTTGTATGATGTTCTTCCTAATCTTCTCCATCCTCAGCAAAATTGAGACCCTCCAGTAGTTTGATGTTGTTTTGAATGTCACAAGCTGGCCCTAAAATTTACATAAAAATGAAAAAAATCAAAAATTGCCATAACATTTTTGAAGAACAACAAGGTAATGATAAACAAAACAGTGAGTTATCGGTGCAATGGCAGACAAATCATCCAATGGTTCAGAATAAAAGTCCAGAAATAGAACCATAGAAACAGAGACATTTAATTTACAACCAAGGTGGTACTGCAGAAAAGTAGAGGAAAAAGACTGTTTCAGTGGACAATTAGATAACCACAAGAAAAAAAAGCCCACAAAAATACTTAAAGGCTACCTCAATCTAATAACCAAAAAATAATTCCAAGTGGATTATAGAACTAAATGTAGAAAGCAAAACAATGTTAAAACTTCTAGAAATTAACATAGGATAGTATCTTCTTGGCCTTGGGGCACTGTACAAAAATTAATAATCATAAAGGAAAATAATAAATTTGAATATGTTAAAATTAAGATTATTTGATTGTCAAAACGACAACATTAAGAGAGTAGAGTGACAGACAAATCAAAACAGAGTGTGAAAGATATCTGCAACACAGAACTGATAAGGATTCATAAACACTCCAACAACATAGAAAAATGGGCAAGAGAATTGACTGGACAGTACACAAAAGAGGGAATCTAATTAGCCAATAAATACATGTAAAAGTACTCAACTTCATCTGTAACCAGTAAATGCAAGTTAAAACCGCGAGATACCAACTAAACAACTATCAATAATTCCACTCCCAGAAATAACGGAAATTTAAGTATGGAATACCAAGAAAATATGTACAAGAATGCGAACAGCAGCACTATTTGTAAGGATAAAACATTGGAATCAATCCAAATATCCATCTACAGTGGACCAGGTGAGTTGGGTATATTCAAACAATGTAATGTTCTATAGGAAATAATTGAACAATTGCTATATGCAATAGTAGATGTGGAACTCAGAAACAATATAGAGCGGTTAACAAAGGGCAAAATAAAACTCATTAATATACAGCAAAATACTGTATAACTCCATTTAATATAAATTGCAAAAAATAGGCGAAACTCTAATGTTGAAGGGTATAAGCTTAGGTATTAAGATATCAGTATACGGTTATTTTTGTAAGGGAAGGAGAGCACAACAATTGTGAGAGAAAATACTGAGGCTTCTGTGATGTCAGTGTTGGTTTTCTTCTTAACCTGGTTGGTAGTTATCTGGGTGTCCCACTTTGTAGACAACTGACCTATTTATTTACGTCTCCCATGCTTTACTCTGTGTGTGTGTGTGTGTGTGTGTGTGTGTGTGTGTGTGTGTGTGTATAATACTTCATTATAGCCTCTCCCCACATTCCCCACCCCACAAAGCTTCTGGCTTTTGTGAACTTATTTTTTTATTAGAAGTGTTTCTGATAGAGTGATGTAAGTATCTGAACTCTAATGTACTCTTTGGTTCTGATTTTCTAGGATTCTAGAAAGGTATTTGGTATGTTTTTGGAATGTGGTGGTTAGTGGGGGGGGTAGAATTCTTCCCATTTAGAACTGAGATACACAGAATTCTGATAAAGGTAAATAATATTAGCTATCTTACTGACAAAAAGCTGGATTAGAGGATATGTGACCACAGTGGGCTACCAAATGCCCAGCTGCTGACCTAGATGGACTTGGACACCCAAGTCCAAGGCTGAGATGGACAAGTTTCCCTGCAGCCTGCCTTAGAAAGGTCAGGATTTGGTTGAAATCAAAGAAATGCAGACAGGTAGAAATCTACCCATAAGATGCATCACTCCTCCTTCCCTGGCATGGAGTGAGTGGGGCAGCTTGCCTTTGCCTCCTGGAGAGTGGAATGGAAATTCTCTACAACGTATGGAAATATGAAGAATAAGGAACAAATACTATCCCTAACAACAGGCAGACTAGCTGTGCTTGACAGTCCATCTTTAAAGTTAGCTCTTTGAAGCTTAGCAAAGGCAGCCATAGGCTAAATTTTAGAATAAGCTTCATTCTTGCTCTTATTGCTACTTTTTCTTCTTCTACTTATGAACCTGTATATAATCCAACCACCATCTTTTCAGTGCCTTTCTTGGAAGAATCTGCAGAGACTTGTAGGCAAGGGTAAAGGAGAAGAGGGCAGGCGATTTTACATGCAGCTCTTTTCTAAGTCATATATTTATAGGAAAAAAAAAAGACCTTTCCCATTTCCCTATGAGAGGTATTAAATTGGCACACAACTTTTATTTTTTTTTTAAAGATGTTTATTTATTTATTTGACAGAGAGAGATCACAAGTAGGCAGAGAGGCAGGCAGAGAGAGAGGAAGGGAAGCAGGCTCCCTGCTGAGCAGAGAGCCTGATGCGGGGCTTGATCCCAGGACCCTGAGATCATGACCTGAGCTGAAGGCAGAGGCTTAACCCACTGAGCCACCCAGGCACCCCGGCACACAACTTTTAGTGTCTCTGGAGCTTCTTTAAATCATTCTTTTTCTAGGTAAAGTTATGCCTGGTTCAAATAAATGCTTTCTGTTATTTAGAAGCGCTCAATGATTATTTATATCAGCCTTGTCTGAAAAAAATGTAAAAACAGAAATATATATCTACAACTTACAGTCATTATTTCCTCCTAACAATGATGAAGGTTGATTACTGTGTATTCACAAATACTTCTATTCATGATTTTAATTAGCATGGATAATTTGGCCCAAGTCATTTCAATTCACACACAGCAGCATGTGTTTATTTAATTAAACATTCATTCATTCATCCACTTATTTATTTATTTTTAAAGATTTTATTTTACTTATTTGACAGAGACACAGTGAGAGAGGGAACACAAGCAGGGTGAGTAGGAGAGGGGAAAGCAGGCTTCCCACGGAGCAGGGAGTCCCATGTGGGGCTTGATCCCAGGATCCTGTGATCATGTCCGCTGCTGAAGGCAGCCAGCCACTTAACAGCTGAGTCACCCAGGCGCCCCCTAAACTTTTATTTTTATGTTGAGGCAATTGTAGATTCACATGCAGTTATGAGAAATAATGCAGATTCCATTGTGCCCTTTTACCCAATTTCCTCCAATAATAACATCTTGCAGAACTATAGTACAATAGCTCCCAAGATACTGACACTGACACAGTGACAATAGAGGACACATTTCCATCATCACAAGGATTCCTTATGTTGCCCTTTTATAGCCATGCATAATTCTCTCCCCTGCAACCCTACCCCCTTAAATTCTGAAAACCACTAATCTGTTCTCCATTTCTATAATTTTTGTCATTTCAAGAATGTTCCATAAATGGAGCCATATGGTATAAAACCTTTTAGGATTAGCTTTTTCATTCAGCATAATTCTCTGAATTCACTGTTGTTGTTACATGTATCCACAGTTTGTTCTTTCATACTGCAGACTAATATTCCACAGTATGGATATATCACAGTTCGTCTGACTACTTGCCCATAGAAAAACTCTGGGTTGTTTTTAGTTATTACAAATAAAAATTCCATGAACACTCATGTCCAGTTTTTTTAATGTGAATATAAGTGTGTGAAAACATGTTTATAATGATATATAACTCTTTGCCTAATTTTCTGGCTATTTAAGCCAGAGGCAAAGCGAAAGATGTGAAGGTATTTGACAAAGATCATAGACTGGTTCTTTATCAACCAATGATTCTTATCAGTACTTGCAACTTTGTAATTATCTTGCTACCTGACCTTGGGAAGCCCCCTGAATTTCTCTGAGCCTCCATTAGAAAAATAAATGTTTTTCAAAGCATAGCATTTGAAACATGAACTCCATGAAATGCTCCTAAAAGGGGACAAGGGAGATTTTCACAGTCCAGTAAGTTTGAGGAAATGCTGAATACCACATTTCTGTTTTGAAGTAAATATATGCTCCTTGGAGTAAAAAAGGAAGGATCCAGTATCCCACTGCCCAAGTTCAAATTCCAGCTCCATCGCTTGCTGGAATAGTAACCTTTAGCAAGGCACTTAAAACACCCATACCTGTTTTCTCCTCTATACAGTAGGGATAACAACAGTACCTCACTCATGCGAATGGAAGATTTACTCTAATGACAAGAAAACACTTGATAAATTGTTTCCTATTATTCTATTTCCATCATAATCAGATCATCAAAATCATTATAATCTTGTTAAAAAATATACATGTCCAGGTCCACCCCTGCAGATTATATTTAGTAAGCCTAGGGTAAAGCCTGGTCCAGAGGAAACAGAGACTTATTTATATGAAGAATGTGTCCAAGATAGTCCAAGGCAAAATTTAAATCTAGACCCAAGTGACTGATGGAGAGCATCATAGTCATATCAGCACACAAATTTAGTAAATCCTTTAAATGACTAACTCTATAGTCCCACAAAAAGAGCACAGTTCTTTCCTGAATGGAAGGCTGGGCTTCTAACAAACTCATGATTCCCCTAGGGGTAGTTCATTAAAATAAAATGCAGTTCTGTGCAGTTGGTACACATTAGCTTTCAGAAAAATTCCTAAATATAGCAGTTAGCATTGATATATAAAAATTTTATTTGTGAGTCATTGCTTAGCAAATCAAATCTGAAAATAAGATATTTCCTTAGAAATTCAAGAAAACAATTATGATTGCTATAATTCCTGTAGGTTTCATCACCACACCGCTGATTTCTGAAAGTCTTCTCATTGTTAAGCACCAGGCAAATTTCCAGAACACTTGAGGAACTCACTCTAGCGGTGGTGGCAATCTTTTTACCACTTCTGCAGCAATCCTCAGGTAAGCTTTGGCCTGGAAAAGAAGAGACTCATTTGTTCTGTACTTCTCCCCAGCAGACATCAAATGACTCATGAACTGTTTGCCAGAGCTGTCTCCTGAACGGAATAGGGAAAAGGCTGAGTGAGATGAGGAAATTCAGCAGCGAGAGGATGCTGTTGTGTACTCTGAAGGTGTGACAGGGTAGAAAGAATTTTAGATTCTTTAGGGGCAAATACTTACAAGGTGACTTTCTGAAAAAATATTTAATACCAGAATTACTGTTTTTAAGCTCTAATTCCCATTTCAGCAAACCAGCAACCCAGTCTAGTTGTGGAAAAATGTTATCTTCCTCTTCTGACAAATTGATATCTTGAGTCAGATACTGCCAAAACTTCTTTGGCATAAGAGCTGTTCGTCATTTTAAATAGGACTGTTTATTACCACTCTACGGTTTATCTTTGGAAAGCACCTTCCTTACCTGAGAATGGCATCCAGTTCCAGCAGTGAGCACCTCATAGGCTTCTTCACTTGCTGAATTTCGGATCCCAGGAAAGAATCCCTGGGATCAGTTGTTACACTCTTCTTCTGTGGAGTCCTTAGTGCAGCTGAATACTAAGACAACCTCCAAGCCACTGTGCATCACAAACTAAGCCAAAGCCTACATGGCCCAGTTAGATCAATGATCATGACATCTGCATCTTAGACGGTCCAGACAATTGCAATGTAAATATTATTTATTTCCCCTATCTTATCTATAAAAAGTATCTGTAAGACACAATAGTAAGATCTTCTTAAAACCATTAATTTCTACATTTACATACTTGGATGTACTACCGCCACCACCACTGCTACTACTCTTACTACTACCACATCTACTATGACTGATAATAGCTAAAATTTACTTCAGTACTTAATATTTACCAAGTACTGTTTCATTTAAACCTGCAGCTACCCTAAGGGATAAATTCTGTCATTAACCCCACTTAAAGATAAGGAAACCAAGAACCAGAAAGGTGAACGGTCTTGCCCAAAGAATTACAGTTAATATGGGATGAGCTGGTCTTTGAACCTAGGCTGACCAACTCTGACTCTGCATGATAAAAGAACAATCGGAGGCTTGTTTACCCAGACTTGAAGATGTTTCAAGCGTGTTTCACACATTTTCACTTCTAAAAACCATACTTGAGCCCTAACAGCTGAATTATGCTTTATCTTACCAGAAAAGTGCTAAAATCTTACCTGTGAGTTCATTTAAAAGAAAAAGAATAGTTCTCACAATATGAATAAAGCCTTAATTGTTTTTATCTAGTACCTACTCTACCAAGTACTTTGTATAAGTAATCTCACTTATGTAAAACAAGCATCATCAACTCAACTTGGATAAAGCACACAACTGGGAGTTGTTTGCTCAAGGTCACAAAGTCAGTAAGTTGGAAAACCTTCGAACCTGGGTACATCTAACTCCAAAGCTTAGATCCTTCTACTACATATTAAACAGTAAATCCAAAGTACAAGCAATTTTAATCAGAATGCTTTATCTAAAAATGGTTTCACTCTCTGCTATACTTAACAGAAACAACTGTTTTGTGTAAAAATGGAAATAATACTTTGTAAATAAATATTTCTCTTAAATCTAGTGTGCTGGTTTTTACTCATGCATCTTTGTAAATACCTTTTATCTCCTAGTAGCTTTTCTGAGTGTTAAAGTCTAAAATTTTTGTGATGAAAATGTAAAGTTCACTAAGGCAAGCTGACAGAATTTAAAGAATCATCTTTAAATTCTTACTTATGGTAAATCACAGACATAAACCTATCAGACTACAAAAAGTGCTGAATGATTCCAGAATAATCAAATTTGCTACATTTAACCTTTGTTTTTAATGGACTATCTCCAAGCTTAAACTTTCAATATATCACCCTCAAAGTAATGATTAGACTGTCATTTGCTAAGAAACCACCGAAAGTGCTTAGTTTCTGTTTCAATTTCTACAAAACTGTTAAGACTGAATTTTTTCAGCCAATGCAGTATCATTTCAACAAATACATTTTGGTTCTTATCATATGCAAGTTACTGTTTTGGAAATGTGTGGGATGTAATGATACAAAAGGAAGGCAGAATAGCTCACTTGTGAAGAGTTGAGACTCTGACGTTAGACAGGCATGGTTTAAAATCTTAGCTCCATCACTTATTAGCTATGAGGCCTTAGGCAAGTTACTTAATTTAACCCTTCTAAGACTTAGTTTCCACATCTCTAAAATGCCTGAAGTAACAGTATCTATCTCAAGCATTTGGGGGAATATTAAGTAATAATAAAGTATGTGCAGTACTGGCACAAAAGAAGCAAACAGTTAGTAGCTGCTATTATTACTGTTACATCCTCAGGTAATTTACAATCTCATTGAAGAGTTCATATGAACATGTACCCACAGGTACTTCTCCTGGGCTGAGGAACGGTACCTATGGATTTGTCTAATCCATAACTAGCTAAAAGGCAAATATGTGTATCATATGTAAAAAATATGATTTAGATTTCTCAAACTTTAATACTCTCTCTTTTCATCACCTCAAATATACACAGAATAACACTTCTATTTGAGATCTTTTATTGGGCCATCCGGAAGTACGGATAAGACAGCTGGATTCCATTTGTCTGCTCTATATTAACAAGTTAAAGGAAAGGGATGGCAATCAAAGTGCAAGAAGTTTTTTTTTTTTTAAGATTTTATTTATTTATTAGACAGAGAGAGATCACAAGTAGACGGAGAAGCGAGAGAGAGGGAAGCAGGCTCCCTGCTGAGCAGAGAGCCCGATGCGGGACTCGATCCCAGGACCCTGAGATCATGACCTGAGCCGAAGGCAGCGGCTCAACCCACTGAGCCACCCAGGTGCCCCAAAGTGCAAGAAGTTTTATAGAGAACTTTTTCCTTCGTCTTTATTTTTAAAATCTGAAGTTCTACTTTATCATATGCAATCATTTGATATTAAGATCATAAGGTAATAATTTAGAAGTTCTAAGATAATAAAGCTTCCAGTTATATTTGAAAGCCTTACCAGGAATACCTTATAGCACACCTTTCTGTATGCCAATATTAAGACTTTTTACTTGATAACAAAAGGATGAAACCACAAAATTATTAGTCAATCATGGGTCCACCATTTGTGTCCTGGACTCAAGCAAAGGCAAAGGTAGATAAAGTTAAATTGGCAATTATAATCACACCAACAAGAGGCAATGCTACTGGATTTAAGAGTTCTGAATCCCAAGTGTCCACTTCCTCTCCCCTCCTCTGTGGCTTTCTCTGGCTATTATACACTACTATATTTGGAGTTTCAATTATTCCCCTTTCGTTAGCAGTGCAAATGTTCAGAAGATTTTGCCCAATGACTGATGAGGCAGCAGCTTGCTGGTGCTTTTTAATTGGTGCAGTAGCTCCTTGCAACTTTTCTGTGATGCCTTAAATTCAGCACGAATCATATTTGAAATTAATCACTATCACTATAGTATTTGTGTCCACTGAAAGCTAAATGTTTCTGGGAGAATGAAGTCCCTGTTGCCCAATTTTAAAAGATCTGCTGTGCAAAGAGTGACAGTCCTGGAATCTGGGGTTGGGAGGAGGGAGTGATAGAAAAATGGAGAAGGTGGAGTTAGAAAACAAAAAGCTAAAAATGAAACCTTTACTAATTAATAATTTTACTTGTAGGTCAACCCCTAAAAGCAAACAATAAAAAGTGTTGATCTAAGAGGCCAATGATTAACAATTTTATTCGTTCAGTGTCCCATTAACTTTCACAGAAGCTTATCACGTTGAAAAGTATAAACTTAATTCTTTAAATGAAGACATGTAAGTAGAATGGGTATTAAGCTTCCACAAACACAACAGAATTTGCTGAGAGGGCTGTGACTAGCTCCTATGAGCATATTTCTGTTGGTGTTCATAGGGAAAAAGGGAAAGAAAAAGGTTATCAAGAGGCAAGATTCATCACAAGA
The DNA here is from genome assembly GCF_922984935.1 of Meles meles. Classification (NCBI taxonomy): domain Eukaryota; kingdom Metazoa; phylum Chordata; class Mammalia; order Carnivora; family Mustelidae; genus Meles; species Meles meles. The sequence goes on along the minus strand of NC_060071.1, from coordinate 85,696,912 downwards.
GTAAACAGAAGGATCCTGTGATATGAATAGGAGGCGAACCGAAAGCTAGTCTAAATGTACATCACAGACACTGAACTAATCCTGCAATTTATTAGGAAGTGAAGTACTGCATTCGTAAGAGAATGTATAGAGTACGGTGTCAAAGCTGTGAGGGGAAATAGCCTCTAGCACTATCTTGGACAGTTCTTTATTGTAAATGAACCCTTACCTCTTCACCTGAAAAATGGAAATTATTATACATATCTCACAAATGTGTTAAGAGAATCAAATAAAATAATGTATTTACTGCACCCAAGTATTGTACTACCTCTTAAAACAAATTAAAGAAATCATACCTAAGACCTGGGAGGTGATATAATGGAAAGACGCCAATGTTTGCAAGGACAACACTTGTCTATTAATCGCATTTTACCATTTATCAGTTCTATAACCTTGGGAAAGTTATTTAAATTCCCTGCACCTCAGTTTCCTCATGTGTAAAATGGGGACTATTTACACATTGCATTAAATTGTTGTGAGCATAAAATTATGTATGTAAAATGTCTGACAGCATCTGGTACACTGTAATTGCTATTATTATTAGGAGGATGATTACTAATAATGGATGTCCGCAATCTAAGAGTAGGAAGTAATAATTTCCATGGAAACAGAATAAACACAAGGCACTATTTTTTTTTTTTTCTTTTCACGGCCATGCCTAAATCTTAAAATTGCTCAGAAGTCTTCATATTTAAGGTTGACAATCTGGAACATGAAATTCTCACTACTCTTGCCAAGACCTCACCAAATCAAACCTAGCACAAACTACAAAGGGTTAGCTTGTCCTCGCTCTCATAAATGTCAGTGAGCAACAGTAAAATAATAGGTCTAATGTTTATGCAAATGTAAATGAGATTAAAAAAACTTAACTCCAAAAAACTACAGACACTACTGTTTAGAGTTTTAAATCACATTATCTTTTGATAGTTGCTTTATGTTTTCTCTTTTATTACATTCCTTTTACTTCTTTTCAGAAATCTCAAAGAAAAAAGTAATAATGGATAGGTGGAGGAAATATTAAAAAATCCAAACTCATAATTGATATAATCTAGTAAGTAATTATTCTTGGTCATAAGAAATCACCATAGAATGTCTTTAGTCTATTCTTTGGAGGCATTTAAAAGTATGTAATTAGGGGGGCGTCTGGGTGGCTCAGTGGGTTACAGCCTCTGCCTTCTGCTCAGGTCATGATCCCAGGGTTCTGGGATCAAGCCCCGCATTGCATAAGGCTCTCTGCTCGGCAGGGAGCCTGCTTTTCTTCTTCTTTCTGCCTGCCTCTCTGCCTATTTGTGATCTCTGCCTGTCTGTGAAATAAATAAATAAAATCTTAAAAAAAAAAAAGTATGTAATTAGGGGCTTCTGGGTGGCTCAGTGGGTTAAGCCTCTGCCTTAGGCTCGGGTCATGATCTCAGGGTCCTGGGCTCAAGCCCCCGTCAGGCTCTCTGCTCGGCGGGGAGCCTACTTCCCCCCATCTCTGTGCCTGCCTCTTTGCCTACTTGTGATCTCTCTCTGTCAAATAAATAAAATCTTTTTAAAAAAAAAGAGTATGTAATTAAAACACACTCGAATTTCATACAACTTTCATCCACTACATAAAGTACACCTATGGTAGCTGGGTTGCCAGACTAATTATGAGAATAATAAAGGGTTACAGTTTTTGCTTATCTGGAAGATTTCTAAGAAAAGACTGAAAAGGAAATTTAACGTTTACTACCTATAAGTCAGAGAAAAGAAACACAATGATAAGTGCTACACATTATACTCTATTTCCTCAGACATCATATCCCCAGCAACTTAATCACCTACACCATAACTGTGGACTCTTAAGAAAGGGAAAAGACCTTGGGCCCCTGAAAAAAAGAACTCTAAATGAAGGTACTTAACTTATCCAAGATTCCTGACCACCATTTTTACCCTTACTTTATTTTTAGCTTTAACCAACCTCAGCTCTTTTATTTTCCAGTTCACACAAGATTTGAGAAAGGAAGGAAGGAATGAAAGTAGTAGTAGTTATGGATAGCCAAAATAATAGTACTATAAAGTTAAACCCATTAGCTAAGGAAAAACAAGAAGGAGTAACTGTAAGAAGGCTGACTGGGGCTTTTCAGCAAAGAAGCACAAAAACTACATCAAAACTGATGCATCCAGATGATGGCTGAGCTTCTAGCTTACATAGCAAGTGCCACTTAGGACAAAAGAAATATATATGATTAATTTTATTCCTATCTAAAAAAGAGAGTAAAATAAAAGATTTTATTCTTAAAGTTGTAAAGCTTCAGCAGTCTTGAAAATCTATCAACTGTATCTCCAATGACTTTGGCTCATGAAACACAACCAGTTTTAACCTTACCTCCTCAATCATATTTATCAAAATAAATGTAGTGAAAATCCCATCTCTAATGCATAAAACAACTTCCTTATATCCAACTTAATACTTTCTTTTTTTTTTTTTTTTAAAGGTTTATTTATTTTAGAAAAACAGCACAAGTGGGAAAGGCAGAGGGAAAGGGAGAGAAAATTTCAAGTAGACCATGCACTGCGTGTGGGGCCTGATACGGGGCTCTATCTCACGACCCCGAGATCATGACCTGAGCTAAAGCCAACTGGGACGCTCAATCGACTGCCGCACCCAGGTGCCCCCAACTCAATACTTTCTTATGTCAGTTTTCCTTCTCCTAACAATCAGCTGAACTTCTAATACTGAAATATGGTAATCTTGGGTAGTTAGATACTGCTAGCCAGAAAAATAAGAATTTTATAAACACTCGCTACTTGTGTTCTTCATGAGAAAACTGGCTAGGTGATAGGCCTTTGCAGGTAAACTTGTTCAGATAATAATTCAGAGCAAGCACTGATATGCTTATGATATAAAATAGTTATTTATAGAGGCTTTAAATAAGTTAACCTATCTTTGTTTAAAAATGCATTGCAAATAAACTGGATCTTCCCAATTTTCTTTGTAAATATCAAAAAGTATATATCCTGTAAAAAGGCACTAAAATACATATATAAAAACATCACTTACCTCATCACTTTCAGGCTGTGAAAACACAATCGGCTGGCCTGTATCTGAAGTTTCCCGTATATTAAGATGTAAGGGAATGTCTCCTAAAAGAGCCCACCAGACATCCATTAATACTACAAAAGCATTTGTAATTTTACATAGGCATTTGCAATTTCACTATTTGAACTTTAGAAAAAAAAAACACAAAAAAACAAGTTTAAATTAAATTCATTCAAGTCAACTTGAACTATGACTATCTTCAAGTTGCTAACTCTCTGAAAAAGGAATTTCAAATGAAAATTAGGGCCAATGTATTTCCTTTGCGCGTAGTTTGGGGATTGTGTTATATATATATGAAAGCTATGTGGCAGCCGATCATGGGATAAGGCCTCTGATTTACTCTTTGCTGGAGGTCTTCCAGCAAGAAATGGCTTGGAAGACATTTGTAAAATTATTTCTCTCTGTAATATCTGATATAGACACATCATACCAAGCAATAAGAGGAAATGAAGACAAAAAGATGGGGAGACAAATTCATCCAAAAAAAAAGTGTAACAAAATTATCTTCCTGATATTGGCAGAAGAGTGAGCTAAGAGAACTGCTGAAAAGTAAGGCAGATCTGTTATCTCCACTACCTTTCTCTTTATCCAATGGAACTATTTTTCTTTTATCATGTATCGATCTATATAGCATTACATATAACTTGTGAACCAGATGAGATCTCAGGAAGTATTTAAGAACCTCCATTATATACACTTGCGGTTGAAAAGGTGGTGTGTCTTTCCTGTGTTACTATTAGGTGGTAGAATTTAGGGGGAAAATGATCTGATCCATCATACAATTGACTCTACCCCTCTTTACAAATGAAGTCTTTCAAAAGATTTAGACTTAAAATGTAGTAAGTGGAGTCATAAGTAGAAAAGTTGACTTGTCATGGTACTGCGCGTTCCTAGAACCACTCCAAATCCATGCAAGCGTTACTGAAACATACATGTGTGTTTATATAAATAAGTCAGCAGCATCACGCCAGGCTAGGTAAATAAAGCAGAAGTATATGCTGCAAAATTAAAAATCTATTACAAGTTATATTATAAAGTACGTAGACTAACATAATTCATTCTTCTCTTTCAGCAAATTTGGGAATCTTAATCAACTCTTTAAATCTTTCCTAAATGTTCAATAGCCAATGATAAAATACCTGAATATTTCTGTAGTCACTTACAGATCAGCTTTTTAGTAAATTTGATGTCTATTCTATATATCAACTTAAGAGTGCAAGAAACTGTCACAGGGATACGGGAAAATATGTTAAAGAAAATTCTTAGAAACCCATAAAGCTTTTTTCCTTGATTTATGCCATCATAGTAAGGAATCCTGAACGGTTTCAGTTCTACCACAATAATGGAAGGGAAAAAAAGCAAAACTGTTTTCTTTATATGTAGTCACCTCTCAATATAGTTTCTGCCTTCTAGAGACTCATATCCTACCTATAAGCAAAGAAGAATTGATGAAGAAAGAGGAAAAGCTTTTTAGAAAACAGGTGGCACACCATAGTGAGACTGGTAATGGGCTAACGGCTGTTTAACAGAGAGGGATAAAAAGGAATAAAGATATGTAGAGTGGGTAAAGTGCAGCCTGGCCTTGAAATTATCTTTGAGGGGCTAGGTTTGAAGGAAGCAAGGGCATATTTTGGAGACATAATGAGTATGCATAATCTGTTCTTGTAGGTAATACCAAGAAAGTTCTGACAGCCATTTTACCGAATAATTTTTTAAATATAGCCCAATGGATGTAAGTAAATTAAGAGGCAGCCAGGGAGTCAGTAAAGGACATATAAGGGTTCCTGGGGAATTCAACCAGCCAGAAGGCCGTAACTGGAAGAGCTCTTACCCTGACTTCAGTTCCTCCTTCCTGCCTCCAGGCCTCTTTGTTATTGGAGTCCCTGCTCCAGATCATGGGAGGTCTCACTGGGCCCCATGACTGCATTAAAAGGAGGAGATGTGCCCAGCCTTGGAACTCTGAATTATTTTTCCCAGAACACTATTAGATACAACAATCTATAAGCACTATCTGTTTTTTGTGATCAGTAATCAGTGTTTCTGACACTTTTTTAGGGTAACTAAACATTTGTGAGCTGTTGATTAAAATGTAACTTCCATATGTGAGGTTGTTTCTCTATGAGATATATTTCAAATTCAAAATAAGTGATTTACGATATTGTACCACCCATTTATAAATCAGGGAATTATAATATTGTCAGTAAAATTCAATAATACCATTATAATTACACATTTACTTTATTACATAAGTGAATGTCAATCTGTTGTTATTATGCAGATTTGGGAAGTTGAACTTTCTAGGTTAGTTAAATAAAAAACAGTTGCAGAATATAATTAGTGGCTATAATTATAGCAATGTATCAAAATATATCATTAGTATTCACCTGGTACTGTGGTGGCTTCTACAGTGCAAATGCATAATAACAATAACACATTTAACATCAACTTTTAGAAATTTAATTATAATAATGTTTTGAAATTCCCTGATCTCTAAGGGATCTTAATTGTTAACTACCTAAAACTAATAATTTACTCTCTTCCTCCCTTATTCAGCATCTAACATCTGCCTTTGCCCAGAACAGAAACTCATTCAAAAGGAAAATATCAACACGTTTTCTAAAACGTCCATTAAGTTGCCTGTGGATTTTTAAAGAATTATGTTTTTGTTTTTGTTTTTTTTAAAATATTTTATTTTATTTATTTGTCAGAGAGAAGGAGAGAGAGAGAGAGCACACAGGCAGGCAGAGGTGGAGAGAGAAGCAGTCTCCCTGCTGAGCAAGGAGACCATGCGGGACTCGATCCCAGGACCCTGGGATCATGACCTGAGCTGAAGGCAGCGGCTTAACCCACTGAGCCACCCAGGCGTCCCAAGAATTATGTTTTACCTAAAATCCGTGTTTTGCTCACTTAACACCTGATTTTACTTCTCACAACACTAATTAATCCTTCAATTCAGTAACGTGAACAGTACATATAATGTTTATTTCAGGTGCCATATCTCTTGGACCAAAAACATATAAAGAGATTACAGAAAACAGAAGACATTATCTTTCTAGAACAAAAGGAGTGGTAAGTTCAGAACTTATCAGAAAGGCATTTTTTCATATACACCAAGAACTGACACTTAGAAAGGTTGCTACAACACATTAACCAGATGTTTTCATATACCTCTTTATATTGAAAGACGTGTCCCCTTAGCAAACAACCGATGACCATTATTTAAAATAAGGACTTCAAATTACAGTACTCAAAACATGAAACTCTTCTCAAATTCAAGATACAGGCAGTTTTTACCTACAGCAAAAGTTATACTTGGCAGAACAAACCTCCTCTTCAAAAAGCCTTCTACTAATGAAATATTATAAAAAGCAAAGGAAGGTTAACACATACAACTCCCAATAGTATCTTAATTTAAAACACAAAACTGAAGAGAGTTCATCGTTTTCTGAGACATTCTTCATCACCATGCTTTATCCCCACCTTCCTTTCTGCCATTTCCTTTGCAAAAGAATATCCTGTGGTCTTACCTAGAACATCAAGATCAAGAGTCTGTGCTAGTCTTCTTGCACCATCAGCACCAAAAATATGAGTTCTATGTTTACATTTTGGACACTGGAAAACACTCATATTTTGGACCAGGCCCAGAATCTAGAATAAGAAAAACCACTGAAATTAAAACAAAATTAAACCAAAACTTTTTTCCATTTTATTTCTTTTCAGTATTCCAAAATTCATTGTTTATGTACCACACCCAGTGCTCCATGCAATATGTGCCCTCCTTAATACCCACCACCAGGCTCACCCAACTCCCTCCTCTCCAAAACCCTCAGTTTGTTTCTCAGAGTCCACAGTCTCTCATGGTTTGTCTCCCCCTCTGATTTCCCCCATCTCACTTCTCTTTTAATCCATTATTTCAACAAGTTTTTACTCAGTGCTCACTGGGTTCTAGTGATACAGTCATGAATAAGTTATGGTCTCTGCTTTAAAGGGAATTCACAAACTAGTGGGAGAGCAAGACACATGTAATTAACTTTAGTAATGTGATAAATGCTAAAGATAATGAAATGACAGGGATAAGAAAAATTCTGTCTGGGAAGAATAAGAGATATCTCTGAGCTGCCCATTATTACCCAGAATTGTTTCACTGGGTTGAGGGTGAGAAGGGTTGAGGCAGGAATTCTAGGCAGAAAGTGGAACACAAGTCAAGACAGTGAAATATAACTGCACATGGCTTATTTGGGCTGCACACTCTTGGGGGGCAAAGGCAGAAGCTGGTTTGATAAGGGAGGTCAGAGTCCAATGGCAAGGTGCTAAATGCCATTCATGATTTTCTTCTTTCTTTTTTTTTTTTTTTTTAAGATTTTATTTATTTATTTGACAGAGAGAGATCACAAATAGGCAGAGAGGCAGGCAGAGAGAGAGAAGAGGAAGCAGGCTCCCCGCCAAGGAGAGAGCCTGATGCGGGGCTCAATCCCAGGACCCCGGGATCATGACCTGAGCCAAAGGCAGAGGCTTTAACCCACTGAGCCACCCAGGCGCCCCCATGATTTTCTTCTTGTGGCAACAGAAAACCACAAAAGGTTTTTCAAGTTGAAAAGATGGTCCCACAAAAGGTTTTTCAAGTTGACAAGATGGTCCTAAGAGGTAATATTACACAATCAGATCTGTATTTTAGAAATTCAGCTCTGATAGCAATACAGAAATAATAAGCTGAAAGACAGAGGTGGAAAAAAATGGAAAAGAGGCTATTGTGAATGAAGTCTCATGGTAAATGATAGCTAACAAATACTGAGTGCTTATTATATACCAGGCACTGGGATAAGTGTTTTAGATGAACTATCTTATTTACTCCTATCAAAAACTTTATGAGATGTGTATTTTGTCATCCTCATTCCATTGCTGAGAAAAAGAACACAGCTAGCAAAACACTAAAGCTCAACTCTTATCAGAATGTTATCATTTGAAACAAAAATTTAAAGTCTTATAGAAAGTGTCCATCTCCGAGTTTCCTTAGTTTCTGGAACAAAATAGATACTTTATAAACATGTGCTGACTAAATAGGCTCTGCAAATATAATTCTTATTCATGTTTCTTTTAATCCCATTTTCTTATTAATGAAAAGCAGTGAGTCTCTTCTAGAATAAAAATAAGGAACACAATTATCAAAGGCTTAGAGATAACATGTCTCTATCATCCTATCAACTCCACCAAAAAGATCATCATTATAGGAGATATCTCTGTTAGAACATTGGCATTTTAAATGAAGAATAGCACTAACAATTCACAATGAACCATACAGACAAGAAAATTTCTTATTCTTTCTGAAGAGGGAAACAGAACAGACTAAAGTTTCCCAGAACATATGCAAATGAAGACAAATTGTGAGGGACATAAATTTGTAGCTAAGCATTTTCCAAGCATCTAATATATCTTTTGCTGATGCGAAGTATTATAAAAAATAAATCATACTGTACTTTGGTAATTCAATACCATCTCCAAAAAGCCAGCAGAAAACATAGCTAAAGATCACACACCTTATTTGTTTACTCAGTATGTCTGTATCATACACCCACTGCTTGGGCAGTTTTACTGCCATTTATGTTAACGTGATATATTCCCCTCACTGTAGAACTTTCAACTTAAACATAAAAATATCACACAAGAAATGGGAAAAGGGAGAACACTTAAATATTGTGAAAATGTAGGTGAGGGTATATTCTAATCCAGAGAGAATACGAAAAGCATCTCTACTCCAGAATCTCTTGGACTCCCCAAGACATAGGAGGGTATGGGGCAAGAGTGTATTTTCAACCTACATTATTAACTTATTATCAATATCTTATTATTGTTCTCCATGGCTTATATATATGTCTCAGTCATGTTCTCTATACAGACTACAAAATGTCACAAACATAAAACTGTAAGCAAACTCAGTATTTTTTTTTTAAGATTTTTTTTTTTTATTTATTTGACAGAGAGAGATCATAAGTAGGCAGAGAGGCAGACAGAGAGAGTGAGAGGGAAGCAGGCTCCCTGCTGAGCAGAGAGCCCAATGTGGGACTCGATCCCAGGACCCTGAGATCATGACCTGAGCCGAAGGCAGCAGCTCAAACCACTGAGCCACCCAGGCGCCCCGCAAACTCAATATTTAATAAGCTCCTATTACATGCCAGTAACAGAGCTAAACAAAAGGAGTAGCATACAGTGGTAAGCAAAACAGACTTGATCCTTGCCCTCCTGGAGCTTGTGTACTAATTAGAGAAGCAGACTGAACAATTAATAGTTCAAAAATCTACTTTGAAGATGGAAGAGCTTCTCTGGAAGCAAAGCACAGAGAATTATGAGAGCGTAGAACAGAGAGAACTGTATCTATCCTAAGAGTCACAGAGGAGTTTCTTGAGGAAATATGTGACCTAAAAGCTAAAGAAAAAGCAGGTAAAAATTAGGAGAAAAGGAGGGAAAACTCTCAAGGAAGAAGTAGGGGGACAAGTCTCCTTCAAGGAACTGAAAGACCAGCATGGCTGAGTTATGGTGTGAGCAGTGTGAGATTTTTCTAGCAGGACAAAAAGCACTAAACATAAATAAAAAATTATTTTGTTCAACTGACTACATTAAAATGAGTAACTTAATTGAAAGACAAGTGAAAAGACAAGCTATAAAGGAGATGGGAGATACATTATATTATATATTATAATATATAATTATATTATATATTATATATATATATATTATATATATAATATATATATATATTATATATATATTATATATATATATATTATATATATAATATATATTATATTATATATATATATATATATAATATATATATATTATAATACACATCCATGTGTATTATAATACATATATTATAATATATTATATATTATAATACACATCTATGACAAGGGGCTTTTATCTGGAATATATAAAGAACTCTACAAGCCAATAAGAGAACATCAGAAATTTTTTTAAAATGGGCAAGACTGGGGCGCCGGGGTGGCTCAGTGGGTTAAAGCCTCTGCCTTTCGCTCAGGTCATGATCCCAGGGTCCTAGGATCGAGCCCCGCATCGGGCTCTCTGCTTGGCGGGAAGCCTGCTTCCTCCTCTCTCTCTCTCTGCCTGCCTCTCTCCCTACTTGTGATCTCTATCTGTCAAATAAATAAATAAAATCTTTAAAAAATAAAAAAATAAATAATAAATAAATAAAATGGGCAAGACTTAACAGGCACTCCTTAAAGACCAATAAACTTGAAAAAAAAGTTTTCAACCTCACTAATCATCAGAGAAATGCAAATTAAAACCACAATGAGATACCACACATTCATTCTTAAGACCTGATTAGAAACAGTTGAATGTCTATAAGACAACAATAACATCAAATACCAAAACATGGTGAGGACATAGAGCAAGTAAAATTCATAGTTTCAGCTGAATGCAAACTGGTACAACCATTTTAAGCTGATATAACCATTTTGGAAAACTGGAAAATTTATTTAAATTCAATTTAATTAACATATACTGTATTATTAATTTCAGAGGCAGAATTTAGTGATTCATCAGTTGTAACACTCAGTGCTCATTACTTCAAGTGCCCTCCTTAATATCACCCAGCTACCCCAACCCTCTCCCTTTTCCCTTCCAGCAAATCTTAGCTTGTTTCCTAGAGTTAAGAGTCTCTTACGGTTTATCTCCCCCTGATTTTGTTGTTTTATTTTTAACTCTCTTCCCCTATGATCCTCTGTTTTGTTTCTTAAATTCCACATGAGTGAGATCATATGATAACTGTCTTTCTCTGACTGACTTATTTTGTTTAGCATAATACCCTCTACTTCCATCCACATTGTTGCAAATCACATCGATTTTATTTTCTCAAGTATGGTGAGTGTGTAGTGGTATCTCATTGTGTTGGACTATTCAAATCATTAATCTGTTTATACTGTGAACTGTATTTCCTAGAATCTTTCTTCCTTTATAGCTCCTCGTTAAAGTTCCCTAAAAGTAAAATGACACAAGTTTTAGGAGGTGGAAGTGAAGCCATAGGCATTACACTCTATAGTTTCCCTCGGTTAGAGGTGGAAAAAAAATTTGCTGGACCGCAGGTATATTCCAGTTGGTCCTCTTTCTTCCTGACATTGGGCCCATCCTCTGCACTGAGGTTTTAATTTGCATTGCCATAATTATTTAAAAAGTTGAGCATATTTTTACATGTTTATTGATCATTTGCATATTCTCCTCTGTAAAGTGTTCAGTTCTCTTGTTTATTTTTTCCATTGATTATATAGGTCTTCTTATTGAATTATAAGAATTCCTAGTTTTTCAATAGAATTCCTTTGTTGATTGGTTCTCAACTTCGATATTGATTACACTGAGTTAAATAAATATATTATTAAAATTAAGGTCACCTGGGTTTTTCCCTACATTTTAAAATTTTACACTGAGCTAAGTATATTATTTAAATTAAGGTCATCTGGGTTTTCCCCTACATTTTAAAATTCCCTACATTTAAAAAATCTGGGTTTCCCCCTACATCTTAAAATACATTTCCCTACATTTTAAAACACTTTAAAAAGTACTAAAAATTTTTACATCACATTTGTGACTTGCATTACATTTCTATTGGATAGCACTGTTGCAGACAACTAAAGAGTGACCATAGAACTGATTTTGGTAGTTCCCCTTAATTTTACGTTGTTTCAATGTCCTAAAGATGAACAAGAACATTTATGAGGATCAATGACTTATGAGTACTTTTAAAAACTGAAGAAACATGAAACATTTACCTTCAAGACTATACAGGAAAGATAAACTGTCAAGTTTCTTTGCTTTTAGTTGAAATTACATCAACTGAGTGTGGTAACACACACATATTTATCTGATTAATTAGAAAAAGAGAACAAATTACTTATTAAAATATGCAGAGTATATGGCAGACAACTTTTTGAAACCACAGGGTTAGCTGGAAGAAAATTCAGAAAAGAACCTCGAGTATTAAGAAGATCAGAAAACACTATGCTAGTTTTTAAGAGTAGAGTTCTATAATCAATGAGTTTTGAACAGGAGCAGTTAATAAAATAAGAAAGAACATTAGAATATCCATATGACAATTTTATTTAAAAAAAATTCTTTTAAACAGGAAAGCGTTCATGTCCATACCATCCTCTACTGTCCTCCCGGCCACAAGCCTTATACTGTGTGAATACTTTATGTGTTCTTAAGCTGTTTATTATAGAGCTATTACGTGTATCTTTGATAGTAGAAACATTAGAAAGCAGATGCTTTGCCAGAGCTTAATTTACATAATACCATTGAGATGCAGCTGTAAGCATGCTCAATCATTTTTTAATGTCTCATCAAAATATAAGATCCTTTTTTTGTGTCAACTAGACTCAAATAAAAAAAAATTTCAGAGGAAGAATGTATAAGATCCTTATCTCTTTTTATTCTGCTAGTTGTATACTGAAAGTAAATGCTACATGCCTGCTTAACATCAGCCACCACAAACCTTTTATGTGTTATTTTTATGTTATTCCAATCCATTGTTGCCTCAGAAAGGTACTTCTTTTATTAACTTAAAAAAAATTGACTTTCTTGAAATATCAATGTTGCTCTGAAATATTGGATTTTTGTGTCCAACTGAATTAAGCAAGCTCAAAAGGCCCCAATTTTAATTTCTTCTTGGTATTTTAAATTCAGATTCAGGTAAGTAAGAAGTAAGATTTTCAGGCCACTATTTAATCCAATTTCTCAAGGTTACAATCAGGTTAAATTCTTGCTAGTTGGAAATTGTTACAAGGATTAAAAACTATGATTTAAGAAAAAATGAGGAGAAATTGACTGTTAAACAGAGAATGAATAATAATAACTGAAATAGATTAGATTCTTAAGTGCTATTCAGTTCCCCATTAGCACTGAACCAATTTTCAGTATATTTCCTGAAACAAGTGTACAAATATTATAATTTTTTTAAAGACTTATTTTCATTTACTTTGGAGAGAGATAGTTTGAGTGAGCATAGCGGAGACGAGCAGAGAGAGAGGGAGAGAGAAGTCCCAAGCAGACTCTGCACTTGGGAGTCTGCAGCGGGGCTCGATTCCGTGACCCTGAGATCATCACCTAAGCCGAAATCAAGGTGGGATGCTTAACTGACTTGGTCACCCAGGTGCTCCCAAATATAATAATTTTAAAAAATGAGATGGGTGGCTTGTTTTCTCTTTCAGAAGAAGTAGTCTGGCATGGAAAGAACAATGAATGGGGAAACCTGCATTCATGTTCCTTTTAGGAACCAATTAAATAGTTGTGGGTCCATGAGGTACAATTCAACTTTTTTATGTCCTGAATCCCAAAATGAGGGTTTACAACAAATGATGATCTCTATAATAATGACCCCTAAAATCTAACACTAGAACAATGACATTCAGAGCCACCCTTATAATACCATATATACATATGGTATTATTTTGATATAATTTGATATACATATGTATAATCTCATTGAATTGCCAAAAGGACCAATGAAATGGATCACAAAACATTGAATGTATATTATTTGCTCTAGATCACATAGTTAATATAAAATATAGCCAAAATTCAAACCAGCTGGATCATTGGTTTGTATGTGGAAGTCACCAAGAAAGACAAGTAAATGAACTCCAGGATTTTGTCCTTAGAACTAGGTGGCCTGAAACAATGATGAGTCAATACAGTTTAGTAGGGCAATTTAGCACAGTAATTAAGAGCACAGTTATAAAGGAAGGACTAATTTGAACCCTCTTCATACTAACTGCTGCAATCTAGGAGGCTTTAGACTTCACTTCCTTCTCCTGGCCATGGAACTCCCCTTGCCTAAAACACATTCATTATACCTCTCTTGACTATCACCTAAACCTATGGCCCCTTAACTCCTCCCCATTTTTCAATCCACCCATTTCCTGTCTCACTTGCCCACCTAGACAATCAGAACCCAATGGTAAGCAAATTTATACTAAAATCTATCTATCTATTAAAATCTATACTTTGTTTCCAGGTCAACTGTAGCAGACAGGTAGCTGTCGACCTAAGTCCATGGTCTCATCTTCTGTGAAACAGATCTAACCTACATTTCTTGGGCTCCCTGAGAAATGTGATAAGTGACCACATGACTGAGTTTTAGTGAAATGTGTACACACACGTATGTATGTCTGGTCCATAAAAATTTCCATAAGCATGTCTTTGTGCTATCTTTCCCTTCTGGCTGGCTCAAATGAGGATAGCCCCAAAGGTGGGCTTAGAACTCACATTTGAACATGGCAGAGGCTACAGTGGCCAAATAACTTCCTGGAAGAAGACCACTCTGATCACCTGTTCATCTCTGAGTACTGTTCCATGAGCAAGAAATAAACTGCTATTGTATTTGCATCATTATATATTTGTTTATTTGTGACAGTAATGAACTATATTAAATAATGCAAATTTTATTTAAATTTTTTAAAATAATGCAAATTTTAAATAAATTTTTTTTTAAGATTTTATTTATTTATTTGACAGACAGAGATCACAAGTAGTCCTAGTGGCAGCAGAGAGAGAGGGAGGAGGAAGCAGGCTCCCTTTTTGAGCAGAGAGCCCAATGCGGGGCTCGATCCCAGGACTCTGGGATCATGACCTGAGCCGAAGGCAGAGGCTTTAACCCACTGAGCCACCCAGGCGCCCCGAATTTTAAATAATTTTAGACTCTATATAACTTTAGCAATTTAATCTGTATAAAGAGAATGGTTTAGGCTCAAGTGAAGTACTCAAGGAATAAGGAAATCTCAAAGACACTATTCATCTAAATTTTTAACAATTTCTTATTAAAATTCTTATTAGCAAAAAAGGGACTAGTCAAAATATGGAGGCGAAATACATAAATATCTATGAATTACAAATTTATCTGTTTCACGATAACATTCTAAAAGTAATTATAATAAACAACATTAGTTACATTGACATTGTTTGGTCAGCCTGTGCCAAACACTGTGCTATACCCTTTGTGGGCATTATCTCATTTATTTCTCCCCTCAAACTTCTGAGGGAAACAGTACTATAATTCCTGCATTATGAATTAAATAATTTGAGTAGGTCCTACAGCTACAAAGTGAGAGAGGTAGGATTTGAACTATAGCATTCAGACTCCTGAGCTCATTCTCTTTACCACTATGTAAAAATGTCTCTGTAAGTAGCACCCTATTGCTTAAAAAATATTTATAAAATTTCTAAAGCAATTTAATTTGCAACCATAAAAGAGGTTATACATATATTAAAGAATATAGCTCTCTCAGTGCTAAGAAAAAAAATCAATCTGTGTAAAAGAGGCTACAAATATACAGATTAATAAATCTGTTTTTGTGAGAAGGGATGATCACATATATCATGTGATCTGAATAGTACTAAAAAGGCAAACACCAAATCATTTTCTCTACTAGTCTCTTCCTTGCCAAACAGTTTTAAATCACAACCCTCATAGAGAATAAGGGCAGGGATTTGTGACTGAGAATGTAGCCTCTTATTTCTACCTCACTGTCATCCTGAGCAAAAAACTAGCTCCTGGTAGATTTATTAATGGCAGCCTAACTCTCAAAATCTCTTAGATTTCTGCCATTTTTTTTTCTAACCATCCCACCCTATGTAATCAATTGCCAAGCTGTCAATTCTTTCTTCAAAATGCCAACTACATTTATTCCCCTTTCCATCTTCAATGCTGTTATTCTAGATCAGACTCTTCCTCCCTATCACCTACATCAGTGTTTTTCCAAATTATTAAAACTGTAGGCAGAGGGAGAAGAGCCCAAGCAGCCTCCCTGCTAAATGCAGAGGGAGCTCAGTCTCAGGACTTTGAGATCAGAACCTGAGCAGATACCAAGAGTGAGCAGGCACCCCTCTATTGATCAAATATGAGACTGAGGTGAATAGGCCATCAATCTGTTTGAAAGCATATAAATCATCCTTCTCTAAGCTTTAAAGAGGCCATCTCCATAGCAGAGTCCAGGGAGAAACATAGCATGTGTGTGGGAGTGTGTATCTGGAGGGGCCTTTTGGAGCCGTAGGAGATTGAAGAGAAGAAGAGCAGCGATTCTAGAAACAGAAAATCGACCACTTTCTGAAAGAGCTCTACGAAAAGCATTCAGGGGAAAAAAGGATCTGGTGAGTAGATTACTTAGACCTGTCCCTGGCAAGGATGGTGCAATTCTGGCTCAGGCAAAGACATGTGAGAATCACTGCAACAGGCCACTCCCCCAGAAGATCAGCAAGAACATCTAGCCAAGACCAAGCTCACCGATCAAGGAGAATAGCAGAATTCCAGAGGAGGGGAAAGCAAAGCATGGAATTTTTGGCTTTCTCCCCATGATTCTTTAGTCTTGCAAAGTTAATTAAATTAAAAAAATTTTTTTTCGTATTCTAATTTTTTAAACTTTTACTCTTTCCTCTTTTAAAGTTTTTTAAATAGTTTATCTTAACAATACCCTTCTTAAAAAAATCTTTTTGAACCTTCATTATTATAGTCATATTTTATCCTTCATTGTATCTAGCTTTATTTTTTGTATACATATAGGGTGTTTTCTTCTGAAAAATTTTGGAATACAACTTCTTCTAATAGAGCAAAATATACCCTAAATCTAGCACAGGGCTTTGTTCTAGTCTCCAGCCTGAGCAAATTCTCTCCACTTTCTTTGTCTTTCTTTTCCCAACCAACTTATCTTATCAACTCCTTTTTTAGAATTTAAAAAAAATTTTTCATCTTTATAGGGGCGCCTGGGTGGCTCAGTGGGTTAAAGCCTCTGCCTTTGGCTCAGGTCGTGATCTCAGGTTCTGGGATTGAGCCCCACATCAGGCTCTCTGCTCAGTGGGGAGCCTGCTTCCCTTCCTCTCTCTCTGCCTGCCTCTCTGCCTGCTTGTGATCCCTCTCTGTCATGTAAATAAATAAAAATCTTAAAAAAAAATTTATTTTTATTTTTTAAAAAAATTATTTTTATTCCTTAAAAAATAAAAATTTTCATCTTTACAGTCATATTCCATCCTTCATCGTGTTTACCCTTATTTTTATATATGTATGTTTTTCTTTCTTTAAAATTTTGGGAGGCAGTTTCTTCTAAGAGACCAAAATGCACCCCAATCAAGTGGCTGGCTCTGTTCTATTCACCAGTCTTATATATACATATATATTTTAAAAATTTTTATTTAATTTAATTTTTTTTAACTTCATTTTACCCACTTTCTTCTCCCCAACATTTGGGGTCACTTTTGATTTGGTTAACGCACATTTTTCTGGGGTCTTTGCCACCCTTTTAGTATTTTATTCTCTCGTTCATATATTCTTATCTAGATAAAATGACAAGGCGGAAAAACTCACCACAAAAAAAAAAAAAAAAAGAAAGAATAAGAGGCAGTACCAAAGGCTAGGGACCTAATCAATAAGGACACTGGTAATGTGTCAGATCTAGAGTTCAGAATGATGATTCTCAAGGTGCTAGCTGGGCTCGAAAAAGGCATAGATGTTAGAGAAACCCTGTCTGGAGAAATAAAAGAACTAAAATACAACCAAGCTGAAATAAAAAAACCTATTAATGAGGTGTAACAAAAAATGGAGGCTTTTACTGCCAAGATAAATGAGGCAGGAGAGAGAATTAATGATATAGAAGACAAAATGATGGAGAATAAAGAAGCTGAGCAAAAAAAGAGAAAACTACTGGACCACGAGGGGAGAATTCGCGAGATAGTGATATCATAAGATGAAACAATATTAGAATAATTGGGATTCCAGAAGAAGAAGAAAGAGAGAGGGGGCCGAAGGTATATTGGAGTGAATTATTGTAGAGAATTTCCCTAATAAGGCAAAGGGAACAAGCATCAAAATCCAGGAGGTGCAGAGAATCCCCCTCAAAATCAGTAAGAATAGGTCCACACCCCGTCATCTAATATTAAAACTTACAAGTCTCAGTGACAAAGAGAAAATCCTGAAAGCAGCTTGGGACAAAAAGTCTGTAACATACAATGGTAAAAATATTAGATTGTCGGCAGACTTATCCACAGAGACCTGGCAGTCCAGGAAGAGCTGGCATGATATATTCAGAGCACTAAATGAGAAAAACATGCAGCCAAGAATACTATATCCAGCTAGGCTATCACTGAAAATAGAAGGAGACACAAAAAGCTTCCAGGACAAACAAAAACTAAAAGAAGTTGCAAATACCAAACCAGCTCTACAGGAAATACTGAAAGGGGTCCTCTAAGCAAACAGAGAGCCTAAAAGTAGTAGACCAGAAAGGAACAGAGACAATATACCATAACAGTCACCTTATAGGCAATACAATGGCACTAAATTCATATCTCTCAATAGTTACCCTGAATGTAAATGGACTAAATGACCCAATCAAAAGACAGAGGGTATCAGAATGGATTAAAAAAAACAAAACCGATCAATATGCTGTCTACAAGAAACTCATTTTAGACCCAAAGACACCTCCAGATTTAAAGTGAGGAGATGGAAAACAATTTACTATGCTAATGGACATCAAAAGAAAGCTGGGGTGGCAATCCTTATATCAGATAAATTAGATTTTAAGCCAAAGACGATAATAAGAGATGAGATAGGACACTATATCATACTCAAAAGGTGTGTCCAACAAGAAGATCTAACAATTTTAAATATCTATGCCCCTAACGTGGGAGCAGCCAACTATATAAACCAATTAATAACAAAATCAAAGAAACACATCAATAATAATACAGTAATAGTAGGGGACTTTAACACTCCCCTCACTGAAATGGACAGATCATCCAAGCAAAAGATCAACAAGGAAAAAAATGGCACACTGGACCAGATAGACATCACAGATATATTCAGAACATTCCATCCCAAAGCAAAAGAATACACATTCTTCCCTAGTGCACATGGAACATTCTCCAGAATAGATCACATCCTGTGTCACAAATCAGGTCTCAACTGGTACCAAAAGATTGGGAGCATTCCCTACATACTTTCGACCACAATGCTCTGAAGCTAGAACTCAATCACAAGAGGAAATTTGGAAAGACCCCAAATACATGGAGGCTAAAGGGCATCCTACTAAAGAATGAATGGGTCAACCAGGAAATTAAAGAAGAATTGAAAAAAATTCACGGAAACAAATGATAAAAGCACAGCTGTTCAAAATCTGTGGGACATAGCAAAGGAAGTCCTGAGAGGAAAGTATACAGTGATACAAGCTTTTCTCAAGAAACAAGAAAGGTCTCAAGTACACAACCTAACCCTACACCTAAAGGAGCTGGAGAAAGAACAGCAAAGAAAGCCTAAACCCAGCAGGAGAAGAGAAATAATAAAGATCAGAGTAGAAAAAAATGAAATAGAAACCAAAAAAACAATAGAACACATCAATGAAACTAGGAGCTGGTTCTTTGAAAGAATTAATAAGACTGATAAACCCCTGGCCAGACTTATCAAAAAGAAAGTAAATAAATAAAATCATGAATGAGAGAGGAGAGATCACAACCAACACCAAAGAAATACAAACAATTATAAGAACATATTATGAGCAACTATATGCCAGCAAATTTTACTATCTGGAAGAAATGGATGCTTTCCTAGAGACACATCAACTACCAAAACTGAACCAGGAAGAAACAGAAAATCTGAACAGACCCATAACCAGGAAAGAGACTGAAGCAGTCATCAAAAATCTCCCAAAACATCCACAAATCAACCAATGTGATACAATACATTAATAAAGGAAAGAAAAGAACCATATGATACTCTCAATAAATGCTGAAAAAGCATTTGACAAAGTACAGCATCCTTTCTTGATCAAAACTCTTCAAAGTGTAGGGTACATACCTCAATATCATCAAAGCCATCTATGAAAAACCCACAACAAATATCATTCTCAATGGAGAAAAACTGAGAGTTTTTCCGCTAAGGTCAGGAACACGGCAGGGATGTCCATTATCACCACTGCTATTCAACATAGTACTAGAAGTCCTAGCCTCAGCAATCAGACAACAAAAAGAAATTAAAGGCATCCAAATAGGCAAAGAAGAAGTCAAACTATCACTCTCTGCAGATGATATGATACTTTATATGGAAAACCCAGAAGACTCCATGCCAAATCTGCTAGAACTTGTACAGGAATTCAGTAGAGTGTCAGGATATAAAATCAAAGCACAGAAATCAGTTGCATTTCTATACATCAATAACAAGATAGAAGAAAGAGAAAGTAAGGAGCCAATCCCATTTACAACTGCACCCAAAACCATAAGGTACCTAGGAATAAACCTAACCGAAGAGGCAAGGAAACTACTCAGAAAACTATAAAGTACTCATAAAGAAATTGAGGAAGACACAAAGAAATGAAAAAATGTTTCATGCTCATGGACTGGAAGAACAAATATTGTGAAAATGTTTATGCTACCTAAAGCAATCTACATGTTTAATGCAATCGCTATCAAAATACCATCCATTTTTTTCAAAGAAATGGAACAAATAATCCTAAAATTTATATAAAACCAGAAAAGACCTCAAATAGCCAGAGGAATGTTGAAAAAGAAAGCCAACATTGGTGGCATCACAATTCCAGACTTCAAGCTCTATTACAAAGCTGTCATCATCAAGACAGTATGGTACTGGCACAAAAACAGACACATAGATCAATGGAACAGAATAGAGAGCCCAGAAATAGACCCTCAACTCTATGTTTAATTAATCTTTGATAAAGCAGGAAAGAATGTCCAATGGAAAAAAAGACAGTCTCTTCAACAAATGATGTTGGGAAAATTGGACAGCCACATGCAGAAAAATGAAACTGGACCATTTCCTTACACCACACATGAAAATAGACTCAAAATGGATGAAGGACCTCAATGTGAGAAAGGAATCCATCAAAATCCTTGAGGAGAACACAGGCAGTTGCCGCAGCAACTTCTTCCTAGAAACATCACCAAAGGAAAGGGAAGCAAGGGCAAAAATGAACTACTGGGACTTCATCAAGATCAAAAGCTTTTGCACAGCAAAGGAAATAGTCAACAAAACCAAAGACAACTGACAGAATGGGAGAAGATATTTGAAAATGACATATCAGATAAAGGACTAGTATCCAAAATTTACCAAGATTTATAAGAACTTATCAAGCTCAACACCCAAAGAACAAATAATCCAATCAAGAAATGGGCAGAGGACTTGAACAGACATTTCTGCAAAGAAGACATCCAGATGGCCAAAAGACACATGAAAAAGTGATACACATCACTCGGCAGCAGGGAAATACCAATCAAAACCACAATGAGATACCACCTCACACCAGTCAGAATGGCTAAAATTAACAAGTCAGGAAATGACAGATGCTGGCGAGGATGTGGAGAAAGGAGAACCCTCCTACACTGTTGGTGGGAATGCAAGCTGGTGCAACCACGCTGGAAAACAGCATGGAGGTTCCTCAAAAAGTTGAAAGTAGAGCTACCTTATGACCCAGCACTTGCACTACTGGGTATTTACCCTAAAGATACAAACATAGTGATCTGAAGGGGCACGTGCACCCAAATGTTTATAGCAGCAATGTCCACAATAGCCAACCTATGGAAAGAACCTAGATGTCCATCAACAGATGAATGGATAAAGAAGATGTGGTATATATATATACAATGGAATACGATGCAGCCATCAAAAGAAATGAAATCTTGCCATTTGCAATGATGTGGATGGAACTAGAGGGTGTTATGCTGAGCAAAATAAGTCAATCAGAGAAAGACAATTATCATATGATCTCCATGATATGAAGAATTTGAGAGGCAACATGGCGGGTTTGGGGGATAGGGAAGGAAAAAATAGAACAAGATGGGATCAGGAGGGAAACAAATTATAAGAGACTCTTAATCTCACAGAACAAACTGAGGGTTGCTGGGGGAAGGGGTAGGGAGAGGATGGTTGGGTTATGGACATTGGGGAGGATATGTGCTATGGTGAGTGCTGTTAAGTGTGTAAACCTAGCGATCCACAGACCTGTACCCCTGGAGCTAATCATACATTATATGTTAATAAAAAATAAAAATTTAATTAAAAAAAAACCTGTCTTACCATAAGAGAAGTATTTTAAATTTTGATCCAAAGTAAATGCATACTTATATATACGTACAACTGAGACCAAATCTTTATTAAATAACACTTTGTCTTCCTAAGAGCAATCTACCCTAATATTGTTTAAAACCTTTGGTTTTGGGGTACCTGGGTGGCTCAGTCAGTTAAACATCTGCCTTCAACTCAGGCTGTGATCCTGGGGTCCTGGGATCAAGACCCACGTCAGGCTCCCTACTCAGAAGCGAGTCTGCTTCTCCCTCTTCCTCTGCTGTTGTGCTTTCTCTCTCTATCATAAACAAATGAGCAAACAAATAAATAATCTTAAAATAAGAATTCTAAAACCTTTGGCTTCATCTCTCACTGTATTGGTTTCATGTTGGTGGGTCACAACCTGCTGTATAAACTCTGACCGTTGCAAATACTTCTTAATGCTTTCACTCTCCTGGCTCCTGTCCTTTCTATTCATTTCCACCAAATTAAATATTTTTAAAGCTCTATTCTAATTAAGTCTATTTCCCAACCAACATCATTTGTGGACTCTTCTAAAAGTCTCAAGAAGCAAGTTCAAATCCTCAGCTCAGTGGCTGAAGCTAACCAAACCTGGGCCTAACAGAGCCACACCGAAACATGCAACTTCAACTATATACAAACTGAACAATCCTGAACACAACTTGTGATCTGATTCTTTTCAGACTAAATTCTGTCTCTATTCTAATCCTCTGATAGGACTATGAAAATCCTACTCCATTCATTCATTCTGTGTATATTTAGTGAGCAGCTATATGTTCTTGGCACAGAGGGAGGTAAGGGGTCCCTTAACTCAGAGCTTACAGCATGGCACTACAAATGTGAAAGTACTGACAAATACGGAAACAGTGACAAAAAGGGAAATAGAGCGTTACTAGATCACGCACTAGAACGAGTTCACCTGGTTAACAGGCAAAGGGCAGTCTCCCAGAAAAAGAATGATTTAATCTAAGTAGCAAAGGATAAAAAGGAGCTACCAAGTGAAAAATGAGGGTAAAGGGCTTTCATGTGGAGAAACAGCATGCTCAAGGCCACGAAGAAAGAAACTTTGTGGAAATCTACAAGAAGAAGATGATCAGTCTCACTGACAGAGAGAATGCAAGGCAGAGTGGCCTGTGGGTTGGGGATAAAGACAACAGCAGATTGTGGCTGGCATTATATACCGGGTCAAATGTCTATATGATAAGTATTTATCATATGCCTGCTATAAATGCTCATTTATATAGTTATAAGTTATACTTATTAATAATAAGTATATTATTTATATATATATAAATATATATATATATATATATTATTTAGGCATATATATATGCCTGCATATAAATGCTCAGGTAACTGAGCATTTAAGAATAGTTAAGGCATGTTTTCTTGCCCTCCAGGAACTCACTTCTGTGGAGACTGACAGGTAAACCGTAGTGGGATAAGAGCCAAACCAGATATATGTTCAAGTAGTTCAGAGAAAAGATTAACCTTTTCTGGGAGTCTGATAAAAGCTTCCTAGAGAAAGTAATGCCTGAGCAGGGATCTGAAACGTGAATCTGAGTTCCCAAGCTAACAATGGCCTATCAGGAAAGGGACCAGGATATGCAAAATAACTTGGACATGAAAAAAATCATGACTTTTCCATGAAAGCCCTACTTTAATAGCCCAAAGAAGAAAGTGTCTTGTATTCTTCAGAATTCAGAACCCCTTCACCATTATAGAGCTAGTCTACAGGATGATAAGGTACTTGGCAAAAAAGGCTTCGTTCGTCTTTTTTTTTTCTAATCAATAAGGGACCTAATCACAGTATTTTGCTTATAGAAGGTACTCAGTAGGAGTAAATATATATATTTGTAAAATAAACTATTTATTGAGTTAAAATTAACTAAGGGATCCTTATGTACAGAAGGAGTAAGAGAGAAATACACTTTAATATATTTTTCAGGAGCTGGGAAGGAGACTGCCCAAGGAGTCAGGGCTGGATAGTGAAATCCCTGTAACTCTAAAAGTTCAAATGGTAGAAGAGCTCCAAATTGAGGTACCTGGGCTTCCACTGTAGAAGAAGCAATAAAAACAGGTAAAAATGACATAAGGCAAGAAGTACCCACCGTTCAAAATGTGTAAGATTGAAAAAAATTTATTATTTAAAAAAAAAAAACAGTCTATCTACAAAAACTGAGATAATCCAGGATTTGGCAGAGCTGATACGATTTCAGGCACAGAACAAAGAATTTCAAAGTTATCTCTTCTTCTCCTTCACCTATCCAAGCCTTGAGGGTTTGTTTGTTTTTTCAAGACTTTATGTATTTATTTGCGAGAGAGAGTGAGTCAAATAGAGAGCACAGGAGTGGGGGGAGGGGCAGAGGGAGAAGCAGACTCCCTGCTGAGAAGAGAGCCCTTTGTGGGGCTGGATCCCAGGACCCTGGGATCATGACCTGTGTGCTAAAGACAGATGCTTAACCAATTGAGCCACATAGGCACCCCAAGCCTTGAATTTTAAGAAACCATTTAAATTAACTTTAAAATGTTCTTGTAGACATTACAAAACTGTCCATACCAATGAATTTCAATGACATCACTGTTTCCATGGTAACTAATGCACTTCAAAAGGGGAAAAAACAGAAAGCAAGACTAAAAACCAGGGGAAAAAATGAAGTGGTATAAACAAAGCATAATATTACTCCTTTGCATTTATGGCACACTTTCTAATTTCAAATGCTTTGCCATTACTTAGACTCCAAGGCTCTTAAATGCCAGAAAGATCTCAGAAATAATCAGATCCACATCCCACTCACAGCCAGGATTCCCTTTACAATGATTCCCTTCCCAATACAATGGTTGTCCAATTGTTTATAGAGCTCACTGCCAGGATTCCCTTCCCAATACAATGGTTGTCCAATTGTTTATAGAGCTCATTGCTGGAAAGTTCTCTCATTCACTTGCAAAGATTACCAAGCACCTATCTTGTTCTGCAGGTTTAAGAGATGATTAAGATATTCTACCTCCTTTTAAAATTTTTGTTATTTAGAAATAATTGAAACATAGGGGTGGAAAAAAAAAGAGGGTTATAATAAAGATACAGGACAATGTTAAAGAGCCAACTTGGAAGGATCATACATTTCCAATGACTTTCACTTGTATTCCATTTCAGCCCCACATACCCATAACCAACCACACCCTGGGCTTTGTCATGACCCAGAACCATTCCAATTTTGCAAACTTAAACCCCAACATTAACTTTCTGTTTACAAACAGCTCTTTCATTCCCTAATACTCCACTAGTCTATGAGCTTTATGCAGCCCAAGATCTTTCACTTGAAATATTTCCTCGCTGTATTTCGTTGCTGATATCTTTAACTTTTATTTTCAGTGACACCCACCTAGCAATAGCCTAATATGAATGTAGTGAACATCCCCCTTCCTTATTGTTATGTTCCATAGGAGTCTCTGTTTCACCCTTTGTTCCTTTTCCTTGAGTGTAGAGGAAAATCTGTTAGAACAATTATGAAATTGTTTGCCTCTTTTACTTACAGGGCCATAAGTATCAGGTGTTGTGGATAAGTGAAAATAACCTAAAGACTTAAAGGTACATGTGCTGAATTTGCCAACTATGGTCATTAGACCCCCTAGTAAAGTGCATGTAAAACCTGCCCCATAGTCATAGTCACATCAAGTGACAACACTGGGTGAAATAGTCTCTTGGTGTACAAAATGATAATTTACAGAGTGGAGAATAAAAAGTACTGGTTTCTGCTTTTTTTAAAAAATATTTATTTATTTATTTGACAGACAGAGATGACAAGTTGGCAGAGAGGCAGAGAGAAAGGAGGAAGCAGGCTCCCCGCTGCACAGAGAGCCCCATGCGGGGCTTGATCCCAGGACCCTGAGACCATGACCTGAGCCGAAGGCAGAGGCCCCAACTCACTGGCCACCCAGGCGCCCCTGGTTTCTGCTTTTTAAAAAATTTTTCCCCCAAGAATTTCACAATGCTTTTAAGTAAATGACATATGACTCTATCCTCATCTTACAGAATGAGAAATTAAGCATTCACTGATATGCTGATAGGATTACTATTACCCTTGAAGTGGCAATAACAGACCATTGGCCCTGTTACATAATTTCTGCTAGAAAGAAGGATTATGTATCACTTGCTCTCGTAATTTTTAGCAGATAGCTCTCTAACTTTTTGCTGACTTATATTTTAAAATCCAATATAAATATTCTTATTTAGTTATTTGGGTAGGTAATACTTGTACCTGGTTTATCTTGGAGGGCATAACAGGACGTCACATTGCTCAAACTATGTGTTTGAGACATTTTTCTATGGTGTGTATTTGGTTACCATTGCTTTAAAAAAATTTCCAAGCTAAAATTCCCAACAGAGAATACAATGGGGGTTTTATCACTCATTTATCCAAATATAAAGATTGGACTTAAACACTTGCTGATCATGAAAATACTCTCAGATCATCCTTATCAGGCCCTTCAATTTCCTAAGACAATGTGGACAGTGCAGAGCTCCATGGCTTGTTAATGCCTACAGCTCTGCACTAACCGGCAAGGGAGAAGAGGTACCTATCAAAGAGGATCATCTCAACTCCACTACTCTACTGTTTTACACTTTTCAGATGCTCCCCTGAGAGAAAAACATTTATGAGAGTCCATTCATGCTAGTGCATCACTGGATCTCATATCATTTGAGTTTCATTGAAGAATTCAATGGAAGTTATGAATTCTCTCCATACCAAAACAAACTCAAAGTGAACACATCATTTGGGGATGAGGAAAAGGAGGAAGGAGAAAGAATCATGAGACCCCTGAAGCTAATTCATGGCTGAAATCTAAAAAACTCTGCTCTATAAGCTCTAAAATCTATTCCTGAATTAAACTAGGCCACTAGATAGTCATATAGATGGAGGCATCATATTAGCTTTGTACAAAAGTGCTTGTTCTAAACCATACTCTGACGTAAGACCACTTGCTTTTGCTGATGCACGCTAGGAGGAAGAAACCTCTATTTATGGTTAAAAAAAAGGTAATGAGAATGTGTTCACCATATAAAGGGTTACTTTATTCAGAGAACCTAGGAGAGATTTATGCCTCTCTGGTCTCAGTTCTCCTCTCAAATGCTGTGCTCTAACCTTATGGAAATGGGCAGTTTTATAAAGGCCCTACATCGTTGCTAGAAAATTCATGGATTACTTCCGGCATGTATTTAAGTCCCTTAATGGCCTGAAGTTTGTTTACAGATTCACTTCTGATTCCGATTTAATTGTGTTTTGTCTTAATATTACATTTTTATTTTGTCATATTGTATAGAAAATCCTTAGATACGTTTTAGAAGATGGTGAGCTATGAATGAGTTATGAATGAGACAGAAGGAAAAAAGTCACCTTTTTCACCTGTCCTCCTATCAGTGCCTTACTGAAGTATCTCCTTCTAAACACTGATGTGGGGTTTTTTTGGTCAATAATATCTGCAAGTATCTGGAGAGGTAGTATTTGGTCACAAAACTCATACCTGAAAGATGTTTCAGAATTCTTCTAAAAATATTTTAATGCAATTAGAATTTTTCTTGATTAATATAATATATATACATGTTTGCACCTATACACATGTTGTTAAAGTAACCATAAAGATGAAGTAGGGTTTTCTACAGATTTCTGCACAGAACTAAATTAAAATTTGGACTGTATTTCTCAATGACTTGTTTCTTCAGTTAGAGTGTTTCGTATTATAACAATGAAGCTGTAAATGCTTACAGGCACATGGACTTTTCGAAACATCTCAGCACCCTTGCGTGCATCCATCAGTGCAATGTCCTGGGGTGTGGAGACAATCACAGCACCTAACCAACAGAAAACAAAACAAAAAGAAAGTAAAATGATGCCATCATTTAATTCTTTTTTTTTTCATTTTTTTAATTTTAAATTTTTTAAATTTATTTATTTTTTCAGCGTAACAGTATTCATTGTTTTTGCACAACACCCAGTGCTCCATGCAATACGTGCCCTCCCTATTACCCACCACCTGTTCCCCCAACCTCCCACCCCAACCCTTCAAAACCCTCAGGTTGTTTTACAGAGTCCATAGTCTCTCATGGTTCGCCTCCCCTTCCAATTTTTTTTTTTTTATAAACATATAATGTATTTTTATCCCCAGGGGTACAGGTCTGTGACACATAGATCAGTGCCATCATTTAATTCTTTATGGAAAGATTACTTCCATAATTACATTGCTTACATGCCAAAAGAGTACTACATTAACTATTTAGGTAATTTGTATACACTTTAGACACATGAATGCGAAAGATGAGGAAATTTCTACCTTGCTCTTGTCTATTTTTGACTCCTCACTTCTAAACAACAACTGAATGACCGATGATTCAAGATGACAGATGTATCATCAGAACTTTCTTCCCAGACAAGGTGCTAGTTAGAAGATGCACAAGACAGGCACTACTTTCAAGAAGCTAATAATCTACTTGGAAAATCCAAAAATTAAGGATCACAACACAATGTGCTAAGCAATGTAACAGAAGTATACGTATGCCTCTTTGATACTAAGGAGTTAAAAAGGAGAAATAAAGGAAAAGAGAAGTAATCCATTCTACGGGTCAGAAAGGCAAAGATGATAATGCATGGGATGAAAAAGGAGAGGAAAGGTTTCAGAGAGAGGTGATTCCTGAGCTGAATCCTGAAAGTTTGTATTAAAGAAATTCACTAGTGTAAAAGGCTCTATAGAGAATAGTTTGGTCGGTAAAACTAGAAGTTGTGGTAGAAACCGAGATGCAAAACAGAGGTGGCCTTGATGAAAGCAGTACCAAAAGTAGGTGGAGAGCAAGGCTTTCCTAGGTTTCTACTATGACCCAAGCAGAAACCAGATGGTTCTACCATAGTGTTTTGAGAGAAAGTGCAGTGTAAACTTTTAAGTAGAAACACCAGAGGGCTGGTTATGATTTGCAGTTTGTGATTTCTTAAATTTTGTGGGTTCTTCTAGATGATAACCTGAAAAATAATTAACATAAACATATTCTACATGACCTGGATGACCATCATCTTCTAACTAAATATACATTGACATGACATTTCAGAGCTCCAAACCATCAAATTGGCACCAAGTGATAGTAGTTCATCACAACTTATGAAAAGATAAGTAGTATCAACAATAAATAATGGACTATATCAAATGAAGATCATATGATACTACAAAGTATTGCTGAAGGGACATTTTAAAGTCAAAACAAAGACAAGTCAGGGGAACCAAGTCAGCACAAAGCACACTGCAATACAAGCTTGCCAAACTCAAAAAATGTGTGCTATAAGAGTTAGCTTGAAAATTCATCTTGAAATCAGTATTTTCCTTTCAGCCAAAACACACTCCAACTTTAATATTAATGTCATTAATTTTAATTTTATTGATTTTTTAAAAGTTTTGCTTTTTTTTTACTCTAATGTTTTTAGTTTTTAAAAAATTATTTAAGAGCTATAAATTTAAGGAATTTATATTTACACATAGTTAAGTAGTCTTATCATAAAAATAAGTCAATATGGGGTATGGAACAAATGATTTTTCCCTCAGAAGGAGGGCCTATTCATTACTCAAGTTTGAGAAACCCTATCTTTGGAATTCCAACAGAATCAGAATTCGAATTTTTATTCCACAGCCAACTTCCTCTGTCACTAAGGTAATTACCTTAATCTCTCTGAGACTGGTATTACCATGCCATTTTGTAGAGGAGGAAACTAAATTTCAGAGAAATAATTAAATGAAACTAATATGCCTAAGATGCCTGACATGATGCCTAGACACAGGATAAACATTCAGTCAGTAAAAGGTAGCTGATGTTGTTGTTGTTATTAATAAAATGTCTTAGAAGTTGCTGGGAAGGTCATTTCTATACGAACCATTAGTCAGCTCATTCTACTTTTCAAACTGTTCCATGGGTCACTACAGCCTTCTATTTTTATTTGCTCTGCCCAAGGAACCAAAAACTAGTCAACCGTTCTCTTTCCTGTCTTTCAAAGATTGATGGAACTCACATCTCTGTAAAAACTATACTCAACTCTACTTCACAGATCCAATATACATCCACAATTTGCCACTGTCTAGGTTCTTTTATCAATCTATTTCACTGTTTTTTCATATCCAGGCATTTGGAAGGAATCAGATTCCAGTTCTGCCCCCATCCAGCTGTGTGACTGACCTTTGGCAAGTAACTCAGAATCACTCTATGACTCAGTTTCCTTAGTTGTAACATTAATGCAAGGACTAGATAGTCTCCAAGGTCTCAGCTAGCTCTGATTATATGCTTTAGCACTGCCTCTTAACTATAGTTTCTAAAACCACTCCTGTTCATCCTGACTGTTCAGTGAACCTATTTAAGTGAATGTGAAATACTATCCCACTCCAAGAATAATGACCTCTCAATCGCAGAGCTACTCTCTTCATGTAAATAAAACCTCCTTGGCTATTTCCACCAAATTCTGTCTTAATTATATACCTGTACACAGGGGGGTTTCTATTGCATTAGCCCTAAAAAGCACTTTTAGCTTTTACACTTTCAGCTATACTCATTTTATTATTCTAAATAGCCTTTGTCTACTATTTGTCTTACCACTGAACAATACAATTTCATGGGCAGTTATGATTTTTCTCATTTTTTAATCAAACAAAACTGCTATAATGCCATGTACAAAATAGGCACTTAACAAAAAATAGGTGATTTAAATAATTTTCTTTTATTTTCAAATCATCTATCCTGGACTACTGCTGCAGGAACTCTTAGTTGGTAACTCCTTGAACTAGAAGTTAAGAGCTCTGGATTCTGGCTCTGTTTACTATGTCTTTGTAACTATACAACCTTGAATAGTTCACTAAATCTCAATACATCTCAATGAACTCTTCTGTAAAATCCACCTATTTCCATTATTCCTATTTAACTTAAAGAGATGTCCCATTAAAAAAAAAAAGAATGTGAAAGTGTTATAAAAATACTTGGTGACAGGGGCGCCTGGGTGGCTCAGTGGGTTAAAGCCTCTGCCTTCGGCTCAGGTCATGATCCCAGGGTTCTGGGATAGAGCCCCGCATCGGGCTCTCTGCTCTGCGGACAGCCTGCTTCCTCCTCTCTCTCTCTGCCTGCCTCTCTGCCTACTTGTGATCTCTGCCTGTCAAATAAATAAATAAAACCTTAAAAAAAAAATACTTGGTGACATTATTTTGATAGCTTTAAGATCCTAGAGAGAAGGACTGAAGTGCCTTGGTTTTTCTCTATACTTAACCCTAACATAGTATCATAAGTAAGCATCCAAAACATTTGAGTTTCTCTGTAATTTAAATAGCACGATTCGTACAACAATTAATAACAATTTTTTTAAAAAAAGATTTTAATTTATTTGACAGAGACAGACTGTGAGAGAGGGAATACAAGCAGGGGGAGTGGGAGAGGGAGAAGCAGGCTTCCTGCCAATCACAGAGCCCAATGTGGGGCTCGATCCCACGACGCTGGGATCACGAGCTGAGCCGAAGGCTTAGTTTAACCAACTGAGCCACCCTGGTGCACCTAATAACAACTTTTTTTGTTGTTATTGTTAAAAGTGTTAAGTTTATTTTTTTAAATTTATTTATTTATTTTTTCAGCGTAATAGTATTCATTGTTTTTGCACAACACCCAGTGCTCCATGCAATACGTGCCCTCCCCATCACCCACCACCTGTTCCCCCAACCTCCCACCCCCGCCCCTTCGAAACCCTCGGGTTGTTTTTTAGAGTCCATAGTCTCTTATGGTTCACCTCCCCTTCCAACTTTTTTTTTTTTATAAACATATAATGTATTTTTATCCTCAGGGGTACAGGTCTGTGAATCACCAGGTTTACACACTTCACAGCACTCACGATAGCACACACCTTCCCCAATGTCCATAACCCCCTCTCTCCCAACCCCACTTCCCCCCAGCAACCCCCAGTTTGTTTTGTGAGATTAAGAGACATTTATGGTTTGTCTCCCTCCCAATCCTATGTGTTTCATTTATTCTTCTCCTATCCCCCAACCCCTCCATGTTGCATCTCCATGTCCTCATATCAGGGAGATCATATGATAGTTGTCTTTCTCTGATTGACTTATTTCACTAAGCATGATACCCTCTAGTTCCATCCACATCGTCGCAAATGGCAAGATTTCATTTCTTTTGATGGCTGCATAGTATTCCATTGTGTATATATACCACATCTTCTTTATCCATTCATCTGTTGATGGACATCTAGGTTCTTTCCATAGTTTGGCTATTGTAGACATTGCTGCTATAAACATTTGGGTACACGTGCCCCTTCGGATCACTACGTTTGTATCTTTAGGGTAAATACCCAGTAGTGCAATTGCTGGGTCATAGGGTAGTTGTATTTTCAACATTTTGAGGAATCTCCATGCTGTTTTCCAGAGTGGTTGCACCAGCTTGCATTCCCACCAACAGTGTAGGAGGGTTCCCCTTTCTCCACATCCTCGCCAGCATCTGTCATTTCCTGACTTGTTAATTTTAGCCATTCTGACTGGTGTGAGGTGATATCTCATTGTGGTTTTGATTTGTATTTCCCTGATGCCGAGTGACGTGGAGCACTTTTTCATGTGTCTGTTGGCCATCTGGATGTCTTCTTTGCAGAAATGTCTGTACATGTCCTCTGCCCATTTCTTGATTGGATTATTTGTTCTTTGGGTGTTGAGTTTGCTAAGTTCCTTATAGATTTTGGATACTAGCCCTTTATCTGATATGTCGTTTGCAAATATCTTCTCCCATTCTGTCAGTAGTCTTTTGATTTTGTTAACTGTTTCCTTTGCTGTGCAGAAGCTTTTGATCTTTATGAAATCCCAATAGTTCATTTTTGCCCTAGCTTCCCTTGCCTTTGCCGTTGTTCCTAGGAAGATGTTGCTGCGGCTGAGGTCAAAGAGGTTGCTGCCTGTGTTCTCCTCAAGGATTTTGATGGATTCCTTTCTCACATTGAGGTCCTTCATCCATTTGGAGTCTATTTTCGTGTGTGGTGTAAGGAAATGGTCCAGTTTCATTTTTCTGCATGTGGCTGTCCAATTTCCCAGCACCATTTCTTGAAGAGACTGTCTTTTTTTCCATTGGACCTTCTTTCCTGCTTTGTCGAAGATGAGTTGACCATAGAGTTGAGGGTCTACTTCTGGGCTCTCTATTCTGTTCCATTGATCTATGTGTCTGTTTTTGTGCCAGTACCATACTGTCTTGATGATGACAGCTTTGTAATAGAGCTTGAAGTCTGGAATTGTGATGCCACCAACTTTGGCTTTCTTTTTCAATATTCCTTTGGCTATTCAAGGTCTTTTCTGGTTCCATATAAATTTTAGGATTATTTGTTCCATTTCTTTGAAAAAAATGGATGGTATTTTGATAGGGATTGCATTAAATGTGCAGATTGCTTTAGGTAGCATAGACATTTTCACAATATTTATTCTTCCAATCCAGGAGCATGGAACATTTTCCCATTTCTTTGTGTCTTCCTCAATTTCTTTCATGAGTACTTTATAGTTTTCTGCGTACACATTCTTAGCCTCTTTGGTTAGGTTTATTCCTAGGTATCTTATAGTTTTGGGTGCAATTGTAAATGGGATGGACTCCTTAATTTCTCTTTTTTTCTGTCTTGTTTTTGGTGTAGAGAAATGCAACTGATTTCTGTGCATTGATTTTATATCCTGACACTTTACTGAATTCCTGTACAAGTTCTAGCAGTTCTGGACTGGAGTCCTTTGGGTTTTCCACATAAAGTATCATATCATCTGCGAAGAGTGATAGTTTGACTTCTTCTTTACTGATTTGGATGCCTTTAATTTCTTTTTGTTGTCTGATTGCTGAGGCTAGGACTTCTAGTACTATGTTGAATAGCAGTGGTGATAATGGACATCCCTGCCGTGCTCCTGAACTTAACGGAAAAGCTTTCAGTTTTTCTCCACTGAGAATGATATTTGCGGTGGGTTTTTCATAGATGGCTTTGATAATATTGAGGTATGTGCCCTCTATCCCTACACTTTGAAGAGTTTTGATCAGGAAGGGATGCTGTACTTTGTCAAATGCTTTTTCAGCATCTATTGAGAGTATCATATGTTTCTTGTTCTTTCCTTTATTAATGTGTTCTATCACATTGATTGATTTGCAGATGTTGAACCAACCTTGCAGCCCTGGAATAAATCCCACTTGATCGTGGTGAATAATGCTTTTAATGTACTGTTGAATCCTATTGGCTAGTATTTTGGTGAGAATTTTTGCATCTGTGTTCATCAAGGATATTGGTCTGTAGTTGTCTTTTTTGGTGGGATCCTTGTCTGGTTTTGGGATCAAGGTGATGCTGGCCTCATTAAATGAGTTTGGAAGTTTTCCTTCCATTTCTATTTTTTGGAACAGTTTCAGGAGAATAGGAATTAGTTCTTCTTTAATGTTTGGTAGAATTTCCCTGGGAAGCCGTCTGGCCCTGGGCTTTTGTTTGTTGGGAGATTTTTGATGACTGTTTCAATCTCCTTACTGGTTATGGGCCTGTTCAGGTTTTCTATTTCTTCTTGGTTCAGTTGTGGTAGTTTATATGTCTCTAGGAATGCATCCATTTCTTCCAGATTGTCAAATCTGTTGGAGTAGAGTTGCTCATAGTATGTTCTTATAATTGTCTGTATTTCTTTGGTGTTAGTTGTAATCTCTCCTCTTTCATTCATGATTTTATTTATTTGGGTCCTTTCTCTTTTCTTTTTGATGAGTCTGGCCAGGGGTTTATCAATCTTATTGATTCTTTCAAAGAACCAGCTCCTAGTTTCATTGATTTTTTCTATTTTTTTTTTTTTTTGTTTCTATTTCATTGATTTCTGCTCTGATCTTTATGATTCCTCTTCTCCTGTTGGGTTTAGGGTTTCTTTCTTGTTCTTTCTCCAGCTCCTTTGGGTGTAGGGTTAGGTTGTGTACTTGTGTACTTGAGACCTTTCTTGAGAAAGGCTTGTACCGCTATATATTTTCCTCTCAGGACTGCCTTTGCTGTGTCCCACAGATTTTGAACCCTTGTGTTTTCATTATCATTTGTTTCCATGAATTTTTTCAATTCTTCTTTAATTTCCTGGTTGACCCATTCATTCTTTAGAAGGATGCTGTTTAGTCTCCATGTATTTGAGTTCATTCCAGCTTTCCTCTTGTGATTGAGTTCTAGCTTCAGAGCATTGTGGTCTGAAAATATGCAGGGAATGATCCTAATCTTTTGATACCGGTTGAGACCTGATTTGTGACCCAGGATGTGATCTATTCTGGAGAATGTTCCATGTGCACTAGAGAAGAATGTGTATTCTGTTGCTTTGGGATGAAATGTTCTGAATAGATCTGTGATGTCCATCTGGTCCAGTGTGTCATTTAAGGCCTTTATTTCCTTGTTGATCTTTTGCTTGGATGATCTGTCCATTTCAATGAGGGGAGTGTTAAAGTCCCCTACTATTATTGTATTATTATTGATGTGTTTCTTTGATTTTGTTATTAATTGGTTGATATCGTTGGCTGCTCCCACGTTAGGGGCATAGATATTTAAAATTGTTAGATCTTCTTGTTGGACAGACCCTTTGAGTAGGATATAGTGTCCTTCCTCATCTCTTATTATAGTCTTTGGCTTAAAATCTAATTGATCTAATATAAGGATTGCCACTCCAGCTTTCTTCTGATGCCCATTAGCATGGTAAATTGTTTTCCACCCCCTCACTTTAAATCTGGAGGTGTCTTTGCGTCTAAAATGAGTTTCTTGTAGGCAACATATTGATGGGTTTTGTTTTTTTATCCATTCTGATACCCTGTGTCTTTTGATTGGGGCATTTAGCCCATTAACATTCAGGGTAACTATTGAGAGATACGAATTTAGTGCCATTATTAGCCTGTAAGGTGACTGTTACTGTATATTGTCTCTGTACCTTTCTGATCTACTACTTTTAGGCTCTCTCTTTGCTTAGAGGACCCCTTTCAATATTTCCTGTAGAGCTGGTTTGGTGTTTGCAAGTTCTTTCAGTTTTTGTTTGTCCTGGAAGCTTTTTATCTCTCCTTCTATTTTCAATGATAGCCTAGCTGAATAGAGTATTCTTGGCTGCATGTTTTTCTCATTTAGTGCTCTGAATATATCATGCCAGCTCTTTCTGGCCTGCCAGGTCTCTGTGGATAAGTCTGCCACCAATCTAATATTTTTACCATTGCATGTTATAGACTTCTTTTCCCAGGCTGCTTTCAGGATTTTCTCTTTGTCACTAAGACTTGTAAATTTTACTATTAGGTGACGGGGTGTGGACCTATTCTTGTTGACTTTGAGGGGGGTTCTCTGCACCTCCTGGATTTTGATGCTTGTTCCCTTTGCCATATTAGGGAAATTCTCTCCAATAATTCTCTCCAATATACCTTCTGCTCCACTCTCTCTTTCTTCTTCTTCTGGAATCCCATTATTCTAATGTTGTTTCGTCTTATGGTGTCACTTATCTCTCGAATTCTCCCCTCGTGGTCCAGTAGCTGTTTGTCCCTCTTTTGCTCGGCTTCTTTAGTCTCTGTCATTTGGTCTTCTATATCACTAATTCTTTCTTCTGCCTCATTTATCCTAGCAGTGAGAGCCTCCATTTTTGATTGCACCTCATTAATAGCTTTTTTGATTTCAACTTGGTTAGATTTTAATTCTTTAATTTCTCCAGAAAGGGCCTTTATATCTCTAGAGAGGGTTTCTCTAATAGCTTCCATGCCTTTTCGAGCCCGGCTAGAACGTTCAGAATCATCATTCTGAACTCTTGATCTGACATATTACCATTGTCTGTGTTGATTAGGTCCCTTGCCTTCGGTACCGACTCTTGTTCTTTTGTTTGTGGTGATTTTTTCTGCCTTGTCATTTTGTCCAGATAAGAGGATATGAACGATCAAATAAAATACTAAAAGGGTGGCAAAGACCCCAGAAAAATGCGCTGTAACTAAATCAGAAGAGACCCCAAATTGTGGGGGGGAGAAAGGGGATAAAAAGAGGTTCAGAAAAAAAAATTTTTTTTAAATGAAACAAATAAAGAAAAAATATAAAAAAGAAAGAAAAAATATATATATTTAGATAAACTAGTCAAAAAACGTTAAAAAAGAAAAGGGTAAAAGTTTTAAAAATTTTAGCAGAAGAAGAAAAAAGAAAGAAAAAAAATTGAAAAAAAAATTGAATTAAGCACAAGACTAAAGAATCATGGGGAGAAAGCCATGAGTTCCGTGCTTTGCTTTCTCCTCTTCTGGAATTCCGCTGCTTTCTTAGGAATTGAACCTGCTTTCCTTGATAGATGAACTTCGTCCTGGCTGGATATTTTGTTGATCTTCTGGGGGAGGGGTCTGTTGTAGTGACTCTCAAGTGTCTTTGTCCGAGGCGGAATTGCGCCGCCCTTACCAGGGGCCAGACTAAGTAATCCGCTCGGGTTCGCTTTTGGGAGCAACTGTTCCTTGAATGCTTTCTGTAGAGTTCCGGAGGACGGGAATGAAAATGGCAGCCTCCCAGTCTCCGACCCGGAGGAGCCGAGAGCCCGGGGCCCCACTCCTCAGTGCGCCCCCAGAGGACAGCACCCAATCACTCCTGTATCCCCAACCTCTAGCCGCGCTCTGAGCTCACCCAGCCCGCGACCGGTTCAAGGTAACCCCGAGCTGAGAGTTCAGTCCTCGGCTCTGTCTCTGTAGCCGGCTTCTTTGTTCTAACACCTGCGAGCTCTCCGACACTCCAACACCCCCGATCCTTCTGTGACCCTGCGGGACCTGGGGCCACGCTGACCCTGCATGGGCTTCACCCCGGTTTAGCCTCTGGAGCAATGTCCCTCAGTGGAACAGACTTTTAAAAGTCCTGATTTTGTGCTCCATTGCTCCGCCGCTTGCCGGGAGCCGGCCCCTCCCCCGCGGCCTATCTTCCCGTCGTTTTAGATTCACTTCTCCGCCAGTCCTACCTTTCAGAAAGTGGTTGATTTTCTATTTCTAGAATTGCTGTTCTTCTTCTCTTCGATCTCCCGTTGGATTTGTAGGTGTTTGCAATGTTCAGATAAGCTATCGAGCTGATCTCCTGCTACCTGATGTAGTCTCAGCCTGCTACTTCTCCGCCATCTTGACTCCTCCTTCCCAATAACAACTTTTGACAAGGACAACGAACATCTTCTATGTCCCATCAAATACTTACAAGATGTAAACATTCCATTAGAACAACCAGCCACATATATAAAAGATTTTTGGGGGGTGCCTGGGTGCCTAGGTGCCTCAGTTGGTTAAGCATCTGCCTTTGGCTCAAGTCATGATCCCAGGGTCCTGGAATCAAGCCCCACACCCGGCCCCTTGCTCAGTGGGGAGCCTGCTTCTCCCTCTCCCTCTGCCTATTCCCCTTCATGCTTGTATGTAGGTGCGTTCTCTCACTCTCAAATAAATAAAATCTATATAAGAGTTATTTTGCTAAAGCACATGTTCTTAAATAATTAAATTCTTATTCACAACGTAATCAGTCTTTAGGATTATTCGGAGAAAAAATTTCTAGCCTTCTTTGAAGAATACAAAAACAAGTGACTCATGCAAAAATCACTATTTCTTTTGTTGTGCCAATTTTTATTTTATTTTATTTTAAATATTTTATTTATTTGTCAGAGAGAGAGAGGGCACACAAGCTCAAGCAGGGGGAGCAGCATGCAGAGGGAGAAGCAGGCTCTCTACTTAGTAAGGAGCCTGATATGGGACTCGAACCCAGGACCCTGAGATCATAACATGAGACAAAGGCAGATGCTTAACAGACTGAGCCACCCCTGAATGCCTAACGTACTAAATTTTAATACATCATATAAGTAACCATTTCAGATAGCCCTACAATGACTTTTAGAATGTAGAAGGAAATAAAGCAAGCAACAAACAAAACCTATGTTAAAATTAAATTGTTACTTATCAATGTGTGTCTCACAACCTAGATTTTTAAATTTTCAAGGAATTATATCAATTTTTTTCTTGTTACCATATCTCATTTCTTAAAATATGGTTTCTAAATCTGTTATTACATTTTATCTTTATGATTCTTGGCTGTCTACCTCATAAATTTTCATTTTTATTAGGGCATGAACCAATATGAACTAACCCAAATTTTTCCCCTTTTAATACCATCACTGATGATGTCACTTCAGTTTTCTGATGGGAAGGTTAGTTGGGAAACTTGTGCTCTCTTTACTGACAATAAGGAATGTTAGTAGCAACAAAGAGAAGGCTCAGTTTGCAATAAATGGAAGTATCTTCTGGGGGTAAAACAGTATCATAAAAACCCCTATCTCAAGAATCCCAGGGAGAATTTTCTAACCATTTTCTAGAGTAAATGTCTAAGTCCAAGCAATTAAATATTATTTTTAAATGTTATCTTCCAAGTTGTAATCTTTTTAAAAGGCTTTTTATCCAACTAAGATTTACTATAAAAGATTATCTAGCAGGGGCGCCTGGGTGGCTCAGTGGGTTGAAGCCTCTGCCTTTCGCTCAGGTCATGATCCCAGGGTCCTGGAATCGAGCCCCGCATCGGGCTCTCTGCTTGGCAGGGAGCCTGCTTCCTCCTCTCTCTCTCTCTCTCTGCCTGCCTCTCTCCCTACTTGTGATCTCTGTCTGTCAAATAAATAAATAAAATCTTAAAAAAAAAAAAAAGATTACCTAGCAGATTCTGGCAAATATGTAAACATTCTAAACAATAATTATTCCGAGTATTGTTTTAATTGCTAATTCTCTTGACTATTAAGAAGAAAATCTGTAACTGCATATCTGAATTTGGGTCAGAGTTCAGAGTAGTGAAACATTTGAAACTGATTATTCCAGATGTTGAGCTGATCATAATGATGCCAGTGTGGAACTACTCAACGATGCCATTTTAAGTCTCAGGGTATAAATTATAACTAATTCCCATGCTTGATTGAGAACTTCAGTGTTAGAACCCAATATGTGTGACAAAACTGCTCATAATTATACCTCGATGAGTAAATACATACTTTACAACTTTTGAGTATATCAATATAAAGTCAATTAAGACTTAAAAAAATAAATTAACTGCTATTGTTTGTTTGTTCATTTTGTTTTTTTTAAAGTAGGCTCCATGCCCAGCATAGAGCCCAGTGTGGGGATCGAACTCATGACCTAGGCCAAAATCAAAAGTTGGACATTTAAACCACCCAGGAGGCCCAAATTAACTATTCTTAATGTTTACAGAACTTTAATATTTAGTGCTGCTGATTCTCTTGGATACTTGCAGTAAAATAATCATTCAACTTCTGTTATCCTAACATAAATAATACCAAATATATCATTGTTTATTAACTATAAAGTAGATTAGCTTTGGCATTTTTTAGCTCCTCCTTTCTCCTCTGTTGCCCCAAATTCCTTAATTATAAAAATTATTTGCTGTAAGATCAAAGAAAGTCCACTAATATTAGATATGATTAAATAAAACATGATTAAAAAGGTAAATCTATCCCAAATGTACCCACAGACTGTGTTTCAACAGGAAATATAAATAATTCTTTCATGAACCAGTTTTGGACTCTATGCTCCATTCCAATAGAGAACTGACTACAGTCACAAAGGGGATATGTTTTACTAATTTAAAGATCAATCATTATTTTGCTCACTTTAGAAATGAATTATGGCACAGGAAGTTTGTAAATGGCTGCCAAAAAGAAATATAAAAACAATAATTAGTGGAAACCACAGTATTTCAAAATTACTCGTGAGAGAGAGTGTGCTCTTCAGAACTTTAATAAGAATTCAAGTTTGTCAAAGGAATCTAGATGTGTATCTGCCACTTGGGGACAAAGACTGGCTCTTCAATAACAGAGTTAACAGGTAATGGGCTTCCAATCACCTCATCTTAATGATGTTAATAAAGAATTCACCAGGGCTATCCAGACTGCTGGTCACTAAGGAACCATTTGGGACAAGTGAGACTTTCAGAGATTTTAAAGGGCTAGAAACAAACAGCTCATACTCTTCACTCATACTCTCTTGCTCTTTTATTCTCTTCTTCCCCTCACTTTTGATGTTTCCAGCAAAGTTAAGATAAAATCCTTGCTTCTTTCCAGTCTTGACTTCATCCTTAATCTGATCAGTAGACACCTTGGGGAACCTACTTGTTGTATACCTATGTCTCTACAACAGAAAGAAAGCTCTTTTGCTCTTCATGATAGTCTGTTCATGTTGTACTCTTAGATTTAATATTTTACATTTCAAATTCTGTTAGATGCACGTATAGCTCAGCCTGCCCATGCTCACAGTGAGTCACCATCAAAGGCTGTTTGTTTAATAATGAAACACATTCCTTTTACACATATTCTTTCTCTAACATAAACTCTAGAGAGGAGAATTACTACTCCCTGATTACCCTAAATTTATTTAAGCAGGCATGTCTCAGGAAATAGAGACCGAGACTTAATGTGGAAAAGCTTTGTTCCATTTCCAAATACTATCATACCTGAGATGTAAAAACAATCTTCAGAGCTAAGCTTCAGATTCTAATCAAATTTCTAAAATGTATGATCCAGTGCAAAAACTTTTAAGTGATAGATTGTAGGACTTGTACTTTTTCTACATACAAATAGTTAATGAATTTAAAAGTAGCTTTTAATATGACCCTGACTAACCATTGGCCATTATACTAGTCATTGAACTTTAAGACATTAAGGAATTTTAGCTGTAAGGTATATATCATGAAGGAAGTACCCAAAAATTCTTAAACAATATAACTGAATGAACTACCTCAGAAGCTTCCCAACCAAACACAAGCTAAATGATTCAGGAATTCAAATGTTAGATAGGTTGGTCAAGACAAAGTGATTCTGAAAGCCAATTATATAAGAATGATTTGAGGAAAGTGTTAAAATCCTGGGTCTTACATAGATCAGTGGAACAGAATAGAGAGCCCAGAAATAGACCCTCAACTCTATGGTCAACTAATCTTTGACAAAGCAGGAAAGAATGTCCAATGGAAAAAAGACAGCCTCTTCAATAAATGGTGCTGGGAAAATTGGACAGCCACATGCAGAAAAATGAAATTGGACCACTTCCTTACACCACACACGAAAATAGACTCAAAATGGATGAAGGACCTCAATGTGAGAAAGGAATCCATCAAAATCCTTGAGGAGAACGCAGGCAGCAACCTCTTCGACCTCAGCCGCAGCAACATCTTCCTAGGAACAACGGCAAAGGCAAGGGAAGCAAGGGCAAAAATGAACTATTGGGATTTCATAAAGATCAAAAGCTTCTGCACAGCAAAGGAAACAGTTAACAAAACCAAAAGACAACTGACAGAATGGGAGAAGATATTTGCAAACGACACATCAGATAAAGGGCTAGTATCCAAAATCTATAAGGAACTTAGCAAACTCAACACCCAAAGAACAAACAATCCAATCAAGAAATGGGCAGAGGACATGAACAGACATTTCTGCAAAGAAGACATACAGATGGCCAAGAGACACATGAAAAAGTGCTCCACGTCACTCGGCATCAGGGAAATACAAATCAAAACCACAATGAGATATCACCTCACACCAGTCAGAATGGCTAAAATTAACAAGTCAGGAAATGACAGATGCTGGCGAGGATGTGGAGAAAGGGGAACCCTCCTACACTGTTGGTGGGAATGCAAGCTGGTGCAACCACTCTGGAAAACAGCATGGAGGTTCCTCAAAATGTTGAAAATAGAACTACCCTATGACCCAGCAATTGCACTACTGGGTATTTACCCTAAAGATACAAACATAGTGATCCGAAGGGGCACATATACCCGAATGTTTATAGCAGCAATGTCTACAATAGCCAAACTATGGAAAGAACCTAGATGTCCATCAACAGATGAATGGATAAAGAAGATGTGGTATATATACACAATGGAATACTATGCAGCCATCAAAAGAAATGAAATCTTGCCATTTGCAATGACGTGGATGGAACTAGAGCGTGTCATGCTTAGTGAAATAAGTCAATCGGAGAAAGACAACTATCATATGATCTCCCTGATATGAGGACATGGAGAAGCAACATGGGGGGTTAGGGGGATAGGAGAAGAATAAATGAAACAAGATGGGATTGGGAGGGAGACAAACCATAAATGACTCTTAATTTCACAAAACAAACTGGGGGTTGCTGGGGGGAGATGGGGTTGGGAGAGGGGGAGGGGGTTATGGACATTGGGGAAGGTATGTGCTATCGTGAGTGCTGTGAAGTGTGTAAACCTGGTGATTCACAGACCTGTACCCCTGAGGATAAAAATACATTATATGTTTATAAAAAAAAAAAAACTGGAAGGGGAGGCGAACCATAAGAGACTATGGACTCTGAAAAACAACCTGAGGGTTCTGAAGGGTCAGGGGTGGGAGGTTGGGGGAACAGGTGGTGGGTAATAGGGAGGGCACGTTTTGCATGGAGCACTGGGTGTTGTGCAAAAACAATGAATACTGTTACGCTGAAAAAATAAATAAATTAAAAAAAAAATTCTGGGTCTTTCCATGTCATAGTTCAGAACTTGTTAATTCTCAGACTATTTCTTTGAACTATTAACTGATATGTTATAAATACGTTAATATATAATACGTTAATGCAAATACAAAACCCGAAAAAGCTTATTTCTTTAAAATTTAGATTGAAAATACTGTTGTTCATTAACCAATGACATCATATTTAATTTTATAATTTGATTCCTAATGTAACAACGACTGAAGTTCCAGACTGAATACCAGAAATCCCCTAAACAATAAAACCCTGAAATAGTTTCTATTCTTTTACACCTGGCTACAATTTGTATAACAAAAGGACATATTTATTTTGAAAAGAATTCTTATAATTTGATAAATAAAACAATAATTCTCTCCTACATCATGCAACTTTTGACAAATATCCATTCATTTTAACTCTGCCCAATATTTGCATGGAAATACAGTACACATGGAAGAAGTCCAAAACTGACTGTCTCCTTCCAAGTTCCATTCTGCAAATTGAAAACATAAATGAAGATTTAATATCTTTGAATACTAGGAATAGCTATGATCTAAGTTTTCTACTTTTGAAGTATCAGCATGTTTCTAGCTTTACAGATTGAGGTCATTATAAAATGTAATTTTATATTGTTTATATTAAATGTAAGGGAAACAAAGCACTAAAATCCAAAATAGCCAAACATTTTTCTTTCAGTTTAATAGTTTTTCAAAAGATCAGTACTGGATCTTAAAAGAATTACTCTTTTAAATTTGAAAACAATTCTAAGGGAAAGAAATAGCTATAAAAGAAAAAATTAAAAAGATTTCA
Source organism: Meles meles (assembly GCF_922984935.1). NCBI lineage: Eukaryota > Metazoa > Chordata > Mammalia > Carnivora > Mustelidae > Meles > Meles meles. Next base: position 85,652,404 of record NC_060071.1, on the reverse strand, counting down.
TTTAGGTTACCTAAGTGAAACCACTGTGTTCCTTTTGCTCTGAGAGAGTAAATACCAGGTAACAAGGAAACTATTTCAAGTAATGGCCTAAGGTAATTCACTTACACAACAATAGTAACAATAAGCTTCTGATCCTCCCAAACCCAACAGGTTTTCATATTATCAAACCAACTGTCCAAATTAGTAATCAAAGAGTATTACCTGAAAAGAGATCACTGATTAGGCCAAACTACTGGTGGAGGCAAAAACACTAGTGTGGACTTGTACAGCTTTTTCTCACGTATCTCTGATGAATGAATGGGAGTTCAGTTACTGTAGCAATAAGCCCAAGCCTTTCACAAGCAATAAATGCCTTTCATTTTAAACAATGACTGAAATATTAAGGTGCCTTAATTTAAAATTCCTACCTCATCTCATTTAAATGAATTAGAGGCAGAAAGGCCTCTGGCTTTCCTTATGACCACAGGGTCCAGACAGAAAGGATCATGAAAGAAAGGTCAATACCTCATTTTTGTAATGTAAATACCAGTTTGTTAGAGCAGCTTCTCTTGAGCCCACGGACATTCAGCATATTATCTAGCTGACTACCCTGCCATATACAGTAACTCCCTCTCTAGGAAAAAGAAATCAAAGCAGGACCCAAACTAGAACTATCTGGCTGCTTTCTGTTCCACTTCTGCCCCTCCCTGAAAAAAAAAAGAGAACAAAGAAGGGACCATGATGGCTCCCCTCCAGTGTTCAATCTTTGTCCATTCTATTATAATAAGTTTCCAAAAGTTTCACTCCTACATCCATTTTTACTTAATAAAGGGCAACTTCTTTTCATAACTCTATCCTATCAAAATAAATTCTTCTATCCATTACTCCCCACTATACAGAATATACTTATGTCACTGCTTATCTACAAATAAATACTCTGTTCATAAACCTGATGACAGTATAATTTTGCCTTGTGATCGTATGGATTTTCACTACTTTGACTGTATTACTGGTGTCTGTATTATCCACAAATCTTTGCTTTGTATTTCATCTACTGCAAGCCACTAATTCACAATTATAATGAGGACCAGAAGAAGAGAAGCTGTTTTAGTTATTTTCCACTTGTTGCACTTCACTTCCTTCCCCCCACCAAGTTTTGCTTCATTCTCTACCCCTCTCTGTCCTGACCAGTGCCTGGATAGTTGACCTCTGTGGACTGTACCACCTGAGTTTTCTTACCTTCTGGCTTCCAGTGGGGAATCTGCCAGTAGGAGGCACCTGCAGGATATGAGACTGAGAGGAAAAAGAGGCTGCAGTATTATTACCTACCTCATACACCACTCATTCGCTGCCTTATAGCAGTTCTGGCCATGGCTTAGTTCCTCTGTAGCCACAATTCCAAGAGGCAGACCCTCTTCCACGGCTCTAGCAGCCTCTAGGTTCTACTGACACAGTTCATCCCTTGGCCCCATTAGGCAGAGGGGACAGTAATAACTTTTTGTCACTAGTCTCTGGGTACTTCATCCTCTCTTGCTGGTTTCCTTAATGCTGCCTACACCTCTATTACCAGTCCCTTCATTAACTTCATTCTGTTATTCCTTTTAAGGTATGTCATCCGTTTCCTGCCCAGACCCTGATTAATACAGCATCTGAATACAAATAACTTACTAAAACTCTCCAGTGTCTTGAAAAAGAAAATATGCTTCACATAAAAATGTGAAGTATCAACTCTTCACTTAATTTCAAAAGTTAAAATCAAATTCAGATAGTCTTTATAGAGTCATGAAGAGGACCTCAGTTCAAGCACAGGAGGAAAGAAAAAAAAATTAGGTAACATCTATTAGAAATCAAATACCACTACAGTGCAAATATTTTCAAAATATTCAAGGTACTTATAATGTTCATCAAAGAAATATTAATCCTCTTCTACTATGAAGAGCAGATAAGGGTCTGAAAATTCCCAGGAAGGTACTCAAGGGAGAGGGGGGCCAGACAGTGGAGGAGTAGGGGACCCTATTTCAACTGGTCCCCTGAACAGAGCTAGATATCTACCAGACCATTCTAAACAACCACAATATCAGCCTGAGATGTAAGAAGATATATCCAGATCTATACCAACAAATTATCACCAGTTCGTTTCGAGGCATGAAGCAGAAAGCCATGATTCCAATCTTCTACTGGAAGATAAATGGAAGGGGAAGGGAGCCTCTGGATCCTGCGCCACAGGAGTGCAAAAGCCTCCTGTGCTGGGGACTGGGCACAGACTCACAGACAGGTAGGTAGGGTAGGTAGCCATGGGGAAAGGACTTTAGGGCAACTCCCAGACTGAAATCTGGAGCTACAGGGCACATGTGCAAACTAGGAGCAGCTGGTGGTTTTAGAAGCATAAAGGGCAGAGACGTCCCTAGACCTGGAAGCAAGGGCTGGGAGGGCTGCTATGGGGCACACAATCCAGGATGCTGCAGTTTTTAGCAGCAGAGATGAAAAACGGAGGCAGTGTGGCCTGGAGGGCTCACTGGAGAACAGACTCCAATCTCTCTGTTCTGAGATACTGTCACTTCTGCTCTGACTCCTGGAAGAGATACAGAAAGCTGCCAGATAAAGACCCCAGAGAAGAAAAGCCCCCCCAAAATGGTTTTCACTAAGCCCACCCCCAACAGGGGGCAGGGCAACTCTGCCTAAACAGGGTTGCCTGAGCAACAGCACAGCAGGTCCCTGCCCCAGAAGACAGGCTGAAAGACCAAGAGGCCAGCAACCCTACAGTCCCTATAAAACAGGTGCCATCTTGCTTGGGTTGTAGGCAATAATTTGGACTCTGTACATTCCCTCAACTACTCCTCAACAGAATGACTAAGAGGAGGAACCCCCAACACAGGAAAAGTTCAGAGACTGTGACTTCTGCCACAGAACTAATAGATATGGAATAAGCAAGATGTCAGAAACAGACTTCAGGGTAATAGTTATGTAGACAATAGCTATAATGGAGAAGATCATTAATGGCAACATAGATTCTCTAAGAGCAGAAGTGAGAGCTGATCTGGTAGGATATAAAAATGTTATCAATGAGATGCAATCAAATCTAGACACTCTAACAGCTAGGGTAAACGAGGCAGAAGAACAAATTAGTGATCTAGAAGACAAACTGATAGAAAAGAAGGGTCAAGAGGAGGCCTGAACAAACAGCTTAGAATTCATGAAAACAGAATTAGAGAAATAAATGATGTCATGAAATGTTCCAATGTCAGAATTATTGGGATCCCTGAGTGGGTAGAGAGAGAGAGGGAACTAGAAGATACATCTGAGCACATCCTAGCTGAGAACTTCCCTAATCTGGGGAACAAAATAAGCATTCGTATGCTAGAGGCAGAGAGAACACCTCCCAAGATCAAGGAGAATAAACCAACACCCTGTCATGTAATATTAAAACTCTTAGAGAAGCAGGCTTCCTGCTGGATCAGAGAGCTTGATGTGGTGCTCCATTCAAGGACCCTGGGATCATGACTGGAGCTGAAGGCAGATGCTTAACGACTGAGCCACCCAGGCGCCCCGGAGAACCATCTTTCATGCCAACCGACCACAAAAGAAAGCTGGGGTAGCAATTCTCATGTCAGACAAACCAGATTTTAAGCTAAAGACTGTAGTTAGAGATACAGAAGGACATTATATCATTCTTAAACGGTCTATCCAACAAGAAGATCTGACAGTTGTAAATATCTATGCCCCAGCCAACTACATAAGCGAACTACATAAGCCAACTGTTCACGAAAATAAAGAGACATGTTGATAATAATACGGTAACTGTAGGAGACCTTAACACTCCACTCTCAGCAATAGACAGATTATCTAAGCAGAAAATCAACAACAAAAAAAATAAGAGCTTTGAATGACACATTGGACCAGGTGGACCTCATAGATATATACAGAATATTCCACCCTTAAGCAACAGAATACTTATTCTTCTTGAGTGCACATGGAATTTTCTCCAGAATAGACCATATACTGGGTCACAAATCAGGTCTCAACTGATACCAAAAGACTGAGATAATTCCCTGAATATTTTCAGACCACAATGCTGTGAAACTGGAACTCAATCACAAGAAAAAGTTTCGAAGAAATTCAAACACATGGAAGCTAAAGACCATCCTACTCAAGAATGTTTGGGTCAACCAGGAAATCAAAGAAGAATTTAAATAATTCATGGAAACCAATGAAAACAAAAGCATATTGGTTCAAAACCTACGGGATATGGCAAAGGTGGTCCTAAGGGGGAAATACATAGCCATCCAAGCCTCCCTCAAAAAAGAAAAAGAAAAGTCCTGAATACACAAACTATCTTTACACCTTAAAGAACTGGAGAATCAACAACATATTAAGCCTAACCCATGCACAAGAAGGGAAATAATTAAGACTACAGCAGAGATCAATGAATTAGGAAACCAGAAATACAGTAGAACACATCAATTAAACTAGAAGCTGGTTCTTTGAAAGAATTAATAAAATAGATGAACCACTGGCCAGATTTACCCAAAAGAAAAGTGAAAAGACCCAAAATAATAAAATTATGAATGAAAGAGCAAAGGTCACAACTAACACCAAGGAAATAGAAACAATTACCAGAAATTATTATCAACACCTATCTGCCAATAAGTTAAGCAACCTGGAAGAAATGGACGCATTCCTGGAAACCTATAAACTTTCCAGACTGAAACAAGGAAGACACTGACAACCTGAACAGACCAAAAACCAGTAATGAGATTGAAACAGTGACCAAACACCTCCCAAAACACAAGAGTCCAGGACCTGATGGACTCCCTGGGGAATTCTACTTAACATTCAAAGAAGAAATAATACCTATTCTCCTGAAGCTGTTTCAAAAAATAGAAACAAAAGAACTTCCAGATTCTTTCTCTGAGGCCAGCATTACCTTGATCCCCAAACCAGGCAAAGACCCCATCAAAAAGGAAAATTTCAGACCAATATCCCTGATGAATATGGATGCCAAAATTCTCAATAAGATGCTAGTTAATAGGATCCAACAGTACATTAAAAGGATTATCCACCACGACCAGGTGGGATTTATCCCTGGGATGCAAAGGTGGTTCTACTTTCACAAATCAATCAGTGTGATAGAACAAATTAATACGAGAAGAGAGAAGAACCACATGGTCCTCTCAACTGATGCACAAAAAGCATTTGAGAAAATACAGCATCCTTTCCTGAACTCTTCAGAGTATAGGGATAGAGAGAACATTCCTCAATTTCATAAAATCCATCTACGAAAAACCCACAGCGAATATCACTCTCAATGGGGAAAAGCTGAGAGCCTTTCCCTTAAGATCAGGAACATGACAAGGATGCCCGCTGTCACCACTATTGTTCAACATAGTACCTGAAGTCTTAGCAACAGCAATTGGACAACAAAAAGAAATAAAAGGTATTCAAATTGCAAAGAAGAAGTCAAACTCTCTCTCTTCACAAATGATATGATAACTTATGTGGAAAACCCAAAAGATTCCACCCTCAAATTATTAGAACTCATAGAGCAATTCAGTAATGTGCAATTCAGTATACAAAATCAATGCACAGAAATCAGGTGCTTTCTTATATACTAACAATGAAACTGTAGAAAGAGAAATTAAAGAATCAATTTCATTTGCAATAGCACCAAAAACCAGAAGATACCTTGGAATAAACCTAACCAAAGAGATAAAGAATCTATACTCTAGGAACTATAGAACACTGGTGCAATAAATTGAAGAAGACACAAAAAGATGGATAAAACATTCCATGCTCATGGATTAGAAGAATAAACATTGTTAAAATGTCTATGCTGCCCAGAGCAATCTATACTTTCAACGCCATCCTGATCAATACCATCAGCATTTTTCAAAGTGTTGGAACAAACAATTCTAAAATTTGTATGGAATCAGAAAAGACCCCAATTACCAAAGAAGTTTTGAAAAAGAAAAACAAAGCTGTGGGCATCACATTGCCTGACTTCAAGCTATTATACAAAGTCATGATCACCAAGACAGCATGGTACTGGCACAAAAAGAGACACATGGACCAATGGAACAGAATAGAGAGCCCAGATATGAACCCTCAAGTCTATGGTCAAATAATCTTTGACAAAGCAGGAAAAAATATCCAATGGAAAAGTCTCTTCAATAAACAGTGCTGGGAAAATTGGACAGCTATATACCAAAGAATGAAACTAGACCATTCTCTTACACCATACACAAAGATAAACTCAAAATGGATGAAAGACCTCAACGTGAGACAGGAGTCCATCAAAATCCTAGAGGAGAACATAAGCAGTAACCTCTTTGACATCAGCCACAGAACTTCTTTTAAGACATATCTCCAAAGGCAAGGGAAACAAAAGTGAAAATGAACTTTTGGGACTTCATCAAGATAAAAAGCTTCTGCAAGGCAAAGGAAACAGTCAACAAAACAAAGAGACAACTCACGGAATGGGAGAAGATATTTGCAAATGACACCACAGATAAAGGGCTGGTATTCAAGATACTTCTCAAACTGAACACCCAAAAAACAAATAATCAAGTCAAAAAATGGACAGAAGACATGAATAGACACTTCTCCAAAGACATACAAATGGCTAACAGACACATGAAAAATTGTTCATCATCACTAGTTACCAGGGAAATTCATATCAAAACCACACTGAGATACCACCTCACACCAGTCAGAATGGCAAAAATTGACAAGCCAAGAAACAACAAATATTGGAGAGGCTGTGGAGAAAGGGGAACCCTCTTACACTGTCGGTGGGAATGCAAGCTGGTTACAGCCACTTTGGAAAACAGTGTGGAGGTTCCTCAAAAAATTAAAAATAGAGCTACACTATGACCCAGCAATTGCACTACTGGGTATTTATCCCAAAGATACAGATGTTGTAAAAAGAAGGGCCATATGCACCCCAACATTCATAGCAGGAATGGCCACAACAGCCAAACTGTGGAGAGAGCACACATGCCCTTCAACAGATGAATGGATAAAGAAAATGTGTATTTTTTTAAAAAAGAAGAAGAAGAAGATGTGTATAATTAATGGAATATTACTCAGCCATCAGAAAGGACAAATACCTAGCTTTTGCATCACTGTGGGGACTAGAGGAGATTATGCTAAGTAAAATGAGTCAAGCAGAGAAAGTCAATTATCATACGGTTTCACTTATTTGTGGAACATAAGGAACAGCATGGAGGACATTAGGAGAAGGAAGAGAAAAGTGAAGGAGGGGAAATCAGAGGGGGAGATGAACCATGACAGACTATGGATTCCAAGAAACAAACAGGGTTTGGGGGGTGGGGCGGATGGGTTAGCCTGGTGATAGGTATTAAGGAGGCTGTATTGCATGGAGCACCGCGTGTTATATGCAAACAATGAATCATGGAACACTACATCAAAAACTAATGATGTACTGTATAGTGACTAACATAATTTTAAAAATTAAAAAAAAAAAAATTCCCAGGAGCTCATCACTATGTCTTAAAAAACCCAGAAGTCAACCCTGAAATTATCCCACTCAGTATATGGCAACAAGTAATTTAAATGCTTAACAAACAACAAGCAAAAACCCAGCAAACTTAATCACTTGGAAAAAAAAGCGGGAAGGGGGAGAGTAAGAAAAATAAAACCACCACTAACAACTCTGCCTTTGTGCCTTGGCAAGTTCAACAAGAACAAATCCAAAGACTATAACTGGTTATTTCCCATCCTTTATTCTGTCTCTTTTCCCTCTAGTAATTACTATAACTACTAGGTATTTGTAGCATGTAATGATTCAATAGCCCATGTATGCTCAAATTTAAATCATTAGCCACTAATACTGCTATCAACATATTTATTACTGCTGTTGGTACGTAACACTTTAAACACAAGGATTTTTTTTTTTTTTTTAGTTTCTTCTTATAATGAGCTTGTCATCCATTCGATGGAACAAAAAAAATGGAACGCATACAAAGAGTTGCTAATTAGCATTCAGTAAAAGGATTTTTTTGCTTATACAGGTCTGCCTCCATAAATTTTCCAAAAGGATGTCCCTTTACAAATATAAAACATTTCATTTCATTCTCAACATGGCATGGAGACATGCAAAGTTGATATAAAGGTTCTTTCTAAATGACAACATCTCACCACCACCCCCACCAAAAAACTTAAAGTAGTTTCTAAAAAAATATAATACATTTAGGTGGAGCTTTTACATTATCTTATTTGACCCTTATAAGTCTGTGGGGTAGGCAGGTATTCCAAAGGTAAGGATAAAAAGTCAGAGAGGCAGTTAGCACCTTGCTAAGCATCCCTGCAACACTAATGATTCTTCCTATTAATTTGGTACAGAGCCTGTATGTAATCAAATAGCAAGCGTCAGCATGCACATTATTTCCCAGACACCAAAACAAAGTTAATACTTAAAGGTACCATCAAGCCACAAGGACATTATATACAGAATAGGAAAGAGGACAGCATAAATAAATCCCTAAAATGAAAATATTTTTCTCTCAAAGGGAGAGTGAAATAAAACGCGTGTTTTTAATGAATCCTTTTTAAACTTATACAGAAAAAACACCTGGATAAAACCAGTTGGGGTGAAGGAAATCACAGGACTGAGCTAGTAGGATGGTAAGAAAGATAAGGAGGCACAAATCTGTTTATATAAACAGTGATAACTAGTCAACTATCTTTGTTATTTATTCAATCAATATTAATTGCATAAGCCACTGTCCAAAGTACTCTAAGAAATACTACAGTGAATAGGAAAAAGTTCTGCTTTCAAGTAGCTTGCCTCCCAGTTGAGCAGATAATACAGACATACAGATAATACACTCATTCACTGATTCAACATTACTGAGTGGTTACAAGAAGGCACGGAGTTTGGCACTGTGAGAAATACAAGGATGAATCCTTAGCCCTCCAGGGCGTAACATTCTGAAGAAAACACAGTTTTGCAGGCTCTAAATGGAGAACATTAGAAGTGCTATAAGAATGGTCTAAATGAAATGTTATGTGAATTCCAAAGAGGGAGAAATGATTCCCAAGTAGGGATTTGAGGAAGATAACCGGAAGTAGAAATTTGAAATAAAGGGCATGTAGGATTTGGGTACCCACTGATTAGAGGGTCAGATGTATATAAAGACAGAAACTTTGGGAAGTAAATGGAGGATGGAGGTGGCAGTGAGTACTTAAGGGTTTGGGTAGGGGACTCCCAGGTTATGTGAAGGAGTTTAGGAGGATGGACCAGGAAGTTAGATTACAGAGGGTGCTCAAATGGGAGTCTAAAAAGCTTATATGGTTTACAGGATATGCGACCTAAGAAAAAGTAGAATACAGAGTATCTTAAAAGAGTTCTAAAGTCAATGATAAGAGGAAAGGAAAATTAGGTTCATAATTAGAGAAGAGATAATTCATTTAGGCTTAGAAAGGACGATATGAATCTGATAGGCTGTTTCAGATAATACAAGTTGATGAAAGCCATGATTCAAACCAGTTCAGCAACTCCTTGGTTGGTACCCTTCCTGGGAGACAGCTCAATTTTTATTTCCTCAGATATATTAACTATGAAATAACACTGGCCTGAATAAAACCAAACCTCAGGAACTAGCCTTTAACACACACACACATGCATACACACATACACAATCACATGCATCTCACCCTGCCAACCCCACACACATCATTTTGGTAGGATACTTTTATTGCTGGATTTTTGTTTGTAAGTATAAAATTAAAAGATGTTCAGTGTAAAAAATCCAGTCTTTTCATAGCTGTTAATTTTAAAATTGACATAATGACACACAGTATGAACGTACTAACGGTGATAGCTGCAATCCTATACTGAGAGCCAGTGCACCTGGAAAGTAGCCAACTGTCCAAGACCAGTATGATCAGCCCAAAGATGATACTGGTCTTTTCAAGAATCATTTGGGGCTCTACTCCTAAAGGTCAAAGGAGATTGCTTCTAAATCATCTCCAGATCTTCCCTGGAATATATGAGTTAAAGAAGCCCGAAGTAATCTCTCAGAAACAAAACTGAACATAGTAAACACTAACACAGACTGTTGGTTGGATACTTAACATATAGGGGTGGTGCACAGGTTTAGGCATATTCATGAACAAATTTATTTTTATCAGAGATCACCTACATTAGAATAATTTCAACCTAATGGGTTCGAATGGAATAGAACTAAACTCAGAAAATCAGTGAGTCATATGTTGTCGGGCTTTGTATTAGAACAGCTTTATGTAGAGGTTGAGAGCATGATATTTAAACTGCATCAGAATTGATATGAGCCTCAGCTATGGACTACGGTAACTGTATGACCTTGGGAAAGTGGGTTAAACTTTCAAAGATTTAAGAAAATAAGGATAATACCTGTAATAATTAAATATTAAAATTAATATATGAGATACTGTCCTTAAATGGCAGTTTATTGATAATGGGCAATTATCATGGTACCAATTTATACAGAAATCTGTCCTTAAAGAATTAGTGCTTTATATTTACTTTTTTTTTTTAAGATTTTATTTATTTATTTGAGAGAGAGAGAGAAAGAGCACAAGCAGGGGGAGCAGTAGAGGGGGAGGGGGGAAGCAGGCTCCCCACTGAGCAGGAGCCTGATGCAGAACTTGATCCCAGGACCCTGGGATCATAGCCTAAGCCGAAGGCAGATGCTTAACCATCTGAGCCACCCAGGCACCCTATATTTACTTTTTAAAATTAAAAATAAAAACATGCTCATTAAAGAAAATTTACAAAATACTAATAAATAATAATTTTACTTCCATAGTCCAGGAATCGCTAAGTTTATGAATTTTCAAAGGCATCTTTAGGACCTGGCTCTATTTTTTTTTTAATGGATCAGACTTTTTTTTTTTAAATATTTTATTTATTTGACAGAGAGAAATCACAACTAGGCAGAGACGCAGGCAGAGAGAGAGGAGGAAGCAGGCTCCCCGCAGAGCAGAGAGCCTGATGCGGGGCTCAATCCCAGCATCCTGGGATCGTGACCTGAGCCGAAGGCAGAGGCTTTAACCCACTGAGCCACCCAGGCGCCCCCAGACTTTTTTTTTTAAATGGGAAGTAAAACATGTGTTTCTATCACAGAATTATAAACACCTTAAGTTTCATTTTCTGATTTCTATACCTTGGGGTGAGAAAAAGCAAAGCAAACAAGGTATGGTGCTATCTTGAATGCTCTACAATTTATCATATTTATTCTTTTTTTTCAGAGACCAAGAAAGAGCACGCAGGGGTGGGGCAGAGGGAGAGAGGAGAGAGATCTTCAGTAGGCTCCATGAATTCATGACCTGAGCTGAAATCAAGAGGCAGATGCTTAACAGACTGAACCACCCAGGCACCCCTCATATTTATTCTTTAAAGCTCATCTCCATCAAGTGTTTTATAGTCCTCTCATATCTTTGTCCTTTGAGAGACCTGATATCATGGGGTTTAGATTTCTCATTTAGCACTTTTCACACTGAATGGTAGTTCCTTCTTTTCTTAGCAGCCATTTGTTCCCCTTGCGCTTCCCCTTGTTCTACAGTCTATAGCCGGGGTTTCTAACCTAAGAACTGTGAACCTTCTGAAATGACACATTAAAACAGTGTTTCTGTAGATACAAATACATCTTCCTGGAGAGAACCCATGTATTAATCAACCTCAAAAAAGTTCTGAGTATCAAAAAAGGTATAGAACTCTGGTCTAGGGAAAATATTTGTGGTTTAATAACCTTTGGATCTTCTACAGTGCTTAGCATCTATCTTTATATGGATAAATATTTATTGATTTAAAATTTTATTAATAAAGCATAAAGTCAATACTGGATATATAAAATTTATCTATCTAAAATATATTTTCCTCATATTTTTCTCATTCATCATTTCCTCATCTTAACATAAAAAATATCGTTTCTGAAAGAATAGTGGTTATCAGGGTTTAGTGAGAAGAGGAAATGAAGTTATTGTTTGACAAATACAGAATTTCAGTTTGGGAAGATGAGAAAGTTCTGGAGTTGGATGGTGGTGATGTTGCACAACAACACGAATGTACTCAATACTACTGAACTGCTAAGTTTTACCACCACTACAACGACAACAACAACAAAAAAACCTGCTTTTTATTATCAGATGATATTAATGACCTATTTGTTACAGGGCAGACTCTTCATCAAAGGAAAGGAATAAAGAAATATTACTGGTTAAATTTCAGCATATAAGAAACAAATCTTAACCTCAATCTACACACTGTTGATTTTAGAGTATAAGCACAAATAAAAATAGGGTGACATAATCTTAAATCCTGTCCAAATACAGGGTCTGTTATTTGAGTAAACAAAGATAAATAGCTTGGGGCTATCAGTTTATCTGTGTGAAGTAAATTAATTTTTTTCAATGTACCAAGTCACTATTCAGGTAACAGACAATAATTTAGCCCAACTGTACCAATATATTATCCACATAAATACTGTAAGCATTTTGGAAGTCTGCAACAGGCATTTCAAGGTGTCTGGAGCACATTTTATTCAATAAACATTTAGTGAGTATTCTTAGGATTCAAAAATACACAAGTCCCAAAACTACTGAAAAAAAAAATTATCTAGTACGCTGATTACAAAAAAGATGTATTCAACTACTTTTGTGTTATTTCAATTTACTCTCATTTCATTACTTTCTAGCTTGCTTCACAAAGAAAAAGTCTCAGATTCAGGTAAGGTAACAAATGTATTTAAATATCAAAAATATTCATGTTACTGCCCTTTGAGGCAGCCTCAAAAAAAAATTCATTTTAATGATACTTATTGATATTTCCAATCAATGCGTATAACTTATCAAAAATCTAGATTCTAAACCTTTTGATGATTGTCAGTAATATTTCTTGGTTATTTATTACCAATAGATATTTGATTTGTAATGACATTTTAAAATTCCATTATTTTCCCAAAGTCCTTATATATAAGAGAGATTTACAATTATTTCTCCACTGAAATTTAGGAAAATCCTTGGAAACACATTCAACATAAAGGTTTACTATTGGATTAAATTCTGTATCACAGAAAAGATATCTACTACCATAATGAAAAACTGTGTAGTTGATGTAAAGCTAGTATGTCTATTGCTCTCTTAAGGTTAACATTAAATAATTTGCTGAATATAAAATTTGCCCATGCTTGTATTTACCAAAAAGCCAAATTTCCCTAATATTTACTCATATTCAGTATTTACTCAATAAATATTTACTGAGTGCCTGCCATGGAGCAGGCACTATGCTGTCACTGCAGGACAGCTGCGAGCCAGCCATGTTCTACCCAAGCAATATTTAAGTGTTATTGTTTTTCTAGAACACAGATTTACATCACCACCTTTTCAAAATGTCTTCATGTAACACACTCATTCTGGTAATATTTTGAAAAATTTAATTTATGAATCTGATCTCTAAATAAAAATTTATGAATAACTATTTTTGAAGACATAAAAATGTTTGCCTATCATAAAGTTTGTTTTTCTATATGGCAATAGCAAAACAATAAAGACAGCACAAATTATTTTAAGGTTTAAGCTTACCTGAAATGGGAATATTCTGTGTGACTGATAACTGCACATCTCCAGTTCCTGGTGGCATGTCAACAACTAAATAGTTCAATTGGCCCCAATCTACCTAAAAACCAAGATGACACAAATAATATCATTGTATAACAATTACAGTGAATAGTGATATGAACAAAAATAAATGTATTAATAACAAAATCTAAAATAATAGCCTTCACTTAAACCATTACTATCAGGGACTATGCTGAAGGTTAAGGATAAATGAATAAACACGAGACACTTCCTGGCTCCAGAAGACCTTCTCTGAATGAAAAGGCTAAATTTCTCAACGATCACTCCTCTCTTACCCTACCCTCAACACACACACACACACACACACACACACACACACACAAACACTAAAGGTGAACCCATTCCACAGTGGACTTCTATTCAGGACCATTACTTTATTTGCATTGGGAATAGCCTAGGAAGGCCTTAGCTTTGTGTCCTTGGATTTTGTGGTACAGCATTTCCTATGGAAGATCCTAATATAACTGTTTATGAACTTTTCCTTCATAAAACACACTAATAATGATAACCAAAACTTGGGAAAAATTCAGAAACATAACTAGACTTCCAATACTATTAACATTTTGATTATTTCTTTCTGGGCATCTTTCTAGGTATCTTTACCTAGAAAATTCAGCTATATTACCAAGTTCTTAAGGCTCAGCCTCAGACTAGATAGGTCTTAAGGGTTCCTCAGACTCTTTTCTCCTTAGATGGCTACTCCCTCTGAGTAAACAGTCTCAGTGAATAGCCCTATGTTCTTCTCATTTGCCAAAGGTGGAAGCTTGGAATCATATTTAACTCTTCCCTTTCTCTCACTAGCCCAGTCACTTATTCTACCTTCTGAAAATCTCTCAAGTGTATCTACTTATCTCTTTCCCCATTGCCAAGAACCCAATAGAGAACACAACCATCTATCACCAACGCTTACCAACCAGACTCTCCACTGGACACTGTCCACCCAGCCTGTTCCTAATACTGCTGAAAAATCGTCCATCTAAAATGCAAGTCTGATAGTGCCACTTTTTTGTTTAAAATTCTTCTACTGCCTTCAGGATAAAATCTGAGCTGAAGCTCCAGAACACTCTGCCTGGTCTTCTTCACTTGCTAATTAATCCTCACTCTTCAGATCCCAGCTTGAAAGTCACTTCCCTTAACTGCCATTAGATTAGATATGGTGTTCCTACTAGGTACTTCTCCTAATCATTCATTCATTCATTCATTCATTCATTCACCCATAGAATGTTTCAGTACCTACTACATATTAGGCATTGAGTTAGGTACTAATAACTAAATGGTACCATGGTCTCTAACTCACAGAATTTATCGTATAGAAGGAGACAGATATCAAGCATATAATGAAATAACCTCTGCAAAGGAGAGAGGTTAGTAAATGTAAGCAAGTGAAAGAAGATCAACATAGCTAGAGAGCAATGGTTCATTCATCTATTAACACATATATTCAACACATATTTACTGAGAATTGATTAGGTACCAGGCACTGTTCCAGGTGATGGGGATAGAGCAGCAGACAAAACAAAGTCCCAGGCTTTCCAATGCCACTGTGGAATGAGTGAGGGCGTCAGGCAGACAAACAGAAAGACAAATCAGAAGGTATAAAGTGCTATGAAGAAAGTAAGTTCCTCTACTATAAAAAATTACTTGGTTCTTAATTCAGATATATAGATTAAATAGAAAGAGATATGTTAAAAACCTCTTTAATATGTGAATTTCTGAGAGCAAGTAGTAAGAATTCAGAAAGCAAAGTATTTATCAAAGAACTGCTCTTTTTAAAAAAAAGATTTTCTTTATTTGAGAGAGAGAAAGCATGCAAGAGCACTAGCAGTGGGTGGGGTGGAGGGACAAGCAGACTCCCTGCTGAGCAGGGAACCTGAGACACGGGGCTCCATCCCAGGACCCTGAGATCATGACCTGAGCCTAAAGCAGATGCTTAACCAACTGAACCACCCAGGTACCCCAAGAATTTCTTTTAATCTCTTTGATTCCCAAAGTCAAATGGTAAAGATATACTTATACAGTAGGGAAAAATAATAGAATGGTAGTGGAAGGTACTACTTTAAAGTGAATGAAGTCAGAAAATAACTAAAGAAGTAGACTGAAAGAAACAAAGCTTTCCAGGCAGAAGCAACAGCAAGTGCAAAAAAGGTTCTAACCAGTGAGGGTCTGCTTTGCAAATTCAAGGAATAGCTAGGAGGTCAGTATAGCATTTCTAAAACAGCACCTCCACCCCCAACTATCAATCTCTCTCCTTCTCTGACTTTGTTTTTCTTCAAAACATTTATCAGTATCTGACATTATATATTAACTTGTCTTTTAGGAATTTTATGATATTTTTCAGACACAAGTATTTGATAACTGATTGAATGACATATTTTAAAACAATGATGAAATGATGAATATAAAGCAGCTCATTTTCAATTTAGGGCTCCTTGGTTTGAAAAATAGTTACCCCAAACTTACCCAGGGCTATCATCTATGAAACTATCGACAAAAAAAGATTAAGGATACTTTTCGTTTTATATCCTCTACACTGAAACTTAGCACTGGCAGACTGACAAGCCTCTTTGTTTCAGAGAACATCAAATGACTGGTGCCAACAATTTATCATTGTTGTTCCCTGGCATTTAATCATATTTATCACACTGGCTCCAATTTCTTATTTCTTTAAAGAGAACTGCTATTAGGGTTCCAAGGAACTAAAAATACGTCACTGTTAAGACAATTTCAGATGACTCTTAAATTGCATTTAAACGAAAAAATGATTCTGGCCCAGCACCTTGATCACACACAGGAGGCGTTCCACAAAGGTATGCAGACTTGAACTAAAGTCAGTATGTGAATTCCAGTCCTACAGCAGTCACTAGTACTAACACTACAATATACTGGCTGCCGGCAAGTTCCAGTTCTCTTCTAAAAGAGTAAGCAAAGTGTTGGTTTTAGAGTGATTTGGGTATTCTTTAGATTCTACTTAGTGGTTTGTTTTTTTTTTTTTAGTTTTTTTTTGTGTTCTTTTTTTTTTTTTTAAGATTTTATTTATATGACAGACAGAGATCAGAAGTAGGCAGAGAGGCAGGCAGAGAGAGAGGAGGAAGCAGGCTCCCCGCTATGCAGAGAGTCTGATGCGGGGCTCAATCCCGGGACAGCAGGACCATGACCTGAGCTGAAGGTGGAGGCTTAACCCACTGAGCCACCCAGGTGCCCCAGGTGTTTGTTTATTCTTATAAGCTGTGTGCTACTAAATGCAGGTAAATAAGTACTAGCAAAACACCCAGGTACCTCATTTAGTAAAAACCAGTGGCAGATCCCACTGGGATTCTGTGTGGCCTGAAGCATATACAATTTCTGTAATCCCTTCTATGAATAAGAATACAAAATTATAGCACCTGGGTGGCTCAATCATTAAGCGTCTGCCTTCGGCTCAGGTCATGATCCCAGGGTTCTGGGATCAAGCCCGGCTTCAGACTCCCTGCTCAGTGGGAAGCCTGCTTCTCCCTCTACCACTCCCTCTGCTTGTGTTCCCTCTCTGGTTGTTTCTCTGTCAAATAAATAAATAAAACCTTTAAAAAAAAAAGAATACAAAATTATGAAGGCAAACTTAGGCATAAAAATAAACATTTATTTAGAACGTTACAATAAATCACCCTAAAATGTGGAAGCTTTAGAGATTCAAGTTCCTTTCTCTGAGATCTCTTGAATAACATAATGATTACATAGAAATGCTTTCTGACTGCAACCTGTTTCCTCTCTCCATCTGGAACATTCTACAACTCCCAGCATCCCACAGGAACCCACATGAGCATGGAATCTGGAGTTTAAACTTCATTAGCCTTATGGCAAAATCTTCTCTGATAAAACCCTCTCAGGCTCCAGACTAAAAGGATTCCATCAAGACAGAGTAAATCAGTCTACAAGCAGAGTTACCAGGTAGCTCAGAGACGCCATGCGGGTAAAGAGGTGGCACACAGCAGAGAATTCAGCAATGTGGCTGGGAAGTCAAACATGTGTATCAAATCTGTAGTGGAAGGCGCCTCAGGGACTCAGTCAGTTAGGCTTCTGAAACTTGGTTTTGGCTCAAGTCATGATCTTAGGGTCATGAGACTGAGCTCCACATGGGGCTCAGCAATAAGTCTGCTTGAGATTCTTTCCCCGCCCTCTCCCTTCTGTTCCGCTTCTCCATTTGTTGTACTTATGTACAGACTCTCTCTCTAAAATAAATAAATAAATATACTCTTTAAAAAATAATCTGAAGGGGAACACAAACAGCATAATGGGAGGATCAAAAACAATACCAATGGTCAACAGTATCAATGGTCAGACATCTGTGCAAGATGTCTCCCTTACACAATAACATATAACCTCTAAAGGGTTTGAGATAATGGGATTTTGGTATCCAAATATAATGGAGTCACTGAGCTTCTGTCCAATGCCATTTAAACAACATTAGAACATTGTTTTTTCATCTGTCCCATAGATACATATGCAGTTGTAAATTGTTACATCACCACCACTTATGTTATTGCCTTTCTTTTATTGCTCTTTCACTTTATTAAAATATTTAACACTTGAAAGTTATGCCACCAGGAGTAATTTCCAAATCTGTGTTAAATTATTTTCATTTCTTTTTTTTGGGTCAACCTTATGAAAGGAAACTATTCCCAACTAGCACCAGTTGGGGTCATTTTAGCTGATAGGCCTTCTCCAAATAATAGTTTATAATTTATGTTCAAAATAATGCTCGATAATCTGTAAGTAAAAAACTGGAATAAAGGCATTCCCTCCTTTCTGAGAAGATAAAAGTGTATCTTCTATGTGGGCAGATAAAGTAATTTATCTTTTTCAGGACATTAGTTATGGAGTGTGGTGCTATGAATGGGAAAAAAACATGGGCCACTTTCTTCCATGGACACTTCTGTTAAGAAGCTGACTGAAGCAGCAGCAAGCAGACCTCACTCTAGAGGACACTGGGAGCTTAAGTGCAGGAAGGTTGAGCTATAAGTATGAAAAGAAAGAGCCCACAGATGCATTCCATCTTTGGCTTCCTAACTGGCTCAAGCAGTTTACCACAGTCAGCCTCTAGGGTAGCAGTTTTCATCATCATCACTAGACAATTTAAGCACCACAGGGTCAAACATACGCTTCTCCAAAGCAAAGATGAAGTGTCCCAGAAATCTTAGGTCTGCTAGCAAGGCCAATATGAGCCAGATGAAGATAACATCAGTCGGGGAGACCCTGGGCCCTGTGGAATCAGGGAGGAAAATCATTGCCAAGAAAGAGAGGCAGAGCTATAGCCTGCTGGAGTAAAAGTAGTGGCCAAGAAGAATTAAACTCCTAAGGGCAAGAAAAAGGTGTAACTAAAGAACAAATAGAGAAATCAAAAAGCAAGATAAATGGGAAAAAATCTAGATTGAATAATTAAAAGTGGGCTGTGTACAGGCAGCCCATTTATAAGGTGCTTGTTCCGTAAGTGAGAAGGCCAACTCTTAAAGGAAGTTGAGCTGGGCCAGACACTGTCTCTTCCCTTCCAGTCTGTTCTTAATTACTTACTGTAGAGCTGGTTTTGACTCTTATGCCTTCTTTGACTCATAATTAGTAGATCTCAAGGTGGTGTCCCTATGTCTGATTCTGGCCATGTATCTGTTGCTACATCTGTCCTATGGCTAAGTTCTTCCATCTGTCTCTGATTTCCTGGTTCTCCAACTCTAGTTAGGCACAGTACTACCCAAATAGCAAACAGAACATATTTGTGCTTTGCTTGGAATCCCAGCCATGAAACCACGCCACTACTAGGATAGGACAGGAGATACAGCTAACCTTATCTCAGGCCCATGGACAAATTGTCAGGCAAATTACCAAGCTCCTAGGATTTTCAGTTCAACTAACTTCCAGGTTTTTACTGAGCCTTCAAGTTCTAAAAATTTTAGGGTACTTATTTTTTTACACAGAGCTATTTCCCCAACTTCAGTGTAAGATCCCTGAAGGAAGAGTCTATTCTTTATTAATCTCTGGACTCTGCCTCCACATCCAATCTCCTCCATAATGCCTAGTCAGTTTTCCATCAACATCCACTGAGTGATTCTATGAGTCAAGCTGCCCTTTACAATTTTATACCACTAAAATTAAAATTTTGCCATGTGAGGCACCTTTTATATACAAATAAACCTAAAATAGAACATAGAGTGGTTCTCTTTAAATCTGAACCATAGTTTTGCTCTGTCCAGTGGCCTATTCATAAAATCATACAATATTTTATTTTGGTTGCAAGAAGAAAATTACTATGAAAGTGGATTTAGATATAAATACTACAATAGGAATAAAATCTGAATAGTAAAAGATTTCTACTTGAGTTGATAGGCTTACTGAATTGTGAAAAAAAAATAAAATATAATAAATTTAACCATGAAGATTATTTTGATGAGACAGCTGACCAAATTATAAAATAAGAAAAAAATTATTCAAGTTATAATGATACAAATGTTTTCCCTAATATATCCATATCTTTTAGATGATAAAATTCTCTAATCCATTTTCACATATGTTCCTTTCTATAAGTAAAGGTGTATGTGTGAGTGCTGGCAGGCGAGACAGGAAGAAACCTGAATAAATACCTCCAAGGTACTATCAACCCAAGCTATAGCAGTAATGTTCTGAGAGCAAAGAGAGGAGAAACTTTACTCTTCATCTTTCCCTTTATCATCATCTCTTGTTTTCTCAGTTGGTCTAGCAGAGGTCTAGGGCAGACTGGCCCTGACAATCTGGAGACAGCATCAATTCACGGAAGACTTCTTGTCTAAAAGTGGATATATGGGTCCATCTCTGGTAACTCTGTACCTAGTTTCTGAAATAATATTTAAAAGATTATGCAATTCCCGGGCCAGCCCACAGATGTCCATGTAAATCCATACTACAGCTAAAAGAGTAAAACCTCACAACATAAAAACAATGACACTACCACAAAGTAAAGAGTATTTTAGTTCATTATGGGACTATCTCTAAGTTTCCTAGAGTCCTGCTGTAGGCCAACTGCTAATACATACGGATGTATATAACCTAGAAGCAAAGGTTAATGAAGGATAGGCCTGGCACCCCCAAAAAAACCCTAAAATATTATAAACCTGAGAATCAAGATATTTTATTTTTAAAACATTGCTTAAAAAAATTTAAAACTCTTCCTATATACCCAAAGGCTAGAACTGCAGAATTCCTTTTTTTTTTTAAGTAGGAGTAATAAATCACTTTATTAACCTAATTTGGTATAGTTTATAAAATACATTTAGACATGTAGTACTTTCTTTAACATGGAAAACTATAATATTCTTTAAAAGAATATCCTTAGAAAAAAAGAACACTGTAGGGGCACCTGGGTGGCTCAGTGGATTAAGACTCTGCTTTCGGCTCAAGTCATAATCTCAGGGTCCTGGGATCAAGCCCCGAATTGGGCTCTCTGCTCAGCAGGGAGCCTGCTTCCTCCTCTCTCTGCCTACTTGTGATCTCTGTCAAATAAATAAATAAAATCTTTAAAAAAGAAAGAAACACTGTATTGGGGGAGAATTCAAGGTCCTAAAGGTGCAGGATTATAGCTGCCATAAAAGCTGCAAGGAGCCTCACTAAGAGAATGCACAGTCATTGTCCAGTTATTAAGGATATAGAAATTGGGTGTACTTGCTCCAGGAGACCAGCCTGCCCAATGCACTAGCCAGGAATGATGTGAAGAGCTGCCTCTGTTGTGTTTATTTAGTTCAGTTACTTGACATGTGAAGTCCTACTTTAGAGCCTTAGTCTATCAGGGGGAATTGGACCAGTGAAGAGAGAAGAGGTGGAGAGTAGGTCTACAGGTAAATAAAGGAGAGCAGGAGGAAAAGAACTATTAGTGAGAGATTATTATTAGACAGGCACAAACACTTTTTACAGACATGATTACAAAATATTATAAAAGAGGCATTATGATCACTATTTTACAGATAAAATACTATGGACTAGAGAAGTTAACAAAGTTGCCCAAGGTCAAGCTGTTGGTAAGTGGTGGAGCAGTGATACAAATCCTGGTCTGTGTGACTCAAGTCATATTCCCAGTTTCCCACAGGACAGGGTATAGCATCACTCTTCTCCAAGTCCCTGAAGAGTTTTGCTAGCAAACTTCATTACCACAAGAACATATTAACTTTTCTGTATCACTTCTTCAGTGTAAAATAAAATAGATACATAAAATGAAGTCTACAGACCCAGAGAAAATTATTTACTTAGGTAACAGAAGTAAGAAATAGAAGAATTCATTCACTTCCTCTATTTTTTTTCCTTTTCTGGTTAATTATAATGTTTCTTTTACTTCTGAGAATTTTCGTATTCATATTTTACTTCTGAGAATAGTTCGTATTCTTTCCTTATATGATCCTTTAAAAAGTGTTTTACATTATAGAGCAAGGGTCTAGTAACCATGGAAATGTTAACTATAAATTTCCTTTGAGCTGTTAAAGAATAATTTAGCTTTTGATAATCTACTATTAAATTTTGGTTTTATTTTAAATCAATAACCATAATTCCACCATTTATACAAAAGAATTATGTGGAATAATTGTTTAAATCAAATAACTTATAGAGACTAAAAAGAGAAAGTAAATAAAGATTTTTTTTAAATACCTACAGATTTTGAACATAATATTTTTGAAAGTGGATCAGATTTTATTCTAAAAATTTACAGATCTAAATCATATCAAGTAGGAAACCAACTGTGAGAAACTAGTTTCATATGCCATTGTATTTTAAGTGTGAGCTACTATAATGCAGTTTTTGGGTTTTAAATTCTGGTTCAGAAATTATTACAATGTTTAAAAAAAATAAAAACAGCACTGTAAAGGAGGAATTTGGCAAAAATCTAGATTATGAATCTAGCTGAATACAGAAAAGAATCCAGATACCTACTCATTATATAGAAGGTTTTAAGTTTGATAATTGGCATATCTAAATTCCAATCATCTTTGTTACTAATTAGCTATATAACCATGGGTCAGAGAATTAACCTCAGTTAAACTGGACCTCAGTTTTCTCAACTGTAAAACAAAGTGTTTTCCACTAAATTTCCTTCTAACTGCTTAAAAAACAAAAGTGTGACTATGATTTACTTGTTTCAATCAAAAAATATTTGTGAGGAATTTTATATGGAAAAGTGAATAAAAGCTATTTTTATCCCAAAGCATCAAAATAACAAAACAAGCTCCTTTTTTTCCCCCAAAGGGGATATTTAATATAAAAACAAAAAAACTAGGGGCGCCAGTGTGTTAAAGCCTCTGCCTTCAGCTCAGGGCACGATCTCAGGGCCCTGGGATCGAGCCCCACATCAGACTCTCTGCCTGCCTCTATGCCTACTCATGATCTCTCTCTCTCTGTGTCAAATAAATAAATAAAATCTTTAAAAAAACCAAAAAACTAAACGTTACTTGTTATACTGAATAAATTTTATAGTGATCATATTGCCTTTAGAAAATTAAGCTGAATTTTTCAAAGAACTTATATTTAAATTTGTGCTGAACTACAATCTTCTCTGACTGCCCTCCTAAAATACCTCATCCTAGCTCATCTAGAAATTAATGTGTTACATCTAAATAAAATGTCATAATTTACAAGATCGATACAATCCTGAAAAGTGGAAGGGATTGTCACTGAGGTGAGGAACAGGAAAGAATTCAATCACAAACCCTTAAAGGTTGAGAAGTCTAATCTAACTTTCCAAATAATACAAAACTTCTTTCTATAAACACTCATGATAGCAATATATATACTCAACCAACAAAAGAAAGCTCAAATCATTCCAATGCTTACTACACACTCAAATACAAATTTGGATCAATAAAAGGATGGAAGAAAATTGTCACTTAAGAATCTTTCTTATCCAGTGATAGACAGACAGATTAAGGAAGATGTGGTATGGAATGCAATATTACGCAGCCAGAAAAAAAAATAAGATCTTGCCATTTGAGACAACATGGGTGGGCCTAGAGGGTATTATGCTAAGTGAAATGAGTCAGATCATATGATTTTATTCATATATAGAATTCAAAAACAAAATAAAATATAAAAAATAAAAACAAAAAACAAATGAATAAACAAACAAAAAACAGAATTAGACCTATGAACATAGAGAACAAATGATTATCAGAGGAGAGGAAGGTAGGAGGCTGAGCAAAATAGGTAAAGGGGAGTGGGAGATACAAGCTTCCAGTTATGGAATAAATAAGTCATGGAAATAAAAGGCACAGCATAAGGAATATAGGCAATAATAAGTAATATGATGCATAGGGACAGATGGTAGTTACACTTGTGAACATAGCATAATGTATAAACTTGTTGTATACCTGAAAGTAACATAACACTACACCTCAACTATACTAAAAAAAAAAATTTTTTTTTAAATATTTCTAGGACACCTGGATGGCTGCCAGTTAAGTGTCTGCCGTTGGCTAAGGTCATGATCCCTGGGTCCTGGGATGGAACCCCTGTCATTGGGCTCCTCTCTCTCTCCCTCTGCCCCTGCCCCCACTTGAACCCTCTCCTGCTTTCTCTTGCTCTCCCTCAAATAAATACATAATCTCAAAAAAAAAATCCTTTTTTTTTTTTTTTGCTACATGTGAGACTGCATTACTTCTGATTTACTTATTACTCATACTATATAGCTTCAGATATGCTTTCTCTTCTGATTTGTTTTTAGTTACCATGGGAATTGGTATTTAATAAGAACTCCCCCTTTTAAAAACATGAATGAGCACCTACTAAATTATAAAAATTTTACTGGAAAATGCAGAAATATATTTTAGCTTTTAATTTTTATTTTTTTAAAAGATTTTATTTATTTATTTGACAGAGAGAGAGAGAGAGATATCACAAGAAGGCAGAGAGGCAGGCAGAGAAAGAGAGAGGGAGGGAAGAAAGCTAACCTGCTGAGCAGAGAGCCCGATGCGGGGCTCGATCCCAGGACCCTGAGATCATGACCTGACCTGACCATGACCCACTGAGCCACCCACGCGCCCCAACTGCTGTATTTTCAAATAGAAAAGAAATCAGCAAAGTTTCAGTAATAGGTATAAGGATTGTGGGAAAGGGTCAATAAACAACTAATCAGAAAGTCAGATATCAAGGTATTATTATTAATTCATTATTTGAATGTAGCCAAGGGCTCAACTTCTCTGTGTCCCTGTCCCTTCATTTTACAAGAGTATAAACACAGAATTATAGAGCTCGAAAGGACCTCGGAGATTATCTTGTCCACTGCTCTTATTTTACAGATAAAGAAAACGAAACTAAGAAGTCAAATGACTTGCCCCAAACTTACTCCACAAAATAGGGAAAATAAATAAAACCTTTGTCCACTTCATAGAGGTTTTTATCTGAAGAGGAAATGAGATCATGGATTAAAAAAAGGTGGCACTGGGTAATTAAGCAATAGTATTAACACTGAAAAAAATCAAAGAGAAGCTTGTCTTATCATGTAAGTCAAAATTTAAATTTCTCTCAATGAGCATACCATGTTTATTCTTTTAACTAAATGCTAAGAAAATATTTGCCCATTTCTGAGGTCACCACATTCCAAAATGACTGAAACAAGTAACTTAAAAATACCTTTTCCATATGACTAGATGACATAAGCAGTTAAATAGCTTTTTGCAAATTAAAGGAAAATTTCTCATGAGCAAATACTACTAAGCATGAAAATATTCAGTCACAACACAATTTAAAAATATGTAAGTGACTAAAAATAAGGGCAAAGAAGTGAGCAGAAAAGAAGTCATACATGTTGTTTGAACGTATTAAATTTCTATATTTTAGTGACCTCTGCCTTGTTCCTGTTAAGTAGACCTGCCATCTACAAAGCTATAGAGAAAAACAATAAATTTACTATTATAAATGACTTCCTAATGAGAACTAAATAATGCAGCAGCTTTAAACTATAACTACTTTTAACACAAAGGATTTTGAGAAAAATTAAGGAATACATTTATGAGAATAGAGATGGAGATGATACAGATAATAGATGGGAAACAGGTTTGAGGATTGGGGAAAAAATAAACACATAAAACCACCCAATTCCCATCTCATCAGCTTCAGCAATTTCTAACTTCCTAAACTACATAATTACTTCAGAAGTACCCAAAAGACGTCTAAGAAACCTGAGATCACTAAATCGCAAAGAAACAGGAAAACGGACCAAATTTTATGCATCTCATTAAAAGACCATTAAAAGAGCAGCTGTTCCTTCATTCTCATTTAAGCACACTGGTCATTATATCTAGGCTTGTTCATAATAATCTTGTACCCTGATGAGCAAGTGAACATAGCAATGTATCTAGAAGTTATTCTTACCTGAAAAGGTAGCTAGTGTGCTCACATTTATCTTAATATTATAGATCACACATTAATATACATGGTTAAAGGCAGAGTATACACAAGCCAGTACAGAGGATAATTCTTACAAGGTTTAACTCTAAGAAATTAATACTAATATTTACATGTGCCCACCACTGTTCTAGACACTAAGATTGCAGCAATGAACAAGAAACCTGAAGTTCCTGCCCTCGTGAAGCTGGGAAAAGAGGACAATAAGCAAACCACTTAGTACATCACTTGTCAGCTTGATGAAAGTCATGTTTCTAGACCTCACTTTGCTCTCTATACAACTAGAAAGGTAATATTACCTAGTTAAGTATCATCATAACCTTATCAAACAAAAATTATGCTCCAAACCCATAAATCAAGAGGACTTGAACTCCAATTTTCCCTGCTCTATCCCTGCCTCCAGTGGCACATATATGACAGAATGCAGACCAGTGTAGGAGGTGTAAGCCACGCTACGAAACAGAAGAAAAATAATTGGATCATGGTGAAACTCAACACAGATCTGTGTTCTATATATAAACTAACTACTTAGTAAGTGATGGTTTCTCAAATAAGATAATAATGATAAATATAGATTATTTGGAATGTATTTTCTCAGTCTTAGTTTCAGTACCAGTGTCCAGGTGAGTCATTTTTATTTCAAATATGTTTCAAATATCATGGCTGCCAGTTTAAAAATCTTTATTATCAATCAGATTAATATTAATCAGACTATGATTTTAAGCCACATTTTAATACAATAATCTTCTTTTTCTTACAGTTGAAGAAATAATTTTATATGATGTATGCAAACTTTTGAAGAATTGCATGAAAACAGGCATAGTCTGACGTTTGAGTCCTGTATTTAAAACTGCAAACCAGATGGGTGCCTGGGTGGTTCAGTTGGTTAAGCCTCTGACTCCTGGTTTTGGCTCAGGTCATGATCTCATGGTCATGAGATAGAACCCCACATCAGCCTCCATGCACAACACAGAGTCTGCTGGGGATTCTCTCTCTCTCTCTCCCTCTGCCCCTTCCTGTGCCTGTGTGTGTGCTCTTTCTCCTTAAATAAATAAATCTTAAAAAAAAAATAAAACTACAAACTAGTTGTAAATGAACAAACAAAATTAAAGGTTGATGTTCTGACCAAGCTACTCTAGTACCAGCAAGCAAGATATACAGAATTAACTCCTTGATTAAAGTATTATCTCAGCAATTCTGAAATATTAATATATAAGACAGTAAACCAGAGTAAAGAAATACGTATAGATTCCCAACACAAAATGTTAGCTAATGGCTTGAATCAATCAACCAACCAATCACTACCTCTTCTCTCTCTCTCAACTCCCCAGTCAACACATGAAAAAACACAAAGGGCCACCCTCTACAATGAGAAAACTAAGGCTAAAACTTGGACACCAACAAAAAAACTGAAAGAAATGTTGTTCAGCAATAGGGTCATACTCCTATCTTACTATTAAATAATGAATCATTCTTTTAAGGGCAGAGGACAAGTCTTTCTTTTGTACCTTCAGGCCAAGCACAGTGCTGAGTCCATACAACCCAATAAATGTCTTATTTTGTTGGAAAACATAGAGGTAATTAAAAGAGACACTTCACATCCTCCCACCACCAGAATTGATGGCCTTTGGCACCAGACGTCAGAACTGATGGCCCTCTGGCACCAGAGCCTATATTCCTTCCATATAATGTATTGCCTTTCTATGACAGTTACCTCCTTCCTCACTGTCCCATTCCTCCTCCATCAGCCTCCAAAAGAAGTAGAGACATAGATGTTTCTTATATTGACTCTTGATGAAAGCTCAGAGTATAAATTTCACCGTTTTGTGAAGGAAAGCTACACAAGTGACTCATGAAGGAAACTCAAGAATAACCAGTTAAAACATTCCTCAGCTAGGCTCTTTCAATCAGCATTTATCTTAGGCTTATGACAGATATTTGACCAAACACTATTTATAAGCTAAGTTCAGTAGCATACATCTATAAATCAAAAAGCCATATGTTCTGAAATCAGATGTTCAAATGCGAAAATGTTTTGCAGCAAAAATCCTAATATTCTTGCCTCCGTGGAGGGCTATCCACACCCATTAGCAGTATGGACCACGGAGGCTTCTATACATAGGAGCAACACATCTATTAAAAAAAACTGGATCTGACTGCATTTACATTACTAAATAATTGTGGCAGCAAAGTTCTGCACATAAAACTTTCATCAATACCTTAAATTTGTCTTCTTTTCAAACAACTGAAAGCATTAAAACTGACATATCATTCACAGAAATATGAAGCACTCAAAATCAGCACTGACAATTATGGATGGTTTGTAGGCCCTGGGTTCTATACTAGGAGGTGCTATAGGCATGACCACCATAGAAGCAGACTTGTCTACTGATGGCCCAACAGACTGAAGGAAAAACCAGCTACTAATGAAGCTATAAGTGTCTGGCTCTTTCAAGAACTAATCATTCTAAGTTTTTTTATACTCAATTTCATAGGTCCTGTCACATCTTAAAAACCATTCAGAGTTCAATTAACTTAGAAACTTCCTTAAACATGAAATATTAAGCAATATTATCTTTGCCTAAAGGCCTGTGCATACCTTATGTTCTAATATAGTTAGAAAAGATTTTTACAAAATACCTTCACCCTTTATTTTGAAAACACAGGGCCTCTGTTCTCTCCCCAAAAAACTATGGCAACAATTCAATTTTATTCTCAGTAATTATAGCATGACTAATTAAACTCTGATATGTTTGGTTAAAAAAAATTTTTTTAAAGAAACTGGTTCTCCAAGAATAAACAATGGGGAAAGAACAGTTTCCTCAGCAAAAAGTGCTGGGAGAACTGGACAGCCACATGCAAAAGCATGAACCTGGACCACTATCTTATACTCAACTTAAGATAAATAAAAGAACAGAAAATAGACCTGAAAACGTAAAATGCCTAAAGAAAACAGGGATGTTAAGTGTTTTGACACTGTCTGTATTTAACATCAAATGCAGAGGAAATAATGGCAAAAGTAAATAAGTAGGCCTACATCAAATTAAAAAGCTTCTGCACAGAGATGCCTGGGTAGCTGAGTCAGTTAGGCCTCCACCACTTAATTTCAGTGGTGAGAGCCTCAGCTTTGGGCTCCGTACTAGGCTACAGAGCCTGCTTAAGATTCCC
This sequence comes from Meles meles, assembly GCF_922984935.1. Lineage (NCBI taxonomy): Eukaryota > Metazoa > Chordata > Mammalia > Carnivora > Mustelidae > Meles > Meles meles. The sequence goes on along the minus strand of NC_060071.1, from coordinate 85,623,238 downwards.
TCTTCTGGGGTGCCTGGGTGGCTCAGTGGGTTAAGTGTCTGCCTTCACCTCAGGTCATGATCTCAGGGCTTGGGACCAAGCCCTCCACCAGGCTCACCACTCAGTGTGAGTCTGCTTCTCTCTCTCCCTCTGGTCTCTCTTGGTTTCGCTCTCTCTCAAATAAATAAAATCTTAAAAAAAAAAAAAAAAAAAAAGATTCCCTCTACCTCACCCTCTGTTCTTCCCCAGTGCCATGATCTCTATCTGTCCTTCTCTAAAAAAATAAAAGAAAACAAACTGAAAAGGTAACCTAGTGAATGGGAGAAAATACTTGACAGCTATATCTGATGATAAGGTGTTACTATCCAAAATACAGAAAGAGCTCATATAACTCAGCAGCAAAAAACTTAAAACAACCCAATTAAAAAGCTGGACAGAAGAACTAAAAAGGTATTATTCCTAAAAAAGACAGAAATGGCCAAAAGGTTCATGAAAAGGTGCCCGATATCACTCACTAACCATGAGAGAAATGTAAATCAAAACCACAATGAGCTACCAAGTCACACTTGTTAGAATGGCTATCATCAAAAAGACAAGAAATAACAAGTGTTGGCAAAAATGTGGAATCCTCGTGCACTGTGTTGGGAATGTAAACTGGGGAAGCCATTAAGGAAAACACTATGAAAGTTCCTCAAAAAATTAAAAATAGAACTACCATATGATCCAACAACCCCACTTCTGGGTATATATTTTCCAAAGAAAATGAAAACAGGGTATCAAAGAGATATCTGCACTCCCTTGTTTATTGCAGCATTATTCACAAGAGCCAAGATGTGGAAACAAGCTAAATGTCAATAAACAAATGGAGAAAGAAAATGTGGTGTATATGTATATATAATAAAATACTACTCAGCTATGAGAAAGAAGAAAATCCTGTCATTTGTGACAACATGGATGGACCTTGAGGGCATTCTGCTAAGTGAAGTAAGTCACACAGAAAGACAAATACTGTATGACATCACGTATGTGAAATAAAAAAAAAAAAAACCTCAAATTCATAGAAAGAGAATTGTAAAGTGGTTGCAAGAGGCTGGAATGTGGGGGAAATATGGAGTGGTTATTAAAAGGGTACAAACTTTCAGCTATAAAATGATAAAGGTCTCAGGAACTATTGTAAAACATGGTGAGCATAGTTGATAACACTGTACTGTGTAACTGAAATTTTTTAAGAGAGTAGAACTTAAATATTCTTACCAAAAAAGAAAAGAAGTAAGGGAAAGGAAGGGAGGGAGGGAGAGAAAAAAAGGAAAGAAGAGAAACTGGCTCTTTTTTTTTTTCTTTTTTTTGGCTTATACCAAAAAACTTGGTATAATGTAAAGGCACCTAGGAAAACATCAAATTCACAAAGACAAGAACTTGGTTCACTTAGCCCACACACACATATATGTTTAGGTTAATAAACACAGAAATCATACATCCAAAACAGTGTTATCTCATATATAAAGATTTTAAGGGCAATATTTTTTTAAATAAAGAAAAAATGGCTCAAAGAGCAATGTCCTTTAATGAGAAAATAGTTAAATAAATAATTAACCAACGCACTGTAGTTGTTGTGCATACAAAGACAGAATGGGGCCCAGTGACCTCTCCTCACCCAGGCTGCGTCCTACCCCACTCTATTCCCCCTTGTCAAGATGGGCTCGGCCAAGAGCAACCCAGTCACTCCAGTGCCGCCTCCATTGGAGAGGGACGGCAGATCCTCATTTACCCAATACAGGCATCCTGGGCACTCCCATCCAAATGCAAACCTCACAGCCCAACCTGCTCACAGAGGAGCACCTAGAAGGTCCTAACCAGGCCCAGGACTCAAATCCCCTTTGGCACTGCATGGAAACCCATAAAGACCAGCAGTGAAGACCCCAAAACCTATTGGTAAAACAGCTGAGTGAAGTATGTGAGACAGTGGTCCACATATCAAATCATCCCCCCAGGGCCTGTTATGCCCCCAGAGGCACCTTCATCTGAATTGGGCTTGTCTCTGAACACCTAGTTATCCCAGATGACACTCTGAAGCCAGACTGAGTTCCCCTCCAAGATGATGTTTTCCGAGGAGGAAACAAGACAGCTGGCCAGGCAGGGCTCAAACATACTCTTGTGAGATTTGAGTCTCCCCAGCCTTCAGGTTCTAAGCTCAACAGATAACCAAATAGCAAGGTACTAGAGAGATCTCATCTCACCACTGTGCAAGATGATAATGCCTCCAGGATCCTGACACAAGAGGGTGGGCAGTCTTCTCCCAGAAGTGAAATGTTAGGGAACTCAAGGAAGGGGGAATTCTGGGAACTGGACTTCCAAAAACCTGAGACTGAGCAGGGGAGCAAAGCCAGGACCATGACAAGGAAAATCAACATTTCCCTTGGTAGAAAATTAGGCCTTGTTAGACTCCAGCACTGGGTTCATCGGGGGCCTAGTGATATTCTGTCTTCTTACCCTTTCTTTCCCTGGGAAACTGAGGAAAGGCTCATTTTCTCTGACTCCCCCTAAACTAAGGGCTAAACTAAGATAAATGTGTGGGCATGTATGTAACTTAAAAATTCATTCTAAAGGCAACTGCAACTGTCTTTAAAAGAGAAGTTCTTTTAAAGACAACATCCCTGAATAAATATATTATGTTTTGTTTAATCCCTATATAATTCCTTACAATCTCAATGCTTATGTTTTTTACATGACAAGCCACAATAAACCTATGTTGAATAAAGAAATAAATGAAGAAATGAGCAAAAGAATAAACAAGGAAATCCACATAGAGTAAAATATGTCTCGGCAAAGAGCCAATCTGAAGAAGTTCCCAGATTTATACCATTTAATAGGAGAGAGTAAAGAAGAGAAACAGGTAATAGCATATTTCTGGTGGAAAGGTCATGAGCTACAACTCCACATGCTACATATGGAGGATAAGAGGAACCACCCTGGCCATGGCCCAAATAAGCCCAACTCTGCAGCACATATTGTGCTGTGGAGGGAAAGCTTCCTAAGGACACAGGAGGGAATGCACCGGTCTGAATCATCTATGTTATCTCTAATAAATATTAGGGTAAAATTACTTTGTCAGTTAAACACATCATTTTATTCTAATAACCCTTATGAACAACTTCCCTTAAGAATTATGTTGAGGGGCGCCTGGGTGGCTCAGCGGGTTAAAGCCTCTGCCTTCGGCTCAGGTCATGATCTCAGGGTCCTGGGATCGAGCCCCGCGTCGGGCTCTCTGCTTGGCGGGGAGCCTGCTTCCTCCTCTCTCTCTCTCTCTCTCTGCCTGCCTCTCTGCCTGCTTGTGGTCTCTATCTGTCAAATAAATGAATCTTATTAAAAAAAAAAAAAAAAAAGAATTATGTTGAAATGACAATACTTACTTGGAAATATGTATGTACTTATATATACATATATTTATTTGTTTATATATGTATATATATATCATATATATTTATTTTTAACAAATACATTGTTTTTTATGTTTTTTTGTTTTAAAGATTTTATTTATTTATGAGAAAGAGAGAGAGAATGAGTAGGGGGAGGGGCAGAGGGAGAGAGAGAATCTCAAATAGACACTGTGCTGAGCATGGAGCCTGACATGGGGCTGGATCTCATGACCCTGAGATCATGACCTGAGAAAAAATAAAAAGTTGGACATTTAACCGACTGCGACATCCAGGCGCCCTCCTCTGTTGTTTTTGTTTGTTTGTTTGTTTGTTTAAATAAAGAGAAGATCTCATAGTTTTATAGTTTTGGCTCCTCTAATATATTTATCTATAAAGTATTTCTCATTCCTTCTTGATAGATGATATAATTATAAGTGTTTCATTGTAATTCACATGTCATGAAATGTTTGCCGAATTTTCATATCACATATAAACACATATCACAAATTTTAACCTCTACTTATGTAGATACAAAAAAACAGCTCTTAAGATAAAATGTGACACTAATTACCCAAAATACAAATATTTTTAAATAAATGCTACCAGAAAATTTGACATTTTGTGAATTTTTAAAAATCTTTCTGAAGCTTTGCTACAAAGCTAATTCTGTTGCACATGAGTCTTTGAAAACACTAATAATGAAAATGCCAGCTGAATTTTAAATACTTTCATTACACAACAAAACTATATAATGTTGATATTCTAAAAGCAGAAGGTTAATAATATTAATCTTCCTAGTATTCAACAGCTTCATAAACATTTAATTGACTCACTCAAAAAACATTGACTGAGTAGCAACTATATTTGCTAGGTATTTGTAGGGAAAGTGCTGGAAATCTAAAAGTGAACAAGATAGTTAAGATCTTACCACCACCCACATGTAGCTTATACTCTAATGGGTAGAAACAATGAATAAATAAATAAATAGAAAAGGAAATGTCAAATCAGGATGAGTGTTCTGATGAAAACAAAACTAGATTAGATGATTGTCACAGCTAGTTGTTCTGAGGTGACATTAAAATGAGGCCTGAAAAAAAAATCAAAACGAGAACTGAAAGCCAACAGGGGACAGATACTGAAGATCTAGGGGAAGAAGGTTCCAGATAGAACATCAAGTTCAAGGGCTGTAAAGTAAGAATGAATTTGGCGTTATCTGAGGAAAAGGGAAAAAGCAAGTATAATATGAGCAAGTGTGAACACGCTAGATACAGGGTAAGTAGATGTCAGACTGTGTCAAATCTGCTAAAATAAAGAGTTTCGATTAGAGTCTAAGTGCAAAGGCTTTTTGTTTTAAATTTAATTATAGGAAGTTTAAATGTGTGTAGAAAAAAAGGGAACAGAGCAAAAGGGATCCACATATATTTATCATCCAGTTTCAACAATTATCAATTCATGCCTAGTCTTGCTTTATCTGTACCTTTATTCATTCCCCATCTACCCCCGAGACATACCATTTTTTTTTTGTTATGTTAGTCACCATACAATACATCATTAGTTTCTGATGTAGTGTTCCATGATTCATTGTTTGCGTATAATACCCAATGCTCCATGCAATACATGCCCTTCTTAATACCCATCACCAGGCTCACTGATCCTCCTACCTCTCCCCTTCATTTATACACATTTTAACATGTATGACTAAAAGATACTCTTCTTACAAATATAATCTCTATCAAAAGTACTATCACTAAACCATTATTTTCAGTAATAATTTATTAAAATCACCAACTATCTAGCCAGTGTCCAAATTTTTCTGTGTATCAATTTTTTTCTGAGGCTCACTGGTTCAAGTCAAATCCAAATAAAGTCCAGATTCTGCAGTTACTAAGTTTCGTGGTCTTTTAATCTATAGATTATGATTCCATCACATTTTTCTCCTTATAATTTATTTGTTGGGAGGAAAAGAAAAACTGGGTTACTTGTCTATCGGATTTTCCACACTCCAGACTTCTGATGTCATCCTTACAGTATCACTTAACATCTTCCTCTGTCTACTGTATTTCCTAAAAACTGGTAGTTAGATATGAATGTTTAACCAGATTCAGGTTCAAACTTCTAGCAAAATTACTCCATACCATAGCTGATGTTATGTACTCTTACTGGGAAGCCTATAATGTGTTCTCTCTACATGCATATATTAGCAGTTAGCAATAATTACTCTTAGATCTATTATAATACTTAATTAGGGGTTGTAAAATATTGATATTACAATTCTATCATTCCTTCTTTATTTATCAACTGAAATACGTCAGTAAAGGAAAAACTTCCTTCATCAACCATTTGCTTAACAGTGTAAGAAAAACACTTGATTCTCTTTATTTTTAAGTTTTTCAAATAATAAAATGGCTACTTAGTGTGCTGATTAGTTTTAATAGGGAAGTTTTGTTTTTTTTTTTAAAGATTTTTTATTTATTTATTTGACAGACAGAGATTTCAAGTAGGCAGAGAAGCAGGCAGAGAGAGAGAGGAGGAAGCAGGCTCCCCGCCGAGCAGAGAACCCGACACGGGGCTCGATCCCAGGACCCTAGGATCATGACCTGAGCCGAAGGCAGAGGCTTTAACCCACTGAGGTACCCAGGCGCCCCTTAAGATCTTTCTAAATACTGTCAGGAGAATACAGTGGTATGTCGGAAAGCAAGAGTGAAAGCACGGACACCACTTAGGAGGCTCTTGCAGGAGTCTAAATGATGATGAGTTATACTAGGATGGTAGAGAAGATGAAGAAAAGTAGACAGATTAAATATGTATTTGGAATGTAAAGTCTAGAGGACTTGCTGATAGATTATATTTTCGTGGTAAGGGAAAAAAATCAACAAGCATCTAAGTGCCTTGGTTTATGGGAAACACTAAAAAGAGAGCAGATTTAAGGAAAATTAAATAAATTATTTACCAAATCCTTATTACTGTTTTTTTTCTTTATCCTGACTGAAAATAATTAAAAATTTCAGAAAGTAGAAATAAAATAATCTTATGGTATTTTTTGATAATAATTTTTTTCCTAAAATAAAAATAACATCAAAGAAGATAAATTTCTACTCTTTTTCCCCCCATATACATTAACAAAGGACATCGTGGCTAAAAACTTTTATTTTTGATCTTAACCAAATGGCTGAGAAGCAATACTGGGTAAAAAATTTTAAAAAGTAATAAATACTATTACTATCTTTTTAAAAATATTTTTTATTTAAGTTCAATTAATTAACATATAGTGTATTATTGGTTTCAGAGGTACAGGCCTGTGATATCCATCGTATAATAAATTTTTTTTTTTAAGATTTTACTTATTTATTTGAGACCGAGAAGGAGAACATAAGCAGGGAGAGGGGCAGAAGAAGAGAGGCATGCTCCCCACTGAGCAGAGAACCTGACATGGGGCTTGATCCCAGGACCCTGAGATCATGATCTGACCTGAAAGCAGATGCTTAACCAACTGAGCCACCTAGGTGTCCCAGTAATAAATATGATTTCAAACCAGAATAATTATCAATCTCTCACATCAGCTAACAGATCACCATAAATACAACTGATATACAAACAGCTGGATACAGAAAAATTTGAGAAAAAGAGCTCAAAAACATTAACCAGTTACTTAGCATTAACAACTTAATCTTGGTGGAAGATGGGAGCTCCAATTCATCTTTTACAAGCTAATTTTCCATTCTCCCATTTCTAAGTGAGTAATAATAATTCAAATAGTCCTGTTGGGTCCCTTGTCTCTCCCTCAAAAGGGAGAATATGGAAGGTTTAAGAAGAAAGAAAAGAGCCTAACCTCAGCCTATTATCAACAGCAATAAAAATAGTTAATATTATTTCTAGACACAATACCTAAATTTTCATATATAAAATGGATATTAGATTTGCCACAAATCATTTCTTCATATAAAAATTTCATAATGTTACCCTATTTTGATAACATGCATTAACAGAATATCTGATTAATTGGTAAGATAAAAATGACAAATGAATCACTCCTTTGTAATGAATCATTCTTATATGTATTATATTTATGAGTAACAGCTAAACAAAGGCTACTGATCTCCGTTAGGCCTTATAACTATACTTATGTATAAGTGTAGCTTATTTAATGGTAACTGTATTCTAGGATACAATGTCCTTCTTCTAATATGCAAAGATAGCTCCGGGTTACATTTCCCTACATCAACACCGCTCCTGTTAATTGGACTCTACTGAACTACTCAGAGCAAAACAAACAGTTCTGTCAGCTAGAAAACAAACTACAAAGTGAGAAAATAAGATATGCATAAATAAATTCTAAATATTACAAATACAGATAAAATATTTCAATAAATGAAGAGAGAGATATCCTAGACCTATAGGAAACTGTTGAAAAGAAGAGTCTAAGTTCATTGGCAAAAGCTATTAAGTCTAAAGAATTTTTTTAAAAAGATTCCATGAGATCTTCAATATAAACATTAAAATATATATAATTCTATTTCTTGTGTACAGTTATAAAATATTTTGAATTCTGAGATAGGATTTTCTTTCAATACTACATTTTATCTTACTTTTAAATGCTTCTCTCGACATTTATTTTAAAAGAAAGATAATTAACTGTTTTGTGCTTCTGTGTATTTTCCTTGCTGAGAATCATGAATGTTTTAATGCAAATCAGCTACACCAAACATCTTCATAGATGATATTATGTATTCTGAATATCAATTATTCAAAAATGCATAGTCAGAAGATTTCCAAATCGTTTGTTTAAACACAGAATGTACAAATATCAAACAATATATCAACATTTTCTGTAATACAAAATAGATCCTTTATATTCATGTATATGTCATAAGGCAGACTGACTCTTAGCCTTAAATAATTTTGCTAATCTACATTCTCCATCTAAAACAGCACATTTTGGGGCACCTGGGTGGTTCAATGGATAAAGCCTCTGCCTTCGGCTCAGGTCATGATCCCAGGGTCCTGGGATTCAGCTCCGCATCAGGCTCTCTGCTCCACAGGGAGCCTGCTCCCTCCTCTCTCTCTCTGCCTGCCTCTCTACCTACTTGTGATCGTGATCTCTGCCTGTTGAATAAATAAAATAAAATCTTAAAAAAAAAAACAACAGCACATTTTTTTCTCATTCCACTTCATTCCCCACTGCCTCCCCTTGGTAAAATTTTCCCTGTTTCTTCTTTCTCATTCTCCCTTTCTAGATGCTAAGCAATCCCCGAATACAATTTGTTACTCTGCCAATCTTCTAATAGATTATCCTTACCCTGTATGTAAGGTGAGAAATAATTATGGCTTAGCTTGACAATAGCAAAACACATATTTTCATTCCCTTTACCTTTCTCATTGCTATTTCTTTGATCTCCTCTCAAAAATACTTTCTCCCACATTCAACTGTAAAAATTAGTGTAATATAATTTCCAAAGAGTTGGGTTAGAATGTCACCCTAATTACTTTAAATAAGTTAGAGATATGCAGACCCAGAATTTCAAGAATTTCGAGGGTTATCTGATCCTAAGGAAAACTGTTCAGGCTTACTGAATCAGAATAAGCATTTTAATAAAAACTCCAGGTGATTTGTGGATAGTCAAGTTTGATATCTTAATAGATTTTAATAGATATGTAGCTAATAGATAATAGGAAAGACACAGGTAGTAAGTGGATGATCCCATAACATGATCTTTGAGAGAGAAATGAGTTTTTAAAATTCACTGGTTAAAGAACATTAATTATGTAACGCCAGTAGAGAATTAGGCAAATCCTAATAACATCTCTGGAGCTTGAGAATTCAGAGTAAAAAAGGATCACAAATATTCTTTTATTATTTTGGTATGGTTTTCCTATCCCCTTCCTTCATATTTCTCCAGGTTTATCTTCTGTCTTGGGGTTTGGTTTTTGTTATGTTTTTCCATGTTTTTATTTTAGATTGCCTCCAATTTCTTTTGTAAAAATATGGGATATTTGGGGCGCCTGGGTGGCTCAATGGGTTAAGCCACTGCCTTGGGCTCAGGTCATGATCTCAGGGTCCTGGGATCAAGGCCCGCATTGGGCTCTCTGCTCAGTGGGGAGCCTGCTTCCCCCCTCTCTCTCTGCCTGCCTCTCTGCCTACTTGTGATCTTTCTCTCTGTCAAATAAATAAATAAAATCTTTTTAAAAAATGGGATATTTAAAAAATCAATTAAAAAAGTATTCATACATATATACATATATCCACACTCTTGTGTATACCTTTCTCTAACATAATTTACTGACCAACTTACTTTCAAAAATTCTGTGTATGTCTATCCAATCTTATTAAAATATCATCTCCATGGAAATATTCTTTACCTAACCTCCAAAGTTTTGAAAATGAACATAAATGACCAAATATTATATAACAGAATTTCCCCCCACTTTCTCCCTGAAATTGTTAGGGTTTCAATTAGACAGAGAACACTCTCGATAATGTAAGTCACACAGCGAGGTTTATTTCCAGCTGGCTGGGGTCCAAGTATCTGCCCGGTGTAGCGGGTTTCAACAAGGACCCCGAGCACTCAAAGCCAAGGGTTTATATAGCATTTTCAAGGCACTTTTTCATAGCTACATACATATCTTGTGCCCCACTTTGACAGTTTAACTTTGTTTAACTTTTCGCCTCCCCGGTGTCACCCTGGCGGTTAGGTGAGATTTAGGTTTAGAAGAAATTTAACTTTATTTACATTTCCTTCTGCCTCAGCCTCCTTCAGTTTTATGGTGGGGAGGGCGAAATTAGGGCTTAAGGAACTGAGTTATTCACCTCTTGAAATTGGGCTATTGAGAAGATAGCTTCCTTGTTGTAAATCACTAGGACATTGGTAAACCAAGGGAGACTCCTGTCTTGCAGGATTGTGATCTCTGCAAGTTAACTATTTGTTTTTCATTAACATCGGGTCCCTGTGGCACCACCACCTAACCGCCCTAGTGGTATATGATTAAGTTGGTTTTTTTTTTTTTTTTTTTTTTTTTTTTTTTTTTTTCAGATTTTAGCCAGTTCCTCTTATCTCAAGTCACATACGCAGTGTCCGTGGGTTAGGGACGCTCAGTAAAATGGCTTCCCAGCCTTCAGGACGGCCATTCTTATGCTAAGCCACTCTTACAGTGCAAGGTGCCAGCTTTTGCTTTGCCAAGATGGCTGTACTTATGTCAGGGTTAGACTCGAGGTGGGTACAGCCTTGTTTTTCTTGGCCTCCACACCTGGAGCTGGTTTCCAGGACCTGTTTTTAAGTCCCCTGGGGGAAGGGGAGCAGGGACAGTCCAAGGGTTAAACAACAAAGTCACTGCTTAACCTCAATGGAAGCCTCTGGCCAAAACAAAAATATAAAATAGGTCCTTACAAAACTAAACTTTATGAGACCAGGGATGGATATACCTACACAACAAAACACAATTTTGAAGAACATCAATTCATAAATCACCACCAAAAACTCCAAAGAAAAAGAGAAGTTGGAAAGTTTAGTTTAAGACATTCTTCACGTACGAAATAAAAAATCTTTTATTCCTAACCAATTAATGAACTAACATATGCTTTAAGTGCTACGAGAAATGCTAAAATTTGAAGGTATTTCTCTCCTCAGACATTAGGTGACATATTCCTGCCTTGGACTGTTCAGATTATCATTACCTTCCTGGCAGAAAGAATACATGGAGAGATATTTAAATCTATTCTTCAAAGTACCTGGAAGCATACCAAATAACAGTATAAAATGAAAACAGGAGTTGAGAAGACAAGGAACAAGGAAGGCCCATCCCAATCATCTGAATCTGAAACTCAAGCTCACCAAATTTAGTCTATAAAAAAGCAAACCTCACATGACAAAATCACTTATCACAAACTCTGTAAGGTTGTAGCCTCTGATGAAAAAAATACTTAATGATTAAACAAACCATGTAACTAGCCATCTCTTATCTCAGTTCTCTAAATAGTCTGACTTTCAAATTATTTTTTTTTCCTGAGTAATTAAGCTCCCTTTGAATTTTTTTTAAAAAAGATTTTATTTATTTATTTGTCAGAGAGAGAGAGAGTGAGCACAAGCAGAAGGAGCAGCATGCGGTGGGAGAAGCAGGCTCCCTGACAAGCAAGAAGCAAGGCAAAACTGGATCCCAGGACCCTGGGATCATGACCTGAGCTGAAGACAGACGGTTAACCGACTGAGCCACTCAGGCATCCCACATTTGTGATATATATAGCCAGGAGGTAAAACAAACCACAATAATTTAAGTGAAACTGAGGACGTCAAATATCTTGTTCAGAATATGTGAGTTATGACCTAAGGGCTGACAGTTATTTTTAAAGTCAGTATTGACCACTTAAAAGCACTCAAATTCTTAAGTGCTGTATTTAAATATAAAGGTAATCATGCAAAATTTATAGAAGGCCTGCAGTGAACCATTACTTTTATTTCTTAAGTAAAAAGTGAGCTTCCAAATGAAAATTTAGAGTAATTTCAAAGAAAAAAATAAATAAGTGGAACAGAAAGGTCAGCGATAGAAGGGTTATGGGTTCAAACTGCCTAAACTCTTTTCCATAAAGAAAGAAAGAAGTAATTCAACTATTAAGCTCAACTAGCACGACCCGAAAATTTTAATCATTATTGTAGTTCTGAACATATACTAATGAAAAGATGTATAAGTTATGGAGATAGTGTCAAATTTTAGGGTAGTGGTAATACATATGGTTCACTTGATTTACAACCAAGGTACCACTATAATTAAGTACTGGAACAACTGGATATCCACGTGAAAAATAAAATTAGCCTTTACCCTTTTTTCACACCATTTTAAGTATTAAATTGAGAGGGATCATAGACCTAAATGTAAAAGCTGAAATAACCAAGCTTCTAGAAGAAAATATGAGAAGGAGGAATGCAATAACTGGGTGCTGGATATTAAGGAGGGCACATGATGTAACAAGCACTGGGTATTATATAAGACTGATAAATTATGGACCTCTACCTCTGAAATCAATAATACATTATATGTTAATTAACTGAATTTAAATTTAAAAAATTTTTTAAATGCAAAAGAAAGAAAATATAGGGGAATATTTCTGTGAGTAGGTAGCTTTCTTAAATAATACATAAATCTATAAGAAAAAAAATCTGATAAACTACTTAACCAAAACAAAGAACACTCTATATCAAAAGTAACTATTAAAGAAGTAAAGACACAATCCACAAATTAAGATTTGGGATCTTAATTTGGGATCCTTAATTTGGGATCCGAAAAGGGCTCATATGCAAAATACATAATGAATTCCTTTAACTAAGAAAAGACAAACAACGCAATTTAAAAATGGACAGAAAAAGTCATTAAAAAAAGAGATCCAAAGAGTCAATAAGCATTACTCAATGATAAAATGAATATTAAAGCCACAATGAAATATCACAACATATGCAACAGAATTGCCAAGAGAGAGATCATACCAAGTGTTGACAAGGATATAGACCAACTAGAACTCCCTTATATTAACAGTTGGAGATAAAATTGGAACAACCACTCTGTAAAACTCCTTTGGTAGAAAAAAACTAAAATTTAATGTACATTCACTCTAAAACCCAGGAAATCTCACATTTACATATATACCAAAAACGAAATTAATGTTATCTGTATACCATAAAGCATGCCTAAGAATGTTTACAGCAGGGGCGCCTGGGTGGCTCAGTGGGTTAAAGCCTCTGCCTTCGACTCGGTCATGATCCCAGGGTCCAGGGATCGAGCCCTACATCGGGCTCTCTGCTCAGCAGGGAGCCTGCTTCCTCTTCTCTCTCTCTCTCTACCTGCCTCTCTGCCTACCTGTGATCTCCGTCTGTCAAATAAATAAATAAAATCTCTAAAAAAAAAAAAAAAAGAATGTTTATAGCAGCATTAGTCCTAATAGCCCCAAACTACAAACCACCCAAGTAGCAAAGAGAAATGGTATACTGTGGAATGCTATATAGCAACAAAAAATAACAAAGGAATCAGGAGACAGAAATGGAAACACTGCAGGCTCCTGAACTTCCCCCTCCCATAGACACACCAAGTGTACAATAACACACAAAGCAATTCCCTCTAAGTGAAATCCAGAAAGTAGTTGTGCAATATGGTTTCACTTATATGTGGAATCTAAAAAACATGAGAGACTGTGGACTCTGAAAACAATCTGAGGGTTTTGGGAGGGGCGGAGGGTAGAAGGTTGTGTGAGCCTGGTAGTGGGTATTATGGAGGGCACGTATTGCATGGAGCACTGGGTGTGGTGCATAAACAATGAATTCTGGAACACTGAAAAGAAATTAAAAAAATAAGTAAAAATTTAAAAAAAAACCCACAAATGAACAAACAAACAAACAAACAGAAACAGACTTATAAATACAGAGAATGAAGTGGTGGTTGCCAAGGGGAAGGAAGTGAGGAGATGGGCCAAGCTGGTGAAAGAGACTAAGAAGTACACACTTATGTAAAGTAAGTCACAGGGAAGAAAAGTATAGTATAGGGAACACAGTCAGTAATATTGTAACAACATTGTATGGTGACAGATGGTAACTACACTTATAGTGTAAGTACTGTATAATGTACAGAATTACTGAATCACCATGTTGTACACTTGAAATTAATACATTGGGTCAACTACACTTCAATAATAAAATTTAAAAACATATTCCAAAGGTATTTTTTTCTTTCAAGATTTTATTTAAATTCTAGTTAGTTAACATATAGTGTAGTATGTTTCAGATGTCCAATGGTATTTTTCACAGAAACAGAACAAACAATCCTAAAATTTGTATGGAACCATAAAAGACTCTGAATAACCAAAGCAATCTCAGGAAAATGAAGAAAGCTAAAGGTATCACATTTCCTGATTTCAAACTATACTACCAAGCTATAGTAATCGAAACAGTATGACACTGGTAAAAAACAGATGCATAAATTAGTGGAACAAAATAGAGGCCAGGAAAAAGTCAAGCATGTATGTCCATAAATTTTCAACAAAGGAGACAAGAATATACAATGGGGAAAAGACAGTGTCTTCAACACACTGTGCTGAAAAAAACTGGAAAACCACATGCGAAAGAATGAAACTGGGCTCTAGTTTACGCCGTATACAAAAATTAACGCAAACTGTATTAAAGAATTGAAAGTAGAGTTGACTGTAAAACTATGAGAAGAAAACAGGGGCAAGCTCCTCGAATCAGTCTTGGCGATGATTTTTTGGATTTGACACCAAAAGCGTAGAGGAAGCAATAACAAAAATAAACAAGTGGCACTACATCAAACTAAAATAGTTCTGCTCAGCAAAGGAAACCATCAACAAAACAAAAATGCATTCTATGGAAAGGGAAAATATATTTATAAACCACATATGTAACAAAAGGTTAATACCTAAAATATACACTCATACAACTCAATAGCAAAAAACCCCACACTTTAAAATGGGCAGAGGATAAATCTTTTAAGGGGGAGGCACCTGGGTGGCTCAGTCAGTAGCCTCCAACTCTTGGTTTTGGCTCAGGTCATGATCTCATAGGTCATGAGATGGAGCCCCATGAACGGCTTTGTGCTCAGTGAGGAGTCTGCTTGAAGATTCTCTCTGTCTGCCCCTCCCTCTACTTGCTTTCTCTCTCTCAAATAAATAAATCTTTTTTAAAAAACACAAATAAATAAAATGAGCAAAGGACTTAAATAGACACTTCTCCAAAGAATCTATACTAATGGCCAATAGGTACATGAAAAGGCACTCAACCTCACCATCACCAGGGAAATGCAAATCAAAACTGAAAGATATCACGTCCACCTCACCTTATCTTCCATTTTATCTTATCACTGATAAGATAGCTTATCACTGATGGGATATCACTTCCATCTTATCAAAGATAAGAGGTAAATGCCCGCAAGGATGTGGAATAAAGGGAAATATTATACAATACTGGTAAAAATCTAAATTGGTATAGACATAGAATGGAGTCCCTCAAGAAGTCCCACAGTATGGAGGTCCCTCAAGAAATCAAGAACAGAACTACCATGTGACATCCCCTCTACCAGTTAGAAATCCCACTTCTGGGTATAGATCTAAAAACAAAACCACTATATTGATATCTGTACCCCCATGTTTATTCCAGCACTATTTGCAATCACCAAGATAAGGAAACAATTTAAGTGCCCTTTGATGGATGAATAAAAATGTGATGCGTACATACAATGGAATACTGTTTAGCCTTTTATTTATTTAAAAGATTTTATTTATTTATTTGACAGAGATCACAAGTAGGTAGAGGCAGGCAGAGAGAGAGGGGAAAGCAAGCGCCCTGCTGAGCAGAGAGCCCGATGCGGGGCTTGATCCCAGAACCCTGGGATCATGACCTGTGCTGAAGGCAGAGGCATTAACCCACTGAGCCACCCAGGTGCCCCCTATTTAGCCTTTTAAAAGAAGGAAATCCTGGGGCGCCTGGGTGGCTCAGTGGGTTAAAGCCTCTGCCTTCGGCTCAGGTCATGATCCCAGGGTCTTGGGATCGAGTCCCACATCGGGCTCTCTGCTCCACAGGAAGCCTGCTTCCTCCTCTCTCTCTGCCTGCCTCTCTGCCTAGTTGTGATTTCTGTCAAATAAATAAAATATTTAAAAAAAAAAAAAAAAAAGAAGGAAATCCTGGGGGCCTGGATGGCTCAGTCCTTAAGTATCTGTCTTCAGCTCAGGTCATGACCCCAGGGTCCTGGGATCAAGCCCCACCACGGGCTCCCTGCTCCACAGGAAGCCTGCTTCTCCCTCGTTCACTCACTATGCTTGTGTTCCTGTTCTCACTCTCTCTCTCTGTCAAATAAATAAAATAAAATCTTTAAAAAGAAGGAAATCCTGCCATTTGCAACATGTATGAACATGGAAAGCATTTTATAGATTAAAACAAGCCAAACAAAGACAGACACTGCACGGTATCACTTATATATGGAAATCTTTGGGGAAAAAAAAAAAAAAGTTGAATTTATAAAACAGAGTAGAATGGTGGTTACCAGGGGCAGTGGAATGGGAAAAACAGGGAAAGGGTAGTAAAAGGATCCAAACTTTCAGTAACATGGTAAATAAGGACTGAATATAATACATAACATAGTGACTACTGTTGATAATATTGTATAATTGAAATTTGCTAAGAAAGAACTTATGTGTGTAGACACACACACACAAAAGTATGTGAGATGATGGATATGTGAATTAACTTGGTGGGAATTCTTTCACAATGTATACACATATCAAATCATCATGTTTTAGACTGTAAATATACATTAATTTTATTTATTGAAATGCCTCACTAAAGCTGAAAATGAAGAAAACACCAAGGATTCATGTAAAAAACATGGATGGATCTCACAGCATTATGTTGAAAGAAAAAAGTAAGGCATAAAACATTCTATTACATGAAGTTTAAGGACAAGCAAAACTCATAAAACTTAAGTAATACACTAAAGTGTACCTGAAACATTCTCACCACACACAAAACGAGAATTGTTAACTATGTAGGACAATGCATGCATTAATTAACCTGACTGTGATAAACACTTCAAAGTATATGTATGTCATCTCATCACATTGTGTGCTTTAAATATATACAATTCTACTTATTAATTATACCATACTGAAAAATAAACATGCATGGATGTATATATAAATAAATATCAGTCAGTTAGTCAATCATATACTACTTACCTCTGAAGTTAGCACTAAATGGAAAGGCACAAGAGGGTACACCCTGGGTAATTAAAAATATTCTAGAATTTGATCTGGGTAGGAGTTATGCAGGTATGTATAATATATTAAGAACTAGTATACCTTACACACTTCACTGTTAAATAGTTTTAAAATGGTAATTTTAAAGTTAGAGTGTTGGAAAAAAGGCAAAAACAAGTATCAAAAAAATCTGAAGGGAAAAGTAATATCAAAAACGGCTGCCCAGTCCTTTTGGGAAGCAATATGGCTTTTTATGTATGTCTATACATAGATATGTATGTATGTAAAAGAAAAAGTCTCTGACATACACAGAAAATATTTTTCATACAAATATTTATAATGGGGAATGCAAACAAAACACTAAATTTCTAATAATGGGGAAAAGTTGGGAAGACTGAGTTACACATACTCACTCCGAAACATACAACCATCATAATTGTGTTTACCATTTATTGAGAAGAGGTTTTACATGTCACTGTAGCAGTTTGTAAAGCATGATTCAGATATTCATCACACAACTGAAATAAAAACAAGTGAAATACATGTTTGACTGTTCAAGATTATGAATGTAGACATACCCTGATTTTAAAACCATGGCAGCAGTTCTGCTTCTCAGTTAAAAGAATTAGTGGAAGACATCTAAACAACAGGCACAGAACAGGGAGATACTGTTCCCCCAGACTCTTCTGTTATTTGAACCTACATTCAAACATTTTTAGTGCCTGGTTCAGATACCACTTGTGAAAGTAAACAAGGTAGAAGTGACAGCATATAATCCATAACTTTCCTACTGCTTGAAATAGCTACCTTTACCTAATATATATTCATTTTGCATGGAAAGCTACTAGCTCTACAGCAATAACAAAATGACACAAAGAAATTGACCTGAGCATTAGTTCTTAATCAGATGCAATTTTGAACTCATCTACACCACAGGACATTGGCAATGTCTAGAGAAAATTTTAATTATCACAAAGAGGGCTGCTACGGACATTTAACGGATAGAAGTCAGATACTCTTCCAGTGCCCAGGCAGCCCTACTCTCTTCCCAGTAAAAGACTATCCTGTCTAAAATGTCAATAGCAAAATTGAAAAACCTGAACCAGGAGTTGCCTGACTATAAAATTTTATGTCATTGGATCATCCCTGATTTGTCTTCTCGGCTATAATCTGGAGGTCAACAGTTAGATCTACAGCATTTAGAGAAGACAGGCAGCTAGCAAAAACCTTGAGTAGGTACAAAACCATTTTTGGAACCTTATCTGTGACCAAGGTACACGGTATTCCTGCTACAAAATTTCATATCCTCTATTATAAATAATATCCAACATCTACTTAAAACATGGTAGCCAAAGCAATAGTCAGAGGAGTGTTTATAGTATATTTATGATTCAAAATAAGATTCAACTAAAAATTTAGAAAATAATAATAAACCTTGAGAAAATAGAAGGGGAAGTAATTTAAAAATGAAGAAATTCATGCTCTATAAAAACAAAAAAGCTAGAGATTTAACCTTGACAGTAAACCATCACAAAAATATGTCTTAACTGAAGAAAATTATAGACCAACATCCCCCATAAGCACTAAAAGAAAACTCTTAAAGTATTAGAAAAAGAAATCTAGCAAAATAAAAAATGAAACACATCATGTCAAAGCAGGATTTAATCTTAGGAATACAAGGTTAGTTTAGCTTAAAAAAACCAACATAGTTTACCAATTGGCAGAATAAAGAAGAAAAACTATTTAATCCTATCAACAGATGAAGAGAAAGCATTAGACAAATACCCATTATTAATAATGACTTTCCAGCAAAGTATGAATAGAAATATCTGAAGCAGATGGATGGTATCTGTGAAAAAAGTAAAGCTAATACTAAATGGTGAGATATTAAATGCTTTTCTCCAAAATCAGGAACAAGGTGAAGAAATCCATTCTCACCACTTTTATTCTATGATGTACTGAAAAAACTAAGTCAGTGAAATATAACAAGAAAAAGAAATAAAAAATATAAATATTAAATTTCTAAAAATGGGCAGAAGTTGAAAGATTGAATTATATATACTCACTTTGAAATGTACAGTTACTGCAATGAGTTACCATTTATTGAGAGAATGTTTTATGTGCCACTGTAGCAGTTGTGAAGCATGCTTCAGGTAATTATCACATAAGTGAAATATAAACAAGTAATGTGCTTTTCTGACCAAGATTCTTTATTCCTAAATAACATGATTACAAATGGAGAAGACCCTATTAAATATATAAATATACCAGGTTAAATAATTTAGTAATGTACTAAGATACAAGATCAATATATAAAATTGGATTGTGTTTCTATATACTGGCAAAACAAAATTAAAATGAAATTAAAAACAAAACAATATTTAAAGTAAGCCTAACAAAAGATATGCAAGTTTACTAAACTACAAAATACTACTGAGAGAAATATTTTTACAAACCTAAGTAAATGGCCAGATATATAATATTTACAGAAGACTCAACATTGTTATGATAGCAATTCAGTCCAAACTGAGCTACAGATTCCACACAACCACCAGCAAAATTCCAACAAATACTTATTTTGAAGAAGCTGACAAGCTAATTCTAAAATTTCTATGGAAATGCACATGATCTAAAATTCCCAAAACAATCTTTAAAAAGAAAACAAATGTGAAGTTCTACACCACAGCAATCAAGAACACATAGTATTGGTGTGAGGCAGATAACAGAATAAAGAATCCAAAAACAGATCCCACCACATACTCACACGGATATCTATCTATCATCTATCTATCCACACATATACATGGACAATGTGGGGGTTAAGAGCCTGACCCCTTCACCTGCACAGTCAAAAATCCACATATAATTTGTGAGTCCCCCAAAATACAACTAGTAATACCCTACTATTGCTCAGAAGCCTTAATGAGATAACATAAACAGTAAATTAACATATATTTTGTATGTTACACGCATTATATATTGCATTCTTACAATAAAGTAAGCTAGAGAAAAGAAAATTAAATTAAGAAAATTGTGAGGAAGAGAAAATAAACTTAGTACTGTACCGTATTTACAAAAAAATCCATACATAAGTGGATCCATGTGTTCAAATCCATGTGGTTCAAGGGTCAATTTTAAGTATATTAAAATTTTTTTTAAATATATATCCTACTGGTTTGCTTCTCTAGGTGAAATGTGACACAGATTTTAAAAGATTTAAGAGACACACAAACCAGTTACACCATATTTGTTTGGGTACAGGCTTGAACAAAATGTAAAAAACTTCATAAAATCACTGAGGAAATTTAAACACAGACTGGATATTTGACAACATTAAGGCATTTCTGCTAACTATTTTCAATGTAATAATGGTATTTTGCATATTTTTTAAAAGATGCAAATGTAAAACTTAAGATACTATTACACTCTTTACAGAATGGCTAAAATCAAAAAGAATGACAATACCAACTACTGAAAAGATTGCAAAGCAAATGTACAAAATGTTTGTAATAGCAGCTTTATTCTTTTTTTAAAATTATTTTTATTGACATATACTGTATTATTTGCCCCAGGGGTCCAGGTTTATGAATCACCAGGCTTACACATTTCACAGCACTTACCATAGCACATACCCTCCTCAATGTCCATAACCCAACCATCCTCTCCCTACCCCCCATCCCACAGCAACCTTCAGTTTGTTTGGTTTGTCTCCCTCCCAATCCCATCTTGTTTCATTTTTTCCTTCCCTATTACACAGCCTCCCCACCCTTCCTCTCAAATTCCTCATATCAGAGAGATCATATGATAATTGTCTTTCTCTGATTGACTTATTTTGCTCAGAATAATACCCTCTAGCTCTATCCACATTGTTGCAAATGGCAATATTTCATTTCTTTTGATGGCTGCATAGTATTTCATTGTACACACACACACATACATATATATCTTCTTTATCTGTTCATCTGTTGATGGACATCTAGGTTCTTTCCATAGTTTGACTATTATGGACATTGCTAGCAGATTTACTCTAACCACACACACACACACACACACACACACACACACACACACACACATAAAGAGAGACAATCCTGTTGTCCATCAACAAGAGAGTAAATAAACAAGCTGTGGCACATTAATATAATGAAATATTATTCAACAATAGAAAGAACAGATTACTAATACACATAGCATTGATAAATCTCAAAAACTTTCTATTGAACAAAGGAAAAACTAATCTGTGATTTAAAAAATTCAGAAAGTGGGGGCACCTGGGTGGCTCAGTGGGTTAAAGCCTCTGCCTTCTCCTCACGTCATGATCTCAGGGTCCTGGGATGGAGCCCCACATCGGGCTCTCGGCTCAGCAGAGAACCTACTTCCCCCTCTCTCTCTGCCTTCTGCTCTGCCTACTTGTGATCTCTTTCTGTCAAATAAATAAATAAAATATTTAAAAATAGATAGTAAATAAAATAAAAAATTCAGAAAGTGATTATCCCAGGGTAGGGAGACAAAATCACTGAAAAGGAGCACTAGAGAAGTTTCTGTTGTAATGGAAATGCTCTTTATCTCATTTTGGATGTTGACTACATGGATATAACTAATATCCAAAACTCACCAAAATGTTCAATTATTTATCCTTGCACCTTATTTTATGTAAACTATACTTCCATAAAATAAATACAACCAACCTGTCAATCAATAAAACCAGCTTTTTTTCTCAAACAGACTAGTAAAACAAAGTAACATTTTGACAAGTCTCATTAAGAAAATATTAGAAATAAGCGATTTAAGAACAGCTATGGGGTGCTCCTGGGTAGCTCAGTGGGTTAAAGCCTCTGCCTTCGGCTCAGGTCATGATCCCAGGGTCCTGGGATCGAGCCCCGCATCAGGCTCTCTGCTCAGCAGGGAGCCTGCTTCCTCCTCTCTCTCTCTCTGCCTGCCTCTCTGCCTACTTGTAATCTCTGTCTGTAAAATAAATAAAATAAAAAATGTTTAAAAAAAAAAAGAACAGCTATGAAACAAAGTTTTGATATTGTAAGAAAATACTAAATACATCATACCAATAAAATTTTCAAACTACATGAAACGGACCATTTTCTAAGAAACTACAAATTAATAAAACTGACACAAGAAGAGGTAGAAAACCTGAATGAATAAATAAATAACACACACAAAAAATAGAAAACAGTCCAAGACCAACTCATAATCCTGTGAAAATAAAGGAAAAAATGGAGTTGCGAAGCCCTGAATGAAGAGCTCTTGTGCATGTACCACTCATTGTTGTCTACATAAACAGCAAGAAGGAAGTTAAACAAAGAAGTACAGTTTTCACACAGTAATTTTATCTCCTGTTTTTTTTTTAAAGATTTTATTTATTTATTTGATAGAGATCACAAGTAGGCAGAGAGAGAGAGAGAGAGAGAGAGATGGCGGGAAGCAGGCTTCCCGCCGAGCAGAGAGCCTGATGCGGGACTCAATCCCAGGACGCTGAGATCATGACCTGAGCCAAAGGCAGCGGCTTAACCCACTGAGCCACCCAGGTGCCCTTATCTCCTGCTTTTAAGAAAGGAAGACCCCGGGCGCCTGGGTGGCTCAGTGGGTTAAAGCCTCTGCCTTCGGCTCAGGTCATGATCCCGGGGTCCTGGGATCGAGCCCCGCATCGGGCTCTCTGCTGAGTGGGGAGCCTGCTTTCTCCTCTCTCTCTGCCTGCCTCTCTGCCTACTTGTGATCTCTGTCTGTCAAATAAATAAATAAAATCTTTAAGAAAAAAAAAAAAAAAAGAAAGAAAGGAAGACCCCTCCCTGCCCCAGCAACAGCACACAAACCACTGATGGCAGCCATGAAAAGCCATCACTACCTCAAAACTACCTAAAACTCTTGTTTTTCACAAATAAACCTTTGTTTAAACAACCCTTTCCAATTTCCTCCTGAAACGTAAAAAAAGCCGACCTTTCCATTGTCTCTTTGGACTTGGCTATAGGTTTGCTATACCTTATCCTGAACTGCAATTCCCCTGCTATTCTTGAATAAACTCATTTTTTACTGAAATAAAATTATTCTTAGCTCTATTTAAAGTTAATTCCCCAAAAGGCATTTGATCCAGAGAGTACTGAGGAAGAGTTATTCCAATAAGGCAATTAATACACAGACACACACACACACACAGACACACACACACACACACACAAAGTGTAATCCTGCATTTAAAAACTAGTGCACTTAATCCAGCAGTGGATTAGGGAATATGATCCTAAAAATGTAAAATTTGGGGATGCCAAGTAGCTCAGTTGGTTAAGCATCTGTCTTCGGCTTGGGTCATGATCCCAGAATCCTGGGATTGAGTCCCACATCCAGCTCCTTTCTCAGCAGGGATCCTGCTTCTCCCTGCCTGCTGGAGACTCCCCCTGCTTGTTTGTGCTTTATCTCTCTTCTTTGACAAATAAATTTTTTAAAAAATGTAAAATTTGGGGGCACCTGGGTGGCTCACTGGGTTAAGCCGCTGCCTTCGGCTCAGGTCATGATCTCAGGGTCCTGGGATCGAGTCCCGCATCGGGCTCTCTGCTCAGCGGAGAGCCTGCTTCCCTTCCTCTCTCTCTGCCTGCCTCTCTGTGGTTTCTCTCTGTCAAATAAATAAAATCTTAAAAAAAAAAAAAAGAGCCTAGTTTAAAAAAAAAAATGTAAAATTTGTAGAACACCCAAAATCTTTAAATTCAATTCATTCAATTAAGCAATTTAAAAATGTTTAAGGCGGGGGCGCCTGGGTGGCTCAGTGGGTTAAATCCTCTGCCTTCAGCTCAGGTCATGATCCCAGGGTCCTGGGATCGAGCCCAGCATCAGGCTCTCTGCTCAGCAGGGAGCCTGCTTTCCCGCCTCTCTCTCTCAGCCTGCCTCTCTGCCTACTTGTGATCTCTGTCAAATTAAAAAAAAAAAAAAAACAATGTTTAAGGGGTGCCCAGGTGGCTCAGTCAGTTAAGCATCTGCCTTCGGCTCAGGTCATGATCCTGAAGTCCCAGGATTGAGCCCCGAGTCGGGATTCCTGCTCAGTGGGAGTCTGCTTCTCCCTCTGCTCCTATCCCCCTGCTCATGTTTTTCTCTCTTGATTTCTCATTTTCTCTCTCTCAAATGAAAAAACAAAAATAAAAATAAATGTTTAAAAATCATTACCATTAGTGCCAAAGGAAGGACATAATAACTCACTCCTCTTTTTTTTAAGAATTTGGAATATATAGCTGATCCTTGAACAATGTGGAGAACTAAGGACACCAATACTCCATACACTCATAAATCCATGTATAGGTCACCTAGGTGGCTCTGTCAGTTAAGCATCTGCCTTTGGCTCAGGTCATGATCTTAGGGTCCTGGGATAGAGTTCCACATCTGGCTCCCTGCTTAGCACGGAGCCTGCTTCTCCCTCTGCCCCTCTCAACCCCTGCTTGTGCTCTCCTTCTCGAGCAAAAATAAATAAATAAAATCTTTTTTAAAAATCTGTGTATCACTTTTGACTCCTTAAAAATTTTAACTACAAATAGCCTACTGCTGACTAGAAGTTTTACTGATAATATGAACAGTTAACGTATTTTGTATATTATATATATTATATACTATATTCTTACCACAAAGTAAGCAAGTTAAAGTAAAACGTTAAGAAAATCATACGGAACTCTCGATTGGTGGAATCTGAGCCGGTATGGTGGTGCCTGTGTAACCCAGTTGGTACTGGGAGTACCCACACCTCTCTCTGACCAGTTGGCCCTTCCCTTCCCTCACCTCCTTGAGGTATCATCCTCCTGACCATTCATGGACATACCATGCAGAAACCAGTCTGTTAAGATGAATACCCACCCCCTTCCTTACTGGAATTGAAAAGCTTGATATCATAAAAAGAATTTTGTCTTTGGAAATGGCCAATCAGAAGATGAAACTAAAAATTAAATAAGGGCAGCTGATGAACAATATCGTGGCAAACCGTGAGGACACCAGTTTCATGGAGGCTCAAACTGTTGCCTTGACTGTCAAGATCTGCACTTACAAAGAACACACACATACCTATCCAAAGAACAAAGCCCACAAGCACAATCTGCTGATAAGCATCCGTCAGAAGAAAAAGAGGCTCAGAAACCTCCACAAGACAAACTACAGTGTCAGCACGCCTGCATGGTTCAGTCAGTTAAGCATCTTCCTTCAGCTCAGGTCACGATCCCAGGGTCCTGGGATCAAGCCCCACCTCAGGCTCCCTGTCTGCTTTGTGGGGAATCTGCTTGTCACTCTTCCTCTCTCTTTGCCCCTCTTCCCCAACTCAGGTTCTCTCCCTCTCTGTCTCAAATAAATAAAATAAAATCTTAAAAAAAAAAAAAAAAAAAAGAACAACTATGATGTCTTTGAGAAGACATGCAAGGAATTGGGGATTGAGTGTACCTTTCCCCTCTGTACTACTGAAAAGCCCACCACTGCTGGTGACCAAGAAGGCTCTGCACATTCACATTTTCCAGGAGGTACAAAAGTAGAGGGTGGGGTGGGAGTGGGTGTTTAAAAGCTGTGGCAGCAGCAACCTGGAAACAAGGCAAGTAGAATCCAGAGAGCCCTTCCAACCTTCCAAAGCTAGACCAGAGGCAATGAAAGAAAACCAAAAAATTTTATTAGAGTTTTAGAAAAGTCATAAGGAAAAGAAAATATACTTACAGTACAGTTACTAAAAAAAAATCCATGTATAAGCAGACCTATGCAGTTTAAACCATGCTGTTCAAGGGTCAACTGTACTTTAATTCAAGTTTTTAAACACAGTAAAGCTATCAGAGTATGTGCAGAAGGTGCTGTTTTTTATAAGAATCTGAAATATAGAATAATTAAATGAGTTGCCCAGAGCCTAATCCAACTAACTACTTTTGAAACTGAGCAAGTTGAATAAAGAATGAAGTAAAGTCAGCATAAGTAGTAAAAGAATTACAATCTGGGTTCATTTCAATATAAAGAACTAGAAATCTGGAATCACCTTGAATTCCTTAGTTTATATTATAAATCTGACTTGAGTTGTAGATAAGATTGAGATTATCTATCTTTCCTAAAAAAGGCTCAAAAAGGAGGCAGTGTTATTCCTGAATGTCATTCACAACAATGGATAGTTGCCACAGTGCTGAATGTTTGGTCCTGGGTTTTTAGAGCATAGGGTATTTCCAGGAATCAGTCTCTCAACTGTCCAGTTACACACTGAGAACTGACAGCAGTCTTTGAGCATCTCATGAGCAAAATATTCTTTGATTCCATTCCTGACACCTACCTTATGGTTTGGCAGATATTACCTAGTAAATGTTTTCATTAAATGATTGAGTGGAAGATGGGAGAAGTTATAGCAAAAAAAAATTGAGCCCTCTATTGACTAAGCTAAGTAAGTGAAAACTGCCATTAACATAATAGTATCCATTTTAGAAGTGATGATAAAAATCCAGAGGCACAAAAAAACCATAATGTGTCTAAGTCAAACTTAATATATACACTAAGTATGGAATTTTGAAATCAAGCTTGCTTTCATTTCCTGTTCTTTGCATTGAATGTCTATGTATCTTACTCTCTCCTTTGTATTTTCCACTTTTTCACATTCTCCATTTCACTGTGGATTATTTCTTCAAGCTATCTTCTAGTTCACTAATTCTCTTTTCAGTTTTATCTAATCTGATGTTAAAGTTAAAGACTAAGTTTTAAATAGTATTTTTCCACTTCTGGAATTATCTAGTTCTTTTTCAAACCTGCTAGGTCAAATTTTTCTAGCTTCCAGTTCCTTGCTAAATTTTCATTCTGGGCTTTATTTCTTTGAAGATAGAAAGCTTAGTTGTTTATAGTCTGTATCTAATAATCCCAGTATCTCATTTTTACTGACTCTATTTCTATTTTCTGTTATATCTGCTAGTATTCTTACTCATAGTGTCCTTTCTCCTTTTACGCCTGATTATTTTTGCCTGCACTGTGGATAATGTAATTAAAAAACATTATTTCAAAAAAGTAACCTGATACATTGGATAATGGCATGCTCCTCAACAGAGAATTTTCATTTACTTCTCTTATTTCTCTACCAATCTGAGAAAAATCATAGCCCAAATTCCAGACTTAAAATTCCCTGATCTAGCATACGTTGAAAAGTTGTGTTGCAAGTTTTTAGGAGGGTTAGATTATCATTAGTTCACTCCTACTCTGAGGGCCCAGTATTTTGCAATTCCAGCTCACAATAAGGGAAGACTACACTTGGCAGACTCTAGGTTTTTATTTGTATCCCCTAGTTTAGTGAAACATCTGAAAGCAGGAATCAGTTTCAAAGCTGGTAAGTTATGATCCATAAATATTCTTAGAACAAAAATCGTTTTGAGAAAATGAGGTTATTTCTACCAGTTCTCATCCTCTCCCAGATTCTTCTAAGAATTTGTTTCGTATTTTACCCAGCTTCTTTAGTTGTCTTTAGCAGGAGAGTTAGTCCAAATTATCTAGACTGACATCATAAAAACAGAGTCTTGTTCTAAATCATTAAATCTATGTAAACTAAGAATAAAAGGAAATCTCCTTAATTTGCTAAAAAGATCTACTAGAAACATAGCAAACATCATACATAATAGTGAAAGAGGAGAAATATTGCTATCGGTATTAAATATGAGACAAGGATGACTACTATTATTATTTAAAATTCAACTAGTGATGCTAGACAATGCAATAAGAAAAGGAAATTAAGAAATATAAACATTACAAAAGGACCACCTACCTAGAAATTCTTTTTTTTCCTTAAGATTTATTTATTTATGGGCACCTGGGTGGCTCAGTCAGCCAAGTGTCTTGCCTTTGGCTCGGGTCATCATCTCAGGGTCCTGGGATCTAGCCTCACATTGGACTCCTTGCTTAGGGAGGAGCCTGTTTCTCCCTCTTCCTTTCCCACTCCCCCTGTTTGTGTCCATGCTCTGTCTCTCAGGCCAATAAATGAATAAAATCTTTTTTTAAAAAGATTTATATAGGGGAGCTTGGGTGGCTCAGTGGGTTAAGCCTCTGCGTTTGGCTCAGGTCATGATCCCAGGGTCCTGGAATCAAGCCCCGCATTGGGCTCTCTGCTCGGCAGAGAGTCTGCTTCCTCCTCTCTCTCTGTCTGCTGCTCTGCCTACTTGTGATCCCTCTCTCTCTGTCAAATAAATAAATAAAGTCTTTAAAAAGATTTATTTATTTATTTATTTTACTGAAAGAGTGCAAGAGGGGAGAGAAGCAGAGCGAGAGGGGGAGGAACAGAGGAAAAGGGAGGAAAAAATCTAAAGCAGACTCCTTGCTGAGCATGGAGCCCAATAGAGAGCTCAATTTCAGGACCCTGAGCTGAAATCAAGAGTCAGATGCTCAAACAACTGAGGTACCCAGGTGCCCCTACCTAGAAATTCTATTAGAATAAGTAATACTGTTTAGATGGCCAAATACTGGAAATAGACACAAAATCAATTCCGTAGACAACAGCAATTACTAATTAACATATACATATAAGCAAAAAGATTCCATTAGTGTAGAAATAATAAGCGTTTAGGTGTAATTCAAGTAATATGATGCTTTAATCTTTATGTTCTGATAAAATTTAAAAACTTGTACACATTTAAATATAGGTTTCTGTGTTTTGGGTCATTTATAAAAACTAAGATTTGGGGATATAAAACCTGACTGAAATAAATTGGTGCTTTTTTACTTTTTTTTACTTGCTGATTATCTAACTCCCTTACTAGATTATACAAGAGGGTATAGACTGTGCCTATTTTGCTCATTGTTATATATTCTGCATACAGTGACTAGTACATAGGAGGTAAGATATACATATTTGTTGAATAATTGTAAGTGAATAAACTCATTCAATTTTCAATAAACATTTTTATACTTTTAATTTTGTATAAAATTTACATTAACTAAAGTTCACCATTTATATAGGTAATCAGTTTAAGAGAATACTAAAATCTCAAGTTCAAAATAAGATAATAAATAAGTCATAACTGTGACTTTCAAGTATTTAAAAGCAATCTGAAAGGATGATATAAAAACATCTACTCATAGTAACAATGACATCTCACAAAAAAGAGGGAGGAGCAGAAATCAACCAGGTTATGACTGCAAAATAATACTACTCGAGGAGGACAATGAGAATAAGAATCCTAACTTCTGATCATTAAAAAGTTATTCACTTTTGCAATCATACAGCTATCTCCAGAATCTCATTATAGCTCATGCTTTTAGAAGTTTCTTTGTTCCTAGTAAACCTGGATTTGATTTCCTATGGGTTTCATAAAGATACTTTCATGATCTAAGGTGGTTCTAACAAAATAATGCATCTACTCAGTCAATACTTTTCTTTTTTTTTTTTTTTTAAGATTTTATTTATTTATTTGACGGAGAGAGAGATCACAAGTAGGCAGAGAGGCAGGCAGGGGGTGGGGGGGAAGCAGGCTCCCTGCCAAGCAGAAAGCCCGATGCGGAACTCGATCCCAGGACCCTGAGATCATGACCTGAGCCGAAGGCAGTGGCTTAACCCACTGAGCCACCCAGGCGCCCCTACTTTTCAAATAAGTCTTCCAAAATTTTTACAGCACAACACAGGAAAAGAAACGAGCCTATTTAATTGGTTGTCAGTTTCCATTTTTTCAGTTAAGTTAATGAGAAATAGACAAATATCAAGTAAAAAGCACCTGAATCCACTAAAAATATGAGTGTTTTAAATGCTGTGATGCAAAGTAGTAAAAAATACTAGCTTCAATTTTTCCCTTTATATAAAATATAACAAAACTTAGATTTCAGCTGACAACCTCTATAGCAGGTTTCAGCCAAAAGCAATTTAGAAACAGACAGGTCAGAAACTCCTTAAAAATAAATTAGGGTTTATAATGGAAATGCTGACAGTTGCTTTCTTTATAATAATGCCTAGTGAGTGTACTATATTTTAGAAATGACTACATCATAATATGTATGCAAGTGTTGAATATTAAAATGCAACAGCATCTAGCTTATAATTAAATCAAGACCATGAATAGTTTGGTAAAGTATGTTGTAAAGAAAGTGTGATGTGACAAGAAAATACACTGAGTTAAAATATCATGCAAGTAAGGATTTATTAGAACTTGCCTTTTAGAAGATTTAAACAAGAGAAAATATTAACATAAATACAGGGCAAAGAAGTAAAAAAGTAACTCAGTAAGGCCTAAAAATAACTGGCTTCCAATGTGAATGGTGTATACCATAATTACTTATGAAACCACATCTATCATGAGATGATCATACTATTAGACTAAGACCAAAACATAAAATCTTAAATATATATACCACTTAAAAAAATTTGTACTCCTACTTCTATCAGCTGCTCAGCTTTCTGCTCCTATCTTTTCTAATCATACTTTATACTGTCTTTGTCTTTCATTATCACAAGCCACCATTTCCATCAACTGCTAATTTTTACTTCTCCATACCTGTACTACAACATATAATGGTTGTCAAAGCAATTTGGGGCTAAAAACACAGTATAAATAATTCTACTACCACCAAAGAAATATAGTGAGCCTTTCTTTACTGAGAAGCTAAAACTAAAGAACAACTTCATGTTTCAAAGTGAGGTAGAAATGCAGAAGCATTACACAGACAACTTTTTCATTATAAAGCTATATACAGGCCTCAATATACAGTGTATATAGTTCATCTTAAAACAAAAATTTGCAATGAGCTTTCTTAAATGATAAACAGCATTTTCTCTAACTTCTTACAATAAAAGTATTGGATTTGTTCTTTTTTTCAATTGAAAGACCTAATTGGCTTTATCAAACAAACAGGCGTCATCCCATCTAGCACATAGAAAGGATCTCCCTGGATTTGTCTTTTGCATGGGTATGTTCTAGTGGGTTATTCACTAAGTCAGTAGTTCTCAACAAGGAACAATCTGCTCCCCACAAGACACTGGGCAATGTCTGGAGTCATTTTTCACGGTCATGAGAGGAGGAGTACTACTGGCAACTGATGAGTATTTAACAGCCAGAGATGCTGTTAAAAATCTTATAATGTAAAAGACAAAACAATTATCTGACCCAAAATATCAACAGTCACTGTCACTGTTGAGAAATTTTTTTTTTTTTTTTTTTAGTTTATGTTTTCTATTTATTTATTTATTTTTCAGCGTAACAGTATTCATTCTTTTTGCACAACACCCAGTGCTCCATGCAAAACGTGCCCTCCCCATCACTTTGTTTGCTTACCAAATAGCAATTCTCTGCAATTTCCCTCATTTTTAACCCAAATAAACAGTCAAGCCATCAACCAAAATTAGAACTTAAGGCAAAGAGGAATGAAGTATGCAGATGAGTTCCACTAATAACTGACTCATTCACTCATTCAACAAACACTACAAACAAACAAGATACTACAAGATACTACAGTGGCCAAGACAGACAGGATCTCTTCTTTCATGTAGCCTATATTTTAGTGATTCTCAGGTTGAAGAAGTCTTCAAGCTAAGTAAAAACAAAAAAAAAAAACAAAATAAAAACTTTAGTCCCTTACACATTCTGGAAAATTGATGCAGCTATGGCCAATCCAATAAAGCATTAACTCTATTTTTGGAAGTATATTTTAATGAGCCAAAATAATCTTTACTACAGTTTTCACCCTCTGATCATAGTTTTGCTCTCCTAAATCATGAAAAACAAATCCCTGTTCCATATGACAACCCTTTATAGATTTAAAGATAGCTATCATGCATCTCTGAATTTTGTGTTCTAAAGGCTAAAATAATTTCACCAGTACCTCTAGCAGTCCTTCATAAGACATAAGCCATAAGATAGGAAGCAAATGAGCAAAAATACTAAGGTTTTATAAGAATTTAGGCTATTAATGAGGAATTGCTAAACTTTTTTTGAACAAATTTCCTGAACCCACAATACTGATTTTAATAAGAGTGTAACATTTACTAACCCCATGGACAAAACAATATAGCTGACACTGTAGAAGCATTATCACATTTAATTATCACAACAGCCCAATGAAGTTGGTAATACTATATTCACTTTAGATGAAGAAATAGGCTCAGAAGATGGAAGAAATTTTTCCAAGGTTATATTCTTACCCCAAACCCATGATCTTTTTATTATACCTAAAACTTGTATTGGTACCTAAAAATTGTGTTGGTTTTCCTATTTTAATTCAATCATTAAGTTTTCATTATTTCCATGAATCAGTTTTACTGATTAGTGAAATTAAGTCTTAGAGTAGTTCATGCTTACACAAAAAAGAAACTTGTTTTCATAAAAAAGCATTCTAATAAGTGCGTTTCAATAAGAATATACATATTCTTGTACACTTATCATGATGGGCACTGAGCAATGCATAGAACTGTTAAATCACTGCATTGTACACTGTAACTAATATAACACTGTATGTTAACTACACCAAAATTAAAATAAAAACTTTAAAGAAGGGGCGCCTGGGTGGCTTAGTGGGTTAAAGCCTCTGCCTTTGGCTCGGGTCATGATCTCAGAGTCCTGGGATCAAGCTCCACCGCAGGCTCTCTGCTCAGCGGGGAGTCTGCTTCCCTTCCTCTCTCTCTGCCTGCCTCTCTGCCTACTTGTGATCTCTGTCTGTCAAATGAATAAATAAAATCTTTGAAAAAAAAACTTTAAAGAAAAATACATGTATTCTTGTCCTATCTTCACAACTCTCCAAATGGACACAGGTAAAATAGAACTCTCAGAACTGATAGATAAATGGTGGTTTATTCATTCTGGTATGAGTAACAATTAATGAATGTAACAGAATTAACAAATTCTATTTGTTAATAATAATATATGCTTTCACAACTTGTTATCTCTAAGAAACCAGTCTCACTAAGAAAGACATTTGGGGCACCTGGCTGGCTCAATCGGTACAGCATGCAACTCCTGACCTAGGGGGCATGAGTTCAAGCCCCATGTTGGGAAAACAGCCTATTAAAAATAAATAAATAAATAAATAAATAAATAAATAAATAAATATTTTTTAAAAGACAACATTTAGTGGAAATTTACATACATATTAGCTATACTGGATTAATATACAATACTAAAAATCCTTAAAATTCATTCATGGTAGTCAGGCAGTATAATATAACAGCAGAGACCATATAAAACAGACTAGATCTATAGCACTGAACAGCCTCCTAAATTTCCTGGACTTCTGTGTTCTAACCTAAAACTGGAGAAAATGATAGAACCTATCTCATAGGTTGCTGGAATATTAAAACTACTTCCATTCTTCTTGCCCCTTTCTCCCACTCCCCCTATTCTATTCTCTCTACAAGCTGCCAAAGTGATCTCTTGAAAACAAAAATCAGATAATAGGACTCCACTACCCAAAAACAGAGCTCTAAGGGCTTTCATCATATTTGGAATAAAATTCCAAACCCTCACCACAGCCTGTAAGATTCTAGAAGATCTAGTCCCTGGCCTCCTTGCTCACTCTTACACTTGTTCCCTCCACTCTGAATGTTCTAATCCCAAACACCTTGGAAGGCTTACTCTCTGTCCTTCCATTCCAGACCGCTTTAAACATCACCTTCTCAGATAAGCCTTCCCTGATCATTTATGTATTTTTTTTCCACAGCACTGATCACTAACCAATATTACATTAGGTTTTTACTTATGTGTTTATTCCTGTCTCTCCCACCAAAAAGAATGATCCATGAGAACAAGGTCTTTGTTTACCACTGTATCTCCAGCACCAAGCATGGTGCCTAGCACACTGTAGGTGTTCAACAGTCAATGAATGAAGTGAAATAATTCAAGTAAAGAGCTTAGCACAATGCTGGGCAAAAAGAAAACATTCACACAATGTTAGCTATTATTACTACCAATTTCCAGTATCTCTGTTATTTATCACACGTTCATTAAACAAACCATCACTGAACACTAACTTTGTCCCAGGCACTGTACTGTGTAATTTTTTAAATGTTGATGTTGGCAAGTGTTTTTTAAAATCAGCTAGACGGCCAGTGGCAACAGATGATAATTGCAATTCATAAAGTAATTAAATGCCTCCAAAAGGCTTCTGGAATTCTACTCCTTACAGAATTTATGGTTATTCCTTTAACCTGATGTGGTTAGATCCTATTAGGCCAGGCATGATATAAGGCCATAGCGGTCAATCACAAAATGTTAACAGTAGGGCACTATAGCTCCGTTCTTTGATATTTTTTTCAGGCTGTTGGTTTTTTTAAAACCAGAAACCAAGTGATATACTCTGGCCATAAACAATTACAAAATATATAAATCATCAAAGCTACGCAAAGGCACTGAATGTATTAACAGTTCAAATGAGAGGCAGCTGAGGTGAATAAAAAGTCCCTTCACAGCTATATATGTCTTTACGCAAACTCCTTAGCTTCTCTCTGTGCTTGCTTCCTTATCTGCAAAACAGGAAAAAAGAGGATTTCATCAAAATACTATGAAAATGAAATGAAATTAAGGAGGAAAGAATTCCAGGCACAAGATAAATGTCTGCTCTCTCAGCTCATGGAGTATAAACTCAAGCAATAGGTGGGATTGGGAGAGGGGGAGCGGGCTATGGACATTGGGGAGGGGAGGCGAACCATAAGAGACTATGGACTCTGAAAAACAACCTGAGGGTTTTGAAGGGTCAGGGGTGGGAGGTTGGGGGAACAGGTGGTGGGTAATGGGGAGGGCACGTTTTGCATGGAGCAATGGGTGTTGTGCAAAAAGAATGAATACTGTTACGCTGAAAAAATAAATAAAATGGAAAAAAAAATAGTGCAGAATCTACAGAAAATGCTTTACACTTTTGTGTAAGGTCCACAATATCTGGCATAGAGTAAATGTTGGCTTTATATTAAACTGTATGGGGGAAACAGACCTAATTCTTTAATGTTTTGATGATAAAAGAATCAGAGAAAGTGAGCAATCTGTCTAATGTTCTGTGAGGCACTAATGAATTGAAACCAACAACCATGCATTTTACAAAAGAGAATCAGCATTTCTCTAGACTTGAAAGACACCTAAAATTGTCATAATTAACATGACTTCTGAAAACTTATATCTTGAAATTCAATTACATGCCTGGTACTATTCTAGATGCTAGAGATGAAAAGAATAAGGCTAAGTTCCTTCCTACCCATAAATGAATTCAAGGGCTTTTTAAGATAGTTAATCTTAAAGGTTACAGAAGCTCTGAGGAGAAAATCAATTATTTTAGAAAAGGCTTTGTATCAGTGCTATCCAACAGAAGTTTCTTCAATCAGGAAAATGTTCTTTAACATGTGCTGCCCAAAACAACAGCCACTAACTACTAGCTATTGCATACTTAAAATGTGGCTAATATGACTGAGGAACTGAATTCTATTTTTTAATTAATTTTAATAGCCACATGTGGCTAGTGGTTACTGTACTGGACAGCAGAGCTTTACAGAATAGGTAATATTTGAGCTGAAGTCTTGAAAGAAGGGAAGCAAGTAAATACCAGGGATGAGGGATAGTCCACAGAAAACAGAAGGAGCCCAAAGTACACGAAGGGCTGTGAGAACCTTAATATGATCAGTGAAGGCTCCCTGTGATACGAAAAATGTGAAAAGGAGAAGAAAGAAAAATGAGGTTAAAGGGTTAGACAGGGCCAAAATATGAATGCTCATGAATATCAGACTAAGAAGTTAAACTTTACACAGCAGACACTGGGGAAAATATCAAAGACGTTAAAGCCAGGTAACATATGACTATATCTATGCTCTGGAAAGACAATTTTGGCCATAAGTAATATGCTGAAAGAAGAGACCAGCAGTAGAAAAGATCGGTTAGATATAAGACTACTGCAATAATCCAACTTAGATGATGAAGACTCAACAACTGCAATCACAGTGAGAATGGAGATGAAGGAACAAATTCGAGGTATTTTGGAGATAAAATTGGTAAGATTTAGAGAAGTCTGAGATATGGCAAACTAAAATAAAAGTAAAAATTTCTGAGGTACCAGCCAGGAAAACCAGATAATTTAGGTACCTTCTATATTGACTGAAAGGATATAGAAAATTTATAGGCTCCTGTTCAAAGAAGCTGATAAGAAAACAAACTAAATATCGATTATTTAGCTTAAGAGTTAAAATATGGAATCATTTGTGATAGCATATTATATATTTCTTAAAATCATTTTTTAAAGATTTACTTTTTTTATGATTCACTCACTTATTTGAGAGAGAGAGTGTATGTGAGAGTTGGGTAAGGGGAGAGGGAGAGAATCTCAAGCAGACTCCCTGCTGACCATGGAGACCCATGCAAGGCTCTGCTCCATCTCATGACCCTGAGAGATGATCTGAACTGAAATCAAAAGTTGGGCACTCAAATGCTTGAGCCATCTGGTGCCCCAAAATCATTTTTAAAGACTACATGATACCAAGGTAAAATGTTCATGATATGGGAAATGAAATTAGTAGGCTTTTACAAAGCAGCACAATAGCATTATCCCCAATTTTTTTTTCCAGTTCTGTTTTATATATTGGTAGAATATTTCTAAGTGAAAGAATATGCCAAAAAGTCAACAGAGGTTTAGTTTGATAGCAGGGTATTAGGCCATTATAATTTCTTTCTTGAACTTTTTTTTTCTGATTACCTACAACAACTGTGGAATAGTTTTTAATTAAACTTTTGTTCTAAAGCACTGTACCTTAAGTACTGGGACCTGTGGTAATCTACTGAAGCCTATAGCTATGTCACAAACAGAGGGAGTCTGACACGACCAGATCCCAATTCTACTGCAGGTTCATTACAGGAAACTAAATTCACACAGCAAACTGAATAAAGCAGTGCTTTTTTTTTCACTTTTGGAAAGATTTACCACAATTACACAGTATAAAATGGATTACTTCCCATTTAAATTATTAATAATGTCTTCTCGTGTATGGTTTGTATCTGTATACAGGCAACTACCAAGTGGGACTTCGGTATAAACCTGTATTTTATTCTGTGTAGTCATGCAAAAACAGATTTATTCTGATCACACTCAATTTCACTTACTCAAGTTCATTTGATATAAAGCAGACACTATACGCTGAAGAAATGGCTCAGCAATACTAATCTCTTTTATGTGTACATGGCAGTCCCTTCTTGGACTTAACAAAACCTGACTTTCCAAGTTCTAAATTTAGATTTACAAGGAAATCCTGACCTGGCAGAGATAAGCCGACTATACAGGCATATGGCTGTGGCAAATCTTCCTACATCCTGGATGTGAATAAAATACAAATTAAGCAATGTAATAACTTTCTTCATTAAATAGGAAATGGACAGAATATTTCAACTATAAATTTAATCACTTTACTTTGCCATAGGATAGGATGTATGTGTCCTGGGAAACCACATGTACATTAAAAAGAGATTCTCAAGTTAATTTTTCTAGCCATATGACAAGCCTTATCTAACCATGTTACAGAAGTTGAAAATAGAGCTGGAATTAAAAGCATTTTTCCATTTTAGATGTCTAGAAACCTTGTTTGATTTCCTTAACTAAAATTAGTTGCATATCTTATTTCTATCTTTTTCTATTAAAACATACTGGTAGAGACGCAGTCTTTTCTCTAGGACAAACTTGTAAATAAGCCTCAGGACTAAGTAGTAGCAATGGGTTCACTGAATAAATATAACAAAATTGACCAAGGTCAAACAGTGAGACAAGAGAAGATCTGGGACTAGGGCCAGATCTCCTGGTTTGAAATCTAGTACTCTACTCTGACAAGATTACAGTTCTTAAATTAAAATATATTTTCTCTGAGAGCTGAAATAGAGGATACATTTTAGGATACTCATTAGTGACACTTGGGAAACATCATCTGGCTCTCAAATCCAGAAACCGCCTTAGATGTTTTGGCTAACTACCACATACTGCATAGAGGGAAAGAGTCACTGAAATAATCACTCCACAAACAAAGAGAATTCAGAAATCTGCAACAGCAATTAGCCACCAGTATCTTACTATGTTTCTGTGATCTGATGTCCATTTCCATGGAAACAGAAAAAGAAATAAGAGGCAGCCAAGAGAAGAGATGTCAGAACTTGTCAGGTTCAGTGGCTAGAGCTGAAGGCTGCAAATGCCATTTTTTTTCCCCAAACAGCATCAGCTGACTTTTGGCACATAATCGATTCTCAAGTTAGGCAATGTCAGCTTGCTTGGAGAAGCATAAAGCTAAACAGACTTGGGTTTCTATTTTGTTTTTGAGGGCTTGGATTAAGGGGGAAGGAGACAAAATTAAAAGCAAACTATTCAATATTTGAAATCCTAGGAATGCAACAGAATTATTTCAAATTTCACAAAATGAACAAAAGGATTTTTTAGCTATGATGGGGGAAAACACAGAACTACCACAGAGCACTGTCTGGAATGAACAGCAACAGGGAGCAGGCAGGGAAGAGATAGAGGAAGAGGAAGCAGCATGTACAAAGGCCCTGAGACAACACAGTGTCACTGTGACAAGTTGTCACTAAAGAGTCTAAATCAGGACAGTAACATGATGAGATCTGCATTTAAAAAAGATTAGTCAGGGGGCGCTTGGGTGGCTCAGTGGGTTAAAGCCTCTGCCTTCAGCTCAGGTCATGATCCCAGGGTCCTGGGATGGAGCCCCGCATCAGGCTCTCTGCTCCACGGCTCAGGGCTCTCTGCCTGTCTCTCTGCCTACTTGTGATCTCTGTCTGGCAAATAAATAGATGGAATCTTTAAAAAAACAAACAAACAAACAAACAAACAAAGATTAGTCAGACTATTTCAGATTACACAGGGATATAGATGTGGTGTGTTATAGCTTTCCTGGGGAGAGAGATAAGGGTAGACTACACTGGGGGTAGGCACAGCAAAAGAGATGGGAGAACAGGACACAATGAATATGAGCAGTGGGAGAAAAAGAAGGATGAGTAAAAGATGACGCCCAGGATTTTGGTCTTTACAGCTACATGGATGATAATGTCCATCAGTCTCTGTCACAAGTAAGGAAGGAGGAGGGTCACACATGTGCAGGACAATGAAGAGTTCTAATCTGGACTTCCAGACTTTGAGGTATCAATATGACTGTCAAGCAGAGATACCCAGCAGGCAGTTGCACTTGTGATAGGTATATATACAACTCAGGAGACATTCTGGGGATGAATGTTAAGTATCCGGGTTTCAGGAATGAATGATATTGCCCAAGGAATGCACAAGATCACAGAGATTCCAGGAGATGAATTGTAAAACCTTTATACTCTCTTCAAATGTTGGCTGCACCATTTACTAATTATAGGACCTAACATCATTTAGTCTCTAGGCCTATAAAATTGGGATAGTTATACCTGTGCTGAGGACTAATCTTTTAAAAATGAGTAGAGGAAGAGAAACTATACAGTAGAATGAGAAAGAGACAATAAAAATATATAGCATAGGAGAATGCAATGTGATGGAAACTAATGGAGAAGAGTATTTGAAGATTAAGGTTAACTGATCAAATAATGTAGAGAGAAAGATCAATTAAAATAAGAACTGAAAGGTAAACAAAGCATTAAAAAAAAAAAAAAGCAAACCCTCTGATGACCCTGGCTAATGCATGATAAAGATAAATATAGATAAAAGTAGATGAAAGATAAAACAATAAGAGACATATTTGGAAAACGCGTTCAAGAAGCTTGGCTGCAACGGAGAAGGAAAATTAGACTAGTATCTAATGGAGTCAAAATAGAGTTGTTTATTCTTGATTTTTGGGGAAAGAAACTTTTGTAAGCTAAAATGCTTTCAGCTGCAAGTAACAGAAAACATAGCAAACAATGCTTAACCCCCTGGGACATTTATTGCTTATTTAACAAAAAGTCTGACAGTAGACACCCCTAGGGTTTTGTCAGAATCTTAGTGATGTCATCAGACCAACCTCTGCCACAAAATGGATACCACTACCAGGCATCATGTCCATACAATATATTTCCAACAAAAAAGCAGAATTACAGGGCGCCTGGGTGGCACAGTGGGTTAAGCCTCTGCCTTTAGCTCAGATCATGGTCTCAGGGTCTTGGGATCGAGGCCCACATCAGGCTCTCTGCTCGAGGGGAGCCTGCTTCCTCCTCTCTCTCTCTGCCTGCCTCTCTGCCTACTTGTGATCTTTCTCTCTCTGTCAAATAAATAAATAAAATTATTTTAAAAAATTTAAAAAAAAAAAGAAACAAAGGGGAATTACAAACCTAGACCCTCTATTAGGAAGCAAAACACCTTACCCAGAGCCCCATTCCCTACATCTGACTTTTCCCTCATGTCTCACTGGTTAGAGCTAGGTCACAAGAGAATCTGAGTAACTATCTGACTTTCCAGACTCTATTTTGAGGAAGTAAGGGAGATGAAGGTGGAAATGACTTTTACATAGTCCGTCAATACTGTTTGCCACATGCATGTTTAAATACTTATGTGAAAGAGTTATCAGAGAAAGAAACCAGAGACACAAAAAGGAAGCGGTGAGAATGAGTTTAGCTACAGATAAGTTTGTAAGAGGTCTGCACAAGACTTGAAAGAGTTTGTACCACATAAATTTAATTTTCTTTGTCAAGCAGAAAATCAGATCAATCTAAAAGTCAAGGGGAAGGTACAGGGAAGGACAGAGGTCTCCAGAATAACAAAGCAGATTTTTCAGTAGTCCCCATGAAGATAACGGGTTTCTAGGCAAGAGAGAAAAAAAAAGAATAGAAGAAAAAAACTTCTCAAGGGTTACTGGACAACAGAAGATTCAATGTTAGAAATCATTAATTCAGACTGCCATTTATAAGGACTTCTCCAGCAGCACCCAGCAGCCTGAGAGGAAGAAGAGAGAAAGAAGAATGCCGAATCCAAACTAGACTGGATTTGAGGTAGGTGGTACAATGGAAAGACAAGGGTACAAAGGAGATGAAGTTATCAGTAAGGCAGAGAAATAGTGTATCATGAAATCTTTGTTAGGAAAGAAATGAAAGGTATGAAAAGACAGGCAGAGTGGGACAGCCAAGGAACCTAAGGTACAGTGGCCATAATAAGAGGGAAGAAAGGATGAGACAATATGGTAAGATAAGGACAATGAACTTTGCCAGGGGACAAGATTGAGGGTGTACCATGAAAACAGACAGCTGAAGGAGAACAAAGGTTAAGGGCACTCACACTAAGAAAGTGAAGAAATTGAAAGGCTAAGGATATTAACCGGAGTTAATGTACATAGACTCTAAAGTCATCCAAGATGGTGGCTGGAACTGGAATGAAAAGGAAGTGTCACTGTCTTTAAGAAATGAAATGAAAAAAGGTGATCAAAGAAGAGAGGGAAAAGGTGATTATACTTTTAATAACCATGATTATCAAAAAGAATATAATTATGGAGGAGTGCTAGAACAGAAGTTGCCCTAGGAATATGCAAAATCTCACCCTAAATCCATGTGTAGACAATGAGTAAAGAATGAGCTGCATCCACTTAAGAAGGCTTTGTGAAAAGCAGTGCCTACAAAGAATAGCAGTTTTCAGTTAGGGCAAAGAGACAGAGGAGTTCTCAGTTAAGGTAATTAAGGAGAATGCATTTAATAGAAACTAGAGCTCAAAACAACAATTTGGGAAGAAGAGGAAGGAAGTTATAGGTTTATGAGAAAGGGAGTCCTAAACATTATAAAAAAGAGATTTTTTTTTTTTTAATGTCCAGAGAGGCTTATATTTGGGCAGTTACCAAGAATGACAGGAATATGGGGTGTAGCAGAATCAGCAGGCCTCAAGATATCAAAAGCATTCCCAGAAATCTCTCTAGCTGGAAAATGCCACACTCAGACCAACTATAATTTCCAGGAATTCCCATTCTGAGTTAAAATACTTAGACATTCCCAGAAACAGTGTTTCTAACACACTAGATTTAGCCTCAGACACAAATTCATTCTATAAACAAGTATTATTCACACTGTATCTGTATACCTCCTGTCCCCCCAAAAGTAGCCTTTTACCAGCTTCTAGGAAGTAATCTCTAAGGTCTTTGTTCACCCAGTGCCTTGGGCTAGCCAAACAATAACAATGTAATTTTAGGGTGGGGCTTTGGGTCATGCTTGGAGCAGCTAGAGATTAGAGACTGAGATCAGCCATATGAACAGTCAATCATGACCACATGACAAGAGTCCCAACAAAGACACTTCTCCAAAGAAGATATCCAAATGGCCAACAGCCACATGAAAAAGTGCTGAACATCACTCAGCATCAGGGAAATACAAGTCAAAACCACTTCATACCAGTTTCGATGGCTAAAATTAACAAGTCAGGAAATGGAAGATGTTGGTGAGGATGCAGAAGAAGGGGAACCCTCCTACACTGTTGGTGAGAATGTAAGCTGGAGCAGCCACTCTGGAAAATAGTATGGAGGTTCCTCAAAAAGTTGCAAATACAGTTACTCTATGACCCAGCAACTGAATCACTGGGTATTTACCCCAAGGATACAAATGTAGTGATCTGAAGGGGTATCTACACCCCTATGTTTATAGCAACAATGTCCACAACAGCCAAACTACAGAAAGAGCCCAGATGTCCATCAACAGATGAATGGATAAAGAAGACGTGAGATAAATAGATAGATAGATAGATAATGGAATATTACACAGCCATCAAGAAGATGAAATCTTGCCATTTGCAATGATATGGATGGAACTAGGGGTATCATGCTAAGTGAAATAAGTCAATCAGAAAAAGACAATTATCATATGATCTCACTGATACTGAAATTTAAGAAACAAAAAAATGGATCATAGGGGACGAGAGGAAAAAAATAAAACAAGACGACACCAGTGAGGGAGACAAACCATGAGAGTCTCTTTTAATCATAGGAAACAAACTGAGGGTTGCTGGAGGGGCAAAAGGTGGGGGGATGGAGTAACTGGGTGATGGATTAAGGAGACCAAGTGAT
Source organism: Meles meles (assembly GCF_922984935.1). Lineage (NCBI taxonomy): Eukaryota > Metazoa > Chordata > Mammalia > Carnivora > Mustelidae > Meles > Meles meles. The sequence continues at coordinate 85,580,202 of NC_060071.1, read as the reverse complement.
ATAATGAGCACCAGGTATTATATAAGACTGATGAACAACAGACTTGTATCTCTGAAACCAATAATACATTATATGTTGATTAATTGAATTAATTTTTTAAAAAAATTTATAAAAAATTTATAATTTTTAAAATATTTTAATTAAAAGAATAAGAAAAAGAAAAAAAAATTTCTAAAAAACCATAACACATAAGATCATACATCAAGACCAGGAAAGTAATGTGCCCTCACTTCACAGGAAGAAGACAATGGATGCTCTGCATTTGGTAATTACCCAGATGCTGCCCAGTGTGCTTCTTCACTTGATTGGTTTTAATCTGTTTCCTTTCCCTGTAATAACCATACACATGAGTATAGACCTTTCAGTGACTTCTGTGAATCGTTCTAGCAGATTATTAAATTTAAGGGTGGTCTTGGCAATCCCTAAATTTGTAACTGGAGTCAGAAGTGAGGTCAGTCTTGCGGGAACTATTCCCTGTAACTTCATATTTGGTCTAAACTCTGCAATGTCTATTCTGTCTAAATAAATCTGTTTGCAAGGGGAAAAGAGTTACTTGAAAAGAACTCACTACCTGAGCTTTCAATAGCTGATAATGTCTAACTGAAATTACTAGAACAGTAACTAGTCTACTGAACTATTAATGGCCAAGTGCTTCCCTAAATTTCACTAACCAGTAAAGAAGTCTCAACAATTAAATACTAAGAAAAGTACTATTGTGTTTTAATTTGGATATAATAAACACTGTCTATGTCACTGAGCGAGAAAGTCATTTCCTTTTACTGAAGTATAGTTTTTTCTAGATAACTGCCTGGGAAATGCCATCGTACCTCAGTGAAGTATGATTCAGTCCAAATAATGGATACTTATAAAACAATTCAATTTTTTAATTAATAAAAAGCATTTTATAACTACTACAGTTTATAAATAACTTATATTACTACAGTTACTGACATCATAACATAAACATGTTTGTCAAACTTTTCACTGCCAAACACTACTAAAAAGACTTTATAACTCATCCCCATATAAAACTGCACCAAAGTAACAAATTATCTAAATTAATAAAATGCAATAAGGTAGACTGAAAAGTAGCATTTAAATAATGAATATCAGAGCTAAAAGATTGCAAAGACATTTTCTCAAATATGTCTTATAATGTACAAAGTATAAAATAAAAAATCTGCAGTCAATTGACAAAGGAAAGTTCTTAATAACATCAATTAGCATTTCAATAATATTAAGATAGTATGAAAGTGAAAACTTGAACCTTCTGAAACTTCAGTTGAATAGTTTAAAAATTCAGCTTACAGAATCAGAGAAATTACTTATGGGGCTCTGCCCAAGTTATTTAATCTCTTAATGCCTCAGTTTCTTCATTTGCAAAGTAGCAATAGTATTTATTATACAGAATTGTGTGGATTAAATGAGATAATACAGATCAACACATAATAAATACCCAACAACAGGTAGCTGTTTTTAGTGGTATGGAATTATCTAAGGTTAATACATTAATTCAACCAATTTAATCTCATGTTGTCTACATTCAAATAACTAATATGCTAAATTTAAGTCTCTATCAAGATAAATTAATTAGGTCTAACATACTTGTACCTATAAATATATGCATAGGTTTAGCATAAACACAAAAAAGAAAGTTTTGAAAATGTTTTAATTCATCAAAAGTCATTTCCTTTTATCAGCATAAAATTAACCAATATTTTGTAAAACAAGTATTACATACAACCATCTACAAATGTAAATTAGTACTGCATTATTTTCAAACCATGAAAGATACATAACATTGACAATTTTTTAAAAATCCCGTAGGTGGAGGTTCACAGGAAAGAAAAGAATCTACAGTGACAGGTTCTGTGTCTTCTTTAATCACAATCTGTCTGTCTAAAGAATGAATAAAGTTAGAGGGTAGGTCGCTTTAATAAGTAAATAGGTAGATACCGATAGTCTTTGAAATGACTGACATCATGAGAGTTACATATTGGGAAGAATACTCTGGCAGTCTCTGAGTAAGTAATGACAAGGAAAATTAAGCTAGTGATAGAGGAATGAAAGAGAATGAACAGGTTGCCAAAACTGCCACCAGCAGCTTAATACAGTCTTTCAACAACTGGGATGCCTGGGTGGCTTAGTTGGTTAAGCAGCAGCCTCCCGCTCAGGTCACGATCCCAGGGTTTTGGGATTGAGTCCCTGATAAAAAACAAAAAACAAACAACCTCCCTCCCAAAAGAGAGCCACCTGACCAAAATGAATGACAAGGAATTACTCTGCAGTGATTGTGGAAAAGGCGACAATACAATTTAAATGTATTAAAGCAATCGCAACAAAATAATTAATGCATCTCATCAAATAGAAAATACCACAGATTATAAAATACACCATCCATTATTTTATATACCAACAAAGAGAAAAAGTTAATAATTAAACTGATATGATGCCAAGATGTTGCTGATTATAGAACATAATCCAATTCAGAGATATTAAAATTTGAAATACATGTATCTTAAAATCAATTAAATATAGTATCTTCCTACGTAATAATAAAGGGTCATAATCCTATGAAATCCTCAAAAGTATCCACAACTCACTCATAACCTGCTTGGGATCCAAACCTTGTTGGACTTTGAACAGCTTTGGCAGGCTTCTAATATTTAACTCTAACCCATGACTCCCCATTCTGCACCTGAGATAGGGCAACCCCTGACCAACTGACAGGGACCACAGCTCTAAGAGTCTCTCTTTAAGGGCCCAATAAGTAAACTTAAGTGACCTTTTTTTTTTAAATTTTATTTATCTATTTGATAGACAGAGATCACAAGTAGGCAGAGAGGCAGGCAGAGGAAGAGAGGGGTGGCAGAGAGTCTGATGTGGGGCTTGATCCCAGGACCCTGGGATCATGACCTGAGCCAAAGGCAGAGGCTTTAACCTACTGAGCCACCCAGGCATTCCATTATGTGATCTTTTATTAATGCTCCCTGATCATGACTACAGAAATCAAGGCCCTCCCTCTAATCAATGTAGATTAAATCTTTAAGATCTGTATCAATAAGACAAAAGAGTGTAAAAGTTAGGATTCTAAAGTGTTCAAGGTAGAAATGGGATATTATAAGGGTCTGGGAACTGGCCTTTAATTTATTCATTTTCTAAGGCAAATTATTTGAGCCTTACCAGTTTTTGCTAATGAATTGTGTCTGCCATCCTTCTATTCCCCTTTGATCGATGTATTTCACTGACTTGGCACATTTTTCTATTAGTGCTTCCTTTTGCACTAATTTTGACTGCTGCGTTGAATTAAATGAGACAGTCCATTTTATCAGTTCTGTTATAAACAAGTCAGCATTCTTCGTACTTGTGTCAGAGCTATAGTTAGAGCTCACACTTATATGAACTATCCCCGGACCTCTAGACTTCCCTCCGGTAAATACTTCTCCTGGGCCAGAAAGAAAGAAATGGGAAGTTTCTCTGTGTTGTCACACAAATAAATACTTAAGCACCTTTGCTTTATCAATGAAACACTGGCCAAGTTTAAATCACAATGCTGACTTTGATTTCCTGGTACCTGCCTATCCTTTCTCTTTCTTGTTACTTCCTTTCCTGCTCTCCTTTCAGAGTCAGGCACCAGATGCTCTGGTTTTCTAATTGTCCTAACTCATTTACTGAGATGCCAGAACAATCATAAATGAAATCTGTTGTTAAAACCCATTTTGATCCGATAATTAAGTTGTGTCCCTCTTCCCATTCTATGCCCTGAAAGTAAAGATTTCTGATTCTTTATGTTCACTGCTGAGAATGAAAATTGTTATGAAGGGACAAAAGCAGGGCAAGGTCCCACCCACCTCTCCTTAGGAAGCACTTGAGCCAGTGACAGGGAAGTAAAACTGGTAATCTAAGCCCACGGCTTCAATCATTCTTAGAGCATGGGTTAGCCTACAAATGAGCTGAGAATTTGTTTTTCACTAAGATGAAAAGTTCCATCCAAAGTAAACAAAAGCTTTGAACTGGGAAGAAAGGGAAAGGGAAAGATCAGAGATGAGAAACCCAATATCATATTTAAAAGTTCTGGGTAAGAAGGACATGTAACTAGATAGGTAAAGAAGCCTAACCTTGCCAAAGAAGAGGACTGGTGTGAAGAAAGAACTAATGATATATCAAATGGGAGAAGAGGGAGTGACTTGCTAGTTCCTGCACCCAGGGAAGAGCAAGATGTAACAGAAAGGCCTAAAACCTAAGTAAGAAATTCAAGGAATTCGGGGCACCTGGGTGGCTCAGTGGGTTAAAGCCTCTGCCTTCGGCTCAGGTCATGATCTCAGGGTCCTGGGATCAAGCCCCGCATCTGGCTCTTTGCTCAGCAGGGAGCCTGCTTCTCCCTCTCTCTCTGTCTGCCTCTGTCTACTTGTGATCTCTGTCTGTCAAATAAATAAATAAAATGTTAAAAAAAAAAAAGAAAGGATGAATACCCAACTTTTGTAGCAACATGGATGGGACTGGAAGTGATTATGCTGAGTGAAATAAGTCAAGCAGAGAGAGTCAAGTATCATATGGTTTCACTTATTTGTGGAGCATAACAAATGACATGGAGGACATTGGGTGATGGAGAGAAGGAAGTTGAGAGCAATTGGAAGGGGAGGGGAACCATAAGAGACTATGGACTCTGAAAAACAACCTGAGGGTTTTGAAGGGGCGGGGGTGGGAGGTTGGGGGAACCAGGTGGTGGGTAATAGGGAGGGCACGTATTGCATGGAGCACTGGGTGTTGTGCAAAAACAAGGAATACTGTTACGCTGAAAAAATAAACAAATAAAAATTAAAAAAAAAAAAAAGAAAAGAAATTCAAGGAATTCATGGCCAAGAAAAGGAAAAGTACTTTCATCTTCCAAAGGTACCAGGACTAGGGTTGATCCAAGGAGACCAATCACTCACACAGAGCAGAAGATAGCTTGGTTCTGTTATATATAATCAGAGGGCTGTACTAGGAGGCTTTCCCTGGGTGTCAGGTTAGAAAAGAAGCTCCGAGAGTCATGGCCCTCCCAGCCTTACAAATTACTCCAAACCAAAACTACACAGAGTAAGAAAGGAGAATATCAGTTGCTGAAGAACAGTAACTCTCTTTTTTTTTTTAATGCTTTCATTGCTTTATTTCTATCGTTCTATTTTTTGTGGTTTGTTTTTTGTTGTTTTTTTTTTTTTTTTATAAAATTACCCACTTAAACCTTCAGGTCACTAAGTAGTTTTATCAGCTGAAAACTGTCTTTCACCTGTTCTAATAGGAACCAGAATAGAAGAGTAAATTAGTAATGACACTGACCAGACCTACACTAACTCTTAAAAACCCCAGCATAAAATGACTTGGGTAGAGGGCAGGGGACAAAAGGTACCAATCTGAAAAACTATACTAGCTTTCCCTCTTACTATACTAAACTATACTACATTTTCCCTCTTATTGTATATCTTACGTATGTACAATAGATATGTACAATACAATATGTGAAAAAAGAACATTACAATATTGAAAACTGCATGTGTAAGTACTCAGGCATCACAGTGAGTTGGAGGTACTCATGAATGTCACCTCTGAGTACTGGAAAAAGAAGAGCATTTTAGTAAGAGGAAATAACCAGCAATTAATATTCATAAACTGTGTCTAATTCCTCAGAATGTGTTCTCTTTCAATGCTAAGACCACATGTTTTCTTCTATGGCATAGAACCTAAATGAATCCATGAAATCTGGTATCCTGTAACAATACCACCAACAAGAATGGTCAACACTATATACTTCCCTTGATCTCGAAGTTCCAACTTTAACTGCCTGAAATAAAACATTGTTAAAAAGTATCTGAGAATCATCAAAATTTCTAATATACCTAAATATGCTGCTTATGAATATAAATTAACACTAGGTCTGTAACTAAAAGCTTTATTTTACAATTTTGAATTATGTCTTATACATCCATATGTCCTCAGCATCTAACCAATGCCCCTACAGTAACTGCTAAATGTCTCCTGTTACAGATGACGAAAAGCCCAATGACATTTTAAAAGTACAGCAATAATTATATGATGCCAGCTCAATAAATTGTTGAATGAATGAATGAATGAATGCACAAACTAGATTAATCAAACTGAGCGATTTACTAGATAATACTGCCTCAGAAAAATGTTTCAAAGAATTGGGCTTTAGTTATATCTCTATTTCCTTCTTCATTAATCTATAGTTTTAAAGGGAAAGGAGAGAGGCTTAACATACTTGACTCTTTAGCCTCAGATGAAAGTTCCAAAGAAATCTAAAAGCACTAACCTGTATGTTTCGTGTTTGTTTAAAAGGGTACTAAGAGGGGTGCCTGGGTGGCTCAGTGGGTTAAAGCCTCTGCCTTAGACTCAGGTCAGGATCCCAGGGTCCTGGGATCGAGCCACGCATTGGGCTCTCTGCTCAGCGGGGAGCCCGCTTCCTCCTCTCTCTCTGCCTGCCTCTCTGCCTACTTGTGATCTTTGTCTGTCAAATAAATAAATAAAATCTTTAAAAAAAAAAAAAGGATACTAAGAAAAAAATAACTAATTAGTGTTCTTTATTTCTTAATGCTTCATGGAGGCCTAGTAAAGTATTTTATTTATTAAATATTTTGAAATATGAGACCTGCTAAGTATCCAATGATGCAAGAATCATAGAGAGGAATGAGTAAGAAGGTCAGATGCCCAAAACTGACAATGAAGACATTCAATAACTTTATCTATACAATTAGTGCATAGTCTATAAACCTTTTCATGCAAGGCAATAAATTTCTTTGGTATATTTAGATATGGTTAACTTAATTATCTTAAGAACATCATTTAATATTTTATCTCTTTGCCTAAGCATTTGGGAACCTCTGAAACCTAATATACATATAAATCTGAATGAGAAAGGTAATTTATATTAGTTATATTATGTCAAAGGATGAAAAACAGATAATTTCTTTAGACATTGTTCAAACTATGAATGACTAAAAGAAGGTCGTTGGAAATAATTTTCTCATGCCTCCATTTAACTTAAGAATCAGAAGCCCTCTGGATTTAGTAGTACTGCTAATAGTATTCAGTTGGAGGTACCTTACAACTACTAATGCTTTACAACTACTAATATTTAAGCACTGAACTGTTCAATCGTTTAAAGTGAACTATAATGATAATAAGTACAATAACATTTTTGTATTGAATACTGTTTGAAATCAAGTGGGTTACAGATTAGAAAATAGGATTGTGTTATATTGCCTTATATTTGATATGGTACTGGTAATATAATTTCATATATATTTTTTCTACAACATACCAGCCAATATTTAATAAATCTCTGTTACCTCAAACATCAAATACAGAAAAAAATTTGGTTGTTGATTACCTTTAACACTGGGAAAAATAGACCTATTATAGCTTTTTGTACAACCACTTACCATTTGAAAAATGATGTATCAAACTCCTTTGGCTCTTCCCATGAGAGGTGCTTAGGGAGCTCAATTTTTTTTTTTTTTTCCACTTTACACAGGATTAAGCAGAGCTTAGCCCACACTCAAAAGCAAAATTCTTTAGGAAACCAAAGGCTGAGAACATTCCTTATTCAAAAGTGAAATTCCATTGTCAGGGAAATCACTAATACCAACTATCAAGGGAAAATGTCTCATTCCTACCGCAGGATCAGCTAAAGTAAAACTGCTTCTTTAGTTGCTAGGAAACAACCAACTCATTATATGCCATTATCAGAACCCTAGAGAAGAAAACTGGCATCTGCATCACATTTGGGGATACTGGAGATTGAACTAAAAGCACTGAAACTGCTGCCAAATCCCTGGTCTCCAGGGTTTGCACTGTGACCACAGCAGGAGCTGACACCAGACTAGCCTTTGAAGTTTTTCTTTCCGTAGTGCTCTTTCTAATATCTAAAATTATTTTTTCCCAATATCCCACATTTTTAAACTCAAAGATTCTAAAACTAGACTTCCTCATTTGAGTTAAAACTAATAATATGTATGTTGAGCACAATTTAGAGAAAAAATACTACTTAGTAATCTTAACAAGCAACAAAAGAATTTAAAACATTAGATATTCATTGAATAAAATGTACTAGATGTCTGTCTTTAATTATTTAAAGTCAATATAGAAAATAAAAGGAAATTGTTTCAAAACTCAGGAGAATAAAAAGGAAGACACACTGATAAATCCAGTGCTCAACATGACATTCTAACATTTATCTGCCTAATTATCTTAATTGGTCATAAAACTTAACTTCTATTTTTATAAACTGACATGCTTTTTCACAATGCAACACCAAAAACATTATGAACATATATTATATTCATTCCTCAATCTCTTTCCTTCCTTTTACCAAGTGAGGCTGAAAGGAGATGGGGTGAAATTATGCCTATAAATTACTAGACATTGGCAAGTTGAAACCATGAGACTCCCTATACTATCAATTCTGTATGCAGAAAAATATGTTATCCTCCAGAAGAAGCTCCAGATGTCAGTAAAAGAAGTTGACCAAATATTTTCCTTCACCAAATTACAAAGAATGATCCCAGTAAGGTTCCCCCATCCTAATATAATTCTTGCCCCATCTCCCATTTTAATGCACACCTCTTTAATTTACTCACACCTGCCACTCTCCACTAATGTTCCCTTGACATTACTTCATACTTTGACACTCAAACACCACACATGCCTACATCCTCCCAACCTGACTCTTACACACCTTCCTGTGTGTCTTATAAAACATCACCTCTACTTAGCGTTGCCAGATTTAGCAAATAAAGTAGAGGACCCCCATTCAGTTAAGTCTGAATATCAAACTTTTTAGTGTATGGCCCAACCAATATTTGTGACATACCTGTACCAAAAATTATTCATTGTGTATCTGATATTCAAATTAACTGCTGGCAACCCTATTACTGCCCCACCACGAGATACCTTGATACTTGACATTTTTCTCACTTGAATAGAAACCTGAGATTTCTCAATAATATCTCATTTCCCAATTCCATCTGAATTTTTAAAAAAAGAAAGAAAAGAAAAAGAGAAAAGCCTAACTTTTCTAATGTCCCTTCTCAGAATAAAATCAATTTATCTGTCACTTTTTACACCAGTTTCTTCCCCAGCTACTGAAGCACTTCTTCCTATCATAGGTGATTTTCTATTATTTAATCCCTCCAATTTTACCCAGACTCCTAATTCCTCCTCACTACTGTTTGACTGGATATCAGGCCTGGATTTCAGTATTTCCCTCATTAATGCTCTAAATTACTTCCCCCTTTAGACTTTCCACCATGCTGATCCTGAATCCAACAACAGGTTTGCCCATGTCAGTTTTCAGATTTCAGAGTTGCTAAAGACATTACAAAAACTTAGCAAAACCAAAAAATCACCATATTTAGCATCCAGTGGGCCTTTATGATGACATAGGGATCCTATCATTAATCTCTTCATCTCTCTCTATTTTTAATTCTAGAAGCAGTTTAAAAGCACTACACCTCTGGACAGTTGAATGCCTAAGCCTGACCTTTGAGAATCACCAGCATTAGTTAAGCCACCTGGGATCATCTATTAAAAATGCAAACTCTTTGTTCCTCCCCTGGATTTCAACTGAAAATTCAACTGAATTTTCAACTAGCCCCCCCATATAATTTTTATGAATACTGAAATTTATGGATCAAATTTGCTCTATTTAAACTATCTTCTTCCTTCCACTGAGAAGATGTAAAGAAAATGTAATTCTTGTCTTTTTAGTACCAGGTACTATGGGTTCCCTCATCTACTCTTCTTTCCATTCTACTTACCAAACATAGAACTAGACTTATTTTCCAAAACTAATTCATTTACATAAATTTTTAATCCCATTACCTTTGACTCTTTCCTAATAAGACCTTTCCAGTAATTCTCTCACATTCTAGTCTTTAGTCCCTCTTCATTGTATCCTATGCCTTGGAAAAGGTATGGCTGCCTCTTTTGGAAAGCAAATGAAATGGGCTTTCAAATGGAAAGCAAATGAAAAGGGCCTCCTTAGGCCTTCATCCTATTTTCCTTTCCTTTTCCACACCTGGAAGCCCCCTAGCATGGCCAATTTTATCTAACAAGCAGACTATACCTCTACATCCAAGGTCTTGCTGTATGTATCCATTCTTAAACCCTTATGACTTTTTTCATTCACTGTTCTATTAAAGGATTACAAGTAATCACCTAACATCTATTATCTCCTTCCCCGTTTTCAAGCCTCATTCTCAATAACCTTTTATTCTTAAAACTTGGCAAACCACTGGCTCCCAAACTTGTCTACACAATGGTATCAGTTGGAGAACTCCAGAAATGCTGATGCCTGGGTTACATACCAAGAATTCATGATTTAACCAGTCTAGAGTGTGACCTGAAAACTGAAATGTTTGAGGTTCCTACATGATTCGGTTAGAGGCAGGGGCACCTGGGTAGCTCAGTCAGTTAAGTGTCTACCTTCAGCTTGGGTAATGATCTCAGGGTCCTGGGATCAAGCCCCACATCGGGCTCTCTGCTCAGTGGGGAGTCCGCTTTTCCCTCTCCCTCTATGTACTCTCTCTCTCAAATAAATAAATAAAATCTTTTTTTAAAATTCCCAGATAATTCTAATATTTAGGTATGTTGAAGAACCACTGCTCTAAACACTTAATTTTCATGACATTAGTATCCTCGTTTTCCTACTGCTTGAACTACTTCTTTTCCTCTTTATTATTTTCCTTTCTTCCCACAAAACCACCCATTCTAAACTAGGAATGTCAATCAAACAGAAGTCCTCAACCCATCACTTTTCTCTTGCTGTAATTAATATAGTTGAAGCTATGAAAAACAGAGGAGGTGTCTCAGGGAGGATGATGGTGATGGTGACAATAAGGATGATACCGAACATCAACAATCTAATACCACACTGACTATATATGATGTATCATTATTTTATGAAGCACTGAAAGAGGGAAAAAACACCTAAGATGAGGAGGAATCTAATACAAGAATCCTATATACAGCTGGGGCCCCAAAGGACTACTCTGTCTTAAACTAAAGACAAGATGAAATATAAAACCACAATTTAGAAATAAATTTCAAGGAAATGTTCATCTCTCAATTTGGGCACTGGTATAAAGCAGAAAAATACCTCCATAAGAAGATAAATTCCAAGTTGTTAAGCATGCAGCTTTCACATCTGAATTCATGCCACCAGACTGGTCTCAAAACCTCCAACAGGTAAGTCAATTTAAAGTTGCCTCAGGTTGAAAGTGCACCAGGTTACTGGAGAAACACAAAACCTCTGGGAAAGAATCTGACAAAGCCAGGAATAAAGCAATTCTAAGAAGCTATCTCTTAGAAGATGCACCCTGATTAATGTTAAATCATACAAAAACAGCCTAATTTGTATTACAAATACTAAAATACAATAGAAACAGGGCACACTTATACTTACTTAATATGCTTTTTATCATATTACATATTAAATCACTGAATCTTCACAACTACTTAACTGCCATAAGCCCCATTTTATATGTAAGGAAACTATAGCTCAGAGAGGTTTTGCCCAAGGAACATATAACTAATTAGATGTGCCACTGAGATTGGAATCAAGTAAATGTGGCTCCAGAGTCCATGCCCTTAGTTCCTGAGCTATGGGCATATTTCTGGATAACATCAACATTTAAGTGGTATACAGAGGAAAAAAAGGTATTAATCACAAGGAAAAATTATAAAAATGATGGCAGATTTCTCATTGGAAATGATGAAAGGCAGAAGACAATGGAACGGTACCTTAAAAAATTGAAGAAAAAAATACCAACACACAATTCTATATGCAGTGAAAGTAAAAAAGATAAAATAAAATGAATGCTGAGAAAATTCTTCACCAGCAGACCCACACAACAAGACACTAAACAAAATTCTTCAGGATAAAGAAAAGTGACAGATGAAATTCAAATCTAAAGAAATGAAAAGCACACATAGAGCAAATTACGGGCAATTACAATAGACTGTTTTCTTAGTTTCTTTAAAGAATCACTATTTAAATAAACCAGTTAACACCGTATTGTGAGATTTGTTATTTACATATATTTATTTTTTAAAAGATATTTATTTATTTGAGAGAGAGAGAGAGAATGAGCAGGGAGGGGCAGAAGAAGAAGCAGACTCCCTGATGAATGGGGAGCCTAATGCAGGGGCTCGATCCCAGGACCTTGGGATCATGACTTCAGCTGCAGGCACCACTAAAGGACTGAGCCACCCATGTGTCCCTATAATGTACATATATTTAAAATACATCGCAACAGGGACACCCGAGTGGCTCAGGTAGTTAAGTGTCTGACTCAGATCATGAGATAAAAAGCCCCACATCAGGTTCTGCATTGAGTATGGAGCCTGCTTGAGATTTTCTCTCTCTCCCTCTCCCTTTGTCCCTCCTTCCCCACTCTCTCTCTCTCTCAAAATAAGAAATAGATAAAATAAAATATGTCACAACAATACACAAAGGATGGGAGGTGGTGAAGCAAACTATACTGTTATAATTAATTTTATAAGAAGTACACCACAATCAAGTAGGATTTATTCCCGTGATGCATGGTTCAGTATCTGCAAATCAATCAACATGATTTATCACATCAACAGAAAATATCAAAATCATATGATCATTTCAATAGGTGTAGTAAAAATCACTGACAAAGTACAACATCTGTTCACAATAAAAACCCTCAAAACAAAGCAGGTATAGAAGGAGTGTACCTAACATTATAAAGGCCATATATGAAAAAACCCACAACTATCATCATACTCAATGGGGAAAAACTGAGAGCTTTTCCTGTAAGGTCAGGGACAAGATAAGAATGTCAATTCTTTTTTTTTTTTTATTTTTTTTAATTTGTTTATTTACAGCATAACAGTGTTCATTGTTTTGGCATCACACCCAGTGCTCCATGCAGTACGTGCCCTCCCTGTTACCCACCACCTGGTTTCTCAACCTCCCACCCCCCCACCCCTTCAAAACCCTCTGGTTGTTTTTCAGAGTCCATAGTCTCTCATGGTTCATCTCCCCTTCCAGTTTCCCTCAACTCCCTCTCCTCTCCATCTCCCCATGTCCTCCATGTTATTTGTTATACTCCACAAATAAGTGAGACCATATGATACTTGACTCTCTCTGCTTGACTTATTTCGCTCAGCATAATCTCTTCCAGTCCCGTCCATGTTGCTACAAAAGTTGGGTATTCATCCTAAGAATGTCAATTCTCACCACATTCACTCAACCCAGTGCTGGCAGTCCTGGCCACAGCAATCAGACAAGAGAAATAAATAAAAGGCATCCAGATTGGTAAGGAAAAAATAATACTTTCATTATTTGCAGATGACATGATACTCTATATAGAAAACCCCAGGGGCGCCTGGGTGGCTCAGTGGCCTCTGCCTTCGGCTTGGGTCATGATCCCAGGGTCTTGGGATTGAGCCCCACGTCGGGCCCTCTGCTCAGCAGTGAGCCTGCTTCCTTCTCTCTCTCTGCCTGTCTCTCTGCTTACTTGTGATCTCTCTCTGCCAGGTAAATAAAAAAAACAAAAACAAAAAACAAAAAAAACCTCAACACTTTATAAACAACAAAAAAGGGGCACCTGGGTGGCTCAGTGGGTTAAAGCCTATGCCTTCAGCTCAGGTCATGATCCCAGGGTCCTGGGATTGAGCCCCGCATCAGGCTCTCTGCTTGGCAGGGAGCCTGCCTCCCCTCTCTCTGTGCCTGCCTCTCTGCCTACTTGTGATTTCTGTCTGTCAAATAAATAAAATCTTAAAAGAAAAAACAAGAACAACAAAAAAAAAGAAAACCCCAAAGACTCCACCAAAAAGATACATAATAATTCACTGATAAATTCAGTAGGGTCAGAGGATACAAAATTGATGTATGGAAATCTGTTGCATTTCTATACACTAATAATGAAGAAACAGAAAGAGAAATTTACAAAGAAATCCCATTGATAATTGCATCAAAAATAATAAAATAGCTAGGAATAAACAAAGGAGGTAAAAGACATACACTCTGAAAACAATGATGAAAGAAACTGAAGACAACAAACAAAAATGGGAAGATATTCCATGCTCATGGATGGGAAGAATTAATATTGTTAAAATGTCCATACTACTCAAAGCAATCTACAGATTAATGCAATCCCTATCAAAATACCAACAGCAGGGGCGCCTGGGTGGCTCAGTGGGTTAAAGCCTCTGCCTTCGGCTCAGGTCATGATCTCAGGGTCCTGGGATCGAGCCCCGCATCGGGCTCTCTGCTCCGCAGGGAGCCTGCTTCCTCCTCCTCTCTCTCTGCCTGCCTCTCTGCCTGCTTGTGATTTCTGTCTGTCAAATAAATAAAATATTAAAAAAAAAAATACCAACAGCATTTTTTACAGAACTAGAACAAATAATCCTAAAATTTATATGGAATCACAAAAGACCCGAAATATCCAAAGCACTCTTAAAAAAGAAAAACAGGGGCGCCTGGGTGGCTCAGTGGGTTAAAGCCTCTGCCTTCAGCTCAGGTCGTGATCTCAGGGTCCTGGGATTGAGCCCCGCATGGGGCTCTCTGCTGAGCAGGGAGCCTGCTTCCTCCTGTCTCTCTACCTGCTTCTCTGCCTACTTGTGATCTCTCTCTCTCTGTCAAATGAATAAATAAAATCTTTAAAAAAAAAAAAAACCTGGAGATATCAAAATTTCAAATTTCAAGTTATACTACCAAGCTGTAATAATCAGAATGGTATGGTAATGGCACAAAAAAAGACACAAAGATCAACAGAACGGAATAGAAAGCCCAGAAATAAACCGACAATTATATGGTGAAGAGGAAACATTGCATCTCATATATACTGCATCTCATATTCTATTTTAAAAGGTAGTGGGCTAAATAAATAAATAAAAAATAAAAGGTTATAGCCATTATTATGAACTCAGGTGTGATAAACTATAACTCAGGTGACATAATAAACTCCTATAAAATACAATAAAACTGAAACAAGATGAAATTAAAGTCTGACTAGAATTAATCCTCAAAAACCTTCTCTTAAAGAAAAAAACAAACACTCCAGGCCCAAATTTCCTTGATAAATTCCACCAACTACAAACATTACACTTATGCTAATAATTTTACAACAATAATTTCACGAAAGAGAAGAGGAGGAAAGTACTTCCAAACTCATTTTATAAGACCAAGATAGCCCCCTACAATACCAGAAAAAGACACTACAGGAAAAACAAATTAGAAACTATCAATATTAATTAACATTAAACTATTAATATCCTCAAAAATATGACCTAAAACTTAACAAAATATTAGCAAATTTAATCTAGCAATATTTTAGAAGTAATTACAATATTACTTATTATAATTAAAATATTATGACCAAGAAAAATCTATCCCAGGAATGCAAGGTTGGCCTAACACAGAAAATCAATGTAAATCACCACATCCATAAAATAAAAGAGAAAAACCACATCATCATTTCAATAAATGGGGAGGAAAAAGCATTTAAAAAAAAATTCAATGCCCATCCATAATAAGAACTCTTAGCAAACCAAGAAACAGGGAGGACAGAGGTCACCAGTGAAAACCTACCACTATCATTCTTTAAGATGAAATACTTGCCGTTACTGTACCCTACAATTCCAGATGAAGACAAGGATAACACCTCTCATCTTTTCTACTAGGCAGTACAATAAGAAAATGAAATGAAAGAAATAGGTTGGAAAGGAAGCAGTGAAGCTGTTTTACTTACAGACAACATAATCATGTGCATATAAAATACCTAAGAAAGTTACTAAATCATGTGCATATAAAATACCTAAGAAAGTTACTATACAAGTTAAGTTATACTCTGTCCTAATAGCAAAAAATTTGAAATTAATTACAAAATACAATTCTAAAACCATCTCAGAACATAAAATACTTAGAATAAATCTAACAAAACTCTAAGACCAATATACTAAAAACTATATATTACTCCAAGAAATCAAAGAAAATCTAAATAAATATAGAAACATACCATGCTCATGGATTAGAAGCCTCAAATGTTGTCAGGATCTTGATTCACAAAACATTGATCTATACATTCAATACTACTCACTATACATTCAATAGCATCGTAGTGAAAATACCAACATGCTTTTCTGTACAAACTGACAAGCTGAATCTAAAATTTATACAGAAATGGAAAAGAACTTAGTGTAGGTTCTTTTAATCTTAAAAAAAAAAAGTTGGAAGACTCAACACCTTCTGACTTTGAGCTTTCTACACAGCACAACTATCAGATAGTATGGTTTTGCTGTAAGGCTTAAACAAGACAGATAGAAATACAATACAGTATTATCCACAGATAAACCCATACACATATACTCCGCTGATTTTCATCTAAGGTATCAAGTCAATTCAATGGGGAAAATGAAATCTTAAAACAAATGGTGCTAGAACAACTAGATAAACTACTATGTGTTTTCCTACTCCAAACAATTAGTTTGATTCTGATATTATCTGCCCTGGATACAGCATCAGATCCGACAGGTTAATTAAGGGCACAGTCTCACTAGACTACTCCCACTTCAGATACCAATCACAAGCTCGGGTTGTTACCTATGCTTCTGGATGGAATAGCTATAAATCAGCGGTTTTCATGACTTCCGCCTTCAGGTTTGATTAATTTGCTAGAGTGGCTCACAGAACTCAGAGAAACATTTATTTATGTTTATTAGTTTATCATAAAGGGTATTAGAAAGGATAAATAGCCAGATGAAGAGATACAAAGGGAAAGGTCCAAAAAGGCTCTAAGCGTAGAAGCTTCTGACCACAGGGAGCTAGGTTTGCACAACCCATCAGGATATAGATACATTCACCAACCCAGAAGTTCATCAAGAGTTTTCACAGAGCTTAATCTGCACCCCACCCTCCTTCCCTTTCCCAGAGGTCAGTGGGTGGGGCTAAAAGTCCTAACCCTCTAAATAGTTGATCTTTCTGGTGATCAGCCCTAACCTGAGATTATCCAGGGACCCCACCCTAATTCATCTTACTAGCAAGAACTCAGGTGTGCTCAAAAAGGGGCTCTACACGAGTTACAAAAGCTACTCCTATCATCAGGAAATTCCAAGGGTCTTAGGAGCTTTGTACCAGGACCCAGGAACAAAAAACAAATGTATCTGCTATTATACCAAAACTACGAAAAAATACAAACCCTTATCTCACTTCCCACAGAAAATTTAAATCTAGATGGGCAAGCCAAAGCTATAACACTTTGAGAAAAAATATATAAGAATATCTTTATAACCTTGGGGTAGATAGGCAAGGATTTCTTAAGAGAGGACACACAAAGCATTCGGCATGAAAAAAATTTTTTTGATAAATCAGATTTCATGAAAATTTAAAACATCAGTTAAGCAAAAGGCAATCCACAGACTGGGAAAAATATTCCCAATACATATATCTGACAATGGACCACAGCAAGAATATATTAAAACTCTTGCAACTCAAGTACAAGAAGAAAAATGAGCCAATAAAAAAAAATGAGTAAAAGACTTGAACAGACACTTCATAAAGGAAGATACAGTGTGATATCTAATATGCATCAGTAAGAAGATACTATTTTATACCCACTAGTGAAGAAACTGACAACAGCAATAGTGACAAGATGTGAAGCAACTAAAACTCTAATGAACCTTGTATAAGTATTTATAGCAGCATTACTCATATTAGCCAAAAACTGGAGTCTACCCAAATGTCCATCAACAAAGAACAAACAATATTTGATTATACTCATGTGATGGAATACTACTCAGTAATAAAAAGTACTCAACTACTGATATAGGCAACAGGAGGATGATGTTCAAAAGCATTAGGCTAAGAGAAAGAAACCAGATAAAAAAAAGGCTATACAGTCCATTTATATGAAGTATAAGAACAAAACAGAACTCATTTATATGTAGGGTTCCATTTATATGAAGTATAAGAACAAAACAGAACTCATTTATGATACTATAGATCAGAACTGTGATGGCTTATGAATAGGGGATTGAACAGAAGGAAGCCCAAGGAAATGTTGTAGCAGGATGGAAATGTTCTCCATCTTGATTGAAGTGTGGTTACACAGGCATATACATTTATCAAAAATTATTGAATCATACATGTAAGATCTCTGCATCCCATAGTACATATAACTTTAACTCAATAAAATATAAGAGACGGGGGGGGGGGAATACTGAACTTTCAGTTCAAATGGCAGACTGACCACAAGTATTTATCTTGTCCCCCCAAAAACACCAACTAGGAAGAGACATGACTTCTGGAACACTAGTATTCTATTTATTATGTCCTGAAAAATTATATAGGTATTTTCACTTAGGGATAATCCATCTATCTGTACACTTATGATTTGTACACTCTTCTATGTATATATCACGTTCAATTTTTTTCATCAGCCAATGAATTAGGCAGCTTCCACAATCAACTGCTGCACAGAGCATCTACCCAGCTAGTAAATTTTCACAAGGGGTGTTAAACTTGCAAAAACTGGTCTACTTTTTAAAGCAAAACAAAAAAACAAAAACAAAACAGTCTTTAATTAGCAGTTGACGTGATCAGTACAGGTCACAGGGTAGTCCAAAAATATCAGGTTTTCAGCTCCAATTAAAATGAGCAAATGATAATGGTAACTTTTCAAAATACTGCAAGATAAATATGCAGTCTAATGTCCTAACATCCTAATATTTTACCTAGAGCATTCCAATAAAATAAGTAAAGGAGCCATTTTGTCACCCCATCTTCCATCCTGATATTTTGTAGCAAGGTTGCTAAAAATGTACTTTCAGCACTTATCAGAGTAAATTGACTTTTATATGATCTATGTGTCGGAGAGCCAATTCCCCAAATCTCCACTAGCTCCTCAGCCAGACTATCAAATTCCATAAATAATTTTTAAGCTTGGCATCTGATGAATGTTGAGAAGAACATGAATAATGTCAGATGACTAAAGTGATGAGAGTACAGCTGAATTCAGAAATCAAAAATGTATATATTGCCAGCAACTAACGCAATTATTCTATACTCTCTGACAGTAATCAGCAGTAGATAAAAGTAGATAAAAGAGGCTGGGTTATAGAGGGATATTGACTGAAAATATGAAATGGAATCCTGCCCCTCCTCTCTTTCCCAATTCCTCACAGAATGAAAAAAACAATATATTCCGGTTCTTTCAGACTTTTGATCATTCACTTCTAGTCTAATAAAAGTGTTCTTCATTTATAAAAGCAGTTACTAAACTGCTAAGTTTGAATTTTAGGTGCAAAATTTTGCAGCTTAATTAACTTGTACTGTCAGGTTTACTCTCACTTCTCCCATGGGACACTCCCTCTGTCCCTCTCCTAAGGGTATTGTGCACATGGGTCTCTCTCGTCCATGTTCAGGGGTTCCTTTGTAGAGATGTTTTCACCACCTGTTGCAATCTGAGGTTTAAATGGAACTTAATACTCAAGGACACTTAAAGGCAGGATCCTGCATCCCTCGGAGGGGAGCACAAACACTTAGCTGTGTGACTCTTCTCATTGACTTGGGTCTCTAAATCTCTGATCACTGTGGAAAGCAGAAGTATTTCCATCTTCTTGTGGCCATCCATAAGGCTTAGGAGAAAATCTGAATCATTTCCTGTTGAGAATTACAACACTAACAGAGGAGGGGAAAAATGAGTACTGAAAATATTCTGATGACAAAATCAGAATGTTCCTTTCAGTGTTTCTAAATTTCTATTGATTCTAACTTTAAATATAAACTGAATAAAGACTGTTTTAGAATTTCCTTTAAAAAAAAGAGAGAGACTGGTTAATTCACACAAAGGATAAAGATCAAGGTCACAAAAGAATTGATAAAGAAGGGGTATTGTTGGGAATATAACTGAAATAGCCAATTACAGGATCTGAGTATAAAAGGGGAGGAAATACAGCTTAGAGACTTGAATGCACTAGTAAATAGGAGGATTCTGGGACTAGAGATCAAAGAGCACATTTATTAAAACTCAAGCACAGAAGGAAGACAAGAGGTGACAATGAAAAAAGAAGAGTTTCAGAGTCCAAGACATATTTCATCTATCAACTCTTACAAATAGAAATGAATATAGAAATATCTATGATTGAAATTATCAACCTATGGCATGATGCCTGACCCAAAGTGAAATCTGAATATATCAGGGTAATTACTGTAAATGGTGGAGAAATTCCAAATTACTTATGGTACTTACCTAGAACATAATTAACTGTAAATTCACAGCTACCAGAAAAAAATTAAAATTATTTCTATAAATAACATATACCCCATCTGATATTTTTAGATTATCCAATCAACTGTTCTCTTCCTTAAGGATAAATTTAAGTTGATTGGACAGATATTATATACATATATATAGAGCCAGATGTACTCAAAATAAAACAAAATTTCATTTTGGTCTTAAGCAATTTTAAAATGAGCATGATTTATGTAATTTTTTTCTATATCCAAGAACTTCTATACTGCCCTTATAATTCAATATTGGCCATAATGAGATTAACCATTAATTTAAAGAAGTCAGATTACTTATCAAATAGATTTGTCTCAAAACAGACTCAACAAGGCAAAAGAACAATGTAAAATAAGATGTTGGGATTTTCCCTACTCTTACGCAATAGGGAAGATTAAATCACAGACCAGTGAAATTGGTCTTTGCACCACAGAAGTCATTATATATTCAGTCTATCAGCTGGATTCTTTTTTTTTCTATCAGCTGGATTCTTCTGCAAAACATCTCAAACCGGACCGCAAATTTTAACAACTCTCCAATCAGCAAGTCATTAACCACAGTGTGCCAATAAAATGATACTCAATGCAATTTTCTTACCTGCCTCAATAGTTTCTCAATAGCTGACATTACCATAAGGCCTCTCCAAACAACTGGTGCAGTCTCTTCAACCAGGAAGCCCATAGACATACTGCAACAGTAAACCAAAAATGCAACTAGTTTGCACACATTAATCAATATTATTCTGAAAAGTAGCATTAAAAAAAGTAACATATACTTACCAAGCAATACCATAATTCAAAAGAGGCCTCATTAGATTGCCTGAAATTTAAAAAACAAAAAAACCCTCTCTTTTAGAATATATAAACGTAATGACTTATTTTCTTATCAAAAAGTGTCAAATCAACCAAAAAAAGTATCAAATTAAAAATACAAATGGCTACTCATACTGCTGCTCTTTAACTTTCAATTGATTCCATCTAAATCTGCAATAGTTTAAACATTATACCAAGCACACAACCAATACTTCGAATAGATGCACATCTATAAATAGCTGGAATACAGTTTTATTAAGAAACAACCCACCTAGGGGTGTTTGGGCAGTTCAGTCAGTTAACCATCTGCCTTTGGCTGGAGCATGATCCCAGGGTCCTGGATCAAGCCCCGTGTCAAGTTCCCTGTTAAGCAGGAAGCCCGTTTCTCCCCTGCCATTCCCCCTCACCACTCATGTTCTCTCTATCTCCCTCTCTCTCAAATAAATAAAATCTTTTTAAAAAATAAAAGAAAGAAAAAAAGAAACAACCCATGTATAATTTTAAGTGTCTCTAAAAAATAGCCTAAATAAGTAATTTTATCCACTGATTTTATTCATATATAGATATATAAATTACATTGTTATGTTTATGTAGTATGCATTTACAAGACAAGTACACAAATATGCACACATGCATCTAATAAGTTCTCCGTATTTCTTTTTTCCTTACTTGAAGAATTTGTAAAGTATAAAAAATCCAAGAGTAGAAAAACTCTACTTTGTATCTCAACATAATAAAAGCAGTATATGAAAAACCCACAGCAAACATCATACTTAATGGTAAAAGACTTAAAGTTTTTCCTCTAAGATCAGGAACAAGACAAGGATGCCCACTTCTGCCACTTTTATGTAACATAATACTGGAAGAGCCAGAGCAATTAGACAAGAAAAAGAAATAAACAGCATCCAAATTGGAAAGGAAGAAGTCAAGTTTTCTTTTTACAGATGATATGATCTTATATATAGAAAACCCTTAAGATTTCACAAAAAACTACTAGAGCTAATAAATGAACTCAGCAAAATAGCAGTATACAAAATTAACACATAAAAATCCATTACATTTCTAGACACGAACAATAAATAATCTGAAAGCAAAATTATGAAAACATTCCCATTTATAGCAGCATCAAAAGGAATTAAATACTTCGGAATTAGCATCACCAAGGAGTGAAAGACTTGTACATGAAAATCTCAAAACATGGCTGAAAAAATCAAAGAAGACATAAATAAAAGGAAACACATATCATGTTCATTGACTGGAAGACATAATATTGTCAATACTGTCCAAAGCAATCTGCTGGTGCAATGCAACCTTATCAAAATTCCAATGACATTTTTTGCATAAATTAAAAATTCCATCCAAAAACTCATATGGAATTTGAAGGGATCCCAAATAAGCAAATCAATCAAGAAAAAAAAGAACAAAGCTGGAGCATTCATACCTCCTGATTTCAAAATTTATTACAAAGCTACAGTAAGTAAATCAGTGAGATACTGGCTAAAGACCAACAAACAGATCAATGGAAAAGAATAGAGAGCCTAGAAATAAAACCATCATATATACAGTCAAATGGTTTTTTATGGAAGCCAAGATCATTCAAGGCGGAAAGGACAGTCTTTTCAACAACTGGTGCTGAGAAAACTGGATATCCACATGCAAAAGAATGAAGTTAGACCCTTACATATATAAAAATTAAATCAAAGTGAGAGCTAAAACTGTAAGACTTTTAGAAAAAAACAGTAAAAGCCTCATATCATTGGATTTAGCAATGTTTTCTTGGGTATGACATCAAAAGCACGGGCAACAAAAGTAATAGACAAATTGGACTTAATGAAGAAAAATTTTTATTTTAAAGTTTTATTTATATATTTATTTGTCAGAATGAGAGAGAGTGAGAAAGCACAAGCAGGAGGAGCGGAAAACAGAGGGAGGAGCCCGATGCAGTCCTTGATCCCAGCACTCTGGGATCATGACCCGAGCCAAAGGCAGACATTTAACCAACTGAGCCACCAAGGCATCCCTGGACTTAATGAAAATTTTAAAATGTTGTGCATCAAAGACAATATCAACAAGTAAAAAAGCAAGGCACAAAATGAGAGAAAACATCTATAAATCATATATCTTACAAGGAATTCATATCCAGAACATATTAAATCTCAAAACTCAACAATGACAATAAAAAACAAAACCTAATTTGAAAACCAGCAAAGGAAGCAGAGACATTTCTTTAAGAAAGATATACAAATGGCCAAAAAGCACATGGAAAAATGTTCAACATCACTGATCATTGGGGAAATGTGTATCAAAATTAAAATAAGATACCACCTCATACCTATTAGGATGGCTACCATTCGAAAACAACAACAAAAACAAAAAACAAAAAACAAAAAACAACCCACAAACAAAAACAGAAAATAACAAGTATTGGTAAGAATATGGAGAAATCTGAAGAAGACTTATACACTATAAGTAGGAATGTAAAATGGTATAGCTGCTATGGAAAATAACAGGGGGTTCTTCAAAAAATTAAAGATAAATTACCACATGATCCAGGAATTCCACTTCATGGTAAATACCCAAAAGAGATGAAAGGAGGGTCTCAGGGTCTCAAAGAGGTATTTGTCCACTCATGTTCATAGCAGCATTATTCACAGTAATTATTCACATTCCACAATATGGAAGCAACCCAAGTGTCCACTGACAGATGAATGGATAAAGCCAAGTCTCTCTCTCTCTCTCTCACACACACACACACAAACACACACAGTGGAATATTATTCAGTCTTAAAAAAGAAGGCAATTCTGACATATGCTACAACATGGATGAACTATGAGGACATTATGCTAGGTGACACAAAAAGAGAAAAACTGTATGATTCTCATTGGATGAAGTACTTAAAGTAGTGAAAATCATACAGACAAAAAGGAGAATGGCTGTTGCCAGGGGCACAGAGAGGTATGTTACTGTTTGAAGGATATAAAGTTTCAGTTTTACAAGACAAAAAGAGCAATGGAGATGGATGGTGGTGATAGTTGCACAATGTTATGAATGTATTTAATACCACTGAACTATATACTTAAAAATGGTTAAGATGGTAAATTTTATGTTATGTGTATTTTACCATAATAAAAAAAAATTTAAACTCTACTTTGTAATCTGAGACAAGTTACATTATCTCAAGGGGAAAACAATCTACTGATTACACCCAAATTTAAAAAAAATACACTTTACATAATCAACTAACAAGTATATAAACTATAAAGTAGTTTATTAGATTACTGTAAAATACAGTTTCTTTTATCAAACTATTTGTGCAGCCACATTCCCATATATAATGGAACATTACTCAGCCATCAAAAAGAAGGAAATCTTGCCATTTGCAACAATGTGGATAGAGCTACAGTGTACTACACTAAGCAAAATAAGTTGGTCAGAGAAAGACAAATGCCGTATGATTTCACTCATATGTGGAATTTAAGAAACAAAATAGATGAACATAGGGAAGGGAAGAAAAAATAAACTAAGATGAAAACAGAGAGGGAGGCAAACCATAAGAGACTCTTAACTGTAGGAAACAAACTGAGGGTTACTGGAGGGGAGGTGAGTGGAAGAATGGGGTAATAAGCTGATGGGCATTAAGGAGGGCACTTGATATGATGAGCACTGGGTGTTATATGCAACTGATGAATCACTAAAATTCTACCCCTGAAACTAGTAATACAGTATATGTTACCTAAATTAATTCAAATAAAATATATTTTAAAAAATAGACAAGTTGGGGGCGCCTGGGTGGCTCAGTGGGTTAAAGCCTCTGCCTTCAGCTCAGGTCATGATCTCAGGGTCCTGGGATCGAGCCCCGCATCGGGCTCTCTGCTCAGCAGAAAGCCTGCTTCCCTTCCTCTCTCTCTGCCTGCTTCTCTGTCTACTTGTGATCTCTGTCTGTCAAATAAATAAATAAAATCTTTAAAAAAAAACAGACAACTTGTACTATAAAATGGTTACTGAAAAGCAATATCCTACAACCCTCTCCCATTTCTTAATTCCCAGATCCAACAACTCTCAATTGATTTTTGTAACTCCTTATTTTGAATTAATCTTAGGCTTATAGAAAGTTACAGAAACAGTACAGAATCCTCATACACCCTTTATCTAGCTTTCCATAATGTTAACATCTTACATAACCAGAGTATAATTGCCACAACCAGTAAATTGATTATGATTCATTAATCTGTGAACCTTATTTAAAGTTTCAAAGTTTTCAGTTATCTCATAAAATACTATAGGATATAGTTCTTATTCATGAACACAGGCACACTTTTCATGTACTCATCCTCTCAATATAATTATATCACCATTTTTATTAAATAATCACATAAAGGTTATTAACAGCTGAGTAATATAGCATACAATATGATTATTTTTCCTTTGTCTCCCTAAATTGGTGGTAGGGAGATCTTTGTGGTGCATTTATGTGTGTCCTTCATTTTCTATGTATTTCCTAGTAATTTGTTACTAAACTATCTTCCAGTTGTGTAAGTATCAAATATATTCATCAAATGCACTAGGCATTCATGTTCCTTATCTTGAAAAAAACCTCTGCTGAACTTTTTTTTTTAAAGATTTGAGTTATGTATTTGACAGAGATAGAGTGAAAGCACAAGTAGGCAGGGTGGCAGGCAGAGGGAGAGGGAGAAGCAGGCTCTCTACTGAGCAGGAAGCCCGATATGCAGTTCAATCCCAGGACCCCCCGCCATCATGACCTGAGCGAAAGGCAGCTGCTTAACCAACTGAGCCACCCAGGTGCCCCTCTGGTGAACTCATTATAGTGTCTTTAGAAAAACAGAAGCTTACTTTTTTTTTTAAAAGATTTTATTTATTTGACAGACAGAGATCACAAGCAGGCAGAGAGAGAGGAGAAAGCAGGCTTCCCGCGAAGCAGAGAGCCCGATGTGGGGCTCGATCCCAGGACCCTGGGATCATGACCCGAGCTGAAGGCAGAGGCTTTAACCCACTGAGCCACCCAGGCGCCCCAGAAGCTTACTTTTTAAATATATGTTTTATATATTTTTATATTTTTCAATATATGTGTGCGTGCATGTGTGTGTGTGTGTATATGTTTACCCCAATGTAGGGTAGATAGATTTACAACCCCACAGATTAAGAGTCACATGCTCTACTGAATGAGCCAGCCAGGCACCCACACAAGTTTTTATTTTTATGTAATCAAATAAATTAATTTTTTCCTTTATGGTTTATCCTTTTTCTTACTGAAGAAAGCCTTCCCTAATATACTGTCATTGAGATATTCTCTTATATTGTCTTCTAAACCCTTTATAGTTTTACATTTCATATGTAAATATGTAAGTCCTTAAGCCATCTATAATTAATTCTGTGTAGCATGTAAGAATCCATTTTCTTTTCTTTCCATGTGGATAATAAATTGTCCTGCCATCAATAATCTGCAATGCCAGCTTTGTCCTAAGTCAGGTTTCCATATATGTGTAAATCTGTTTCTGGGCTCTCTATTCATGCAGTTCCACTAATTTGTCTATTCTCAAGCCAAAACCAAGCAGGGTGCGTGCCACACCTTTGCAGTAAGTTCTAATCTGTGGCAGAGTAAATCACCTACCTGGTTCTCTCTCTTCAGGAGTGTCTTACCTATTCACAGCCTTTTGCTCATCTTTATAAATTGTATACTCAACTGGTCACTTCCCACAAATGGAAGTTTGACTAAATTTGTGAGATTATTAGAAAAAACTGACGTCTTTATAAAATTCTGTATTCCTATCCATGAATAACTTGTTTTTCCATTTATATACATCTTTGAAATCTTTCAATAAAGTTTTAGAATTGTTTCCACATAAAATTTGTACACTTTTTGTTGTATTTGTCCCTAGGTGCCCTGTATTTCGTAAGCTATTTATACCTTTTCTGAAATTGTATTTTCTAACTCATTATTGCTAGTATACAGAAATTTAATTTTCTCATATATTATTCTTATATCTAGCCACCCTGCTAAATTCTCTTATCCATTTTCATAATTTAAAGTTTTTTTAAATTTTCTATTTTAATAATGATATTTACTACAAATAATTACAGTTTTTTTTATTCAACTCCCCATTCATGAGTGTTACTGTGTTTGGACTTATTTGCAGATTAGGAGTACCTATAAGATGTTAAATAAAGCTGTGATACCAGGACTCCTTGTCTCATTCCTAATTTTAAATGAAACGCTTTAACAGTTTACAGTATGATGCTTACTATGTATTTTTTATAAATCAGGTCAAGTAAAATTCCCTTTTAGTCCTAGTTCAAGAAGATATTGATATAAATGCTTATTCGGATTTATAAAATGCCTTCCCTGCATCTTTCTGAATTATCATATACTTCTTCTCCTTTAACCTACTAAAATGGTAAGTTATATTAACTAATGTTTTTTTTTTAATGTTGAACCAAACTTGCTTCCCTGGATTAAACCCAATTTAACTACAATATAGTTATTTTATAAATGCTAAATGGCTTGCTAATATTTGCTTAAAATTTTTTACATACATTAATTAGAGAGACTGGCCTATAATTTTCCCTTTTCAGAAATTCTTCTATCCTACTAAGGTTTTACTAGCCTCATAAACTAAATTGGGAAGTATTATATATATTTTTTTCTATTCCATGAATTAGTTTGTATATAAGATTGGAATTATTTATTGAATATTGGCTTGCTATGTTCATGGTAAGATTTTTAACTACTGATTCCATTTATTAATGGAATAATATAGATATTCTATTTCTTACTCCATCTAGTTTAGTTATGTGTATTTTCCTATAGATTTCCCATCTCAACAAAATTTTCAAATGTATTAGCATAAAGTTGTCCAAACATCTTCTCTATTTGAAACCCAAGGTTATACCTATCAAGTTCTTTTATTTCCAATATATTCATAGGTCTTCTCTCCCTTTACTTTTTTAATTTTACCTTGCCACGCATTGTCTAACTTATTAGTCTTCAAAAAACCAATTTTTGTTCTCTTGATTCTTTACTGTATCTTTGTTTTCAAGTTCATTAACTTCTGCTCTTAATCACTTCCTTCCTTCTACTTTCTTTGGATTTATTGCATTGTTCTAACTTCTTCAGTTAAACAGTTCATTTATTTTCAGTCTTTCTTCTTTTGTAAATATAAATACTGAAGGCTATCTCTAAATATTATTTTAGCTTTATCCCACAAGTTTTCATTTTCATTATTTCTCCTTTCAACCACAGGTTATTTAGAATTTGTTTTTAATTTCCAAATGCATAGATGTTTTTAGTCATCATTTTGTTATAAATTTCTAAAGTAATTGCGTGGTAGTTGAGGAGTGTAGTCTGAATGATACCAATCTTTGAAATTCACTGAAACTTGCTTCATGGCCTATTCGATAATCAATTTTTGTAAATGTTGTAGGTGTGC
The DNA here is from genome assembly GCF_922984935.1 of Meles meles. NCBI lineage: Eukaryota > Metazoa > Chordata > Mammalia > Carnivora > Mustelidae > Meles > Meles meles. The sequence goes on along the minus strand of NC_060071.1, from coordinate 85,551,629 downwards.
TTGAAAAGAATCTTCTACTTACGGCCATTAGACCAGGCTTGTTTATAGGTAATTATTCTTTACCTTCAGTAATACTTTTGCTTTAAAGTCTATTTTGTCTGATATTAACATAACTATACTTACTTTCATATCACCTGATTTATGTTTTTCAATCCTTTAACTCTCAACCTATGTATATTTTTATGTTTTAGGTGATATCTCTTGTAAATAGCTTTAACCTATCTGGGCTTAGGTTTTATTTTTCATTTTCTCTTGACTTATAATATTATGCTTTCACTGGTAAATTGTGTAATATTTATATTGTTGATGTATTTGTACTTAACATCTACCATTCTACTTTGTACTTTCTTTACCTCACTTTTTTTAGTCTTATTATTTTAGATTCCTCCCCTCAATTACATTTTTCCCTCTTTTAGAATAGAAATCATATACTCCATTTCTACTCATACAATGATTATCTAGTATTTTTTAAAAACATATTTAAAGTATAAAGTTAAGCAATACTTCTATCTTCTTCCTCTTTGATTGTTTTAAATCCAATCACTGTCCCTCCCAAACCAACACATGTGCCATTGTTTTCCTGAATCTTAGTTCTATCTCCAAAAATTCTCAGCAATTATCTCCTTAAATGTCACCTCTGTTAGTTTCTCCATTATCTCCTTCTAGAACAATGATTAGACCTATGTTGGACCTTCTGGTATCCTCCATGTCTCTCAAACTTTTCATTTGTTTTCCAGTTCTTCTCTATGTACTATGTTCTGAGTACTTTCTTTTCATCTATATTCCAGTTAATTTTCTGTTCAGTTGTGCCTAATCTTATCTGCCCATTTCTTCCCAGAGACAAGGACAAATCTAACACATATCCCCAATAACCACTAATGTAGGGAAGATTTATTTCATTGTCACTTAAGGATGACATCCTAAGGGTGCCCAGCTCTTACATGGTGATTCTCCATTGAACTTTCCTCCTGCCTTAGGTGCTAAACTTTGTCTCCATTCCTTCACACACAGTCCTGTAAAATATAGTCCCTAAACCCCCAAGGATTATCAGATAACATCTGGGTAAATAGCAATTCCAGTGCCCACTTACACCAGTTGGGTCACACTGTTATATCTGAGTTCTGAGAAATTCCCTTCCTTTCCTACTATCTCAGACATATACTGAAAAGTCATTTTTGTTAATATTCCATGTAATATTTTAAGGTATGCTATTCCTGGAGAGTTTGCCATACTGCCAGTACTAGAAGTGGAAAGCTACTGATTTTTAGTGATCTTATATCCCCTCTGGTATCTTCCAGAACTCTTACTTTTCAAATAGTTTTCTGATTATTTCCTTTAAATTTTCTAGGTGGACAACCATATTTTGCGCCTTTCCCTTTCCACTATTATTAACCCCTACTACTTTTTCTTGTTTTAGTGGATTGGCTAAAACCTGCAATAGCAATGGCACTACACTTGTTTTTAGTGTAACATGGAAAAGATTACACCAAAATAAAATAGGAGAATATGGATATCATCTATTCACCTAATCCTCCATTTGAAATAGATGATCTAAAGACTTAGATCTGCTCAAAACATGGCTTTAAGTTCAAACTAAAATTGGAAATTTAAACTATGTGTTATGGACTGAATATTGTGTTCCCATCTAAATTTATATGTTGAAATCCTAACCCCCAATGTGATGGTATTAGTAATTAGGTCATGAGGGCAGAGCTCTTGTGAATGGGCTTAGACACTCCATGGAGAGTTCTCTTGCCCTATCTGCCATGAGAGGACAGAGTGAGAAGACAGCTGTTTATGAAGCAGTAAGCAGTTTTCATTTTATTTTGATCTTGAACCTTGATCTTGAACTTTCTAGCCTCCAAAACAGTGAGAAATAAATGTTTGTGGTTTAAGCCACCCAGCCTAAAGTATTTTTGTGATAGCAGCCTGAACAAACTAAGACACTGGGACAGACCAAAGCCTTTTCACAAAATTGGAAACCAAAATCTCTAACACCGTATGCGAATAATCTTTAATCTACTTTATCAGTGTGCCTAATCCCAATTCAGGGAAAATGTGTACTTTAAATATTTCTTGTATTTAGTGAATAATAAATTGTAAACTGAAACTAGCAATGTGAGTAGATTCATCATCATGTTAAAATGCACTTCTTCAGAATTTAACAGGGAAAAATGTACATTGAGAGTCCTAAACATGTAGAGCATATACAGTAAAAAGAAAGTTAGAGGCACATTTTTCTTTATCTTTTCTAGCATACTAGTAAGCAAAATCAATAATGCCTAAAAGCATTTTATCTTAATTAGTAAAATTACCAGAACTGAATGATCACACAAACTGAAACCATACTTTTAAATTAGTAGAGAAAGGTTCTGAACAACAACTCATGATTTCAGGTACAAATTAGTTTATTTGCCCTAAAATTTTATTTTTAAAAAATGTGTACAGCAATTCCTACACAAAACCTAAAAGGAAAACTAACAAAGTACCAGTGGTTGAAGGTTTACATTGAAACTTTGGAATCCACTGTCCTATAACAGCTTTACCATTAGCTGAAGTTCTCGTGATACAGATCATTATTTCCTATTTCCTCCTATCTTTGTGATAGCTCATACACTGAAGCACAAAAGATTCTTACTGCAAGTCAAACCATTTCGACTGCCATAATGCCATTCACAGAATGAATGACACTATACCACATCCTCCTCGCTCTATTACAACAAAGTTCCATCATTGCTAACAAGTGTGAATTTAATTAATGGACTGTGTGTCACTAGTGGATTTCAAACAGGTTTAGGGATCACTTTTATATCATAAATTAGGGGCACCTGGGTGGCTCAGTGGGTTGAGCCACTGCCTTCAGCTCAGGTCATGATCTCAGGGTCCTGGGATCGAGCCCCACATCGGGCTCTCTCTCAGCAGAGAGCCTGCTTCCTTTCCTCTCTCTCTGCCTGCCTCTCTTGTGATTTCTCTCTGTCAAATAAATAAATAAAATCTTTAAAAAAAAAAAAGATAAACTTATATCATAAATTAATTGTCAAGCTAGAAAAGACATTGTGACCATGTCAAACTGAAGAGCTAGGCAAAAAGGAAATAGGCGTAAGAAAGGCTGCTTTAAATCTTTCTATTAAAGTTGAAATTGTTAAATGTTCCAAGGATAACTCTCATCTAGAATCAGATTTTCTTTTTGTAGGGATCCCACTGTTCATGAATCACCTAAATAGTAGACATTCCCACTTAAGTTGGTATTAGCAATAAGCTAAAAAAATCTCTGGACCTTCTACTCTGTTCCCTGGTTCGAAAAATAAGAGTTTTAAATACAGCTGAACACCAAGGTTCAGGAATATATTTCTGAAAAAAATTGTAAGTTGAAATCACATAACAGATATTAAATCCATTTTTTAAAATGTGGACAGAGAATATGCACCCTCATTTCATGAATTTTAAAGAATACTTAAACATAACAAAGATGCAATAGTTTATAAAAACAAGCTTTTATCCACATATTCATGACAAGACATCCAAAAGGTACAAAAACCTTCAGAAAGTAGGAAGGACACCCAGTACGAAGTTTACAATTTCAGGTTCTCACCATCTACTTTCCTACTTCTTCTTTTCTTTCTAAAACCAAGATCCTTTCTCATGAGAAATCAGATGCAAGAAAGAAGTTGCATCCTATTCTTTCAGGAGAACTTCAAGTGGCTGGATTTGACAAAGTAGTTCCACCAAGTTAGTATCCAGAAAAGGTTTAGAATACCCTACTTGCTAACTGGAAGAAAAGGATTTAGAAAAAAGATGAGTAAAGGTAAGAAAATGGAATGGATCAAAAAGCAAATGCCAACCTGGACTACCTAAAAGCAGTATAATAATACTGTATCTAGAAGTGGAAAGGAAAGGGATCTAGAAACTTAGAGAAGGGAGCAGAAAGACTATAAAGAAAAATCTTCGATGTTTTTCCAATTTTATACCTATCACTTTTAATATTAAAATTTCACTTACCAGGGCACCTGGGTGGCTCAGTCAATTAAACAACTGGCTCTTGGTTTTGGCTCAGGTCATGATATTAGGACTCTGGGATTGAGCCCTGCATTGGGCTCCATGCTCAGTGGGGACTCTGCTTGAGGATTCGCTTCTTCTTCCTCTGCCCCGCCCCACTTGCTCTTTCTAAAATAAATATTTTAAAATTTTTTCATTATGGGGACACCTGGGTGGCTCAGTCAGTTAAGCTGCTGCCTTCAGCTCCGGTCATGATCCCAGGGTCCTGGGATCAAGTCCCAAATCAGGCACCTTGCTCAGCAGGGAGCCTGCTTCTTTCTGTGCCTCTGCCTGCCTGCTTGTGCGCTCTCTCGCTCTCTCTCTCTGACACATAAATAAATAAATAAGTAAAATCTTAAAATTTTTCATTATGGATAAAGAAAATGTGGTGTACACACACACAATGGAATACTACTCAGCCACCAAAAAATGAAATCTTCCCATTTGCAACAATGTAGATGGAACTAGAGGGTATTATACTAAGTGAAATAAGTCAATCAGAGAAAGAATTATCATATGATCTCACTGATATGTGGAATTTAAGAAACAAAAAAGAGGATCATAGGTAAAGACAGGAAAAAATAAAACAAGACAAAATCAGAGAGGAAGAAAAACCATAAGAAACTCTTAATCATAGGAAACAAACTGAGGGTTGCTGGAGGGGAGAAAGGTGAGGGAATGGGGAAACTGGGTGGTGGACATTAAGGAGGGCACATGATGTAATGAGCACTGAGTATTATATAAGACTGATGAATCACAGACCTGTATCTCTGAAACCAATAATACATTATATATTACTTGAATTGATTTTTAATTTTTTTTTCAAGATTTTATTTATTCATTTGACAGACAGATATCACAGGTAGGCAGAAAGGCAGGGAGAGAGAGAGGAAGGGAAGCAGACTCCCTGCCACTCAGAGAAACCGGTGTGGGGTTTGATCCCAGGACCCTGGGATCATGACCTGAGCTGAAAGCAAAGGTTTTAACCCACTGAGCCACCCAGGTGCCCCTATTAATTGAATTTAAATTAAAAAGTTAGTAAATCCCCTAAAATAAAATAAAATAAATTGCATTTATCTTCAATATACTTTCCCTTTTTGTACCACCTTGGAGTCTTACTATCTCACCCCAGGCATCCACCCATCTCAAAACTGAAAGCCATCCAGGTATCCTTTTTAAAACCCAACCTCTATCCCAAGGAAAGAAACTGCCCATTTCTTTTCCAACGCATCCCTTCCTTAATCAAAACTCATTTTCTCATGTGGTTTCCATTAGGAAAAGAACCTGAAACAAGTAAATCACTTTGAGAGCTTAAGCTTTGTAGAAGATACAAGTATTTTTAAATGGAATCTACTTAGTAGAATATAAATGGGGAGGGGCACCTGGGTGGCTCAGTCAGTTAAGCCTCTGACTCTTGATTCTGGCTCAGGTTATGATCTCAGGGTTGTGAGATCAAGCCCCATGTGGGGTGTGGAGCCTGCTTAAGGTTCCCTCTCCCTCTGTCCCCTGTCCCTGCTCGCATGCACATGCATGCTTTCTCTCTCTCTGTCTCCAAAAAAAAAAAAAAGAGAATATAAATGTCAGACTATCTATATAAGCGATATTTTAGAGCAATGATGGTATCTTAGACTCTTGTCTACTATAGGGCTAAAATTTTATTCATTTACTTAATCGCTCAGCAAATACTAACTAGAAGCATAGAGAATAAACTTGATATCCTACATCTGAAACCTTGCTAATTTATATTGTAGATTTAACAGGAACAAATGAAAGGAAAGCTAGAAAAAAAAAAAAAACAGGTGAAAACGGAACTTTCAGTAAAGACGATAAATACATGTATGCATGTATGCTCTAACTTCCACAAACCATATACCACCATTCCTGGCCTCCGGCCACTTTATACCTGCCTTGGCATCATTAAATGATCACTAACTAATTGCTAACTGATCACATTCTTTCCTGCTGAAACCAGATACTCAGAATTTTTCCACATTATGTTCCAGGTAACCAGTTGATATTAAAATGGAAACAATGTAAGATCTTAAAGGGAGTAGTCAGGCATCTGGGAAGAAAAAAATTTAAAAGATGACAGAATGAACCACTTACATTCACTCTAGAGGAGTAACACAATAAGAGTTACACTTTTTTTTTAAGATTTTATTTATTTATTTGACAGACAAAGATCACAAGTAGGCAGAGAGGCAGGCAGAGAGAGGAGGAAGCAGGGTCCCCGCTGAGCAGAGAGCCCAATTTGGGGCTCAATCCCAGGACCCTGGGACCATGACCTGAGCCGAAGCAGAGGCTTTAACCCACTGAGCCACCCAGGCACCCCAAGAGTTACATTTTATGTCATGCAGCACTGCATGCAGAAGGTAGTTTACAGATACTGTCTTTCGATGAAACCTTACAACAATCCTATGAGGCAAGTGCGATCTCCATTTTACAGTTAAGAAAAGTGGAAGTCTATCCCCAGCCTCCTTTCTGCTTATTTAAATCCTTTTCTTCCCTGGCAGCCTCCAGACCAGCTCTCCAAAATCATTTCCTCTTCTTATCTTCTCTAGGATCTAACACTTAGCAAATGTTATCCTGTATGATTGTTTATTTTTTTTGTGGCTCCAAACTATCCCCCCCAAAAATACCATATTCCCCTTACCTAGTGTAACTGGTACTCAAAACTTATGTTTATATAATGACCAAAACAATTTTCTAAATAGCTAAATAGTCAAAAGTAAATAGATACTGAAGGAAACCTGCAAACCCTGTATTTGGTCATCCATGCATTTGTAGTGCAGTAAAATATTATTTATCATAAGAAATTAGGGGTCCCTGGATGGCTGAGTCGTTAAGCTTCTGCCTTCAGCTCAGGTAGTGATCCCAGGGTCCTGGAATCGAGCCCCACATCAGGCTCCCTCCTTGGCGGGAAGCTTGCTTCTCCCTCTCCCACTCCCCCTGCTTGTGTTACTGCTCTCACTATCTCTCTCTGTCAAATAAATAAAATCTTTGAAAAATGAAAGAAGTAAGGAAGGAAGAAAAGGGAGGAAGGGAGAGAGGGAAGGAGAAAGAAAGAAAGAAGAAAGAAAAGAAAAGAGGGGGGGAAGAAAGGGAGGGAGGGAGGAAAAGGAAAGGAAAGGATGGAAGAAATTAGCCACTTATTAGCTGTGGCCTTGAACAAGCTGTTTTTATATGACATATAAACTCTTCAAATGTCATACTTTATATGAAGTAGTTTAAGATCAGAAAGCTAAAGTAAGCTGCTCAAAGTTAAACAGCTAGCAGCAACAAAAGTAGTAAGAATTTGAGACTAGACCTGTTTCATTTTAAGTTCCATATTATTTCCGTGCATATATCCAAAGAACCAGGGTGCTGAAGATCATCATGCAAATACATATATGATCAGAAGATAAGATACAGTTGGAAGATAGGCTAATAGAGATTTTCCTTCTATTGCTTTATGACACCCAGACAAGTTCTGGGAAATGATTTAACAGCGCTCTGATACATCAAGTTATTCCAGAAGTAATGTGAATTCTCTTTTAAGTCAATTACAAATTCTTAGGATTACTAGCATTACAGTAGACTGTTTTGGTTATTCTGACATAACTTTTAACCAAATTTTTGTAATCCTCAATCCTTTTGTTTATATGGTGACTTTTCAGCCTTCTTATCTAATTTATATCTCAAATAAGACTGGTGTTCTTCTATTAGCCCTCCTGGCTTCTTTAAATCTCAATTTCATTTTAAGCAGCAATAGTTAACTGCAACTACAAAAGGTTCTGGAGCTGGGATTTGCAACATACTAACAATACATGCCCACAAGCCAGTGACAAAAAAAGAGCATTTAGCAGAAAGTCAGCAAAACAGGAGTGACATACTAGTACTAGAAAAAGATACCTTAGCCTTATGACAAGGGCTTAACACAAAACTTCTTATTGTACTAAAATACCTGTTAATGCGTATGCTGTGAAGCAAAAAAAAAAAAAAAAAAGCTAAATACAGAAAAATAAAGACAAGGGGCACGAGCGTGGCTCAGTCAGTTCAGCGGCTCACTCTTGTTTTTCAGCTTAGGTCATGATCTCATGGGTCACGGAATTGAGCCCCAGCCAGGCTCCGTGCTCAGAAGGGAGTCTGCTTCAAGATTCTCTTCCTCTCCTCCCCGCAGTCCTGCCTGTGAGTGTGCTCTCCCTCAAATAAACAAATAAATCTTTTTTTTTAAATGAAGACAAAATTATGACTGCCATTATAAAAGTTCCAATTAATAACATAAACAGAATATAATAGAGAAAATAACTAGATGTACAATCAAAGACAAAACTACTGGCTTCACTGTGGACTTTATAACAAAGTGATTAAAAAAATTTCATAGACTCAATTTGTTTTAAGAGGAAAAGAAAAGACAAAGCATAGAAATGAAAAACTATTTTAAGAAGACTACTAAAAAAACTGATCTAACATAATAAAAATGATGTAGTAAAAAGACACAGTTGTAGAATATAAATAAATTACAATAAAAACTATAAAAGATAATACATTTACAAAGCTCAGGGGCCAACTCCCTTCCATAAATATTTTGTGTATATAATAAAAGCCTTGGTACATTACTCATTTAGTTACACTAGAGGTTTGGTGGCTCATATGAATAGCCCATATATCAGAGTATATATATAAGAAATCAGAGGGAAGAAGGAATAGCAAGCATTGTCACTGATGTCTGTGACCCCACAGTAAACTAGACACTGTACAGAAAGGTAACGAAACACTGCAATATCAGATAGTTGCGTGATTTTGGTTATAGGGCTACCATTAAAGTATTTCTAGAATAGTAAGTGCTTTTAAAAATTCCATTCTACATCATTTAGGATTAAAAGTCATTAACTTATATAATAGCCATAACCCTAACAAACACTAAATATAAATTACAGTTCTTTAAAAATGAATTTTATTTATTTATTCATTTATTTAGTGTTTATTGAAACATTAATCACTTAAGAGAATTCTATCCATTCATTCACTCATTCACTTAGTATACAGTATCAATTAAACACTTCAAAATTTAAAATCACAAAGTTAACAGGTCAGATTCTCTAGGATGTTTGGTCTCTTAACCAACACAAAAGCAAAACATTTCAAGCACCTTTAAAAACAAATACACACATATTGTCACAAGGATTATAAAACTTTTTCCTAAACTTAATATAAAATTATTAATAATAGATCTGTTTATAACTAAAGGTATCATGTTTACCAAGATATTGTTTAGGGATAGTGATTATCAGTCAGAGAGAAAGGATCACAGGGGCTCCTAGGAGAGTCCTACCTGGCTAGCATGCTAAATTTCTTCTTACATTACTAGGACTTTTCAAGACCATTACTTTTCTTGCAACGTAATATATCATGCATTCCTTCCATTGCTTTAAGCGACCTCCTAACACAACATTTAATCACCTGCTTTAAGCTGGTGATATTCTGTACACTATACTCAGATTCAACTAACCTCTTTTTTTTTTAAGATTTTATTTATTTATTTGACAGAGAGAGAGATCACAAGTAGGCAGAGAGGCAGGCAGAGAGAGAGGGGGAAGCAGGCTCCCTGCTGAGCAGAGAGCCCGATGTGGGGCTCGATCCCAGGACCCTGAGGTCATGACCTGAGCCGAAGGCTTAACCAACTGAGCCACCCAGAAGCTCCTCAACTAACCTCTTTACTGACTGACTGGATTCTGCTTTTTTCTCTTATCTTTCTCATCTGACTCATGCCACAATACTACATTCTTTTTATTGACAGGAAAGATACAACAAAGAAATTAGTTTGTAGTTTACTGCTGTTGCTCTTACAAAATGATAACCAACCATTAGGTATGATATAAATCATGACTATAAAATATAACATTAAACACCCACCATTATTTATTACTTGACTTTCATGGCTGGCTACTTACACAGTCTTACTAACTACTCTAAAGGTTGAAGGTAATCTTTTCCAAGAGTAATCAGCTATCATAGGAAGGCCAAGAAACAGTCCATATTTTCAATGGCTAGCAATAAACTAGATAGTCAATAGTGAGCATAAACATTACAAGAGCCAAACTGCCAAAACTGTGAGAGTTTTTGAAAGTGAGTAAGCCTAAATGAAGTTTCAACGTGTAAATTCAAGTATCTCACAGTAACTGCAGTTTGTCGATTCCTCAGAGCTAAAGGAACTTAAGATGTTGGGGGAAAAAATCGATGGTGGGTACAAAAAAATCACAGACAATCAATAGGGAAATAAGAGATTAAAAGAATCTGATAAATCCAGTTGTTTCCTTATTTACTTCCATAATTATGGGGGTTGACTAAGTATACTATAAAGAAGTAAGGAAGTGTAAAGAACTGATTCTATCCCTTTTCTCCTTTATTGCCTTGCTCACCATTTTGTACTGGGTAATTAAAAATGCATTCACTACATCACTTCAGAATATGCCAAGAAATAATATTCAAACTTGGGCAACTTTTATTTAAGTGGCATATTGACAAAGTGACCCATGACCAGAAAAATAACTAGAATGGTCATCCTACTCAAAACTGTATTAATAGGAGAAAAAGCTGAAAGCCGGAAACTGCATACCTGAGAAAAAACTTGAGGCTGCAATCATGGTGTACAAATATCTCACAAGTTATCAAAAGAAAATAGATCAGGTGGTTCTCATAAGGACAGAACTAGTGAAAGCACGTCAAAGTTTTAAGGTGGCAGATTTTTGTTCAAAACAATACCATTAAATAGACCTGTCATGAAATAGGAAAATCTCCCTCACTGGAGGTGTTTAGACAGGAGTCAGATCACCACCTATCATACTTTTGTGGATTCCATAATTTTATAATACCACAAACTGAGAGTTTCACATACAGCTAAAGGTACAGAGCAGCAGCCATTTTAACTCATGTTCCTAATTTGTTGATAATTAAATGTTCTCAGTCTCTGTTTATAACAAGGAATGCCTCATTTCCACCAAGGTTCTTCTTAATGACTTACAGAAAGACTGAATTAATTACCTATCTATGTCTATTAATAAGTTAAAAGTAGTCTCTGCTCAGCAGGGAGCCTGCTTCCTTCCCCTCTCTCTGCCTGCCTCTCTGCCTACTTGTGATCTCTCTCTGTCAAATAAATAAACAAAATCTTAAAAAAAAAAAAAAAAAGCTAAAAGTAGAAGAGGCATGTAACATACAGCTGACACAGAAATACAGCTTACATATAAATCATTGTCACTATTATGTTTCAGAGTTGAATAAACCACTTCGATATATATCAAAATTTTTTCTCTTTCCCTCTGGTAATTCCTTTCATCTGATAATTTTCTTATACACAAATACATTGTGGGCTACAGAGTATCTAGATTCTAGCCTACTACTCTGGGCAAACTTTGTTTTTTGTATTACCCTCCTTATCTGTAACACAAATTTGCACATGAATTTAATGGAATCTAGAAAATATAACATTATTCCTTCCTCCCTCCTTTCATCAATCCTTCAGTGCATACACAGAATACTACTTAGGAGTACCTATATGCATATAGAAAGGCAAGCAGATGACAATTTATAAGATGGATTTTTCTCTCATTTCAAATCCTAGGATTGAGTCTTGAAACACCTCTGTTTCTGAAGGAAAGGGCCAGGCAACTACTATAACCCTGTCTTTGTTGATTATCTGTCACTCACCCTTCCAGTTCACCCTGTCCTCAGGGTGACCTGGGGAGACTCCTGTATAGACTGCATCAAAAGCAGAGCAGAAAGAGGAAGGAGAGGGAGGTCAGGGTATTTCATTTCCTTGCTTTTCTCTCACTGGGGTGGTCTTGGGCTGGCTGGGTCCCTCCACTGAGTGTCAATCACTGCTTCTCCCAAGGCAGTCATCTCTATAGGACTCTCTCCTTCCAGACTTGGATATGCTTCCTCTCTTAACCTCTTCAGGCTGGAAGCAATAATTGCTTCACTGTTAATCAACAGTTATTCTATCTAATATAAATAGTCCATCTCAAATAATCATGTCTTTTTGTTGGAAAGTGGCCCCAAGAAAAAGATCCTCAAAATGAGACCAAAGTTATTCTAAAATGAAGGGATAATCTCTATAATGGAAAGAAATGGGACCACTAGAAATGTATTTCACATTATCAAGATTCATGATTATACAGATTAGACGAAGAGCAAAGCTGGGACACCCAGTAGAGCGGTGGCTAATTTTGGCAATGTGACCATGGGGTATCCAGATAAATGATTTAACATTATTTGGGGTGTACCTGTGAGAGTCTTTCTGAATAAGATTAACATGTGAAACAACAAATAGAGTGAAATAGATTATCCTCCCTGGGTAGGCTTCATCCAATCCACTGAAGACCGGAATAGAACAAAAAGGCAGAATAAGGCAGAATTTGTTCTCTCTGCCAGTCAGCTGCCTTCAGAGTCAGACTGCAATTTACACCATTGGTTCTCCTGGTTCTTAGGCCTTTGGACACATACTAGAACTACACAAAACAGCTCTCTTGAGTCTCCGCTTGCTAAATGTAGGTCTTGGGACTTCTCAGTCTCCTTAACCATGTAAGCCAATGCTTTATATCTATCTGTATCTCTTGATTCTGGTTTTCTGAAGAACCTAATTAATACAGGTGGCTATGGCACTAAACTGCTATGAACACATATTCTTAGTGCCCTAGAGAGTATATAAGGAAAAGAAAAAGTAGAAAAGTAGAAACTATGAATATAACTTTGCTTCTGGTGATAAGAGTAGCAGGAACAGAACTGACCCCCTAATCATCACCAACACTACCCCCAATACACACATACTTTAAAAAACTGAACAAAACATGTAAAAGTGTGTTTTTAGACATGCCACAATAGTCAGGAGGACCATGATCCCTGAAAGAAGAGAAACAAGAAAATGAGTCCTATGACTGCTACAGTATACTGACCTAGAAGCAGTTTCCAGGCTGTAGCCCAGGGAGGGGAAATTCAAATGAACCCCAGTAAGCTTGCTGAGCTGAGACAACGGAATCAAAGTTAGGCGAGGCAAAGGCAGCTAGAATTTATAAGGTAGAGTATCAGAGAGTAAGGGGCAACACAAAGAATTCAAGAGAACCACAGAGGGTACCTATGGAGTCTCTGGCTGAGTATTCATCTGCACAGGAGTGAAAGAAAATTCCACAGGACTGACGAAAGATCAGTGGAGAGCTGTACACTGTACAATTCCCCAAAATGGCACACAGCTGGAATACTTACATTTCCACCAGCCAAAGAGGAGAGATCTCACAATACATGGTAAAGTGCTTAGAAAGGTACTGCTATAGTACTGGAGTATATTAGCCATAGACTAAAGACTGCTCTGGACCCAGCCAGGCAAAGTTTAAAGGAATCAAATAGATTACAAGTAACTTAACTGCATAAAACAGAAACTGGCAAACTTTTCAGTAAGGGACAAGACGAGCTTTTGTACATGGACAAACCTCTTGAAGTGGGCAGAGTGTGTCAAGATATTTATGACAGTTGAGGCTAAACAAAATCATATTCAATTAAAGAAGGAAATACTTGGGGAGACCTTGCCAACTATCTTCCCAAAACCATTCCCATTCATTATATAAATAAACTAAGGCTAGAAGAGTTTAAAACAACTTGCCCAGAGTACACAAAAGTAATAACATAAGTTATAGCCAGGATCTGACTGCAAGTCTCTTAGACTCTAAAGCCCTACTGTAGCTTACTGTCCACCTTGTAATAAATCTTTTGCTCTGTAACAGATAAATTTCATCAAATCATGCTATTAACCAATTAATGCACTTTCTGTTACCACTGACCATTTGTAAAGATAGGGAAAAGCAGTTAACATATATTAAGAACCCTTAAATTTATCAACTCACTTATTTTTTCATACTGTTTTCAAAGTTGTGGAACTTGCCCAGGAATACACAGCACTGAGTACTGCCATGGGAATTGGGGGGTGGGTCAGCCTGAACGAAAGTCCAAGATCTTTCCAACACAGCGCATTGGCTTAAAAGAAGCACAAATGATAGTCCTCAGATCAGTCCAAAGAAAAGGAGTAAAAGAAAAAGTACGTCCCAAACAAAAGAAAGGGGAAAGGGAATATAAACGGGAAAAGGGATGAACAGAATTGGAGAAGGAAAAACGGTAATTGAGAAATATGATGTGTTCTCTCTGTACCTTGGCACATATTATTTCCCCATTTTCACTAATGTACAATTCAAGTCTAGTATCTTCACGAGCTATTCTCCACTTCTCCAGCCCTCAATCTTACCCTCATGGGTCTCCTATATATACTTTAAATCAATTATGTGATAGCATAGAATACATCATATTGCTATTTCTGAGTGTTTTATTAATCAGGTTACAAGCAGCTTGAGGACAACTTTGTATCTTACAGTCTAGATTCCAAAATGAATGCAGTGTTTTTGTTGATGAAAATCATATTCAAGTATTACATTTTTTTTAATTATTTAGAAGTTTTTTAAAAACAAGTTATCGCCCCAGGCACCTTAATGCCAGTACAGTAAACAAAATAAATGGAGAGAAAAGAACTAGTTCAAGTCTCTACAGGATTGTTTACAAAGTGCCACATCTAAAATATTATTTACAGACTTCAAACATAAACTTTAAAGCACTCACTTCTACATCTTTTTTTTTTAAAAGGAAAAAAATGAGGCAAATAATTTTGTGAAATCCGTAATAAGAATTACTAAACAAGAAAGTAAGACTTCCGAGTTCTGGTTGAAGAACCTTCCATTAAGCCAACAGTTCTCCAAGTATGGTCACTGGTCCTCTGGAGATCCTCAAGAACATTTCAGATGATCCAAGAGGGTAAAACTATTTTCATAAAATATTAAGATATTACTGGATTTTAACTGAGTAGACTTTTGCACTGATGGTTCAAAAACAATAGTAGGTAAGACTGCCAGCACCTCAGTAGAAACCAAGGCAGTGGCAGAACCCAACTGTATTTAACAGTCATCATACTCACCACCATGCACAACAGTAAAAATAAAAGCCAATTTCACTCTAGAATGTCCTCAATGAAGTAGTGGTAAGTATTTAATTTATGAAATCCTGACCCTTGAGTGCATGTCTTTTTAACAATCTGTGTGACAAATGAGAAGTACACATAAAGCACCTCTGCCATGCACGGCATTACAATGGCTGTTCCAATGGCTGTCTCAGGGGGGAAAACACTTGTGTAACTGTTTAAGTTGTAAGCTAAATGAGATGTATTTTTTTACAGAATACCATTTTTACTTGAAAGACAAACTGACAGACACATGATACTGTTCAGATTCTGATAAAGCCCCCAGTTACTACTACCATTTCCAGTCTCCATCTGAGATTACAAAGAAACAAAAGTCAGCAGAGAGGGGGAGGAAGGTTATAGAGCAGACAAGGCAAGCCTCAGTCCCTGAAGACAAAGGACTATTTTGGGGTGGAAGCAGCAGAAGGATGGGAGATTAAATTGTGATTTATAAATATATCCCACATACATATTTTGTTTATGACAGATGGAATATCACCCATAGTTTAAATGTTTGTTTTTTGTTCAATATCAAAATTTAAAACAAAATTTAAAAGATAAATATAATCTCTCTCTCTCTCTCTCTCTCTCTCTCTCTCTAATATGACCAAGTCTCTTGCTCTTTTTTGTGCCTTATGGTTCAAAGTCTTATCAGGGTCCAGATCTGGCTGGACCACATCACAGAAAGATGCTAAGCGAAATAAGTCAATTAGAGAAAGACAATGATCATACGATCTCTCTGATAAGAGGAATTTGAGAGGCAGGGCGGGGGTTCCTCGGGGGTAGGGAGGGAAGAAGTGAAACAAGATGGGACCCGGGAGGGAGACAAACCATAAGAGCCTCTTAATCTCAGGAAACAACCTGAGGGTTGCTGGAGGGAGGTGGGGGAGGGATAGGATGGCTGGGTTATGGACATTGGGGAGGGTATGTGCTATGTGAGTGCTGTGAATTATACAAGGCTGATGAGTCACAGACCTGTACCCCAATAATACACTTCATGTTAATAAAATATGTATTTTTTTTTAAATGGGTGCCTGGGTGCCTCAGTGATTAAGCATCTGCCTTCTGCTCAGGTCATGATCCCAGAGTCCTGGGATCAATCGCTGCATCAGACTCCCTGCTCAGTGGGAAGCCTGCTTCTCCCTCTCCTATTCCCCCTGCTTGTGTTCCTGCTCTCACTGTCTCCCTCTCTGTGAAATAAATAAATAAAATCTTTAAAAAGGAAGAAGAAGAAGTTCCTCTCTTTTTCCACGATCCTCTGTTCCTACCTTCCCATAGTACGTAGGGTGCTAATATTTTCCATGTCCCCCCAAGACTATAAGCTCCTCAAGAACAGAGCTTACACCTTACTCATCTTTATTCCCTAGAACTTAGCACAGTATCATTACAGACATGTTCAATAATTGCTTCCCAAATGATTGATTTCCCAATGATCATACATACTATATAAAATAAATTTCCTCAAGAAGCAAAACACAAGTTGTACTGTCTTCAAAACAGTAGTTAGAAGACATTGTTAAATTTAAAATATAATTTTAAATTATTACCTTATTTAGCCACTCTGAAAATGTTTACTTACCACTTCCTCCTAAAACTTCCTCTTGGCTTCTAAGGGGCAGCATTTTCTTTGTCTTCTTTCTACTTCTCTGGTCAGTCCTTCTCAGTCTTTTTCTGATCCCTTTAGGTTAACCTCCCCAAATTCTACCCTCGGTCCTATACCTGACTCCATTTATAACTCTTTCAGGCTATCGTATCTAAGTCAGAACTTCTCAACCACATAACTCCCATTTTGGACCAGGTAAGAATTTGTTGTAAGGGGATGTTTTGTGCACTGCAGAGTGTTTTAGCAGCATCCCTCACCTCTACCCACTAGATCCCTCATTTGTGACAATCAAAATTCTCTTTTCATTGCCAAATGTCTCCTGAGGGAAAAATCACTCCAGGCTGAAAATCAGTCATCTAAACTAACAACTTCAAATATCATACACATATGCACACACTGCTAACTCCCAAATCTGTATTGTTAACCCAAACCTCTCTCCTGAACACAATATATTCCAACACCTGTTGACTCTCTTTGGACATCAAATTCAATAAACCTTAACTCATTACTGTTTTCCTTAAATTTATGCCTTTTTCCTCTCTGCTCTCTGCTGATGAATGATACAACTATCTAAACAATCACTCAACCCAGAAACCCAGGAGCCATCCTAGAGACCTTTTTCCCAGTAATATTCAATGAATTACCAAACCCTATTCTTTCAATCTCTTGAATACCTTTCAATTAGGTCCCTTCCCCTCCAGTTCACAGACTTAAATCAAGCCTTATCACATCTCACCTGGATCACTTTAACAGTATCCTAACTGGCCCTACCCACCCCCATCCAATGGTCCTATTATCTTTCCTCCACAACGCTGCCAAAATGATCTTCCTAAGATACAGAACTGATAGTGTCACTCCCCTCCCTAAAATCACGACAGTTTCTCATTGCCTGTGAGTTACAATTCAGTTCCTCAAACAAGCACAAGAAGGCATTTATGATAAGACCATCACCTATCTTTCTGGGCCCAATCTTACTCCTACAACTCCACAGAGAATCTCCACAGCGATTCCATGGAAGAATATCCACAGAGATTTTTCACTTCTGCCATACCAAGTAGTTTGCATTCTGCGGGCTTTTGACACATGATATTCCTTCTGCCTGGAATCTCCTCCTCCCTTTCAATCCCCAACCCCCTCTTACAACAAACTCCTGGCTTATCCATTTTTAAAAATTTAGCTCAAAAATCAGTCCTCCAAGAAGACCTCTCTAAATTCCCTGTTTTAGAGACCTCATCTCAGTTCACAAAGAAGCATGCCCACACTTAATTTATAGCATTTACTTATGCTTATTATGCTTATGATCACTGGCTAGTGTATCTACTATAAGCTCCAAGAGAATGGATATCAAACCTTATTTGAGATGACAGTCAACAAATCAAATATTTCTCATGCTTACTAACTATACAATACACCCTTTAATATTTGCTAAGTAAACGGAAATATCTCTGCAAGCATACCACTCTCCCCAAATCATGTGTTCACCAATCAAGCTCCTTTAAAAAGGAAGGCTCCTTTTTAAGACCCAATAACATTGTATTCTGTGTGTATACCACATTCTGCTTATCTAATCATCTCCCAATAGGTACTGGATAGCTTCCACATAATGGAATAATGAATAGTGAATTCATAATCATAACAGTGAATAATGCTACTATGAACATGAGGATACAAAAACTATCCAATTTTGACAACAAAAATCTCATTTCAATCCATTACCCTGTATGCACACCACATACACAAAATCTAGAGTAGAGATCCAGGAGGAAAGTGAAAAAGATTACTTCTTCTTTTTTTTTTTTTGTAACATGTCTAATCTCTTCTAAGTTAGCCTAACCGAATCTAGACTATCAAAATTTGTCTTGCCTCTTAGTATATTGTTCTTTTTTATGGCTTTTTGCCTTTTCCTATATAGTCTTCAATTCACATGTGAATATTCCTGATATATTCCACCTTCAATATTTTATCTTATTTTATTTTGGCTTTTTTAAAGATTTTATTTATTTATTTGAGAGAAAGATAGTGAGAGAGAACACAAGGGAGAAGGAGAGACAGACTTCCCTCTGAGCAGGGAGCTCAAAGGTAGCTCAATTCCAGGGCCCTGGGATCACGGCCTGAGCCGAAGACGGATGCTCAACCGATTGAGCCACACAGGTGCCCCGGTCTTTCACCTTCCAAACTCATTTTACACCCTGCTTTTATCTAACTACTTTCCTAAATGCTTTACTTTCTGTTAACAAGAAAGAAGGAAAAGGAAGGAAAGAAAGAAAGGAAGGAAGGAAGGGAGGAAGAAAGGAAGAAAGAAAAAGAAAGAGAAGAAAAAAGAAAAGAAAAGAGAAATGGTGACATTTATGGTATGTGAATTATATCTTAATCAAAAATAAAAATAAAGCTCTGTTCTCATGTAAAAAAAGGAAAAGGAAAAAAAAATACATTTTAAGTACTCCTAAAAGATTTCTAAAGTACCCCGTAAATTATTAAAGGAACTATGAATCAGCAATAATGAAGTCTATTTTAAAAAGCAAAAATTTGCAAGGCACATAAATAAAAATAGAGTATTAAAAATAGAATTGCAAGTTAATCCTCCCACTACCTAACAATAGCAAGTTCTTTTAATTTTTCTCATCTGAGAGAAGATACTGAAAATGTGCCAAAAATTCTGAAAAACACTGGGAATGATCAGAGATTAGGAAATAAGAAAAAAAAAAATTTTTTTAACCTGGAATTAGACAGAAAAGAGAAATGTGAAGTACAAACAGCCCTAAAAGATATGGCATATTACAAATGTACCATACCACTAGTCTACACATCTTAAGGATAGCTCCCTGATATAACTCAAAAAGTGAAAGAGACATAGAACACCCATTTATCTTGAGGGAGGTGCTAATCATAAACACAAAGATTTTTTTTTTATTTTTTCAGTGTTGCAAAATTCATTGTTTAATGCACCACACCCAGTGCTCCATGCAATACGTGCCCTCCTTAGTACCCACCACCTCCACCCCTCTCCCCTCCAAAACCCTCAGTTTGTTTCTCAGAGTCTACAAAGATTTAGGGCCTGCTGATAACAAATCTTTCACAGTTTTTCTTTATTGTTAATTAGGTAATTTTTTCTGCAATAGAGAGTACAACAGGATAAATTAAAATGTTAAAATACAGAAATGTCAAAATGATGCCAATTAGTATAATGGTGACAGGTTTATCTAAGATTCAAAAAATAATTTATAAGTTGGGCCTTTAAGAATCCACATTCTTTTAAGTGAATGTCTTAGCCATTCAGTTTATTTCAGTTTAGTGACTTAAGATCAGCTTGTCAACACAAAAGAAGTATTCTTTTAAGGCTTTCCAAGATTTCCAGTATCTCATCTTTACCAGAAAGCCTATTTAATGGCAGCCAATTTGCAAACATCAAATTTAAGATTACAGCCTCAGTAAAACAAGAAGAAAGGAATTAAAGTTCACTTCAAGTATTTATGTTGCCATAGACTGAACAGACTACCTAAGAAAAAACTGACACCAAGGCCTCCGTTTTGCCATCACTCACGTGCTGCTGCACCAGTTTTCACATTACTTTAATCAAGAGACAGACATAATAAGTCCATCATTTAAAGTACGCAAATTCATTACTCCTTCTTTGTGAAAGTTTGACATCTTGGCATATGTCACATATTTGCAAACTAAGTATGCATTCCACCGAAAGGACAAAGAAAAAAGAAGCTAGAATAACTTGAGCTTTTTAAGTTTATATTTTCATCAAACAAGAAAACTAAGTGGGTGCTTATGATATACGACTGTTAGGGTCAATTTTATCATCACTACATCTTCAAATTTCCTACAATTATTCAGAGCTTAACATTATAATTGACTCCAACAACGAAAACACAAACAAAAGCACATTAAATAGCAGACAGTGCCTAATTAACATTTAATGACAACAACAAAATACTTCTATTATTTACACAGATAATCCAACAAAAACCCTATAGTAAATAGTCATTTTGTTCTAGATTTATGGAAAAGAAAAAGCCCAATAAGAAATGAGAAGAAATTCTTCAATTATATATTCTAGTTATAATTTGAAATGTCATTTTCTTTAAAGATTTATTTGTTTGAGAGAGAGCGAGCACACATGAGCACAGACAGGGGAAGCAGAAGAGGGGGAGAGAAAGAGAGAATCTTCAGGTTGACTCTCCACTGAGCACAGAGCCAATGCACAGGGCTCGATCCCAGGACTCTGAGATCATGACCTCAGCCTAAATCAAGTCAGCTGCTTAACCAACTAAGCCACCCAGGCACCCCTATAATTTGAAACAAATTTGAATAAGTTAATTTCATTCACTTAAAACTATTTTTCAAGAAATTACGTTTTCCCAATACTTTTTTTTTTTTTAAGTAGTCTCCACAGCCCAATGCAGCCAGGAACCCCTATCCAATACTTCGTTCAATGATCACAGCATCTCCTTGTTTTGTTTTTCTTTTTATTTTTTTTTTAATTTACTTATTTGATAGACAGAGATTACAAGTAGTCAGAGAGGCAGAGAGAGAGAGAAAGGAGGAAGCAGGCTCCCCACTAAGCAGAAAGCCCGATGCGGGGCTCGATCCCAGGACCCCGGGATCACGACCTGAGCTGAAGGTAGAGGCTTTAACCCCCTGAGCCACCCAGGAGCCCCTCTCCTTGTTCTTAATGCTTTATATTTTTTAGCTTTCCAAGAGAGTGTAATAACAAGCAGAGTAAATATTAAAAGATTTACTCAAAAAATTACTGTCCTGGGGTACCTGGGTGGCTCAGGGGGTTAAAGCCTCTGCCTTCGGCTCAGGTCATGATCCCAGGGTCCTGGAATTGAGCCCCACATCGGGCTCTCTGCTCAGCAGGGAGCCTGCTTCCCCTCACCCCCCCGCTCTCTGCCTGCCTCTCTGCCTACTTGTGATCTCTGTCTGTCAAATAAGTAAATAAATTTTTTTTTAAAAAATTACTGTCCTATTGATAGCAGTGAAGGCTGGAAAAAGAAACTAAGGTTTTGGGTGTTTGTTTGTTTTTTAAATACCTTAAGACAAACATGAGAAAAATTTGATTAGAAAAAATAAACTTTATGTCTGCTAACACAAATATATACTTTCTATTCAAATACTCCAAACATCCAAACATTTAGTGTAAAGAGATAATGATCACTGACTATGTGCCAGGCACAAGGTCAAATGCATTACACTTAATAGCAATTTCTTTTTTTTTTAAGATTTTATTTATTTATTTATGTATTTATTTGTCAGAGAGAGAGAGCACACAAGCAGGCAGAGTGGCAGGCAGAGGCAGAGAGAGGAGGAGGCTCCCTGTCGAGCAAGGAGCCCGATGCAGGACTCGATCCCAGTACCTGGAGTAATGACCTGAGCCAAAGGCAGCAGCTTAATTGACTGAGCCACCCAGGCCTCCCGCAATTTCTAATTGAATGATTTCTCGCAGCAATTGCTAAGCTTATTTTATATAAGGGGCAGAGGCGAGGTACAAAGAGGTTAAACAATTCAGCCAAAGCCACACAGTCAGTCAATAACAGAGCTAGGATTCAAACCCAGAAAGTGTGGCTCCATTTCTGATTTCAGAATTACCATACTACACTGTGCTGAAGGTACACAGGGTACATGGCAAAATGCCTGACACTCAGGAGTTAATTTGAAAAAAGGCATAACTATTATGTCTAATTATATCATGTAGCTTGTCTTTACTTACTCTGTGATAATTCTGGACTTCCTTTCAGATTCATCATCTTTGGAATTGAAGGGCCATACACATCCACATCTAGCAAACCAACAGCCTTTGACTATAAGGAAACAGAAATTATTGTAAGATTATTTCCACTCTTTGTCAAAGATAACACACACAGCAATAGTAAATCTAACTATAAAAAAGAAAATTCACAAAATATTCCAAAATCCTAACCTAAACTTTCTCAAAGCAAAAGTAAGGTAAAAGATCATTAACTACTTAGATAAATACTTCTCGTTGGTTTACTAATTTCTTCTAGATAACTGAGGAGAGAAACTCCCTGCAAACACTTTACACATTGTGCTTCAGATCTCCCATAGAGTCTCAAATAGACTAAGACTTTTTTGATCTGAAAACTAACAATTTACACAAAGACAATGTTAAAATAATGACATGCAATGGCAAACAAAACCACAGGAAGATGGAGCATCAACCTTCGGAAAGCCCATCTAACACACCTAAGAATACAAAATGAAAAAAAAAATAAATAAATAATGAGACTAAGACTTAATAAAGCAAGTGAGAAATTCTGACACAGACCCCACATGGAAATGCTAATGAGGACAGTGGCAGACATAATACAGAGACAACCTCTTACATGGAAGTCACAGTTAAACACCCAACGTCCTCCAGAGAATTCATAAACAATTAAAACTGTTTTTCATTGACGACCCATCTACCTACCAAGGGCAGAATAACCTGACTGTCCTCTTTACTAGTTGCCAGTTCATCAGCGACATAGCCAAGTAAAGGGAAACAAAATTCACTATTCCCAAATATGATTTTTTTTCTTCTCCCCCCCCGCCATTTCTCCTTTGATGGAGTAAATCAATCTGTTACTGGTTTTTCCATACATGAGCAAACAGAATCCTAATACTGACTATATGTCTTTGAGTTACGTTTCACCAGGACTTGGAAGCTCCTCCCTCTCTCTCTGTATTCTGGCAAGATAAAATTCTTAACCCCTCAAAAAAACTTTTTTTAATTAAATAATCCCCCATCTTCCATGTTATCTACTATTTCCAGACACAAAATTACTTTTTAAACCTTGCTCTCTGGTTCCTATTAATACATAAAATAAGGTACATTCAACATTTATGTCCCTAACTTTACACTAAATCTGCAGTTCTCAGAAAATCATTTAATGTCCCTGTATGACTCACAGAGCCTAGAGGACTAGGGATTAAAATCTGCCTCTACCAAAATCTCAGCTTACTGTAAAATAGGTGAGAAAAAAGGAAGAACACTTTAACTTTAATAGAAAGGTAGCATATAAAATTTAGGTTTAATGCATTTAAGTTTAGCTTTAAAAAGTGCTAGAACTCCCAATGAGAAATTCTGACCAGTTCTGAACTCTTTTTTAAACCACAAACTAATTTAGTTAAACTAAACTAAAACAGAATTAAATTTATTAAGGATAAAAAGATTTTCAGGGGTGCCTGGGTGGCTCAGTCGGTTAAGTGTCTGTCTTGGGCTCAGGTCCAGGAATCCAGCCCCACGTCAGGCTCCCTGCTCAGTGGGAGTCTGCTTTCTCCCTCCCCCTTATCCCACTCCTTCTCTCTGTCTCTCTCTCTCTCTCAAATAAATAAATATTTTTTTTAAAAGAGATTTTCAAATGAGGGAGACTAAAGCCTTACGAAATGTGGGTAACTGTTGATACTATTATCCAAGGGTCTGCTAATGCTAGAACTATTAAGGTAAAGAAGCTGAAGAGACTCCATTCTAGAAAGACTCCATTTTTCTGGTAGGACTCATTTACTCATGATCCATATTTGCCTCTGAATAAGCCAAAGAAGCTCCATTCCCACTTTAAGAGGGAAGCAAAAAAGTTAATCATTCTCTGAGCTTTGTCCTACGCCCCAAATACCTGATTAACACCTAAGAAGAGCTGAATCCCAAATGTGTTCCAGGACATTAGCTTGAACAAACCTCCGCTGACACTGGCACCAATACTGCTACCCTCAGTAATTTATGAAACAATGCCTATCGTTCACTTGACACTCACCTTTGATCAGACCCTACCCTGGATTCCCAAAGGAACACATGCCCTAGACCCCTTTCCAATATAAAAACGGTAGCCCCAAGCAACAATGAGACTCATTGTGTTTTCCTTTCCAAATTGTCCAGACAGACCATCTGTTTCTCTGTCGTTTATGCTATTCAATAAACTCTTCCACTTTCTCCAGCTCATGTCTGATTTCTACCCTACAAAAAGTCAAGAACTCTCTTGGCTGGTCCTATGGAGAACCCCCACTCTGGATCCTTGGACCCAGGCTGCCTACACCAAGATCACAAAATAATAAATGTCAATAAAAACAAAAACTATTCTAAGATTGTTTTTTGCTTTGTTATTTATATTAATGTTGGTTTTGTAATAACTTGAAAAGGTTAGGTCCCAGGTTTCAAACTGATTTCCTAAAAATAAAGTCAAGTAAAATAACTTGGCTTCTAAGTTTGTTTTCATGAAACAAGGAAATAACTAAGTGATCCTGCTAGGGTCATTTTTTTCATCACTCAGTCTTTAAGTTTCCTTCAAAATGTTAAGGAGAATCTATCATCTATTTGTCCTGAAAATACGAAAACCATGCCTATCTAAACATGAACCTTGGCATCAGGTTCAAGACAAAGCTCAAGATCTGCCCAAAAATTTGCTGTGGTAGAAATAGATTTTACACACACCTAGATGGCTATTAATATACATAATCACATAAGAATAAAAGGGGCAGCCACAAGCATGCTCATTCACTCTCTTTAAAAAAAAGAATAAGGGGTGGAGGGGGAGAGACCATTAACAAGATTTTAGAGTTCCTTGTTTCCTAGAAAACAGAGCTAAGGATAAGAGAATCTTCAGTGTGTTAGGTTCTCTGCATACTCTCCCTAGGAGTAGTTACTACTCACTGACCTAAATTTAGTACGAGGTTTACACATATCAAAAAGGAAACAGAAAGGAAGGTATGAAGTTCAGGAAGAAAAGAAGACAAGAAGGACAGGTAAGGAGGGAGGGAGGAAAAGATGGAAGTTAATCAGCAACATTATATTAAGAACATGGATAAAACAGGCCTTTATAGCCAGTTCTGTGGACAAATTAGAATTCAGATTTTTTGTTTTTGTTGTTAATTTCAGGAAAAAAAAAGGAAGAAAATTTTTAGAAAGCATGCCATCCTAAATTACCCAAATAAACACCTAAACTTCCCCTAATTATACCCCCTCATTGCTTGAATTCCTTCTTGATGCCAAGTACCCTAAACATTTTTACATTTCTCCTTGACTACTCATAGCAATAATGTAGGGTGGTATTATGCTTACCTATGGATGAGAAAGCTGGAAACTAACACTAAAAACTGTGTGTGTGTGTGTTTTAGAATGAAGCAGAATGAAAAATTAAACACAAAAAAACTAACTTCAAAAATCTCCATCAGAACTTTAACATGGTCTGACTACAAAAAGCTTAGATATATGGCAGGGGTCAGCACGCTTTTCTTTTTTTTTTTTTTTTTTTTTAAAGATTTTATTTATTTATTTGACAGGCAGAGATCACAAGTAGGCAGAGAGGCAGGCAGAGAGAGAGAGAAGGAAGCAGGCTCCCTGCTGAGCAAAGAGCCTGATGCGGGGCTCGATCCCAGGACCCTGGGATCATGACCTGAGCTGAAGGCAGAGGCTTCAACCCACTGAGCCACCCAGGCGCCCCAGCACGCTTTTCCCTAAAGGGTCAAACAGTACTATTTTAGGCATTGTGAATCATATAATCCACAACTACTCAACACTACCACTATAGCACAAAAGCACAAACAATATGTCCATGAATGAACACAGCTATGTTCCAATAAAACTTTATTTACAAAAACAGTCAGGGTATGGTCCACAGATCACAGTTTGCCAACTGCGATTTAGAAAATAAATGTTTTCATGACCAAGTTATTCAATCACCCAACAATCTAATTTTGGTTTTGCCAAGAGCAGGTAGGACACGGTCATCTCTTTTAGTGTCAGAGGAGCTATCTCATTAAAGATTTACTTCCATATCTTTAATTGGGTAGTTTTTAAAAGCAATAAAGAGCATACTTTTCATGCTGTTTCACTGGAACTAAGCATGTCTTGAATATCATGAATAAAATTGGTGACCATTAAACAAAAACACTGAGCCTATACTAATTAAATCATATTGTACTTAGAATTGGCATAGCTCCTGGACCAGTAAAACTACCATAGCTACAAAAATACCTTAAACGCATTTTTTTTTTAAAGATTTTATTTGTTTATCTGACAGAGTGAGAGAGATCACAAGTAGGCAGAGAGGCAGGCAGAGAGAGAGGAGGAAGCAGGCTCCCTGCGGAGCAGAGAGCCCAACGCGGGGCTCGATCCCAGGACCCTGAGACCACGACCCGAGCCGAAGGCAGAGGCCCCAACCCACTGAGCCACCCAGGCGCAACTCAAGAACTCAATAATGTTCAAAAAGTGCCAAAAAACCTCATTTGTTTTTCATAATTTACTCCATTGTTTTTAAATAGACTCCTATTATAGGTGTATAAATAGTCTGTTAAATTTTCAGAGTTTTATACTGTAAGAACACAAATGAGCAAGATAGAAGGCTGTAAATAAATATATGCAGCTGAGTGTCTAACTAGCTAAGTTTTATGCATCCCTTCTACCACATTCCTCCTGAAATATTTAGTCAAGAAAGCTCCAATTAGGACTTCTCTTATATTTAATTTCAGCCAGGCTTAAAAGAATAGTCACTATAGAAGTCCCATCAAATACACAACAGATAAAATTATTATTAGCAAAAATAAATATAAACTTACTATCTTAAAGTGTGATTGCCCAGTCATTAAAGTCGTCATAAATGTAACTTAACATGTTGGTACCTAACATTACACTCTTCTTCTGACTCTCCTGAAGTTCTCAAAGTCTAGCAGATGACATAAAACAAGACAGATCAAACTCCAAAATACTATCTAGATTTTGGGATTTCTTTCTTTACAATTCATATCACCCTGTAAAAGCTAAAAGGTGGCAGATTTACTCAGAGTGATTATACTGTTTCATTACTACTGCATGAAAGCTGTAATTTGAGAGCCTACAAGTCCTATTTTCTTGTGTTGGGTTTCAAAGGCACCAACAACAGTTTTAATACTGCTTTGTTCTTTCAACAGAATTTATATTAAAGATCATAAAACTTAATGACATGTTCCTTTTATCCATGTCATCTGTTAATAGATCCCACCAAAAAACAAACAAACAAAAATGATTTTAGAAGGATCTCACCCAATTATTTCTAAGCAAACATCCATTTAAGACTAAGACCTACCAAAAGGTTTTCCTTTCCATAGAAGTATCTAGTTAAGGGTGCCTCGGTGGCTCAGTGGGTTAAGCCTCTGCCTTGGCTCAAGTCATGATTCTCGGGTCCTGGGATCAAGTCCCGCATCAGCCTCTCTGCACTGCAGGAAGCCTGCTTCCTCCTCTTTCTCTCTCTCTCTCTCTCTGCCTGCCTGTCTGCCTACTTGTGATCTCTGTCAAATAAATAAATAAAATTTTTTAAAAAAAGAAGAAGATGAAGAAGAAGAAGACAAATCTAGTTAAGAATCCCATGATTCCCTGCACATTACATTTCACTTAATCTTGGACTAGCATTTGGGATTTAGAGTTCGGTCAAGGCTCTTCTTCCCTTTCTGCCTCATTTTAAGTGAAGCTGCCATTCACTGGAATTTCAACCTCTTGGTAGAGAAAAATATGTTTCTTAATTATATTAGCTAAGATTAAACAAGAATCTGATGGGGACAAGAACTAATGGCTAAACTAATGGTTAAACAAGGTGACAAGAAAACAATTTCCTACTATTTACTAAAGGACTGTCTAAATCCTCAAGTTTGATAACGAAAGAGGAACAAGGGTAACATAAAGGTAAAAAAGAGCTATAAAGAGCTCAAACTTTGGCTATAAGAAGCACAAACAGAGATAGATTCATGAAAAATATAAAACTATCCCAAATAATTAACTAATTACTTGCGAAGAGCTGGGGGGGAAAGTAGAAACAGAAGAGAAATAATAGATTTCAAATTAAAGACTATTTTAGGGCAGAAAGAAACTTAAGAGATCATCTTGGTCTTTTGTTCACTTTTTAGTGGTGAAGCAACAGATCCAGAGATAATGCCACAACTGGGTCTAGAATCCAAATCTCTTCTCCAACACACAATAAAGCCCAAATGCTAAGTCACCAGCCATTCCCCTTTATCTCTCTCATCTCATCCTCTACCCTTCTCCTCCTTTTCGTTCCATTCCACAGACACTGCCCCTTTGCAGTGTCTTTTTTTTTTTTTAGATTTTTTATTTTTATTTATTTGACAGACGGATCACAAGTAGGCAGAGAGGCAGGCAGAGAGAGAGAGGGGGAAGCAGACTCCCTGCTGAGCAGAGAACCCAATTCGGGGCTGAATCCCAGGACCCTGGGATCATGACCTGAGCCGAAGGCAGAGCTTTAACCCACTGAGCCACCCAGGCAGCCCCCCTTGCAGCGTCTTAAACACACGAAGCATGCATCTGCCTTCTGCAGTTGTTCCTTCAGCCTACAATCCTGTTCCCCCAGATACCCACCTGGTTCTCTCCATTACTTCCTTCAAGTCTTGACTCAAACATCACTGTGCAGTGAAGCTTTCACTGGCCACCATCTAAAATGCAGTCTCCCCAACATTATACTGGACACTTCCCACTCCCTTCCTACTTTTTCTTTCTTCTTAGCATCTCTACTGGTATGTAACGCACTGCATATGTACTTACTTGTCTTATTAATTGTGTCTCCCCAGTAGAATGTTAATTCCATTACAGTAAGGATTTCTGTATGTCTTGTTCTACTGTACCTAGAACCTTGAACAGTAGGCAGTCATAGAGACCCCATGTTCTAACCCAAGAAATTCTGATTCAGTAGGTATAGGCTGGGGTCCAACAAACTGCATTTTAATGTTCTAAGGTATAAGATGACTACAATGTGAGAAACAGTAATATAGATAATACAGGAAAGAGTAAGACAAAATTTGCTGTAAGGGCACAAGCCTTGGAACCAGCAGGATCGTGGTAATGGTAATTTATAGTAAGCAACAGTAACACTGAAGAATTTAAAGTGTATATATATAGATAGACATAGATATAAAAGAGTAGTTAACATTCTGCCATATGGGTGAATAGTCAGTCACATATTGCATGGGACATATATATACAAAAATTATTCGTTGTTTATCTGAAATTCAAATTTAACTGAGTGGGTGTCCTATATTTTTATTTTCTAAATCTAGCAACCCTACCCTGGCATCTCTCATCAACAGTGCAGTCAGAATGATTCAGTTGAAATATAAGTCAGATCATGCGTGCTCAAAACCCTCATTACGCCCCCACCTCCCCCAATTTCACTCATATAAAAACCAAAGTCCTCACAATGATTCACCACACTCTGCATAATCTAGCCAGTTCCCTACCTCCTACCTCCCAATCCTGTTAATTTCATCACCTATTACTCTCGCCACTTCTTAGCCAAGGAGCCAATTGCCTTTTTACTGTTCCTTGAACAGAAAGCTAGACATGCTCCTACCCATTTGCCCTTAAACTGGCTGTTCCTTTTGCTCGACAGACTCTTCCCTCAGAGAGTCACAAGTCCATTTTCTCATCTCCTTTAAATCTCTGCCCAAATATCATATTTTCAATGCAGCCTACCGTAAATCCACCTTCCACCCTCAAGCACCACCCCAACCCCAGATCACTTTTACCACTTTTACCACTTTCTACCTCTTTAGCTTACTTATAATAATTTTATAATAAAAAAAATAAATATATATAAAAAATAAAAATATAATAAAAAATAAAAAACATTTTATAATAATGTTTATTATATATTTACTACAAACTCCTTAAGGGAAGGGATATCCCCAGCACCTTAAACAGTAAACATTAAATAAATATTTGTTCAGTGAATGAATGGATGGATGGATGGATGGACTAAAAAAGGAATGAACAAACCTCCATTTGTTCCTCTACACAATATCAGGATGGTTACTATATGATCCCTAAGATCCCTCTTCAGCTTTAACATTCTATGATTTCATGAAAGTCCCTCTTCTACTACCTCTATACAAACATTTTAACTTACAGGATTTAAAATCACATAATGTATATAAGGCTAAAAGTATTCTGGTGTTAAAGAGTCATATCCTTGCAAATAATGCCTAACCACCACTTTTCCCAATGAAAATTCATGTCATCTTCATTTTTCTATTGATCTCAACTCCAGAAAAACAGGACTTCCAGAAAGATCTAGTGAAAAGAATGCCTACAGTGGGCTACTGTAAATAAATAAATAATCAAGGTACACTAGATAAATCTTTGAAAACAAAAGCCACAAACATGGTATGAAAGGGCCCATTTAAAAGAGAGCAACTTTTAAACCTGCTCACTAGCAAGATTAGGTTCAGTAGAGTTTCAAATATAAAATGGCTGCACCAGACTTTTGTTGTGTTTTTTTTTTTCCTTTCAAGAACAAGATAAGTAACATATTATTTAACAAGAAGCAATTCCCTTAAATTCCACATTTTCATCTAGTAACAGAGACGGTAAATCACAGGTAAAACAATTTAAAATTAAGAAAAGAAAAACCTTAAATCCTTGGCCTGTATAATTCAAGGGGGGGTGGAGGTATTATCGTCCTCAGTAAAGTCTTCAAATACAGAGAAAAATTAGCCTATTATCACCATGGTAATTCATAAAATTCAGAAAAAGACACTTCTAGACAGTAAACCCTAAAAATAAGTCATCACATTTGTGACATCAACCAGCCAGTTTTTTGCCAGAATCCAAGCCTACAAACTTAGAAACCTAACTAAACAAGAATCTTTCCTAAACCAGATAAAGTACTGCAGCAAAAGCACTGAAAACCAACATCAATTCCTTTAGAATATTCTTTAGCTAAACTGCAATGCAGGGGAAAGCATTTACAATTGTGAAAGCAGCTCTTCCAGAAAAAAGCAATAGAGCAATCACAGGAATTGTGTGAACACAGCACTTGATCTACCCTCCAGACTCAAAATCATAAGAGCCAAGCAGCTGGTTTTGAAACCTCTTCTGCTCATTTCCTCTCAGTGGCCTGAGAGGAAACGCTGCCCTGCTGAGGATGAAGAGCCCTCCTTATTCCTCAAGGAGATGGGATGGGGGAAAATAATTTACTGAGAAAAAAAAAAATTGAGAGAAGTAAAATAAATTGGTGAGAACCAAATTAGGGAGGAGGCAGGAGAATAATTAAGAAAAAAAGATAGATTGTTCTGTGAAAAAGATCTGGGTAACTTCTTACTGGACAGAATCAGATCTAGAAATTCAAATGATACGCAGCAGTTTTGCCACCAATATGTTATACATGCAATGAAAGTAAGAAAGAATATACCAAATGTAAAACTAGGCTAAGTGTTCTAACTCATAATCGAATTCAGCAACTTCCATGAACAAAGTGAGAGAGTGAATTACTGGCAGCAAGCTGCATTTTCCCAAAAGAAATTTAAAAGGTAGGCCAAAGGGTACTGAAGAGGAAACATCCAGCCAATAGATTCTTTAGAACTATTCAAAACAAAATTGCTACTGCTCCTAATTGGAAATCTCAAAGTATGTTGTGCATAAAGCTTCCTGAAACCATGTAGAAAATAGAAAAGGGCAGTTTTAGGCTTTTTACCTATCTGAAGAGTATAAAACAGTATTTCTATTTCATCCTGTTGGTGAGTGGGGTGTGTTGTGTCTGTGTGCTTGTGGAGGAAGGGGAAGAGAAAACAAGGAAGGATTCCTAAAAGAAGATTGGCTTTAGGATTTAGTTTAACACACTTCCACCCCTCTGTTACATAATTTTCTTAAAATTGCCTCATCTTTTATTTTAAAATTTGATTCTAAGTTCTTACTCAGTACTCTGAACTATTATAAAAGATGCCATAGAGGCAGACACATATGTCTCAAGTCAGTTAATACTATTAATACACATTAGTGGTTATAATTAGTTAACATTACTATCTCTATTTTCTATAAAATGTGTGAACCTTGCGGATCTGGATAATCTACTTAATCATAGATAGCATCCAGATCATGAGTGAAAAAAACAATTATGAAAAACCCTCAAGGTACCATTATGATTGTCATCTACAAAATGATGTTACAAACTACACAGATATGCTATATACTTATACATATTATATATTTAATTATATTTATATAGTATATTATATAACATAATATAAAACTTACAAACTAATTTGAATTAAATAGCTATTGCAATATACAATATATTTTTTATAAAATAATGAAATTATTTTTAAATTTATTTATTTTTTCAGCGTAACAGTATTCATTGTTTTATATTTTTAAATATCTCCATTACCTCTTGATGTGTTGGTTTTTTTTTTTAAGATTCTATTTATTTATCTGAGAGAGAGAGAGAAAGGCAGAGCACAGAGGAAGAGTGAGAGGGAGCAGCAGACTCCCCAGTGAGCAAAGAGCCCAAAATAGGACTGGATCACATTACCTTGCATGCATGACCTGAGCAGAAGGCAAACACTTAACCAAATGAGCCACCCAGGTGCCCCTTGATGCGATATTTTAAAGTAAAGATCAACAACAGATTTTTTTCAAAATATTAACACCCTACTCAAAATTCAAAAATGGTTAATTTATTAATTCTATTGCCAAGTAGCAAAAATGTTTTTCTGATAAATGAAAATCGACATTACTTAAGCCCATATAAATCTCATAAGTGATTGCTATTTTTAGGATTTTTTTAATAACTAACATACTAACGTCATAGTAGAATGTATGAAGAAGCAATCTAGGATTTGCATCACTAAATAAATGGGTGATTGATTACAGATAAGTTGCTAACTTCATGGAACTTCAGTTTATTACCTATAAAATAAAGATTAAGAAGACACCGACCTTACAGGAGTTTTGTGGAATTACAGAGCAACATAAATTTGTGAAATGTAAAGGAAAGCTAACAACTATATAGTACTACAGGCCAGGCACTTTCTAGAGACTTTATGTATGTTAGCTTATTTAATCCTCACAACAACCTTTTTAAGTAAGTGTATAATAATCCTCAATAGAGAAACCGAGGCACAGAAAGGTTAGTAATTTACCCAAAGTCAGGCAGCTTTAAGTGCAGAACTGGGACACAAACTCAGGCAGCGTGTCTTCGGAGTCTACAGGTAATACTACAACATGCTGCCTCTGCCCAATGAAACAAATTAAGTCAAATTCCTCATGCAGCATAAGTTCTCAATGTTAGTGCCTTCCCTCCCTTCTACCAAGACCCCTTTATACACTGAAACTGGAAAAATAAGCATTCATTCTCAGCAAGGAGTTATTCCCCACACAAGACAACCATCTAAAAAAATTTTCATTATTAACCCAAGTAACTACATAAGCTTTGAGAGTAACAAAATGATCCTTAATGTGCACTTATTACTTTCATCTGAATTGATATTGTTTTTTTGTTTTTTAAGATCAAGAACTATGTCTAGTTTAAGGTTTTATATGAAAACACTGTGAAAAATAGCCTCTACTATTATTAAGTAACATATTTCACAGAAATTGGATTTAGAGTTTTTGGTATAGCTGATTTTATAGATTGCACAGAACAGACACAGCCAAATATGCAGTTAAGAAAACACTCTGGGAAACAAACTGAGGATTACAGAAGGGAGGGGGTTAGGAGGGTGGGATAACAGGGCAATGGGCATTAAGGAGGGCATGTGTCGTGATGAGCACTAGGTGTTATACACGACTAATGAATCGTTGAACACTAAATCAAAAACTAATGATGTATTGTATGTTGACTAATCGAACATAATAATAAATAAACAAATCTTTTTAAAAATGCAAAAAAAGGGGACAGCTGGGTGGCTCAATCAGTTAGGTGTCTGCCTTTGGCTCAGGTAATGGTTCCAGGGTCCTGAGATCGAGTCCTGCATTGGGCTCCTTGCTCAGCGGGAGCCTGCTTCTCCCTCTGCGTGTGCTCTTTCTCTTTCTCTCTGCCAAATAAATAAAATCTTAAAAAAAAAAAATTTTTTTTAATGCAAAAAAAGAAAACAAAGATTCAAATGGTCAAGACTGGAAGGTATTTGGCTGGACCAAAAGGAAATCGGCTACTGATAACAATGGATACTAAGAGAAGCAAGCACCAAGAGAAGCAATTTACTATAGTCTGCTTCTTATTTGCCTTTTGTTGTAGTTGTATAGAAATCTGTGTTTCTTTGCTAATTCAAATGTGTAGTACTTACTACAGGCTAATACACAAAAAAACAGTGGGTTTTTTTTTTTAATTTAATTTTTTTCAGTGCTCCATAATTCATTGTTTATGCACCACACCCATTGCTCCATGCAAAAAAAGTGTTTTAATGAATGTTTACAATGTACCAGTTACTATGCTAGACCATTGCACACATATCCCTATATTTTACAATAGCTCTATATAGTAGCTACTAATGTTAGCAAACCCTCTGGCTCAACTATAGACCCCAACAATTAAAACCAGAAACAAACAAAACTGCTTAACTCACACTCTAACTAAAAATTATTGTGCTTACTTCTAATTGCACTTTCTTGAGGCACTGACAAGACATTCTGCAAGGACCAGAACATTCCAACCACCAGACCAGAAAAGTCCTGACAGCAAAGGAATGCCTAGACCACACATCCTCTTCCCTGCCCATAATTGTGAGCTGAACACATACAGAGTCCCCCCACCCATGACCATGCACTCTCTGCCTGCTCTCTTGGCATACCCCCTGAACCTCTCCTGTAAAACTCTAGATGTCCATCTTGCCGGTGAAGAGGTCAGTTGGTAAGACTTGACTCTGCCACCTGTCCTGGCTGCCAACATCTCAAATAAGTTTCTCCATTTCTCTTTTCCAAATCCTCATGTCTTGAGTGACTGGCTTCTCTTGCAACAAGTTTATTCGAGTTTTTTCGGCAACACTGTTGGCAAATCCAGCCAGGGGTTATGCTTTCAACTTGTCTAGCCCCCTCAGATTAGCCAGGACAGAGCAATTGACCACAGCAGCGCCAAGGCGCACCTATTCATTTCCTGGGTTAGCAATTGTGGTATATCATTCGGTAACATTAATAATAATAACATTATTATTATTACGTATATCACAGGTGAGGGGTCTCAGCTCTGAGAAGTCAAGTTCACAGAGTTAATAAGTGAAGAGCAGGGATTCAAATACAGGTTTGCCTAAAATTGAAGTCCACACTTTTCCTACCAAATATATCCAAACCGAGCTGTGTATCAGAATTACCTGGGGATCTTGTTAACAAAATTGATGGTCAAATCCCAGACCTAAAAATATCAATTCCCAGAGATTCTGATTTAACAAGCTCCCCAGGTGATTCTGATGTAGCAAGCTGGCACTGGTCCTAGGAGTAGCACTTAAAAACCACCATGCTACCTCCACTTCCTCCTCCATGTTCCATTACATTAGTAATTAGAAAGTGAGGGTCCTAGGTATCAAGTTTTATGGTCAATAAATGTTATTAATAGAGTAAGGACCCAATTCAATTTCAAATTGGGAAATACATTATGGTAAATGGCATCACCATCTTTTCATTCACCACCAAAACCTAGAGTAGTCCTTAATCCCTTCTAACCTGTCTATTAAATCTGTGTCTTCCTTTGCCTTTTTACTAACGACAGGATATTAGCATCTTAGGACTACTGGTTGCTAACCCCCTGAGAACCCTTGCCCCCACCCCTTCTTTTCAAAGGCAGAACACACCTCCTAATATTAAGGTGGAAAATGTCAGATTCCCCACTTTCCCTTGCAGCTAAACCAGTCATAAGATCCAGTCCTGGATAATAAACTTCAGAGTGCCTAATGAAAGTTTTCTTCCCTAACAAAAAAAAAACAGTAAGAAAGCATACTCTTTACCTTCCTCTTCATGACTGAATGAGACAGCCATCTTTTGACCATAAGAATTAAGCCAAAAGAAATGCAGAAATGCTACCTGACAGAGCTGGGCTTCCTTTTAACCAACTCTATAACTTCCACATTTCTTAAGTGATTTAAAAAAAAAAACAACAACAACTATTTTTTAAGTCAATTTTAGTTGAAAAGTCAACTCTCACTTTGGGTATTTTGACAGTATCCCTTGCCATCCATCTGTCCTAATTTGTTGTTCAGTATCGCTACAAATCTTACCTCTGAAAGCACAAATTTTATCCTGTATTGTGTATTAGTAGAAAACTTTTTAGCATATCCCACTGACAATAGGACAAAATCCAAACTCTTTTACATATCATAAGCATCCAGTCTATCTTCTGTTCGATTCCCCACAAGCCCTCTGGTCCCAATATACCATACACTATAGCCATACAGATTACTTCTGATTCCAATACCTCCTACCATGACTTTGCTCACATAGTAACTTCAACCTAGAATTTTCTTCTTTTCTGCTATTTTTCTACCTGCCAACATTCTACTTAATTTTCAAAATACTGCCTTTGCTTAAAACTGGAATTAATTCCTCTCCATTATGTTATTAACATACTCTGTTTATACCTACCAACTGCTATGCTTGCTGCACTCCTCCTCATATATAAATACATGTAGGGCACCTGGCTGGCTCAGTGCGTTGGGCCTCTGCCTTCAGCTTAGGTCATGGTCTCAGGGTCCTGGGATCAAGGCCCGGATCAGTCTCTCTGCTCAGCAAGAAGTCTGCTTCCCCCTCTCTCTCTGCCTGCCTCTCTGCCTACTTGTGATCTCTCTCTGTCAAATAAATAAATAAAATCTTAAAAAAAAAAAAAATCTTTTTTTTTTTTTTTTTAATAATAAATAAATAAATAAATACGTGTATCCCACACGGCTGGAAACTTCATAAAGGTAGCACCCATGAGTAAACACAGTGTCTGAAGATGGTCCTTGGATTGGTCAACTGAGTTTGCCCACAATCACTTCGGCATTCTCAACTATGTTGTTTAGGAGCCAAAAGGGATGGACATTGTATTTTAAAGGGAAAGAAAAACTATAACAAAAATATTTGAGGTAGTTGTAAAGATTATTCTTGTGGAACCTCAAAACCTTTTTGAACCTAGGTACAAAAATTAACTGTTAATTGCTAAATAAGAACCAAAAAGAGAAGGTAAAGCCTTACAAAATGCTTAAAATACTTAGTCATATATGCAAATAATCTCTACTCTTTTATGATTAAAATGACTTCTTAAATTCTATTAGCCAGTAAACTGCCCAGCTTCAATCTCATTTTTGTTTTAGTTTAGTTTTATCGTTTAGTTTTTATTGAAACCACACTGGGAAACCACTTCATACCCAGAAATATAACTATAATCAAAAAGAGAAAGTAAGTATTAGAAAAGGATGTTGAAAATCTGGAATCTTCCATCACTGCTGGAAGAAATGTATAAGTGGTCTAAGTATATATAGTGGTCTAAGCATGAAGTTTGGAAACACTCTGGCAATTCCCCAAATGGTTAAACATACATGACCCGGCCTTCCTCTACTAGGTATATCCCCAAGAGAACAGAAAGTGTATGTCCATATAAAAAGTTATAAACAAATATTCATAGCAGCATTATTCATAATAGCCAAAAACTAGAAACAACCAAATGCATCAACTGATTAAACAGATAAATAAAAAGTGGTATATCCATACAATGGACTCAGCAATACAAAGAAATGAAGAACTAAAATATACCACAACATGGATTAATCTTGAAAACATAAAGCTAAGTGAAAGAAGCCAGTCACAAAAGACCATATATGATTCCATTTATATGAAATGTCCAAATAGGTAAATCTATAAAGACAGAAAATAAATTAGTGGTCACCTAGAACTAAAGGTACATGGAGAAATAGAGGCTAAGGATATAAGGTTTCTTTTTTGAACAATGAAAATGTTCTAAAATTGATGATGAAAGATGTACAATTCTGTGACTATATTAAGAGCCATTAAATTATACTTCAAGCAGATAAACTATACGGTATGTGAATTTTATCTCAAACCATTAAAAAAAATGATAGGAATGAAAATACAACATTCCAAAATCTTGGAGCTGTCTAAGAGAGACAATTATAACAATGTAGGCCTAATAAAAAAGCAAAAAAAAACTCAAATACCTAACCTTACACCTAAAGGAGCTAGAAAAAGAAGAACAAATAAAATCCAAAAGCTGCAGAAAGAAGGAAATAATAAAGATTAGAGCAGAAATAAATGAAATAGAAACAAAAAACAGAACAGATTAACAAAACCAAGAGCTGGTTCATCAAATGATCAACAAAATTGATAAAACTTTAACCAGACTCATCCAAAAAAAAAAAAAAAAGAGAGAGAGAGAGAGAGAGAGGTCTCAAATAAACAAAATGAGAAATGCAAGACAAGAAATAACAATAACACCACAGACATAGGAACAATCATAAGAGAATATTATGAAAAATTATATGCCAACAAATTGGATAAAAATTGGATAACATAGAAGAAATGGATAATTCCTAGAAACATGTAACCTTCTAAAACTGAATCAAGAAGAAATAGAAAATCTGAACAGACCAATTACCAGCAATGAAATTCAATAAGTAATCAAAAAAATCCCAACAAATAAAAGTCCAGGACCAGATTGCTTCACAGGTGGATTCTACCAAACATTTGAAGAGTTAATACTGATTGTTCTCAAACCATCCCAAAAAACAGTAGAGGATGGAAAACTTCCAAATTTATTCTATGAGGACTACATTACCCAAAACCAGATAAAGACAGTACAAAAAAAAAGAGAATTCCAGGCACATATCTATGATGAACAAATATGCAAAAATTGTCAGTAAAATATTAGCAAACCAAATGCACAATATATTAAAGAAAATCATTCACCATGATCAAGTGGGATTTATTCCTGCAATACAAGGGAGGGTGGTTCAATATTTGCAAATCTATCGATGTAATACATCGTATCAATAAAAGAAAGAATAGGGGTGCCTGGGAGGCTCAGTGGGTTAAAGCCTCTGCCTTTGGCTCAGGTCATGATCCCAGGATCCTGGGATCGAGCTCCGCATCGGACTCTCTGCTCACAAGGGAGTGAGCCTGCTCCCCAGGACCCCTTCTTAATACAGGATCTCTCAGAAGCATGAATCATAACAAGCTTTCATAACATGCAAAGGAAAGAAACCTAGACATAATGACAAGACAGGAATACTCCCCAAAAGAAGATCAAGAAATCACAGCAAGGGATTTGCTCAAAACAGATACAAGCAATATATCTAAATAAGAATTAGAACAACAGTTATAAGAACACTAGCTGAGGGGATCACCTGGGTGGCTCAGTGGGTTAAAGCCTCTGCCTTCAGCTCAGGTCATTGATCCCAGGGTCTTGGGATCGAGCCCCACATCAGGCTCTCTGCTCAGCAGGGAGCCTGCTTCCTCCTCTCTCTCTGCCTACTTGTGATCTGTCAAATAAATAAATAAAACATCTTAAAAAAAAAAAAAAAGAACACTAGCTGGGTTTGAAAGAAGCATAAAAGACACCAGAGAAACCCTGGCTGCAGAGATAAAAGACCTAAAAACTAGTCAGGCCAAAATAAAAAATGCTATAACTGCAATGCAAAATTGACTGGATGTAATCACA
This sequence comes from Meles meles, assembly GCF_922984935.1. Lineage (NCBI taxonomy): Eukaryota > Metazoa > Chordata > Mammalia > Carnivora > Mustelidae > Meles > Meles meles. Next base: position 85,511,566 of record NC_060071.1, on the reverse strand, counting down.
ATGAGGATGGAAGAAGCAAAAGATTGAATAGGTGATAAAGAAGATAAAATTATAGAAAATAATGAAGCTGAAGAGGGAAAGAAAACTACTAGATCACAAATATAGACTTAGGGAACTGAGAGATTCCACCAAGTGCAATAGTATCTATAGCATAGGAGTCCCAGAAGAAGAAAAAGGGGGCGGAAGATCTGTTTGAACAATTATAGCTCAAATGCATTCAAGCCCAAAGGCAAGGGGAACTCCTTTCAAGATCAATAAAAACAGGTGAATACCAAGACATACCATAGGAAAACTTGCAAAATACAAAGACAGAGAATTCTGAAAACAGCTAGAGACAAAACATCCTTAACCTACAAGAAGAGACACATAAGGTTAGCAGCAGACCTGACCACAAAAATACAGCAGGCCAGAGAGAGTGGCATGTCAACATACTGAATGGGAAAAACATGCAGCCAAAAATACTATATCCAGCAAGGCTGTCATTCAGAACAGGAGAGATAAAGAGTTTTCAAGATAAGCAAGAACTAGAAGAGTTTACGAACAGAGTTCATAAACACTAGAACGCTATAACAGCTCTGTAAGAGCCTGAGTAGGAAGAGAGACCAAAAGCAACAAAGACTACAAAGGAACACAGACAATCTATAGTAACAGAGACTTTACGGTAACATAATGGCACTAAATTCATAACAACCAATAACTACTTTGAATGCAAATGGACTAAACCCTAAATCAAAAGACACAAGGTATCAGAATAGATTTAAAAAAAAAAAAGGCCTATTGATATGCTGCTTACAAGAGACTCATTTTAGACCCAAAGACACCTCCAGATTTAAAGTAAGGGGGTGAAGAACCATTTATCATACTAATGGACATCAAAAGAAAGCTGGAGTAGCCATACTTACATCAGACAAATTAGATTTTAAACCAAAAACTGTAATAAGAGATGATTTTAAACCAAAAACTGTAATAAGAGATGAAGAAGGGCCCTCTATCATAATAAAGGGGTCTATCCAACAAGAAGGTCTAACAACTATAAATATTTATGACCTCGACTTGGGAGCAAATATATGTAAATCAATTAATAACAAACGAATATATAAATATATAAATTAGTTAAACTTAAAGAAATTCATTAATAATAATACAATAATAATATGGGACTTCAATGCCCTACACATACAGTAGGTATGGTCAGATCATCTAAGCAGAAGATCAACAAGGAAACAAAGGCTTTGAATGACAATGGATCAGACAGACTTAACAGATATATTTGGAGCACTTTAGCCTAAAGTAGAATACACATTCTTTTGAAGTGCACATAGAACATTCTCCAAAACAGATCATATATTAGGTCACAAATCATGCCTCAACCAGTACAAAAAGACTGAGAGGATACCATGTATATTTTCAGATCACAATGCTATGAAACTTGAAGTCAACCACAAGAAAAAATTTGGAAAGACCAGAAAACATGAAGGCTAAAGAACAGCATACTAAAGAATGAATGGATTAATCAGGAAATTAAAGAAGAATTTAAATAATACATGGAAGCAAATAAAAATAAAAACACAACAGTCCAAAACCTTTGGGACACAGCAAAGGCTGTCATAAGAGGGAAGTATCTAGCAGGATCTAGCAATAGAGTCTCTCCTCAAAAAGCAAGAAAAGTCTTGGGGTGCCTGGGTGGCTCAGTGGGTTAAAGCCTCTGCCTTTGGCTCAGGTCATGATCCCAGGGTCCTGGAATCGAGCCCCGCATCGGGCTCTCTGCTCAGCAGGGGGTCTGCTTCCCTTCCTCTCTCTCTGCCTACCTGTGATCTCTGTCAAATAAATAAATAAATAAATAAATAAATAAAATCTTAAAAAAAAAAAATAAAAAGAAGCAAGAAAAGTCTCAAATGCACAGCCTAAACTTACACTTAAAAGAGCTAGAAAAAGAATAGCAAATAAGGCCTAAAAGTAGGAGGAGCAGGGAAATAATTAAGATCAGAGCATGAATAAATGATACAGAAATAAAAATAAAACAGTAGAACAGATCAACAAAACTAGGAGCTGGTTCTTTGAAAGAATTAACAAAATTGGTAAACCCTTAGCCAGAGTTATCAAAAAGAAAAGAGAATCCAAATAAAATCACAAATGAAAAAGGAGAGTTCACAAACAACACCACAAAAATACAATTATAAGAGAATATTATAAGCAGTCATATGCCAAAACACCAGGCAATCTGAAAGAAATGGATACATTCCTAGAAACATACAAATTGCCAAAACTGAAACAGGAAGAAACAGAAAATCTGAACAGAGCCATAACCAACAAAGAAGCTGAAGCAGTATTTAAAAAAATCTCCCAATGAACAAGACCCCAGAACCAGATGGCTTCCCAGGGGAATTCTACCAAACACTTAAAGAAGAATTAATACCTGCTCTTTTGAAGCTGTTCCAAAAAGTAGAAATAGAAGGAAAGTTTCCAAACTCATTCTACAAGGCCAGCATTACCTTGATTTTAAAACCAGAAAGACCCCACCAAAAATGAGAATTATAGACCAATACCCCTGATGAACATGGATGCAAAAATCCTCAACAAGATACTAGCTAATCAAATCCAACAGTACATTAAAAGTATTATTCACCATGTTCAAGTGGGATTTATTCCTGGGCTTCAGGGGTGGTTCAATATCTGCAAAACAATCAACGTGATACACCACATTAATAAAAGAAAGGACAAGAACTACATGATTCTCTCAATAGATGCAGAATAAGTATTTGAAAAATGCAGCATCCTCGGAGAAAGGGGAACCCTCCTACACTGCTGGTGGGAATGCAAGCTGGTGCAACCACTCTGGAAAACAGCATGGAGGTTCCTCAAAATGTTGAAAATAGAACTACGCTATGACCCAGCAATTGCACTACTGGGTATTTACCCTAAAGATACAAATGTAGTGACCCGAAAGGGCACGTGCACCCGAATGTTTATAGCAGCAATGTATACAATAGCCAAACTATGGAAAGAACCTAAATGTCCATCAACGGATGAATGGATAAAGAAGATGTGGTATATATACACAATGGAATACTATGCAGTCATCAAAACAAATGAAATCTTGCCATTTGCGACGACGTGGATGGAACTAGAGGGTATCATGCTTAGTGAAATAAGTCAATCGGAGAAAGACAACTATCATATGATCTCCCTGATACGAGGACGTGGAGATGCAACCTGGGGGGTTAGTGGGGTAGGAGAAGAATAAATGAAACACGATGGGATTGTGAGGGAGACAAACCATAAGTGACTCTCAATCTCACAAAACAAACTGAGGGTTGCTGGGGGGAGGGGGGGTTGGGAAGGGGAAGTGGGGTTATGGACATTGGGGAGGGTATGTGCTATGGTGAGTGCTGTGAAGTGTGTAAACGTGGTGATTCACAGACCTGTACCCCTGGGGATAAAAATACATTATATGTTTATAAAAAACTAAAAAATAAATAATTTTTTTTTTTTTAAAAAACAAGTAAAAAAAAAAAAAGCATCCTTTCTTGATAAAAACCCTCAAGAAAGTAGGGATAGAAAGAACATATCCATAGCCAACCCATAGCTAATATCATTCTCAATGGAAAAAAACTTAGAACCTTTCCTCTAAGGTCAGGAACACAACACAGATGTCCGTGCTCACCACTGTTGTTCATCATAGTACTGGAAGTCTTAGCCTCAGCAATCAGAAAAAAAAAGAAATAAAAGGCATCCTTATCAGCAAGGAAGAAGTCAAACTTTCACTCTTCATAGATGGCATGATACTCTGTATAGAAAACCTAAAAGAGTCCACAAAAAAATGGCTAGAACTGATAAAGGAATTCAGCAAAGTTGCAGTATGTAAAATCAACATACAGAAATCTGTTGCACTTCTATACACCAATAATAAAACAGCAGAAAGAGAAATCAAGGGTTCAATCCCATTTACATTGCAACTAAAACTATAAGATATGCAGGAATAAACCTAACCAAAGAGGTTACACTGAAAACGATAGAACATTCATGAAAGAAACTGAAGAAGACACAAAGAAATGGAAAAACATTCCATGCTCATGGACTGGAAGAACAAATATTATTGGGGCGCCTGGGTGGCTCAGTGGGTTAAGCCTCTGCCTCTGCTCAGGTCATGATCTCAAGGTCCTAGGATCAAGCCCTACATCGGGCTCTCTGCTCAGCGGAGAGCCTGCTTCCCCACTCACTCTCTGCCTGCCTCTCTGACTGCCTCTCTGCCTACTTGTGATCTCTCTCTCTGTCAAATAAATAAATAAAATCTTAAAAAAAAAAAGAACAAATATTATTAAAATGTCTATACTACCAAAGCAATCTACACATTCAGTGCAATCCTTATCAAAATATCAAAAGCATTTTTAACAGAGCTAGAACAAACAATCCAAAATTGGTATGGAATCAGAAAAGACCCCAAATAGCCACAGTAATTTTGAAAAATAAAAGCAAAGTGGAAGATATGACAATAGCAGACTTCAAGCTGTATTACAAAGTTATAATCATCAATATGGTATGATACTGGCACAAAAACAGATATACATCAATGGAACTATCTAGAGAACCTAGAAATGGACCCACAACTAAATGGCCAACTAGTCTTCAGCAAGGCAGGGAAGAATATACAATGGAAAAAAGTCTCTTCAACAAATGGTGCTGGGAAAACTGGACAGCAGCATGCAGAAGAATGAAACTGGACCACTTTCTCATACCATACACAAAAATAAATTCAAAATGGATAAAACACCTAAATGTAGAAACCATCAAAATCCTAGAGAAAACAGGCAGCAACCTCTTTGACCTCAGCCTCAGCAACTTCTTACCAGACAAGTCTGCAGAGGCAAACAAAACAAAAGCAAAAATGAACTACTGGGACCTCATCAAGATAAAAGGTTTCTGCACAGCAAAGGCAACAATTCTCAAAACTAAAAGGCAACCAATAGAATGAAAGAAGGTATCTGCAAATGACACCAAATAAAGGGCTAGTATCCAGAATCTATAAAGAACTCATCAAAATGAACACCCCAAAATTAAATAATCCAGTTAAGAAATGGGCAGAGGATATGAACAGACATTTCTCCAAAGAAGACATACAAATAGCTAAGAGGCACATGAAAAAATGCTCAACATTACTCATCATCAGAGAAATACAAATCAAAAACCACGATGAAATACCACCTCATTCCGGTAAGAATGGCTAAAATTAACAACCAGAAAACAACAGATCCTGGCAAGGATGCAGAGAAAGGAGAACCCTCTTACACTATAGGTAGGAATGCAAACTGATGCAGCCACTCCGGAAAACAGTATGGAGGTTCCTCAAAAAGTTAAAAATAGATTTACCCTAAGACCAACAATTGCACTACTAAGTATTTATCCAAGGGATACAGAAATACTAATTCAAAGGAGCACACGCATTTCGATGTTTATAGCAGGATTATCAACAACAGACTAAGTATGGAAAGAGCACAAATGACTATTGGCTGAAGGAATGGATAAAGATATTTGTTATTTACATTACTCAGCCATCAAAAAGAATAAAATCTTGCCATTTGCAATAATGTGGATGGAACTAGAATGTATTATGCTAAGTGAAATAAGTCAGAGAAAGACAAATACCATATGATTTCACTCATATGTAGAATTTAAGAAACCTAACAGATGAACAATAGGGGAAAGAGAGGAGAAATAAAGTAAGATAAAAACAGAAAGGGAGGCAAAACATAAGAGATGCTTAACTAGAGAGAACAAACTGAGGGTTTCTGGAGGGGAGCTGGGTGGAGATGATGGTCTAAATGGGTCATGATTATTAAGGAAAACACTTGCTGTGATGAGCACTGGATGTTGTATGTAAATGATGAATCACTAAATTATAATCCAGAAACTAATACTACACTATATGTTAACTAACCTGAGTTCAAATAAAATAAATTTTTTTAAAAAAAGCTTGGGGAAAAAGAAAACGCTAAAAACTATACCAAAAAACTACTAGAACTGATAAATGAATTCAGTAAGGTCACAGGACACAAAATCATTGTATAGAAATCTGCTGTATTTATAAATACTAATAATGAAGCAACAAAAAAAGAAATCAAGAAAGCAACTCCATTTACAGCTGCATCAAAATAATAAAATACCTAGGAATAAACTTAACTGAAAAGGTAAAAGATTTGTACTCTGCAAACTATAAAACACTGGTGAAATAAACTGAAGACAACACAAATAAATGGAAGGATATTTCATGCACATGGATTAGAATAAAATAGAATAGATTACAGAATACAGAATGAGAATAATACTGTTACAATGTCCATACTACTCAAAGCAATCCACAGATTTAATGCAATCCCTGTCAAAATACCAACAGCATTTTTCACAGAACTAGAACAAGTAATCGCAAAATTTGTATGGAATCACAAAAGACCCCAAATAGCCAAAACAATCTTGAAAAAGAAAAAGAAAGCTGGAGGTATCACAATTCCAGATTTCAAGTTATACTTCAAAGCTGTAGTAATCAAAACAGTATGATACTGGCACAAAAACAGATACATATATCAATGGAACAGGATATAAAGCCCAGAAACAAACTCATGATATATAGCCAATTAATCTTCGATAAAAGAGCCAAGAATATGAAATGAGAAAAAGACGGTCTCTTCAACAAATGGTGCTGGGAAAACAAGACAGCTACATCCAAAAGAATGAAACTGGACCACTCTCTTTTACCATACACAAAAATAAACTCAAAATGGAAGAATAAATGAAACAAGATGGGATTGGGAGGGAGACAAACCATAAATGACTCTTAATCTCACAAAACAAACTGGGGGTTGCTGGGGGGAGGTGGGATTGGGAGAGGGGGAGCGGGCTATGGACATTGGGGAGGGGAGGCGAACCATAAGAGACTATGGACTATGAAAAACAACCTGAGGGTTTTGAAGGGTCAGGGGTGGGAGGTTGGGGGAACAGGTGGTGGGTAATGGGGAGGGCACGTTTTGCATGGAGCACTGGGTGTTGTGCAAAAAGAATGAATACTGTTACGCTGAAAAAATAAATAAAATGGAAAAAAAAATAAAAAAAAATGGATTAAGTATCTAAAGATGAAACCTGAAACCACAAAAATCCTAGAAGAAAGTACAGGCAGTGATTTTCTGGTATCAGTCATGCAACTTTTTTCTAGATAGGTCCCAGAAGCAAGGGAAACAAAGGCAAAAACAAACTATTGGGACTACATCAAAATAAAAAGCAAATTTTAAAAAATTCTTAAAAGTGGTAGGACTCCAATTATAAAAATTAACAAACCTCAAGCAAGGATACAGATTACTTATTAGTAGGTGAAACAATATAGACTAAAAAGTACTGCACTCTTCTATCCTGACCAAAAGTTAACTGGAAAAATTCAACACATTACTGAGTTTTTGCAATCAGGGCAATTCTACTGTATATCAAATCTGAAAATAAGTATTTTTCGAATGCATTGGGAAAATGTATCTGATATTAATTCAGTTGTACAATCAAGAAACCTGGAATGGGGGCGCCTGGGTGGCTCAGTGGTTTAAGCCTCTGCCTTTGGCTCAGGTCATGATCTCAGGGTCCTGGGATCGAGCCCCGCATCGGGCTCTCTGCTCAGTGAGGAACCTGTTTCTCCCTCTCTCTCTGCCTGCCTCTGTGCCTACTTGTGACCTCGCTCTCTGTCAAATAAATAAATAAAATATTAAAAAAAAAAAAAGAAAGAAAGAAACCTGGAATGGAGGTCATTGCTGAGTCCTTCCTCTCCTCTCCTATATCCAGTCCATCAACAAGACCTACCAAAACTCTTCCATTTCCTCTGCCAACACCCTAGTCTAAGACCTCACTATGCTCTCTTGCTTAGGTTGGTGTAATAGCTTAAATTGGTCTTCTGCACCCACTCAAATATCCCCTCCATTCACCATGTGGCAGTAATTTAATTTTTAAGTAAATCTGATCATGTCTATCCCCTGTCTAAAATTGCTTCCCATTACCAGTATGATATATTCTAAAATTCTTGACACCGTCGCTAAGGTTACTACTTTCCCTCTCACAATGACTCACACTACCTCACTAGCCTTCTTTCAGTTCCTTCATAGCACCCACCACCCCACCCATGCTTCTTTCCACCCGGTTTCCTGGCATAAAGGCCCTTGTCCCAGGAGTTTTCATTTCAGCTGCAGGGAAAGGGAGGAGGTGGAGACATGGAAGGAAAAGATAAATAAGAACTACCTTGAAAAAAGTGAAACAGAGTAATGTGACAGAGAGTAGTGGTGGCTGCAGGAAAGCAGGTATCTTTAATCCCTCTGGGAAGTCCTCCCTCAACCTTTAGATTAGGATCAGTATTCTGTTAAATGCCCCCCAACGATGAGATTTCTCTTTGCGGCACTAACTACAGATGTAAATAAACAAGCTGGACTGTCTTATCCACCACTCTATCCAAAATTCCTACCTTGGTGTCAGACATACAGCTGATATTTAATAAACACACTGTAAAAGAATGCCTTAGGTTCTCCAGTTTCACAAACTGAGTCATAAAACCACAGGCCATGTAATGTAATTAGCTAACCTACCCAACTCTGCCAGAGCGAAAACCAAGAGTCACCAAGATATCTGTCCCACCCCTGCTCCATGAACCTCAGTAATACCCTCTCTGCCACCTTTGATTTAGTACTACCTATGTCATGTACCCTCCAATGTTTCGTAAGACACACATTTCAACAGCAGCTGGCTTCCATCTTCCCTATTTAATCATGTATAAAAATAAAACATCATTTATATTATCAAAATCATTTCCATGGCAAATATGAAAATACCAAAGTCCTAACTCAAGGACTACAAGAAGTCACAGCTTTGCAGGGGATTTTTGTCGAAGGCAGATGTTAGCTACTCAAGTTCCATTTATAGGGCTTGTTTCCAAGCAAATCTGTTCTTTCCTGACTTCATTTTCCTCTTTTAAAAATGACATTTGATAGACTCTCCAGATTCTCAAATTTTCCTTTTTCTTTTGATTACTTATAACACCCTTTGGTAACATGAAATCAACCTCTTTTTTCTCCATTATAAAAACAATTTCTACTACCAGACTACTTTTGTAAAGATTTGATGCTCAAAACATGTATTATTTATAATGGGGAAAATTCTTTTAAAAGAATTGATATTCACAAGCTCTGCAGTGTGACCACTGAGAGGAACAAAACTGAGAGCTAATTAAGCTGAGCAATTCTCATTAAATGAAGAAAAACAAGTAATATTAAGATTTGGCTCTTAAGTACTTGGTCAAATGCCTAAGAACCACAGTGCCTAGGGAAAGTTCTACCCAGTATGTTGCAAACATCCTTCTTATTCCAGATATGTCCTCCACCCCATCTCACCCCACCAGAGTGGTCTGATCCTTCTTTTGAAACTTAATCCTTTGGAAAAGAAAAGAGACCAGCAATCTAACTAAAAAGGCTCTCTGCTGTTTCAAAAAAAAAAAAAAAAGTACACAAATTTTCCTCAAAATGTCTTTCCCCTGGATGAATGCCACCTTTAGTGGTGCACAGCTGGTGTTTGCTCACTAAAATGTTCCATTCATAAACAAGCCCCCTCTATCCTATTATCACTAGCATCTATTAATTTTCAACTGTCTCTACCATGATAAAATTACTATGCTATGTAGTTTTTGGAAATAACCATTCTTGTCAATACCCAAATCATCTTGCCACAATTTTTTAATTTCTCACAAAACTCCTAAAATACCAAAGCTTACCACTATTTTAAGACAAAGAAAGGAAGGGAATTGGCTAATAAACTAAAAAGCAGACAACCACTTAAAACCAATGTGCTATACCAATTAGAATATTTTTGAAAAACATCAATTTTTTAAACTCTCTCACAGTTGCTTAAACCAAAATCAAGAAACCTAAAAAGAAATGAAATTCAGATACATGCTACAACATAGATAAATCTTGAAAACATTATGCTAAGTGAAAGAAGCAGACACAAAAGGACAAATACTGTTATGATTCTGCTACATGAGTACCTAGAGTAGCCAAATTCATAGAGAACAAAAGTAGAATGCCAGCTGCCACAGGCTGGGAGTGGGGGAAATAGGGACTCATTATTTAACAGATACAGAATTTCAGTTTGGGATGACGAAATAGTTCTGGGGATGGATAGTGCTAATGGTTGTATAATAGTGTGAATACATGTAATGTCACTGAACTATATATATGAAAATGGTTAAAATATTAAATTATGTAAATCATTTTACCATATCAAAAAAAGAAAGTAACAAGAAACCATCTATTTCCTTAATCATCCACATCCAACTTATCACCAAGTCCTCCTGTCTCTATCTTCAACATAATTTTAGAACCTGAACACTTACCACTACACATCTTTACCACCACCGTAGATCATAGTCCAAGCTATCATCTTTAGCTTAAACTACTGCATTAGGTATTAGTCCAATCTCCCTTGCTTCTATTCTTATTCCCTTACATCTATACTCTAAAATAAAACCACAACCTTTTAAGGAGTAAGTTAAATCATATCTCTGCCCTGGTCAAAAATCCACCAGATCATACTCAGAAAAAAGTCCAAATTTCCACCAAAGCTCATAAGGGTTTGCATAACAAGTCCCTGCCTATATCTCCCTGAGTCCAGTCTAACCACACAGATTTTCATGCTGTTCTTTAAAATAAGCTAAGTTGAACCGACCTCAGGGCTTTTGCCTTTCCTGTGGCCCAGTTTCTCAATTCATTGAGATCTCTGTTCAAATGTGTTCAGAGAGCCCCTTCCTGACAACCCCATGTAAAAGACCATCTTCCATTACTATCTCCTTACACTGCTTTACAATCTTTCATAACTCTTATTACTACTTAAAAGTATATGTTTATCTATTATATCTCCTGTACCAGAATATAAACTCCTTAAGAACAGAAACTTGGACTTTTTTTACCACTAGATCTCCAGGACCCAGAAAAGTACCCAGCAAATGGTAAATATTCAGTAAACACTTGAACAAATATAAGTCTCCTTATTTGTCAAAACACCAAGTATTATACCCTTCATTTTCATTTCATACAAATAGACACTATTATACATTAAAGGAAATCATGTTATTTGAAATAACCAAGAGGAGCCCTCAATCACCCCAAATCCCATTTTGCCTTTTTAATGAGTCAGCCCTTGAAAATGGAACAAACCCTTGAAAATGGAAGAATGCAATCAGTGTGTCCCATAACACAAAACCCTTAGTCAATGTGAATTTCACCTCAATTTTTTAAACTAACCAATTAAAAAAAAAAAAAGACTATTCTATCAGCACCAGTCAACTCCTCAGACAGCTTCAGCCCAGATCTTCCCCTTCTGTTCACCAATTCCCAACTAAGGAAATAAGAAAGACTAGGTTCGAATTTCTAAACATTACCATAAATATAAACCTCTCCCTAACTTTAGATAGACTGGTCATTTTGGAAGATGTACTGCTGAATGTCTATAATATCTGAATATTTAATTATCTTAATTGCTCACAGATGCTTTTAACTTTTACGTCTCCACCACCATCACTTAAACCCCATTTCACTTGGCAATGTTATGATAAAATAATACCTATGCCTTAATTTCTATAACAAGTTCCACTCCATCACTAAGCAGATAAATGGAAATTTAGCATTTGTTATTCTGTTGCATATATAAGCACAAAGGCCAACAGACAAGACACCAATATGAAAATTTTCATTCATGTTTCTTGGCCAGAATATCTTCAAATGCATAGAATATTTTAAATAACCTAATAGAAATGATACAGCTCTCTTATTCTCTCTTAAGTAAGCTGTATTTTTAATTATTTTTGAAGAAAACATATAAGTGAAGAACAGGATTAGATATGTTGGTCATCTTTTATTTAAGCCACCCCAAATAGCTCAAAGGATAGAACTAGATAGAGCCTGATCAGTTTCCATGGTGACTGGCAAAGAGCCCCATCACACTCCAGATAACATTCCAGCAGATTTCAGAGCAAACTCTGTTCCGGAATTTGAAGAAAACTTGTGTGTCTTATGCTATTCAGGAAAAATCTAAACAGAGAACAACCCATGCAGAGGGACTGCTTTTAAAGACTACTCCAGTCCCACCTTAATTTAAGAATGTTACATTAAGAGCCACAGGCATAAACCAACTTTGTCATTTATTGCTCTTAGAAAATCCTAGCTTATTATCTGTCTTGACAGTAATAAAATCATCTTTTAAAGCTACAGTAGGATAGAGTTCTTCCTTCCAACTCAGCTGAAAAATGGGCAGTTACACTTTATCAATCACGGAAGTAGAACATACTGTCTGCTCTCTTTAAGTGACCATTTAAGATTTTTATGGAAGTACAAAGGAGACTTATGTCCTTTTGGAAGACAAGAGGAGAGAGACTTTCTGAAGAAGCTTCTTAAGAATAATAGCTAAAGGGGCGCCTGGGTGGCTCAGTGGGTTAAGCCACTGCCTTCGGCTCAGGTCATGATCTCGGGGTCCTGGGATCGAGTCCCGCGTCGGGCTATCTGCTCAGCAGGGAGCCTGCTTCCCTCTCTCTCTCTGCCTGCCTCTCTATCTACTTGTGATCTCTCTCTGTCAAATAAATAAATAAAATCTTTAAAAAAAAAAAAAAGAATAATAGCTAAAGAACTATTGAAAACAGCAATCCATTTTCTATAAAACTGGTTGATGTGGTTAATTTGGCAAAGCATTTGAGGCAAAGGAGGAAGCAAGAATATGGCGAGAGGTTCAAGCTCATAATTATTTAGTCTTATTATACCAACAATATATAAAGACTCTTTAAAAAGTTTTTCCCCTTTCATCTGAACACTCAGTGACCCATTTCTGCACAGCAGTGCTGACCCTAGCCCTTTCACAGAGTGCAACTGCCAAAAGTGAACTATCACATGTTTCTGACAAAAGAGAAATAGGCTGGAACGAAATCTGTAATGTGGAATATTTCAGGGCCAAAATTAGAGCTTAAAAATGCCACTACTGAAAACAATACTATTCTGATCTCAACTTTATCCTAGCTTTGAATCTTATCAAAGATTGTTTCAAATCTAATACTTGCCCACTTCCCTAAATTTTCTGGCACACAAGAATAATATTTCAAATAGGTCTTTTTCAGTTTTGTTGTATATGTTTTAAATGAAATAAAATTGTTGAAGTACAGAGTATAAACTCCCTTATTTAAAAACTTTAACAGACATTTAATAAAGCCCAGTAACTCAAATCTTTGGAGAATTCCACCAAAGTATAATCTGTTTCCAATCAACCTAGCAAGCATTTATCAAGTATGCAATGATGGGCCAGGCAATAGTGGCGGATGATTTAAGATACAGTCCCTGGCCTCATGGAAGCTATAGTCATCCTAACAGCAGAAGATAAATATATGAACAAATAATGGAAGAAGTGACATTATTTGAAGCCTCTAAGAAGAGTTCACATAGGAAGGAACAGCCAACACGAAACCCGAAGGATGAAAGGAAGTGGGCGAGGAAGGATGACAGTCAATTCAAAGGACCAGTTAACACAAAGTCAAGCGCACACTGGAAATTTAGGTAGAGCCAACCTTTAAGAGCCAAGCTATGCAATTCGGACAGAGACCTGTATGTAGTAAGAAATATCCTACAATCAATATGAGGTGGGAGAGATTATGTAGATCAAATAAGAGGTTACAGAAAACTCTTAAATGAAATGTGATCAAATTCTTACCAAGGTTCATGATAATGGAGAAAAGCAGGTATTTCTCAAATTAAAAAGGCCAGCACTTAGTGGCTGATATACAAGAGGAGTGGAATTAGAGAAATGAAACACAAGGATAATATCAAGGTTTCTAAGTAAGATACTAGCAGATTTGGTATGGTAATTTTAAAACATGGACATGTATGTTTTGATATCCCTCCCAGGAAGTTCGGTCTATGTTTCCTCTTCCTGAATCTGAGGAGGACTACTTCAATCCAGAATTTAGGCTGACTATCAAGCCTAGGTCAAAGACCATACAGCTTCCCTATTCCCTGGGACACAAACTTGGAGCCCTGAGCCACTATTGAAGAAGTCAAATTACTACACTAAGGCCTCCATGCTATAACGAAGCCCATGTAACATGGAAATGCACTCCAATCAACTATCCCAGCTAAATTCAGTCTTCAAATCCAACAGTTAAGGATGTGAGTGAAGAGCCTCCAGATCTAGGCTTTTGAGTCTTCCCTGGTGAATCTCAAACATTGTAGAACAAAGACAAGCCATCCCTGCTATGTCCTCTCCAAATTCCTGTCTCAAAGAATCTGTGAACATAACAGCTGTTGCTTGATGTCACACACTTTAGGGTAGCTTGTTTCATAACAATAGGTAACTGAAATGGGTGATAGTAACATATAAGTGAATTATTAAGGAATATAGGAACAGAGGTTTGCAGAGAAAAAGGTTCCATTTCAATCATTTAAATCTGACATATCTGCAGAATGGCTAAAATTAACAACAAAGGAAATGAGATATTGGCAAGGATGCAGAGAAAGGGGAACCCTCTTACACTGTTGGTGGTACAGATGGCACAGCTGATACAGTGCTGGTACAGCCACTCTGGAAAATAGTATGGAGGTTCCTTAAAAAGTTAAAAAGACAGGGTGCCTGGGTGGCTCAGTTGGTTAAGGGACTGCCTTCGCCTCGGGTCATGATCCTGGAGTCCCAGGATCAAGTCCCGCATCCGGCTCCATGCTCTGCAGCAAGTTCTGCTTCTCCCTCTGACCTTCCCCCCTCTCATTCTCTCTTTCTCTCTCTCAAATAAATAAATAAATAAAATCTTTAAAATCTTAAAAAAAAAAAAAAAAAGACAACTACCCTACAATCCAGCAATTGTATTACTAGGTATTTATCCAAAGGATACAAAAATACTGATTCAAAGGGGCACATGCACCCCAATGTTTACAGCAGCATTATCAACAATAGCCAAAGTATGGAAAGAGCCCAAATATCCATCGGCTAATGAATGGATAAAGAAGATGCATATAAACACAAACACACACACACACACACACACACACACACACACACAGGAATATTACTCAGCCATTGAAAAAGAATGAAATCTTGCCATTTGCAACACCATGGACAGAGTGTATTATGCTAAGTGTATTAACCAGAGTGTATTATGCTAAGTGTATAACCAGAGTGTATTATGCTAAGTGAAATAAGCCAGTCAGAAAAAGAAAAATACTGTGTGATTCCACTCATGTGGAGTTTAAAAAACAAAGAACAGATGAACATAGGGGAAGGAGAGGAAAAATAAGATAAAAACAGAGAGGGAGGCAAACCACAAAAGACTCTTAACTAGAGAACAAACTGAGTGTTGCTAGAGGGCAGGTGAGTGGGGGCATGGGGTAACTGGGTAATGGGGAGGGCACTTGTGATGAGCACTCACTTAATTCTACTCCTAAAACTAATACTATACTATTTGTTAATTTGAATCTTGGAGAATAAACAAATAAATAAATATATCCGACATAATCTGTAAAACACCATATGGAGATCTTGAGTAAATACTGAAAATAATGATTTTAAAAAAGACATAGACACTGAAGAAGCGGTATATGAAAACAAAGGAGGACGTGTACATATGAGGGAGAAAAATCAGAAGTTATGGAAATGGAATAATATGAAAAGTTAGAGAGGAAATTGAAAGAATCAGAGAAAGGGGGAAGAATTAAGACAGAAGGTTGTTGTGAACGCCAAACAAATTCTTTTAAGGTGTCAGCAGTATCACATACAGCAGGAAATCAAGGAGAATCAAGAGAAAGGGAACAAATACACTTGGCAGATAGGTGGTAACTAGGAGATGAAATTCAGTTGTATGGTGATAAGTCAAATTATGGAAGTAGAGAAATAAATGGGAATCAGGTAAACTGACATAGCCAGTACAGATTACTCTCTCCAGTATGAGTATGCCTATAATGGGAAAGTAAGAGAGGGCAGAAGCTTGAGGGAAATGAGGTAAAGACAATCTGCTGTTTTATTCACTAACGCAAAAAATGCACATTTATATTTTTCAGGGTGTATGAGTAAAATGAGTAGATCAATAGATCCAAAGGAAGGAATTAGTAAAGAGAATCTGAAGATAACCAGAAGGAATTAATGAATCAAAGTCTTAGAAAAGGTAGGAAGTGAAGGATGAAGAGTCCATAAAGATACCAGGTGTGGTATCTCTTCCTCTGAGGCAGAAAGAGATGAAGATCATGATGACTATATAAAAATATACTAGATAGAGGAAGAAAATAGTAAATACATTACCAATGAAAAGTCACGTGGAATGGGAGCAAAGAAACTGGAACAGTATAGAAGGCTAAAGAGTGGAAAAAGCCATCTGTGGTAAATGGGAAAGAAAAAAGACAGGAAACAAGAATCATCAAGTCATACAGAGTTCCCTGCTCTGAACGGAAATGACAATCCCCCAGTCACTCAGGCTGTAAATTAACTAAGATGAGGACAGACACAGGGTTTTTTCAATTCTGTATTCCCACTCTAAGCAGAGCACCTAGATGACAGGCCTTCAAATGGATGGTTGATCAATGAATGAATGAATGAATGAATGAACAAATCTATATATGAAGAAATAAGAAAAAGTAATTCATTAAAAATCCATTTGTTTTTATCACTGATTATAAAGTGATAATCCCCCATGTATGTATGAATATGTGTACATATCACAATTATCAAGTATTTGCAAGAAAAGTCATCAATTATTACAAATAGTTCCATTTATACCAAAAGAAATTTTAGTTTTAGTAAAGACTTCTGCTCTAATTGCAAATATATTTTCGGAGACCTTTCTCCTTGGTAAAAGTCAAAATTTATGAATTCAAATGCACTTATAAAACACAGTTCTTACCAAGAATTACCTTTGAATTGAAGAACAAAAAGAAAAAAATTACAGTTTTGCAAATGTTCCTTCTGGATCTCTTGCTCCAGTTTCCCTTTAACTTTAAAGTTATTATACTTCAAACACTAATAGTGTACCCTTTCTCCAAAATAGCTAACCATAATACTGAAACAAAATATTTTTATAAGAAATCTATGTTACATATACCACAAAAACATAATTAAAAAAAAAAACATTAAGAACAGGTCAAATTAAAAATAGTGCAATCCCCTCACAACACTGGCATTAAAGAAAAGATGAGCCCCAACCTTACAAACTTAAACTAAGTAGTACACATCAGGATTTCACATAGGTAACTGTGAGAAACAGTTTCATACATATTTAATCCAAATTCACATCACAGCTAATAATCCAGATTATAATAACATGTCCAGAGGCACCTGGGTGGGTCAGTTGGTTAAGCAACTGCCTTTGCCTCAGGTCATGATCCTGGAGTCCTAGGATTGAATCCCCCTTTGGACTCCCTGCTCAGCAGTGAGTCTGCTTTTCCCTCTGACCCTCCTCCTTCTCATGCTCTCTCTCTCATTCTCTTTCTCAAATAAATAAATAAAATCTTAAAAAAAAAAAAATAACATGTCCAGGTTAGCATGTGGAGTACTACAATAGCTAATAAGTATAGCTCTTATTAGCATTTATTATGTGCCAGACACTGTGCTTCATGCTTTATATACATTACCTCCTTTAATACTTAAAACCTTAGGAGACAGGTACAGGCTAAAGTCATACAGCTTCCAAGAGACAGAACCAGAATCAAGCCCAGATCTGTATACTAAAAGTTATACACATAACTATGAATTGCTATACATGTAACTATTAGTGAGGAAAATTACAGTGTTTTAAGTGGTGGTACATAACATGTTCCACGATCGCTGAACTTTTCAAAAACCAAAACTAAATCTTGAAGGAAATCTTGAACTAAAACCTCCTAATTTTTCATAACATGATCACAAAACTCACAGGCTTAAGATAATCTTAATTACATTTAAAGAACCACTAGTGATAATTTGTGAAGAAGAGAAGTATGTCTGGAAAGATTAAGACATTATGAGATCATGTAAAAAAATATTTTAAGATAAACATCAATGGGAAAAAAAAAAAAACAAAAAGACCCAAACTCTTTGAAGATAATATTGCTTCATTTTCCATCTTTAAGTTCAATTAAAATTCTAATTAATGATTCATTCTAGCAATGGAAAATAAGGTAAATAGGTAAAAACCTAAAATAAGTTTTGCGAAAACAGTCAAGTAAGTAAAACATGTATCAGCTTTTACTTTAAAATACTACTACAAAAAGCTTTTATTTAGCCACCCATACCAAAAAGTGATTTAGAACTTACTATGTATCAGCCAATGTGCTAAGCTCTTCACATATATTATCCCATTTAAATTTTAATTATTTCATTTCCTCAGGAAAAAAAAGCATAATTTAACAGTGAACAAGTTATAAACAACTTATTCAACAGTTAGAATTTGCCATAGAAATGAAATATATATGTATGTGTGTATATATATTTACAACCACTCTTCATTTAATATGTTCCACAGTCATTACCAACATTTACCAAAAATCTACTATATATCATCACTGGACTAAGCACTGAGGATTTAAAAAAAAGAGGAATAAGACCAAAACTATTGACTCTAAAAGGTTCACAGATTAGCATAGGAGATAAACAAGTAAACTCTTCTAAAATAATATAGTTAAGTGTTAGTCCTTTACTCAAAACATCATAGCAAAGAAATAGACAGCAGGGATCACCTCACAGAAGATACACAGTTAAGAGTCTGAATAAAGCAGCAGCATTAAGGAATGAAAGGAGAGGACACAATATAGAGAATTTTAAGTGGTAGAAGCAGCAGGAATGGGTGACTAATTTGAAGGTGGAAGGAACCAAATGATCCCATAGGACAAAGAAAATTATAGGGAAAAAGAGTTTGGTTTACACACACTGAGCTTGGATGCCATTCCAGTAGATATCTACAGAGACAACCAGATAGACAGGTCTGGTACCAAGAGAGAGATCCAGGCTGGTAATGAATTTGGAATCAAGGGCACATCACTAATAACTGGAGCAGGGGTTTGAAAAAATGAGATTAGCAGACACAGAGTATAAAATGAGAAAAGGGTTAAGTGGAATCATAGAATGCACCATCTTTTAAGAAGCAAGAAAAAAACAGTGAATAGCCCACTAAGCCATAAAAAGTCCTCTCGTTCCACACCACCTCTCAAAAAACAAAACAAAACAAAACTTGGCACTTGACATACCATGAAACCATTCTATATACTTAATTCATCCATGCAGCAAACATTTATTGTGCATTTCCAAAATCATAAAGCACTGTGCTAGTTGCTAAGGATAGCCAAGGATGAAGACAACACAATCTTTAATTATAAAAATCTACCTAAGATAGGAGCAGTTGAGCAAGTAGGTTAAGAGCACAGGATCTAGGTTAACATTCAAATCTTGGCTCTGCCATTTACTTCTTCAGTGACCCTGGGCAAAATACTCAACCTCCAGATACTTCTGCTTTCTAGCTACAAAAGGGATCATAATAGTATCTATTCCCATATGGTTGCTATAAAACATAAATGAGTTAGGAATCTGTCATAAGGGAAAGTGCTTGACATATAATAAATGCTCAATAAATGTTAGTTATATCATTTGTCATTATAAAAATTACCAGGATGGTTGCATGGGAACAATAATCATACAAATAAATAGTGCTACTGGATTTCCCAAGACAGAGAAAGAAAGGAATTTAGGGAGCACTTCACTAAGCTGCCCCTCAGGGCAAAGCTGGCTCATACAGTGCCTCTGTATGAATCAGAGTGTAGCCTGCAGGGGTGCCTGGCTGGTTCCGTAGGTACAACATGTGACTCTTAATGGGTTGTAAGTTCAAGCCCCAAGCTAGGTCTAGAGCTTACTTAAAAAATAAAAAAATAGGGGCGCCTGGGTGGCTCAGTGGTTTAAGCCGCTGCCTTCGGCTCAGGTCATGATTTCAGGGTCCTGGGATCGAGTCCCACATCGGGTTCTCTGCTCGGCGGGGAGCCTGCTTCCCTCTCACTCTCTCTGCCTGCCTCTCTGCCTACTTGTGATCTCTCTCTGTCAAATAAATAAATAAAATCTTTAAAATAAATAAATAAATAAAATTAAATTAAAAAATTAAAAAATAAACAAAACAAAATGCAGCCTACAGTTGTACAAGAAGAGGGTAGTCTGGATTTCTATCATATTCAACCTCCTTGACAAGTACCCTTATGCATGATATATCCAGCATAGCCATAAGTGGTAGTCTGGAAGATAGGGCATGTAAGCTGAAGAAAGGTGAAGAGAATACTCCAGTAGAAATGTACAAGAAGGGCTGTACACTAGCAAGAACATAGTACATCCAAGCCCAAATTGGCAAGAAACTTCAAGTAACCCAGACTGGCTAGAGCACAAAGACCATTTAGATGATAGGCTGAACACAAACCTATGAAGGCAGATGGAAGCCAGATCACTGAAGATCTTGAATACGAGCAAAGGCATTCAGTAGTGACACAAAGCAGGAGTGATGCAATTCCAATAATGCTTTAGTAAGAGTAATTAGGCATTACGTACTGAATGGATTTGAGCATAAGCAGGTAATAGATTGGACCACTGCAGTGGTCTTCTAGTCTGAGTTCCTCAAAGGCAGGGACCAGGTGTCTCATTCCTTTCTGTATCCTCCAAACAAAGTGCTTAGGATAGAAGAGGCACTCAAAAACTGAAGTATAAAATGAATAAAACAGCCAACAGTAATGTGAGTCTTAGAGTGGGAATAATGACAAAAGAAAAATACATATTGGAAAAACATCGCAGGGATAGAAACAAGGGTATTTGCTGACTGATGAAATGTGGCAAGGATAGGGCAGAATCAATAAAGACTGTAAAACTGATAAATACTATGACATTGCACTACAGGTTTCTGTGAGAACCAAATACAATTATATGCATGAAAATGCTCTATGAAAAAAAAAAGATCGCTTTTCTCTGGAAGAAAAGCTACTCATCCTAGAAGGATACACTACTATATTTCACCTTGAATATATCTCGTCATTTTAAGACTTTTATCTTCCTTTTGTGTTCACAGGGTTATAAAACCTTTAAGAGTACAGAACATGTCTACTCTTATGAAGCACAATAAAACCTTATTGTTGTCCTAATTAGCACTTTCTCACTCACAAATGATTACTGAACTGAATTTATCTATACACCACCAAAATATACACACACAGATACACACAAATATATACACACCTAAACAAACACATATACACACATACAACACTGTTTTGTGAATGTAGTCTTAGGCTGTGAACTCCCACAGCACATTTACTTTTCTTTATATTCCCAGGGTATCCGGCACAAAACAACACTGTTTTGTGAATGTAGTCTTAGGCTGTGAACTCCCACAGCACATTTACTTTTCTTTATATTCCCAGGGTATCTAGCAACAAGTGTTATAGGTACTCAAATATTTGTTGGACTAAAATGAACTGAACTGACAGGAATCTCACAGAGCTTATCAATGGTATCTGGTAGTCTTTATGTCTCCCTCTCCAGGTCTCAGTGCTCTTCTCACTGTTTATTAAATTTATACTATAAAAGAATGAGATCCATAACATGGTTAAGAAGATAGAAAAAAGGGGACACCTGGGTGGCTCAGTCAGTTAAGCACCAGCCTCTTGATTTTGGCTCAGGTCATCATCTCAGCATTGTGAGATCATGCCCTGCATCAGGCTCTGCATTGGATGTGGAGCCTGCTTAAGATTCTCTCTCTGCCCCTCCCCAAGCCCTGCCCCTCTCTCCCTCTCTTTAAAAAAAAAAAAATGATTGGAAAATCAGAGGGGAAGATGAACCATAAAAGACTGTGGACTCTGAAAAACAAACTGAGGGTTTTGGAGGGGAGGTGGGTAGGGGATTGGGTGAGCCTGGTAGCGGGTATTAAGGAGGGTATTGCATGGAGCACTGGGTGAGGTGCATAAACAATGAATTCTGGAACACAAACACACACTCACAAATAAAATAAAATAAAAAAGATCGAAAAAAAGAAAAATCAAAAAAAAGACTGTCAATATATATGATCTGTGGTGTGCCAGGAAATGTTTAACAAGTGGCTCAAGATGGGGTGGGGTTCTGATTTTCAATATTTGCAACTTCCATGGTTTAAATATTCCCACAATGGCCTATTTCATGGTAACAACATGGTATCAACTAATTCCCAAATTCCTGAAAATTTAACAATTGGCCCTCACAAACAAGCATGAGCCAGCTCCAACAAATCACTGGATACATTATTTAGATGCATAGCACGTATGATCTCAAACTCTGCTCTGCAATACTACCTTCTACATCCCCAAAATGAAAGTACAAAAGATAACGGAAAAAGAAAAGCCACACCCTATTCCCATTAAGGCCTTTACCTCAATCTATAAAGTAGTCTTCTTATAAACTGGGCATCTGATCCAGCCCAGAAATTCCTTTTGCCTAGGCTAGTGACATCTGAAATTTTCTGATCATGCACTCCAATCAGTAAAAAATGTTTTTAAGCATATATCCTTAATATATGTTAATTTATCTGTTTATAAATTACATTGCAACTACCGTATATACTATATATACTGACATATAAATTATAAAGCATACACAAAAAACATAAATTTTAAAAGATAAAAATTAATACAAATAGAAAAGAAAAATTTCCTTCCTATATCCCAATGGACTATCTTACGCACACCCCTGGGGTTTACACAATCTTGTTTAGAGACTACTAAGGTCAATATCAAAAGTAAAATGAATAGCTTCCTGGTCCTATATCCCTTTCCTGGACCTGGATCTTCTATTCCAATACTGAAAAAGGGCAAGTAAAGGAAGGAGGTAAAAAAAGGAAGGAGGTAAAAGTTAGCAAGGTCTTAAACAAAAATGGCCTATAGAAAAGAAAATCAGAGACCCTTTTTATAATTCAAACTCCACAGAATTAAGCCTCCCTGGGAATGAATTACTAGAGCGGCTCCAAAGACACCATCCTAACTGGAGTTTTTAACCCCATAAAGAGGCATATTCTGGCCATCAAAATCAACTCAGGCAAACAGAAGAGCTGGGAAGAACCATGAGCTTCCCCTAAGGACCAAACATGTCCTCCAAATAAGTATAATATTAATAAAATCTTAAATTGGGAAATAAGGCACCCGGCTAGCTCAGTCGGTAGAGCATGAGACTCTTAAATTGGGAAATAAAAGAGTATAAAACTATGCCAGATGCATATAAATCATATAGAACAGATATAACTCTTCTTTTCTGTATGCAAGCTGTCCTCTGGCAGAGCACAGTTTAAGATTTTATTTTTTTTTTTTTTTTTATGATTTTATTTTTTTTTTTTTTTTTATTTATTTATTTGACAGAGAGAGACCACAAGCAGGCAGAGAGAGAGAGAGAGAGAGAGAGAGAGAGGGAAGCAGGCTCCCTGCTGAGCAGAGAGCCCGATGCGGGACTCGATCCCAGGACCCTGAGATCATGACCCGAGCCGAAGGCAGCGGCTTAGCCCACTGAGCCACCCAGGTGCCCCGGGGCGCCTGGGTGGCTCAGTGGTTTAAGCCTCTGCCTTTGGCTCAGGTCATGATCTCAGGGTCCTGGGATCGAGCCCCGCATCGGGCTCTCTGCTCAGTGGGGAGCCTGTTTCTCCCTCTCTCTCTGCCTGCCTCTCTGCCTACTTGTGACCTCTCTGTCAAATAAATAAATAAAATATTTTAAAAAAAGAAAGAAAGAAAAAAAAAAAAAAAAAAGCTAGTCCCGAATCAAAAATACTAACTTTGCTTAAAAAAAAAAAAAAATCAAAAAATGAAAAACCAAAAACACCTTCATTAGGATCACAGAATACTAAAGACCTTCCTCAGGAAGATTTTACAAACATTAAAAACACTTAAGGATACTAAAGGTTACTAAATGAGCCAGGTAAAGTGTTACTGCTTTACCTTTCTTCTTGCCAATTTCCCTGTCACACCTATAAAGCACTAAAGATGAATCTGCCTTCAACCCTGCTCCCTGAAAGAAAAGAAAAGGAAAAAAACAAAAACACAGAAACAAAAAAAAAATTTTCTGAACTACCATCTCATCAAAACTAGCAATATGTGGGGCACCCGGGTGGCTGAATTAGTTAAACATCTGCCTTCAGGTCAGGTCATGATCCCAGAGTTCTGGGATCAATCGCCAGGTTGGGCGCTGCTCAGCAAAAAGCCTGCTTCTTCCTCTCCCTCTGCCTGCTGCTCCACCTGCTTGTGTGCTCTATCAGAGAAATTTAAAACATCTTAAGAAAAAAAAAAAAAGATTAGCAATATTTAACATGAAGGAATCAACCCCTTTTTAACTATTCTTTTCAACCTTTGATCCCTATTACATAGCTGCTTCACACTGACTTAAGACTCAAGGCTTTGACTAAAATGATAACCAACTTAAATGATCCCCACACTGGGATGCCTGGATGGCTCAGTCATTCGGCATCTACCTTTGGCTCGGGTCATGATCCCAGAGTCCTGGGATAGAGCC
Organism: Meles meles; assembly: GCF_922984935.1. Lineage (NCBI taxonomy): Eukaryota > Metazoa > Chordata > Mammalia > Carnivora > Mustelidae > Meles > Meles meles. The sequence goes on along the minus strand of NC_060071.1, from coordinate 85,487,023 downwards.
TAGCCCCCAGAGGGCTGCCTGCTCATCAGGAGGCCTGCTTCTCCCTCTCCCACTCCCCTGCTAGTGCTCCCTCTCTTGCTGTGTCTCTGTCAAATAAATAAAATCTTTAAAAAAAAAAAAAAATCCCCACATCTACAGATTATCTACCTTCCCATCTATTGACTCTTCCCTGTCTACTTCCTTAAGGAAGATGGTGTCTCTTCTCCGGGGTAAATAAGTCCCCTAAGAGAAATTATTTTTAAAAATATATTACTGGCTCTTACTTCAATGAGGCTGCCTAAAAACACATGATTATCTCTCTTCTTTCCAAATTCCCATTGAAACAACAAAAGAAAAAATGGTTTAAAACCAAATAAAAAACATAATCACACTAGAAAACAAAAAAGGATGCTATCAGCAGACAAGAGTTTTCACAAACTCTGGATCCATGATTCTCAAACATTAGCATGCATCAAAATCATCTAGGGGCCTGATAAAAACATAGATTCCAGCTAATATAACACTGTAAGCTGAATCCATTTCTATAAAAAAATTAGATTAAGTTAAATCAAATTAAAAATAGGTTGTAGAGAAAACACACAGAGACTGCAGAATTCTACCTTCATGGATTCTGATTCACTAGGTTTAGGGTGAGCTCATGATTTTGCATGTCCAACAAGTTCCCAGGTGATAATGATTCTGCTGGTCTGAGGACCACATTATAAGAACCACCATGCTAAGTAAGTAGAGATCACTAAAAGGAAGAGTTTTTTAATTAGTTTTAATTAGCATCCTCAGAGAGATTCAAATGAATGATAGATGCATTGTTTCTCAGTATTTGTAATATAAGAAAGAGTTCTGGAAACCTGGAAAAAATACAATTCCAGAATTTAAAAATAAAAATCAGAAGGGCTAAATAACAACTAAAACACAACAAAGTATGTGGAAAATAGTCTAAGATATCTTCCAAAACATACAAGAAAAGACAGAGATGGAGAGTATGAGAGAAAAATTAACATGCAGGGGCACCTGCGTGGCTCAGTCCGTTAAGCCTCTGCCTTAGGTTAAGGTCATGATCCCAGGGTCCTGGGATAGAGCCCAGCATCTCTCCTCGGCAGGGAGCCTGCTTCCCCCCCTCTCTCTGCCTGCCTCTCTGCCCACTTGTGATCTCTGTCTGTTAAATAAATAAAATCTTTTTTAAAAAATTAACATGCATAAAGGATTAATATCTATCTAATAGATTTCTGGAGACAGAACAAACAACTTAAAGTAATCAGGGAAGAAGTTTCAAAACTTGATAACTGCCTGGCTTATTTCTAGCCAGGTAAATAATTTTGAAGTCAACAAGTGGATGCATACTTGTGACATTTCTAAACTTAAAAAACCTAAAGAAAACTCTAAAAGCTTTGAGGAGAAAAACATAGGTTATTACAGAGCAATATGAATCACACTAGCATCAGATATTTCATTAGCATGACAGAAGAAAAAGGAATGTTGTTTACAAGGTTCAGAGATGCAATTATTTTGAACCTGGAATTCTACGTCTAGGCAAATCAAAGTCAAATCAAATACAAAGGCGAAATAAAGACATCTTTGGAAATTTAAGAACTAAGAAAAATGATTTCCTGTCTGTATTTATTTCCTACTTCTACTGTGAGAAATTATCACAGAAGTCCAAAATGGGTTTCAATGAGCTAAAATTAAGGTGTTGGCAGAATCACATTATCTTTTGGAAGCTCTAAGGATGAATCCATTTCCTTGCCTTCTCTACCTTCCAAACGCTGCATGAATTCTTTGACCCCTTCCATTTTCATCATTACCATTAGATGTACTCAGTACTTATGGCAGATTTCTTAGTTCCTTAAAGAAAGGCAAGGGACTACAGCTACACAATATAGCCCCTGACAGAATAAATGAAAAATATGCTCTTTATCATTTCCTTAAAAAGGATTTTAATGAATTAATATTTTTATTAATAAACACCTACCGAATCATTCGCTGCTAGTGCAAGTGCAAGGTTCACTGTAAGAAACAAAAAGTAATTAAACTTAGTAACCTTTCTTCTACTAAAATTCAGTTTGCCTTCTAATATTTTCAATGTAATAACCAAAGCACAGAAATTTTTAATATATCTCCTTTACTTATAAAAATAAAGACACAGAGAGAACACAGAAAGTAAAAAAGACAAAAAGACAGTAATATCCCAACATAAGCAATAGATGCCTGCCCTACAATTATTTTTAATGAGTCATTTTTATAATCTGTTATAATGTTGTTTAAATAATCTACTTAGCTTTTAAAAAACAATGTTACCGATATATATAGTCCAATTATTTTCAAAAACATTTTGCAAAAAAGAATATACTTTTTAACAAATAAAAATGTATATGATCCTTTGCCTTTTAAGCATAAATGCTGATAATGCAGGAATTCCAAGTACCTAACTCACAAATACCCCTGTATGAAAGACTGGACCACTGTGCAGAGGAAAGAGAAGAGGATCAAAGGTAAGGTAGTAAAACATGTTCCCAAAACTGCCTATTGCTAGTGAACCCCAAAGACATAAAGAAGGAAAGTAGTCCCCAAACCACCTTGAGCCCAGCAACAGAGGTATGTTACATATGAGATGAAAAGATCCCAAGGTAACAAAATTCCAAGAATGATAAGCAGACTTTCATACTGTGAATCAACCACCTTTAACAGAACAATGTCATTAATGATGCGGAGATTACTTCCTTTAAAGTAGTTAAGAGCATAAATTTTCAAGGCAGACCTAGTTCAAATCCTACTTCTACCACCTTCTATTACATAACCTTGAGTAGGATATTTTACCCCTAAATTTATTTTTAAAAATATAAAATGAGGATAATTCCTCTTTAAAATGAGGATAATTCTATAAAATGAGGATAATTCCTCTTTCATAACTGTTGTGAGAATTAAATGAAATACTGATATAAAGTACTTAGACTAGGACATGACAATTGACAAATCAATTTTTATAAATCATCAAACAATTCTGAATTTCAGGTATATTACAGGTTATACAATCTATTAAGCAGAAACTTTTAGAGAATACTTCATTTCATTGTTAGGATCCTCTCACATTTACACAATGGAATCAGAGCATGTTTGTATTAACCATGTATCATCATTATAACTGAAAAAATCTCTAGCATACATATTCAAATGGGAAAAATTTTGAGATAGTTTGGAACATATATTTAGTTTCAAACATATATATGTGTATATATATATGCAGACAGAGCTGTTAGAAAAAAAGTAAAGGCCAGTTCTTTGGGACAGATGGTTTAATGCTAACAAAGAAAAAAAGCAAGGAAGGGGCATTTACTGAAATACTACTATATGTCACAACTGCATATTTTTTCATATATTTTCCTATTTAAATTCTGCCACATTCCTTGGCAATAGATGATCTGCTAACCAAAAACAAAAACAATATTTTAAACAAGTACTAGCCTACAGACCCAACAAATTATATTGCATAAAACTCAAAGAACTTAGGGATATCATCATGAAAATATTTTCCAACTTTAACCAGTCCAAGGAATCACACAGCATCCAAAGGAATTCACTACTGAAAACAAACGAATGTACTCCGAATTTTCAAAAAACAAGAAGAGGTGGATTCTAGAACCAAAGACTAAAAGCTTCTAAATTTTAAAAACAAAATATTAAATAGATGGATTGTAGGCACTTAGGAAAGAAAGTAAAAATGTGTAGCATATAGCATTGGAACAATCACTAATCTTTCTTAAGTAATAATACAGTATCTATCAAACAATAATAATATTAGAGGTCTATTATAACTATAATATTTGGTAAGTCTTATTTTCTTCAAAACATCTGAAAAACTCTTCCACAATTACCTTCAGTAAAAATGAGAAAAAAAAAATTGGGCTAATAAACTATATAGTTGGATTTGTAGCTGGTTGTACAACCATAAAACTGCTATACTGGGAAATTACTAAATATGGCATTTTAAGTGAAGACATAAGATCTTTAGTCACAAAACTCCATACTAGCCCTTCTTATTTCAAAATGTTATTGATTTCAATGGAACTGAAGAATTTTAAGGTACATATATCCCCCAACTTTAGGTTAATTGTCTGAAAAAAAAAAACTGTGATTTAAAAGATCTTGACAATCTGGAACTACACCAAAATCAACAAATAGTCATTTTTTTTAAATTACCTGCAAAAAAAGATCGACTGGATAAGACTTGAATTAGCAGCCATTCCTATATTAATGACTGAAAATACAAGGCAACAATAAGATAATAGTGTCTTATGACTCCAAGAGCACTGGGTAGTGCAGGCAGTTAAGCGGCCGGCTCTTGATTTTAACTCACGTTTTGATCTCGGGTTTGTGAGATTGAGCCCTGAGTCAGGCTTTGCACTCAGTGCACAGTCTGCTTGAGATTCTCTCCTTTCCCTCTGCCCCTCCTGTTCATGTTCTGTCTCTCTCTCTCTCTCCCTGTCTCTAAAATAAGCATTTCTTTAAAAAAAGGGGTCGGGGTTTATGACTCCAAATTAATAATACAAGTTGTGTTTTAGTCCCGGAAGAAGGGAAATCATTACCCTTTTACATTATTACACTGGAATAATCATTTTAGAAATAAGAAATTCTGGAGCATCTGGGTAGCTCAGTTGGTTAGCTCTTGATTTTGGCTTGGGGCATGATCTCAGGGCCCTGGGATAGAGCCTGGCATTAGGCTCCATGCTCAGCGGGTAATCTGCTTAAAGATATTCTCTCCTTCCTCTGCCCCTCCCTCTGCTTGTTCTCTCCCTCTCTCAAATAAATAAATCTTTAAAAAAATTTTTTAATTTCTTTTGAAAAATTTTGGGAATATCTAGTTATTAGTCTTGGATGGTAACTCTTCTATTTCTGGTGACATTTCTCCTATGAATCTGAAAGCAGCATTTCAGTCACCATAAAATCTACAATCAATTAAAAAGAGCCACCAAAAACAAATTTTCTGCTCCAGTATTATCAATTGAAAAGATATAAAGATTAGATGGTATTTTAAACAATTAAAACAATGTTAAACCTTTACAAACATTTTCAGGGGCGCCTGGGTGGCTCAATGGGTTAAAGCGTCTGCCTTTGGCTCAGGTCTTGATCCCAGGGACCTAGGATCAAGCCCTGCATCAGGCTCTCTGCTCAATGGGGAGCCTGCTTCCTCCTCTTTCTCTCTGCCTGCTTCTCTGCCTACTTGCGATCTCTCTATCAAATAAATAAAATCTTTAAAAAAATTTTTTTTTCAAATATTAGATCAATGCTTATTTTATAAATGTTGAAAATTATATTATGGTTAAATGAAAAAGGTCTTAATAATCTAAAAAATCTCATTGCAACTGTGTAGCTATATGTACATTCACAGACTGGAAGAGAACATCAAAGAACAGAAATAATTTCGTATTAAAGTTATTAAATGTTTAAAAAATAACAGCAACCAAATATTGAGCACTTACTATCTAAGAGACTCTGAGCTAAGTGGCTAGCTTGTTTAATTTACATAGCCACCCTATGAAAAAGGTTATCATTGTCATTTTACGGTTAGGTAAACTGAAGATCTGATGGATAATCTGACCACCTTTTCCTCAGTTAAGGAGTCAAGGATCTGGCTATGTACCTAGCTTTTTAAAACTACTAATCTAACTTCCTCATCACTACCAACTCCTGATACTATAAAATCAGCTATTAGCAATTTCACAAATAACTCTTTAAAAATCAAAACTATTAATTTTAATGCTGTGCACTTGCCAGTTGGCATAAATTCCTACTTGAGATCAGAATATCCTATATCCTATAATACCTGCTGTAGTAGACTTTCCAACTCCACCTTTTCCAGAGGCCACAACTATAACTTGCTTTACACCTTCTATTGGTTTCTGCTTTGGAAGTCCTCGGGACATGATTTGCATTCTTCTTTGTTTTAAGGTCTCATTGTCAGCGCCAGATAACTTTAAAAAAAAAAATAATTTTAAGATAAGCCATCTCTATTATCATGCTGTTAAAGTAAAAATTCGGAGTTTGTTAGAGGGCCTTCCTTTCTAGGCTAATTTTGATCTGCATTTGTTAGGTCTTTTGTACTATCTACCTACCACTATTGATCACAGTCGTGGAAATACACTGTTTAAGCTGAAATTTACCTGCCAGCATACGCAGACATTAAAAATGGAAAGTAAATAAACTGTGTCTTTACGGAGTTAAATCCTCCACGTGTTTACTTCTCTTTAATCTATTTTCTAAATAAACTAACAGATAAAACAATGCACGAATCACACATCCATGTTCAAGAATTGTTTCATATTCCGCCACTCCTCGGCCAGGTCCTACTGGGAGCCTGCTTGGAAACTGGGGACATCCAGCCAACCGGGGTCTCACTCTGCCGCCTAGTTGGCGGGGACCCGTTAAGGTCTGAGGTGAGGCCTCCGCAAGAGGTTATGTCAGGGCACCTACGGCCCTGCTGCCCGAGCATCTCCGTCCCTCCCGCCTCCCCCTGTCCAGCAGCACCACGAACCTGGCGCCGACAAACAAACACTCGGCTTCCCCAAAGCGGGACACCTGCCCCGCCACCACCCCGAAACGATACCCAGCCAAAAATCAACAAACGCCGCCAAAACCCCATAGCGTGGAACACAGCTTTAAGCCCAGCCCGGAAACCGTCGCGGCCGGCGTGGGGTGATGACGTCACGTAGTAACGCTCGGCTTCCTCTCCCTAGAGACAAGCCGTGTTTCAATTTCTTCAGCGGGGAAACCCAAGTTAATACAGTCTCGTTCGTAGCCAGGTGCAAATGTTTTACGGAGTTTAACCAAATGTTTGTGAAGCGTTTTTCACATACCTCATCTGTTTGGTCCTTAACAGAAATCCTCGGGTAGGTAGATAGGAGCCTTTTACTAGTATTCTCTTTTCCGTAGTAATAAATGAGATTTAACAAAGTCTAGCGACTTGCCCCGACTGAAAAGAAGTAGGAAATTGTGTAACTCGAAAATGACTCCAGATTCTCACTGCGCAGAATATGGTAACTTAAACATTCCCACCCTTAAGGATTTTACCTACCCCCCCCCACCCCGCGTGATCTACCATAATAGTATATATTATATATGTGTGTGTGTGTTTATATTTGTATTTATATTTATATTTATATTTATATTTACTGCTGTGTTGCTTACAATTCCCTGAAAGAGAAGTCAGGTGCTTTGCTGGGCTCAGAAAAGTTTAGTTAAATCAGAAAGCAGGTCTAATAAAGTAGGTTTCACTCGTGAAAAAAGTAAAGTGAGACAAAACTTGAGGGCAAAAGTGGAATTTATTTTGTATAGAGGAATGAAGTATTCCTACATCTAAAGCGGATGAGAATGAAGGATACAGAGGTACAATAAAAGCTAGAAAGCTGATACAGAAACCCAGACCCAACAAAAGGATTAGTTAGGGCGTAGGTTGGCTTACTCTGGCATATTCTCCATATTTTCTAAGGTTGATTTTAATTTCTGTTGTTTGCTTCTTATTTGTAGAGAATTTGTTGTATAATCATTGTTTGTTTTGCTCTACTTTGGTCTTCAATTTTCTTGTCTTTACTACGGGCACAACATTTCAGTCTCAAAGAATTATTGTAAGGATTAGGTTTACTAACAAGTACACTTGATTAAATCAGCTCTGAAAAAAATTCAGTTCCTTGCCTTTTCTCCCCCAATCTCACATTACTGCTTCCTTTGGCTTATCACTTTCTTATTTTGCAATATGTTTTCTCAGTTAATTTTATCAATTTTTATCTGCTCAATTTTTATAAATTATAAGCCCAAACAATAAGAATAAAGAGAATGGCTGTCAGAATAATCAACTCAGTAAGCAAGAAATGCTGAATATCTGTTTCTGTCCAGGTGGCTTTTCAACTTCTTTTAGACTTATGAAGATACATTCATTTAAACAAATATTTGTTTATGAGCAACTTAGTATGACCAAGTACTACCCTAATCATAGGATTTTTTAAAAAACGAGATAAAGTCCTTCCACTTAAGGACTTTACCAATCAGTGTGAGAGACAGAATAAGTTAACTGACAGTTCAGTATGGTATAATAAGTATAGGAAAAAAGCACTGAGATATACAGAATTACAAAGAAGGCGCACCTAAATCATTCAGGGAGGTCTTGTGGGTAGGGTAACCTCTAAGATGAATCCTTAAAGTGGGTAATATGTAGGCATCAGCTGAGAGAACAGCTAGAGGGTTGTTGTGCAGAGGTAAGAAATGAACTGGTAAGAACTTTAAATAATTTTCAAGGCTTGCAAATAGAGTGTGAGGTACAAGATGATGCAGAGAGATGGAAGTTGGTGAAGATGAAGAGTGCATAGATGATAAAAGACTATATATCATTTAAAGGAATTTGGACTTTATCCTAGGGGAACCACAGAAGGGTTTAAAGTGAGAAAACAACATAATTAGACATCTATTCTACAATTACTTCGGATTACCAGACTTTAAAAAATGATTGGGAGAGGTGTGACCAGGGTTAGGGAGGTAGGAGGTTATTATAGTAATCCAAGAAAAATGTTTGCTTATAAAATAGATAATACCTACTTGTAGGGTTGTTGTAAGGTTAAATTTAAAATAATGCATGTAGAAAATACATACATACATACATACATAAAATAATGCATGCAGAATACCTATCACAAAGTACACATATTCAATAAATGTTAGCTGTTGTGCTGCTTATTGGTGTGTAGACGTTTATGACATGGACAATTAGATAAATGGTCCTGACATTCTCTGAGAGAGAGCATAAAGGGAGGAACAGGTAATATCAGTGTTCATAGAATGAATAAATCATTAATTTGATTTACCTTTCAGCAGAATAGAGTATCAGAGAGTTGTAGAGATGTCCATTATTTCTTCTCCAGGAACCACTGCCACAAACAGACACATACATGCATGTGCGTGTGCACACACACACACATCCATCCATGGCCCCTTCTCAAAAGACTATTCTCCCTTTGCTCCCAAGAATTTCTAAGCCATCTGACCCCATCCCATGGTCACTGAGTTAAATATTGACACAAAAATAAAATTGGACCAATAGAGTCTTTCTCTAGAAAACTTTAAAACAAGAGATGTCACTCAATCTTAGTTTGCATTGGAAATGGTAAGACTGAAGTGACTAATTTCTTCTTTGTGCACAGAGAAGCAGAAAAAGCTCATGCCAAGAGAGAATAAAGCAGACCATAAGAGATCATGTGTTCAAAGAGTGAGGGGAGAACAACTGCACTGATTCATAATAGCTTTCCAATTCCTGGTTCTAGTCCATAGTGAGGTTCAAGCTATACTTCCTATTCGTAGATCCATAAGATATACCTACAGCCATCTAATAAATTCTCTTTCTTCTGCCTTGGCGTAATTTGGGCGTGTTTCTGTGTACTTATAACTATGGTAAGATATGTTTTGTAGTATTTATTAAGACTTTTTCCCCTATAATTCCTTGTTACTTATATAGCCCTTCCCTATTTTGATAAACTATGTGGCATCATTTTATGATACATAAAAATATTAGAGAAAAGAAATTTGTTTCTTTGTTTTCAGTTTTCAAAATTGGGACCTTTAAGGAGAATGGAGACAGCTCTGGCAAAAACAGTACCTTTGGGAGAAACACATGATATAAAAACATGGTTTCTTACCTATATAAGTTAGGATTATATTGGCTGCAAGTAGCAGAAAACTCTGTCGTTGTCTTAAATAAGCAGGGATATATTAGTCTCATAAAGAAAAGGTCATTGGTAGACTGTTCAAGTCTGATGCAGTGGCTCCACTGTGCTATTACGTGCCAAATTCATTCTTTAAGTTCCATCATCTTGTTGCCCTTTATTTTGTCCCCAAGATGGTGGCTGAACCTCCAGGCATCAAGGCTATGTTCCACACAGGAAAAGAGGAGAATGACAAAGATAAAAAGCTTTCTCTAGTGAGTATTTGTCCTTTGGGGGTGGGGGGAGAAGTCAGATACACACCAAACTGGCTAGAACCAGTTCAAACGACCACCCATAAAAGCAAAAGAAGCTGAGAAATCAAACATATACATATCTTTAACCTAGAGGAAAGCAATAGAAAAAATTATTGGAAATGAATATGAATAAGCCAACTCAATATCTGTCCTAGAAAGACTATATAAAATTTTGTGGGATTATGGGGAATCAAGACAGAAGAAAAGTGAGAACTTAGATATTCACAAGTTCTTAAGCCAGATAACATTTTCAACCTCCGATTCCTTGCATCATACAACTATAGAGGATGGAAATCCAAATACTTACTTTCCTAGTCTCACTTGCTAATTCTAGACATAATTCTTTTATGGCATGTATGGTATAGTTCTGGACAGCATGGTGTAAGGGAAATTTTCTGGAGGAGCTTCTGAGAAACTTGCTATAAGGTAGAACGTAACTGATACTACTCCTTTTTCCCATCTTAACCATGGAAGTGACACCTGGAGGTGTGACAGTCATCTGGTGCACAGGAGAAGCACAGTGATAACAGATACAATGACAAAAGCCAACAGCTAAGGGTAATGAAGTGGAAATATGTCAGGTAGATGAATTCTTAGTCATATAGTTAAGGTGTTATGCCAGTACTGAATTGAATCTCCAGAGCTCTTGTTGTGTAAGATAATTAATTGTTTTAACCACTGCTGATTAGGATTTTTGTTATTTGAAGTTAAAAAAATTAGTGCTTATTACAGAGTCAAAGAAAGAAGGTGATACACTATGATTACCTCTCTCCTATTGACTCTCAGTAAAAAGGGGGAACATCCAAGTCCCAAGTCAGGGTAAGAGATATAAGAACAATAGAATCAATGCCCCCATTACTGATGTAGTGGCAGAACCACAGAATAAAAACAGCTGAGTGTTGTGTGTAGGCAGACAGTCTGAGAAAGCTCCTGTAAGAGTGGCCAAGAGAAAGCTGATCTTTAAGAGAACTTAAGGTCAAGAATAAGGGAAGATTTAAAAAAAAAATAATAAGGGAAGATTTGGCAACAATCTGCACGGTTAAAGATCTGGCATCTCAATCAATGCTGGTATAAATAGATAAAGACCTTGAAGATTAAAGGTCACATCACTATGTGGACATCTGGACACTACATAGGCACAGTCCTGGTTTCTACCACCTGAGAGAAATGAACAAATAGGTACTTTCAAAACAAAGAGGATTCTTTTAAATGTCTCCTAACTATGAATAGAATAATACTTTGTATTATTTCCTAGAAAGCATGTATTTGTATCTGCTAGATTCCCTCCCTCCGCCCCTCACCAAAAAGATACTCAGGTGACCACAGACATCCTGAAAGTTCAGATTTTCACAAAGAAGCAGTGCCTGCCTCATCCACTGTCCATAAACCTCACTTTTCAGCTGAGAACATGCTTCATTCCTCTGTTCAATTCATTAAGGAAGAAGAGAGTATTACAGTTTCCTGTCTGTTAAATATACTAACTAAAGCTTAGAAACTTGTGCCACTTCTTTCAGTTTAAAGTTTTTGTCCCCAACTGAACGTTTTATCCTGTCCAGAGGGCTTGCTAAAATGAAAGCCTCACCCCATCAATGGACCTGTCTAAATGACAGCTCCATTTATTGCTCCTACTTCGTCCTATGGTGTGATTTGTTTCTAAATATCTCTGCTCATGACTAAACATGATACTGTTTCTTACCTATATCTAATATAAATTTTCACATTGAAATATAAAGTATTTCTGCTTAGGTAAATAGCTTCTCAGTGAGTCAATCTCTCTGTAGGAAACCTGGTCTAGAAAGTTTTCCCATATCAAACACTTTTTAGTACCTTAGCTCAAGTTAACTAAGGTGCTGTCACAGAAACTCCCCAGTCTTATTTTTTAAAAATTACATAAAGCAAATGTATGTATATTCTTAGACTAGATAGTTTTCTGAGAATAGACCTCCCACTGACTAAAAATCTACCTCTAGAATGAGACAGGATGGGTTTCTAAATGCCAGTATTCAAAGCTGGATAAATCAAGGGTGATTTGACATTTGAATTTCTGATTTCTAAGACTGAGCTGAATCCTTGGACAAAGGTCACAGGGCTCGAGTTATAGCTGAATATATTCTCTACTTGCTGTTTAAGGCTTCAGAGAAGATCCTATCCTGAAATAGAAGCCACACAATCAGAATTTAGAAAAAGTATTGTCACCCAAGACAAATACTTGCTACACACAGAGCCTTCGTATTCTTATGCTTTTGCTTTTTTAGTTCATTCTCTCCAAGTACCAAGCCTGTATTCATTCAGCCAAGTCCTTCCTGCCCTCCAGTTCTATCCTCGAGATTAGAAGACGTAAGTCTCTACAAGATTTTGCTAAAACCTTACTTCATTCTGTATTCAGAAGAGAATTTTCCTGTGTACTTTAGAGAACACACCAAGGACAATGACAAAGCAGAGCCCCATCAAGATACCAAACCTCCCTATCAGCTAATGTGAAGTTCTATTTTCTTCAGGGAAAAGGGGATAATGTAGATTTTTGTCTGTGGTACACAGCCCCCCAAATGTGAGGATGTCCTCTATAATCATTTGGCTTACATAATGTCTTAGTCTACTTGGTGTTCTGATACCAAATCTTGTCAATTCATTTTCTTTGTCTTTTGTTTTTGTTTTTAGTTTTGTTTTTGGGTTTTTTGTCAATTCATTTAATAACCTTTTCTATTTAGGATTTGTTAACCATATATATAGGGTTTACACATGATATGTTATAAATATGCAGGCAAAAAATTTGTTCCATCCATTTATAAAAGTAAAGAGCTCCTACCAAACCACTATAATCTCTCAAAATACATCTGCATGCTGATTTAGAGCAATAAAGTGGAAATACCATCATTAAGGGTTAAAATATTAATCTGATCTAGGATAGACAGGCAGACTTCAAAGTCTGAAGTTTATCTTTGTCTTCAACCTTCCTCACAGCTCTTAAGCTGCTCAAAATGCTCCAGTTCATACCAAACAGCCTTGTAGGCAATATTTGGGTCCATTTTTCAGTGCATCTTAAAATAGAATTTTCCCAGGGGTGCCTGGGTGGCCCAGTCAGTTAAGAATCTGACTCTTGATTTCGGCTCAGGTCATGATCTCAGGGTTGTGAGATGGAGCCCTGCATTGGACTCTGTGCTCAGTGTGGAGTCTGCTTGAGATTCTCTCTCTCTTTTCTCTGCCCGTCCCCCCAACTTGAGCATGCTCTCTGTCTCTCTTTCCCTCTCTCTCTTAAAATAATAAATAAATAAAATCTTCCCCCCAAAAGTGGGATTTTCCTGACCACCTATGATGCAGGCTAATAAATTTACTTTCATTCTTATTAGCAGCTGTCTACTGACTATAACACAACAGTCTAAACACTATTGAAGTGATAATTACTAATCTCTTCCATCTCAGGCTTTTCTAGTCTTTGCTAGTCTTTAAAACAGAGAAAAATATTTTTGCATAGAAAATACTCATTTGGGGCATAATTATTTTAAGTAGCTTAAAAACTGGTGTTTTGATTTGATTAGGAATACAAAGAGTTCTTTTAATTACCAAAAGAAGTTCTGTCAATTTCTCAAAGTCAAAGACTTTATTATATCAATGCCACATTGAATCTCTTTTGCAAATTTCTAATCATGTGCAAGAATTGGGGTCTTATTTAATCAAGGCCATTAATGTGAAGGAACATGCTGGCAATGTGCTGTTGAGAATGACATTTTTTTTTAAAGAACACATTTTTTAAAATATTTTATTTATTTGACAGAGAGAAATCACAACTAGGCAGAGAGGCAGGCAGAGAGAGAGGAGGAAGCAGGCTCCCTGCGGAGCAGAGAGCCTGACGTGGGGCTCGATCCCAGGACCCTGGGATCATGACCTGAGCCGAAGGCAGAGGCTTTAACCCACTGAGCCACTCAGGCGCCCATTGAGAATGACATTTTTAATAGATATGTTACCAGTATAACAAAATAAACACCATTTGCTAATGCAGTACACTTTGCTGATGAAATATATACACATACAATTATATTTCCTCTAATACTTTTCTGAAGTACTATTTGCCACTTTCCAGGGTCAGATATAGGGCTATCTCATATCGTAACTGACAGTACTGGACAAAGAACAGAATAGTAGAAGAAGAAAATAATGTGCTTATTAGTTGGCACTTATTAGTTTATGATGCTATATAGTTAACAGGAAATCTATTTAAGCCAATCTCACTAATTCCTTCTTGATTATAGAATTAATTGAGAATGATCTCTTCATGGGCACCTCTCTGTAGCTTATGGTATATGTCCCATGAATCAGTTTTTTGCCAACAGACTCTAAGATGGCCCAAAATGATCCTTGTCTCTTGGTATAGACACCCTTTTGTAATCCGCTCCCTTTAAGTGTGACTAGGACCTATAAATTTGTTCTCACCAACAGAATACAACAACAGTAATAGAATGTCACTTCTGTAATTACAATATGTAGGACTGTAACTTCTGGCTTTCTAGGGCACCTCCTGGCTGGCTTTGACAAAGCAAACTGCCATGTTATAAACTGCCTATGGAAAAGGCTATGTGGCAAGGAGCAGGTGACAGCCAGCAAAGAACTGAGGTCCTCAGTCCAACAGTCTGCAAGGAATTAAATTTTGCCAACAACCAGATTGGAAGTAGATTGAAAGTAGATGCTTCCCAGGTGAGCTTTCAAATGAGATCCAGCCCTGGATGACCCCGTGTTTGTAGCCTTATGAAAGATCATGAAGCAAAGGACTCAGTTAAGTTATACCCAGATTCCTGATCCATAGAAACTGTAAGATAATAAATGTGTGTTCTTTGGAGCACCTGGGTGGCACAGTTGGTTAAGCTGTTGGTTAAGAGTTGGTCCAACTGTTGGTTTCAGCTCAGGTCATAATCTCAGGGTAGTGAGATAGAGCCGCACATAGGGCTCTGAGCTCAGCTTTGAGTCTGCTTGAGATTCTCTCTCTCCCTCTGCCCCTTCCCTCTCCCTGTATTCTCTATCACTTACTCTCACTCAAATAAATAAATCTCATTAAAAAAAATTGTGTTGTTTAAGCTGCCAAGTTTATAGTAATTAGTTATGCAGCAATGGATACCTAATATTCAGTAACCCAGATTTTGGCAATAATATAGTCAAGGTATGGTTTCTTGTAGGCAGTTTTTTTTTTAATTATTGAGATATAATTGACATATAATGACAATTCTTTTTTGCCATATAAAAATATGCATATTTTGCTAAGAAATTAAATCCTTTGTGTATTTTGAACCTATGTTGAGAATTTTAAGTGTTATTATTTTAGTATTAATAGTTGTTATATTATCAAACCTCATAAAATATTATTTTAATATGCGGTACTAAAGAATAGACACATGAAGGCAGTGAATTGAAGACTATCTTGCTTCACAAATCAAGTTCTGTTTTTCTTAGTAACAATTGAGCACACGTTTTATTTTAAAGTAGGCTCCATGCCCAACATGGGGCTTGAATGCATGACCCTGAGATCCAGAGTCCCATGCTGTACCAACTGAGTCACCCAGGTTCCCCTTGAATCTACTTTTAATAACAATTGAACTCACTTTCTAGTGAAAGAAAAATTAGTGTTACAGTTCTACTCTTTTTGCTCTTCTCTCAATGATCAAAATAGTTTCTCTTCAGGGAGCCTGGGTGGCTCAGTGGGTTGAGCCTCTGCCTTCAGCTCAGGTCATGATCTCAGGGTCCTGGGATCAAGCCCCACATCAGGCTCTCCGCTCAGTGGGGAGCCTGCTTCCCCCTCTCTCTCTGCCTGCCTCTCTGCCTACTTGTGATGTCTCTCTTTCTGTCAAATAAATAAGTAAAATCTTTTTAAAAAAATAGTTTCTTTTCAGTTATGTAAGAAATTCGAGTTTCAGCTTCATTATCTACATTAGCAGTTCATCATCATTCTTAAATAATTGCACTAATCTGGATACAAGTACAAAGAAAGCAATTTTTTGTACTTAATGTATAAGTAAAAAATAATAACAAACAAGAATTTTCCAATGATATTCTAAATAACAGCTCACTGCAAAGTTGTAAATCTGCCAATTTGATGAAAGATGATTCAGTACATATGAAGCATTCAATTAATCATATTGTACATAAATCATACAGTTATCTACACCCCAGGAAAAATATAATAATGCCCATTAGAGTCTTTGGACACAAGCCAAGTCAATACTGCAGAGAATTCTGCAGAATTTATCCCTAAGAATATTTATAGAATCCCGACTGAGCTATATCTGTACAATTATTATTATTTATTGAATCTTATACCTGAAAGATTTTCAAAGCATTTTCACACTTATTATCCTTTCAGGTTTCACAACTGCTATGAGGTCGGCAGGGAAGTTATTATTGGTTCCATCTCTAGATAAGGAAATGGGATATTGGAGATGTTAGTTTATTTATTTTAGGACAAATTGTTGAAAGCAAAATGGAAAAACAGGTCTCTCATTACCTTTACAGGAACATTGTCTAAAAAAAAAAACAAAAAACTATTCCATGTGGACCAGCTCTCATAGGAGAAGCACCTGGGCAAAATAGCACCACCTCTGCAAGAAGAAATCTAGATACTTACTTGACTAATTCAGTAGGCATTTCCACCAAGCTTCCCAGACAAATTTGGGCTTCACTAGCTTTAGTTAAAAATAATTTATTTCAGAGACCCATAAACATATTTAATGGCCTTCTCTTGGACTGCATTGAAATAACATTTTGATTTATAAGGTATTCAAATTTTCATTAAAATATCATTCATGTCCCATTTATAATAGTTTATAATCCTTTGCCCTTCATAATTTTCACATTCCTTGAAATTCTTTCTCAAACCCTACTTCTTCCATTAAGCCTTCTCTGATAATTTCATCAAGTATTAATCTTTACCTTCCTTAACAGTTGTTAACATTTTGTTTAACAGAGCATGAATTTAAGGTGAAATTTCATTGCTTTCATTTTATACATTTAAGTTAGCAAAGCAAGCCTATTTCAGGTCTCCCTTATACAACCTGCTCTCAATTACAGTTCAATATTCCCATAACACAGCCATGTTTATTTAAAATGAGGCACAATATTGCTTCTATGTGCATCCATACCATTTTATCTTAAAATCTACCCAATTTGGAACATTATTATATATTGCCTTTTACTGTTTTCTAATTGTGACTTCTCTTACACAGGACTCTCTGGTATTTGAGGACAAGAGCTATATCATAATGGTAATTTATGTCAACTATACATAGCCTCCTGCCAGGCACATACAGGGGTGTGGAGGTCAGTGACTGGTTAGCTATTATCACAGAATACATGGTGGAAATATTAGCCTGGAATATTGTCAGAACTCTGCTATTAAATAACTATCTGATCTTGGACAAATCATGTACCCCTCTGTTTCTCCATATACAACATGAAAAGATTAAATAATCTGTAGATTTACTTTCCAAGCTCATACTGAAGAGTACAAGGTTGTGTAACTTCCCTTTTCCCAAAATAATTTTGAGAAAAATCAAGGCAAAATAGTTTAGAGATGCTGCAGACCAGAAAAAGCACAAAGTTTATTGCCTTCCTTAAATAGGACATAAATCAAAGAGTTATATAGGGGGTTTTCACATTTAGAATCACTAATTCATCTTGGAAGTGGTTTCTATTCCATTTCTTGGGACCTAGATTTTTGACTTCTCATGCTGCAGAGAGTTTGCAACTCTAATCACAGTTTCTGCCAAAGAAATTATTGTCCAAAGCCCTTTCTAAGTAAACAATACAAAATGGAAGAAACAGATTATTATAGGTTCTCTTCCGGCCTCGGTCATAGAAGACTGATCAGACCCTGTTTTCCTTCTTGACAAAGTATTAAAATATGTAAACCTATATAAATATCCATTTTCAAAAATAGGGACACCTGGGTGGGTGAGTCAGTTAAGCAACTGCATTCAGCTCAGGTCATGATCCCAGGGTCCTGGGATTGAGTCCCACATCAGGCTCCCTGCTCAGTGGAGACCCTGCTTTTCCCTCTCCCTCTGCCCGTTGCACTGCCTACTTGTGCTAGCTCTCTATCTCTCTGTCAAATAAATAAAATCTTTTTTTTTTTTAAGATTTTATTTATTTGACAGACAGAGATCACAAGTAGGCAGAGAGGCAGGCAGAGAGAGACAGAGAAGCAGGCTCCCTGCTGAGCAGAGATCCTGATGCGGGACTCGATCCCAGGACCCTGAGATCATGACCTGAGCCGAAGGCAGAGGCTTTAACCCACTGAGCCACCCAGGCGCCCCAAATAAATAAAATCTTAAAAAAATATATATATATATATATATATATATATACAAAATGTTTCTTTCATTATATCTAAATCATCAAAATCCCAGTCATAATCCAAATTAACAAGTTGACTCTAAGATTTCTATGGAAATTCAAAGGACCTAAAATACTCAAAACAATCTTGAAAAAGAACAAAATCAGAGGGCTCACACTTCTAACTTTAAGACTTAAAACTACAGTAAACGAAACAGTGTAGTAATGACATGAAGCTCAACAAATAGATTAATACAAGAGAACAGGACAGAAATAGATCCACACTTACACAATTTTTTTGTTCTTCAAAAAGGTGCCAAAGCATCCAATCTGGTAACAAAGATCTTTTCAACAGTGTTACTCAAACAATAGTGACTCTCATCCCACATCATCAAGGTTGACCATAAACCCACTGACTTAAGAGTAATCACAAGTTTCTTAACTGGGCCACAGAATGCAATAGCCATTAAAGAAAAAACTGAAAAATTAGACTTGGTTGAATTTGAAACTTTTGCTTATCAAAAGATACCATTTTAAAAAAATGAAGAGGGGTACCTGGGTGGCTCAGTTATTAAGTGTCTGCCTTTGGCTCAGTTCATGATCTCAGAGTCCTGGGATCAAGCCCCACATTAGGCTCCCTGCTTGGTGGGAAGCCTGCTTATCCCTCTCCCACTCCCCATGCTTATATTCCCTCTCTTGCTGTGTCTCTCTCTGTCAAATAAGTAAAATCTTAAAAAAAAAAGATATTTTAAAAAATGAAGAGTCAAGGGACACCTGGATGACACACTGAGTTAACCAGCTAACTCAGTTTGGAGTCAGGTCATGATCTCAAGGTCATGAGATTGAACCCCCTGTCAGGCTCTGCTCTCAGCTTGGAGTCTGCCTGAGAGTTCTCTCCCTCTTCCTCTACCCCTCCTGCTCCTGTGCCCTCTCTCTCTCTCAAATAAATAAATAATTTTTTTTTAAATGGATAACCAAGCCACAGACTGAAAGAAAATAGTTACAAAACATACATCTGATAAGGACTGGTATCTAGAACTGCACTGTCCAATATGGTAGTCATTAGCTAATGTAGCTATTTCAATTTAAATTAATTAAAGTTAAATACAATTAAAAATACACTTCCTTGGGTGCCTGGGTGGCTAAGATGGTTAAACAAATGCCTTTAGCTCAGGTCATGATCCTGGAGTCCCTGGATTGAGTTCCACATCAGGCTCCCTGTTTGATGTGGAGTCTGCTTCTCCCTCTGACCCTCCTTCTCATGTTCTCCTTCCCTCTTTCAAATAAATAAATAAAATCTTTTAAAAAATATACTTTTTTTTTTTTATATATTGTTTGTACTAGGCACTTTTCACAATAAACATATTGGATTATGCAGAAAATTCCAATGGACAGCACTCATTTAGAATATAAAGAAATACTACTCAAAATAAAGAGACAATCTGATAGAAAATAAACAAAGGTTTGAAAAGATGTTTCATAAAAGGACAATAAGTATGCAAATACAGTAAGCCAAAAAGGACATGAAAAAAGTACTCAACATAATTAACCAATAGCGAAATGCAAATCAAAATTACAGTGATGTAAGAGTCACTACATACCCACTGGAATGTCTAAAATTTAAAGGAATGACAGAACAAACACTGACAAGGCACTTTCTTATATTATTGGTGGAGATTTAAAATAATATAACCACTTGGAAAAATAGTCTGACATTAGAAGACTTAAATATACACCTACCCTATGACCAGCAATTCTACTCCTGGGCATTTACCCAAGAGAAACGAAAACATATCCCAAAAAAACTCTCAAATGCAAGTGCTTATAACAGCTTCATTTATAAAGGCCTTAAACTGGAAATAGCCCAGATGTACATCAATGGAAGAAAAGATTTTCAAATTATTGTGTATTTATAAATAAAGGCAAGAAAAGGAACAAATGTGAAACAATATAGATAAATCTCAGAAACATTATGCTAGTGAAAGAAACCTAACACATGAGAGTACATACCATATAATTTCATTTATATGAAATTCTAGAACAGACAAAACTAATCCATGGTAGAGAAAAAATTATAACAGTTATTGCCTCTGGAGGAGGTGGGGCCAGGGATTATTTGGAAAGGGGCATGAGAGAACTTTCTGGAGTAATAATAATGTCCTACATTATCATAGTGGTTTGCCTTACCCATGTGTATGTTTCAAACTAAGCAAATATACACATAAGATTTACACATTATATGTAAATTTTACATTTTAACAACTGTATTAAACTCTAGTTATTGATACATATGCTAAAGTATTTAGGGAGAAGTATAATGATGTCTGCAATTTACTTTAAAATGCATCAAAAAGTAAGACTGATGAAAAAGGGGTGACTAGATGGGCAGATATGTGACAGAGCAATAGAATAAAAAGTTAATAAAATCTAGGTAGTGTGAATAGATTGCACTGTAAAATTATTTCACTCTAAAATTCTTTCAACCTTACTATATGTCTGAATTTTTCATAATAAAGTGTTGGTGAGAAGAAATGACATCCCA
Source organism: Meles meles (assembly GCF_922984935.1). Lineage (NCBI taxonomy): Eukaryota > Metazoa > Chordata > Mammalia > Carnivora > Mustelidae > Meles > Meles meles. The sequence continues at coordinate 85,466,177 of NC_060071.1, read as the reverse complement.
GGCCTTTCAGAGAGAATTTCAGTGTTATATCTCCAAAATACAAATTAAGACAAAAAATCAAAAAGTCAAACCGTGTTTTCTCTTGCTCTTTTCCATAGCTTCATCCTTTAGTTCCCTGAGCTTCACTTCTCTATCTCATATGAGATAATTCCTTCCTCAGGGAGTCGGAATGTTACCAAAAAGTGAACATTCAGTGTCCTTACAACTGCAATTTTTACTTAAAGCTCTGTTTTTTTCTCCTGTGCAAGAGAAGGGAGAAGCTCTGATTTAGAGTTCCAGATCTTGGTAATCTCATCCAAATCAAAATGCGAATGAACACTGACTGGTAATATTATTTCCAAAAATAAAGTTAAAACAAGGGCTCAGGAGAAAAGGAAATGGTTTAAAAGAATGTAGGTAACATCATTCTCCAATAAAAAGGAACTACTAAGCCTTGGAGAAATGGCTGATGCTTGGACTAATATAGGAAATATACAAGATGAGATTGAAGCATATTGTAGTGCCAGAAAGTAAGGAAGTGCTTTTTGAAGAAAAACAAAAACAAAAATAACATAGTGATGGGGGCATGTCAAAGGGACAAAGGATCCAACTGAAAGAGCTCCCAATGGCCAAAGCTGAAAAAAACTTGAGCAATAAAGTAAACAAAGTACTGTTAAATTATAATTGAAAGTATAAAATATGCATAAAGCTGTACTGATATAAATCATGAATAAATAATTAAGTGTGGGGAAAGAAATCTCCCTTGTCAAAGAATTCAAAATAATTTAGTGTAAATACTTCCTTCTCAAAGAGGTTGAGCATAAATAACTCCCTATACCTTAAGTGCACAAAGTGACTTTCTTCCAAAGAGTACACTAGGAAAAGAGTGGAGAGGAAGAAACTACAGTAGAGAAACCTGACAAACACTACCTAAGCCAGGTGATTAAAGTCAGCATAAATGTGATAAGTCATGTTGACAGTATTAATTGTGAAATAAAAAGAAAACTGACTGATTTTCACCCCTGGTTCCTGAGAGGAAACTCTTAAGTTCTTGGAATTTCCCAAGTAGTAGTATCTTTGTCATCTATAAGACCCTTGGACCATACCTGAGTTTATGCCAACCAAAGGACTTATGATGGAAGCTGGCCATGCCAGAGCGACCAACCATATAATTGGAGAGTTGGGGCTTTAGACCAGGTAAAATAAGCCAAGTGCAACCTCCGCCATGGAGGGGAGGTGTACTGGAGATTGAGATCAATCACATGGCTAATGATTCAGTCAATTGTGCCTATGTAAGGAAACCCCAGTATAAACTCTGAACACCAAAGCTCAGGGGACCTTCCTGGTTAGTGTACACATGCTGTGCCAGGAGAGTGACACGCCCTGATTCCATGGCAAATGGGCATAAAAGCTCTGTGTTTTATATCCTTTATAATAAAACTATAATTGTAAGCATATGCTTAAGTAAGTAAGCTCTCTCCTGAATTATGTGAGCCATTCTTGCTAGGGACTGTTCCATTAATCCAGAGTCTGTGCTAACTCCAGGTAGTTAACATTGGAACTATATTGCAATACTGCAATACTCTTGATATGATGTGATAAAAATGGCACTTTATCTCCATGGTCTTCTTCCCAAGAACCATCACCCCAGTCTAATTGTGAGAAAAATATCACAGAAATCCTAGCTGAGGGACAGTCTATGAAAAAGCTAATTTATACTTCTTAAAATTGTCAAAGTCATCAAAAACAAGAAAAGTATGAGAAACTGACAATTTCATAAAAAACAGGGTGTCTAAGACTTTATTTTAGGTCTGTTACTATGAGTCTACAGCAGATGGTTTAAGTGCAGGTCAACTAACGAAGGGAATAACAATGTGGAAACTGGAAGAAATGGGGGTTGCACGCACCCACCTCTTCTATCCTGACTTAACCAGCATTTTTCAACCCCAGTAAAGTTTGCTGGAATCTAATTTAATCGTAATGATTTTGAGTTGTAGCAGTTTTAGCTGTTAACATTTTTCTGCGTAGTTATGGTTTGTATGTTAGAAAGAAGCAACTGTAGGTAGCTCTGTGTTCATAGTTCTCTCCACAAATGTTACTGTAAATTGATTGTAAAATACCATTGTAAATAGCTGAGTGCCAGTATTCAAACTTTTGGATTAAAATGTATTTTTTACCTTGTTTAAAAAAAAAAAAGTATGAGAAACTGTCAAAGCCAAGAGGCGCCTAAGGAAACATAATGATTAAATATAATGACATTAGGGGCTCTGGATTGCTCAGTCAGTTAAGCGTCTACCTTTAACTCAAGTCATGATCTCAGAGTCCTGGGGTCAAGCCCCATATCAGACTCCCTGCACAGTGAGGAACCTGCTTCTCCCTCTCCCTCTGCCTGTTGCTCCCTCATCTTCTGTGCTCTCTTTCTCTCCCTCCCTCTCTCTCTCTGTCAAATAAACAAATAAAATATTTTTAAAGTAAATAAATAAATAACAAAATATAAATATAATGTCATATCCTGGATAGGATTCTGAGTATAGATTCTTTGCCTCTTTGGTTAGGTTTATTCCTAGGTATCTTATGGTTTGGGGTGCAATTGTAAATGGGATTGACTGGATAGGATTCTGAAACATCTTCTTAGAAGATAGGAAGCAGAGGAACAGCAGTAACTGACCCAGAAGAGCAGAGCATCTGCTCTTATTATTTTTTTTTAATTTATTTATTTGTCAGACAGAGAGACAGAGAGAGCACACAAGCAAAGGGAATAGCAGTCAGGGGAGAAGCAGGCTCCCCACTGAGCAGAGTCCAACCTGGGACTTGATCCCAGGACCCCAGGACCCCACAATCACATCCAAATCAGGAAAACAGAAAAAATACAATGAGCTTCTGATATCTGACTCATATCAGAAAATAAAACCATTCACTGAAGCTCTCCCTCCCTCCAGCAGACTTCTTTTATTTCATTGATCAGAAAAACAATACACAGCTACCATTAGTGACAAGGTAAACTGGAAAAACAAGTACTATATCTGGCAAATAAGAATGGGATTACCATGACCGGATACAGCAATGATGGGCACATTGCTGCCTAAATAAAATCAGAACTGCTAGTAAGGAATATAGGTAGACATGTCAATGACCAGGCAGCTGAGAATGTCCTCTATAGTAATGTAGGGAAGATATCAGGACTGAAGGACAGAGATCTTCAGTATGTCAAGGGCCAACTGCAGTCAAAACATCTAAAGACAAACGCAAAGACACATCTCCTAAACACTTTGTAAAGCCACATTCAAAAGTAGGAAATTAGAATGACACTGCACTTCTCAACAGAAACACAAGAAATTAGAATATAGCAATGCCTTCTAAATTCTGGGAGAAAAGTCATTTTTCTTTTCTTTTCTTTTTTTTTAAAGATTTTATTTATTTATTTGACAGAGATCACAAGTAGGCAGAGAGGCAGGCAGAGAGAGAGGAGGAAGCAGGCTCAATGCGGGGCTCGATCCCAGGACCCTGAGACCATGACCTGAGCCGAAGGCAGAGGCCTAACCCACTGAGCCACCCAGGCACCCCAAGAAAAGTCATTTTTAACCAAGAATTTTCTACCCAACCAAATCATAAGACTTCTTTAGATATTCAAAGCCTCTTAAAGTATACCTCCCATGTATCATTTCTTAGGAATATCTCCCATTTATCATTTCTTAGGAAACTACTAGAGCACATGCTCCAGAAAGACAAAAAAGTAAACCAAGAAAGAGAAATTCGTAGCATTTTGGAGATACTGATAACAGCTCCAAACAATTCCTAAGCATGACTAAACAGAAAGATGATAAGGCCCAGGAGAGAGATTTCCAGGAATAAATAGAATTTATAGAATGTCTGATGTATTCATTTTTTTAAAAGATTTTATTTACTTATTTGACTGACAGAAATCACAAGTAGGCAGAGAGACAGGCAGAGAGAGAGGGGGAAGCAGGCTCCCTGCTGAGCAGAGGGCCCGATGCGGGGCTCCATCCCAGCACCCTGAGATCATGACCTGAGCAGAAGGCAGAGGCTTTAACCCACTGTGCCACCAGGCACCCCCTATAGAATGTCTGATGTATTCAATGTCTTCCTGGTAAGAATTAGCAAAAATTACATAGACAACTAAGCGAATGAGATAATAACCAACTTGTGGGGGGAAAAAAGGCTATGCCAGGAAGAAATATACTAATGTTTGTAATGTCATAATATAAACAATAAATTTTGACTTAACCAGAAATTTTTATTTAAATTGGGAAGATGCAAGGAGAGTATACCTGTCAGTCAGATCCCATCAGGGAACAAATGGTACACACAAATTGGGATAAACCAGAAGGATATATTTATAAAGGGATTATTCACACAGATATGGGTGGAATGTAAAGGAATCACAAGGTTAGACTCCCTAGTCCCAAAGGAAGGAAGAAGGAAGCCATTACCAAAACCTAAAGGAAGAAGGATGTGGGGAGGAGGCCACTTTGAACAATCTTTGTCTGAGGGATGCTGGAAGGGAGTTGGATAATAAATATCCTAACCTCTTTCTCTTCCTTCCCTCAGACCTCTATTGACCAAACCCAACAAGAAGCCAGTATATGTGGTCTATACAGATGAGATGGATGAGACTCCTAGGAGAGAGAATATGTGGTCAGTGGAACTGGAGGGACAAATAAGAGATACCTGGCACAGAGAGTGTGATAGTGTGAAAGCACTAAATCTTCATCTACCACAGTAAATCAGTTTTTAAAACTGGGAATCAAAAGATTATAGGAATGCCTGGGTGGTTCAGTCACTTAAGCATCTGACTCTTGATTTTGGGCTCAGGTCATGATCTTGGGGACCTGGGATTGAGTCCCACGTTAGGTTCCATGCTTACTGGGGGAGTCTGCTTGAGGATTCTCTCTCTCCTTCTCCCTCTGCTCCTTCCCCTCCTCTCTCTCCCTCTCATAAATAAATAAAACTTTTTTTAAAAAAGATTGTAGTATATGGATATCATTTAGCTTTACAAAAGCAAATAATACAAGAAACAGCTGGTAATGAACATTCCTAAAGTAGGTAGCATGAGGAAAGCACAGAGATAGGAAAGTTCAAAGAGTATTCAAAGAACAAGTAGCCCAGTTTGTTTGTGCCATAAGGAATCTGTAAAGAAAGTGGGAGATAAAATTGAAGCGACAGATTGGGGTCATATTGTGGCAGTTCCAAATGCTAGGCTGAGGATTCTGTATTTAAACAGTGCCGAGCCTCAAGTAAGGGAATGACATAATGAGAGCTGAGCTCCAAGTAAGATTGATCTGGCAGTGATTTGTAAGATTAATTAGGGTAACAAAAACCTAAAGAACATGAGACTCAGTAAATCTCTATTTCATAGTCCCAGTCAGAGTTTTCAAGTATTTAACTTATAATGGTGGCAATGAGAACAGAAAGTATAACAGTAACTTAGAAGATATTTGGAAACAAGATGGAAAGGACTGGTCTACTAAATGGATATATGAAGAGAATAGGGAAAAGTCAAAAACAACCACAAGGATCTGAGTCTGAATAAACTAGAAAATTGTAGTGTTATGAATACTTGTAAGGGCTTTAGTCCAAGAAAGGAGCAAATTTGGCATAAATATTCATTCAACAAATAATCACTAAATATTCACCTCTTGCCTGGCACTTTTGTAGGAAGTGGGAAAACAGCAGTGAACAAAACATACCAAAACCCCTGCCTTTGTGGCGCTTATATTCTGGTGGAAGAGGACAGACAGTAGGTAAAACAAATAAATGCTATAAAGACTAGATGTCATATGAAGAAATCCAAAGCAGAAATGTTGGACTAGGAGTTTCAGATGATTAATTTGCATTTAGATATTAGTCTGAGATGGACCTGAGATATCCAAATGGAGGTGTCCAGACGACTGAAACTCAAAAGTTAGAGCAAGAGATATGAATAGAGATTCCAGAGTCAGAGATAGGAGAGCCAGACATGTTGTAGAAGGGGTCAGCTTATTGTACATAGAGTGATATCTCCTTGATGCAGCTACTACATTTCCCTGTATGACCTCTGGTTTTTCAGGTCAAAGAAATTCTATTTTGTCAGTGTATCCAGAGATGAGTGGATTTGGGACAACTAACTCATGCTGAAAGTACACACTGATGGGAAGCCAGAATTTTACTTTTAAAATGAAAAACAAACTACCGACTCAATAGTCGAGCTCGCATTATTTAGTTAATACCTGTAGACATATCTACATAGGGTAGGTAGAATATTTGAATCCTTCTTGTCACAGAATCAAAGCTAGGAGAATGAGCTGGACAATGTCAAGAATGGTACTAGCCTCCCACATTCATTAAGTCACAGAGAAACTTTTGCCAAGAGGTAATAATGCTTCTTTCTTGTGACCTATCAGGTGTTTCCCAGACAGAAATGGAAACATGATACTGAAGTTTTACCCACTGGCTCCCTTTCTTCTAGGCTCCTTACAGAACCTCCCCTACATTCCTTTTTATTACAATAATATATAGTTCCTTTGGAACTGTACCAAAGTTAGATAGTATTGTTATGATTTATGGAATTTCGAAGTTTGATGAAAATTGCAATAGCAATAGATTCATCTCTAAAGTATCTGCAACCGTCAAGGAACTTTTCCAGGGTTCATGGGTGGATGCTATATGTCATAATATTCTAAGAGAGCTCAAGAAAACACTCAGGACAAACATCTTCATCTACAGTGAGGTTCTTTCCACCCCGACACCCCAGCTCATTGTGGCATGAAACTTAGTGTGGTATAAGAGAGACAGAACTGAGAAATGGCTGAAAATGTGTTGATGTTGAAGATGTGCTCTTTCTTTCTTCCTTCATTCCTTCCTTCCTTTATTTATTTATTTATTTATTTATTTATTTATTTATTTTTAGTACTGATTCTGTGCCAGGCACTTTGCTAAATGTTAGGGTTACAATAGAGAGTTCCTCATGGGGTTTGCTGTTTATTGAGGTAGGAAATATAAACCATCATCAAAGTTAATGCCTGTGAATCTGTCTTAGATATTTACATCATATCCCTGGCCCCTATAGTAACAGGATTAATCATAAAAATGATAAAGTTTTCTAAGATTTTGCAAGCCACATCTATCTCTCCTGCTACCCTAATAGTCCACGGATATTGAGGGGGAATAAGTGTCTGATCATGATAACCATTACCAACTACAGGAAATATATGCAGAAAGAAAGCAAGTGAAACCATGAGCATATACAGGCAAGAAAAGAGAGCCAAGAACACAATGATGAAATATGTCTACTCCTAGGGGACAAACAAGAAGTGAAACTGGCAAAGGAAACAGGAATAGTTTGAGAAAGAGAAAAAGCAGTTTGATACTATGCCACAAAAGTAAGGAAGAATGGAGGAAAGGATCAGCAGTAGACACAGGTGAGTTTTTGGGTTTAGAGACAAGAAGTCATCTCCAACAGGGCAATTTCAGTGAGGTGGTAGCATTTGAAGCCAGAGGACAGAATGATATTGAGTGAGTATGTGGTAGAGACATAACAACAATATCAGTGCTTTTTCTAAATTTTCAAAATGGAGAAATGAAATAAACACTCAAATGGATACAATAATGTATGCTTCTTAAAATGAATAAATAAATGAAAAAATAGAGAAAAGAATATTTTAAGTATTTTTTGGTTTTGAATTTCAGTGCCAAATTCAAGAACTTAGATGGATTTTTCCTTTAATTAAAATGCAGTGTAGTAATTATCTTGCTAGCAAAATCATAATGTATGTCCACATTTTGCATGAAACCCTGCTTCTGATTACACAACAGTCCTACAAAATAAGAAAGTATAATTTCTCACCTTATACAGATGAATAAATATTTCCTTTGAATGTGTAAAAGGGAACGTGTCAAGATTCAAATCTTCAGTTAGGTTTCCAACAGTCTTTACATGCTAAAATGTCATTGATTTCTGCATAAAATGAAATTATCTTTTCTGTAAATGTATTATTCTCTGACTCCAAATCAATTAAAGATACCCTACTATGTCCATAAGAGATGCCCTAACAAATCAATACTAATTCCAAAAAATGTTTTAGCATTTTAAAATTTTATTCACTAATTTTTATTCGCTAGATTGATTCATATTGAACATGACTGGCATCCAAAAAGAGTACATTACTTGAAATTATTATTATATTACCTACTAGTAATTATGAGTGAAAAAACACCTTACGTAAAAGCTATTCCATGATTAGTAATAGTACAGTGATTAGAGACAGTTTCCAATCTCAATGAGGAAGAAATATAACTTGGTTTGTATTTCTACAACTTAATTGCATTTTTATTTCAAATCCTAGTTCTATCCATATGGAGCCATAGTCAGGCTTTATTCTTGGATGCCTCAAATAGTCATGAGTTTTACTCTCTCTTTAGGGCTTTGTCCAAAATAGGGCACAAGACCGTCAATGTCAGACCCACCAACATCTATTTTTCCATTGTTTCCTTGCTATCTCTTCTCTTTCAAGGCACCCCCCCCCCAAAAAAAGGGGCATTCATGAAGAACCCACGGCTAACATCATACTGAATAGTGAAAGACAGAATGCTTTTTCCCTAAGGTCAGGAGCCAGATAAAGATGTCTACTTTAGCCACTTCTGCTCAACATTGTCCTGGAATTTCTAGCCAGGGCTCGTAGCCAAGAAAATGAAATACAAATCATCTAGATTGGAAAGGAAAAAGTAAGCCTATCTCTATTTGCTGATGATGTGATCTCATATATAGAAAATCTTGATTAATCTACTGAAAACTATTAGAGATAATAAAACAACTCATAAGATTACAGGATATAAAAAATCAATTATATTTCTCTACATTAATGATAAACAACCCAAATTGAAATTAAGAAAACAGGGGCGCCTGGATGACTCAGCCATTAAGCATCTGACTTTGGCTCAGGTCATGATCCCAGGGTCCTGGGATCATGCCCTGCATTAGGCTCCCTGCTCTGCAGGGAGCCTGCTTCCCCCTCTCTCTCGCTGCCTGTCTCTCTGCCTACTTGTGATCTCTGTCTGTCAAATAAATAAATAAAATCTTAAAAAAAAAAACAAAACTTTATTGAGCTACCACTTCACACCCACTGGGATGACTATAATCAAGAAGAGGGGCAGGGTGCCTGGTGTCTCAATTGATTAAGTGTCTGCCATCAGCTTAGGTCATGATCCCAGGGTCCTGGGATTGAGCCCTCCATCGGGCGCCCTGCTCGTCAGAAAGCCTGCTTCTCCCTCTCCCACTCCCCCTGCTTGTGTTCCCTCTCTCGCTGTGTCTTCTATCAAATAAATATAATATTTTTTTTAAAAAGTGAGAGATTTAAATCAACACTTTTTTTTTTTTAATTCTAAAAACTGTCAACATAATTCACTGGATCAAGAGTCTAAAAATCTAGAATGTTGGGATGCCCGGGTGGCTCAGTTGGTTAAGTGTCTTCCTTCAGCTCAGGTGACAATCTCAGGGTCCTGGAATTGAGCCCCACATTGGGCTCCCTGCTCACTGGTGACTCTGCTTCTCTCTCTCCCTTTGCCCCCCGCCTCTTGCATGCTCTTTCTCAAATAAATAAATAAAATTTTTTTAAAAATAAATAAATAAAAATCTAGAATGTAATAACCAGATAATCACAAACTTTGTATGAGACATAGAGAAAATCATTTACACCAAGGCTTAAGTTTCTGCTATAGATTGAATCTCATTGATCTAGCAGAAAAATTGTTTACATTTTAATAGCTAGCTTATAGGATGGCTGCCACAATGACAAATATTCCACCTTAACATGGCAATATGCAGCAGAAAAAGAGGGTACTTTGTCCTGTGTGTCTTTTTATAAGTAAGGAAATATTTTCCAGAAACCCCCATTGCAGATTTCCCCTCCTTTATCATTGGCCAGAACCCTGTCTCATGCCCCTTCCCAAATGAGACTTTTGCTGTTGGGATGGTGGGGAGGGGTTTACCATCGGTGATTTAGACTACTCTTTGTCAAGAGGGTATGGAGTGGATACCAGAACAAAATCAGGACTCTAATGGCAAGGACGAAGGAGGAAGGGATATTGGGTGAGCACTAGCTGACTTGGCTATAGACCAAAGACAAAAAAGAAACATGAAACAAAAATTTCCCTGAAGTTCCTTCAGCTCAGAATGAGGTCTGTACCCTTCCTTCCGTGCCAAATCAAAAATAAAGCAAAAGTTTTACAGAACTATCTGATTTTTTTTTTCAGAGAATTTTCCCCCCTCATGTTACAGGAAGTCATCAGAAACTTATTTCCATGTCTTTACTTGCACATCACTAGTATAAGCCACTGTTCCCTACCAGTGGTCCTTCACCATGCAAATTTGGATGTTTGCCTAGTTATAGATTGCCACCAGTTTCTTACTATACATAATCAGTATCATTCATTCAGGTAACAAATGTTTATTAAGCAGAACTAAGCTGGTACTATACTAATGATGATTAATACCTACTGAGTGATTACTGAATGCCAGGTTACTATTTTAAGTGCTTTCCCTATACTCATTTATTTAATCCTCAGAAGAACTTTTATGAAGTAGATATTACTACAATTTCTACTCCACAGATGAATGAGTTATCAAATGGTTAAGTATCTTGCCAGAAAACACAAAGTTAAGTAAAGCATTGTCTGTTTTACAGACAATAAAGGAAACAGACTAACAATAGCCATTTGCCTGAGAATAAGCAACATAGGAGAGAACCTGGCAGAATGGGACTAGAACCAGGAAGCTCTAAGTCCCAAATTGTTGCTAAGAACCTACTGCACTGTATGTTAAAGACTGTAACCTAAAAAGTAATATGTAGGGCTGCCTGGGTGACTCAGTAATTAAGCTTCTGCCTTCGGCTCAGGTCATGATCCCAGAATCCTGGGATCAAGTCCTGTATCCAGCTCCCTGCTCTGCGAGAATCCTGCTTCCCCCTTTCCCACTCCCCCTGCTTGTGTTCCCTCTCTGGCTGTTTCTCTCTCGGTCAAAAAAATAAAGTATTTAAAAAAATTAAAATTAAAATTTTAAAAAGTAACATGTAAAGTGAGTGTAGTTCATGCAAGTTCATCTCACCAGTTAGTCAATGGTTTTCCAAATAAGATTTTCAAAAGTTCATACTGATTTTCATAAAATAACTTCAAGAGAACGTTTTGATTATTCTAGATAACATTTAAGACTTGAACTTCTCAGAGTTCTCCTGCAAAGCTTGCTATTCTGAGCCAATTATTTGTAATACAGTTTACCAGATTTGTTTCTAACAGTTGGTACACATCTGTGCACCAGTTAGGTTTATTGAATTTAAAGAAGAAAACTCTGTCTGATCTGGCACCACTATAATTTTAACTCTCTTAACCAAGTGGTCAAGTCAAAAGGATGGTGAATTCTTTTAAGGAAAATCTGAATCCGGTGACAATGGTGTTTCAGAAACCAAATCACTCTGGACTCCAATAATAGGAGACTGTCCTATTTAATTATCAGTATACTCTTTCATTCTACCTGCCGACGTCCTGTCAGAGACTCCTTCTCCCAGATCCTTTTCCTCAGAGTTGAATGGTATTAAAGCTATTTGTTTTTTGTTTTTGTTTTTTAATTTTTTGTTAACATATAATATATTATTTGCTTCAGGGGTACAGGTCTGTGAATCATCAGTCTTACACAAATTCACAGCACTCACCATAGCACATACCCTCCCCAATGTCCATAATCCAGCCACCCTATCCCTCCCTCCCTACCCCCCAGCAACCCCCTCAGTTTGTTTCCTGAGACTAAGTGTCTCTTATGGTTTGTCTCCTTCTCCAGTCCCATCTTGTTTCATTTTTTCCTTCCCTACTCACCACCCCACCCTCCGCCCTGCCTCTCAAATTCCTCATATCAGAGACATCATATGATAATTATCTTTCTCTGATTGACTTATTTCTAAAGCTATTTGTTTTTGTTTTCTTCCTATTGTGGGCTTAACGGTGACTCCCCAAAATTTATATAGTGAAGCCTTAACCCAGGTACCTTAGGATGTGACTGTATTTGAAGACTGGACCTTTAAAAAGGTGATTAAGTAAAAAGAGGTCTTTAGGGGGCGCCTGGGTGGCTCAGTGGATTGAGCCGCTGCCTTCGGCTCGGGTCGTGATCTCGGGGTCCTGGGATCGAGCCCCGCATCGGGCTCTCTGCTCTGCGGGGAGCCTGCTTCCTCCTCTCTCTCTGTCTGCCTCTCTGCCTACTTGTGATCTCTCTCTCTGTCAAATAAATAAATAAAATCTTTAAAAAAAAAAAAAAAAGAGGTCTTTAGTTTAGGCTCTAATCCAATCTGACTGGGGAGAAGTCTACCATCTCCAAGGCAAGGGGAGAGGCCTTAGAGGAAACCCAACCCCGCCAACCCCTTGACAGACACTTAACCTGCTGAACTGTGAGCAAAGAAATTATTTTGTTTAAGCCACCCAGTCTATAGTATTTTATTATGGCACCTACCATGCTAATAAACTTCCCTTGTTTATATGAGCCTCTCCAAAGGAGAGTCCTTGACATATTCACCTTTGTACCTTTTATAAAGCCTTGAGCATTAAAGGCATGTTTTCAGTGTTTATCTTTCTGTTATTATTATTTCAAGACTCAATTAAAATTATCCTTGACCAGATGTAGGTGATAAGACTTTGCAAGACCAAAAAAACAACAGCAACATATTCAATTCAAAAATGTTATGTAAGGGGCACCTGGGTGGCTCAGTGGGTTAAAGCCTTCGGCTCACGTCATGATCCCAGGGTCCTGGGATCAAGCCCCACATCAGGCTCTCTGCTTAGTGGGGAGCCTGCTTCCCCCTCTCTCTTTCTGCCTGCCTCTCTGCCTACTTGTGATCTCTGTCTGTCAAACAAATAAAAAAAAAAAATCTTTAAAAAAATGTTATGTATTATCTGCCAGGTGCCAGGTGTTTGATACTTAGCAGATACTTGAAGGCCACTTTGCTCATAGAACTATCTTCACTCATTTGTTTCATGACAGAAGCATGGATCTTTTCTTTAAATGTAAGATGGGTCAGTGGGAGTCCACCAGTCTGCTCTGCTGTAGATCTTCCCACTCGAGGTTGACTTGACAACAAAACACTGAAAGCAGTCCCTCTAGAAGCATCTGATAACAACCATGTGGATCATATCCCATGAAGATAAGAATGATTCCTTTTGGCCACCACAACCATTCAAGTGGATCAGTGGATCAGTCTCTACATCCACGCTTATAACACAGAGGCAAGCTCAATTAAAAAAAGACAACCTCCTTTCTGCTTCAAGGTTTTGTTGGCTCTGCATGAGGGGATATTATCAATGCCAGAGAACTCTGAGCTCGTTTTTGTTCTTTCCATGTTTCAGCGTGTGTGTGTGTTGCAGTGGTTTGGTGAAGGAATGGTTAGGTTGAAGTAAATGTTGTCCCAACAGAGAACCATTATTGAAGACTTCGGTTTTGCTGCTACCTAATTAGCACATTATAATCATCTATAAAATGAGAGAGTTGAACAAAATCATCTTAACGGTCCCTTTCTGTTCTCAAACTCTATGATTCTATAATCAATAGCCTGACTTTTAAAAATGTGAACAAGCCTCAAGAAACTTTTAAGATAAGCTTCTAGCTTATTTATGCACATTTACAATTTATTCATTTAGGATTATATAACATAACTGTAGTAGTTACACATGTTCCTAAAAATGAATTCATTCTTGAAATTCATTTTATTTCTATTGCCTTTTGAATATTTTTGATGTTGCATATTAAAGTTCCTTAGGGTATAGTCTAATATAATATACTATATTAGTCTCAATATCTAAATATGTCATTGAGAAAAAAAGTATTTTTATTGATTCCCAAAATGATGCTTCTATATAAAAATACTCAATTTTAAGAGGAAAATTTCCTTGGGGAAAAAGGAGTTTTGGTTTCTACTATAAAAAATTCATTTTGAAAACTAATAATAGGGTTTTTTTTAATGTTAAAGCTTCCTTTCTTTAATAAGAATTACTATGCAGTGTTCATTTCATTTAGAATAAAAGATTGGCTCAATTTCTTAATGCCAAATGAAATTCTCCTGAGTCTTTCAACTCTCCCTAAAACTCAAGCTCTTATATCTGAGCGAAAATCTCACTAATTTCAGAGAAAAAAATTATAAATAATTCAAATTAAATGTATTGTTTTCAAAATGTAAATCAGGGTGTATGGTTTACATTCATGAATCTCCTCTGTACATTCTGACATTAATGTGTCCTGAAATTCCCTCCTTTTTTCTTCTAACCCTCACTGTCCTCTCTTCTAGCTATCTTTTTTCTTCTCCTTCATTTCACAGATCCTTATTAAACAAATAAAAAATTTAAAAAGCTGTGACCCATGTAGTTCTATCTAGTATTATCAAAAGAACACAATCCAAGAACAAAAAGGACCTTTAAAAAATTGCAAATACCAAGAAAAGAACACACAATTCACAATTCTGTACTTAAAATCCCTGTATTCTCTCTCATCCACTGTCCTCACACATACCAGGTAGTCTTTTGCTGCTTTTGTACATGCCCCGGGAAAAATTTTCATCCAACCCTCCAACCCTAGGGCTCTGGTTCTTCTTTCACACCTTTTTTGATCCCAATTCTTACTTTAAAAATATCAAAAAAAAAAAAAAAAAAAGGACAGAGAAAAGGCTTAGTTCATTTTTTAGTAATTTGTGTTCAGTTACCCTTTCTAAGTGCTTTATAGGTTATATGAAGAAGCACAGACCCCACCTTTAAAATCCTAAAATCAGTGGAGGATATTCAACATTTTTTGGACATCCAAATATATCAAATGCTATATGCCGAGCACCATAGATACAAAGATTAATAAGCAAGAGTCTCTGCCTTAAGGACTGACAGCTCAATGTGCAGGTGGCCACATGGACAGACAAATAGAATGAACTGTGATTAATACTAAAGTAAACTTCACACAGAAGGTGCTATGGAAACATGACAGAACTTCTCTAAAAATCACTCACTATCCAGTGCTCTTGGTTCATGATATTACCTTTTTCCTTGTTACAGGAGCTCCACTCTTGAATTCTAAACAATTCATCACTATTTTGTCACTCTCTCTGCCTAACTTGTCCCTAGAGTTTTGCAGCTTCATATCATTTCTAGCAATATCCTCCCAATGTGGTAAACTGGGGTGCTAATGGTGGAGAGAGGGGAGAAAACAAAACAACAAAAAACCCTGGCCCCTATCGCCCAAAGGAAAAAAATTTGAAACTGTCAGAAATGTGATGGACCTGGTGATTCACAGACCTGTCTGTACCCCTGGGGCTAATAATACACTATATGTTAATTTAAAATTTTTTTTTAATTTATTAAAAAAAAAAGAAATGTGATGGAGTTGTTGGAAACCCATGGATTCAGGGGCACCTGGGTGGCTCAGTTTGTTAAGCATCTACCTTCTGCTCAGGTCATGATCCCAGGTTCCTGGGATTGAGCCCTGTGTTGGGCTCCTTGCTCGGCAGGGAGCTTGCTTCTCCCTCTCCCTCTGCTGCTCCCCCTGCTTGTGCTCTCTTGCTTTCTCTGTCAAATAAATAGGGCACAGGCTTAAACAACTGAGCCACCCAGGCACCCCTGCTTAGGTTATTTTAAATGAATTCTGTTACTTGCATCCCAAAAGAGTTGTAATTAATCTAATGATATTTGTCTTTTAGAGAGTTCACTCTGTGCACAATATGGAAGGAAGATGAGCTAATAAGAGAAGAACAGAGGAAGGAGACCAGATAGGAGGCTACTGGAAGCATCCAGGAACAAAATTTAGTGATGATTTTATGTGGGAGGGGAGCAAGGGTAGTGGGGACTGTGGATGACCTAAAGATGGATGGATGGGTGGAGAGTGGGAAGATACTAAAGAATTTGGTGTATGGTAATGAATTCTGTTATACATGAGATGATTTACATGGAAGCAACTAGCACAATTCCTAGGCCATAGTAGACACTCCTACATGTCAGTGTCCTAGTTCCATGCCCTGGCCTCCACTCCATTTACGTTTGTCTCCCTTGTTAGACTGCAGGTAAGCTCTTATAGGGCACAGATTATATACTACTCCATTGCCCTCACAGTGACTGCTCAGGTCCTGATATACTGTAAACATTTGTTGACTTCATTTGCTTTTTATGCAAGACAGCTTTGTTTTGATTGCTTATAATATATCTTGTCAAAGTGAACACTCAGAATATATTGTCTAGACTTGCTTTTTTAGGCAAAGAATCAAAAGAATGCTTTCCTGGCTATAATCTTGTTTGATTTTGGAGTGGTCTAGAAAAAGTCTAAATTCTAATAAAGGGTCATTTTATTTTTGATGGGTAAGAAATAAGTAAAATCCAGACACAAAAAGAATAAATAAGCTTCTCATTTATAAATATGTATAAATCTGAAAGTTCTCAGTAAACATCAATGCACAATACTTAAAAATAAATCTGAAAGCTGAATACGGAGCCTGACTCTTAATATAAACACAAACTAATCAAAGCCAAAGATTTAGAATTTGAAACAGCTCCTGTTGCTGAATCTCAATCTCTATCTCACATCCAATAATAAGGCTCTTGGAAATTAATTCTTTCCTAATTCTCTATATAAGAAATTATCCTTATTATCTAATATACATTATCTGTATATAGATTGAATATAATAATTATATGGAATATATAATCCTATAATAAATAGATAAATAAATTCTAATATGTATTATTGTATAGAGACAAAGAGCGCAACTGTGACAAACATATTTAAATTAAAGATTTAAGAATGCATCATAGAAAATTCCATTGCTGTAGACATATACAATAAATCCAAGAAAGTCATGACTGGGTAGTTTTATCAACCTTAACTGAAGGGGAGAGATGAGCCATGGTCCATGCATGGCTGCTAGCCATGCCAAGATACCTCTGCAGACTCTCAGACAGTGGTGGAAGCAAATACAACCTGGAAAGAACTCCCTAATGCGGGAAATGTAGGCCACCCAGTGTAAAATGTGATCTGAGAGGCCACCTATCATAGTACCCCAAATTCCATCAGTGGGACATTCCTTTGAGTTAAGAAAACTTCTCTAGGAATCTTTTGTCACAGCGCATGTATTCAGGAAAACTGATAATGCATTGATCTGCTGATACCTATAAACACATTTTCATGCTTAGTTTTTTTAAGTAGCTCCCTATCACCTAAGAGAGAACCATGGTTTGGCCCTTTGGCCCTACCAACATTCTCAACCTCATTACTTGCCATTCTCTTCTTCCCAGCAGACCCCCACCCTCAACTCCATGACTAGTGCCTTCTCAGTGCTTCAGGTTTCTAATTAAAAGAGATCTCTCATAAAAGCCCTCCCTCAGCACTCTAACCTAAGGAGAGTCCTACTCTATCATATCAGAGCTTCCTTCAGGGCACTACTAACAATCTTATTCTTTTATCTTTTTTCATTTACCTGTTTATCTGTCTCTCCCAAGGAGCTTAAGGTCAAGGACCTTGAATACATTATCCTCCATTAAAATCCTAGCCCCTACACAGTATCAAGCACATAGTAAAGGCTTGCTAAATATGTAAGAGAGTGAATAAATGATAAAATAATGCAACATTTCTTGAAGTTGATTTATCTATAAATATCAAGACCTTAAGATGCTGACAGATTGATCAAATAATTCTTTTTTTCAGTGGGGGGAAGGGCAAAGGGAGAGGAAGAAAGAGAGAGAGAATCCGAAGCAGGCTTCACACTCAGTACTCACCTCAGAGCCCAATTCTGACATCAAGACCTGAAATCAAGAGTCAGATGCTTAACCAACTGAGCCACCCAGGTGCCCCAATCAAATAATTCTAATTTACCTTAAGGAAATAATTGGAAATGTTCAGATTTGTCACAGAATTTTCATCACAGACTTGTCTGTAAAAGGAAAAAACTGGATCTGAATTCCCAGAAATAAGAAAAACATGAGGCACCTGGGTGGCTCAGTGGGTTAAAGCCTCTGCCTTCGGCCTACTTCCTCTTCTCTCTCTGCCTGCCTTTCTGCCTACCTGTGATCTCTGTCTATCAAATAAATAAATAAAATCTTTAAAAAAAAAGAAAAACATTAAGTCAGTGACATTTTAGAAGAATACTTGAAACCATGATGAAATGCTCATGATATAATGTTAAATGAAAAAAGTGGGATAAAAGAGCTAATAAAGTATCGTCCCAATTTTTCCAAAAAGGTAAAGAGTAGGGGCGCCTGGGTGGCTCAGTGGGTTAAAGCCTCTGCCTTCAACTCAGGTCATGATCCCAGGATCCTGGAATCAAGCCCCACACTGGGCTCTCTGCTTGGCAGGGAGCCTGCTTCTCCTCCCCCCACCCCCACCGCCTGCCTTTCTGCCTACTTTTGATCTCTTATCTGTCAAATAAATAAAATCTTAAAAAAAAAAAAAGGAAAAAGGAAAAGAGTATATATGCATAGGAAAAAATTCTCAATGGACCAAAGTATTGATGGTGCTTATCTACAGGTGACTGAGATGTGATTTTTATTATTAATGATAATCCATATTTTTAAAAAATTCTCTACATGACTATATTACTTTTATGAATGGATAAAAGCAATACACTTTTAAATCAAAATAAACACCTAATGCATGAAAATCAGTCTGCTAATTACTGAAGGATGCAACGCTTTTGAATGGATGATCAACACTTTCCCATTTTCCAGCTGTTTGTAATTTCTGACATAAGTAACCTTTTCTCCTAACCCAGATGGGAGCTGGTAATAGGAGCCAGTATCAAGTCAGAAGAATGAAAAAAGACATAAAAATGGTAAGATGGAGTGAGGCAACTGGGGCACTACAAAGGAAAGGAAGGGAAGCCAGTAGGGAGATGAGAGGATTCCAAAGATAAACTTCAACTGCTTTCATCCTTTCAACAAATATTCTCTGAGTGTCTACTGAGCCAGGTATTTTGCTAGGCCACAGATGAATAAGACACAGTTGCAGTCAGGCCTGAAATTACAGTGGGGCAGGCAGGTAAGCAAATCAATTACATCAGAGCTCAATGACATGATTATGAACAAGATGGTCTGAGGGTATAGACAAGGGGCACCTAACTCATGCTGCAATGGGAGTGCTCAGAAAGCACTTAACAATAGAACACAAACTCATGCTAACTCCCAGAGGACAAAATACAGAATTCCAGGCAAGAGAAACAAAACATAAAAAGGTATAAAAGCATGAGATCACATGGCTATCAAGGTGCTTCAAGCTGCATGTAGCCCTAACTAGGACCCCGGATATCTGCTGGAAGTTAAATGTCATTGCTATGGGCTCTGGATAAAAATACAGTGGCCTAAATGGCAAGTTTGCAAACTTCCCTGAATAAGCCTTTCCGATGCAAGTCCTGATATAATTAATATTGATGGTCAGATCACTATGTCTCAGATATTTTTACCCATTATTTTTTAAGTACTCTGAAAGACTTTTAAAAATCTCTTTCTCAGCCCAAATAGCATAACAGGTGGTAGCTGGTCTGGAGCAACTAGACACAGCAGCAGATTCAAAGGGCACAGAAAAGACTCCATCAATTATCACCAGCCCTTTCTCTGGAAGAAGAGGAGAATCAAGCTGATTCAATATATTGAGTACATGGTATCACCAATGTATCACTTATTTTTATGTCTTGATTGTCCCTCTTTTGACGGGTATTTAAATTCAAATGGATGGGTGATTCAGGTGAAGGGAATTAGGGGTACTTGTGATGAGCATTAAGTAACACATAGAATTGCTAAATCATTATACTGTACACCTAAAGTTAATATAACACTATGTTAATTATACTTGAATAGATAATTAATATATTCAGTTTGGTGGGATTATGTGAGCAACCTACACATGATGATGACTTATTGTCTCACCCCTTTGCCTCATGCAATATCCTAGAGCTACCCTTACGGCAAAGCCTAGGAGGAAAGGATTAGAGAATCTGCAGCCGCTGCCCCTGCTGCCCAGAATCATGAGATCCCATGTGGACCATAACAATATGTGAAATGACTGCCATAGACACCAACTGAATGAATATTTAGTAAATTTATGACCCAGCAATTGCACTACTGGGTATTTACCCTAAAGATACAAACATAGTGATCCGAAGGGGCACGTGTACCCGAATGTTTATAGCAGCAATGTCTACAATAGCCAGACTATGGAAAGAACCTAGATGTCCATCAACAGATGAATGGATCAAGAAGATGTGGTATATATACACAATGGAATACTATGCAGCCATCAAAAGAAATGAAATCTTGCCATTTGCGACGACGTGGATGGAACTAGAGCGTATCATGCTTAGTGAAATAAGTCAATCGGAGAAAGACAACTATCATATGATCTCCCTGATATGAGGACATGGAGAAGCAACATGGGGGGGTAGGGGGATAAAAAGGAATAAAATATTTATAGCTTACCAAAAGATCCTCTAGGCTACTTGAAGGAAAAAAATTTTTGCTTTCCTTTTATGCCTTAATCTAAAGCTTAAATCATGAGTGCACTTTTTTTTCCATTTTATTTATTTTTTCAATGTAACAGTATTCATTGTTTTTGCACAACACCCAGTGCTCCATGCAAAACGTGCCCTCCCCCATGAGTGCACTTTTAAGTCTTATTATCAATAATTGACAGTTTGGAGGAACAACCCATAAATGCCAGAATGCTAGTGTAATAGCTAAAGAAGCATTCTTGCAAAGTAATATATTAAAGTAAATTCGGTTAGCTTCCAAAAGGGAACTCACTATATTTTTTAACTATACATACTTAATATTATATGACTTGCGGCGCCTGAGTGGCTTAGTTGGTTAAGCATCTACCTTCTGCTCAGGTCATGATCCCAGGGTCCTGGGATTGAGCCCCACGTTGGGCTCTCTGCTTGGCAGGAAGGCTGCTTCTTCCTCTCCCTCTGTCTGCCACTCCCCCTGCTTGTGCTTGCCATCTCTCCTTCTGTCAAATAAATAATCAAAAATCTTAAAAAAGAAGAAAAAAGAAAAAGGAAAGAAATTTATTATAAGGAATCGGCAGGATGTATGAGTGGCTCACTTCGTTAAGTGTCTGCCTTTGGCTTAGGTCATGATCTCAGGGTCCTGGGATCAAACCCCAATTTGAACTACCTGCTAAGTGGGGAATCTGTTTCTCCCCCTCTTTCTGCCCCTCCTCCCTTGTGCACTCTCTTGTGCACCCTCTCCCTCTTTCTCTCTCTCAAATAAATACAACTTTAAAAATAAGGAATTGGCTCATGTTATAGAGGCTGGTAAATCCAAAGTTTGTAGAGCTAATGTCCCAGTTCAAATCCAAAAGCCATCAGTCAGAACTCTCAGTTGAGGAATGCCTGAGTAGCTCAGTGGGTTAAGCCTCTGCCTTCAGCTCAGGTCATAATCTCAGGGTCCTGGGATTGAGCTCCACATCAGACTCTCTGCTCAGCAAGGAGCCTGCTTCCCCCTCTCTCTCTGCCTGCCTCTCTGCCTACTTGTGATCTCTCTGTCAAATCAATAAATAAAATCTCTAAAAACAAGGGGAAAAAAAAAGAACTCTCACTTGAGGTAGGGTCAGCCATGTCTTCAACTGATGGGATGAGACCCACCCACATTATGGAGAGCAATCTGCTTTACCCACACAGTCTACTGATTTAACTGTTAAATCAGTTAAATCTCCTCCAAAAACACCACCTGGAAACACCCAGAATTTTTGATCAAATATCTGGCCACCCCATGGCCTAATCAAGTTCACACATAAGATTAACCATCACAGTTATCATTCAAACCAAGAATATTTCACATGTTGGACTGAATTTAACTCTTTTTAGATTATCTGTCTTTTTCTCTGTTTTAGTGTGCTTAAAATTTTTTCATTTTCTCAGCAGGACTTTAACTCCATGCCTTTGTTCATGCTGTTCCATGTACCTAGAATGTTTGTCCTATAATTGCCATATTTCTAAATCCTAAATATTTTCAGACCTTGCTCAAATACCCCCATCTTTTAGAAAGCGTTCTCTGACAATTATCATATGATCTCCCTGATATGAGGAAGTTGAGATGCAATGTGGAGTTTGAGGGGTAGGAAAATGATAAATGAAACAAGATGGGATCAGGAGGGAGACAAACCATAAGAGACTCTTAATATCACAAAACAAACTGAGGATTGCCATGGAGGGTGGGGGGTAGGGAGAAGGGTGGTGTTACGGACGTTGGGGAAGGTATGTGCTATGGTGAGTGCTGTGAAGTGTGTAAACCTGGTGATTCACAGACCTGTACCCCTGGGGCTAATAATACATTATATGTTAATTTAAAAATAATAAAATTTTTTTAAAAAAGCAAGCTTTCTCTGATTCCTCCTCTCTGACTACCCCCACAGACACATCAAACTAGGAGTAACTCTTCCTTCCCAATACTCATAGTGCTGACTCTGCTTCTCTAATGGTATGTCCCCATATACCTTGTTTTACAGATTTTTATGAATAGATTTTTCACACTATAGATTTCTTGATAAAAAGAGTTCATGTGCAAGTCAGTCTTGAATCTCCCGAGTATTTTACATTGAGTAGATGTTCAACATATATTGGTTAAATTAATAGACTTTATATCTTTTCCAATATAACTAAGGAGTCAGTAATTTCTTAGATAACAAATAATTCAAAGATATTTTCTAATGAAGAGTTTAAGAAATTATCTCTTGATAAATTCATGTACTGAATAGATTGAGATAACCACACCTTTAGCTGATTAGATTTTCAGCACTTTATGACAAGTATGTTCTACATATCTAACTATAATTTTAAGTATTAATTGTCAAATTCACTTAATGTAAAATATAGGGAAATCATTTTGATTATAGTAGTATTTTTCCTTTACTGCTACTATCCCCACCTGTGAAGCCTGAAGCAACTAATCCTTTTATTCATCCTTAGATATGTTTATTTATGGTACTTACTCTTTGGATTAAGGTACACATTGAACAAAACTATAATACAGCTGGAACGACAGTATGTTCTTCCTCATGCTTTAAAGAAGCCACACCATCTTTCTGTTACATTATTTCTATAGAATCCCATAGAACTGACAGATCTCCAACAACCAACAGTATCTGTTAACACCTTCCTTGAATCCTTATTCACTACAATTAATACATTTTACCCCTGGCTTGCAACTAATCTCTCAATTTGTCAAAAATTTCAAAGCTTTTCTTGTTTCTCCCTCTAGTGGTCAATAACATTCATTGAAATGGAAACCCAAACAAGGGTGATCTTAGATGTGGGTAAAAGATGGAAATGAACATTCAATTTTGTTGTTAACAAATGTGAAATGTGTTCAAATCTGTCTCATAATCCGAAAAGAGGTTTATTTGAGATACAATTTCTTTTTTTTTTTTAAAGATTTTATTTATTTATTTGACACAAGTAGAGAGAGAGGCAGGCAGAGATAGAGAGAGAGAGGGAAGCAGGCTCCCTGCTGAGCAGAGAGCCCAATGCGGGACTCGATCCCAGGACCCTGAGATCATGACCTGAGCCGAAGGCAGCGGCTTAACCCACTGAGCCACCCAGGCGCCCTGAGATACAATTTCTTTAGATGCACAGATATTCTCTATATTCTTTGAATAATAAAATATTTCTATTTCACAATAATCATTTTTAGACATTCTGTAAAATTAATTTTCTATTCATAAAATGTCACTTTCAACCAAATTATCTAATATATTTGAGTAATAAGCACATCACTAGATTATTTTAATTTTTTTCCTTAATAGGGTAATCCTTCCCCCTTCCCTTGCTTAATTTGCATTAGTATCTTCCCCATTTCAAATTCTAATTTCTTGTTTATAAAATGTTATGAAAAATTTGTTTAATTAGAAATCAATTTTAAAATTCATGATACTTTTGTGAAATAATGAGATAATAGAATATGAATGAGATGAAGAAGTGTATAATAAATTCTGATTTCAGAGGTAGAACTATGGTTAAGTACTTCTGAATAGAAAAACTTAATTTTTAAAATTTAATTTATTAGGAGTAATAAATAGTGAATCATCTTAAAAGGAACACTGTCAAACATAATGACTTAAAAACTGGCCCTCTTTGCCAAGATTCACAAAACAGTACTCTTAATGAATTAAAAAGACCATTTTATTAAAGATAGAATGACTATATAATTTGTCATTCAAATCAGGACACTTTGAGACTGAAAAGGACACTATTAATAACATGAGACAACAGGCATAAACTAGAATCATCCCAGGCAAACTAAGATTAGGTCAATCTAATGATCTCAAATTTTTTAAAAACATAAATTATTTGATTTATTAAAACATAAAGCAAATTGTAGCAGTCCTTTTACTAAGAAGGTTATGATGAGTGAGTCGTGCAGCTTTATTTGCTGTACACTAAAGTTTTTCCTTCTAAGACCACTTAAGGACCAAGGATCTTAGGTCTATTCCAATCTTTTCACTGGGTAGCCAACTTCCTAGAAGTCTTCCCAGGACATTCCTACTTTTAAAACCAAAAGTCCCTCACTTCAGAAACCCCTCTAGCCTGGACAAACCAGGCAGGCTGGTCACCCTAATTCCTTAAGGTTGCCTTTTCACAAGGTGGTATCTCCCCCTTGGCCCTTGAAGCGATATGAGGAAGGGCACGCAACAAAATTCTTTTACCAAGACTGACCCAGTTCTTCCCCGACCACTGATTTAGCTCCAGCCTTCCTCCAGTTGCCCCAAAGTTCACCCCTCATTTCAAGGATACGACTATCTATGACCCTGGTGCCAAAGCCCATGCTACCTGTTGACACTGTCTTTCTGCTCCCCATCTACCACTAACACCCTTGCTTCCACTGAGGGACCTCCAAGTCCCCACCAAGCTGTACTGCCACAAAAAATCTCTCTGTTCTACCATCTACATCAGAGTTTTGGGGACTCTGGGGACTCCTGGGTGGTTCAGTCAATTCAGACTCTGCCTTCAGCTCGGGTCATGATTCTGGGGTCCTGGGATCAAGTCCCAAGTCAGGCTCCCTGCTCAGCAGTGAGTCTGCTCCTCCCTCTCCTTTTGTGGCACACTCTCTCAAATGAATAAAGCTTTTTTTATAAAAAGAGTTTCACAGACTTCATTTTTAATGTAAGATTTCATCCTTTACTAAGCTCTGGCATGCAGGATGGAAATGAAAAAAGATTTGTTGTATCCTCAAAAAGAGGGTATAAACATTAGGCAATTTCTTCAGGTACGTTAAATCACAAGTCAAGCTAAGAAAAATCGTTAAAGAAATATTCTACAATATTGACTAATAACACTAATCTAGCCAATTTTGAGAACAAAAATCTAAGGATGTCAAGAGCACCTTTTTGAAAAAGGCTACAGTGTTTTCCACAGAAAATAAAATAAGAGCCAGGTAAGAGCAATTTTGTCTATTATAGATGTTGGAATATATATAATAATCAGCTCTACCTATTACAAAGGTTCATTTCTTTTCCAATAAACAAACTACTCTTCATCTCCACTTGATGAATGACAAGCATGTCAAATTCAACATGAGCAGAACCAAACCCATCATCTTCCCCACAAACCACTCTTCCATTTCCCCTCTGTCCTTTATCTAAATAAAGTGCATCATCATCTAGCCAGATGCAAAAGCCAGAAATGTAGGGGTCATTTGACTCCTCCCTCTCTCTGACTCTCAGATCTCATCAATCCTTCAACAGAGTGCTTCTCAGACCTGCTAACGCAGGTCTGTCTTCACAGCACACACCCTGGTCAAGCTACTATCGTTCTTCTCAGTAATCTCCTATGTGTCTCCCCACTGCCCCTCCCCAACCTATTTTCCACATTACAGGCACATTAATAGTACTATGGGCTGAATTATGTCCTCTGAAATTCACATGTTGAAGCCCCAATCCCCAATACCTCAGAATGTGACTGCTTTGAGGAAAAAGGCCTTTAAGGAGGAAATTCAGTTAAAATGCGGCAGTATGGTGAGCCACTAATCTGAGCAGTATTCTTAGAGGAAGAGGAAATTTCTACACACAAAGAGACCCCAGGGCATACACACACTGGAAAATACCATATGAAGAGGCAGCAAAAGAGCAGCCATCTGCAAACTAAAGAGAGAGGCCTCAGAGAAACTCATTCTGCCAACACCTTGATCTTGGACTTCCAGCCTTCAGGGCTGTGAGAAAATAAATTTCTGTTGTTTGAGCCACCCAGTATGTGGCATTTTGCTATGGTAGCCCTAACAAACTAATACATATGGTATCTTCCCTCTTCCTCTTACCCGTAAAATAAAATGGGTGTAATATTCAGGGCCTATGAAGCCCTATATGATTTGGCCCTGTGGATGTCTCCCACCTAATCCCTCTCCTTAGCTCTCCACCCTCTAGCCTTAGTTCTCATTCACACCTGGGACTTCTCACAGGTTTCCTTTGCTGGAAGTGCCAGTCCCCCACTCCCACTACCCACTTAATTTCAAGCCTCAGTTCGAAAGTCACTTCCTCAGGGAAATCTCCTTGAATCTGGTCTAGGGCAATTTCCCTAAACACAGTTGTTATTATTTGTTTCATATCTCCTTTTTTTCCCTCTAATTCAGAAGGTCCACAAGAACCGAACTACTCCTACAGTGTCAGCATGGTCCTTGACAAATAGGGGGGCTTCCATAAATATTAGTTGACCATATGACAGGTTCTCTGTTTCAGTGTTTACAACCACCTCTGTTGACGAATTGAGATATCAACTGGTTTAGTTGAGAAGCCATTGGGGCAGTACCATCAGATGCCAAATATGCAGCCCTTCTTTCCCTCAGGCTCTATTTTCACCAGCACTCATAGCTCAGAGTATCCTCCTCAAAAGACATAGTTAAAAGGAAGAATGGCTAACAATAGACCTCAAAGTTCCTCTCTTACACCCAGCCCCATACGACTGAGGAAACATCATGGAGCTCAGGCCCCAGGATCTGTCTCCATCCCAGACCATCTGAGAGTGCTTCTATAATATGGTACTCAGAGGAGGACTAGGAACTAGGCTAGCAAATGCTACATACAGTGTTTTGAACTGCAGCCAAGATCATTTACAAAAATAATTCTTGGAATGTTAAAGAGGATATTTTAAAACTAGAAATGTAGTAGGAGGAACACATATTTTCAAACAGAAATCTGGAGTGTTCGTCATGTTCTGATAATCTTGCTGAAGTGGGAAGGTCATTAACTGAGCTTTGTTCCATAAGGAAGGGAAAAAACACTTCCAGGGTGATGGAAATAAAGGACTTCACAGAAATGAAAATTAACTTCCTGCTCTGAGAAACGATGTCTGAGAAAACCTCTGGGGGTCTGCTGACCTTACATGTCTTTTTTTTTTTTTTTTTTTCTTTTATGAGAGAGAGACAGTGAGAGAGAGCATGAGAAGGGAGAAGGTCAGAGGGAGAAGCAGACTCCCCATGGAGCTGGGAGCCCAACGTGGGTCTCCATCCCAACTCCGGGATCATGACCTGAGCTGAAGGCAGTTGCTTAACCAACTGAGCCACCCAGGTGCCCTGGCCTTCCATGTCTTGAACTAGTTATAGTACATTTTGTTTTCTTTAAAGAGCTCAATATTATTCTATTATTTACCTTCAGAAATACAAACATCTTCTATGCAGGTCCCTGAGCCACCTTCATTGTGATGCCTACATGATGTCTGAAACACATGAATCCTGGTTCTGATGTGGGAAGCAATTTTTATGGAGCTTTTGCTTTAAGGTGGCTGGAGACCACCTGTAGGATGGCAGCTAGCTAGCAAAAGTCAACCATCAAGCTGACTGGATGAAATCCAAATTTCAGTAACATGTATATTCTGTAGTTGTTCTTAAATTACTATGTAACAGTTATATTCAGGTATTTTATCACATTTAATCTTCAAAGTAAATTGGGATGGACCACTGTATGATGATATAGATGTATATTGATTAGCATACTAGTTTATTGATATGGCAAACATTTATAACATATTATTTTTTTAATATTTTATTTATTTATTTGACAGAGAGAGAGAGAGAGATCACAAGTAGGCAGAGAGGCAGGCAGAGAGAGAGAGGGGAAGCAGGCTCCCCGCTGAGCAGAGAGCCCAATGTGGGGCTCTATCCCAGGACGCTGAGATCATGACTTGAGCTGAAGGCAGAGGCTTAACCCACTGAGCCACCCAGGTGCCCCTGTAACATATTATTAAGCGGGAAAAATTACCAAGCAAGATGCACAATATGGTCTCATTTCTATAGAAATATGCCCACATACTTAGATGTATACATCACAGCAACAAGTGATAACTAGTGAGTTATACACTTTTTAAAAAAACTCTTTAAGATATATTGGGAACATCTGAAACTTAGAGAACCTAAGTAATAGAACTGGGGCCATATCTTACAAAAAAAATAGTAATAATAAAGCCAGAATTTGATCCACGTGTACCTGAAGCCAAAGATCCAAAGTTTTTTTCATACTTTATTAGTTTACTTCTTTGGTCACCTTTTACAAGGTGGCCCAGGCTTATGAGGGGTATTTTTCATTCATAAAATAAGGAAATATACTACACACTTCCTAAAGAGCTCATGAAAATGAGATTTTTGTAACTAGTAAACTTATCATCTCCAAATTAGGTATAGCCATTATGACTCCTAAAATCAATTAAGCCACTCTAGGCCTGCGTTGCCTTCATTTTTATACTGCCTATATGAACAAATTGGGAGAAAAACATAAATGAACCACATTGACCATGGTTGTCATAAAAGCATCTTAAAGGATCCAATTGTATATGTGTAAATATATTGAAATATTTCATCCTATTCATCTCAGTATCTCTGGCCCTCTGATAATTAGGTCATAATCTCATTCAAGGACCATTTTATATTGTCCAAAGTTATTTCACTGACCTGGCAATAGCAATTTCCCATTCCCATCATGAAGATGGAGAAAGAAAAGGAGCATGAATATGATTCATATGACAATGAGCGCTGAATTCCAGCCTTGTATTACCTGCTGATAATTGTGGGCTTTGAAATAAGGAAAGGAAGAGAGGGCCTAAGAGACATGAAAGGACCATGAGCTATAAAAAGGCTGATTCTGATGTCAAAAACTTAAAGGGGACTTCCTGGCAAACTATAAGAAATATTTATCCAGGGAGCCTGGATGGCTCAATCAGTTAAGTGCCTACCTTAGGCTCAGGTCATGATCTCGGGGTCCTGGGATGGAGCCCCATATCGGGCTCTCTGCTCAGTGGGGAGCCTGCTTCTCCCTCTGCCTGCAGCTCCTGTTGCTTGTGTATTCTCTCTCACCCTCTATCTCTCTCTGACAAATAAATAAAATCTTTGAAGGGGGAAAAAAAAGAATGCATTTCTTAAATAACCCACACCCTAGACCTATACTGTCCAATAGAGCAACAATTCAGTGCCAGAAGTGTGGCCAGTTCAAATTAAGGTGTGCATGAACTGTAAAATACACATCAGATTTTAAAGACTTAGCACAAAACAAGACTATAAATTATTTCATTAATAATTTTTATCTTGAAAAAAAGGGGGGATTGCCTGGGAGGCTCAGTCTCTTAAGCGTCTAACTCTTCAGCTCAGGTCATGATCCCAGGGTCATGAGATCGAGCCCCATGTCAGACTTCCTTCTGCCAAAATCTACTTTCTACTTTTTTTCCCCCAAAGCTTTTTCTGGCCACAGGATCCCACTCTGTTCCTGTATGTGTGGCAGAGAAAGTACCAAGAAATTAACATCCCCCAAGAGGAATCCTCAACCAATAACTAACAGGAGTTGGTATATAAATACCACAGCTCCTTGTCCTTGGATGAGGTCATCCAGCATTATGTGTTCTATACCATTTAAAAGAGTTCTACAGTGGGCTTGTATGTTAGGATACCCACAGCTATATCTTGTTTAATAATTCACTTTTTAAAAAAATTTTTTTTAATATTTTATTTATTTGACAGACAGAGATCACAAGTAGGCAGAGAGGCAGGCAGAGAGAGAGGAGGAAGCAGGCTCCCCGCGGAGCAGAGAGCCCGATGCGGGGCTCTATCCCAGGACCCCGGGGATCATGACCTGAGCTAAAGGCAGAGGCTTTAACCCACTGAGCCACCCAGGAGCCCCAATAATTCACTTTTTATTTACTCTGTCCTTCCCTATCTCTCTTCGCCTCCCTTTACCCAGGTTTCCTGGAATTGTTTTGTGAATAAACTACTTGCCCTAGAATCCTGTTTCAGAACCCAAACTAAGTGAATTGGTCTTCCGACTTTCACTATCACCACTCACCAATCCATTCTCCATCTCAAAAGTCGGGTTATCTTTTTAAACTGCCACTGTGACCATATCGCTACTTACCGAAAACATTTCAACTTCCCACCACTCTTAGGAGAAAGACCATCCAGTACCTTAGTTTCAAGTTTCTGGATGTCAATTCCATTGACTGCTTTACTACCTGAGTTTTGCCACATTAGAGATATTACCATCACACAGAACTGCTATACCTTGGAAATGGAAAGTTCCAGTATCTCACACTCTGGCCATAACCTTCTATCCTCATACAAACACTACTACTCTGCAAGCACCAATCCTCATTCTTCAATCCTTTCTTCCCAACTATCAAACTGATCATGGCTTTGCACACTCCCTGTTCTACTAACCCCCTGGCAACACCACTTCCACTGCTCTCTTATCGACAATGTTAATTCCACTGGCCTCCGCTGGTGGTGTCAGCTCAGAAACCACCGGCCCTGACTATTTTGAGGAAACCGTAAGCCCTGAATATTTTGACAATCTGCCTCAGCTTCTGTCCCCAGGCTGGAAGTAAATGTAACAGCAGTAAATTACTGCTCAGAATTTAAAATGGGCACAATGAGGTAATTTCTTCCCAGGAGGCTAGATCCACAAATGAGTGGTCCCCAACCTCAAATAGACCCTTTACACTACTCATTATTTTTTATATATCTCATTACTTGCATAGGAAATTCTAAACCTTCATCACTTCCTAACATCCTTCCTCTGTTCACTTTCAGCAGATTACGCTGGGGCTGAATTTGCAGAGTTACAAATCTATCATCCAAGGTCTTAACTCTTTCACTCCTGCAGAAAAACTCCCTCTCCACTTGTGCTCCAAACTCCAAATGTTTCTCCCCCAAGATTGAACCCGAATTCAGGTCCTTTCATAATCAATATCTGGGCCAACTTCCCAACCTCACTTGCAGCTTCTCCTCCAGCAACATCCTACCTCAAGTTCCAGGAATGCAGTCCAACATGGAGAGGATCTGGAGCCTGACGAGGTGAATGGTGTCTAACAAGGCTGGGAGCAGAACCCAGAAGTCTCCTGAATAAAGCTCAATTCTTGTTTCCAGGAATGCTGTCATAAAAAGGACCCTGCCAAGGAGGAGAATACAAGCCATAAACCATAGAAAGTTAAAAAGTCATGAGCCAAGATTCCAATAAATGGAGAGACCCAATTAAGAGAGAAAGAGCGGGAACGCCTGGGTGGCTCAGTTGGTTAAGCGGCTTCCTTCGTCTCAGGTCATGATCCCAGCGTCCTGGGATTGAGTCCCACATCAGGCTCCTTGCTCAAAATCTTAAAAAAAAAAGAAAGGAAGAGCATTATTACCTTGGACCTAACTTACATCTTGCTCCTTGTCATTTCTCTGTTGGCCCCTTTCTATTTCTTATCCGCTCTGTCTCTCTCTCTCCTTTTTTTTTTTTTTTTAAGATTTTCTTTATGTGTCAGAGAGAGTGAGCACAGGCAGACAGAGTGGCAGGCAGAGGCAGAGAGAGAAGCAGGCTCCCCGCTGAGCAAGGAGCCTGATGTGGGACTCGATTCCAGGACGCTGGGATCATGACCTGAGCCAAAGGCAGCCGCTTAACCAACTGAGCCACCCAGGCGTCCCCTCTTTTTTTTTTCCCTTTTTGGTTTGGAATGGTAATTTATTTAAGTTTTTTTTTTTTAATTCCAGTTAACATACAGTGTTACATTGTATACAATATAGTGATTCAACAATTCCATACATCACCCAGTGCTCATCATAAGTGTACTCTTTAATCCCCATCACCTGTTTCACCCATCCCCCACTCAACTCCTCTGTTAACCATCAGTTTGTTCTCTATAGTTAAGAGTCCATTTCTTGGTTTGTCTCTCCCTCTCTCTCTTTTCCCTTTGCTCATTTATTTCTTAAATGTCACATATGAGGTGAAATTATGTAATAATTATCTTTCTCTGACTGACTTATTTTGCTTAACATTATACACTCCAGCTCCAACCACATCATTGCAAATGGCAAGGTTTCGTTCCTTTTTATGGCTAAATAATATTTCATTCCATACATATACTACTTTTTCCATTCAACAATCAATGGATACTTAAGCCGCTTCCATATCTTGGCTATTGTAAATAATGCTGCTATAAATATCAGGGTGTATGAATCTCTTTGAATTAGTGTTTTTGTATTCTTTAGAATGGTAATTTTTAATGATTTTAATGGTTCAATATTTGAAACCCAGAATTAATTTTTAAAAAAAGCAAACCATTGAAAGCACCATCACCATCATTGAAAAGCTAATAGGTACAAAAAAAGAAAGTACAGTATGCATCTCTCTAACAGAGAAACAAACCACCCCAGTAGTAATCTATTAAAAGTAACTTTCCTTAAACAAATGGTGCTGTGTTTGTATAAAATGGGAATAAAATAGGATAGTGTTACCTTATGTAATGACATGTCTGCCTATTTAAATAATAAAAGAATTCACGTTTTAATACAGAGTCCAAAATTCTTAGGTCTATAATAAAACAGTATTCTCAGGAAATGGTCTTTTATAACTTTAATGATAAACTGGTGGTCTAAACGGTTGTAATTACAAAGAAAAGTTATCCATTTAAGAGGACATTAGAGAACATAAAGGATAAAATGAAAAATATTACTTTTCTAAAATTTTTTTTTATTACTGAAGTGTTGTTGACATACAATGTTATCTTAGTTTCAGGTGTCATACAGCAATTCAACAATTCTATACATTTCTCAATGCTCACCGTAATTGTTGTCACCATCTATCACCATAAACTTTTACAATATTATTAACTATATTCCATATGCTACACTTTTCATCTCTGTGACTTATTTATTTTATAACTGGACATTTTTACCTCTTAATCTCTTTCACTTATTTCACCTTTCCCCTCACCCTGCTTTCCCTCTTAATCACTGCACAATTGGCTCCTTCATATCATTCTAATCCTATCAAATGTCATCTACTGAAATTTTCCAACTGCCCTAGATAGCCAATCACATCTCCATGTTTTATACCCTACATAATACTGTAGTGCTAGGTAATACTTCTTTATCAACTGGATTTTGTCCATTTCTCCACACTAGAATGTAAGGCCCATGGGAACAAAGCTATTCCATTTATTCTATATCCCCAAAGGCAAGAATAGTCCTTCAAATACACTAAGTATTTGATAAATACTAGATAAATGAATTAAGTCTCAGGGATACTTTCCATTTTTTTAAAGACCTCCAAGTGATTTTGACATCAGCCAGAACAGAAAGTGCTGGGCTAATACCAGCCTTGTTATTCCAACTATGCTGGGACATAGAGGGTGCTGGGAAGTAATCTTGAAAAATGCAAAACCAGGCCAAACAAACAAAGCATTGCTCTCTTTTGCTAGACCTTTAACCATACTGATTGCGAGATCTAGTATATGCTCTCCTCAACCTTCCTAAGCTAGTCAGTTCGAGAACCATCTTCTTTAATAACTATAAACACTAAAGACAATCATTTTGAAATATTTATTTTGTTTCCCAGTCTCAAACATTGGGTCATGCATTAGATACTCAATGAATGTTTCTTGAATTATACTGCTCAGAGATTTGCTCCAGCCCACTGGGCTTGTTACAACTTACACGTTAATAATAGCTATCATTTATTTCACACTTACCATGTGCTAGGAACTATGCTAAGTCCTTACCTATAATATCTCATTTATTCCTCAAAATAATACTTCAGAAGAGGTGTTTTCTTTCTTTCTTTCTTTCCACTTACAAATGAGAAAAGAGATTCAGAGAAGTTATACATATGTAAGTAACAGAGTTGAAATTTATATCTAGGGGTTTTTTTTTTTCTATCCTATATCATCCTGTGCGATCGACGTAGTGCATCAGTATTTTTAGTGAATATTATTTCTGCCCCGTTATTTATTAAATAACAATGGAAAGAAGTTCTCAAATATCTCTATGAGTCTTACTCTCTTCACCTATAGAATCAGGAATTGGATGAAATTAATTCTGTGGCCTCTTCCAGCTCTAAAAACTATATGCAAATATGAGTTCCTAGACCTTTGAGCATTTAATTTTGCAACATCATTTGCTTCTGCTTTTCTACATATTTCATACTGTGTTTATATCAAAACAATATAAAACAGTTTCCATTTCCATGACTTCTTTCCTTGAAATCACTTGACTTAATTTGAAATATGAAAAGTGAAATGAATGAAGTCACATCACCAAAGCCACAGAAGAGACTTCCTCAAACACAGTCCACATATTTCCCAACAAAATTAATGTCATTGGTTTAACTACCTATTCGGAGAAAATGCTCACTAATTAGAGTATTTCTGAGGACAGTTACAGAAGAGTTAAATTTTAGGCTATCTAATGGTAGTACTAGCTCCTGTGCATTTGGGTGGGGGGGTTGTTAAACACTAGTCCCTAATATATTTATTTATGAATTTTACTAATCGTAAAATTTGAAAATACAGAGTGAAAGAGAGAGGAGGAGAAACAGCCCTCATCCCCTCCAATCTTTTTTATTAATAAAACAACATAGGGCAGCGTAAGGAGCCCTTGTTATTATGTTGGTGAAAACTACTGTTGGGGTGCCTGGGTGGCTCAGTCAGTTAAGTGTCTGCCTTTAGCTCAGGTCATGATCCCAGGGTCCAGCAATCGAACCCTGCATCCAGCTCCCTGCTCGTGGTGAGGGCTGCTTCTCTCTCTCCCTCTGTTGCTCCTCCTGCTTGTGCTCTCTCATGCTCTCTCTCTCAAATAAATAAATAAAACAAAGGGAAAAAACTGTGAATCACTTAACTCTGCATCTCAAATTCCTAATCTTCAAAATTAGCTGTTTTGAACCAAATAATATCTGAGGTCATTTCCAGATATGTGAATTAACCCAAAGGACATGAAAACTGAGCAAAACTCATTCTTAAAATGCAGTAGCAAGTTTGAAAACTTATCCTGAAGCAAAGAAGATCAGTTCCAAGGATGAAGGTCATAGTCCCAAATGAATTAAGAACTAAAATTTAAGCCTATTTCTAATAAGGTTACAGTAGCCATGAAAGCTTTAAAATTCTAACACCAACTAGATAACTGATTCCTGAGCTTCAACACTGAAGCTACACAGAGGTTTTGATGTCTTTTTCTCTACTGGCAGTGCAGAGATCAAAAGGAAACTGAGCAGGAAAGAAATCAAGACACTGAGGTCAGCAGAGAAGCTAATCCTAAAAAATGTCAAGATGGACTGGGGAGACGAAAACAGGAAATGCAGGACTCGGTTTATAAATATATTACCTGTGCTGCAGGATTTCCTTATAACGAGATTTCCATGATACGGTACCCAACTCTGTGTTCTTTCCAACTATTCTCAACAATTGTACAGATCCAAACAAGAGATAAAAGCCTGCATCTTTCTCAACTAAATAATATTAATCTTTGCCTTGTCTTCACACATTTCATTTTAATGTAACTCAGTGGTTGTTTCTCTTCCTGACCATTTCACTCCAGCAGAATTAGGTAACTCGTTTCCAGACTCACTTTTTTTTTCCATGCTAGATATTTACTACTTCCCTATGCACCCAGCACCATGCTCCATATGCTAATGACCACACTCCACTCAAGGCCGAGAGGGTGCCTGGGGGGCGACCACATATGAGAAGGTCATTTCTCAACAGTGTCAACAGTGTCTTAAGATCTGCAACAAGCTTATCAACCTTACATGGAATGACCCTGTTTATGGAATTTTTTAAATCTCTTCTTTAAATGGAGAAATGATTTGAAGAAGTAGTCCTTTTTCTACCTCCCTCTTATGATACATTTCACAGAAAAAGGAACTGGGAAAGAGCCAGAAGACCTCACAGAATATTTAAATAGTAGGCTCAAAGTTGGGGAATAGGATCAGCAAGAAGAAAGGCAGATGAAATGAAATCAAGGTGTCACTGATTTTTGTTTCTGTCCCTGGAGAGAAGACTACTGTCCTAGAGTCACTCTGGCCCACATAAGACCACCTGACAGGCAGATATAACTCCAAGGTAAGATTCCCTGGGCCAGCAGGCTTTATCCTGGTGCTATCATCTGAATAAACCCTCTAGGCTTACCCCAGATAAGCTTTCTGACCCCAGAAACTGCACAGGTGGCATTGCCTTATGATTCACTGAATCCCATGAAACCCTTGATGATTAAAGGTGGGATTGGGAGAGGGGGAGCGGGCTATGGACATTGGGGAGGGGAGGCGAACCATAAGAGACTATGGACTCTGAAAAACAACCTGAGGGTTTTGAAGGGTCAGGGGTGGGAGGTTGGGGGAACAGGTGGTGGGTGATGGGGAGGGCACGTTTTGCATGGAGCACTGGGTGTTGTGCAAAAAGAATGAATACTGTTACGCTGAAAAAATAAATAAATAAAAAGGGGAAAAAAAAAAAAAAAGTGAATCACTTGCTGCAAAGAAATTCAGGGAAACGAGTGTACAGTTTTCTAGTCCCTGTGGTGGGCAGTGAGGGGGAGCCTGTACCTACCACAGCAACGAACTCAACAGGAAATCCAGATGCAGGGCCTACAGACCCTACATATTCTGATACAATATGTATCAGAAGTCTTCAGATTTGAGCATTATAAAGGAAAATTATCATTTGGGGGAAGGCCAGTGCTTTGTTTTTTTAATTAAATGCTGTTGCGTTAAATGGGATAGGTCATTGCTAATGACGAACACACTGTTTGGGAGAACATTCAATGAATTTAATTCTTGGGAAAGGTTTTAGAGCTGTAGTAGAAAAGCTGGGAAAGAACAGGGGTGTCTGCGTGGCTCGGGCAGTCCAGCATCTACCTTCGGCTCAGGTCATGATCCCATGGTTGTGGGATCGAATCCTGCGTTGGGCTCCTTGCTCAGTGGGGAGTCTGCTTCTCCCTCTCCCTCTGCCTGCCTCTCTCCCTGCTTGTGCTCTCTGTCAAGTAAGTAAATAAAATATTAAAAAAAAAAAGGAAGAAAAGAACATACCATTATACTACTACATTACAATGAAG
Organism: Meles meles; assembly: GCF_922984935.1. NCBI lineage: Eukaryota > Metazoa > Chordata > Mammalia > Carnivora > Mustelidae > Meles > Meles meles. The sequence goes on along the minus strand of NC_060071.1, from coordinate 85,428,890 downwards.
TTTCTAAATTAACACAGATCGGCTGCCCAAGGTTCTTCTGCCCACCCCCACAGGAGCACAGTGTTCCCAAGGAGTTGGGGAGGGGTCTACCTGAAAGACTCTGTGCCAAAGGTATCACTGTAGCAAGACCTCAAAATAACTCCAAATCTGAGAACTTCTGCCCCAATAGATGAACATTTAAATTTTTTTCAGAAGTTATTGCTAGTCGTCTAAGACTCAGTAGGGAGATTTTGAGGAGGAAAGGACTGTAGTGGCCACGTGGCCTGCAGTATTAAAAGGGCAAAATGAAGTACTTGCTAGCCTTCAAATAACAAGTTTAGCAAAATAATAGGTAAAAAGTTATTGAGTGTTTAATGTGTGCCATGAACGGAGCTAAGTGTTTCATATACACTGTGTCATTCCATCCTCATAAACATTCATTTGGTTTTAGAAAGTGAAAGTGGCTCAGAATTAAGAGTCCACAGAACTGGTAAGTGGTAGAGAGAGAATAGAAACCCAGGTCTATGGGACTCCAGAGCCCAGGTTCTGCTCCACTAATTTATACTCAAGCACTTTAAGACCATGTTAAAATCTCTTTAAGAATGAAGAAATCTCGGGGCGCCTGGGTGGCTCAGTGGGTTAAGCCGCTGCCTTCGGCTCAGGTCATGATCTCAGGTCCTGGGATCGAGTTCCGCATCGGGCTCTCTGCTCGGCGGGGAGCCTGCTTCCCTCTCTCTCTCTCTCTCTGCCTGCCTCTCTATCTACCTGTGATCTCTCTCTGTCAAATAAAAAAAAAAAAAAAGAATGAAGAAATTTCCTGGTTATTGTGCAATAAATCAAAGCTCCTAGGAAACTTTATATTCTATTCAGAACCACTACCTGTGCTGCTTTTGTTCAAGCCCCACATTACTTTCAGATGCCTTTCTACAGCTCAGCCATACCACTGTTTAAAAACAAAACAAAACAAAACACTGCCCTGTAATTCAGGTATCCAGGGTTTTATATGCACGTACACCAAAAGACCACATGCGCCCGCACGCGCGCACACACACACACACACACACACTGCAGACATACAAATACCACATAAACACACACTACACAGATAAATACACACAGACTACAGGCATTGTACACCATACACACAGAGGCCACACACAGATACACACACACACACACTACACACACACATCCCCCTCCATGCACACCCCACGAATTCAAACACATACCACAGAGACACACACAAGACTCTATATCCACATACATGCAGACAAATACACCATAAATAGAGACAAACCAAAGACACATCACACAGACACAGACACACATGCACAGACAGACACACAAAGGTTATCCACACACAGCATCAGAAATTCTCCATGTGATTTTGTTTCTCCTTCTCTACTCATATTCCAATTTCTCTCCGGTTTCCACCATATTCATCATCTCATTCACATCTCACCTCCTGCTGCTGGTCTGTTCTCTCCATCCCACTGCATCCCAAATGAGGAACACAAGCTCTTTTCCTTCAATTCCCCAAGGCAACCACCAATACAAGACAGCTGTGATTAAAGAGAAGGGATCTTACACCATGTCAAAGCACAGCAAATGGATTAAAATTGAATATTAGACAATTCCTCTTTTTTTTAAAGATTTTATTTATTTATTTGACAGATAGAGATCACAAGTAGGGAGAGAGGCAAACAGAGAGAGAGAGAGGAGGAAGCAGGCTCCCTGCCAAGCAGAGAGCCCGATGCAGGGCTCGATCCCAGGACCCTGGGATCATGACCTGAGCGAAAGGCAGAGGCTTTAACCCACTGAGCCACCCAGGCACCCCTAGACAATTCCTCATTTTAAATCCTCTGAGTCATTTCTGCTTCTCAGAATATCTCACTGAACACTTCTCCTCCTCAAGCCTCCTAACCTCCCGCAGTGTTTTTCCTGTACCTCACTCTCTGAAGACCAAATCCCTCCTCCCTCTACTCAGTGCCCCAGGGCCTTCACACAGTCTCTTTCGCAGGTTCCCACTCTTCCACTCACCATTGCCACCCATTCCATGTGTTAGACTTAGCTTTTTATTCAAAGCAGACTACTAAGGTATTTTCTTAAAGAGGACCATTTTTCTACTTTGGAGAAAAATTTTGCAACTTCCTTAGAAGGCAGAATTAACTTAAAATAATTGTGGTTTTAATAGCAATTCTTTTATTTCTTCTCTCCATATATTGAGATGTTTTTGCTTAGTGAAAAAAATCATTAGCAATTTCCACTAAAGCAATTTATCCAATTTATCAAAAACCAATTTGTTGATATGACTGTTATATATAATAGCTATTTTCCAAAACATTCTCAGGTTCATATTTTCAATACTATAGGAATCATTTTCCAAGAAATGGGCTAGCTTGGATCATCAAATACTCTGATTCATGGAGCATTATCAAAACACTACACATGAATTACCAGTTTTCAAAGAAGTCACATAAACGCTGGTGGGGTTCCCCACCTGCCACGAAAACGGAAGCACGGTGGGAAATGTTGATAAGTAAGAAATTTAACCACTGTAAGCCTCACTTTCTCTTCTGTTTAAATATTTGCCTTTATGAGGAAAAAAAGAAATGACTTTTTTATAAAGCTCTTGGCATATAAGAAGTATTGGATAAATATCAATTCCTTGACCTCTCTCCCTCCTTTCCTTTCCCAAGTAAGAACTACCACTATGCTCAACAGCACATGCTCCTCTTTGATTGATGATTTTCAAGGCACTTTACAATGGCGGGAGCGGGGGGCGGAGAATCTTTTTTTTTTTTTTTTCCCTTTTTATTTATTTTTTCAGAGGGGCGGAGAATCTTAAGCAGCCTCTCCATGCCCAGAGTAAGAGCCTGAGGTGGGGCTTGATCTCAAGACCCTGAGATCATGACCTGAGCCAAAATCAAGAGTCAGATCCTTAACTGACCGAGCCACCCAGGCACCCCAACATGTCACCTTCTTACGATGCTCTAGCCCAGGGCTCCCAAATGAATATCGGTTCTTATCACATGCTGACTATTAAAATACTAGCATTTACTACATATAATAATTAGCTTATGGGAGAAAACTAATTATAGCTCTGAATGATTACTGGTTTGGAGCAGTTGTTAATTTTGTTACTCAATTTCATTAGCAACATTTGCCCTGACCAAGACTTAGTCAGGTAAAACTGATCCTACATTGCCTTATTCAAGAAGTTATGACAATGAAGGAGGGTCATACTTGGTTCATTTCTAAATAGAAGATGTTTGGCTACCTGAGCTCATTACTTCAAGCCAAAATATCCAAAATTTTATTTCTCTTTCACATTAATTTCATCTGTAGTGTTTCCATTTTGGATGTTCAAATTAATCTGATCTTAATTCTTCATACAAAATAAAAATATAAAGCTCAGGAAAATATCTGATTTGTATTACTGTGGAAATATTATGCTTGTCATTTTATATATATATATTTTAAGTAGCTTCCACACCCAATGTGGGTCTTGAACTCAAGATCCTGAATTCAAAAGTCACATGTTCTTACCAACTAAGCCAGGGCCCCCATTGTTTGCCTTTTTAAAAATAGTGTCATTTTGACCCTTACTATGCAAAGATTACTGTTTATATTTCTATATTTAACCTTTTTTTTTTTTTTGCTTCTTTTTTGTGGTCGTTTTCTGTTTCTCTCTCTATAGGTAATTATGGATCTGGTCAACTTTACTGATTTGCTCAGTGTCTCTACTTTAGTAAGAAACAGCACTCACTTTCCAGTTCCTGCCTCGAATGTGATCATTGCCTTTCTGCTGTGCATGTCAGTTATAATTGGTACCATCACCAATGGTCTCTACCTGTGGGTGCTAAAATTCAAGATGAAAAAGACTGCCAATACGCTCTTATATTTTCATCTCATTCTCTCCTATTTTATTTCAACATTGATTCTACCATTTATAGCCACCACCTACCTTCAGGACAATCACTGGAGCTTTGGAACTGCCATGTGCAAGGTCTTCAATGCCACTTTGTCAGCAGGGATGTTCGCCTCTATCTTCTTCCTCTCGGCCATCAGCATTGACCGTTACCTTCTCACTCTTCACCCAGTGTGGTCACAGCTTCACCGAACCCCACGCTGGGCTACCGGCATCGTCCTGGGAATATGGCTCTCCGCCACTGCCCTCGCCATGCCCTATTTGGTTTTCAGAGAGACACAGGATGACCATAACGGAAGAGTGACCTGCCAAAATAACTACGCTGCATCTCCTAACTGGGAAAGCAATAAGATGCAGACATTAGGGAAAAGTATTCATGTAGCTTGTTTCATCAGCCGCTTCTTGCTGGGCTTCCTTCTGCCTTTCTTTATCATCACGCTTTGTTACAAAAAAGTAGCCAACAAGATGAAAGAAAGGAGCCTGTTTAAATCTAATAAGCCGTTCAAAGTCATGGTGACTGCCATTCTCTCTTTCTTTGTGTGCTGGATGCCCTACCATGTACACCAGGGCTTACTTCTTACTGAGCATCAATCAGTACTTTTACAGGTGACTCAGCTACTTACAGTGATAACCATTTCTTTCAATGCTCTCTTTTCTCCCACACTCTATCTGTTTACTGGGGAGAACTTCAAAAATGTTTTCAAGAAGTCCATTCTTGCTCTGTTTGAGTCAACATTCAGTGAGGAATTTTTGGCAGAAAGGACACAAAACCTAAATTCAGAAGCCTACATTTAAATTTTGGATCCCAGAGAAAACAATGGGCCCTTAATCAATTACACCATCCGAGATATACCCTCTGTTTTTAATTAATATAATCCCTGTATTAGAGAGACATCTAGGCTGTACCATGGCTAGATCTATGACTATGAAAAGGGCTGTAAGAAAGCAAGCAATGGGTGATGATGCAAATATAATTATTCTTACTCTGTTTTTGTTGTGGTAAAACATATATAACATAAAATTTGCCATTTTCACCATTGTAAAATGTACATTTCAGTGACATTAACTACATTCACAGTGTTTTGCAGCCACTACCATTTCAAAAATTTTTATTACCCCAAAGAGATTAGTTCATTGCAGCGATTAACTAATAACTCCTCATTTCCCCCTCCCCACAACCCCTCATAACTTCCAATCTACTTTCAGTCTCTGAATTTGCTATTTTAGATATTCCATGTAAGTGGATGCCTACATTTCTTATTTTGTGTCTGGCCTACTTCACTTAACATGACAGTTTCAAGGTTCAGCCATGTTGTAACCCATACCAGAACTTTATTCTTTATGGTTAAATAATAGTCCATTGTATGTTTATTCTATGGTGTGTTTTGTTTGTCCATTCTTCTGTTAAGGGATATTTGGGTTGTTTCTACCTTCTGCTATTGTGAATAATGCTACTGTGTACCCTGATACACAAGCATGTGTTTGAGTCCTTGTTTTCAATTATTTTGAATTATTTTGAGTTACTGAGTCATATGGCAATTTTATGTTTGAATTTTTGAGGAAGCAGCCACACTTTTCCACAGCAGTTGTACTATGTTACATTCCCACCAGCATGTGCAATTTCCACTTTCTCCACACCCTTACCCACATTCATTATTTTCCTTTTTTTTTTTCAATTACAGCCATCCCACTTGGTGTGAAATGGTGCAAATGTGACTCTCAACCTCTGATTTTTGAGGCTACAGGAATATCAGTTTCTAAATAGCAATAGTGTCTACTGATCTGACTTTTCTGTCACAAAATCTTCTAGGAAATAGACATTTGGATTAAGATCCCTTTTTATTTACATAGCACCTAAATGATTTAATTGCTTTGGACAAAATTTAACATGGGGATGACAAAACACTGGTTTTTTCCTATCGATGTTAAAGTACAAAGAATTTATACCATAATGTTTTCAATGTAAAGATACCTTAAATGTCTCTCTTCAAAACCGATAGATTGAACTGTCTCAGAAATATGTGACTAAGATAATTACAAATGTTTAAAAATCTAGCTGGGTTCACAGATCTGTACCTCTGAAACAAATAATACATTATATGTTAATTAAAAAATTTTTTTTAAATTAAAAAAAAGGAAAAAAAGAATCTACCTGGGTAATGTCATAATGTATTTAATTTTAGAATAGCCATAACAATACTAATTTATCTTCCCTGGTTTCAAGTTTCGGTTCAAGTTCTTGAAATACCTTGTAGCATCTAAGTTATGTAGGATCATATAATATCACTGACATAATTACATTTCATAATTTAGCTCATTAGTTCTATATATTAGTCAATAAATATTAAGCAATAGATAGGTCTAGCTCTCTGGTTCAACTGATACAGAATGCAGACATTTAAGCCAAAACATACACTCAGTCCCTAAATATTCCAACTGGCTTTGCACAACCCATATATCCTAATATACAGGCATATATCCTAATCAGAAATCCCCAGAATGGGTGATATTAATTACAAGGGGTTACAGAAAGGAAGGAAAATTAACCTTCATTACTAATTTTTTTTTTTTTTTAAGAGAAGTAATGATAGTTTGATGCCCTAGAAATGCTGCTAACTGACTTAGCATCACTGTCTCCCTGGCATCTGGGGGCTTGGTCTCTCTCTCTCTTTGAATAGGAGGAACAAAAATCTTCGGGTAGTTGAAGACTTTTATTGTTGGCCCCTATTTCATGCTTTTGGAGCCAGAACAGTTTTCCCAAAGCAGAAGGAGTAGGACTGATGCCCAGTCTGTGGCTCTAAGTGTCCCTGCAGCAAGCAATGACCAACGCTTCTTCTTTCCCCCCATTTGTATATCCTGACAAGCCCACTGAAGTTTATGACATGGGATTCAAGAAAGTTATTGGATGGAACCTATGATTCTTTGAAACAAGAATAGTGTCGGAAACCTAGAAGCTATTTAGAGAGTCTTTTGTCTCCCTCCTCAAACTTGCCAAAATAACCAACAAGGAAGGGCTCTTTCTTGGTTTTTTAAAAAAATATTTTGTTTCATCTCTCTGTAGATTGTAAACTCCTCAAGGACAGAAGAAGCCTATTGGTCATACTATTTCCTTTTTTTTAAGATTTTTATTTATTTGTTTGACACAGAGATCACAAGTAGGCAGAGAGGCAGGCGGGGGGGGGGGGGGGGGGAAGCAGGCTCCCTGCTGAGCAGAGGGCCCAATGTGGCACTTGATCCCAGGACCCTGAGATCATGACCTCAGCCGAAGGCAGAGGCTTAACCCACCGAGCCACCCAGGTACCCCACTATTTCCTTTTCTATATAATATTATACATAATTGGTATCTAAGAAAAGATACTTACTGAAAATTGAATATGGATCATCACAATGTGTGACTTAAAAAATGAACTTAGGTATAAAATAATAAGATTGAGCCAGTTTTTTTATTTAACAAAGATTTACATCACACTTACCTTGTGTGCAGGCATGATTTTGTGTCCTTTACAAATAGTAACTCACTTAATCCTCTAGCAAGTCTATGAATTAGGTCACACTGTTATCCCTATTTTACAGACTATGACTTTGCCCAGGGCCATAGACTAGTAATTAGAAGAGGCAGTATAATAAGCCCCAGCAGCCTGGTCCTACAATCCATGCTCTTAACCATTATACTCACTGCTTCAGGTCACTATGAGGAGGCAGCAAGGCTGGCCTTAGAGCCCAGATCTACCTAGTCTGTTTATTTCAACAGAAGTCAGCTACAAAAATCAAACAAATGCCTAGAAAATACCAGAATACACACAAAAAGTAAAAATTTAAAAATAACATTGAACTTATAATCAGGAGATCTGGGTGGTCTTTGGCTTTGCTTCTAATTTGGTGTTTTATATGAGGCGTTATCCAAATTTTCTGGGCCTTAGCTTCCTCATCTATAATATGGGGACATTCCTTATTGAGATTGTGGAAATGAATTTTCCTCTAAAATATAAAACACTGCATCCATATATTATTAAGAGAGGTTTTTTTTAACTTGTCACTTTAAATTTTAAGAAAATGGGATGGAAACTTAAGAAAATTCTCCCAGAATGTATTTTTTCAATTAGCAATAATCGCGCCTCGGATAAACCTCATTGGCTACGATAGTGCCACTGCGCAAAGCTTCCCAGAATGTATTTTTTAACTTCCCATGAAACTATGGTTAACTTTGAGAAAACCTGTCTGTTATAACTGTATTGATCACACCAACCTCCTCACTATTATGAGGTCTCAGGACCCATTTAGTGGTTTTGCTATTGAAATTCGTGTTTGGAGACAGTCTTTCAAAACAATGTGCCTATTAGTATCCAATTATATAAACGTGCTTCATTACATCAGGATCAAATGTGCTCAAGAAAAGAATACAGAGATGACTAGAGACATGTTTCAAATGCCAGCTCGAGTTCTTTCCTCAAGAAATGGCTCCTTGGTTTCATGAGAGGAATGGGCTGCCCAGCTGTGAACATGTAGGAGGGGTTGTGGTGTAGCATGGTATGAACAACAGAAGCCAGATCCGTAGCCCTGAGAAACTAGGGGCACCAACTCTTCACCAGTAGAGTTTATGTAACTATCCAATGAAACTGTGCTCTGAGAATACAACAGTGAAAAGACACAATCTTGTCTCCAAGGAGCTTAAAGTCTGATGTGCTGGTTCTGAATTTGGCTCCCCATTATCATCATCTGGAACACTTCTTAAAATACCAGTATCTAGGCTTTACTCAAATCAATTAAAACCCAAATCTCTAGTGGTGGGACCCAGGAATCTGTCTTCTGTTTAAGTTCTCAGGCAGACTCTGAAGTACAACCAGAACAGAAAACACCTGTTTCATGGGAAAGAAAAAGAAGTTAGAAGGGCATTACTGTACAAAGGAATGAGTGCCATGTTTGGGGAAACAAAGTCCCCACCCAGCTTTCACCAGTCAGGGTTTTCCCAGACGAATCTTGGAGAACAGAGTTTTAAACACATAAACACAGTCCGTAGTATGTAGTACAATGGAGAATGTATAAAAGCCCCAGAGGGAGAGAGAGCATGAAGCCCTAAAGCAGCACTTTCCAAACATAAATATGCACACAAATCACCTAATGATCATTTTAAACACTGCTTCTGCTTCACCGAGTATGGAGTAGGACTGAGATTCTGTGTGTGTGTGTGTGTTTTAGATTTTATTTATTTATTTGAGAGAGAGAGAGAGAGGAAAGCACAAGCATGAGCAGGGGTGGGGGGCTAGGAAGGGAGAAGGAGAAGCAGACTCCCTGCTGAGCAGGAGCCCCATGCGAGGCTCCATCACAGGATGCTGGGATCATGACTTGAGCTGATGGCAGACACTTAACTGACTGAGCCACCCATGCACCCTGAGAGTCTGCATTTGTAACCGGATCCCAGAGGATCCATTACTACTGGTTCCAAGCAAGAAAAGAGTATGCCTGGAGTATAGGTGTGAGAAGCAGGCATGGCCAAGATAAGCAGGAAAATTCAACTAGACCTCCATCCTAAAAGCCTGCCAAGGAGTCTGGACTTGATCCTAGGCTTTATCCTCAGGCATTAGGGGGCCATGACAGGATCTACAGCCAAAGAGTGATAGAATTCAGTTTTCATTTTAGAAAGATCACTCTGGCTGCTCTGATGAGGAGATCAAAACTGGGGGTGAGTGATAGAACTGGACGGTGCTGGAATAATCCAAGTAACAGATGACGTGACCTGAACTAAGACGTAAGAGAAAAGCAGAGTCTTGTCCTGTAAATTCTGTTGGTTGAGAAGTCAAAAGAGAGGAGAAAGTTGAAGATGACTCCTGTATCAATTATTTGCCCACAGTAGATTTCATGCTGCTGGTTTGACCACAAACTGATCTATTAATGGATATTAAGTAGCTCACAGAATTACTGGGTGGCTGGAGAAACATTCAAGACAAAGATTCCTGGAATAGTGCCCAAAACTTTACCACAGAACCACCCAGATCAGGAATCTGTCACTGGTGTTCTCTTTTTCTTTCTTTTTTTAAGATTTTGTTTATTTGGGAGCACCTGGGTGACTCAGTCATTCAATGTCTATCTTCAGCTCAGGTCATGATCCCAGGGTCCTGAGATCGAACCCCGCATCGGGCTCCCTGCTTAGCGGAGAGTCTGCTTCTCCTTCTCACTACCCCTGCTTGTGTTGCCTCTCTCGCTGTGTGTTTCTCAGTCAAATAAATAAATAAAATCTTTTTAAAAAATTTTATTTACTTATTTGACAGAAAGAGAGAGAGAGAGAGTGCAAATAGGAGGAGTAGTAGGTGGAGGGAGAAGCAAGTTCTCCACGGAGCAGAGAGCCCAACTGAGGACTCAATCCCAGGACCCTGGGATCATGACCAGAGCTGAAGGCAGCCGCTTAACCCACTGAGTCACCCAGGCATCTGATTACTGGTGTTCTCTACTTCAGTAAATAGCAGCTTCTGCTACTGCTCCTACTCAGCTTTGAGCACCAGCAACTTGATTTTACTGCAACTGTTGCTGACACCAATGCCACATCTGCAGCAAGTCTTGAACTGTCCTGTGCCCAAGAGCTCTGCCGACACCACCATGAGGAACAGGGAAGCCCTATGCAGAGCCTGTTTATTCACATCGCTCGCTTCCAAGTTTAATCTTGCATGAAGGTATCTATTTGGCCTGCCTGCATCTTAGCTGCCATGCAGGCTGGGGAGCTGAGTTCTGCTTTCCACCTGAGAGGGAAAAGGATGCTCATAATGTAGCAATTTCCCCAAATAAAAAGGCTATTCAAAAGATGATGGTGGCCATTGAAATTAACCAAAAAAGCTCTTCAAAATGATTAGCTTCAGGAAGAGAAACAAAATTGCATCTTGCTGAGTGGTGTCTGGGAGGTGAGAATCCAAAGGCTCTGAGAGTAGCAGCTCTTTAAAACTTGGAGAATTAAGGAGTAATTCCACCACCTTCTTCCCACAAAAAAAGTAACTCTCACACATTCTACTAATTAGAGATTAATTTGTGTTAAGGGACTGCCATTAAAATGCAAATATACCTTTTAAGAAGCTTACATTTCATTCACAAGTAAATGGAAATTAGTTTAATCAGCTTCACACCCAGCAGAGTGCACCTAAACACAGTACTTAGAACATTAGACTTTGGGGGCCAGCTGGGTGTCTCAGTCAGTTAAATCTCTATCTTCAGCTCAGGTCATGATCCCAGGATCCTGGGATGGAGCCCCATATCCCGCATCCCCCACATTGGGCTCCTTGGTCAGTGGGAAGCCTGCTTCTCTCTCTGTCCCCTCTCACCTCCCCCTCCCTGAGTACAACTCTCTCTCTCTCTCTCTCAAATAAATAAATACAGTATTTAAAAAAAAAAGAGTATTAGACTTTGGATTGTGGCATAAAGGCAGGAAAACTTCTGAGCTGGAGGTCAAGCCTGGAGTATACTTTCTCTTTTTTTTTTAACTTTTTTTTTCTTAATATTTTATTTATTTGACAGAGAGAAATCACAACTAGGCAGAGAGGCAGGCAGAGAGAGGAGAAAGCAGGCTCCCCGCGGAGCAGAGAGCCCGATGCGGGGCTCGATCCCAGAACCCTGGGATCATGACCTGAGCCGAAGGCAGAGGCTTTAAGCCACTGAGCCACCCAGGTGCCCCTGGAGTATACTTTCGAGACAGTGAAGTTCGCATAATTCCTGTATAGGGAAAGGTATTCTGAAGAGAGAGTCAGTTGGTGACTAAGAAAAAAGTTGCCTAGTTGTGATATGGCCCAGAAAATCCAGTTTATGCCAAATTGTTTGGGTCGAAGACCTTACCTTCCTTCCAGTTAAGGCCAGTCACCCCAATTTAATTTAACTCAAGGTTTCCAAGAGGTGGTCTTCCTTCCAAGTCCTGTCTTTCCCCTATCAGGAGGGAAAGAACACACTGGTAGAAAGAGAAACGGTTTTTCTAATGCTCCCCCATCATTTTCCTTGTCACTTTACTAAATATTGAGTTCCCTGAGAGTAAAACCTTCATCTAATTCCTCCTGTATTTCCAGCACCTAACTTGGTATCTAACGTGATAGATAAATGCTTATAAACAATTGGATAAATACATGCATGCACCTATAAATTAATTCTGGAGTTAGAATTCTATTTGTGAGGTTTTTAGAATGTTCTTCCTTAAGCAAACTAAGAATCTATAGTATTTCTTTCACTTGTCAAAAGGAACAGACAAACAGGGAGCTGCCTCTGAGAACACTAGCTTTCGCTCTTCCATCTCAAGCAAATGCAATTGAAGATTTAGGTATATATGAACAATCCTTTGTGGAAATTTCTATTATTATTTACTTCCTGTAGGAGCCAGTATCAACTTTATTTAGTTACAATACTCAGAAACAGTAAACATGGTTCATTATTTTTTTCTATATCAAATCAGATCTGATTCCAAGTTCCTTCCCTCAAGGAGCAAAGGATTCCAGAAGAGCTTTAAGGAATGGGTCTTTAATGGTCTCCTATAACATACCTCTTATCCAATTCTGTAAGACCCCTTGGAAGCAGCAGCTCCATCTCTTTCTGCCATGAAAGTTGGGCTGTGTAGATGGCTTTTTCACCAAGGCAAGAATCCCAGCAAAATTTCTTCCCTGGGAGCGCCTGGGTGGCTCAGTGGGTTAAGCCTCTGCCTTCAACTCAGGTTATGATCCCGGGGTCCTGGGATGGAGCCCCATATCAGGCTCTCTGCTCAGCAGGGAGCCTGCTTCCCTTCCTCTCTCTCTGCCTGCCTCTCTGCCTACTTGTGATCTCTGTCTGTCAAATAAATAAATAAATAACCTTTAAAAAAAATTTTCTTCCCTGAGGTCTTAGCCATACCTCCAATGACTTGGAAAAAAGGGACAGTGGTGGCAGTGGAGGTGGGAGGAGCTGTAATGCAAGGACCTTGGCTCATCTCACATTGATAATTCACAAAGTCTAACTTCACTTCTCTCAACTCTTCAAAGAGAAATTAAGGAGCTCCATTAGAAATGTTAACTCAGCTATCTCTGTCTCCCTAGCTGTCATCTTCCAACAAAAAGAGGACAAAAGAGTCCCCATTGTGGCCTTTAAAACATCTTCCTCAGTCAGTGAGTTTGGAACCTTTTGCTTCCTTCCAGATCCACATTCAAGCATTCTCTACCCTATCCTCTACCCCAGAGCCTGGGCCAGCAACAGGTCTCCTGCTTTTTAGCTTCTGGTAGAGGTTTGCCAATGGGGACCTCTGGCAGGCAATGCAAGGAAGATGGAAAATGGGGTCAGGTATTTATTTCCCTGTCTCCAAAAGGGTCAACTGGAGTTGGCTGAGATTCTTGGAAGAAAGTCAACTCCTTCTCTTAAGGGTCTGTGTAAGTCTCTACCTCTTAATTCCAGACTCCCTCCCTTTCTCCCGTCAGGCCAGGGAATGGGTAACAAACATCAGCTGCTACCATGCCCTGGGTTACTACACTACCCCTGTGGTTCCTCTACACCCACACCTTTGCAAATAGTCTGTTTGTAAATAATACTTTCCCACGTTATCCTCTTTAGAATGTATTTGATTCCTGATGCGACTCTGACTGACAGTGTGATTTTAAAAAAGTATATTTTTAATTTTAAAAAGCTTGTTTTTTTCTTTTACTATAAATAATCTTCTGTATCTTCTTTTCAAAATAATGCATATGACATTTACTCATGGATGTCAAAGAACTATATAAAAGATGATTTCCACAACATTTTTTGGGAGGGGAATATGAGAGGACAAGTTTTAAAAGAATAAATTTGCAACTCTCATACAAATATAAAATCGACATGTGTCAAAGATTTTTATTTCATTATTATTTAACTCAATAAGGAAAAAACCGGTAAGGCTCAAAAGAGGGCTCAAATCTCCTGTATGAAGAATTTCAAATAATTTATGCTGATACCCCCCACTTAAAAACGTGTATAGTGACACCCCTTGAGTATGGGTTGTGTTAAAGAATTTGTTTCCAAAGAGTATATTTTGGAAGGGGAAGGAAGGTTTAACTTTATTCCAGTTAATCAAGGTTAATATCATCAGCAAAGAAGACATGTTGTCAACATGTACCCTTGATATGACATAATAAGAATGGCACTTCACCTCTGTGATCCTCCTTCAAAAACCATAACCGTGGTCTAGTCATGAGGAAATACCAAATTTCCATAGAAGGAGGGACATCCTACAATGTAGCTGACCAGGGTTTTCCAAAACTGCCAAGGTCATCAAAAACAAGAAAAATCTGAGAAACAGCCACAGCCTGAGGAAACATGTAACTAAATGTAATGTGGTATCCTGGATGGATTCCAGAAAAAGGATTTAGTGGAAAAACTAAAGAAATCTGAAAAAAGGATAGAGTTTAATTAACATACCAGCACTGTTTTCTTAGTTGTGACAAACATACCATAGTAATTTGAGATATGAATAAAAGGGGGAATTGGGTGAGGGGTATATAAGAACTCTATACTATTTTTGCATCTTTACTACAAATCTAAATCTACTATGACATTTAAAATTTATTTTCAAAAGTCAGAGAAAACTTAAGGTGCTACACATGTATGGTTGGGAAAGGAATGCTGAAATGAACTTACAAAGGGATGCAAAATGGTCAAAATCAGGCAGCATTCACAGAGTAATAATTAAATTTTACATTTTTATGGACAGGAACGATTTGCTTACAATTTGTGTTCAACAAGTTAACTTCTATCTCTAAAGAGTTATAAGACAGCCTCGTCAAGACAAATCCTAAATAGCCCCTTAGGTCCAAAGGTATCTCCAGAGGCTCCAGCATTATCTTAAAAGGATATCTAGAAATCTCTTCTGTCTGTTCAAAATCTTCCATGGTTTTGGTTTGTTGTTGTTTTTCCTACAAAGGATGCAGGTGTCCAAATTATAAAACATAAAGTATAAAACGGGGGTGCCTGGATGGCACAGTTGGTTAAGCATCTGACTCTTGGTTTCAGCTCAGGTCGTGAGCTCAAGGTCCTGAGATTAAGTGCCGCATGGGGCTCCTTGCTCAGTGTGGAGTTGGCTTGAGTTTCCCTCTACCTCTCTCTCTGCCCCTCCCCCCTCTCTAAAGTAAATGTATAAATCTTCAAATTAAAAAAAAAAAGCCCTTACAACAGCTGGCCTGACTTGACAAAATGGCTAACACAACTATACAAATAATCAAAGGGTTATGCAATGCTTTGCTAAGGTATCACAACACTGTGGACTGAAAAATAACCCCAAAATCAAGGTAATTTATCAGCCTACCAGAGGGAAAATCTACAGACTGCCAGATATCCATCACTGCCTTAGAGTTAAAAGCACTTGCAAGATCAAGTTGCCTAGGCAACCCACCAGCAAATGGTGTGGTAACAAAATAATTTTAAAAAACAAATTGAATAATAGAACAATCAATATCAAGTTCCAAATCCCATCCTTTACCTGGTTGTACAAACTATTCATGTTAAAAGATAGACTCAGCTCTTAGATGGGGAACTGTCATTTTCCCAGGCCTCGGATTTCCACACAGAGGGGCTTTGACTGGATTAACATTCCTGGCCTCAGTTTCTGCCTGTGTAAGAAGAGGCTTCCTGACAAAATACAGACCTGCAGGTTGGAGAATTTACCTTTGGACTTTTTGTTTCAGGCTCTTATTTAAATATGTTTGCTTCCTCTTTCCTCACAGTCTTAATGCATGCGGCCAAGTATCTTAAAGCCAGAATCCACAAGGGTCTCTCCAACCTCAGTTTCCCGTGCTCTGGTAGAAGAGTGACTATCTCTCATAAGAAATTAGTTAGGAGACTTTTGAACATGACGTAGTATACATGCTTGAACGCAAGGGCAAAGGTGTTGATCATGCCATATGTGAGAATTTCCACTCTGTGTCACAGCAATATTTCTTATTGTAAATGAATAAAATAGCATTCTGGTTCTACCCCAATTTGTGTGCATTATAGTTATTGTGAACTAATTTCTCAGAACCTGATCACCTCGCTAACCACCGAAAAAAAAAATAAATCTCAGAGTTTTCAAGTGGGGGGCTTAGATTTCTTCCAATCTCTATAAGATTAAAACATCTATCTTGGGGCCCTAGGTGGCTCAGTTGGTTAAGCGTCTGCCTTTGGCTCAGGTCATGATCCCAGGGTTCTTTGATCAAGCCCCACATCCGGCTCTCTGTTCAGCAGGAAGCCTGCTTCTCCCTCTCCCTCTGCCTGCCACTCCCCCTGCTTGTGCTCTCTCCCTTTCTCTCTCTGTCAAATAAATAAATAAAATCTTTAAAAAAAAACCCACAAAAACTCTAAATCAATCACTGTACCATCTCAGAGGGCCTCATTCCTGCATAACCTACTAGCCCTATGATCTGTAGCACTACAACTGTTCAAAAACTGTTCCGGCTCAGACAGTGATTTCTTACATACTCTCATGCTCCTGAACACCAGCCTCCCATAGAACGAACTTAATGATGCACTTCACCTTTTACTTCCTTTTTTTTTTTTTTTTAAGAGCTTGGTCCCAGGACCCCAGGGTCATGATCTGAGCCTAAGGTAGATGCTTAACCAACCGAGCCACCCAATTGTCTCTCACCTTTTCTACTTTTTTAAGATTTTATTTATTTATTTGACAGAGAGAGATCACAAGGAGGCAGAGAGGCAGGCAGAGAGAAAGAGGGAAGAAGGCTCCTTGCTGAGCAGAGAGCCTAATGTGGGGCTCGATCCCAGGACCCTGAGATCATGACCTGAGCTGAAGGCAGAGGCTTAACCCACAGAGCCACCCAGGCACCCCCTCACCTTTTACTTTTAAATTGAAGGAAACTGTATGATATGTACCACCTCAGCATTATATATGATGGTATGAAAAAAAATTCCAAAGTGAAGTAAACATTGTTAAGAGAGCCATTCGAAAATAGGATCAGGGGAGTATGGAAGAAGGCGTATGGACCTCTGTTTCAATTTTTGGAACACCCTGGATTTTAGATTTTTGTCACTTGCACCTCCACCACCTTCCAGAACACATCCTTCTACTTTGGACTGAAATAGAGATAATGTAACCTCTCTCAGCTAAATAGCTCATTGTTTATTAGTCAGTTTAACTCTGTCAGCACCAATCACAATTCAATTGAAGAAAGTCATATAACCTCCCGGGCTTTACCTTTATATGTCTGCACTTTGCGCTTTCAATTCTGAACACACTTTCAATTTCAGTCGAGGATTGTGGGTACAGGATTGTAATCCCTAAGTCCCCAAAATAAATGCTCCTGGTTACTTTATAGACTCTTATTGATTGATTGACAATGGATGCAACTGTTGTTTTTTTTTTTTTAAGGAGTTTTGGTTTTGTTTTGTTTAAGATTTTATTTATTTATTTGACAGAGAGAAGGAGAGAGGGAACACAAGCAGTGGGGGTGAGAGAAAGAGAGGCAGGCTTCTCAGTGAACAGGGAGCAAGATGCGGGGCTCGATCCCAGGATCCTGGGATCATGACCTGAGCCAAAGGTAGACGACTGAGCCACCCAGGCGCCCCCGGGGATAACTGTTTAATAACCAAAAGTGAGATATCTGTGAAGACTGCTGCATACTCATCATCTCAGCACTCCAGGCAAGAACCATTGGTTATCTATTTGTTTCCAATTTCTCCCACTGGGACTTACTGATAAAATTCTATTTTCTTACTCCTAGTGCTTTATGTTTATTCACATTTTACTGTTTTATTGCATGTATGTCTTCCCTTCTGAAATTCTTTGTGGAAACAGATTAGGTCAAAAAATGAAATACAGGAAGAATACCTTAGTGCCTTCTGCAGGTGGAAGGAAAGAATAAGTGAGTCCCAACCTATTACTACCTGAAGTAGCGTCCAAGACATTCTCACCTAACAGAAAGATTTAACGCAACTGGTGACTTTTGAGAGAAGCAATTACCAACCAGACTCCACCTATTCACAGGAAGGATTGCCCAATTTGCTAAAGTTCCTTCACCGTGGAAAGATCTTTGGGAACCATATATTCTATTTTCAAGAGAACTTACTGTCTTCTGTACTCATATACAAATGGATAGGGCCTCTCTTACCCTGGGTGAAGGCTAAAGGCCTTTATGTCAAAGTTCCTTATAGCCCTGTAAAACTTAAGTCCGGGAGTGAAGAGAAAAGAGATTCAATATTTATAATGACATAAAGACACAAACAATGCAGCTTGTCTGTACTTTGTAGACAAATGTCAACAAATGCAGAACACGCTGCAATGCAGCAATCAGAGATAATGTGAGATTTTGCTTTTTGGTTTTTACAAAAAATATAAAGCAGCCTGCAAGATAACCAGCAACCAGGCAGCTTCAATTTTGTGTAGAAAGGACGTTTGAATATGCATGGATTATTTTCTTCAGTCACACTAGTTTATATGGATAACAACACTGTCAGTGATGTCATCTTCTAAAACAACACACCCGAGTGTATAGGCATATTGTGTCAACTGAGCCCAAATCAATGACCTGAGTAATGCAATCATGGTAGCACTATTATTCCTCATCTAAACCCTCCAAGCCCATAGAAAAATAATGCTAATCTGATGCATGTTCAAGGAATAGGTTGTGTGGGAAAGAAGATCAAGGCTTTGTCTAATTTTATTTACATTCTAATATCTACTTACGGGAAACTCCACAAAATTTAGCATCATTATGTTCATCAGAACATGTTGTTTTATTTTTGTGTTAGCAGCACGATAAAAATTTTATCAACAATGACACACTTTCTTGGATACGAATATTTTTAGCCAGGATATTCTTTAAAGAACTTCACTCCAAGTGTGTATTCACATAGCATATCAAGATCTTTCCAAAACTACAGCATCAGAATGGTTTCTAGTATTCCTGATAGAGGAGATATCTTGTTTTATTGATTGGAGTAAGGAAATTTTTTTAAGATTTATACCTTTTAGTTCCATTTCTGCTTGTTTTGTGGTTCAATTGATTCGTTCTATTTACCTACCTTCATAACGGGCATAATAAAGACTTAAAATTTAAAATTTCTCAACGTCTGGAAACTTAAGCTTTCTAATCTGAAATCTCTTTCTTTAAATGGTGTGTAGGAAAGAGATCCAACGAGTCTTCCCACCTGCTGAAAGTATATGCTTTACCGCTTAGCGCTTTTGGCAAATTTTGATAATTTCAGGGTAGGAGTTAAGTGTATTGTCTTTGAAGACCACACATCCGGGTCACCCTGGAGCCAGGCAGCGGCCCCGCCCACCTAGGGGTGGTGCCACGCGCCATTAGAACGTCCCGCCGCCACGATCCGCCACGTCCTCCCGGCGCGCTGGAGGCGGAGCCTGCGCGGCGTGATCCTCGAACGTATCGGGTTGCCACGCGGGTTCGAACCATGGCAGAGAGCTGCCGGATACCTCAGGCCCGGGCGCTATTGCAGCAGTGCTTGCACGCCAGGCTCCAAGTACGCCCAGCCGAGGAAGACGCGGAGAGCCAGTGGGTGGAGGTAACGTCAGCCCCGCCACTCCCGGTGCTGCGTGCAGGGGCGGGCCTTCCCGCGTTCTTTTGGTAATTCGACACTCCCCCCACGTCTCTTTCCGCGCTGACGGTGCGTGGCGCCGACACGTGCTGTGGGCGGTGCGAACTTCCGCTCGGCCCGCGGACCTCCTCCCGCAGAGGCCTACTTGCTCGGCTCGTCTGCGCAGTACGGCACAGCCGGCCCCAGCCCTTCTTCGTCAAACCTCTTCCGCAGGCGGAAGAGTGTGTTCCCTGCTTAGGACCGCGGGAATTTGAACTTTCTCTCACCTTCTGCTTACCTGCGCTCGGTGGACCTGAGGCCTGACCGTCCCAGATCTCTTGCTTCAGACGAGCGAGGGCCTTTACACGCCTTAGTGCTGATCTGGTTCGACCATGTAGATTAGATTAGTTGTACACGTTCAAGACCTGTTCCGACCTGTGCTCCAGATCCCGTGGAATTCTCTTTTAGGTAGCCTGCCGCTAGGCACAGAAATGAGACTTCCCATGAAACCTTTTTCCATGAAACTTAAAAATTGTACGTATTTGCAACTAGAAACAAAGACTACAACTTTTATTAGAATGTTGCGTTGTTGTTGAACACCATTCCTCAGGAGAGTTTAAAACCTTTGCAGAGATAGGATTTCCTTCTACTTTAGGATTTGTTCTTTAAAGAGAGCCAGCCCCAAATTTTTGCAAAAACAATGTTCTTTAACGCCCCTGACCTATTTTTGGAGTAAGTTAAAATGAAGGAAAAATTAGTTGATAATTAAGGCTTTTGGAGCTACTCGAAAACTTAATGTAGAAGCAGCATCTTCACTCATCTGCTGGATTCGGTCCCAGAGCTAGCATTCCTTAACACAACCCTAGTCATTATGTTAAATATTATCTATAAACTATGATATGTGGGTGGTTATTCTTAAATCAGAATCTATTACTCTCTGCTAATTTAGAAATATTTATAAACATAAGTATTCCTATATCTCCTGCTACCCATTTCTTTCTCAGAAATTCATGTTTGTTTTTGTTATGAACCCCTCCCCCCTTTTTGAGGTCTTGATTTCTCTCCCTACTGTGGAATTTGTCATCCTATCCAAAGAATTGCCTATTTTTATAGTTAACTCTTGGGACTATAAATTCCAAACTAGTAATCATTTAGATTTCTTCCATTTTTTAAATCTTTTTATATTCTTCATGCCACAGTTCCTTATGCAAAATCAGGTATTTTATTGCAGCCTTCCAAACTATCAGTTTGTGTTGGTAAACTTTAAAAGCTATTCTAAAGTTTTCCCTTTCACTCCCACAGTATCTAAATTAATATAAAGAGCTGACGATTAGTGAGAAAGTACATTTTTTCTTCTTCCTCAGACATGCTCTTCCCAATTCTAAGTTATAGTTTTTTCTAAGGGAAATACTGTTTTGTCAAAAGATTTGAAGGTTACTTGGGTCTCAGTTTTATTCCTTTAGACCTTGGCTGTCACAGACTGTTTTTCTTTCCGAAGGTGAACTTTTTAAAAATTGCAGTGAGAGGGGTGCCTGAGTAGCTTAGTTGGTTAAGCGTCTGACTCTTGGTTTCAGTTGAGGTCATGATCTCATGAGTCCTGGGATCCAGCTGGGTATTGGACTCTGCCTGCAGCAGGGATTCTGCTTGAAGATTCTCTCCCTCTACCCCTCCCCGTGCTAATGCATGTGCTTGCTCTTTGTCTCTGCTCCTAAAATAAATAAATAAATCTTTAAAAAAAAAAAAACTATGGTGGGAATTATATGTTATTTCGTATATATGTAAAATGTTTTCTACCAAATGATGTTACAAGAAAAGTGGTTCTGACTTGAAGAGGGGAATTTGTAGGTCACAACTTAAGATCTATTATTGGAATAAACTAAAAGAAAATACCTTACTGAGGAGGAAGTATGGTGAGTGGAAAGAACAGGTGTCTATTTCTGCTTATCATTAGATAGTTAATTCTGACATTGCAAGTGTCCAAATACAAATATGCCTGAGGTTTTGACTGAATGTGCTTGAGATTTGGGCTGGTACTAAAACAGTCCCAGTGGAGTGGCCTGTGACAGTGGTGCAAATATCTGTATCATTCATCCTGCCAGCTCCATACTATGGGTGTGCTTTGGAGACCTTTGCTTACTCCAGAAGCACATTTGCACTTCTTAAAAAGTTATTTGTTTTCCGGTAAATCAACTGTGAGTGCAAAACTGCTCTTAAGTTTATATAGAAGACATATTTAGATAACACATAGAGCCTATGAGATACAGTTGGTCTTAAATGCAAACAACAGATAAATTGAGTCCCTATCATGTCAGTAAAGTGCTTTGGGAATTAAAATGTAAAATAAATTGTGCTTTAGCCCTTAAATTTATTTTTACATACTAATTTAATAAGCACTTATATAGCTCTTTACTATGAACTGTAAAACAGTACTAGGTACTGTTTTAAGCATGTTACAAATATTAATTCATTTAATCTTTATAATAGCTCTTGTACTCAACCAGGTTAATCTACAAAATAAGAATTCAATGATTCGGTGGCAAAATCAGAGTCATTTATCATTTCTCTCTTTTCCCTATATATCTTGCAATAGCTAATAAAGAAATATCCAAGTCATTATATTTAAAATCTTACATTCCTGAGGCACCTGGATGGTTCAGCCATTTGGGCGTCCCAACTCAGTTTTAACTCAGGTCATGATCTCAGTCATGGGATCAAGCCCCACTTAGGTTGACTCTGTGCTGAAGGTGGAGCCTGCCTGGGATTCTCTGCCTCCTCCCCTTAGTGCACTCTCAAGGAAAAAAAAAAAAAAAAAGCCAAAAAAGCTTACATTCCTGATAACAGGCAACCTCATGATGTAGAACTTAATATCATAAATGCAAACCTTAATCACTATGTTGATTTGAAACATTGAGAATAACAAAAAATAATTGGGCAGTAGAGTCAGACTCTTAGTTTTATAACTTGCAAGTAAATAGATTTGGAGGAATAAAGAGTAATGATGTCAAAAGACATGAGTCATGCTATTGCTTATACATCACCCATATCTTATATAATGTGAATTCATTTGGTGTTGAATAAATGGAACTCTGCAAACTAAGCATTTCCGAATGTCAGCTTACTTAAGGGAGAGGAGGCTGGTTCAAAAATGACTTTAATTAGAAATAAATGTTTGAGTGAACAACTTGTGGTCTTCACTGCTCTTGGTTATATCTTTTTTTTTTTAAGATTTTATTTATTTGACAGAGAAAGATCACAAGTAGGCAGAGAGGCAGGCAGAGAGAGAGAGGGAAGCAGGCTCCCCACTGAGCAAAGAGCCCAATGCAGGGCTCGATCCCAGGACCCTGAGATCATGACCTGAGCCAAAGGCAGCGGCTTAACCCACTGAGCCACCCAGCTGCCCCTGCTCTTGGTTTTATCTTAATTTTTGCAAGAAATGATAATTGAGGTGATTAAATACTAGAAAAGACTTTGTTTTCTCACATATTTAAGAAATTAAATCTGTTATAAAAATATATTTCTCTTCTTTTGGGTTTAATCTCCATTTAACAGTTTCATCGTTTTATTCATTTACCTCTATATCTCTATGTTGTTTTTTCTTTTTTTTTTTAAAGATTTTATTTATTTATTTGACGGAGAGAGAGATCACAAGCAGGCAGAGAGGCAGGCAGAGAGAGAGGAGGAAGCAGGCTCCCTGTGGAGCAGAGAGCCCGATGCGGGGCTCGATCCCAGGACCCCGAGATCACGACCTGAGCCGAAGGCAGCGGCCTAATCCACTGAGCCACCCAGGCGCCCCTCTATGTTGTTTTTTCTAATCTGAGTTTTCTCTGGTGATTTCTCATAGGTTCAGAGAGGATTAGTAATCTACGTGTGTTTTTTCAAAGGAGCTAATAAAGAACTTCTTCCCAAAATGGGTATGTATTTGATGTTTGCTTTTTAAAAGTTAAAAATGAATAGCAACAGATAGATGAGCCAGAAAATAGATAGATAAACCACAATCTTAAGTTGTACTGGTAAATTTTGAATGAATTAACTCTACTACGGTTGTTGGCTTTAGCTATTTTTGCCTTTTCTAAAGTTTAAAAGTAAGCAAGTATGGTGGAATTCTTTCAAAACATCTGCACATTTCACGGGGCTTATAGATTGGTTTAGAAGAGTGTACACACACACATGCACATACAGACAACACACCTGAGATTCAGCTATGTTTCTAACAGAAACTGGTTAGATGCAGGGTGGCCACATAGGAAGAAAGCAGATGCTTCATTTCTTAATATAGTTTCCTTGTCTCCCACAATCCCTGATAGGAGCGTGTAGGGGACATGTTATGTGCAAGATGTGGGTCCCATCAAATCTGGACAGCTAAATCTTACTTCGTTATTATGGAAACATTTTAACTAACTAGTTATGCATCTTTTTTTAATAAGAAGTGTATGTAAACATAAGGTTCTCCCGATCTTGAACAAAGCTGTGTCTTCCAGCCATACCTCCTCCAGGGATAGAAAAGCAGGGTCAATGTTCACTTACCTCTGAACACTAATTTACCTGCCTGCAGTTCTCCACTGTCCCTGATAGTCCATAGCACTGCACATTGTGATAATCGCATAGTTTCAGATACATCACATCAAGTACTAGATAGTATTTGATAAAATAATTATGTACAAAAATACCTGAATTAATGAAGCTATCCCTAATGTTGGGACAGGTTATATTCTTTTTATTAGTAGAGGACAGCACCCATTAGTTGCATTAATAAGAAATATAAATTATACAAATGGGTAGTTGCAACATGCAGAAGTTAACCTAGAAGAGCTTCAAGTAGTGGAACTCTAAGGTAAATAGCCCAGTGAGGAACCTCTGGGGCAAAAGACTATAAACTCCTAGAATTAATTGTATACCAAGACATTAAACATGTTTGGCAACTTTGTCAGGGGATGAAAACTAGACTTAAAGGACTACGACAGGTAAGGGTGGAAAGCCAATAACAATGGTTTGAAATTTGATTCTGGAAGACAATAGGGAGCTTTACAGGGTTTAAAGAGTGAGGGGCACTTGACTGGCTCAGTCAGTGGAGCATGCAACTCTGGATCTCAAGATCATGAGTTCAGCCCCATGTTGGTTATAGAGATTACTTTAAAAAAGAGAGCAAATGAAATGAGGACTCCCATTACAGAGGATGATTTGCCAAAACTTATTGCTTGGGTATTGGACATTCTATCCATTTTCCTAAGTTAATATTTTGCCTTGAATTAAATCTTCATTGACCATAAAAAGTATAGTAGAAATCTATGAAAACAGGAAGAAAATTTTCATCATTGTGACTTAAGACTGACTCCTAAAGTTGTTTTAGACTCTAAGTGACTCTTAGGCATAATAAAATGAAATTAACCAACCAAATCCAAACTACATTTTGTGTTACACTAAATAAATCCTGTGTGTTTCCATCTGTGTCTAAGTTCACTTTGAATACATACATTAAGATTGTGATGAACTAGGAGGTCCACCTTAACTCTTTTAGTGGACAGTCTAAAACAAAACTGTATATATTATGATTCTCAGTAAAGAACTGTGATTCTATCCCATTCTGCTGGTATAAGTTATAAACAAAAAAAAGACCATCTATTAGTGATACCATTAGCTTGTACTTCCCTCTATTCCAGGCAAAGTAAGCCAGTGTGATGGGATTCTCTTAAACTTCACCTCATACTTATTAAATGAATTCATATCTTTCTAATCAAATCATGTACCCCTTGGGAACATAACCAGTTATATCCATAAAGTCTGAAGTTATGTGGCTAACATAGAGATGTGCAGAATCTTTCTCAGTTCATCTTCAGTATAATTGAACTGAGATCCAGGGACCTGTCAAAGCTTAACTTCCCATATACATCATTAGAGATACTTAATTGATAACCTGTCTTAAGATCTTTGAGTTTCCAACATGCCATTAATTCATTCTCACTTTAATTCTACTTCCTGACATTTGTATTTGTATTATGTTTATTTCTACATACTGTTATTTGTATACTAACAACATTAATTGAATTCTCAGTTATAGCCAGTAGAGGGAGGTGTGTGGAAGTATAATAAATTGTACTTAACCTCACTCGCCTGTTATTTCAAAATTGTCTATTTAGTGTGTCACTAGCCTGAGGCCTGCACAGCTGGGTAGATAGTTCCCTTGGAGCTAAGTGCTCTGGAGAGTTACAGTTTCCTTAGAAGCAATCAATAACAACTGCTGGCTATATAGCAAAGTCCTATTCATCGTAGAGAAAATTAGAGGTATTTTAAAATAGAAATTAGTTGGAAATTGATAGTGCTTAATGCATATCTTAGAAATTCACTTGGGTGTTCATCTTGACAGGTTTCTACTAGATTAATTCCGTGATTTGTAGAGTAGGGCAACCATACTGGGTCCTTACTAATATTTACTACAAACCCTCCAGCACTTGAAACCATTGACTGCCCTGTTAGAAAGCATACATTTTCAAGCTTACTTACTGGTAGGAATGTGAGATCTCTATAGTTTATCGTTGTCCTCTGAGGAGTAGTCCTTTTTTTTTTTTTTTTTTAAGATTTTATTTATTTGAGAGAGAGAGTGTGTATGTGTATGCAAGCATGGAGAGGGGCAAAGAAAGAGAAGAGAGAGAATCTCAAGCGGACTCCATGCTGTGCATGGAGCCCAACAGGGGGCTTGATTTCACCACCCTGAGATCTTGACCTGAGCCAAAATCAAGAGTTGGACGCTTCACCAACAAGTCACCTAGGTACCCCTGAGATTTATTCTTTATAAGCAGAAGGTATTTATACCCTTTACAGAGCCAAGAAGACCTTCATAGTAGGCTCTTCATAGTAGATGTTTCTTTTGTTTATTGTCTTGAAAATGACTAATGTTGAGATGTAAATCTTCAGCTACACGTAGGTATTTATGGCTTTTTTGACAGTTCTTACTAGTTATGAGAATAATTTCATAAGTGCCATAAAAATAATAACACCATCTTTTCTTGTGTGTATATGAACATAATACCAATGTATCTTTTGACTTACTTTTTTGGTTGTAACAGTGAATTTCTGATGATGTTTGCTTTCACCTTTACTCTTCTCCCTGGGTCACATTTGTCATATGATTAGACTTTGTTAAATAGTACCTTTGAGATTATGAAACTGTAAAATTACCTGGTTTATAATCAGAATAAACCTGGAAACTTTGTTTCAGCTTAGAACTCTAGGCAATTAAGTTACTCTAAGATTTCTATTTAATATTCTTTGTTGTAAAGCAGAATTTGGTGTGAGGAGGATTCATCATGGCCTTTTTCCAATGAGGTTTGCTTATGGAATATAAAAAGGAGCAAAGAGGTAGAATCTTCTAATGTATCCCCCTGGGGCAACAATATTTTGAGGTTTTTGGTATATGGTTAATTTTTAGTCCTTTACTTCATCAACTTATTGTTAGGAAATCTTGACTGCCCAGTAGATTTAAAATATCATGCCATTTTTTGCATGAAACTCGCCTTATTTTTCTTGCTTAGATCATTTAGCTTAGTGAAGCAGTTCTTTAAATCTGAATAGAGATTTTAGGTAAAAAGCATGAGCCAACAAACTAGATTTTAAACATGAGATTTGCTGACTGGATGAATATTCATTTTCTTCATGTTTGTTTCTCACTTCAAGATGTTTTCCCTTTATTCCCCACCCAGTTAATACACTGTTAAATGTGAAGTTAAGTGAAACAGAAAATGGCAAGCATGTGTCTATATTGGATCTACCTGGCAATGTTCTGATCATCCCTCAAGCCACCCTTGGGGGGAGAGTAAAAGGAAGAAACATGCAGTATCACTCTAACTCTGGAAAAGAAGAAGGCTTAGAACTTTATTCCCAATTTGTGACTCTGTGTGAGAAAGAACTGGCTGCCAACAGCAAGTGTGCTGAAGCTGGGGTTGTGGTGGAACATGGTACTTACGGGAACAGGCAGGTGTTACAGCTGGATACCAACGGACCATACACACACCTAATTGAGTTTTGAAAAATTAAAAGTTAGTTTCTGCAGTTGTTTTCTGGTATAAAATGATCTTAACTATAATTAGATTTTCTTCCTCTTCTTGAATGCACTAATCTGCAGCATTTTTAGACAAGAAAATTTGGGTGCCATCCATACCCCTGTAACCTGTTAATTGGATGACCTTGCCTTGCCAAGTCACCAAACTCTGAATCTCAGCCTCACCTTTTGTCCTACTTTCCCATACACTTCCACTTGAAAGCTTGAAAAGTGCTTTCTATTCACTTTATAGTCATTGTGGAAATGCTCTTAGAGAGCTGTATTTAAGTATTTTTGCATGAAGAATTTTGTTCAATCAAGAAAAGTATACCCTTGTATTCTTATATACCCTTATATTCTTATACCCTCAAATGTATGAAGTATGAAATCAAAATAACTGTATTAAAATTAGGTAAAATCCCACACAAACCAATTGCAGTTTTGTCAGTTTTGTTTTACTCCTTTAGTTTTCCAAATTCTGAGTGAAAACAATATGCTATTTACTGTTCCTTTTAATAATATCTGTGAAAATGTAATCTAGGAATGTTATTGTGCATTATATTATATCCAGGGCGTCCAAGTGCTTTAAATCATTTTAAGAATCTTTAGTTGAGGAGCACCTGGGTGGCTCATTTGGTTAAGCATCTGCCTTCAGCTCAGGTTGTGATCTCAGAGCCCTCGGATTGAGTCCCACATCAGGCTTTGCTCAGCAGGGAGTCTGTGTCTCCCTCTGTCTCTCTGCTTTTTCTCTCACTCTCAAGCAAATAAAATCTTTTTAAAAAATCTTTAGTCGATACAAAAACAAGGTATGAAGATTAAAAATTGTTTTTATTTAATATACCAATTAATTAATACTTGCATTTCTGAGTTTTTTACCTAAATAATGTGTGTCTCATTTTCTGTCCTTGGTTTTTAAAAGTTACTGCTTTGTGAAATTAATGTTGATTTTTTAGGAAGTCCTTTCTTACATAGCTTGTCATAAAAGGAAGTAAAAGAAAAAGGGAAGCTTTCTACTACAATTATTTGGAAACAAGCTGACTTGTTCTTTTTCATATTATTTATCTGACGATTTCAAGCCAGTGTTTTTTCTGTTAGTGAATATTTGTGCCCTGCCCCCATTCATATGTTCAAATCCCCCAACTTGGTGGTGTTTGGAGTTGGGACTTTGGGAGGTAATTAGGGTTAATGAGAGCATAAGTGTGGGTCCCTCGTGATGGGATTAGAAGAAGAGTCACCAGGGGCGCCTGGGTGGCTCAGTGGGTTAAGCCTCTGCCTTCAGCTCAGATCATGATCTCAGGGTCCTTTGATCAAGCCCCGCATAGGGCTCTCGGCTCAGTGGGGAGCCTGCTTCCTCCTCTCTCTCTCTGCCTGCCTCTCTGCCTACTTGGGATTTCTGTCTGTCAAATAAATAAATAAAATCTTAAAAAAAAAAAAAAAAAAGGAAGAAGAAGAAGGTCACCAGAGACCTTGCTGGCTCACTGTCTCTGCTACCACCATGTAAGGATGCAGTGAGAAGGGGGCTATTTCCAAGCTAGGAAGAGAACCCTTATCAGAAACTGACCATGTTGACACCTTGATCTTGACCCTGCAGCCTCCAGGCTGAGAAAATAAATTTCTGTTTTTCAAGCCACTCTGTGGTATTTTGTTAGGGCAACCTGAGCTGATGGAGGTAGTGATATAAGACAGACAGCTAATAAGGTAAATTTTTCACAAGAGAGGAACATGTATAAGAAACTGAAAGAATTAGTGAATCAATAAAAGATAATACTCAGTTTTTGCAAACTCCTCTGACTTTATTTGAAAAGATATTTTGAAGAGTAAACACCAAATCATATTTCTAATTATCAAAAGATGAAGAAATTAACTTGGATAAACATCTTAAGTAGCTGCTAAAAATTCCTTTGTGTCATTTCTTTAGGTCTGTCCTCCTAAGATACTTAAAATTTTTGTTATCACAAAAATCCTGTTACTCTGTATCCTTCCTGTACTATTCTATTTTGGAACTTGAGAATCAATAACTGGCTTGGTAATGAGCTCATTGTCCTTAACTTTTGCTTTATTGATTCATGATACACTTATTGAAATGTAATAAACTATTCATAAACTTTCAAACTCCAATTTTCTCAAAGCTTCTCTGAGGAGGTGTATATGTCTTTCGAAAAGATTATGTGTTACCTATTTTAAATCATTTTGATTTTGTGCTTAGGTGAAATGCTGACTCACAGCGCTAGATTACTGTTTTATAGTTCAGGCAATTTTTTTAAAAATTTGCTTGCAGTACTTGTGGAGAATAGCAATTTCACCTACATGAAGGGTTATTGAGCAGAAAGTGATGGCCACCTTTCATTTCCAAGGAAGCTAGGACAAGAGAGTTAAGACAGGAGAAATAGCGGATATGTAAGTAACTACACCTTGGCTCTCCGTAGCTCTTCTGGCCCACAGTGCTCAAAGAGCTTTCAAGAGATCCCTCCTTTTATCTTCCCAATATATAATGAGGATAGTGCTGTGGAAAGTAAGACAGTGCTTAAATAATTTTCCCAGGATCACATTATAGGGAGGAATAATATCCATCTTTCTACTTTTCCTATAATGAGAATTGTTAAAAACTGAAATTGATCTTGGTAAAAGCTTAGCATCTCCCAGTGTGGATCACTTAAAAAAGGACAACCAATAATAAATTGGTTTACTTACAGAGTTAGGTGGCAGCAGGGTTGTACCTAATTTATGTGCCTTCTGCCCTGTTTTTCTAAGATTCTAGAATGTCTCAATTAGAATTTCATTTCTAAGTATTATTTTACCTGCCCATTTAGAAACAACAGGGGTTCAATTACAGAAAATACTGTAAGACACAGATTACCAGTGAATGTGGTCATACAAAGTAAAATCAAACACCATTCCTTCATTAGTTCAAATTTAAAAAGGCCCACCACTAATGAATCACGTCTGAATTAATGATGATTTATTGACTCCATAATGAAAGAACTCAACTTATCAAGTATAAAGATCAAATACTGTGTAGTCCTATGCCACTTGTTTTGGAGAATAAGAATTCATAGTGGTATTTTAAGACAATGACATGTCCTATTTTTACTGTCCATGGTTAATATTGCAGAGGGCCGGGGCACCTGAGTGGCTCAGTGGGTTAAAGCCTCTGCTTTCGGCTCAGGTCATGATCCCAGGGTCCTGGGATCGAGCCCCACATCTGGCTCTCTGCTCAGCGGGGAGCCTGCTTCCTTCTCTCTCTCTGCCTGCCTCTCTGTCTACTTGTGAGCTCTCTCTGTCAAATAAATAAATAAAATCTTTAAAAAAATAATAATAAAAAAAAATATTGCAGAGGGCCTGTCTTGTTATACTTAAACATAGTTAGTGCACCTGGATAGCTCAGTGGGTTAAGTGTGCAACTCATAGTTTTGGCCCAGATCATGGTCTCAGGGTTGTGAGATCAAGCCCCCATCAGGGTCCTCATGCTCTGTGGAGTCTACCTGAGATTCTCTGCCTCTCCCTCTCCTCTGCCCCTCCTCCTATTCACGGGCATGCTCTCTCTCTTGCTTTCAAATGAATAAAATCTTTAAATGTATTTTTTACTAAGTTTAATCATTCCCTACCTTACTGAAATTTAAATAAAAATAGAAATGTCTTACCTTTTAATTTGTTTAAATAATACTGGTTTCGGAAAGGAAAGATCTATAGAAAAGTAACATTTTCATTCCAAAATCACCCCATAGTGATGACTTTAAATGTTTGCTAAGTCTCCTAATTATTCTCTCTTCATCCTATTACTCCTACCTCTAATCCTTTTTGCAGATGATCTCCAAGGTAATGATCCTAGAACATTCTTATCTCCATAATATTCCACAGTTCAGAAACTTTATTATTTATTCTAACCCCAGGATAGTTAACATACAGTGTTACATTATCATTCAGAACTTTTATAACCTTTTATCTATGGATCAAAGTCTAAATTTCTGAAGTTGTAATGAAAGTTGTCCATACTCCTAAGAAGTGATTGAAATTATGCAGGGAGAACTGTAGAGAGGACCAGAGTCAGAATCTTGAGAAAACATAAAGGAAGAGCAAACAAATGAAAGGCCAGAGGACACTATAGAGACCAGAAGTGCAGAGAGAATCCAAAAATTGCAGTATTAACAGAAGATAATTTTCAAGATGTATATAGTGACAAAGTCAGTTCCACATACTCAAGAAAAACAGTAATACAAAGACTGAAGAGAGACCTCTAGGCCTAGTAGTTAGGTATTTTCAAGCTTCTGGAAAAATAGGGTTAAATTTACAAGACTTGGGAGAAGCAGAAAAAGATTCTTTATCTTTTCTCCTCAGGCAGTGTCTCAAAGTGTGCCAGCGAAACAGGATTCACCTGGAGCCTAATATTTTAACAAAATGTGTTTTTTTAGGACCATCCCAAACTTCCGTATTAGAATCTCGGGATTTAGGGAGGAGGAGCAAGATGGCAGAGGAGTAGGAGACCTAAACATCATCAGGTCCTAGGAGTTCAGCTAGATAGTTATCAAACTATGCTGAACACCTACAAACTCAAGAGGAGATCAAAGAGAAGAGCAACAATTCTAAGAACAGAAAATCAACCACTTACTGGAAGGTAGGACGTGCGGAGAAGTGAATCCAAGGCGATATACAGGAAGAGAGAAAGTGGGGGGAGGTGCCAGTTCCTAGCAAGCAGTAGAGCAGCAGAGCATAAAATCGGAACTTTTAGAAGTCTCCTCCACTGAGGGATGTCACTCCAGAGGCTAAGCCGGAGTGGAGCACTTGTGGGGACAGTGTGGTCTCAGGTCCTGCAGGGTCACAGGAAGACCAGGGATGCCTGAGTGCAGCAGAGCTCCCAGGTATCAGAGGAGGGAAGCCAGCTGCAGAGATGGAGCCAAGTGGGGGAGCTCTCAGCTCAGGATTACCTTAAACCATGATCCAAGGTGCAGTCGGACCACTGCTCTTCAAGCCGGGACCCCACAAGTGGCAGATCTGGAGAGACCCCCTCCTACCTCCTCTGGGAGGACAGGCGCAGGAGCACGCTGCAGGAATCAGCTGGGTTTGGAGACTCCAAACAGGGCCGTGCACTAGAGATAGAAACACTCAGTCACAGGCTGGGTGAGCTCAGAGCGCAGCTGGAGACCAGGGAGATGGGAGGGATTGACTACTTTTCTCTGAGGGCACACTGAAGAGTGGGGCCCGAGCTCTCAGCAACTCTGAGGCCGAGGATTGGGAGGCCACCATTTTCATTCCCATCCTCCAAAGCTGTATGTAAAGTGTTCAGGGAACAAAAGCTACCAAGAGCAAAACCAAGAAAACTGAGAGCAAAATGCTAAAGAGCATCCTACTGAAGAATGAATGGGCTGACCAGGAAATTAAAGAAGAATTGAAAAAGTTCATAGAAACAAATGAAAATGAAAGCACAACTGTTCAAAATCGTTGGGTTGCAGCAAAGGCAGTCCTGAGAGAGAAGTCTATAGCAATACAAGCCTTTTTCAAGAAACAAGAAAGGTATTGAGTACACAACTTAACCCTTCACCTAAAGGAGCTGGAGAAAGAACAGCAAATAAAGCCTAAACCCAACAGGAGAAGAGAAATAATAAAGAGCAGAAATCAACTAAATAGAAACCAAAAGAACAGTAGAACAATGAAACTAGGAGCTGATTCTTTGAAAGAATTAATAAGATTGATAAACTCCTGGCCAGACTTATCAAAAAGAAAAGAGAAAGGGCCCAAATTAATAAAATCATGAATGAAAAAGGAGAGATCACAACCAACACCAAAGAATATGCAACAATTATAAGAACATATTATGAGCAACTATACAACAGCAAATTGGCAATCTGGAAGAAATGGATGCACTCCTGGAGACAAAAACTACCAAAACTGAACCAGCAAGAAATAAAAAGCCTGAACAGACCCATAACCAGTAAGGAGATTGAAGCAGTCATCAAAAAATCTCCCAACATTGGGCGCCTGGGTGGCTCAGTAGGTTAAAGCCTCTGCCTTTGGCTTGGGTCATGATCTCGGGGTCCTGGGATCGAGCCCCGCATCGGGTTTTCTGCTCAGCGGGGAGCCTGCTTCCTCCTCTCTCTCTCTGCCTGCTTGTGATCTCTCTCTGTCAAATAAATAAATAAAAGCTTTAGAAAAAAAAAAATCTCCCAACAAACAAGAGCCCAGGGTCAGACAGCTTCCCAGAGGAATTCTACCAGACATTTAAAGAAGAATTAATACCATTCTCCCAAAGCTGTTCCAAAAAATAGAAATGGAAAGAAAACTTCCAAACTCATTTTGTGAGGCCAGCATTACCTTGATCCCAAAACCAAAGGCCCCATCAAAAAGGAGAATTACAGACCAATATCCTTGATGAGCACGGATGCAAAAGTTCTCACCGAAATACTAGGCAATAGGACCCAACGTACATTAAAAGGGTTATTCACCATGACCAAGTGGTATTTATTCCTGGGCTGCAAGGTTGGTTCAACATCTGCAAATCAATCAATGTGATACAATACATTAATAAAAGAAAGAACAAGAACCATATGATACTCTCAATAGATGCTGAAAAAGCATTTGACAAAGTACAGCTATACAAGCCTTTCTCAAGAAACAAGTATCCTTTCTTGATCAAAACTCTTCACAGTGTAGGGATGGAGGGGACATACCTCAATATCATCAAAGCCATCTATGAAAATTCCACAGAAAATATCATTCTCATTGGAGAAAAACGGAGAGCTTTTCCCCTAAGGTCGGGAACACAGCAAGGCTGTCCACTATCACCACTACAATTTAACATAGTACTAGAAGTCCTAGCCTCAGCAGTCAGACAAAAAAAAAAAAAAAAAGAAAGAAAGAAAGAAATTAAAGGCATCCGAATCATCAAAAGAAAGAAATTAAAGGCATCCGAATCATCAAAGTCAAACTCACTGTCTACAAATGATATGATACTTTATGTGGAAAACCCAAAGACTTCACTCCAAAACTGCCAGAACTCATATAGGAACTTCACTGAATACTGAAAGTGTTGCTGACATACTAAATACTGAAAGTGTCAGAATATAAAATTATTGCACAGAAGTCTGTCGCACTTCTATACCCCAACAATAAGACAAAAGAAAGAGAAATCAAGGAGTCATCCCATTTACAATTGCACCCAAAACCATAAGATACCTAGGAATAAACTTAACCAAAGAGGCAAAGAATCTGTACTCAGAAAACTATAAAGTTGTCATCAAAGAAATTGAGGAAGATACAAAGAAATGGAAAAACATTCCATATTTATGGATTGGAAGAACAAATATTCTGAAAATGTCTATGCTACCTAAAGCAATCTACACATTTAATGCAATGCCTATCAAAATACCATCCATTTTTTTCAAGGAACAAATAATCCTAAAATGTATATGGATCCAGAGAAGACACTGAATAGCCAGAGGAATGTTGAAAAAGATAACCAAAAATTTGGCAGCATCACAATTCCAGACTTCAAGCTCTATTACAAAGTTGTAATCATCAAGACAGTATGGTACTGGCACAAAAACAGACCCATAGATCAATGGAACAGAATAGAGAGCCCAGAAGTGGACCCTCAACTCTATGGGCAACTAATCTTGGAGAAAGTAGGAAAGAATGTCTAATGGGAAAAAGACAGTCTCTTTAACGCATGGTGTTGGGAAAATTGGACAGCCACCTGCAGAAGAATGAAACTGGACCATTTCCTTACACAACACATGAAAATAGATTCAAAATGGATGAAGGACCTCAATGTGAGGGGCACCTGGGTGGCTCAATTGGTTGAGTGGCTGCGTTCAGCTCAGGTCATGATCCTGGAGTTCTGGGATCAAGCCCCCATCAGGCTCCCTGCTCAGCAGGGGGTCTACTTCTCCCTCTGCTCTTCCCCCTCTCATGGATTCACTCCCTTGCACGCTCTCACTCTCTCTCTCTCATTCTTTCAACTAAGTAAATAAAAATCTTTTTAAAAAAATAAAAGCCTTTGGAAGAAAAAGATCTCAATCGATGTGAATAGGAATCCATCAAAATCATTGAGGAGAATGCAGGCAGAAACCTCTTCGACCTCAATTGCAGCAACTTCTTCCTAGAAACATCGCCAAAGGCAAGGGAAACAAGGGCAAAATGAACCATTGGGACTTCATCAAGATCAAAAGCTTTTGCACAGCAAAGGAAACAGCCAACAAAACCAAAAGACAACTGACAGAATGGGAGAAGATATTTGCAAATGACATATCAGATAAAGGGCTAGTATCAAAAATCTGTAAAGAATTTATCAAACTCAACACCCAAAGAACAAATAATCCAATCAAGAAATGGGCAGAAGACATCAACAGACATTTCTACAAAGAAGACATCCAAATGGCCAACAAACACATGAAAAAGTGCTCAACATCCCTTGACATCAGGGAAATACAAATCAAAATCAATGAGGTTCCACCTCACACCAGTCAGAATGGCTAAAATTAACAAGTGTGGGAACAACAGATGCTGGCGAGGATGTGGAGAAAGGGGAACCCTCTACGCTATTGGTGGGAATGCAAGCTGGTTCAGCCTCTCTGGAAAATAGTATGGAGTTTCCTCAAAAAGTTGAAAATAGAGCTACCCTACAACCCAGCAATCGCACTACTAGGTATTTACCCTAAGGTAAGGATACAAATGTAGTGATCTGAAAGGGCATGTGCACCCAAATGTTTATGCAGCAGTGTCCACAACAACCAAACTGGAAAGAACCCAGATGTCTATCAACAGATGAATGAATAAAAAAGACATGGTGTATATATACAATGGAATACTATGGAACCATCGAAAAACCAAAATCTTGCCATTTGCAACAATGTGCATGGAACTGGAGGGTATTAGTCTAAGCAAAATAAGTCAATCAGAGAAAGACAATTATCATATGATCTCTCTGATATGAGGAATTTGAGAGGCAGGGCAGGGGGTCATGGAGCGTAGGGAGGGGTAAAATAAAACAAGATAGGATCAGGAGGGAGACAAAAATATAAGGGAGACTCTTAATCTCCCTTAGTAGATACTAGATACTCTTAGTAGATACTAGATACTCTTAAACAAACTGAGGGTTGCTGAGGGGTGGAGGGGGAGGGATAGGGTGGTTGGGTTTTGGACATTGGGGAGGGAGGATGTGTGCTCTGGTAAGTGCTGTGAATTGTGTAAGACTGATGATTCACAGATCTGTACCCCTGAAGCAAATAATATATGCTAATAAAAAATTAAAATGTTAATAAAAAAAACTTGGGACTTAGAATCTTTCTAGTCACAAGTGTCCCCCAGGTGATGCTCATAAACACTGGAATCCCAGAACCACTGTTCTTCTGAATGAAGCCCAGACTTCTGAGGCTGCTTTCAAAGTTTAAAACTCTGGCTTCAGCTTGACTTTTTTTTTTTTTTTTTTTTTTTTTTAAGATTTTGTTTGTTCATTTGAGAAACAGAGAGAGAACTTGCGCAAGTGCACAAGTTGGGGGAGGGGCGGAGAGAGAGAGAGGGTGAAGCACACTCCCTGTTGGGCAGGGAGCCCAGTGTGGGACTCCAACTCAGGACCCTGAGATCATGACCTGAGCCAAAGGCAGACACTTAACTGACTGAGTCACCAGGTGCTCTCCAGCTTGACTTTCTAACCCTTTCTCCCACTACTTCCAATAGAAATTTTCCACTGTAACGCTTGTTTTTCTTAAGTAATGCTCATGCCTGAGTTACTCTGTGCTTTGCTAAATCTTCCAGGATTCAATATCTAGCTCAAATCAATCTCTTCTGATCCCAGACTAATTTGTTCTGCCTCTACCCTCCTCCAAATTGTAGTTGTCCCACTCTTGACACTTGTGATGGGTCTTAAGAGGTTGAGTACATTGGCTTTAAATCTTTTATGTTTTATGTGTCTTAACTGTAAGAGTATAAATAACATTGGGCAGAGACAGTATAATAGAGAGCATACATAATATAGTATAATGTTTTTTGTAGTCTCCCACAGTACTTACACATCACTGTGCATATTGTCTATGCTCATAATTCTCCATAATAATTACCTGAATTAATATGAAAATATGTCAGGCACCTAGGTGGCTCAGTCAGTTAAGCATCTGCCTTCACCTCAGGTCATGATCCCAGAGTACTGGGATCAAGCCCTGCATCAGGCTCCTGCTAAACAGGTAGTCTGCTTCTCCCTCTCCCTCTGCTGCTCCCCCGGCTTGTGCTCTCTTTCTCTCTCTCTCTCAAATAAATAAATAAAATCTCTAAAAAATATTTGAAGATATGTCAGTTGGCCAAAATACCATTAAAACTAGTATTTAATATATGGATTTCTTTGCTACTGAGGAATAAAAAGAGTTTGGAATGCACAAGAAATAAGTTTAATATAGCTACACCTTGCTTCAAAAATACAATAGATGACACCAGAAAAGTTTGAGGAAAACTAAAACAGACAGAGATTCAATACAATTGTGAGCATTGCTATTTCTGTTTTATTACTTTATTACATCAGAGTGGTCACTTTGCATTTTCTGAAGTTTCACTCTCTCTATATATAGTATAACTGTACTTACGCAATAGCCCTGTACTTTAAAAAGGTGTAAAATAAGCAAGCCATTCTAAAAATACAGAAGGGGAAAACTACTTCATTTAAAAAACCTATATTTGAATGCTTCATAAAACAAACTTATTGTGAACCCAATAAAAATGTATTTTATTTATGGGTGCCTGGGTGGATTGGTTGGTTAAGTGCCTGCTTTCAGCTGGGGTCATGATCCCAGGGTCCTGGGATGGAGTCCCACACTGGGCTCCCTACTCAGTGGGGAGCCTGCTTTTCCCTCTGCCCCTCCCCCCCATGCTTTCTCTCTCTCTCTCCCCCCTCACAAAAATAAATAAAAAATAAATCTTTAAAAAGTGTTTTATTTATAAATATGAATTTTAAAGCATCAAGCTGTAATAAGACCCTTCTATATTTGATTACAAAATAAAGCAGTTCTGTGGGATGCATCACAAATAGCCAACTTTGTGATAAATATGACCCTACCTCTTTTTACCAGACTTTCCCATATAACAAATTTTTTGCTCTGGGTTAGCCAGCATTTTTTCTCTAAAGAAGCTTAATAAAATTTGACCTATTACATCAGCTTTTTTTCTGAATGTGGAAAGAATGTATGTAAAGAATGCACCACACCCTATGTAACAGTATCTGAGAACAATTAGCTACAAACAGTTGAGGTTGGGAAAGTAATTGTGGACTTTTGGGGGAGGAGGGGGAATGTTAGTGTTTTTAAGGGAACATCTGACTGCAAAAATGCCATCCTTAACTCCAACTTAGAGATATTGTTCACTTAGCTTTGTTTTCACATAGATAAACTAAGGCACACTTTCTATGCAGGTTTTTTTATTTTTTATTTTTTTTTTGCTTTTTTAAAATTTTCTTGCTTTTTTTCTGGAGAGAGAGCTGGAGGAGAAGCAGAGGAAGAGAGACAGTCTTTTTTTTTTTTTTAAGATTTTATTTATTTATTTGTCAAAGAGAGAGAGAGCACAAGCAGGAGGAGTGGCAGGCAGAGGGAGAAGCAGGTTCTCCACTGACCAGGGAGCCGGGTGCAGGACTAGACCTTGGAATCACGACCTGAACCCAAGGTAGATGCATAACCACTGAACCATCCAGGCATCTTGAAAATGTTCTTTTAACATTTACTTAATACTGCATCATGGATAGTTGCTCTCCACTTAAAGGTTGTAGTCTTTAGAATCTGCAGGTCAATAGTCAAGCTGAGAGCTGTGTGAAACACATTTTGTTTAAATACGATCCTTAATCTCAAGGAATTTA
The DNA here is from genome assembly GCF_922984935.1 of Meles meles. Lineage (NCBI taxonomy): Eukaryota > Metazoa > Chordata > Mammalia > Carnivora > Mustelidae > Meles > Meles meles. Next base: position 85,389,647 of record NC_060071.1, on the reverse strand, counting down.
TTACCATCTAGTAGGGAACATGATAGACACAAGTATGTGGTCAGTGACATCTGGATGATGCTATCAGTGAACTATAGAGTAGCAGCAGATAGAGAAGATACTTCTGGCTGGAGTGGTGAATCCCTGTTGTTAACAAAGGCATGGCAATTTGAACTATCCCTTGAAGAATCGGTAGAATTTCTATAGGCCCAAAGGAGGGGGTAGAGAGGCATTTCTATTAGTTGGGCTAATTAGTAAGATGTCACTGGAGGATTTTAAAGAGAAGAGTGGCATAATTAAAACAATTTTAAGGAGGATAGACCTGGCAATGGTACATGAGGATTTCAAAGAGAAGAAAATTTGGTGGCAGGAAGATGGGTTTTTTTAGCCATACAGGCATAAGAAAGTTAAGGCTGACTTAGATCATGGTAGTGTCTGTGAACATGGAAATAAACCTAACTGGAGATACTGGAAGGTGTTGGAAAACAAGTACAATTCAAGGCAGCTGCCTCATTGTGGTGGGGCTAAAGGGACAAATCAGAAATTAAAATCTCATGTGTGGGTTACTGAAGAAGATGAATTCAGATTTTAATATGTTGAGCTTGAAGTTTATCCAAGTGGAAATGCCAAGTGGAGTTGTTACTTGGGGCAGAGAGAGTACAGACTTGGAAGTCTTATTTATGAAAGTGATAGTTGAAGCCCCGGAAATAGACAAAATTTAATCATCCAATATTCACTGAGTGCCTACTCTGGTAAGTATAAGCACACTAAAGAAAAAAAAAGAGTGATTTCTGTCCTCTTGGAGATTGTAACAACTGGTGTGTTAGGACAGTTAACTGGAACACAGAGAAACTGGAGGTGCCAGAAGAGAGATAAAAACAGTACTGTGGAGATTTGGAGATAGAGATTTCTTCTAGTTAGGAGGGCACTAACATTTTAGTATAATTTTGAAGATTAAGAGATATAAGAGGGGCGCTGGGGTGGCTCAGTCGGTTAAGTGTCTGCCTTCTGCTCAGGTCTTGATTCCGGGATCCTGGGATCAAGCCCAGAGGCAGGAGCCTGCCTTTCCCTCTCCCTCTGCTTGTGCTCTCTCACTCTGTCAAATAAGTTATCAAAAAATTTTAAAAAGAGATATGAAAGAGAGAATATAGAGAACAAAAAAGCACTTTACTTTCAACCAGATTTAAAGCAACAGACGGAAGAGGAAAAATTGACAAGCAAACATCAGACAGATATAGATAGGTGGAGAAAGTGGAACAAATAAGTGGAAGCACTGGTATCCTGGAGTTTAAGCTTTCAAGAATTGGGGAAGTGGATGTAAACATATAGAAAAGTTCAAAGAATAGAGTGCCTGGGTGGCTCAGTGGGTTAAAGCCTCTGCCTTGGGCTTGGGTCATGGTCCTGGGGTCCTGGGATCGGCCCTGCGCCAGGCTCTCTGCTCAGCAGGGAGCCTGCTTCCCCCACCTCTCTCTTGCGTGCCTCTCTACCTACTTGTGATCTCTCTCTCTGTCAAATGAATAAATAAAATCTTAAGAAAAAAAAGAAAGAAAAGTTCAGAGTATTATGTAGTTAACACCCATATACCTACAACCTGGATTCTGTAGTTAGCATCTTGTTATATTTGCTTTAATACCTATCTATCTGTCAATCCATTCCAAGAATGAGACTATTTTGTTTTGCCAAAGGTTTTACTTTATTCCTCCTCTGTCCTCGCTTTTGCCACTGCTGATCAAGCCTCTCCCCCTAGAAGCCCAGGTTGTTGTGAGCCTGCTGCTTTTCACTAATCAGCCCAGATTCCCTAAACTTTCTTTATGGGAAAACCTCTCTCCTCCATGTGCCTTTTCTTTAAAGGAAAGGTCCCGAATGATGCTTCACAGGAGAAATAATATTCCCACCTTTCAAGTTAGTTTAGTTAGCTCTCCCTAGAAGTCTGAACCTGAGAATGGAGAAGAAGCAGTTTCTAAATGGCTCCATGATCTGTCTAGCTTTCTAGCAGTTTATCAAAAGACAGTTTGAGGACCACCAAATTGGAATTACTAGAAAAACGTGTTAAAATGCAAATTCCTGCACCTCACCCTGGAATTACTGAATCAGAATTCCTAATGTGAGGCCTGGGAATCTGCATTTTAACAGTCATTGTTTCCCCACCTGTAACTCTGATACAGACTAGCATCTGAGAATGGCTGGTATAGTGGCAATAGCTCCATCTGAGAATGGCTGGTATAGTGGCAATCGCTCAGAGAGTCAGGAGACTTCTTTTGGAGTCTCAGCTTTCCCGTGGGCTGTGTGTGTTATCCTACCCTAGGGTAACTCAATCCCTCTAGGACATATCTTGAAGGGGAAGGAATTGTACTTGGTCTGAGATTCTTGTTCTCTTGATTCTAAGATTCTGTTCACCTCTACCATTTTGTGGAACTCTTAAAACTGAATCTCATGAATTAGAAGCTGTTGGTGAAACTTTAATCAGATGAACTGAAAAGAAATGTTTAGGCTTATATTCATTTGAGCCATAGTTGTTTCCTTTCTTCCAACTAGCACATTAGTTACCCATCACAATAACTAAATTCTTGCATCTCATGAGTTCTCACTTGGTTTTTTCAAAGCTGAACCTTGGAATGAGCTTCAGGCATTTCACTCAGTCTTTTGACCTTTCCAGGTCCACGCTGAGCTGTGGCCACTCTGCATTCCTTTTACATTGTTGATAGGAACCTTCTCCTTTTTCCTATAAAGAAAGTGACTTATTTTCTCAGGGCTCTGAATTGGCAGAAGTTAATGCAAGTTTTAAAACTATATTTAGTAGGGAAAGAGAAAAACATTGTCTTGAGCAACAATTAAATTTTGTGCCCTCAGTCACCTTGATGTTGGGTAGGATTTTTTTCCATTGTAAATCTGGACCTAATTTTAGTTTCAAGATGATTTCAGAATATTACTTTAAATGTGTCTCTGTGTACTTGCTACCATCTCATAAATAATAATGATGAGTGCCCGTATCCTTTAACAACGTTGTTTTTAATCTTTTTCTTTTCAGTGGTATTACAAATTTGCTATTTGCTAAGCTTTTCTGAAAATGTTATTGGCAGATCTTACTCACTGAGGTCATGTGATCAGAATAAAGTCCATCCGTTATATAGCTCACATATTTGTGTTTATCCTAAAAAATGTGTAGGAGTATAATAATAGCATATTAATTCTCTTATGTTCTCCTCTTTTTTTCTTGACATTTTCATTTAGAAGTAGGAAATTATGCAAGCATTTTAATACTGAGCCACTGATACCCTCAGTTTGATTAATATTTGAGATTATTTAATTAACCAGATACTTACTACTTAATATGTGCAAAGCAGCAGTTGACATCTCAAGCAAATAGATATGTATATTGCAAGATACCTACCATTAAGCTTACAACAGTCATTCATCCTAAATTACACAGTAATCAGTAGAAAAAATAAAAAGTATAATTAAAAATTAAAAATTAAAAGAGTATAATGTCATGGAACTCAAGAGAAGGGAGGTTGTAGTGAAAGATATCCAGTCTACTGAGAGGACAAACAGGAAAAAAAATTTTTTTTTTTTTTTAAAGATTTTATTTATTTATTTGACAGATAGAGATCACAAGTAGGGAGAGAGGCAGGCAGAGAGAGAGAGAGAGGAGGAAGCAGGCTCCCTGCCAAGCAGAGAGCCCGATGCGGGACTCGATCCCAGGACCCTGAGATCATGACCTGAGCTGAAGGCAGCAGCTTAAACCACTGAGCCACCCAGGCGCCCCAGGAAAAAATGTTTTAAAAAGCTGTTGGAATTGACAATTAAAGGTCACTGAATGTTACTGAATACAGATTCCTTGGAATTAGATTAGCCAAATTTCTTTCAAGGAAGTTGAGGATGAAGGGAATCAAAGAGGTATAGTTTTGTATGAAGCCTATATTAAAGGATTTTTTTAAGATGCAAAAAATCTGAGCATGTTTTTAAAGTAAGTGGAAGTAGGGAGAGAAATTGAAGGTAAAAACAAAACAAATAACAACCAAGGTCTTATGGAGCAAAATCCATATCGAAGGCATAGGTAGACAGATGTTTTGGGAAAACTTTGGTATCCTCTGAGATGAGGAGAAGATTGCTAGATGTAGGATGAAAAGGAGAGTTCTAATGGAGTTCAGACATCATGCCCTCTTCTTTTGCTATAAAACATGACTTGATCATCTGGGAGAGAGGAAGATGGCTCAGAGTAGGGCTGAAGGACAGTAGTGCATGTGTGACAAATCCACTTTAGGAATTGGGTAAGTGAGCCAACTAGTTGAGGCTAGAAATCATAAATAATGCAGCAAATTAGAAGGCAAGGTTATGTAATTCTCTTGGCAGTCCAAGAGCAGATCAGAAAAAGCAGATGGTTGGCTTGATCCACATTCAGGGATTGGCAGGGGCATGGGGTGGAAGGAATTAGGAGTGCAAGTAAGAAAATGGTTGAAACACCTGACCTCAGAAACCAAACTGGATAAAGAAAAGATTAAAAATAGTAATAATAAAAGCAGCTAGGAACTAACAGATTAGGTGACAAGAGAGGTCAAGGAGACTAGGAAGGGAAGAAGTTATCAGAGGAAGTTCAAAGAGAGGGAGCTATGGAAGGCTTGGAGACTGGGCACAGTATGAAATTTCTGAGGTAGAGCCATCATGAGTCATAACATGATCTGGGATGAGGCCATGGGACTGTGTAGCTGCAGTGAATGTGTCAAGGAATTTACAGGGTGGTGTGTCGGGGGGTGACGGTGCATCTGGCTGTCTCAGTCAGTTAAGTGGTTGACTCTGGATTTCAGCTAGGTCACAATTTCAGGGTCATGGAATTGAGCCCACATGGGGCTCTACACTCAGTGTGGAGTCTGCTTGTTCCTCTCTCTGCTCCATCCCCCACCACTCATCACTCTGTCTCTCACTCTCTCTAAAATAAATAAAATACAATCTTAAAAAAAAAAGGTAATGGGTTGGATGACTATGCCATTTGGACAATGAAGGTAACCCAGAATGATAAGACTCAGAATAGATAGAAATACCCATAATCCTGTGCCCAAATGCTTAACCACTGTGATAGTATAACATGAAGGTCAGCAAAAGGCAGAGTTGGGGTTGGAGAGAGAGTAGTGTTCCAGGAGGATGTGAATTTCAGAGGAGGACCACAAGAGAGCTAGTCTGAAACCCCTGGGAGAGCCTGGGAAATGTCAGCTCCATTTCCTGGCCTTGAAATAGGAATCACCTTCACTTGAAGGGAAGTGTGTGTTCTGGAGGAAGTTGGATTTCCATTATAGCAAAGAGGTCAAAAGATTGTTAAGGACAGGTTAACAATATGAGAAAGTTTATTAGCAATAGAATGGTATTTTGGAAGATAAAGTGGGATTAATAGGAGAATAAGCAAACTACATTGCATAGGAAAAGAGAGCAGATAAAAGAAAAAGTGACTAGACAAATTTACGTGATGAGGGGACAAGGCATTAAGGACACAAGAGTTGCAGGGAGGTGAGAGAAGAAATGTGAATGCAATTATAATGCTAATTTTTGGCTGAATATTGTTTGTCATAAATGAAGCAAAAGAAGCAAAAGAAATTGAGAGAGAGAAGGGATGTTAAAACAAAAGCATTAATTATGCCTGAATATTGTTTAGGAGAGATGAAGCAAAATGGAGATGACCTAGGTGTGATATCTAATATTAGCATAGCATCTCTTTTAAAGTTTGTTTTCAGGTTTAAACGGTTCTGGGAAAAAAACATCTAGGCATCTTCTCCAAGCCCAGCTTTTTCCAATGGAAATACATTGAATGTCTGATCCATGATGAGCATAATTCAATTCCAGTCCACCCCATTATCCCAGCCTGCCCGCTCTATCAAAGTATCTATCTCTGATGTATAATTCACAGGCCATAACACTCACCACTTTGAAGTGTTTGATTCAAGGGTTTTTAGTATATTCACAAGGTTATTCAATATTCTTGTATTGCACAATATTGCAATATCACCAGTCTTTAATTCCAAAATGTTTTCATTTTATTTATTTATTTATGAATAATTTAATTTATTTATCTTTTAGAGAGGGGGAGGGGCAGTGGGAGGAGAGAGAATCTTTTTTTTTTTTTTTTTTTTTTTTTTTTTTCAGAATTTTCTGCTTAATATTTGTGGTAATGGCTTTTTATTTTAAATTATTATTTGTTTTCAGCATAACAGTATTCATTGTTTTTGCACCACACCCTGTACTCCATGCAATACGTGCCCTCCCTAATACCCACCACCTGGTTCCCCCAACCTCAACCTCCCACCCCCCTCCCCTTCAAAGCCCTCAGGTTGTTTTTCAGAGTCCATAGTCTCTCATGGTTCACCTCCCCTTCCAATTTCCCTCAACTCCCTTCTCCTCTCCATCTCCCCATGTCCTCCATGTTATTTGTTATGCTCCACAAATAAGTGAAACCATATGATAATTGACGAGAGAGAGAATCTTAAGCAGACTCCATGCTCAGCACACAGCCCAGTACAGGGCTCACTCTCCTAACCCTGAGATCATGACCTGAACTAAAATCAGAAGTCAGACACAACTAACTGAACCACTCAGGCGCCCTGAATATTTTCCTTTTAAAACGAAATTTTATACCATTAAGTTCATTCCCCACTTCCACTCTACCACAAACACTTGGTCTCTGGGTTTTCCTATTCTGGACATTTTATACAAATGGATTCATATAATATTTCACCTATTATGTCTGGTGTCTTTCACTAAGCATAATGTTTTCAAGGCTCAGCCATGTTGTAGCACGTATCAGAACTTTATTCTTTTTATGACTAAATAGTGTTCTATGGTATGGATATACTACATTTTTGTTTATCCAGTTATGTAATGTATAGACATTTGGCTTGTTTCTACTTTTCAGCTATTATCAATAATGCTGCTATAAACACTGAAGTACAAGTTTTCATATGGACATATATTTTCATTTGTCTTGATTGTATGTTTAGGAGTGGAATTGCTGGGTTGTACAGAAACTGTAACTTTTTGGGAAACTACCAAACTGTTTTCCAAAGTAGGTGCACCATTTTATATTCCCACTAGCAGTATATGAGGGTTCCAGTTTCTCTCCCTTCTTACCAACACTTGTTGTTTTCAAGTTTTTTTCTTATAGCCATCCTAGTGACTGTGAAGCAGTACGTCATTTTGGTTTTTATTTGCATTTCCCTATAACCAGCATTGAGCATATTTGCATGTGCTGATTCCCCTTTTGTATATCATCTTTAAAGAGATGTCCTTTAAATTATTTTTTTAATTTTTAGTTGGGTTGTATTTTTATTGTTGATTATAAGTTTTCTTTATATATTCTGGATACTAGACCCTTGTGAGTAAATGCTTTGCAAATTTTTTTTCCATTTATGGGTTATCTTTTTATTTACTTGATAATGTCCTTTGAGTCACAAAGTTTTTTTTTTTTTTTTAAAGATTTTATTTATTTATTTGACAGACAGAGATCACAGGTAGGCAGAGAGGCAGGCAGAGAGAGAGGAGGAAGCAGGCTCCCTGCTGAGCAGAGAGCCCGATGTGGGGCTTGATCCCAGAACGCTGGGATCATGACCGGAGCCGAAGGCAGAGGCTTTAACCCACTGAGCCACCCAGGCGCCCCGAGTCACAAAGGTTTTTAATTTTGATGAAGTCCAACATATCTTTTTCTTTGGTTGCTTACGCTTTAGGTGCCCTAAGAACCCAGCATATTTATAAATAGCAAGTCTTTTCATTCTCAAAAATGTCCAGGTAGACAACAATTTATATGGACAATCTACAAAATAACAATCTCAAGGATAGGTAATTAGAAGCACATATGCAGGTAGGTAAGTGAATGCTGACTTATTTATCCCTACCTCAACACAGCCAGTGCTATCATTTGGCTTTTCCCTAAAGAAAATCTGCCAGCAGTTGTAGTTGCCATTTTGTATACCTACTCAACAAATTTATGTTGACCACTTACTATGTGTCAGGTACTTATTCAAAAGGGAGGAAATAGCACCAGGAAATTGCAAAGAAAAAACTTTTAAAAATGCTTTTTTTTCCTCTTTCTTTCTTTCTTTTTTGTAAAAGCAAGATAAACAATTACAAATATCAAAAAAGATAAAAAGGCCTATCATCTCATTGTTCAATACAATAATTTTATTTTTATTTATTCCCTTATAATCTTTGTTCATAACCACACACATATTTTAACACAGTTCAAGTATAAAAGGATTTATATTTTGCTATTGCTTTTTTGTGGCTTAATATTTTTATTTTAAGTATATAAGAAACTGTTTTGTTTTCTTTTTTAAGTTTTGATCTCAGGGAGTGTAAGGGAGAGGAAGCAGACAAAAGGAGAAAATGTGTAAGTCAATAAGATATTATTAAGATGAGCAAGTATGGTCTATAAATGGATTTGTGTTCTGGTCTGTGAATGCCTGTAGGTTGGCAAATTGAGTTCAAGAGTATATAATTCTATTCCATATTATTAACATTTTTCTTTTTCTTCCTGATCTATGACTCTAGCTCCACTGATTACCATAATCATATTATACAGCTTTTTAAAAAATATTTTATTTTTTTATATGACAGAGAGAGATACAGCGAGAGAGGGAACACAAGCAGGAGAGCAGCAGAGAGAGAGGGAGAAGCAGGCTTCTTGCCAAGCAGGGAGCCAGATAAGGGGCTCGATCCCAGGACCCCAGGATCATGACCTGAGTCCAAGTCAGGCGCTTAACGACTGAGCCACCCAGATGCCCCATATGGTTAATTTAATTTGAGTTATTGTTCATACTAGTCAGTTAAATATTTGCATCTAGATAATATTCTCTCTTTTAAGTTTGTAGCTAAGCAAGAAGTTTGACATATAAACTAATTTTTATTAGAATTTATTTCAAGAATAACATGTCCCAAAGAAGTTAGTAAAGACTTATATATACACATTACACTTTCATAAGTATGTCATATAATATTGTATATAGTTTCTCCTCACATGTGATAATTCAGTAGGAATACTATTAATCAACCAGGTAGAGTTTTGTCCTTTTACTGGGGAATAGACAAAATAATCTTAGATTATGAATTTTACAACAAATTTTATGGGTCTTAATATTACCATGTTATCTTGTATAATTATTGTTTCGGTATATTTCATTTTTTAGTAGATAATTATCCATCTTCAGTTTTTAACATTCAAATGTCAGATGAATAAGGCTTTGGTGGGATGCCTTATATGCTATTTATAAAGAACAAAATAACCTTAAATGAAAGCACTAAATTATTCTCTTAAGTTACCTGTCTACAGGTAAATAATTTACTTTCTAAAGAGCTTACAGCTAAAGTTGACAGCTTGTGTAATACATTAGGTAGGGTATACGTTATGGTGAGTGCTGTGAATTGTGTAAGACTGATGAATCACAGACCTGTACCCCTGAAACAAATAATACATTGTATGTTAATTTAAAAAATATTTAGTAACACAGCCCTCCTCTTTAGTCTTAGTTCTTGCTTAGACTCTCCCATTCCTTGGGTTTTGGCTCATGTTTAGAACAAAGCTGCTAATGACATTAAATTTTGTTCCTTCACCTTGACAGATTAACTACATGATTAATTTGGCTTATGATGGTGTTTCCTGTGGTTCCCATCAGGAAATTTCTGGCAGGGAAAAATTGATAAGCTGACCAAGGACTCTCATCTAAATCCTCTCAGCCCCATTTTTATTGATTCCCCACAGACACCTCCTCTCCTCTTCCTGGAATCTGCTATGGATCCCACTATCCAGAACCTTCTTTCCCTGGCTACTGAAGGCTTGTTGCTGCCTAGTCCTCCCCCTTACCATGGAAACCTTCCTATCCCGCTGCTCAATCTTTCAGGGTCACATCCTCCCTGTCTTCCAAGGTGAAACTATATTAAAGGAATAAGCCAGGAGATCTCCAGGATTTTCTCTCCCACCCCAAGTAAGAGGATCTTAACGTCAGCCTCCTGAAGTCTCTTGTTTTATCTTATGAAAACCAGAAGAATGAGTCTAATCATGAGATTTTAAAGCCAGACATTATTTGAAAAGGATTATCATTGTAAACTAGAGTCATTTCAGGTCCTCTTCACTCCTTGCCGATTATATCTACCTGTAAGTAGGAGAGAGCAGTTTTTTCCTCTCTCTTCAGGTCCAGGTAACTAAATGCTAGCATTACTATAACCAGGAACTGATGTTTAGATGTCTATGTATAATGAAATGACTATGAATATGAATTTGATAGGCCATATGCATATTGCTTTACTTAGACATGTAAGTAACAGTTGAAAGAAAATCAAATAAGTGAAAATTATTGTTAGGTGGAGGTGGTAGGATTATGTTTTTGTTTTCTTGCGTTTTAAAAAGTTGTATTTTCAAGCAATGTGAATAATATTTTAAAATAAACATTACTACATCAATATAAAAGAAAAACTTTTTTTTTTTGAGGGTATCATGCTTAGTGAAATAAGTCAATCGGAGAAAGACAACTATCATATGATCTCCCTGATATGAGGACATGGAGAAGCAACATGGGGGGTTAGGGGGATAAGAGAAGAATAAATGAAACAAGATGGGATTGGGAGGGAGACAAACCATAAATGACTCTTAATCTCACAAAACAAACTGGGGGTTGCTGGAGGGAGGTGAGATTGGGAGGGGGGAGGGGGTTATGGACATTGGGGAGGGTATGTGCTATCGTGAGTGCTGTGAAGTGTGTAAACCTGGCGATTCACAGACCTGTACCCCTGGGGATAAAAATACATTATATGTTTATAAAAAAAAAAAAGAAAGAAAACCTTTTAAAAGTACTATTCTGTCTAGCATATTTTATATAGTTCTGAATATATATGGTACTATGATAATATGAAAAAGATATCAGACAAGGATTCAGAAGGCCTAGTCTTAAATCTTACTTCTGGAATCTTGTTCCAAACATGGACAAATCACCTAGCTGTTCTGAACTTTGGTTTCTATTTCTTCCAAATAATAGCTATTCTATTTACTTTGAAGGTGTTTTTATAAGAATAACAGTAGAATATTTAAATTTTTAAAATTGGAAGAGATCTTAGGAACCTAATATGCATGCTCATTTTCCAGAGGAGGGAGCTGAAGCCCAAAGAGATTAAAAAGCTGACTTATAAAATAAATGGCAGCAACTCTGGAACAAAACCGTAAAGTTTATGCACATGTAAAACACAGTATTTCTTGATCTGATTGGAGAAAAATGAATTGGAAGGGACTTTAGGTGTCCTAGTCAAGTATGAACACAATTGCAATTGTTTCTTGCATAAAGTATTAAATGCATAGTTGCAAATCTACATTTGCTCCATATTTCTGCTTAGAAACACTAGCCCCGAGTTTAAGTGCTTCTTTCAAGGTTAGATGGTCTACTAGTACTTACTTGCCATCATAGATCAAGACCTATGCTATGTTGTAAGTATCACTTCTTGGCTGAATATTTATATTCAGTAGTAGTTTACCAACTGTAGAAAATCCTACCTATGGCTCAAAAGTCTTATTAGAAATTTAGTGCTAGGGATGCCTGGGTGGCTAAGCTGGTTGGGCTGTCGACTCTTGATTTCAGCTCAGATGATGATCTCAGGGTGGTGAGATCAAACTCAATGTCAGCTCTGAGCTTAGTGTGGAGTCTGCTCAAGAACTCTCATTCTCCCTTTCCTTCTGCCCCTCCCCCAGCACACATACATTCTCTCATTCTCTCTCTCTCTCTCTCTCTAAAATCAATAAATCTTGGGGCACCTAGATGGCTCAGTCTGTTAAGGTTCTGCCTTCAGCTCAGGTCATGATCCCAAGGTCCCGGGATCGACCCTGTTCAATAGGAGCCTGCTTCTCCCTCTCCTCCACTGCTTGTGCTCTCCCTCTTGCTATCTCTCTCTCTCTCTCTCTCTCTCTCTCACAAATAAACAAAAATAAATAAATAGATCTTAAAAAAAAAAAAAGAAATCTAGTGCTAATAGCTATCACAGAGGGGCGCCTAGGTAGCTCAGTTGGTTAGATGGCCAACTCTTGATTTCAGCTCAAGTCATGATCTCAGGGTCCTGGGATCAAGCCCTGCATTGGGCTTCAGGCTCAGTGGGGAGTTTGCTTGGGATTCTCTCTGTCTCTCCCTCTGCTCCTTCCCCTCCCCCACCTCATGTGCACTCTTTCGCTCTCTCTCTCTAAAAATAAATAAATCTTAAAAAAAAAAAAACCTGTCACAGATTACAGCATACTCAGCAGTACATTGACAAATAATGCTTGATAGACCAAAAAGTAGAAAGCTGTATCACAAAGGGTGAGCAGATCTTTTGTTGGACTGGGGTATCAATGTGATTTCTGGCTTTAGATCATATTGAAATCGACAGGGTGGAAGCTGTGCCCAACCCATGTGTTTTGTGACATGAGCTTGCTACATGTACGCTCCAGTTTCCAGTTTCCTTGATGGTTTCATCAACACTGAGCAGCCTGTTAAGACTGAGTGGATCACTAATAACAAATTTCCAGAGCTGTATTTCCCAAAGTCTGCTCTGAAGGAAGACTAGTTCTCAAAGATACGAGTATGCATTCCTTTAGAAAAGAGATTATATTCCATTGCCAAATAAGCTTGGGAGATACCACAGAAAATGCAGCCTATTCTTATCCATGATGATTTTCTAGAAGATGGCTATATTAACATATGGTCTTTGTAAAATTTATTTAAGAATGCCTATTTAAAAGAACATCTTTTAACCTCTTAAGGATTACAATCAAGAGCAGGACACTAGAGTTCTATGGGAGAGCTGGAGCCCCGTTGTTTAGATAATACTGTTCTACCATCATTGAATTTTATAATCTCAGGGGTAGAGGCAATCTTAAAAGTAATCTATCATCTTCAGTTTCCCAAATGTATGCTGCTTGGAACCTAGAGTCATTATATCAGATGTGTTTAAACAATAAATTAAAGCAAGATATCACATAGCTAGTCCAATGGGTAACTACTGGTTACTTTGTAATTTTTACATACATCATTAAATACCAACAATTCTAATAATGCTTCATTTATTGGTAGGGAAGTTGTTCCTTTATAAATAGCCAAGGAGAGGTAGTATAATGCACTCAACTGCAGAGTATTAAAAAAATAGAAAATATATACAGTTCTTCATTCCTTCAACAAATACCAGATGGGAGGTTTCTGTGTGCCAAACAGAACACCAACTGAGTTAACAAGCTGGAATAAGTTGGGACAGAAAAATAAGGCAAGTGCCTGACAATGCTAGCTATTATTTGACAATGGGCAACCTGCTAGTTATTTCCATTATATCTTGAATCTTGTGCTACACCCCAGAGAGGGAGTCGTTATTCTCATTTTAAAGGGAGGAAACTGAGCTTCAAAGATACGAAGTGGTGTTCCCTAGGTTATACCTACTAAGTGGGGGAATTAGGATTTGAACACAAGTGTCCTAATTCCAAAGCTGTGTTCTTTCTGCTAATTATAATTAGCAGAAAATTATTATTATAATAATGCTAATTATAATAATATATCGTGACTCAAAATCCCAATATGGGACAGAACAAAGTAAAATAGAAGTTGAAAGGTGGAACACATTTCTGTTTGGTTAAAACTAAATTGGTTGTTTTTCAGGGTTCTATCTTTGTTTTCTTTCTTTCTTTTCCTCTTTCATTTCATTTCATTTCATTTTCATTATTTACCCCTCCAAACTGACTCCTCCTTCTCATTTAATTCTCTTAGTCATTTAAGCTCAAAGTTTGGAGTCATCTTTGAATCTTCTGTAAAACTAGTAGTTGGACTCAATGATACATAATATCCCTTCCAGCTCTAAAAATTCTAGTGTAGATTATGACCCATTTAATTCAGTTAAAATGAATTACACTCTCTTCTTCAGGCCTGCTCAAATTATTTTCCAGAGGGTGGTTCTTTCTAAAGATTTTATTTATTCATTTAACAGAGAGAGACAGCCAGAGAGGGAACGCAAGCAGGGGAAGTGGGAGAGGGAGAAGCAGGCTCCTCGTCGAGCAGGGGGCATGATTCAGAACTTGATCCCAGGACCCCAGGATCATGACAGGAACGGAAAGTGGACGCTTAACGACTGAGCAATCCAGGCACCCTCCAGAGTTTTTTTAGTATCTAATAGAATACGTACATCCTACTCATTCATTCTTATGCATCCTTCAAAGTCCATTTTATTTATTTACTTATCTTTAAAACTTAATTATTTTTATTTTTTATTTTTTAAAAGATTTTATTTATTTGAGAGAGGGAGAGCATGAGCAGGGGAAGGAGTAGAGGGAGAGGGAGAAGCCAACTCCCCGCTGAGCATGGGGCCCAGTATGTAGCTCAGTCCAAGGACCCTCAAGATCATGACCTGAGCTGAAGTCAGACACTTAACTGACGGACCCATGTAGGTAACCTTTTTTTAACTTTCTAAAAATATTTTATTCATTCATTTATTTTGAGAGACAGAGCGAGAGAGAGAGAGAGAGAGAGAGTGCAGGGTGAAGGGCAGAGGGAGAGGGAGAGACAGAATCCCAAGCACACTCCACATGGAGCTTGGCGCCCAACATGGGGCTCAGTCTCTGGACTCTGAGATCATGGCTTGAGCTGAAGTCAAGAGTTAGACACCTAACCACCTGAGCCACCCAGGCAGCCCCCCAAAGTCCACATTTTAAATGTCATCTTTTTCTTTAAACCCTTCATGAGCCTCCCAATAGAACTTCATAGTAATTTCTCTCTCCTTCAGGATTTATAATACTTTAGTACCTTTCTCAGGGTAATTTATAGTACCCAATGTGTCTGTGTATGTGTCTGTCTATGTTTGTATGTGTGTCTATATATATCAAGTGGAATGAAGAGGATGCCTAGGGGAATGCTTGACAAGAGATAGAGCGTGAGCAGAATGATGAGGGCTTATGGACTGGGCACTGGCACAAGGTTTTGGAGCAGGGGTAAGAAAAGAAGAAAGTTGGAAGGGTGGTTTGTCATGGCTAATTTTGGAGTTGCAGAACCATAGTGGGTAAATGCAGCATCCTCAAAGGGAGAGATGGCAGCTATGGGTGATTTCTTAAATATAGAGGAGGTGTTCAAACAAGTAAATATCTCAAGGATAATAAGATCCAGGTTTCTCTCTGTAGGAGAAAGGAGTTACAAATATGGGCAAAAAAATAGAATATATGTGTGATGCTAGATTGGAGATAATACTGTGAAACATGGTTTTTCAATATATATTTTTGGATAAAGAAATATAGTTGTAAATGTGTATGATATATATATATATGTAGTTATCTATATAGATGCACTGTATGAGTGTATAAATATTCCCTAGCCGCATCCACTGAGAGCCTGAGCAGTGATACCCCAATAGCACTGAGCACACCTAGTGCTTCTAAATACTATTTTCCACTAAAAGAACCAGGGCTCCTGGATAAATGGCTGCATCTAGGGTTGGGGCAAGAAGATCTTAGAACATCTTACACTGCCAGAAAATAAGGAAGTGCTCAAAGAATGATGGAGGTGTGTCAGAAGGGCACAGAATGGTGAAATATTAGTGTAGACTATGGATAGTGGGTATATGGCATATAAAAAACTCTTTCAAATTTTCTGTATTTTAAAAGTGTTTTATAAAAAAATATTGCAAAAGAATTTAAAACACACAAAGACACGGAAACCAGCATGAATGGGACTCCCCCAGACCAAACTTGGGATAATTTTAACATCAAAATAAACAATGATAGAAATAGATTATGACCCATTTAATAGGAAACTCTGAATTTATAGATATAAACAAATAAATTAAAATTTTGATGAGAAAATACATAATTTCAAAGACCCTCCCCCCACAAAATATTTATTAATTACAAAGGGGAAATAAGTGACTTTATAGTGCAGAAGCCTGGTAGATACTACTTTATTAAAACAGACATTAATAATGAGACTAATTAAAATGTGCCACTTGATAGGATGCAATTTTTTATTTATTTTTTTTTACATATTTTATGTATTAATAAATAAATGTCAGAGGAAGAACACAAGCTGGGGAAACTGCAGGCAGGAGGACCCTGCTGAGCAAGGAGCCCAATGGGGGACTCAATACCAGGACCCTGGGATCATGACCTGAGCCAAAGGCATATGTTTAACCAACTGAGCCACCCTGGCATCTGATAGAATGCCACTGTTACCAAACTCAAACTTCTCCATGCATCTGATGCACAGTAAGCCAACATCTTGGACATGAGTTTTGAAACTAGCTAAGAAAGCTTTACAGTGAGAAGGGCAGCCCAAGGAGAAGGCAAGGAATTATTCTAAAGATTGCTGTAACCGTTAAGCCTAGAGACAGCTTATATATGTTTGGGGAAAGAGGTGAACACATGAGAGGAGGGTGAGGGGTTTCTTGACACCTTGAGGGGAGGGAAGCTTGAAATGACCTGGAGGTGTGCATTCTTCTGGATAATGAGGCATCCTTTGGGACCTGGTAAGATCAGGTATGTCAGATAATTTCAAGACTAATGTTATCGGTGAGACCCCATTAGGTTTCTAAAATCAGTGGGTAAACTGGGAGTAGGAGTAGAAAAACCAAAGTTAATGATTGGTAAGAGGTGCATAAAACAGGGGCGCCTGGGAGGCTCAGTCCTTAAGCATCTGGCTTCCGCTCAGGTCATGATCCCCTGGGATCAAGTCCCAAATCAGGCTCCCTTCCTGGCCAGAAGCCTGCTTCTCCCTCTCCCATTCCATCTGCTTGTGTTCCCTCTCTCACTGTCTCTCTCTGTCAATTAAATAAATAAATGAAATCTTAAAAAAAAAAAAAAGAGGTGCATAAAACATAAGGAACAAAACAATATATGCAGCTAAGTTAATAATGCAACTAATACAACTATAGTTCTGCTTTTGCTTTCAGAACAGTTTGAGAAACCAAGCATCTGGCCTCAGAATTAGAACACAGCATTACTTTTGTGACAGTCCTGTCATAGACACTTAGCCTGGTTCTAATCATAAATATACGTCAGACAGATGGAAAGTGAAAGCCATTCTACAAAATAATTGGCTGGAAATCTTCAAAAGTGTCAAGGATATGAAAGTAAAGGTAAGACTGAGGAAGTGTTCCAGATATAAAACAACTAAAGATACATGACAAGTAAACACAATGCTTGATTCTAAACGGAATAATTGTCTTCCATAAAAACATTACTGGGACAATTGGCTAAATGTAATGTATCATGTAAATGTTTTGATTTTGGTAGATGGTGATTACACAATTGAAGGTGATTATTAGTAAGACACACACTGAAGTATTTAGGAATAATAAGGCATCATGTCGGCAACTTAAATAGCAAATGGTTCAGGAAAAATGTTCGTTGTCCTGTAGTTGCAACATTATTGTAACTTTGAGACTGTTTCAAAATAAACACTGAAAATTATGTTCAGAACCCTGAGTATACTGGAAAAACGCACTTGACTTGGAGCCAAGTGGCTGTGAATCTCAATTCCACCATTGACTCAGTGTGTGACCCTGAGTAAGGCGCTTTGTCAGGCCCCAGCGTCTCTGCTCTAAAACCAGGAGTAGCTCCACAAAGCTCTCTAGGGTCCCTTCCCTGTTTAACGTAACACCATCCACACCCACAGCACTCCCTGCCTGAATTTCTTCAGACTCCATGCGTCTTGGCCTTCAGATGCTCCAGTGCAGCCCCTAAGGATTCTGGCTGGCGATGACAACAGACAAAAATAGTTGTGGCCAAGATCTACGAACTGCATAGCCACTGCCCCCACCTCTATTACCTTGGGCAGCACTCTCCCCCATCGCTCTTTCGGCGGTGGAGCAATCACGCCTGCCAGAGTGGGTGCTCGATGGCTCGGCGGCCGGCTGAGGGGGCCTAGAATCGGCGGCGCGGCCCAGGGCGAGCTCCCAATCGCTGGCTCCCGCCGCGCTCGCGGGCTCCGAGCTTTCCGGCTCCGCCCCTCGCGCGCCCCTCCCGCCGCACTGCCTCGCAGTCGCCGCCGCCGGCGAGTTTCGGCGCTACCCTGCTGTTTTGTGGAGCCGGTAACGTGGCAGGACTGGGAAGGGCACTGAGCCGTGGGGGACCCCAAAAGGTGAGCAGTCTGGGATCCTGGGAGTGGAGACGCTGCGGGCGCGAGGGGGGCGGTGCCCGAGCTGCCTGTCCACTGTGAGGGACATCACACTCGGGCCTGCACTGTGAGTTGGGCGGCTTGGGGGTCCCCAGGGTGGTCGCGGCTGCGAAGTGGTGGAGAAAGCGGGGAACCTGAGTGCGGGAATGCATGGAGGGATTAGGTGTCGTGCTGAAGGAGTCAGACTCGTAGAGGAGGGACTGGACTGGCGCGCGGGGACAACCGAATGGCCAGTGCGTTCACTCTTCCTGTCCCCCGGCTCCGGGAAAGTCTGGTTTTACCGGAGCACAACAGGTAGGTATGGACTCTGCCCGCCGGCGGGAGCCCGGCACTCCTGGCCTGTGGAGAAAGGTCGGAAGGTCGGAACCCGACTGGCCGGACCCGCCCAAGTGGCTCCCATTGCGCCCCAGGTCCGTCGGGAGCGGGGCTCCAACCCGGGCTTCCGGCGAGGCTTTCCGAGCGCCCGCACCTCACCCTCAAGGCGGGTTTCCAGAAGCGCTTTGGAAGAGGAAGTGGATATTGCCTTCTACGTGAGGACTAATTTCCAGTTCTCTCCGAGAAAAATAGCCTTTGCTGGAGTAGCATTTGCTTAGTGTGAGGAAACATTTCCTCTTACCGTACTCTCGGCCAGCGAAGCGTCATTTCGAGTGATTATCAAGTGTTTAGGAACTTTATAAAGTGCTTTATGGCACTTACTGGTCACAGTAATGTATACCTCTGGCAAGTTAAGGTGATTTTTATAACTGTCAAGTCAGATAATAGAAGCCAGATTATTTGAGCTTCTTCCTTAAGGATCATAATTATACATTATTTTTATGTGCGTGTATTTATTCAAATATTCAGCACCTTTTGTGTGTAGGCTTTGCAGTCTGAGGGAACTTGGAGCCTAGAGGAGATGCTGAAAGGAGGGGGGAGAATGTACCCACAAGTACTGTTAAGAACTTTTGGAGAAAGTAATCTAGTGAGGTTAAAGTGTAAGGAAAGCAGAAGTCTCCTTAGAGCTGAGCATTAGATGGATGGGGAGAGAAGAATTTATCTTGTTTCATTTGAACATGTTTTAAAAATTGTGTCTTTAATAAAGTCATTTTAGATCAACAGTGAAGCTGAGACTTGTCTTACATTTTAATACCATCGATTTTTTTTCTTTAATGGGTAAGCAGACAGGGTTTATAACATAAGAATAGTGACAATTTAAAAAGTATTGAACGTTTGATTTGTCTTAGAATGCAGTTATTTTATATAGAGAACTATAATATAGGAAAAGATTTCTGACAGTCAGGAGACCTGAATTTAAGTACTTTTGTTTTTAAGCAGTGGATCTGTCTTCCATCCAGCTTTCCTTCAGAAAGGGGATTGAGGCCATTTATAACTTTTTTTTTAGCCTTTCTTAATTATCTTATGAACAGAATGAAGGTTAAACTGGATTTGTTTAGGCCTCTTACTATTCTAAAATTCTTTTGTTCTAAATCCTGGATAAGTAGTTTAATGACCTCTGCATTTCAAAAAAAGAAAAGAAAAAAGGCTTTTTTTGGAGCTTGTATCCTGTATTACTAATCTTAAAACCCTGGTATGGTTCTAATTGCACAAAATAAAATGTTTTATATGTCTGCTTCTTCAGTAACTTAGTTACACTTACTGCCTGGATAATGCTTCTCTGTGGGTAAATATATGAACATCTGTTTATATCCTTTTGTGTTTGTATGATACCTGTATGATGAATACAGATGTTTTTGTGTATATACCCAAAATATACCTCATTTATTTAGTACATTTTTTACACAAGTAAAATTATCAGAAAGTTGAAATTACCTATTGAAACACCAGGAAAAAATTTTTTTCTTTAATATTTTGCGAGGAGAGCTGGAAAGGAAAAAAATGGAAAGAAAGACATATATGTGCAGAGTCCCTTCATCTTAATTCCAGTGTGGAAAGGCTCTGGAAAGTTTTTTTCTTAACTCATTTGACTGCAAAATATAATGCAAATTGATATAAAGCTATTTATAGTTATTATTTAATCCTACCTTATGTGAATATGTTTTCTCTTTTGTTGCTGAAATATCAGTGAATTTGATTGCCAGAGTGTTGCCCCAGACTGTTTTGGGAGGTTAGAGGTAATAGATGGTATGTTCACTGTATTACTTAGGTGCAGCCATAAGGGTGGCTGCCAAAAGGCCCAGGAATAATGGAGTTGTTCCAGGGAGCTCTACTTGCAAAGTTAGGAGCGTAGCTGGGGATCTGGCAGATAGGAAGAAGCAGTGTCTGTCAATAAAACCCCTTCAGGAAATGTAGCTAAGTTCTAGGCTGGGTATTCCATAGGATATGTTTGCTGTGAGTTAGAAGGGAGAGCCTTGAGGAAGAACCAAGATGTCAGACCATAGTGTGGATTAAGGCTGATTCTGTGAATGCTAACCCTGATATAAGAGTCACAGTTTGAAGGGGGAGAAGAGGGGATATTGTAAGGTAGGCAGGGTCTAAACCAAGAAGCCCTAAGTGACAGATTTCACAAATAGCAAATACAAGGATAGATTATTGAAAAACTGGGCAAGGATTCCTGGCCTCTGCTGATCTGAAGAATAATGGCATCTGGTACACTTTGCTTAGTAGTATTTAGTAGTCTCATGTTGCCCTATTTTTTAAAGTGTCTCTGCTTTATTAAATAGTATTTTGGTTGCTTCCATCACCATTAGCATCCTGCTTTAATTTCTTCCGGATTTCAATGACTTTGCTCTTTCACTTTCAATATGGTGTTCTTTTCCACCCTAGCTAGAATCCAGATAACTGGATTGTTAATCATGCCTAAACTAAGAATGATAGGCTGTGAGAGACCTCTCAAGAGACTTAGATTAGGAAAGTTCATGATCTTTGAAATAATTAATTACTGTATATCCTTTAAAAAAAAAAAAATAAAGGGGCGCCTGGGTGGCTCCGTGGGTTGAGCCTCTGCCTTTGGCTCTGGTCATGATCCCAGGGTCCTGGGATCAAGCCCCGCATCGGGCTCTCTGCTTCGCAGGGAGCGTGCTTCCTCCTCTCTCTGTCTGCCTCTCTGCCTGCTTGTGATCTGTATCTGTCAAATAAATTAATTAATTTTAAAAAAACATGCACACAAAACAAAGCAAAACAAAAAACTTTCTTTGTTTTCTTCTTACTGGAGTTGTAACTTGGTATACCAAGTAGTGAGGTTGTTTAGTTACTTTCAGATGAGTGAGGTGGGAAATAAAAGAAGGATAAATTTTCTATCTTGGAATATGCCTTCTGGCACTCCTCAATGCCCAGAATGAAAACTGTCTTCCTGGAGGGAGATGGAAGAGTTGGTTAGCTGAACAAAGAGTGATAAAAATTGTCAAGAATATCTAAAGACTGAACTAACACTGTTGGTACTTATTGATTTACTGTCTAGATGGAAAGAGTCCTTTGAAAGTTGATGTCTCTAGAAGACCTCACACTTTAACAAAAAGCCTCAAAGTACCGACATAAGAGGAGAATGAAGTGATGAAAAAGAATAATAAAGTTATAATGATTAGATGCTTCAGTGGCTATGGCAGTAACTGTCAGTAATAGTGATTAGAGACACTTATGAAGAGGCTGTATGAAGTAGTTGAAGGAACATGAACATTGAAACCAGACAGATGGAAGCATTATCTTACTCTGCTTTAAATAACATCTTGACCTTGGACATGTTTCTTGTTACCATCATCTGTAAAATGAGGGTAATAATAATAAAGTTATTATTAGTTTCAGTGTTAGAAGGATTAAAAGTTTCTACTTTTAAGTGAATTGTCACAAAAAATGTTAGGTCCTTCTCGGATCACTGCCTTAGAGTTGGTTTGTACTGCTGAGTTCCCCTTGCTTCCCCACAACAAAATACCCTTCAGGGATTTTCTCTTTTGTAATCTGGAATGAGAATTGGCAGAACCTGTAGGACTTCAGTGGGGCCCCCGTTGGCAGCCTCCTTCAGTTAATTCAGTTTCTGTCCTTTTTCTCATCCCTAATAGTGATCTGCAGTACCTCAGAAAAACAGAAGAGGAACGCAAAGTAAGTCACATCCCTGCTTGTGTTTCTTATGCCAGTTCATAAATTTCCCCGTAATTCCTATTTCTTTCCTTTTTCATCCTAACTTCTGTATCTCATAGGATGTGTTTTCCGTTGGTTCTTGGAGCTGTGTACATCTGCCATTCCTGTTGGTTTGTATGCAGTGATAAGCAGCATTCTCCCCATCCCTACCAAGTTTGCAGGAAACAGTCTTGGAATCTTGCTGTACTTGATGTTTTTTCATTATATATTAAAATATGATAGCGCAGTGACTGGGCATATTACAAGTTAGACTTTGTGTGAAATGACAAAAAACATGACTTAAGTTGATTTTTATGAGAACTTGTAGTCAGAATTCCCCCCAAAATATTTAATTTATGGCGCAGCAAGCTGTTTTTAGTTTGGAAGGTGTGTGATGTGAAACTTAGTTATAAGTAGGAATAACACACATTTTTATGTGAACTTTTATACTAGGTTAATTAAAAGCATCTTTTCTTCTTTTATTCATATTTTAGGAGTAGCTAAGAGAAGATTCTGTTTATATTTAGAATATTTAATGTTAGATAATTTGATCCAAAATACTAATCAGAAATGGCCACTTTTAAGTAGGTGTGATATTAATTTGTTATATAGTCTTCTAATAAAAATCCTATCATAGTATGAATAAAAAGAAGTATTTAAATTTATTGATTTATAGTATTTAATGATGTTATTTCGAAGATTGTGTTCTGTAGAACACTAGTTTCACAACATTCCCAGCTGGGGGGTAAAAAAGAAAAAGGTAGTGAGATGCTTGGGTGGCTCAGTCAGTTAAGCATCCGACTCTTGGTGTGGGCTCTGGTCTTGATCTCAGGGTCATGAGTTCAAGCCCCATGTTCGGTTCACACGGGGCATGGAACCTATTAGGAGAAAAGAGAGGGAGGGAGGAAGAGAGAGAGAGAGAGAAAGAGGTAGAGTTTGGGAAGATGTCTGTAGTTAAAACACTGAGTACTATATATACATGCCCTCCTGGCAGTATATAGTGCCCATTACCGTATTACATGTATGGAGATGCTGTGTAGGAAAGAAACTGGGAATTTGGCATTTTTTAAAAGTATTTGGTTTTAGACCTCCTCCCTGCCCCCCCACAACACATCTTCATTCTTTGGTACTACTGTTCTATAAAAAACACTTCAGGAAACACTGCTTTACCTCCAGGACCCTCTCTTAATATGTAAGCTTCTGTACTTGTAGTTTTCATAATTATAAATTTTTTTAAGTAAACTCTACCCCCCCACAATGTGGAACTTGAACTTACCACCTCAAGATCAAGAGTCACATGATCTGCTGACTAAGCCAGCTAGGTGCCCCTTTAATTATAATTTTTAATGAGAATCTAATATTTGAATATGCCAAAATTTATTTTTTCTTTCAAAATTTATTTAACCATTTCTCTCATGTTGGACTTGGAGTTTTCCAGTTACCGCCTTTATAGGGCTATAGTCAACACTAATGCTTCTGATATTTTCCTTTCTCTTTCTTTAACATGAATTTTCTTTTTTCTTTTTTTTTTTTTTTAATTTTATTTATTTATTTGACAGAGAGAGAGCAAATGAAAACAGGGAGTGGCAGCCAGAAGGAAAGGGAGATGCAAGCTCCGGGCTGAGCAGGGAGCCTGATGGGGGTGGCTTGATTCTAGGACCCCGGGGTCATGAACTGAGCCAAAGGCAGATGCTAAACCAACTGAGCCACCCAGGTACCCCTTCTTTAGCATGAATTTTCGAAAGCAGGATGCTTTTGTCAGATAAATTTGATATTTTTATGATTTCTGATATATTTTCCAAAAGAGTACCTCTTTGTGCCGTCACTATGAAACTATTAGGTTTTCTAAATTCTTAGTGTTGGCTTTTAAAGTTATTGTACTTAACCGTATTTAGATTTAATGTACATGTGATTTTGAACCACTCAATTAAATTCTATTTGGGCTTCAATCGTTGTACACTAAACATTTTAAAATATATATTTTTTATTTTTTAAAATATTTTATTTATTTGTTTGATAGAGAGATCACAAGTAGGCAGAGAGGAAGGCAGAGAGAGGGAAGCAGGATCCCTGCTGAGCAGAGAGCCCAATGTGGGGCTTGATCCCAGGACCCTGAGACCATAACCTGAGCCAAAGGCAGAGGCTTAACCCACTGAGCCACCCAGGTGCCCCAACATTTTAAAATACTAACTAATAATAACTTATTTTTATTTTTAAGGTTGTTAATAAAGAATTATACTAAGATTAGGTTCATCCCAAATAATATCATGGATGTTATGGAGAATGTCATTGTCATTCTCCTGATTTCTAAAGCAGTTTCAGTTGCTATAGCTTATCTAAAAATATCAAGATAAATCTTTCTTACCCAGTTTAATAGAAGAAATTTAGGAAAGTAGTGGATGTTAATCAGCTGTTAAAATCATCCATATTTTAATCTAGCCTGAGTATTTTTACCTAAAAATTAATAGTGTTAGTAGAGATTTGATGGTAGTGGTTAAATGAAAAATCCATTTATTTACAGCACCCAAACCTTTAGAGATTCTGATTTGATTGTTTTAGACTTGGCTTTGGTTTTTTTTTTTTTTTTTAAAGCAGCTAGAATTATGAACCACTTGTCTGCATTGTTACAGGTCTGCTATCATGATACGCTTAGTTTCCTTTAATTTTAAGAACTTAACCTGTTTTCTTTGTGTTGTTCCCCTTGCTATTTTCAGAACACTCCCTTTTTAATTCTTTGGACTCCTTATCCTTGGAAGAGTTAGAAGATGAAGCCAATTTTGTGATTTACTGAAAGATGTAGGGTAAATAGAGAAGGAGCCCAAATGTAATGACCTCTCCCCTCCCCATGCCATTATTCTGCATATTTTGTTCCTTACATTTTCGTGTAAAAATTCTGTTTTTCCTTCTCCCCAGAAACCTAGAAAGGTTTCCTAGCAGTGAGGAAAGACAATATCTTACTAGTTTCTTTATCCATAAAATGAGGGCCAATAGTATCTTCCTTGCTTTCTTCCTTGTGATGATTAGAGATGGTGTAAGTTAAGCACCTAAAAAGTTCCTGGCTCAGTGAGTAATAGCTGTTATTGCCATTGTAATTTGGGAGTCTCCTAGGAAGGTGAAAGGCATAGCCAGAAACTACAACAGCAGCCTTTACGTGTGTCCTCATTTGTGATATTACCGAGATGATGCCAACGAATGGCACTGTGAATGTTAAAAGTTAGAAATCTAACAGAAGTTTAGTTTATTGGTTTTTAAGGGTTTCATTTTAAAAGCTTTAAAATTACTAAAAATTTGGAGATAGAGAAAAAAACATTATCCATGCTACTACTCTAATAATTAATGTTAAGATTTTTAAGTCATGATTTGGAAAAATGTCAGAAGAATCTCACAGTCTTAAGTGATAGCTGGAGAAGCCAAACATTTTAAAGACCATAAATATAATGAAAGATGTGCTATGCCAAGAGAAAACAGTGTAAGAATAGGAGAATTAATCATGAAAGCTTTCCTGAAGGAACTGGTTCTTTTAGCTGAATTTTACTATTTTTTTAAGATTTATTTATTTATTTTAGAGAGCAAGTGTGCGCACAGGGGGAGGGCGGAGAAGAGTCTAAAGTAGACTCTTTGCTGAACGCAGAGCCCGACCAAGGCTCAGTCTCAAGACCCTGAGATGACAACCTGTGCCAAAACCAAGAGTCAGATGCTTACCTAACTGCATCATTTTGGCACTCCTAGCTGAATTTTAAGATAGTGAGTCTATTTAGAAAGAAAGAAGCAAGATATTTCTGATTTGAAGATGGAATAAATACAAGATTTAAAAATTTTGAAGATAAAACTGTATTAAAGAACTCTGAGATTATAAATTATAAAATTATAAATGTGTCAGCAGACCAACTTTTTCTTTACCAGGGGCAGGCTCCCTTAGGCAACATTTTAAGCGTGACCTAAAGCTCTCTCTAACTTATGAGTCGGTATTTGGCAACCTATCATCTTGCAAAGCCTGAATCACAGGTCAAAGAGAATCTTAAATTAGGTCAGAATAGAAATGCTCCAGCTTCTTTCTAGATTTGTTCTAATTACTGTTTTGTTTTTTGGGAAAGGTTCGGATTTTAAGATTTATGTATGTTTCCTGAAGTGGGGGAGATTTTGGGGAGGGTTTTTTGTCATTGTTGTTTACTTTATGCTTTTTGAACAAAACTGAGAAAACTAAAAACTAAGGCTGAATTGAAGCCCTTGTGATGACTTTTAGAGAAGTGAGAGTTGAAGGAAGTAATTTGAATTTACATATGATATATTTCAAAACTTCACACACTTGATGCATTCTGGAATTAGTTCCATTTACTGTATAATGGTTTGTTCATATTGTAAATTGGTCTTTTCATGCTCTGGAAAGAAAAAACAAAGCAACAGATTCATCTTATTTTGTGTTTGTTTGCTGTTCTTTTGATTATTGAGACTTTTTCTCTTTTTCCTCTTCACAATGATAAAATGAATCATTTTAAGAAACTAAGTGACCAAAAAGATTGATTAGGAAGACTCTTTTTCCCCATAAATCTTAACCATATTTTAAATATGTTCCTGTCTCTACCAAAATAAATCGTTAAACCGTATATAGAGAAAATCATGTTAACACTATCAGGACTGGCATCTGTAGGCTATTTTGTTTTGTTATTCTTGAAGTTGTTGAAGATGAGGGGTGCCTGGCTGGCTCAGTTGGTAGAGCATACAACTGTTGATCTTGGGCTTGTGAGTTTAAGCCCCACATTGGGTGTAGAGATTATTTAAAAATAAAATATTTTAGGGGCTCCTGGGTGGCTCAGTCAGTTGAGTCGGACTCTTGATTTCAACTCAGGTCATGATCTCAGGGTTGTGAGAACAAGACCCCATCGGGATCCAAACTGGGCGTGGAGCTTGCTTAAGAGTCTCTTTCGCTCTCCTCTCCCCCCTAAAAAATATTTTAAATGAATAAAATTGTTGAAGGTGAAAAAATAAAATTCTTGCGGGTGCTTACACTTCTTTGCCTACATAAATTTGATGTGAACTCATTTTCAGATGGAAAATTAGCCCTTCATGATAATAAGATTAACTTCTGAAGAGGTGGTTCCTTTTTATCTCAGCAGTCAACAATATTTATACAGATGTATTACTCCAAGATAATAAAGTCACTGGTGTAAGAACACTATGCAGAATGGAGACATACCTTTCTTATACTATGCCAAGTCTTTGAAGTCTGAACATGATATTTAAATTGTACCATGTGAATTTGCTGATATCCATCCATTTTTTTGAACTATAAAAATGGCAGTTCATATAGTTCAGCTTACTAGCAGCTTAGTTGTTCTTAAACATTTCCACTAAACTAGTATTCTTACCAGCAGAGGGGAGTGAATTTTGGTGAGGTTGTGGTGGGCGGGAGTGGGGTGGGGTGGGGGGTGGTGATTTTATTAAAAGAGGTCTACAAAGGCTTGTCCTGCTTCGAATTTTTCTGAAGGTTCATGTTTTATCTTGAAATACTGTTAATTTTGCCTTCTAGTGCATATTAAATATGTATTTATTTTAGTATGATGTTTTAAGTTAATGTCAGAGAGGAAATGGTTAAGTAAATTTTGATCCTCCAGTATATGTATTCTGTGGGCACACTGCTAGGGATATCCCACTTAGAGAGTCATGTAGTAGGACAGTATGTTAGAACCTTAGGTCTAGTACACAGTGCCTACTTTTCTCAATATAGAAGACTTCAGGGATGAAAATTATGATTGAGTCACTAGGAGTATCTATCGTACACAAAATATGAGCAGTTATTACAAAGGACGCAAACAGTGCTTCAGAGAAATTTATGATAAGAAAAGCATTGAAGGTGTTTGTAAGCTTAGTTCAGCTAATGGCTTTGTGTTAGCAAGCATATACGATATTTGACTATAAAGTAATATTCTTTTTTTTTTTTTCTTAAAGACTTTATTTATTTATCAGAGAGAGAGAGCCCAAGCAGGGGGAGCAGGAGGCAGAGGGAGAAGCAGGCTCCCAATGTGGGACTGTATCCCAGGACCCTGGGATCATGACCTGAGCTGAAGGCAGATGCTTAACCGACTGAGCCACCCAGGCATCCCTGTAAAGTAATATTCTTGTGTACCCTTTTAAAATACAGGACTAGTATCCATAACAGGTACATGTTAATGTTTCTCCACGGGACAGCTTACTTAGGTCTGGAAATGACTGTTGTGCCATGTTTTGATTAATACTTCAGATTACATTCCATTCATGGAAATTTATAGTATATATTATGAATACCCTGAGAATTCCTTTGGTAACTTTTGTTGTATTATAGATTCTCATATGTATTAAAATGAGGAATCTGGTGTTCATTTTTTAGGAAATAGTACAGTGATCTGTTCCATATTATCCACAAATTCTCTACATGTTCTAAGCTTTTTTAAAAAGTGGCTGATTTTGAGGTATTGGAAGGGCTTGATTGGATGGAAGTGGCAGTAGAGTATCTGGTGGTTTAAGCACATATATCTAGAGTGAGACTGCTTAAGTATACATCCAAATTCATCATGACATTAGGACTGTTACTTAGTTTTTCTATGCATCAATTTCCTCATCTAAAAATAGCTGGCTGTTTCTTGAACAATTTTGTGAATTTTTTGAGAAAATATAAAGCACTCATAGTAAGTGGCCAAGTGTTAGCTTTGTCAAAAATAATGGCTGGCATTACGGTGGGTAGTTTTACAAATGTTTTTTTCAAGTAGCATATTCATAGTTTGAAAAATCTGTTGTAATTAATGTATGTTCACTTTTAATAAACTAATCACTCTGTGATCTCAACAGAAACATAAAAATGGAAAATAAGAGAAAATTAGAAAAATAAGCAGTCTTCAGATACATAGAGTTGTAGGGTGTGGTTAAATTAAAACATAACAGTATATTGACTCCCCATTCATATTCATCTCCCTAAAATGAAACTTTAGGTAAGAGCAGGAACATCTGTTACTTGCAAAAAGCATTTGCTGATCCCATTGATAGTGCATATGTGGAGATCACAGGTGCATTTTAGATTGAGTGGTTAAATGTAGGATTACTAATATGAATTGTCTACTTTTAGTAGTAATTTATACGAGGAATGTATTGAGGATTTTGGAGGTAACTCTGCCCTGCTTATGATCTCAAGCTTTTTACTGAATTATTTATTATTGCATTGTGTTAGCTATTTTGCTTCTTGATCATTTTACACCACAATATTGCTGCTGCCTAAGGAAAAAAAAAGTCTCTTCAGCAGTCCTAATGACCTCTAAAAAGGGTAATTTGATTCTTAAGATAGGATTTTTGATTTGCCATGGCAGTTATAAGAAATTTTCTCTGTGATAGTGAGGTAATTTTTTTTTTCCTTTAGGCAATCATAGATACTGAGTGTACACTTGATTATCTCCTTCTGTATAGCTAGAATGTTTCTTCCAGAAACTGTTTCTCTAGCATTTATTAACTTTTTCCTTAATTGTGTATATTTTGGTCGGTTGGCTTTGATAATTTAAGAAAGGAGGATTTAAACAAGAATCTAAAAATTCACTTGGCTCTGTAAAAGTGAATTTATTAGCATTATTGTTTATGTTCTTGTTCCTTAAAATTGACGTTTCTGAAAATACTATTGTATCTTTTTTTTTTGAAGGACTATCAGTACCAGATTATATGTGGTATTGGGCAGATGGGTGAGACTTACTGGAAGGGAACAACCCACATAGCTAATGCAGCTTGCAGACTTGGTGAGTGTAGATTGGTAAAAGCTGCCTTTTGGCCTCTGGGGCAGCATCATAGTCAGAATCCAGAATATTGGGCCAAGCCAGAGGGATGCAAGTAAGATAAAGAGTAGGAGTTGAAAACTTAAATACCTGAAGAAGTTGGCAAATAATGTAAATGAATGGGGTAGGCCAGGTGACAGCTATGGCCCGCTGGAGGGTTCTTCTCTTAGATTCAGCCATTTGTTGCCATATGGGGATATGGATGCAGGTTTTCACGTAAAATCTTATGTTGAAATGTTAGTAAGTAATTTTCCCCCAATATGTTACAGGCTAAATTTGGCCAACAGGGTATCAGTTGGTGACTACTATCTTATAAGGAGAGTCTTGGGGCGCCTGGGTGGCTCAGTCCTTAAGCATCTGCTTTCGGCTCAGGTCATGATCCCAGGGTCCTGGTATCAAGCCCCTCATTGGGCTCCCTGCTCCATGGGGAGCCTGCTTCTCTCTCCATCACTCCCCCTGCTTATGTTCCTTCTCTCACTGTATCTCTCTGTCAAATAAATAAATAAAATCTTTTTAAAAAATAGACTCTTCTTATATTTATATTAATTATGAAGATCTGATACTGGAGGTAATTTTATACCAGTTAACTCTGTGGGAGAAAAAATGAATGAAAAAAAGAAAAGCCTTTCCTAGATCTCCCATCTGATTTTTTTCTTTTTTCTTTTTCTTTCTTTCTCTCTCTCTTTTTTTTTTTTTTTAAAGAGAACAAATGTACATCTTTATTTATTTACTTTTCATTAAGTTTAAATCCTTGAGAGATATAATATCACATGGATTCTGTGGCCAGTGGCTTTAGCAGGAGAGTTGCTTTGGAATTTGGCACAAATCATGCCACTGTTTCCATGAGCACAAGTTACTTTTCCCCAGATTACTCTGTTTTTGTTTGGTTTGCCACCTGGAGTCTTTGTGTTGTTCTTTGCTTTGTACACATAAGCACATCTCTTGCCTAGATAGAATTCAGTTTCATCTCGAGCATAAACACCTTCAATTTTAAGAACAGCTGTATGCTCCCTCTGGTTCTGGAAACCCCGCTTGTAGCCAGCAAAAATGGCCTTGGACCACAACCTTCCAGACATAATTTGTCATTTTAGGAGTCCTGTTCTCAGCAGGCCTCCAGAGGCTCCAAGATGGCGGGAAGCATCCTATTTGATTTTCTAACACATTTTCACTTGCTGGCTTCTCTATAAAAGGTTGAGATTTGTTTAGGGGTATATGAGCTATATATTTCATTTTTATAGTTTAATTACCTGCAGCATTCTATCTGTATTTCCATGCAATTCTAATTACCTGTTTCTGTTTTGCTGTGAGTTTTATAATTAATCAAAGTTATTTCTGATATATTAGTGAATAAGAGTACCCATCTTTTATGTATGTAGTGCCTTGTCCGTATAATGTTCTTGATGATAGTTGTCTCTCTTGTAAATAGCAGTGATGATTTTTTTTAAAGCCAGCTTGTGTGTTTTTTGTCTTAAACTTGCCCTTCTAATTTTCCTTAATTTTTTTTTAAAGATTTTATTTATTTATTTGTCAGAGAGAGAGAGACAGAGAGAGAAAGATCACAAGTAGGCAGAGAGGTAGGCAGAGGCAGAGGGAGAAGCAGGCTCCCCGCCGAGCAAGGAGCCCGATATGGGACTCGATCCCAGGACACTAGGATCATGACCTGAGCCGAAGGCAGCCGCTTAACCAACTGAGCCACCCAGGCGTCCCTTTAATTTTTTTAAGTAAACCCTACACCCTACTTGGGGCTAAAACTCAGGACCCCAAGATCAAGAATCTCATGCTCTACCACTAAGCCAGCCAGGTGCCCTACTTGTGTGTTTCTTAATTTCTTAAATAATTTTTTCCAACTTTTTATTGTGATCTTTTTAAAAATACAGAAAAAGTGAAGAATAGTAAAATGACCATTCACATACCCACTGTCTACATATAGCTGTTAACATTTACTATATTTTATGGCTGATTGAGTCACTTAATTATTAAAAAATGAGTTGTAGACATGTTGCTATAAACTTGAACATGATCCTTCTAAAAATAAAAAAATTCCGTAATCAAGATGTCATCTTATAAATGTTTGTGTGTGAAGGGGGTGGTGTATACACTTACATGTTATTTATGTTCTGGAAGGTATATGCCCAGGACATACTTAGGAATTTAAAAAAACAAAACCAAGCAGATCGCTCTTTTTTTGAGTATTTGCTACAGCAGAAGTGAAGACTACTTTGGATTTGGGTCAGAGCAGATATGATCTTTATTGCTACAGTCCCTGGACAAGATCCATCTCAGTGCCTTCAAAAAAAGGACTTTGCTTTTACAAGGCTCACAGAGATAGGACTATTCTGGTTGAGATGAGACTTTTTGCTATAACTCCTAGCCTCAAGCTATATGCAGTATCTTTATTAGGCTGAGGGAATAGATGCTAATAGGAATAAGTCCTTCCATTTTAAAATCCAGGTAAATGACAGGATATGTGCCCAGGCAGAGGTCAAGCTTTTTAGAATTTTAGTAGGAGGTCTGGATATTTGGTCATTTATTGATTTGTACCCATGACCCATTTTATTTTAGTAAAAGGATGTTTATCCTACAAAGAAAAATAAAAATATAACCCTTAGTAGCCTAACCTAAAAATTTTTAGAATTTTAATGGAATGTCTCTTCTGTTTAGCAAATTTTTTCATATGAATATCAATGATACTTTCTTGCTTTGCCTGTCTGCTCTCCAAAAACTGAGTCAAAGGTAGATTTTGTATCATTGTTAAGAGTTCAGTATTGGGATTTCCCAGTTTCACCCAGTTTATAATTTATAAAAACTATCTCCCAATTTAATTATACTTTGTGCTTACTGTGGAAATTTCCAGTATTAAAATTGCCTTCCTTTTAAAATATGTTCTTTTCCTCTATTACAGGTTTGTTTTTTGTTTTTTTGTTTTTTTGTTTTTCTTAGATATATTGACTGAAGTTTAATGAGAAGAATTGTGACCAGCTAGGAGAATTTTCGGCAAGGAATGGAATTAGCTCATAGCTTATTGGTGAATGAAGAAGTGTACAATCAACTAGGTGAAGTTCAGAAGGCAGAGTTTATTTTTGATTGGTTGAGCTATTTGGAGAAACTCTTGCTAGCAACCAGCAGGGTGGGTAAAATTGCAAAAACTTCTTAGTGTTTTTTTAAGTGCCATGTGTTGTGTAGGTCATTTGGTTTGCTTTTCTAATTTCATTCAGAATAACCTAAATTAGCTTTCAAATGCTAGACCTTGTTATGAGTTTATAATGATTATGGACATTGGGGTGGGGGTGAGTGCTGTGAAGTGTGTAAGCCTAACGATTCATAGACATGTACCCTTGGGGTTAATAATACATTATATGTTAATTTTAAAAAAGTTTATAATGAAATATTACAAGAAGTCTATTCTTTCAAAGAGCAGGAAGAAATTAGTCAATGTTTTTTATATTACTTTAAAAATATATAGAAAGGGGAGCCTGGGTGGCCTAGTCGGCTAGCATCTGCCTTCAGCTCAAGTCCTGATCCCTGAGTCCTGGGATCAAGCCCAACATCAGGCTCCCCGAGCAGAGGGCCTGCTTCTCCCTCTACCCTTTCCCCCTGCTTGTGATCTCTCTCTCTCTCTAATAAATAAATAAAATCTTTAAATATATATATACAAAAATATAAAAAACTAACTATAAACCACATTCTATTTAGATTTCATTTGCATTATCTTCTTCACCTTCATATGCATGAAGCCCTTGTGTAATACATTGCTAAATATTGTAAGGGAGTTTCAGTTTTAAAAAGTTGTGAGCTTTTTAAGGAGAATATGAATTTAAAAGTCTTCTAGTAAACATATTAACTCTTAGGCTTATGAAATAATTTCCAAAAACCCCAAATCACTCATACTTTCAGCTACATTCAGCAGTTAACATTTTACCATATTTGATTGACTGATTTACTGAGCCGTATGAGATGATATTGCACCTTAAATACTTCTGCATATATCTCCTACTAAAAATGAGGGTATTCTTCTACATAGTAAGTGACACCATATATAATACAGAAATGGTACAGAGACACTACTCATGGAGAAATTTGGAATTTAACAAGACAAAAATCCATATACTAACAAATAGTTCGTTGTGGAAGCTTATGCTTTAGTGAGCACCTGAATACCTTTACTATTATAATGGTATTCTGTACTCCTTTTTCAGAAAGTAGACAAGTAAAATGGAGTAACATTACTGGCATTTAGATGCATAAGTTTGCAAAAAGAAAATTGCACTAAACTTAGAAAAAGATCTGAGTAACGCAGTCGTTCATTTCAAGGTCAACTCATGATAGATTATAGGTTGCTGCTTATTTATACAGATATATATGGGGGAGAGACTTAATAACAAAGATCCTCTCGTGAAAGTACATATTTGCTCTACCTTTCAACAGAAAAAATAGAACCCTTATCTTTCTTCACAGAGACTCCACTATATTGTGGCCCAGAAATTAATTTTTGGAGATATCTGCAGCAAACTACCTTGTGTGGCACAATGACTACATCACCAACTTACTTGTAATTTTTAGTCAAAATAATTTTGTATTTTTCTGGAGTTTTTAATTCTTAAATATATGAAAGAAAAATCGTATTAGAAGATTACAAGTAATTGTATTGACTTTGAATTCTTCCTTGTTACCTTCCTTTCTAGAGTGATGTGAAGGAGAAACAGAAGACCCTTGTTGAACAGCTCCTATCTTTGTTGAATAGCTCCCCAGGGCCTCCTACCCGCAAACTCCTTGCTAAAAATCTAGGCGTTCTTTATAGTATTGGTGACACATTCTCTGTTTACGAGACAATCGATAAATGTAATGATCTTATTCGTAGCAAAGATGATTCTCCAAGTTATCTTCCCACGAAACTGTAAGTTAAGTATTAAAACTGAACATAAAGTAGAGTTTCCTTGTTGAATCATTTTTCTAAAGAAACCAAACTACTTGATAATTATTTTGAAACTGAGTACAAATTGTTTCGCTCATTTTTTAAATCTAATTTTTTAAAAAAATCTAACATTTCCCACTGGTTGAAAGACTATTCTAAAAAATATTTTAGGCGTATTTGAAGTCTTGATTTAGGAATGAAAACTGTCTTACTAAAAATGTAATAGCTAGAGACCCATAAATGTAGAACACAAACTGGTGGTTGCCAGAGTGGGGGATAGGGAGGGAGTTAAGTGAAATAGGTGAAGGGGATTAAGAGGTACAAACTTCTAGTTATAAAAACAAATAAGTTATAGTGATGGAAAGTACAGCACAGGGAGTATCGTCAATAATACTGTAATAACGGTGTATGATGACAGATGATAACTACACTTGCTGTAGTGAGCATTTTGTAATATTTATAATTATTGAATCACTATGTTGTGCACCTGAAACTAATATGTCAGCTATTAAAAAAGAAGTGTTTTAAGGATAAATACCAAAAAAGTCTTAGCAGTTGAGTGTTTAAGAAAAAGGTATTTTGAGTTCTTCACCTCTTGGGTTTTCTTTTAATTTATTAACTCTTAGTAGTAAAAGTTAATAGTGAGTACCATATAGAAACATACACTTCTAAGCTCCTAAAAAGAACAGCTTAGTTTCTTTCTCTATAGGATTCAGTTCATTTTTTCGTCTGTTATTTTAGAGAAAGTCATTTGCCATATATGGTACCACAATAGTAATTTTACAGAAATTTCTGTTGATCTAATTTTTAGCTTATAACAGAATGTATTTTCCCATGAGGTTTTCAGACTTCAGACTTGATAAGAATATTATTTCCTGTTTTTCTTGCCTTGCATCTTTAAGATTATCTTTGATTAGCCAAGACATGCAGGTCAGTATAATTGAATAGATTCTGGGCAGTTTTATACTTTAAAAGTAAAATTAAATAGTCACTTACATAGTCTAAGATTTTTTTGATTCCTGTTTTTTCACTCATGATTAATTCCTAATCTAAATGTTGTTTCAGTGCTGCTGTGGTGTGTTTGGGTTCCTTGTACAGGAAGTTGGGTAGAGTACTGGTTAACACCTTTACTGATACAGTGGGGAATATTCTTAAAGCTATGAAGAGTGCAGAGGTGAGTGACCACAAGTTCAACCAAAGATTAAAAAGATAAACTATAATTTTTATTATATCAAAAAGAACAAAAAGTATTTTATGGTTTTGTGTTTTATGGTTTCTTGAGCCAACAGAAGTGCTTTACCTCTGGTAAACATACATAGGTATGTATATAAATATATCCATAAATATTTCCTAGAAATATTTCTAGGGGATGTACATATCTCTTTTGTATATTAAATCTTTATTAGAAAATCAGTAATGCAATTTACAATTTTGGATGAATCCCGATTGGCAAAAGCTTCAAGTATTTCTCTGGCAGACCCATCCCTGCTGCATCCTCTCACATCACCTTTTCCCCTAATACTAGTACTGCAGCAAGTGCTTGTCAACAAGGATCCAGATACATAGTTGGTAACTACTGGATACCTGATGGTTGGAGTAGTATTCTACCAGAACAGAAAAGAGTAAGGAATATAATCAGGTTGGGAAAGAGCATGGAGGATATAAGTATGACTAGGATCTAGTTGACCTTTTAGTTGTCAGAGGAGTATATTCTCTTACTAATTTGTAATCATTTACCGCTGTGGAATACTCTTTATTTTTGTAACTGTCTCTTCATTTGTCTTCCAAGATACTGTAATTTCTTGCCAACTATAATTTCACTTATCTTCACTTATCTTTTTTTTTTTTAAGATTTTATTACTTATTTGAGAGAGAGAGCGTGCACAACCAGGGGGAAGGGTGGAGGCAGAGGGAGAAGCAGGCTTCCTGCTGAGCAGGGAGCTGATCTGGGGGCTCCATCCAGGACTCTGGGATCATGACCTGAGTTGAAAGCAGACATTTAACGGCCTGAGCCACCCAGGTGCCCCTCACCAATCATTTTCTAAATTAAATCATTTGTATATGTGTTTATCAAAAATTTTAAGTCTGTCAACCCTAATATTTAAGGATAACTCAGCACCTTTATTTTTTTTTAAGATTTTATTTTTATTTATTTGACAGAGAGAGAAGGAGACATCAAGGGAGGGTAATACAATCAGAGGGGGTGGGAGAGGTAAAGCAGGCTTCCCACTGAGCAGGGAGCTTGACATGGGACTAAATCCCAAGACTCTGGGATCACGACCCAAGCCAAAGGCAGACACCTAATGACTGAGCCACCCAGGTGCCCCTCAGCACCTCTAAATATAAAAACAACATACTAGTTCTTGTTGTGAAGAAGTCACTAGTGAAGAAGTCTAGAAAACAGCTCTGAAATAATTTTTTAAAATGCTATCTAATTGCCCACACATTTTTTGAAAAAACTATTTATTTTAGGGGGAGAGAGAGAGAACATTTATGCACCTGCGTGCACAAGTATGTGCAGTAGGGTGGGGCAGAAGGAGAGGGAGAGAGAAACTCCAAGCAGATTTCATCCTGAGCAAAGAGCTTGACACAGAGCTTGATCTTGAGACTCTGAGATAGATCACGACCTGAATTTGAAAGTTCATGTGTAAAATATGATAAATTTCGAGAAAAATGTAACTGATTTGGGGTGCCTGGCTGGCTCAGTCAGTAGAGCATGCACCTCTTGGTTTTGAGTTCAAGCCCCATACTGGGTGTAGAGATTATTTAAAAGAAAAAAATTAAAAAAAAAAAAAAAAAAGAATGTTGCTTGTTCAATATCTTTCAGAAGTTAAGTCCAAACAAAAAACTAGTAATCGAATCCAGTCAGTTCTAAGCAGTGTTTTGCTAGAAAACTGAAGAAAGTGATCAGCAAAAGAGATTGTTAACATCAAAAGAGATTGTAAAATTGGGTTTTACTTAAAAGGAAATGTTTGTAAGAACTTTTATCTGCTGAGGAATGGCCACTTTAAACTTTTTTTCCCCGGGTGCCTGGGTGGCTCAATTGGTTAAACGACTGCCTTCGGCTCAGTTGATGAACCTAGAGTCCTTGGATTGAGTCCCACACCTGGCTCCCTGC
The DNA here is from genome assembly GCF_922984935.1 of Meles meles. NCBI lineage: Eukaryota > Metazoa > Chordata > Mammalia > Carnivora > Mustelidae > Meles > Meles meles. The sequence continues at coordinate 85,351,673 of NC_060071.1, read as the reverse complement.
TTGACAGGGAGTCTGCTTCTCCCGCTGACCTCTTTCCTCTCATGCCCTCTCTCTCTCTCTCTCACTCAAATAATAAATAAATAAACTTTTTTCCCCACTTAACTCTCTTAGGTAAGCTATAATCTGTTTAGGCCTCATGGTTAATGGGATTACTCTTTAAGTCTCAGAAATTTTCAAGTTACTGCTGAGGATTTTATTTCCTGCTATTTTTTTAATCTATATGACTTAGTAGATCAGGTACTACAACAAGTTGGAGATGACCAAAGTGCTCCCACCTTTGATTCATGCCCTTCAGTAATAGACAACATAAAGTTGGGATAAAAAGAAAGTTCAGAAGTTTCACCTTGAGACCCAGTTGGTTATGTCCACCTATTAATTATTCATTGTTGTGCTCCTTTGGGTAAAGAAGATTAATAACCTTCCTATGAAAATGATACTTGATGTTGATCTTTGTCTTCCCCCAACTTTAGTTATCTGTAGTGGCCTTAGTTTCCTGGGACATAGAAATCATTTGGGGCATTTATTAAAATATCAGTAGTATAAGCAGCGACTGTGTTGAGTATTTCTATGTACCAGGCACTGCGGTAAATGTTTTCCCCACAAGGACTTACTTCCTTCTCACACTGGCTCTGTGGGGTTCATCTTATTCTCATTTTGTAGATGGAGAAATAAGTAAGAACAACTTAAAGTCATACAGGTACTAAGGATCAGAGCCAAGATTCAGCCCCAAGTCTTTAAGTCCAAAACCCAGACTTTTGTTCTCAGTTAAACTACTCAGTCCAATAAATGCTAAAATATTAATGGCTATAAAATCTATTGAGCATTTGCTGTATGTCAGGCCCTATTCTCAGCATTTTGCATATAGTAACTTGTTTGATCTTCACAACAACTTGTGAGGTAGATATGTCCGTTTAAAAGGTAAACGGTTTTGCCCAAGGGCACCTGGCTGCCAGGTGCTATCCACTTACCATGTTACCTTGTTATTAGCAACTATTTATTGAATGCTTAACAACATGCCAGCCTTGTGCTAGGATTTTTTTATATAATTTCACTTAATCTTCGCATCAACCCTTCGTATTGTGTTGAAATATTATAATATGTATACATACCACTTTTCAAATGGTTAAACACTTCATAAAAAACTTAATGTTTCTTGATGTTGGATGGGTTGGTTAGTATATACAGATATTGAAGTATTTCACTAGTATATGAGAGAAGTTTTAATGCTTAATGCTACTTTTCACAGTTAAATTTTTTTCTTAAATTTTTTTCTTTTTGGTAGTCTCAAGGTCGATATGAGATTATGCTTAGTCTGCAAAATATATTGAATGGTCTAGGAGCTGCTGCTACACCTTGCCACAGGGATGTTTATAAAGCTGCTAAATCCTGCTTAACAGATAGATCCATGGCTGTTCGTTGTGCTGCTGCAAAGGTAATATGGTCTAATAAGCAGAATTTCTCAAAATAAATATAAAGAAAATTAAATTAGTATCCCTGTTAATAGGTACATGATCTCAGAGTATAATCTTGGTAGTTAGCCCATCTTACTTTAGCATAGGAGGAAACTGAGGTCCAGAGAGTTGTATGAATTTCCTAAGGTCCTTCAGACCCTGTTGGAGGGCGGGGAATTCAGCTTACCAGACTCCGAGTATTTCTTTCACTCTGCTATGCTTCCTCTCTATAGTTTTATAACCTGAAGTTTACATGTAAAGTTTATGTTACTTGAGAGTGATTTGTTTTTATCATGCCTTTTTTTTTAAGTCTGGGATTTAGATTTTGATATTTTAATTTCTTTTGAATGTGTCACTTTTTGGAAGCAAAATAAGGCAGTTTAGTCCTCTGCAGATCTAGGCCAAGTCTTGTGATCTCCAGAATTATCATGGCCTTCCTAATCTAGTTGGTCTGAGAGGACAGTAGAGTTGTTTATGTTGTAATTTTTCTCACAACTGCTCATAGCTAACAGATTGGTTCCACAGACATCTTTCCTAACCTACTTAGAATGGGTTCTCCTCCCATCCTCTGTGGACACATTGTTTTATATAGTATAATTTTTATGACTTTTAATAAGTACTCATTTGTTGTCTCGCAATCATTATTTAGATACTTTGATTTGTATATAATTTTTGTTAGAGCTTGATAGTTTCTATAACTTACATAGATCTGAACCTGGCATTTACATTTTATTTTTCATTAATGTCTGTGTTTTTTTGTTTTGCTTTGTTTTGTTTTGTTTTCAATTAAATAGTGTCTCCTTGAACTTCAAAAAGAGGCCATCTTTATGTGGAGTACAGACTTGGATAGTGTGGCCACACTATGTTTTAAGTCCTTTGAAGGTTCCAATTATGATGTGCGGATTTCTGTTTCAAAGCTACTAGGCACAGTGTTGGCTAAAGCTATAATTTCTAAACATCCAGGATCAGGTAAAATTATATAATTATTTTCAAAATGTCTATTATAATTTATTCCCAGTTGGTTTAAACACACATAATGTAGTATTACTACTACCCTTTGTTAATTTTGAAAAGAGGCAGGATATCTTATAAATCAATTTTAGTTTATAAACATTGGTTAGGTCCCAAGATTTCATTTTCAAATAAGTCAGTAATAATTTGAGGAAAAAAATAAACTCTTGAAGAAGTGTACTTTATTCTGTTGTCATCTTTACATTATGGCCTTTACTTTTGTTTTTTTAAGTAAATTGTTAATTGTTACCAATAATAGGTACGATCTAAATCTTGATTCTTTTTTAAGCAGCATGAATTTGATTACCTATATTCGGCTTGCCATTTTCTAGGTTGGTATAAGGGAGCAGTGATGTAAATAATCCAAACAACAGGTATTTAAATTCACTGTACTTGGACAGTTTGCTTTGTGTTACTTTTTATTTCTATGCTTCTAGGCAGTGAAGGATGGGGTATTTTTGAAAACGAGAATTTGCCTGGGTTTAATCAACAGTGTATATAAAACATTGATGAGTAACTGAAAACTTGCTTTATCATTCTGTCTCCAAAGAATAAACAATCTCACACAAATGAAAATGTGTTTGTTCTTTAGAAATTTAACTACTGAAACATCTGCGATCGGGAGTTAGCGTCACCTGGAAGCTTGTTAGAAATGCAGAAACTCAGGCCACACACAATTTACTAAATCCAGATTCTCATTTGAACAAGATCTCCAGATAATTCATGTGCACATTAAAGTTTAAGAAGCATTGCTGGAGAAATTTTGTTTATAGTTATATTAAGGGAGATTTTTTTTTTCTAAAGCTAATGTTTTTAACCAGAGATGGGAGAGGATAAGAAGTACAGCATGTCACAGTCATCTGTGGAACATTATCAAACTTATAGCCCCCTCACTTTCCAATTAAGATTATAAATAAAATTTATAATAAATTTTTATTTTTATTATGTTTTTTTCTAACCTTATAATTCAGTAAGACTTTCTTATTTATTGGGAGGTAGGGGAAAGGGAACAGGTTAGGGAGTCACCAAAAGAACCCAAACCAGAAAAATGTTGTTCAGGACTTTTAGGAGGTTAAATCTTAATCCACCTAAGAAATTGAAATTGGATGAAATGTTTAGTCAAATCCTTTTTATTTATTTATTTTTTTTCCCAAAAATTTTATTTATGTATTTGACAGAGAGAGTGGGAGAGACCACAAGCAGGGGGAGCAGCAGAGGGAGGGGAAAGCAGACTGCCTGCTGAGCATGATCCCAGGATCATGACCTGAGCCCCCCAGGTGCCCCTAATCAAATCCTTTTTAAAAATGTAAATTGCTCATTTCTGTAAATGAATCATTAGCAGTAGCACACAGTTTCAGTAAAAACAAGCAAAATGTAGAATTGCATAAGTTATGGATAAATATTTAAATGTATATGCTTCGATGGTAGTTCTGAATTAAACTAGCGTTTTTGTAATCAGACTAAGCAAAGTGAAGAATCAGCTTCACCCACAGTAAAAATCCTTGGCCTAATCTTTTGTTAGAAATTCTATCATCTTGCCTCTGTAAGTTTTAGCTTACAAATAATTGAGTTATTTTTGTACAACTAAAAAGTGATCTAGATACCATAATAGATTTTTTTACGGTCAGGGACTAATAACAACATAGTGCTTAATTTAGAAAACAAATGCAGTGGAGGTTAGCATACTCAACTACAAAAGATTATGAAGTACAGAACTGAAATGATTTTCTTAGTAAAATTAACAGGTTTCAGACAGGTGGTAGGTTATTCCAAGGCACTTAAAAAGTGGGGATTGAGGAGCACCTGGGTGGCTCAGTTGATTCAGCTCAGGTCATGATCCCAGGGTCCTGGGATAGAGCCTATCGTCAGGCTCACTGCTCAGTGGAGAGCCTGTTTCTCGCTCTCCTACTCTCCTTCCCCCTACTCATGTGCTTTAAATAAATAAATAATAAAATTTTTTAAAAAGCAGGGATTGAGTATGAGATTTTCTTATCATTGGAACAAGTTGCCAGGAATTTGTGATTTTTTAATATATATAATTTAATATATGTCATTCTCTCACTTGTTCAAGGATATTGCTCTAGGAAGTCTCCTCTCTCTTATACCAGCTTTTACCTTTCTATTGGATTATTACCTACAAAAACATCTTCTGTTTCTGCCATTTTTAAAAGAAAAGAATTCTTGTATCTTCTCAGCCAGTTGGAGCTCCATTTCTCTTCCCTTTGCATTAAAGTTCCTCAGAAGAGTTCTTGACAGTGTCTTTAGTTTCCCTCCAATCATATCTTTCAAACCCACTTCAGTTAGGATTCCCCCCCCCCCCCCCCACCAAATTCACTCCACCAAAACTGTTTTGGTTAAGGTCATCAAAGACCTCCATGTTCTTTCATTCATTCATTCATTCAATAAATACTTGTTTATACTTGGGATCTTTTCTGAACACATGGGTTATGTTATTGAACAAAACAAAAACCCCTGCCCTTTTTGAGGTGATATTTGTACTCAGCCACCTAAAGCCACTAGACGTTTCTCACTAGTTCTCCGTTGTCTCACTAGACGTTTCAGCAACATTTAAGTCAGCTGATTATCTTCCTTGTCTTTTTTCACTGTGCTTATATAACTTCATTCTCTGTTTTCCTTCTTTCTCACTAGAAATTCCTGTTTCATCTTCCGTATTGATTCCTTATCTTTATAGAAGAGGCCCCTTGCCTAATACTTGTTCTTTTGCAGTATGTGTATGCTTATCCTCTTGGTGATCCTATCTAATCTAATCTAATGGCTTAAATATCATATGTCAGGGATTATTGGATCTATATCTTTAGCCTGGGCACCAAGCTCGTATCTAGCTGCCTATTTGACATCTCTTTGGATGTTTATTTGATGTTTCAAATTAATTTTTCCTGAAGGGTATACCTGATCCCTCCCCCTCTAGAACACACACACACCTGTTCTACTTGCAGGCTTGCTAATCTCAGTTGGTGCCAACTCTGTCCTTCCAGGTGTTCAAATCAAAATTTGTAAAGTCACCCATGATTCTTACCTCTCACACTCAATAACTTCTCTACTGGACAATCTTAAAACATACCCAGAATTGGGACCTCTTGGAGAATTGGCTAATTATGGGGTTGGTGAAGGAAATGTCTGAAGATGACCTTGGAACATATTGTTGTGTCAAAAAAATTAGGTGCTCTCACTGGTCAGCTCTTTGAAGATAATTCCGCTGGTCAAATCCAAGACAGTATTAGAAGCAAAATTAATAATGACAAATGGATTATACCTATTAAATAAAAAAGAAATCTATGAGTGCATACTGAAAGTAAGTAAATAAAGGAGAAGGGGAAGCTCTTTTTTCAGTAAAATGCCAACTAATAAAGATAGAAGGAATGATTGTTAGATAATGACCTTTTTGCAGTCATTATAATAATTTATGCAGGTAGGAATCCTCATTGCATTGTTGGATGAAAGTTTGATGGGTTACAGCATATTTTTATTGTCCTAAAGTATCACCACACAAGTTACATAGTAATTATAAAAGGAAAGTTGATATTTTTATAGTGAACAGACCTGGCAGACAAACCTTATTCAACTGTTCAAGTATCCTAACACTAACATAGGGACAGACCGATCCCAAGCTGATAGTGCATTCTGATGCTACGCATTGAGAAGGCTTATAATTACTTGCATAGTTCTCCTGCCAAAAGTCCTGAGGAAATACTAGACAGACTCAAATTGAGTGCTGTTGTATAAAACAACTAGTCATGCACAAACTCTTCAAAAATGGAAAAAGTGATGAGAATATTGTGAGTCTAGGTGAAGGGTACTTGGGAGTTTATTTTACTATTCTTGCAGTTCTTTTTGTGTTTTTGTTGTTGTTTTTAAAGATTTTATTTATTTATTTATTTGACAGAGATCACAAGTAGGCAGAGAGGCAGGCAGACAGGGAGGAGGAAGCAAGCTCCCTGCTGAGCAGAGAGCCCGATGTGGGCCTCGATCCCAGGACCCTGAGATCATGACCCATGCCGAGGGCAGAGGCCCAACCCACTGAGCCACCCAGGCACTCCTGCAGTTATTTTTGTAATGTGATTTTGAAACTTTTTCAAGTAAAAACTTAAAAATACATGTTTATGCAGACTCTGCTCTTCTGCAACCACCTTGATCTAAGCCACCATCACCTCTTGCTTGAGTTACTCAATTGCTTCTAGTGGGTTTCCCTGCTTCTCCCTGTGCCCTTTCTACAGTCTTTCTGCACCGAAGCAAAATGACAGATTATATCACTCCTCTGCTTCGGCTCCTTCACTGGTACCTCACTTCACTTCACATCCCTATGATAATGATCTACAAAGACCAGTGCCTTCTCTTTCCCCATGTTTACACTCTGGCCTGTCCCCTACTAAATTCCTCCATTGCTCTGTTCACATAGCTCTACTTGAACCCAGTATGCATCATATCCTTCCCCAAGGCCGTTTTGCTCTGGGTATTTCCTCTGCCTAGGACACTTTTTCTCCAGATATCTGCATGCCTGATTCCCTCACTGTCCTCACCTTTCCAATGAATCCTACCTTGACTACCCTATTTAAAATCGCAAATACTTCCCCCAGTATTCCTGAGCCTGAGCTGCTCTGTTTTTTGCATGGCTTTAATCATTGTCTAGCATATTATATACTTAATCATTTATTATGTTGTTTATTCTTTCCTTCCTAGAATTTATGATTCATGAGGGCATGGATTTTATACTGTTCACTAATGTTTTTTTCCCAAATGCCAACATAGATTTTCATTTGTTTCAGATGGTTATTTCCTCTTTACACTAAAGAGTAGGTTTTTTGCTCATCATTTTGATTAATGGAAGTTTATTTCTCTACTGTGTATGACTTGAACCAATAATGAGAGTCAGAGCTCATGACCATCATTATTCGGAAGAATGAAAGGGAGAGAAGTGTATATGTATGTGTTTAAGAGATCCCTAGATATTCACAGGAAGAAAGTCTGCTATGTCAGACTACAAACAAACTTGAAGACACATTCTGCCCTAACTCATCTCTTGATTATTATAGCCTGAGAGCCAACTGATCATTTTAGTAATATTTTGCTTTGATTTCTTCAAAGACTAAGGATATAACAAAAGTTGTACCTGCAGTTGAGAACTGTAAAAAATAGGATATGATGGTCACTTTATATAAGTTTCATTAAGAGTTGTAGAGCATTTGGAAATATAAAGTTATGATTTCAGCACTTTTTAGTATTTATTTTTTTTTAAAGATTTTCTTTATTTATTTGACAGAGAGAGATCATAAGTAGGCAGAGAGGCAGGCAGAGAGAGTGAGAGGGAAGCAGGCTCCCCGCCAAGCAGAGAGCCCGATGCGGGACTCGATCCCAGGACCCCGAGATCATGACCTAAGCCGAAGGCAGTGGCCTAAACCATTGAGCTACCCAGGCACCCCACTTTTTAGTATTTAAAAAGAATTTTTAAAGCATTTTAGACTTTTAAAGCTGTAAGCATTTTCATTTATAGAGAGCAAGGGCAGTTAATGTTTTTTGTTTTAGAAGACGGTTATCCTGGGGCACCTGGGTGGCTCATTTGGTTAAGCATCTGTCTTCGGCTCAGGTCCTGATCTCAGGGTTCTGGAGAGTGTGCTTCTCCCTCTCGCCCTGTCCCTTGCCCTGCTCGTGCTCTCTCTCTTTATCTCTCTCTCTCTCAGACAAATTAAAACTTTTTTTTAAAAAGGTTAGCCTTCTAACTTCTTTGTGGAAAAGAGGGCAATAGGAACAGCCCATTTGGCTCAGGTCATAATCCTGGGGTCCTGGGATTGAGCCCTGTGTCGTTGGGCTCCCTGCTCAGCAGGGAGCCTGCTTCTCCCTCTCCCTCTGCCTGCCTCTCCCCCTGCTTATGCTCTCTGTCTGTCAAATAAATAAATAAAATCTTAAAAATAAAAAGGAGGGCAATACAGCATAATTCCTAAGTAGCTTAGTCTTTAAGATGTCATTGACATACTTCAGAGTCCGCTATGATTTGACCTCTGAACCCTTGTATAACTTTTTGTATGTTAATGTGTGTAATGTCTTGTCAATTTTGCATTTTGTTTGGATTTTTAGTTTATTTTTGTTTCTATTAACGTGTTTACCAAGATCGTGCAAATCAAGGTCTTGCATTAAAATTTTAGTCTGTAAAGTAAGAATCACATGTTTTGTTTTGTTCTTTGTTATAGCAGTCTCACGTCAAAGCATTCGCAGATTATCTCTGGAGGAAGTTCTGGAATTACTAGGAACAGGGTTTCTACGTGGAAGTTCAGGATTTCTTCGAGCCAGTGGAGATATGCTGAAAGGAACCAGTTCAGTCAGTAGGGATGTTCGAGTTGGAGTTACTCAGGTTAGAGTCACAAATGAGTATCTACGTGTAATGCTCACTGGCCTCTAATGAGAATTTTAGTATCTGAATACTCTGGGCATAAGTGATACTGTGCAAGGTCATCACTCCTGCTCTCACATAAAACAGAGATGGTAAGGCCCCTCTTTGAAAGTTAGATTACAAGTAAGAAAACCTTAGTTACGCAAAAACCAATGAAATAGGGCATTATTCACCATGTGTTGTAAGTTCCTAATAATGCGAAATTTTTGTTTATTTCCTTTGAAACCCAAACGTTTGTTTCTAGGCCTTGTGCGTTTAAGTGTCTTACAGTTTAATGTGTTTTCCTTCATGCTTTTGTGTGTTTGTACAGTTCAGATATAAGGTACATGTTAGGTACATATTATTCAGTATGGGAAATACTGTATTTCCATTTTGTATGGTATTACCTCCTAAGTAAAGATCATAGCGTATAATCTAAGCCAAACCTAGGAAAAGTATCTTAGAATAAAACAACACAGAGGGCTTTGTATTATTTTCTAAATGCCATTGTGGTTCAAAGCAAATGTGTATTTTTTTTTAAATTCACATAGATCCTCAAAATGTTTTATAGATATTAGATTTCTTGAAAACGTAAGATGTCCCAGGGTAATTGTAAGCTGTATTTCTAGAAGAACAGATTACATAAGGAAACTACTGTCTTTGTATCTCTGGGATGAGACCAACCATTAACATTCATGGAAATAAAGAGCAGTGATTCATTACTGTGAAGTTTCCTTTCACATTTCTAGAACTAAATTCCTTTAGAGTTACGGTGTTGGAACATATTTCTTACAGTGTGTTGGAACATATTTCTTACAGTGTGTTCACGTTTGATTTGGGTTTTCTTATTCAGAATATTGAAGAGCTTGAATCCTTTGTTCAGAGGAGCCATAGACACAGTCTCCATATTAGCTGGCTGTGCTGATTATTCTGAAACTTGGTCCAGTCTGACCAAAATAAAAATGCAGTACAAATGAAATCCCAGTTGAAAGACTGCATACTTCAGTTTGGGCTTAATAGAGACAGAAGAATACTATTACATTTATATAGTTATATAAAGTGGCTATAAATGAGGAAAGAATAAAACAATTTATATATTTCGTAGAAGAGAAAATATTAATATAGAATTTAAATTATTTCATTTTGAAGATAAAATCTTTTCTTTTTTTAGGCTTATGTGGTATTTGTTTCAACATTAGGAGGAACATGGCTAGAGAAGAATTTTGCTGCCTTTCTTTCTCATGTCCTAAGCCTTGTGTCACAGTCACACCCGAAAGCCACCCAGACTCAGACTGATGCTGTCTGTGGTCGTCGTTGTGTTTCATTTATCCTTCGAGCTGCTATAGGAGGTCTTCTTGGAGAAAAGGCTCAAATTGCTGCTGCCAGGGACATTTGCCAGACTATCTGGAAGTTAAAGAAAGTTGTGGGTATGGATTTACTAAGATACTCTGTTTTAACAATGCTGAAGGAATTGACCTTTTGGAAAAGCTAGACTGATATATAATATACTAAATGAATTTAAAAAAATGCTTTTGTGATAGATGTCAGTTGTTTTAGGGTAAAGTTGTCAATATATAGATGAGACATAAACTAACACATAAGTATCATATATATATATATATTTTTTTTTTTTTCTTAAAGGCTGGTGATAATTCCTCAGAATTCATAATCTTCCTCTAGAGGTTGATAAAATGTTTTCAGAACAATCAATTAATCTCAGGGGCACCTGGGTGGCACAGCCAGTTAAGCATCCAACTCTTGATTTCAGCACAGGTCATGATCTCAGGGTTGTGAGATCAAGCTCTGTCTCAGGCTCATCACTGGGCTGGGTATGGTGCCTGCTTAAGATTCTCTCTCTCCCTTTTCCTCTACCTTTCACCCCCTTAAAAAAAAAAAGAGAAAAACAGTTCATCCCAGTTCCTGTACTCTATTAAGTCCACTCTATTTATCTTGTATACCAGTGAAGTTGGAATATTTTTTTAGTTTTCTATGCATTCTCGCTTTCAGTGCCACATGTAATAGTAATTAAGGGATTAATGTCAGGTTGCTTGAACTGGATTGGTTATATTAGTTCAGTTCTTTCTCAGAATTGGTGCAAGTCCCCATTGTAGTATTTAAATTAACTGCCTTAAGGGTTTCATGTATAGAGAGAGGTGGTATTAATTTTTGCCTTTATATTTTCTGCTTCTAACACCCACCCCCTATAATGTATTTTAATAAAACATTGACAAGTAGTTAAATCTTATGCTTCTCTCAGATGCTGTGATGAACGAGGGTAATGTGGAAACCCGGGTTGGCTCCACAGATGTAATGGCCAGCCAGCATATGCTGGTGTGCGCTTTACAAGAACTTGGAAATCTCATATACAGTCTTGGCACCACAGTTGCACCTTTACTGCAGGATTCAAGTGCAGGTATCTGTTGTTTGCAGCTTGTCTGAATACCTTGTTTTTACTTTTATCCTAGAAAATTTTTTTTCTGAGGAAACAAGTCTTTTTCATATAACTCATTTATTATAAATTCCACTATAGGTTTGTTAGAGATGTTTTGTGAAATAAATATAATCAGGATTATTAAGAATATGTATATATTTGAGTGTTTCTTTTATAATTAAAGGTTGTTCACTAAGTCACACCTAGTCCCCCCTTTCCGAAAATATTTAAGATAACATGGAAAAAAAGGAAAGCAAACCTGAACTGTTGTCTCTCATCTGCAGTGAAAACATTAATTTCTATGTGATACAAGTAATTCACTTCCTCAAAGGTCCTTTCAAGCAGTCTCCATTTTCTTTTTCTTAGAAGATTAATCACTTTGAGATAATTCATATACCAAAAAGTTCACTCTTCCCATTTCCCCTTTCCCTAGCCCCTGATAACTACTAATGTATTTCCTGTCTCTATGGATTTGCCTATTATGGACATTCCACATAAATGGAATCATACAATATGTGTCTTTTATTTAATCATTTTAAAAATACAGTTTTGATGACTTTTGTCCTTTAACTGTGGTACATATTTCCTGCTGACTGAAGCTTACATTATACTTGGTTTGTAAGCTCTTTATCCCATATAATTTAGCAGTCAACATGAACTGTTAAATATTTTGATGAAGTTGTATACAGCAAATGCAGACTTTTATTCTTACTGGCAGTGGTACTCCACTGTATACTTAATTGGTTAGTAGCCCATTGAGGATCTAGCAAAGCCTCAGTTTTGTTCAACATTTTGTTCTCAGGCAAGAGTGTTATGGTACATAGGAAGCATACTAATTATGTAGATAAATGTGTCAAAAGAGATTTTTGTAAAAAGAAAAGGATGGAGCACAGTGTGACATTTCTTTTTAAGGTGTTTTTGTTATGCATTGATAATTTTTAATTCCTAGTACCAAATGAATAATGTTCTGAAGATAAAAAAGCAAAACAGTAGCTTATTTAGGAAAAAAAATTTTTTCTTTTGTGTATTAAACCAGTTTTCATATTAGAAGTAATTCTTGTATATAAAAATCATTTAGGGGCACCTGGGTGGCTCAGTTTGTTAAGCGGCTGACTCTTGATTTTGGCTCACGTCTTGATCTCAGGGTCCTAAGTTCAAGCCCCGTGTTGGGCTCCAAATAAATCACTTATAATTATGTATCTTTTGAAGTCTTTTTTTCTATTCTGATTTGGTTTTTGATAAAGATAATATATTTTATATCCATATGGCTTGCTAATTCTTTTGACTATTTTATGGCTAAGTTACTTTATCTGTAGAACTAAGTCTCTTTTTTTTTTCTGTCCTTTTAGGTCTTCTTGACAGTGTCATTTCAGTTATTCAGCACCCTAGCATTGCTGTTCGACTAGCAGCAGCTTGGTGTTTACACTGCATTGCTGTGGCATTACCTTCTTACCTAACACCTCTTTTAGACCGTTGCCTGGAACGGCTTACTGTACTTAAGTCTTCACCTGAAGCAGTGACTGGCTTTAGTTTTGCCGTGGCAGCTTTGTTGGGAGCAGTGAAACACTGTCCTTTAGGAATTCCTCATGGAAAGGGCAAGGTAAAGATTTTATTCTTCACATACAATAGTGACATTTCGATTTTTTTCTAAAAAAATCATCATCTTTGTGTTTATCACCCAGTCAAAAACCGTGCAGGACAACTTTGAGAAATCAGCTATATTACTTAATTTTTAAATATTATCATTTTGCATGGAGCACTGGGTGTTGTGCAAAAAGAATGAATACTGTTACGCTGAAAAAAATAAATAAAATGGAAGAAAAAAAAATATTATCAAATGGTGGCTGTGAAAAACAAAGGGATAGTTAAAAATGTCCTATCCACACTTAAACAGGAATGGTTTCTGTGCTTTTTATTGGAAATATCTCCATTTAGTAACAGAATTTGTTCCTGGGGTTGTGAGTTTGAGCCCACATTGGGTGTACAGATTACTTTAAAAAAATGAATAAATTAATAAAAAAATAATAAATAAAATTGCATTGTAAAGACTAAAAGAATATTGTAGAGGACAGAGCTGCAAAGAGCTATATAGCTCTAAAATCAAGAAAGTTAAGTAAAAGCCCCATATGTTAAATTTGAATGGAAAATACCACTATGAACTGATCCCCCCCCCAAAAAAAGTACTTAAATCCCCACTCTGTCCAGTGACAAGACCTAAAGCAGTGACAACTTAGTAGTAAGGAAAAGCCCTAGTGCCCAGATTATGGCTCTAAACACCATTTTATGCAAAAGGGAATTAAGGCTCCATGAAGGAATGGCGGGTTCCAGATCTGGGGCAGGAAAGGCATAGTGTAAACCTTAAATATCTTGTCATTCCGGAGAATGAAGAAGTCATCGTTCTGTGTTCATTTTTAAAGCATACAGAAAATAACTTAAGGGTCTCCCACTGACCAAAGTGGGATAATGTGTACATCAAAAATTTAAAAATAAAAGAAAAATGGCAGCAGTGGTTGCATGAATTGGAATTGTGAGTTATCAGAGAATGTTGTTTGACAGTGAAAGCCTTTGTAACCTAGGCCTTAAACAAATATAAGTACTTTTGTTTTAAGGTTTTACTTATTTATTCTAGAGAGAGCAAGTGAGGGGGGAGGAGAGAGAGAGAGCATGAGTGAGGGAAGGGGCAGAGGGGGAGGAAGAAGCAGACTCCCCACAGAGCAGAGATCACCCTGAGCTGAACACAGATACTTAACCAACTGAGCTGCCCAGGTGCCCCCATATATGTACTTCTTTTTTTTTTTTTTTTAAGATTTTATTTATTTATTTTCCAGAGAGAGAGATCACAAGTAGGCAGAGAGAGAGGAGGAAGCAGGCTCCCTGCGGAGCAGAGAGTCCGATGCGGGGCTCGATCCCAGGACCCTGAGATCATGACCTGAGCTAAGGCAGCGGCCCAATCCACTGAGCCACCCAGGCGCCCCAACCCATATATGTACTTCTTAAGAATTAAATCACCATTCCTTGCTTTCTCACTATCATTCCTACATCATTGTTAGTATTATACTATATCTGCCATTTAGCTTTTGCAGAAGAATGTACCATTACTTCAGAAGCTGTAAAACTACTTTTTGAGTATTGCCAATGTCACTTGAGTAAGGTGATTGACAACTAACATATTTTGTCATATGTTTCTAAGCGAAGAATTGCCATTGCATGTATTTAATTAGATTTAATATCCTCAGATCATACTTGTTAGGCAGAAAGGATTGGCTTATTTTATCCTTGTTTTTATTGAGTGTTACTCATTGATTATATTGGCTTCAAGTAGTCCTAAGTTGGTAGTAAGTTGGTTGTTTTAAAATACACTAGCCTTCCTGTTCAGAAAATTTATGTGCTAACTCATAATACTTGCTACTTTTCTAGAGGTGTTTGGTAACAGAGATGTTTTCCCAGACGTAGTAGATGCCTCTTGGACTCTGTACTATATAAGCATGCATTATCCATAACATATGAAATAATCTGGTTTTTCCTCTTTTCTTTTGCCTATTTCATACACTTTTAAAGTATAATACTTTCATGAGTCGCACTCTACTGTGAAACTCACTTCAGTGTGAACTATTTCAAGGACTTTTAATCTCTGTAGTATATTACCTCTAGAAAGATTATCAGACATTTGAGTATCAAAATGGAATGCAGATTTTTAAAAAGAGAGATTCCTGGGATGCCTGGGTGGCTTAGTTGGTTAGGCGTTTGCCTTTGCCTCGGGTTGTAAACCTGGAGTCCTGTGATTGAGTTCTAAATTGGACTCCTTGCTCAGTGGAGAGCCTGCTTCTCCCTCTGCCTACCACTCCCACTGCTTGTGTTCTCTCTCTCTCTGACAAGTAAATAAATAAAATCTTAAAATAAATAATAAAAATTTAAAGAGGGGATTCCTATAAGAAAACTTTCTCTGGTAATTACAGATTTAAGATAATTGTTTATAATTGAAAGTAAATTCAAATTCTGTATACCTTGACTTGAACAGTTGTACAATGTCATCATTTGTGCTCTACAAAGAATTACAGGGTTGCTGCATACAACCCTGTATGCCAGTATTTAACCTTGAAACTTAACTTTTTTATAGTTTTCTCTGATGTTGTCCTATGATGTAGTCTACATGAATGGCAGTCCTTTATCACTTATATTTGTTATATGTAAGAGTTCATTTTTCAAGAGATTATTAATTGCTGTCTTTTATCCAGTAACCTATAAATTGATATGCTTCTTTATCTTATTCCTCCATGTATAAATAGATTATTATGACATTAGCAGAGGATTTGCTGTGTTCAGCTGTACAAAACAGTCGTCTTTCAGCTCAGCGCACACAATCTGGATGGCTGTTGATTGCTGCTCTGATGAC
The DNA here is from genome assembly GCF_922984935.1 of Meles meles. NCBI lineage: Eukaryota > Metazoa > Chordata > Mammalia > Carnivora > Mustelidae > Meles > Meles meles. The sequence goes on along the minus strand of NC_060071.1, from coordinate 85,336,005 downwards.
ATTAGGTAACAACAGTCTTGTGGAAAGTTTACATGACTATGAAGTACTTTCGTGTTTTCTGAATGTAAAATACTGTAATGCATGATTTGTGGAGACTTAATTTTCAGATCCACGCAAACATTTTTCTGTTAGCAGTCACCTTAGGAAGCCATATACTTACTCCATCCCTCAAGATGTTTTCAGATCTCCTTTTTTCAAAGTCTCTTCAAAACCAATTTAAGGGGCACCTGGGTGGTTCAGTGGGTTAAAGCCTCTGCCTTTGCCTCAGGTCATGATCCTAGGGTCCTGGGATCAAGCCCCTCATCTGGCTCTGCTCAGCGGGGAGCCTGCTTCCCCCCGCCCCTCTGCCTGCCTCCCCCCGCCCCTCTGCCTGCCTCTCGGCCTACTTGTGATCTCTGTCTGTCAAATAAATAAAATCTTTAAAAAAAAAACAAAACAATTTATGAGTCTTAGGTGGGATAAGCCAATTTGATCACCTTTCAGGTTTAACTCTGAATTGGCTTTGACTTTTCCAAAAATCATTGACATCCATCCTCAGAAAAAAAAAATCTCCACAATGTAAGGGTGGTCAGGAGAACATACCATAGACTGTGAGACTGTGACTCTGAATTCTATGATTATTTTAAGAACTGGTAATGCCAATAAGGTAGTTGAATGGGATAGGGCTCACTAAGTTATATTTATTAAAAATCAGTAATTATTTTATGATCATGATTACTATATTTATATCCTATAAGCTTGAAACTCATTTTTATTGCTTTATTAAAGTTATATTTGAAATCTATTTTATAATTGTATCATTTATTGCCAAGATATAAAACTGACTAGATTTAACCAGTAAATCATTTTGACACACACCTCTGAAGTAATTTGGTTTAAAAGGAGCTTAAATTAAAATAAACAGTCATAAATGAAGAACCACTTTAAATATTGTTCCTGAGATGATTAAAGAGGTTTATTGGACTATATTAGGGTTCAGCCTGTGAGCCAAAGTTGTCTTGCCAACTCTTTTATACAGCCTCTAAGCTAAGAAGAGTTTCTACATTTTTAATGGTTCAAAATTTGGACCCTGGCATAGGTTATCATTTCACAAAGTGATGGGAATAATATGGTCAAGTCTTTATTTGCTTTTGGCTGGGTGTGTCATGCTTGCCATATTGATGATTAATATCAATATGATTAATCATTATTTATTAATATCAATATGATATGATTAATAAATCAATATCAATCATATATAAATATGATAAATATCAATCAGTATAAATCAGTATGATTAATAAATGCAGTATTTCAAAGAATAAAATTTTTCAGAACAAATTAATTCCAGCAGAAGAAGACTACAAGAAATCCATTCTCTTTTAAAGAAAGAGATTAGGGGCACCTGGGTGGCTCAGTGGGTTAAGTGTCTGACTTTGGCTCAGGTCATGATCTCACAGTCCTGGGATTGAGTCCTGCATCAGGCTCCCCATTCAGATGGGAGTCTGTTTCTCCCTCTCCCTCTCCCTCTGCCCCTCTCCCTGCCCATTCAGGCACTCTCCCTTTCTCTCTTTCAAATAAATAAAGTCTTTGAAAAAAAAAAAAGATTAGTACATATTTTATTGTATATTCATAATCAGTGTACAAAAAAGGATTAAAATTTTAAATTAAATGTTTTGGGGCACCTGGGTGGCTCAGTCAGTTAAGCTTCTGACTTTTGGTTTCAGCTCAGGTTATGATCTTAGGGTCCTGAGATCAAGCCTCATGTTGCATTCAGGCTCTGTGCTCAGCATGGAGTCTGTTTGTTCCTCTCCCCATGCTCCTCCCTCTATTCATTCACTCTCTCTCTGGAATAAACAAATAAAATACCTTTTTTTTTTTAATTAATGCTTTGGGGCACCTGGGCAGCTCAGTCAGTTAAGTATCTGCCGTCAGCTCAGGTCATGATTCTGGGGTCCTGGGATTCAGCCCCACATTGGGCTCCCTGCTCAGTGGGGAACTTGTTTCTCCTGCTTCTACTTGTGTTTTCTCTCTCACTAACTCACTCTCTCTCTCTCAAATAAATGAATACAATCTTAAAAAAATTATTTTTTTAATTTTTTAAGATTGTATTCATTTATTTGACACAGAGAGGGATCACAAGTACGTAAAGAGGCAGGCAGAGAGAAGGAAGCAGACTCCCCACTGAGTAGGGAGCCTGAGTTGGGGCTCTATCGCAGGACCCTGAGATCATCAACTTAACAACTGAGCCACCCTGATGCCCTTAAAATGTTTTTACTTGCTCTGTCTTCATCAGCTTTATTCTCTTGTTATGTGTTATTACTTCCCTTTATTATCAAATTTTTGAATATGTTGCTAGTAATCTAGCAACTTTCAAAGGGCATCAGTGATGTTTTTGGTCTTAAGTGTCATTATGAACTCACAGATTTTTATATATTTATGTGTTTATGTCAGTGCGTTGCAGTCATTATGCCTTTTGATCCTCTAGTTGTCTCATCAGTAGAAGTCCCTTAGTGCTGGTTCATGTGTTCTTTTAACATGAACCTGGTGTTCTTTTATAACGTGTTTTTTTTTGTTTTGTTTTGTTTTTTTGGCATGATAAGATGTCTCAGCTTTTAGATTTTCTGCCCTAGGCTTACAACCAGTGTTTTTCCAGGGAGTCCTCATACTTTTTTATGGGAAATAATATGTAGATGACAATCTGAGTGCTTCATTAATTTTTGCCTTGGAGTTTTAAAAGGTTTTTTGCATTTTCACCATTTCCTTTACCATTTACAGTTTCCATCATTTAAAATATATTTACCATGCTGAGCTAACATAAGCTCAGACCACATTCCAATCTATTCCTCAGATTTTTTAACCTTTTTTGCTACGCTTCATACTTTACCTGATACCACCTGAAACAACTTGGATTTACCTATATATCTTTACATGTCTTACAGATTTGTGGGTAGCTCATAAAGTATATGGTTTGTTTGTTTTTTTTAATATTTTATTTATTTGACAGAGAGAAATCACAACTAGGCAGAGAGGCAGGCAGAGAGAGAGGAGGAAGCAGGCTCCATGCGGAGCAGAGAGCCTAATGCAGGGCTCGATCCCAGGACGCTGGGATCATGACCTGAGCCGAAGGCAGAGGCTTTAACCCACTGAGCCACCCAGGCGCCCCAAGTATATGGTTTTTATTAGGTATATTATTTCTGGTGTGAATAAACTTACTCTGATTTGTGTTTTAGCTCTGTAATTACTATACACACGTTTTTATTTAAGTTAGTTCATATATGTCTCTTGATTTTGACATCTTGATCCTTTGTGGGAAAGAGCTACTACACTGTTCACTATTGGATTAGTGAGATATCTTAAGGGTTTGATGACAGATATTTATGAAACTTAACTATGGATATTTTCAGTGACTGCCTTTTTTTAACAGACAAAATTTTCCTTTCAGAATTGCCTCTATCCCAGCAGCCATTCAGTATATAGGAATGTGTATGTGCATGCACACATACACTCACATATACAAACCTTATGGTCACTTATTCTTAATGGCCTTATTCTGATTTCCTTGATTTATTATAATTCTAGGGGTTTATTTATTTAATATTTTTAAGATTTCTCTATCCATTTGAGAGAGAGAGAGAGCACAAGCACACGCATGAGCTGGGGAAGCTGCAGAGGGAAATGACCGTCAAGCAGACTCTGCTGAGCATGGAGCCCAACATGGGGCTTAATCCATCATTTTGAGATCAAGACCTGAGCCAAAACAATGCTAAACTGATTGAGCCACCCAGATACCCCTAGGGGTCTTTTTAGACCCCTACTACCTTAAAGGAAGTAGGAAGTAGTGAGCAAAGAGCGTTGAATTACTCTTATTTTGAATTACACTGTAGGAGTTAGCATATGGCCTCTTCTTAAAAAGCAAGTCAGAGGAAAAAATGGAGAAATTAATTCTCTTTTAATCTACTTAAATTGCATACATAAAAAAAGTTTTGTTTGCAATTGCCCTTTCATTTTTCCATTACCTTATCCTATAGTATGCAAATTGGGCAAATTTTGAATGATAATTGCATAATGTCAAACACTGATAATATAAACTTCAGAAAGGGTCTAAAGAGGTAAATGCTATTATTATCTCCATTTATAGATGACAAAATTAAGGTAAAAAGAGGTTAAGTAACTTATTCAAGTTTACATAGCTAGTAAATAGGTAGACCAGGGTATTAACCTAGGTGGTCTTCTTCCAGAGCCCAGTGCAGTTAGTTCTATGCATGTTGCTTTACTACAGAAGAAAAACATACAGTTGGCACAATATAGAAATTAGAATAAGGAGTACTTATAAGAGAATTTTAAGATAACCCAAACTTGGCATGAAAAAAACTTTGGGAGAAAAGCTGCAAGTTTTTTATACTTCCTAGTTTTTCTTTTTTCTTAATTGATAATACTGCCAAATAAAAATATTATCATTGTACATTGCCATTCATTACTGAGTTTGTATATTCATGATCTCTTAGTTCATAAATGTTACTGATCTGAAATCTTCTTTAAAAAAAATTTCAGCAGCACCTGGGTGGCTCAGTCAGTTAAGCATCTGCCTTTGGCTCAGGTCATAATCTTGGGGTCTTGCATTCAAGCCCTGTTGGGCTCTCTGCTCAGAGGGAATCTGCTTCTCCCTCTCCCTCTGCCTCTTCTGCATGCTCATGCGTGCACATTCTCTCTCTCTCTCTCTCTCTCTCACATAAATAAATAAATCTTTCTCTGTCAAATAAATAAATGAAATCTTTAAAAAAAAATAAAATAAATAAAATAAAAAAGGTCATACCATGGATATGAGGCCTAACTCTTAAGCAAAAATTCTAGTCAGATGTACCACATCTGATTTTTGGTCTGGAACAAGTTGCTATCAAATTTAACATTACTTTTGGTATACAATGATACTTTTTTTTTTTTTGAATTACCAAAAACATATTTATTTATTTATTTTTTTAATTAATTAATTTATTTTTATTTGCTTATTTACAGCATAACAGTGTTCATTGTTTTGGCATCACACCCAGTGCTCCATGCAGTACGTGCCCTCCCTATTACCCACCACCTGGTTCCTCAACCTCCCACCCCACCCCACCCCCTCCCGCCGCCCCTTCATAACCCTCTGGTTGTTTTTCAGAGTCCATAGTCTCTCATGGTTCATCTCCCCTTCCAGTTTCCCTCAACTCCTCTCCTCTCCATCTCCCCATGTCCTCCATGTTATTTGTTATGCTCCACAAATAAGTGAGACCATATGATACTTGACTCTCTCTGCTTGACTTATTTCGCTCAGCATAATTTCTTCCAGTCCTGTCCATGTTGCTACAAAAGTTGGGTATTCGTCCTTTCTGATGGAGGCATAATACTCCATTGTGTATATGGACCACATCTTCCTTATCCATTCATCCGTTGAAGGGCATCTTGGTTCTTTCCACAGTTTGGCGACCGTAGCCATTGCTACAATGATACTTTTTTACCGAAACAATAGTACCTTAGGATTTACATGATACAGTATAGTTTTTCAGGGTACTGTAAAGTATGCTCTATCATTTGGACCTGACAAAACCTTGGAGACAAGAAGTGCAGGTGGTGAAAGCTTCATTTTATAGATAAGAAAAACTGAATCTCCACGTCGCAACCCTACTGGAAGAGCTGACCCTAGAATTCTTTACAGTTCTTGTTTTTCTTTTTTTTATTATTATTATTATTTTTTGTTTTTCTCCCTGTACTCCACAGTGCCTTCAGGTAACAATTCATACAGTAGTGGTACATTTGTTGTAAACAGAAGGTAAGAAAAAGAGAAAATTGCAATAGTGGATTAAAATATGTTTATTTTACAAGGGAAGTTCTTGCTTACTGAGTTTTTAAGAGTAACATTTGGGGTTTTTATAAGTGATAAGTTGAATAAATTACAGGTCCTGCAGTTGTCAGTCATCACCTTGCTCGACTTCTCCTATTGTGGAAGTGTGTCTTTCCAGTGTCTCCTAAAGATCTAGAAACAGAAAAGAGCCGAGGAGATTCATTTACATGGCAGGTAACCTTGGAAGGAAGAGCTGGTGCACTCTGTGGTAGGTATAATTTAGTCTTTGTTTCTCCCTTTCCTTTGGCTTTTTCCTACTCTTTAACTTTCCCCATATTTATATCTTTAATGGCAAAAATATCTACTTGTGGTTTTTGTAATTGGACATAATTAGTGATTATAACAGATACATGATAAACCAAATTTTTAGAATTCCTGATCCTGATTCTTAGATGTAATCTAGTTGAGAACTCTCAAGATTGTTTTGTCTTAAGCAGGCATCCAAGAAATATTAGACTTGGATTTAATTAGCATTAATTAAGTATAGTTTCCATTTAGTTTTTTATATATGAAAGTTGTACCCTTAAAAATAAATAAATAAATAAATAAGAAAATTGTACCCTTATATAGTATATGAACCATTAAAAAATAGTATCTACCGTGAATATTAGAACTAAGGATAAGTGGTATTTCTGGAAAGATATGGAAACATTGATTTTGGTTTTATTTGTTTATTCATGGCATTTTTACTCCTAAAAAAAATTTTTTTTGAAATTAATCTTGAAACTCAGTCTAATTTTAAAATACTCATTTTAGGGGAGCCTGGGTGGCTTAGTGGGTTAAGCCTCTGCCTTCGGCTCGGGTCATGATCTCGGGGTCCTGGGATGAGCCTCGCATCGGGCTCTCTGCTTGGCGGGGAGTCTGCTTTCCCCCTCTCTCTCTGCCTGCCTCTCTGCCTACTTGTGGTCTCCACCTGTCAAATAAATAAATAAAATCTTTAAAAAAAATTAAATAAAATACTCATTTTATTCTACATGTGAAATAACTCCTTACAAAAAATTATGTGTTTCAGGTAACATCTGTAAGAACCTAACAATGCTGGCTAAAATGTCATCATGGTTCTGCAGAATTAATGTAGAACTGGCAGACTTGAGGTTCTAAGCTAATTTATTCTTCTACTTCTGAGCTCAGAGGTTGAGTAAAACCCCAGAAAAGCAACATTTTGTTAACTTGGTTGTTTGTCTCTTTTAGTGATTTAGTGATTCTAGAAACTTTGTTTTTTTACCTTGATTAGATGTAAAAAAACATTAGCCTCCTTTTTATGCTAGACTTTCAAGATTTTTTGTTTGTTTTTAGCACATTTCTTTATTCCTCTAATAAAAATGCAAATGCTGTACCATTAATGAGTGCTTTTTTCATGGTTCATTACATTCTGCGAAGTAAAAGTCTGTTCTATTTTTCAGCTATCAAGAGTTTTGTTTCCCACTGTGGTGATCTCCTTACTGAGGAAGTAATTCAGCGTCTTCTTCCACCACTTCCTTGTGCTGTGGATTTGCTAATTCAGTAAGGATCTTCTGTTTAGATTTGATTAAAAAAATGTTTAATAGCAGTCAGGTATCCTCTGATCATGTAATATATGCTTAATACATTAATAAGGCCATGTGGCTTCTATGGTTGGTGAATGATTTTCCTATTGCAGTCGAAGGCAGACATTTAGTTACATGATTTTTTTTTTGTAGGCTAGGAACTTGGGGAAAAAATGCATATTAAAGGGGAAGGAAAGTTACTTGGTGATTATTATATCTTCCAAACAGTCAGATTTAACTAAGAAGTTAAACATTAAGCCTGTTAACCTTTTCAAGTATGCATCTTATTGGTTTGTTAGTGTTATTCTGTGTTTATAAGAACCAGATGCTTGTTAACAGTTTTAGTTTTTTGTTGTTTCTGTATTTCATAAATTTGACTTATATGCTAAGAAAACATAGAGAAAATCTAATTTATATCTTGAGCATTTGTAATTTCCAAATTAATGTATGGTTTTTAAAAGGTAATTATATAAAATTTAGTATATTACAGAAAAATAAATCAAAGATATAGCTTATATAGTATAAAATGAACACCTGTGCATACAGCACAACTAGAGCAGGGGTTAGCAAATGTTTGCTATAAAGGACCAGATTGTTAACATCATAGACTTTGCAGGCCATATAGTCTCTATTACATCTGCTCAGCTCTGTTGTAGCTCAAAAGCAGTCATAAATAATCTGGAAATGAGTGACTGTGGCTATGCTCCTGTAAAACTTGACTTACAAGAACAGACAGTGGGCCAGATTAGCTATCCTTAACTAGAACATTAATAATACTATTGAAGTTATCGGTGAGTTCTTGTCTAATACCATTCTTTCCACTTTATTCTAAAGGTGATCACTCTCCTGATTTTTGTCATTCCCTGGCATTTTTAAAAGTGTATCCCATATATATGTTTCCCTAAAGAGTACATTGTATAGTTTCACTTGGTTTTGTTCAGGTATATGGTATATTGTTTCTGAGACTTACTTTTTTACTCATCATTGTTTGTAAACTTCATGTATGAGTAAGTTTGTTCATTTGTTTTGGTTGCTATGTAGTATTTAATTGGGTGTGTATATAGCAACTTACCTACTTCTGTCATTGAAATATCCAAATATGTATTTTTATTATATATTATATAACCAAATATATATATTTTCCAAAATTTTTGTATGTTTCTGTTGATAATATATATGAGTGCCCTTTGATCGACTTCTTCACTAACACTCAGACATCATTTCTGGCCCATCCAGTAGGTATAAATTGGTATCTCATCATGATTTTAATTTATATACTGATTCCTGATTATTTGTCATTTTATATATTAGTTCTCATTATTTCCCCTTCTAGGAATTCCCTGTTCATGCATATCTTTACCTATTTTTAGATAAAATAGTTTTGAATTAACAGACATTCTTAAATGTCAAATTTATCGATCCTTTTTTGGTTTAAAAAACATCTTTTTTCAGGCACACCTGGGTGGCTCAGTTAGTTAAGCATCTGCCTTCAATTCAGGTCATGATCTCAAGGTCCTGGGATGGAGCCCTACATCGGGCTCCCTGCTCACTGTGGGGTTCCTTCCCCCTCTGCCCCTTTCCCTCCCCCCCAAGTTCTCTCTCTTTCTCAAATAAATAAATAAAATCATAAAAAAAAAATAAACTCTTCAGAGGTCTGAAAAATAGACTGGACCTGGTATTTTTGTTATGGGAAAATTTTTTTTAAAGTACATATTACATTTCCTTAATTGTTCTGACTATTCAAGGTCTGGTTTAGGGGTTTTTTTTGCTTGTTTATTAATTAGATTTTTTCCTAATGATTTTCACAATGTATCTTTATCTTCAAATCTTTTGGCATAAAGTTCTTTATAGTATTATCTTACCTTCTTAATCTCCACCTATATCTGTCATGTCCCTTTCTCCTTTCCCTTTAAGTTTTCACTATGCCTTCTGTTTTGTTTTTCCTGATCCATCTCTTGAGTAGTGTATCTATTTTATTAATCTATACAAAAAGTGATTTAGTTTATATTGAGGTTTTTTTCATTATTTAGTATTCCTTTCTGCTCTTTTAAATACTTATCTTTTTCTAACCCCTTAGTTTTAATGCTAATCTCACTGTATTTCTCTTAATTCTCCTAATAGAGGCTATGGCTATAAATTCCCTACTTAGGTTCCAGTTATTGAATCCCCCCCCTTTTTTTTTTTAAGATTTTACTTATTTATTTGACACACAGAGAGATCACAATTAGTCAGAGAGGCAGGCAGAGAGAGAGGGGGAAGCAGGCTCCCTGCTGAGCAGAGAGCCTGATGTGGGCCTCGATCCCAGGACCCTGAGATTATGATCTGAGGCGAAGGCAGAGACTAACCCACTGAGCCACCCAGGCGCCCCTAGTTATTGAATCCTTAAAGTAATGATACTCATTGTTTTCATTTTTTCAATTTTAAGTATTTTAAATTTCATTATAATTTCTTTGAGTTATTTAGAAGTATTTTTATAAATTCCTACATGTATAGAATAGTTTTTAGTTTGTAGTTTTGTTAGTGATTTTTAACTTAACTGCGTAATTATATTTAATGAATATAATTTGTGTATTACCTCTACTTTTATTTTCATTTTTTTTAACTTATTTATTTAAGCAATCTCTACACCTAGCATGGGGTTCAAACTCACAACCCCAAGACGAAGGGTTGCATGCACTACCAGCTGAGCCACCCAGGAACCCCTATTCCCTGTCCTTTTAAATTTGTCAAGACTTGCTTATAACAAATGTATTTTGTTAAAAGTTCTGTGTTCTGTCTGTCTTCACTAATTTTTTATCTACTTGAGCTATCAGTAATTGAGAGTGAAGTGTTCAACTCTTCCACTATGACGGTGGGTTTATAATCTTTTTCTGTAGTTCTGTTAATTTTTGCTTTTTCATATTTTGAGACTAATTGGGTACATAGAATTATATCCTCCTAATGAATTGAATCTTTTATCATTATACAGTATACAGATAGTCTCTTTATCCTTAATAATACTTCTTGATTAAAGTCTAATTTATGGGTTATTAATATGTGTGGTATGTCTTTTTTCTTGGCACTATGTTTTTAGGTGTGTCTCATAAACTGCATGTAGTTGTCTTTTTTCAATTGAATTTACCAGTTTGTGCTTTAAACTGGCAATTTGTGGATTTCTTTATCCAACTTGTTATGTATTTTGTTGGTTCGTGCCTTTTAGCAGTTCTGAAAAAGTGGCTGTTACTTCTTCAAATATTGTCATTTTGCATTCTTTTTAACTTTTGGGATTCCAGATAAATTTTGAATCTTTTCATTTTGTCTTCCATGTCTCCTCATTTTTCTAATATTTTTTCCTCCTTTTATTTCTCTGCTGCATTCTGGGTAATTTCTTCAGCTCTCTCTTCCAGTTCACTAATTCTTTTTTCAGCTGGGTTTAATCTGACGTGCCTTTGCCTCTTCCAGGACTTGGGATCTGCCCTCAAGAGATCTTTATTTTATCTATCCTTACCTTGCCATGAACATAAACTCAATACAGATTCTTGTGTTGGTATTGGTATTTGTGTTCCCACCCTGATTCTAGCTCATATTTTGTTTCATACTTTTTACGTTTGTTGGAGGAAACTAGAGGTGTAGCTTTGGAAAAGTCCCTTTCTGCAAGCCTAGAAATATAGGTTATCTTTTATCTAGGATCCAAGTGGATTTATAGCTGAAGGCCCTCCAAAGACTCTGCACCTTCCTGATAGAAGCAGAAACCACTGGCAGTGCTTTCGTAAATTCTTACTGTGTTTTATTCGTCTTACTTTCTGTAAGAAAAAAATACATGCACACATATCCCTCTGAACTAAATTCTGTTGTATTTAAACCAGGTAAATGTGGAATTTTTAAAAATATAGTTCATAACTTCTTAATTTCTTGTTAATATAATTGAAATTGTTTTTGTATGCTATCTGTAATTTTTTTTTAAGATTTTTATTTATTTGGCAGACACAAGTAGGCAGAGAGAGAGGAGGAAGCAGGCTCCCTGCTGAGCAGAGAACCTGATGCGGGGCTTGATCCCAGGACTCTGGGATCATGACCTGAGCCGAAGGCAGAGGCTTTAACCCACTGAGCTACCCAGGCGCCCCGCCATCTGTAATTTTCTTACCTTGTTTTAGAGAAATTAAAAAAATGTAGTGGATTTATTCTTAGCTTCATAACTAAAAAATTCTACCTAGGTTTTATAAATGTTTTCTTTATGTTCTTAACTGTACTGAATGGTATAAACTGGTACCAACTTTTTAAAAATACAGTGACAACTCAGAAATTAACTCATTTCTTCCAGAAATTAGAAATAGTAGGTATCAGTTTTCCAGAAAAATACAAATGAATAATGAATAAATGAATAAACATTGCCAGAATTCTTTGAGTACCCGGAAACCTCATGCTGTTACAATTTAGTGGATTTATTCCAGTGGCACACTAAAAGTAATTCCATTGTATTTTGGTGTTGCTAGAAAGATGGAGACCATACTCCATTTGATAAAATATTTTTTAGAAGAGTGAACCTCAGTAAAATGATACCTTAATACCAGTAGTGGAAATGATTAGAAGATTAAAAAGTACATGGGGGCGCCTGGATGGCTCAGTGGGTTAAAGCCTCTGCCTTTGGCTCAGGTCATGACCCCAGGGTCCTGGGATGGAGCCCCACATCGGGCTTTCTGCTCAGCAGGGAGCCTGCTTCCTCCTCTCTCTCTGCCTGCTTCTCTGCCTCCTTATGATCTCCGTCTGTCAAATAAATAAATAAAATCTTTTAAAAAAATAAAAATGGGGCGCCTGGGTGGCTCAGTGGTTTAAGCCGCTGCCTTCGGCTCAGGTCATGATCTCAGGGTCCTGGGATCGAGTTCCACATGGGGCTCTCTGCTCGGCAGGGAGCCTGCTTCCCTCTCGCTCTCTCTGCCTGCCTCTCTGCCTGCTTGTTATCTCTCTCTGTCAAATAAATAAATAAAATCTTAAAAAATAAATAAATAAATAAATAAATAAATAAATAGAAAGTACATGAAAGTGAAGGAAATAAGAGATTTTGTGATTGAAACTTTTAGGGAAACACTGGTTTGGCTTGTGCTTTATTAAAAGAGAATCTGGGGTACCTAGGTAGCTCAGTCAGTTAGGCATCTGCCAGTAGGCATCTGCCCTCAGCTTGGGTTATGATCTCAGGATCCTGGGATCAAGTCCCACATGAAGCTCCACTGCTCAGTGGGGAGTCTGCTTCTCCCCCTGCCCTTCCCCCTGCTCATGCTTCTCCCTCTGCCTCTCCATCTGCTCATGCTTTCTCTCACTCTGTCAAATGAATAAATAAAATTTTTTTAAAAACTAAAAAAGAATAAGAGAGAATATGTTTTATGATCTTTGCATATTTTGATGCTTTTTTTCCTATTTGGTGATGGTATTCCAGATCAAGTTTCAAACAAAAACTTGGATTTTACCTGCATATTTATTTTTCCTATTTGTTTCCTTCCATATATGATTCCTTTTCCAAATAATAGACTTTTTTTTTTTTTTTAACAAATGCCAAGTTGTAAATTGTGGAATTTACTAAGAGTTTGTTTTTAGACAAAATACTGATGGCCTTAGAGATGTAAGTTGAATGTACAGTTTTGTTATATAAAGTGTGATAGAAAACATGGTAGAATAATTTCCATGTGTGATACTTTATAACTCTCATAACTTATTATCACACATTATTTTTTTAAAGGAAAAAAGGAAACATAAAAGCACTAATGTCTACTAATAATATGAATAGCTGTTTTATATGTCATCCTATCCGGTATTTTTATATTATATAACTTACACATTTAAGATACACCTTTTTTTTTATTTTAAGGCTTTCTTCAGTGCTAAGAACATATGGAAGCACTTTGAAAACACCATCAATAGTTTATAAACAAAGGCTTTATGAATTACTGATTTTATTACCTCCTGAAACCTATGAAGGTATGTGCTTTAAATCAAAACGTTTTACTGTTTGTGGCTAGGACAGTGCCTGGAAAGTAATAACCCAGATGAATGAATGAATGATATGATGTTTATTAGTACCTTATTTCTAGGAGGTTTAGTGAGTTCAATCTTAACTATTATATTCACCATTATACAGTAAATAAAGTAAATTTTTTTAAAACCTACTTTTTAACGGCTTGCTTTCTTTTCTCCTCCGGGGAAAAAAGTCCCTAGGGTTCCACCTTGTGGAAGAGAATGAGTCGCAAAGATTGGTCTTGATTCTACTTTAGGGTTTGGTACAGAACATATAATGTAAGTCTATTAGACATTTGACCATTTCTGGTTTCCTTCTACATTGATGATCTAATGCACACATTTTGTTCCATTCTTCGCTGTGCCCAAACAGAAGTTTAATACTGAACTACCGGGCGCCTGGGTGGCTCAGTGAGTTAAAGCCTCTCCCTTCAGCTCGGGTCATGATCCCGGAGTCCCAGGATCGAGCCCGACATCGGGCTCTCTGCTCAGAGGAGAGCCTGCTTCCTCATCTCTCTCTCTGCCTGCCTCTTTGCCTACTTGTGATGTCTGTCTGTCAAATAAGTAAATTAAAAAAAAAAAAACAACTTAATACTGAACTACCAGGGTATAATTGATTTTATAAAGTTTAGAGAGTAGGTTTTGCATTTATTGGGTTCAAATATGACCTTAGATTACTGGTATACTATGATTGGTAAAATAAACTTGTCCTTGTTTTAAAATTAGTCCTAAAAACTTTCTTGTAAATTTAAAACACAATTTTAAGAAAACATATTGCTACTGCTGAATTACCTACGATGCTTATTTTAAGAGGTGAAAGTTGTAAATGGTCTCCATTGGGAACTTCATATTTTTTTAGTCTTAATAGTTTTCAGCCAAACATATTAAGTTGATTATTACTTCAAATCTGCTCCTTGTAAATATACATTCATTGGCTTGTATCTATTCTGCAGACAAATGCAGTGTAATAAATACAGTAGTTCAAAATATTAACCTGTAACTTCTATTTTGGCCTTTTATTATGTAAGTGATATTGTTCCCACTGCCTTTCATCCTGGTTCACAAATGTACCTAGCAAAATATTTATTACAAAGTAGTAAATGTAGTATAAGAAGACACTAAATGTAGTATCAGAAGAACTAGAAAAAAATAGGTAATTGTATCAAAAGAATCATTTCTGTATTCTAGGTACTGTGGTAGAAATTGTATATATTATTATCTCATTTATCTTAGGATAATAGAGTGAGCTGGTTACATTTTCCTTATTTGACAGATAAAGGCATAGAGAAGTTAAAAAAACAACTCCAGAACATATATGCAGTAAATAGTGGAATCAGGATTATAGATCTGCTTCATGCTGTGGTGCATACCTATTTACAGATAACCTACAAGGGACTTAACAAATAGTAAAGGTTTAGTGATAGGTCCTTCTTACTATGTACTATCTCTTAGTATAAAAGAGCTACCTGCCAGATAAAAAAGCCCTAGAGATAATTTCTGTGTTCTATACCTCTGATAGCTGTCAGGTTCTGGCAAAAACAATTCCCTTTAGACATTTATATCAATTATACCATATTTTGGAGTTTATTTTCAAACTACAAATTTAAAAAATTGATTTCTTTTTCATGTCTTCATTAAACATAGAATACCTGAATTTCAACTTAAGATCTTCAGTGTATCTTCTAATAAATGATAATGTAAGTCTGCCCTTAAAAGACTTAAAGAAAAAAAACAGTCTCATACTTTTTTCTCAGAATTGGAGTTTGGGAATGCAGTCAGAAGTCCTAAAGGAATAATGAATGTAAAGTGTATAGATTTTAACTCAGTTCCAGAGTGTTCACTGGGAGACAAAGTCAGGAATTACTATAAATTTCTTGAAAAATAGAATCTATATTTACCCTCTTTATGTTTTTCAAGTGTATCTATTTATCTAACATTACTTAAAGAAGAATTAGTTCATAGAAAAGTAAAAATATGGAGGTATTAATAGTTTTCTGTTTCAACCAAAAATAATTATTTGCCATTTCGTGGTTATCATTTTTCCATCTTTAAAACTATAGAAATAAAATTAAGGATTTTTTTCCCTTAAAGACTTTTAATTTTTTTAATGGCATTCTGTTTTAATAGATTTATATGTAGGGGGCATAACAGAACTTTACCATTAAAATATGAACTGACATTTAAAATAATGCCTCATCATACAATAATAACCTATAGTAATTTCTAAGTCTTTTAACACTAAATGAAATAGTAATATTTAAAGTTATATATCTCATTAATTCAAAATATGGCTAAGTAAAGAAACAAATTTAAAGTTTTGATGATATTGGTTGGTACAGTAAATTGTCAAAAAGTAAGTTTATAAGACAGAATAAGAAATTGCTTCTGTTATGTGGGACCTATTTTTAAGAATGTAAATGACTTCTTTTTTATGGTTGTCCAGCACATGCAGACTTTTTTATGCTTAACTGACTGAGGAACCCAGGGAGGAATTTGAATGAGACTTAAAATATATCTACTAGTTACAACACGTACACTTTATTTAGATCTTGATTCAAACAAAAGCAAACAAAAACAAGCATTTCTGAGACAATTGAAAATTTGAACGCTGAATGGGTGTTAGTTGTTTAGTGTTTTTTAAAACATGATATTAGAATTGTTTAAAATATCCTTAGCTTTCAGTGATACACAAGGAAAT
Organism: Meles meles; assembly: GCF_922984935.1. NCBI lineage: Eukaryota > Metazoa > Chordata > Mammalia > Carnivora > Mustelidae > Meles > Meles meles. Next base: position 85,319,936 of record NC_060071.1, on the reverse strand, counting down.
ACTTATAGATAAAACGATATGACTTCTAGGATTTACTTAATAATATGGGAAGTGGTGAGATAGTGGATGAAGGTATAGTGAAACAATTGATTCAGCAGGTCAAGCTGCATGACAGTCGTATGCTGAAGTGGCACAGAGTTATGTCTTCTTGTGTATATGTTTGAAATTTTCTGTAATAGAAAACACGTCCGGGGCACCTGGCTGGCTCAGTTGTTAAGCATCTGCCTTCGGCTCAGGTCATGATCCGAGCATCCTGGGTTCAAACCCCGCATCAGGCTCCCTGCTCAGTGGGAAGCCTGCTTCTCCCTTTCCCACACCCCTGCTTGTGTTCCCTCTCTCTCTGTCTCCTTCTCTGTCAAATAAATAAATAAAATCTTTTTTTAAATAAACAAATAAAAATAAAAAACATGTCAAATGTTTGTAAATTTTTTTAGGCTGTGGTTTTTAAAATAAATATAATTTACCTGCTTTTGTATTTGTCTTTTTTTTAATTGTTTTTGTCCTTTGTGTCATTTTATTTAAAATGATGGATGGTAGTATTTATTCATTATCATAAAGTATATACACACATATATTTTGAGATGTCTTTACAGTATCTATTCTTAGTCTTGTGACCAGTAACACCAGTTGAGCCATTTGTTTGTAGCATATTTTTTAAGGACGAAGTATAATCTTTGGCTGTAATAGACTAAAGTTAGCTGATGTTTAGATTAAAGTTCTGCCTGGGTTTTTTTTAACCCTATACTCTAACCAGTTAACTGCTTTTAATAAATTGCTAATTGCTGTTTTCTGGAACTCAACAGGAAACCTTTGTGCTCTCCTGAAAGAGCTGGCTGCTGACTTGACTGCCTCTGATATACAGGTGGCAGCATCTGCATTTTTACTTCCACCCCTCTGTCATCAGGATGATCTTGTGATATTAAGTCCTTTGCTACAAGAGACTGACCATAGATTTATTGAAGAGCAGGTATAGTCATTTTTCAATAAACTCTTGGGTTGACTCATTCTGTGAACAGTCATTTTAATACCTTTATATATTTGTTTTGTTTTGTTTTAGCTCCTGCTTGGTAATGGTATTGCTTGTGGCAGCTTGGAGTATGACCCCTATTCTGTTTATGAGAAAGATGTAGAGGGAGATTCAGTGCCTAAGCCCTTACCTCCAGTACTATCAGTTATTAGCTCTGCAGTCAGGCTCTTTGGAGTTGTTTGTGCTCGTGTGGGAGAAGCTCAAAGGTAAATCATCTTTAGTAGTTCACATATCCTGAAGTACAATGTTTAAGGATTGGTTATTGGTTCAATAAATGCATAATAAAGAACTGATGCATAAGAAAAATGTCAGAAGTTCTCATTAGTGTGGTGCCTGGGTGGGGCAGTCAGTTAAGCGTCGGACTCTTGGTTTCTCAGGTTGTGATTTTGGTCATGAGACTGGGCCCTGCACCAGGCTCTGGGCTCAGCACAGCATCTGCTTGAGAGTCTCTCCCTGTCCCCACCCTGCAGTGGTTCGAGTGCCCTCTCTGCCTCTCGGAAAGTTCTTATTAGTATAAAAGAGTTCTTACAGATGACAGGTGTAGGTGTGATAAAGGCTCTTGTTTAATTATTCATCTGGCAAATATTTAACAAGTAATTAAGTCAGTGATTAAATTCAGTGATTAAACTGAAAACTGCTACGCTTTGTTGTGGATGCCGCACTTTACCCACAATTACCTTATCATCTAGCTGAAAATACAAATAGAAAAATGGAGTGGTGAAAAAAAAGAACAACAAAAACTCTGTGATATTAGAATTTTGATTTATGAGCTATTGTTACAAAGAAGATTGCTGCTTTTCTGCTTAGATTAGGTCTCTTAAGCTTTCTTACTTCAAGGCTTTGTGGACCCATTATAGGTTTTTAGTTTGGTGGATTTCAAAAATTAGATTAAATTCATTAGTCTTAAGTTTGATAGATTTCAGTCCACTCAAAGTAGACTTCAGTTTTAAAATATCAAACGCTAGTAATAGTTTCTTATTGAAAATGAGTTTCATAATTGATAACTGAGGTAATACCTTTCTTGGGGATCAAAAAACTACTTATTGTTTTTATGTAAAACAATTGTTTTTATGTGAGATACTGAATGCAATGTGAATTTCTCCTATAGGCTCTGCTGTTTAACAATTTATAAATTAGTAACTATCCTCATTTATTCATATTCTCTCCTTCCCTTTCTCCTCTTTCTCTCTCTCTCTCTCATTCACTTCCTCTTTCTCTCTCCCTCCCTCCCACTCCCTCTCTCCCTTCCTTCCTTCTTATCTGCCTCTGGTGTGCTAAACCAAAAATAACGTGTAACTAGATACATAGCTTTTATATCATTTTATCTAGTTATGTTTTCCAGAGAATATCAATTAGGTAGGGAATTTACCTTGGTCTGTTTTGATGAAGACTTACCAAAATATTTGAATCTTGTCAGCAACACATTTGGGGGTTGGGGGGTTTATTTGCTTTTTTTTTTTAAAGTAAGCTCTAGGAACAAGATGAACTCAAAATCCCAAGATCAGGAGTTATGTGTACTACAATAGCTACCAGTCAGGCACCCCAGGAACACGTTTTTTAAGCATTTCTTTGAATAGTTTACTTTCATTGGATAGAAAAGTGAATAAAGCTTATGTTGTCTTTTATTTTGATTTTTAATAGCCTCATGTCATTTTATTTTATTTTTTTATTTTTTTAGATTTTATTATTTATTTATTTATTTGACAGAGAGATCACAAGTAGACAGAGAGGCAGGGAGAGAGAGTCGGGGGGGAAGCAGGCTTCCTGCTGAGCAGAGAGCCCGATGTGGGGCTCGATCCCAGGACCCTGAGATCATGACCTGAGCCGAAGGCAGAGGCTTCACCCACTGAGCCAGCCAGGCGCCCCCAAAATTAAATTATCTTTAAATCATTTGCTTTTCTCTGTTTTGACTATAGGATTCTAAAAATAAGAAAACTTCGTAGGGGTGCTGGGTGACTCAGTGGATTAAAGCCCCTGCCTTCTCAGGTCATGATCCCAGGGTCCTGGGATGGAGCCCCACATCGGGCTCTCTGCTCAGTGGAGAGCCTGCTCCCCCCTCTTTCTCTGCCTGCCTCTCTGCTTACTTGTGATCTCTCTCTGTCAAAGAAATAAATAAAAATCTTTAAAATAAAATAATAATAATAAGAAAACTTGTATTGATAATTTTAAAGTACTAAAATGTTGAAGGTACTAGAATGTCGAGATAGTTTTATGCAGAGAAGAACTATGATTGATCTTGTGCATGTGTTGTTTGTGCTTACTTTGAAGCATTTTATACATAAATGCAAAGAATGAATTACTTAATTCACGTGAAGATTGTTCTGCCCTTGACAATACATTGCAGACACTCTGACAACTTTTTAAAATGTAGGTTCTGATTTAATAGTATGGTATGCATATATGTTGGATATTGAAATTTTCAGAAACTCCTTAGGTAATTCTGACATGCAGCCAAAGTTGGGAACCACTGCTAAATGCTGTAAAATGGCTGATGGAGCGAGAGGAAAAGCATAGTGCTGTAAGGACATGTAAAACAATTCACAGAAGTGACATAAATAGCTAGTGAACACATTCAATCCCAGACCAAAAATAATGTTTACATCCATCATAGTTAGAATTGTGAAAATTAGAAAATTGGTCTCCATCAGGAGAATGATTGAACAAATTATAATACATGTGCATAGTAAAATTTGGCTTCATAAAAGTTACCAAAGAATAAGAATGATTTGAAAGGTGCTTAGGAGGTAATGTTAAATGAGAAAAACAAGATTTAAAATTGTGTTAATACATAATGTGATCCTAAGTACATTTTAAAGTATAGCTGGGAGTTCAAAGAGCTGTGCTGATTCTCACTGACTATAGATGACATAAGTTGGCGGCGCTACTTTTAAGATGAAGCAGTATATTTGAATCCAATTAAGTCCTCTTATTAAGAACAAAAAAGTTGATGCAAGTAACTTTTAAGATAACCTTTTTTTTTAAAGATTTTATTTATTTGACAGAGATCACAAGTAGGCAGAGAGGCAGGCAGGAGTGGGGCGGGGCGGAGTAGGAAGCAGGCTCCCTGCCAAGCAGAGAGCCCAATGCGGGGCTCCATGCGGGGCTCGATCCCAGGACTCTGGGATCATGACCTGAGCCTAAGGCAGAGGCTTAACCCACTGAGCCTTTGATTAGAGGTACCTGGCTGGCTACATAAGTAGGACGTGTGACTCTTGACCTCAGGGGTGTGAGTTTGAACCTCACATTGGGCATAGAGTTTACTTAAGAAAGAAAAGAAAAAATAAGATACCATTTGTTTAGAAAAGAGTTATTGAGATAGAGTTTGTCCATGTAAATATTTATGAAGTTATACTTTTGGGATTTTTTTCCCCCACATAATAATGCTTCTCACCCACTCTCAAAATGACACAAAATTAAAATATTTTTGCATTTTTTGTACTTTCTTTTCCTAAAATGTTAGAGTATGTTCAGCAATAGTTTATTTCATTTTAGCAGTTACCACAAAATAATGCAACAAAACAGATTAGTAGTATATACTCCGTAATGCCCTTTGGCTTACTTTCTTTATTAACAAATTCAGTGTTTTACTATTTGCTTGTTTACTATTTGCTTGTTTCTGATTTTAGGCTTTTTATACTGGAACAGCTTTTGAACAGTATAAAGCACACAAAAGGAGCTCGTCAACAAATAGTTCAGTTACATGTTGTTTCTTCACTCTCTAGTTTCTTGAAGGTAATTCTGTTTTTTTTTTAAAAATTTGGGTTTTGATTAAATTTTCCCTAATATACGGCCAGTTAAGTAGGTTGGAGGAAGGTCTGAATTGCTGCTTTTTTTCCTTCCCTTTTTTTTAATCTCCTAATGAAAATATTTTGGGATTTGCAATTCCCCTTTTACTTTTTCTCTATGTAAAACTTGTTAGTCAGAAATTAAACCTAAAATCTTGACTTAGGACCATGTTTTAACCTACTTAGCCTAATATCCTATACCAGAGATTGGTAGACTATGACCTATGGGCCAAATCTGGCCTTTTGTTGCATTTATGGCTTATTGTTTCTAACTAAAATATAATACACTTCATTGGTTATTTTATGGAAATTCCTATTAATGTTCTACTGAACACATATATATTATAGTGACAATTAATTACCATACTGTTTGCTTGGAGGTTTAAACTTCTAAAGAACTTTCTGTGAAAAATCAAATTATTTTGGGGTGTTCAGTATTTATTTGTGTGTGTGTTGAAGTAGTAATCCAAGTATGAGCACATTTGCTTAACCAGAATATTCATTCCAAACTGGATTAGAAAATTTACTACAGGAACAACTGGTTGGTTCAGTCTGTTAAGCATCTAAGTCTACATTACGGCTCAGGTCGTGATCTCAGGGTCATGACACTGAGCCCTCAGTCAGGCTCCACATTCAGCATGGAGCTTCCTTGAGGGTCTCTCTCCCTCTACCTTTGGTCCTCACCCCACTTACATTCACTCTCATACTCTCTTTTTCTCTAAAATAAATACATTCTTTTTTAAAAGGAAATTAACTACAATTGTAAGTTTGGATTATTCTTTACATGTTTCAGTATTTAGCTGGCTCCAAGGGAAATTTGGGTCCAGAAGAAATTAGAAGACCTGCCCTAGCATTGGTGATGGGAGCCCTAGAAAGTCCCAACCCCCTCTTGAGATGTGCAGCTGCAGAGGCATGGGCTAGATTAGCCCAAGTGGTTGATGATGGAGCTTTTACTGCTGCATTAGCTCAAGTTAGCTTTGACAAGTAAGTGAATTTCTTATTTAATACTCATAGACTGTGTGTCAAAACTCGGTATATGGCTTGTTGACTTTTTTGGAACTGGTGAAACTTCATTCTGGAGTTAACAGAAAAAAATTGATAAACACATACTTTCAAATGAAGGGTCTGCTCATCTTGGAACATAGAACTATTACTATTTCGGCTTTAATTTTTATATAATAAGAGAAAGATTACTAACATATGAGTGATATATTGGCTATCAGTGGAATGGACTCTGGGAGTAAGACATTTATGGAGTTTTATCATGTAAAATATAGATAATAGGTAGTAATGACAATCTATCAGAAAGAGTAAAAGCTGTAGGCTATTAGGATCAGGAACCATAAACTATGTTTTCATTTTTGCCAACTCTGAGATCATGAACAGAGAGTGAACCTCTCAGTTAGTTTTCCTCTGTGTCTTTTTTTTTTATGTTTTTTTCATTTCAATTCAATTAATTAGCATATAATGTATTATTGGTTTCAGAAATACTGGTCTGTGGCTCATCCGTCTTATATAATACCCAGTGCTCATTACATCACATGCCCCCTTAATGGCCATCATCCCGTTACCCCATCCCTCCACTTCCCTCTCCTCCAGCAAGTCTGTTTGTTTCCTATGATTAAGAGTCTTTTATGGTTTGTCTCCCTCTCTGGTTTCGTCTTGTTTTATTTTTCCTCTCTTCCCCTATGATTCTCAGTTTTGTTTCTTAAATCCCACATATCAGTGAGATCTTACGATAATTGTCTTTCCCTGATTGACTTAATTTCGCTTAGCATAATACCCTCTAGTTCCATCCACATCAGTCTAATGGCAAGATTTCTGTATGTATGTGTACCACATCTTCTTTATCCACTCAACTGTTGACGGACATCTGGGCTCTTTCCATAGTTTGGCTATTGTGGCCATTGCTGCTATAAACATTGGGGTGCAGGTGCCCCTTCAGATCACTACATTTATATCTTTGGGGTGAATATCCTCTATTTCAAATAGGAGGTTGTTAATACTACCCTGCCTGCTGAACAGTGTTAAGGTAAATGAGATAATAAATATGAAAGTAATATGAAAGAATAAAACAACCACAAATAAAAGTTCATGGTTATATTAGTAGTATATGTATATAAAGTTGTATTTGTAGTAGTAGTAGAGGTAGTAGTAGTTGTAATGCAAGTAGCACTTACTGACTGATTTGGTTAAGAACTTAAAGTCTGGGGGTGCCTGGCTGGCTCAGTTGGTAGAGCATGTGACTCTTGATCTCGGGGTTGTGAGTTCAAGCCCCACATTGGGTGCAGAGATTATAAATAAATAAACTTTAAAAAAAGAGAGAGAGCTTGAAGTCTGGAGTCAGATTACTAAACTTTTTTCAAATCCCTTTCTTCCACTTGATAGTTGGTTACTTTGTAAGAGTTATTTTGGCTACCATTTTGTTCTCCTCATCTGTAAAAAGGAACTGATAATAGTAGGAATCTCAAGGTTGGGAGGATTAAAGGACTAAATGTACAACACTTAACACAGAATGCATAAGAAAACTTCTAAAGTTCTTGAGTTGAAACTCTAGTTGTGTGGAATTAAAGTATCTCAGCAGTGTGAGTTTTTAAAATGTAATTTAATTATGCTCTTAACAAAATAAATATGGAAGGAACATACCTCAGCATTAAAAAGACAATATATGACCAGCCCACAGCTATTACACTCAGTGGTGAAAAGCTAAAAGCTTTTCCTCTAAGATGAGGAACATAAAAAGGGATACCCACTCTCTCCACTTCTGTTCACCTTGGTTTTGGAAGTCTTAACCATGCAGTTAGACAAGAAAAAGAAATATAAGGCATCCAGATTAGAAAGGAAGAGACAAAACTGTAACTGTTTGTAGATGACATAAGACAAAATTAGAAAATCCTAAAGACTCCACCAAAAAACTATTAGAATTAAATGAATTCAATAAAATCACATAGGATATGAAATTAACATACAGAAATCAGTTTCTGTACATCAATTGTAAACTGTCAGAGAAATTAAGGAAACAATCCCAAACACTATTGTCAATAAGAATAAAATACATGGGGCACCTGGGTGACTCAGTGGCTTAAAGCCTCTGCCTTGGGCTCAGGTCATGATCCTGGGGTCCTGGGATCAAGCCCAGCATCAGGCTTTCAGCTCAGCGGGGAGCTTCCCCCTCTCTCTCTGCCTGCCTCTCCGCCTACTTGTGATTCTCTGTCTGTGTGTCAAATAAATAAAATCTTAAAAATAAAATAAAATAAAAATACGTAAGAATCAATTTAACAAAGGAAGTAAACAACCTGCACACTGAAAATGTTAAGACATTGTTGAAAGAAATTGAAAATGACACAAATAAATGGAGAGATACACCATGCTCCAGAAGGATGGCATACAAATTCTTGAAGTATTCCATATTTTAATACACACACACACTATGCTCATGGATTGTAAGATTTAATATTGCTAAAATATCCATACTGCTGAAAGCAATCTACAGTTTCATTGTAATCCCCATCAAAATACCAATGACACTTTCAGTGCTAGAATAAAACAAAAATCCTGAAATTTTTGTGGAACCACAAAAGATCCAAATAGCCAAAGCACTCTTGAGAAAGAACAAAGCTGAAGGTATGCTGATTTCAAACTATATTACGAAACGATAGTAATTAAAATAGTATGTTACTGGCATAAAAACAAGCACAGATCAGTGTGTTAGAGAGCCCAGAAATAAATCCACATATATCTAGTTAATTAATTTGACAAAGGATTCAAGAATGATAATGGGGGAAAAACAAGCTACTGGCTGGCTCAGTCAGTAAAGCATGCAACTCTTGATTTGGGGCCCATAAGTTCAAGCCCCACCTTGGTCTTAGAGCTTACTTTAAAAAATAAAACAATGGGGGGCGGGAGCAGTCTGTTTAATAAATGGTGTTAGGAAAACAGGACAGTTACATGCAAAAGATAAACTGGGCCATTCTCTTATATTGTATACAAAAATAAATTCAGAGTGGATGAAAAACTTGAAGTAAGACCAGAAACTATAAAACTCCTAAAAGAAAACATATGCATAAGCTCATTGACATTAATCTTAGAAATATTTAGGGGGAAAAGAGGTCTTGCTCCTCAGGCAGTGGCAACAAAAGCTAAAACAAATGGAATTACATCAAACTAAAAAGCTTTTGTACAATGAAGGAACTATTAACAAAGTAAAAAGACAACCTATGAATGATGGAAGATATTTGCAAATCATATGTTCGTTAAGGGGCTAGTATCCAAAATATATAAAGAACTTATACAACTTAATGTCCGAAACCTGATTTTTAGAAAATGTGCAGAGGACCAAATAGACATTTTTCCAAAGAAGACATAGAGATGGCCAACAAGCATGTGAAGAGCTTCTCCCACCATTAATTGTCATGAAAATCCAAATCAAAACCATAATGAGACATCACTTCATACTTGTCTAATTGGCTCGTATCCAAAAGACAGTAACAGGTGTTGAGTAGAAAGTGGAGAAAAGCGTACATACACTTTTGGGGGGAATATAAATCACAGCTGCTATGGAAAATAGTATGGCGGTTCCTCAAAAAATTAAAAATACAATCCAGCAGTTCCACTGCTGGATATTCATTCAAAGAATATGAAAACATTGATTAAAAGAGATATATGCACCCTTGGGTTCATTACAGCATTATTTACAACACCCAAAATATGGAACCAACTGTGTCTATTAATAAATGAATAGATAAAGAAGATGTGTGTAATATCGCTTAGCCATAAAAAGAAGGAAATCTTGCCATTTATGACAACATGGAGGGACCTAGAGGCTATTATGCTAGTGAAATAGGACAGAAAGACAAATAGCATATGATTTCACATATATGTGAGAAGAAATGAATGAACAAACTCAAAGATAAAAGAAATAAACTGTTGGTTACCAGAGGGGAGGGGGTGCAAAACAGGTGAAGGGAATTAAGAGGTCCAGACTTCCAGTTATAAAATAAATGTCATGGGATGCAATGTATTATATATAGAATATAGTCAGTAATATTGCAGAAACTTTGCATAGTAACAGATGGTAATAGACTTTTTGTGGGGATCCTTTCATAATGTATAAAAATATCAAATCACTATGCTATATGCCTGAAACTAATAGGATATTGTGTGTTGGTTATACTTCAACTTATAAAAAGTAACTTAAAAATAAAGTAATAGTGCTTGTCTTACAGATTTAGTGTATCTTTGAAAAATATTGAAATTATTCATACTTATTCATTAATAATGTGAAGACTTTTTATGTAAATTGTTTTTCTTTTCAAGATACCTTTCAGGTCATTTCAGATTTTTTTAAATCACTTAACAGTAAATATATTTTTTAATTTTGCAGCTATTCATACAAAATGTTTTGCCAAGTAACAGTGTACATGCATTAGTTTTGTTCAGTGATTATTATTTATTTCCATGATTATAGACTGAAATCGGCAAGGGATGTGGTTACCAGAACAGGATACTCATTGGCTTTGGGATCTCTACATAGATATTTAGGAGGAATAAGTTCTTCTCAACATTTGAATTCTTGTGTTGGAATCCTTTTTACTTTGTCTCAGGACAGTACTTCTCCTGATGTGCAGGTAAATACCCCATGTGATACCTTCTTGAAATTCATGATTTGTATATAATGCAGATTGTTTTTATAGACTATTAGTTTGTAAATAATCTCCCCTCCAATAAAACCAAACCATTGTTAACCTTGACTGGTTTTTGAAATTCAAATCTTACTATCTTTACTTCACCCTCAGAGTTTCTAAAACCAAATTCATTATCTTTTTCTGAAAATGGATCTTCCATCTTAATAATAACATTAACTCTTTTGGACATCTTAATTGGTACCAAGGATTGTTTTATATATTCTTCTAAAACATTAACATGTTTAAGCCTCACAGCAATCTAGGGTGTCTATTCCCCTTATACAAAAAGAAATCTGGAACTTACAGAAGCGAAGTAACTTACAGCTGAAAGCCAATAAATCATGGAATCAGCTCAAGAACATAAGTCATGGCCTCTGAACCCATGTTCTTAGCCAGTAAACCATATTATGGTACACATCTTATCCATTTCAGTTAAAATCCTCATTCTCTTGATATCTTACTCAAATCTTGAATGACTATTTTTCTATCTGCTCTTTTTCTCTGCTTATCTTATCTCTGCCTTCATGTGTGTTCCTAATTGCTATGGTAATATTTTTCGGTTCTTTGCAAGTCCCCCGAGATGTGAAGACACAATTATTTTCCTGAAAGACTTTCGTCTTGCCACTTCTCTACCAAAAATTTGGAGAAACTGTTTATTGCTTCCTAAATCACCTCATTCAAGTCCTATCACCCAGGAACCCTATTACCCGAAAGTACTTGCTTTTCTTATAGATGACCTGCCTATTTTCATCCAACACGTGCCTTTCTCTTATCTGCATTTATATTTTTCCTATTCTTTTTGCTTACTATTCCTGTCTGATAATCCAAATTTTCTAGTGTTCTGAGATCCAGTTTAACCACCTTCTCGTCAAATTTCAACATCCCTAATCCACAGTTAGATCTCATTCTTTGAATTACCATATTACAAATCATCTCCTCCTCCTCATCCAGTAGTTGACTGAGTTAACTTATAAGGTGTTCCATTCTTTCATCCTCCCTTATTGTAACACTTTTTGTTTTTATTTAATTTCTCTTCTTCTCCTTTAAGAAGTCTGTTGTGAATGCACATACTTTTATATCAAATACTTTTTTTGTTGATTAAATACTTTTAGTGGCTTCCAGTGTCATCAAATCTGACTCTTCTCAATTACTGCAATATCTTACTTAACAGTTTATTTTTGTAGCATTTAAAGTACTGTAAGCTTTCAAAAAAAATAAAGTACTGTAAGCTTTCTTACACATTCATTGATAAGAGGGATAAAATTTTCTCAGTTTCCGAAATGGAGACATTTTTATGTACTTAAAACATACATAGAAGTAGAATATACTATAAGGACCCTATTATACCCATCATCTGACTACATTTGTTATTAGTATATGACCAGTCTTGTTCCATTCACTCATTCATTTGTTCATTCATTCATTAATTCATTGGTAGCTTAAATAACAGAAATTTATTTTCTCATGGTTCTGGGGGCTTGAAGTCCAAGATCAAAGTGTCACTCAGTTTGGTTTCTTCTGAGCCCTCTTTGCTTGGCTTGCAGGTGGTCACCTCACTGTGTCTTCCCATGGTTTTTCACTGTGCTTATGCATCTCTAGTGTCATTCTGTCCAGATTTTCTCTTTTTAGGACACCAGTCACATTGGGTTAGGGCCCACCCTAAAAACCTCGTTTTAACTCCTTTAAAGACCCTGTCTCCAAAGACAGTCCCATCCTGAGATATTGGAAGAGGCTTGTTCAGTTAAACCAGAGTTGACAGACATATTTTATTAAGAGCCACATAGTAAATTGTGTACACTTTACACGTTACGCAGTCTCTGTCGGCTACACAATTCTGTCATTGTAGCAGTAAAACAGCCATAAATATGTAAATAAATGAGCATGACTGTGTTTCAGTGAAGTTTTATTTATAAAAACGTGACAGGTCAGATTTCACTCAAAGGCATTTCATTTGTTTAATAGAAATAAATATAGACTTATTTTATACATATACTTATTTTTATATGTTTATGAAAGTGCACTTGTCTTAAGTGTGCACCTCTGTGAATAAAGTATACAAACTAAATACACCATGTAACCAGCACCTAGATCAAGAAATAGAACATTATCAATACCCCAAATGCTCTCCTCATGTTCTCTTCTAGTTACTACCTGTCCCACCAAGGATAACCACTATCCTAATTTGCAACATCATATATTAGTTTTGCCTGCTTTTATACTTTATATCAATGGAATCATATGGTATGTACTCTTTTATGTCTGGCTTTCTTCCAACATTATGTTCAAGAGATTTGTCCATGTTACTGCATGTATTTGTAGATTTTGTTGAATCTTATTTATTTTGAATCTTTTAAAAACTGGAATTTTTGTTCACATAGATTAAACAATAAACAATTTTCAACAAACTAGATTCACTTCAGGCTGTTAGCTAAAGAACCAAACATAGTCTTGGAATTCTTGGTGCTGAGATTTCAGTTTACCATTCTAAATTAGATGATTGTCTGTCATTGTTTTTTACTGAATATTTGAAGAGAAATCTTTTCTTAAACTTCTTATAGTCTCCATTTCTCTTTCCAGGCTAGTAATAGCACACAAATTACTTTGCTGTTACTTTATCACTTGCTTCAACAAAGACAATTCATTGTGTTTTATGTTTCTTAATGCTGCTGTAGCATTTTAAATTGTTTTTCTCTGTCTTCACAGACCTGGGCACTACATTCGCTATCATTGATAATTGATTCTGCTGGCCCACTCTATAATATGCATGTGGAACCCACCCTTTCTCTTATTATAATGTTATTATTAAATGTGCCTCCTACTCATGCTGAAGTTCACCAAAGTCTTGGTCGCTGTTTGAATGCCCTTATTACTACATTGGGTCCGGAGTTACAGGGTATGCATAGCTCATTTTGTGATTTTTACATTAAAAATGTACATAGAAAATGAATCCATTTCTTATTATTGACTCAAATACTTGTCAGTGAAGTGAAGTTTAGTTTAGCACAATGTTCTATGCAAATCCATGGGCAGAATGTTGAGAGTCATCTTGGGAAGAAGACTTTGACTCCTGAATGTTGGCATAATAGAATACAATGTAGAAACGAGAAAACTTAATGTAAGCTCCACCACTACTTAATTGGATGACCTTTAGAAAATCTTTGGTCTTTGGTTCCTTCTCGGTCAAAGAGGGAAAAATTGAAAAGCCTTTGTGATTAACACATAGTAAGTGATCGTATATTTTGTGAAATGCCATTCAGTGTGATTTCTTTTACCTTGAAACGACAAGGAGTCCCATATTTAGAAAGATAGATTTTTTTGAAAGCTTCCCTTTCAATGAAGGTGATAGACATCAAGTGGAATAGTTTAAACAGCTCATCTCCTCTAAAAAGTAAGTGACTAAGTCCCAAAGCTGAGATAATCTGATCTGTTAAATGTAAAGTCTGTAATTTTAATATTTGAAAGCAACTCAACTGATACAAGCAGAGCCAAGTTCATTAGTCATTTCTAATTTTACTTTTCATATAATTTGATATAACCTAGTCTTAGGTTCTTGTAATGATCTATGTGGACATAAATTTTTTCAGAATAAGAATAACTAACATAACCTTAAAATCTGTCACCTGGATTATCCCTGCTTTTTTAGAAGAAATTTACTTCACAGATTTAAAATTGGTATTAAAGTTTAAGTTTAAAATTGGTATTAAAAATTTTTTTTAAACCTTAAGTTTAAAATTGGTATTAAAAAAATTTTTTTAACCTAATAATATATGCTTAAAGAGGAATGATTTCATAGACCAATTATTCAAAGTTCTCTGCTTTCATTTTAGGTAATAGTACTTCCATTTCCACCTTAAGGACTTCCTGTCTTTTGGGTTGTGCAGTGATGCAAGATAACCCAGACTGCCTTGTTCAAGCTCAGGCCATTTCTTGCCTTCAGCAGCTTCATATGTTTGCTCCAAGACATGTCAACCTGTCTAGCTTGGTCAGCTGCCTCTGTGTGAGTATAAAATTATTAGTGAGTCTTAGTTTTTTTCCATCGGAAACTTAGGTTTATTTTAATTATTCTCTATCTGTGTACAATAGCTATTTTCTCTTAATACTTTCTCTTAATTCTAGTCTTTTTTAGGGGGTGGACCAACTTTTATATAAGCGCATTTTAAACATCTCATATATTGATTCATTTTTCTTCTTTAATGTTGAACTTAATATTTGGAGTATTTATTCATTAGTCAACAAACATATATAGGGTGCTTAAATATGTCAGGTACTGTATAAATGCCATAGGACATCGAAATATTTGTGATGTCTTTGTTTTTCCTTTTCTTTTTTCCACATAATTACATATAAAGTTCCCTCCACCCCAGATGGGCAAATAACATTTTCCCTTAATATTCTAGTGGCATAATCCATCAATATCTGGGTTTTAATAATATGTTTAATAAGTATGACAAGATGAATGCTAAAAGTTCTGGTGAAATAGTTCATGATCGTCAATGGTTTTAAGATTCACCTTGTGTATCACCAGTGTCTGTTTGGACTTTTCTTAAAAATTGAGTTACATTTGGAATTAAAAGAACACCATTGCCTTTCAACGTTTTCTGCCCTGGCGCAACACACTCCCATTAGTAACATGACTGTTGAGAATCATTACTTTAGACAGCCCTTTCATTTACAAGCTTGAGGTAGGCTGTGCAGCATTTCAGACCTTGAAAGAACCTCAAATGTCATTAAAACCAACCTTCCCAATAAAAAAGATAAATCAAGTACTAAAAATCAAGTAATTTGCCTAAGGTAACATACCTAGTTATGGTGGTAGTTCTAAGTCAAGTCTAGAATCCAGGTTTCTCAATTTATTTAGTCCCCATTTCTTTATTTCTCACTGACTTTATACTTATGGTTAGCTCTTAATCTCAGCTCTGCCACCTCCTAGTTTTGTGGCCTTAGGAAGTCCCACAACCTCTTCCAGCCTTAGCTGCCTTATTTGTAGAGCACAAGGATTACACAGGATGCCACCTGAAAAGGCACTTGTCCCAGGCACTTAATAACCAACCACTCAATACATAGTAGTTTTATTTTCTTAACATATAACTTATACATTATATTAATCTTTGTAGTGACTTTCACAAAGTTATATAAGACTCTTAGAAAGAGGATGCAACTGACTTTTCTGATAGAAACTTGGTTCCTGTCTGGGTTAAACATGTATTGGAGAAAATAGCACTAACTGGATTTTACCTTTACCACTAAATGACTTTTCCCTAGGAATATTATTCTTTCTATTCGAAGAATAACCAGTTACTGAAAAACCAGTTACTGAAAAATAGCCACTTCTTTGCAAGTTGTTCAAACTTTCACTCTTCTTATACTACCTTTTTTTCCCCCTTGAATTATAGTAGAAATTTTCCATTGGTAGCCGTTTGAAATTTGTTTAACTGATGTGTGAATTTATTTACTAAGTATATTGAGAAATAAAGAGCAAAACTTACTACTAATTTTTGATGAATTAGATCTGATCAAATTTGTTACTCTTTTTTTTTTTTTTTTTTCCCCAGACTGAGAAAGGTTATATATAAAAAAAGAGTAGAGACCACTATCAGATTTTTGTTTTAGGAGCAATCAGAGCAATTGAAAAAATCAAAATTAGCAATTGACAAATCTTACTTAGTGACTCTTATTTAAGCTATAAATTGATTTTTCTTATACAGAAATCATTTAAAAATTACAGTCACTATAATTTATTTTGTCTTAATTTTTAGTAAGTTTTATTCTGAATTTATTAGAATGAGTTTATTGTAGAGTATTTCCTATAGTAAGAAAATTGCTTTTGCTTTCCTATTTAACATCTTTATGATCAGATTTTCTTTTTTACAGAGAATTTAATTATTTAGCATGAAATGTTTTCAAATTAATTGAAAATCCCTGAATATTCAGAATACATTTCATCATTAAGAAAGAATCTTATTGGAAAGAGTTTTCTTCTAACTGCATGCTGTTTAACTTCCATTCTGAACTTGGTCTTAGCTACACTAGCAATTCTGAGTACTCTCAGTTTTAAAAGTTGGCTTCTAAGAATAAAAAAATCTATAATTAACTTGTGATAAGATAAACCATTAACTTTGTCCCTTGCTGGACACCTGCTCATGTGAATGCAATCCAGATCTCTCCTTTAGCACTCAAGTGTACTTGATCTGGCTTTGTTATTGAGTTAATGAGAGATTCCAAAGGAAAACCTTATTACACAAGTGTACATTTTTAAAGTTATTGTGTATTTTATAGCTTTATATCTTGAGTTGAGTATTTCCAAGATCTTAGCTCAACTCATATTTTAAAGTTGGAAAATGAAGTATTATGGCATATTTTTAAGCTGAAGCTAAGCCAATTTGAATGATAGCTCTGTCAATATTTGTATTTTAATGCTTAGCTGACTGTTATCAAAGTCATCCTAGTATTTATCTTTTGGTTTTGTTATGACCAGTCTGTCGTTTGTTTTTGTGCAGGAGATCTTGTTGGATAATTCTGTGTTGGTAGGTCCCTGACCCTCAATTCCTAACTTTTTTTGAGGTTTGCAATGCTGTTTCTTTGTGTCATTTTTTTGGTTGTAGATGTTCTTGTTTTCCCCTGCATCTCTTTGTTTAAGCTAACCATTAATGCCAAGTCCAGTATGTGTAGCATGTTACATGGTGTTTATTTAATACCACTGTAAACAAACCTTCCCTAACCTTCTCCAGCTGGTGCAGTCACTCCTTGCACTTAATTTTGCATCATTCTGATTTATATATTCATTTCAGAAAGGAATTGTAATTATGGCTTGACTTAGTTTTTATACTTTTCCTGCTTGGTTTGTTTGCCTTGACTCATTCTATTCCTCTTCCCAATATAAATGCTGGAGAATGACATGGAGATACTAAGTGTTCCATTTTGCTTTGTGTGACTGACTGCCTTCAATCGTTTTTCTACCAAACAAGAATACTTTTAAGCATGCTTTCTCTAAAAGAGTGTTTGACCAGCCTGAATAAATGCTGCACCTGCCTTGTATTATATGTTTATAAAACTCCACTGAAAATAACTAGTAGATTCATTAACTTTTCTTTAAAATTGCCTCGTAGAATGCTTTTTTTGTCATTGTTGTGAAATGCAGCCATAATTTTGGGCATGAGTAACTTAATCTTTTTACATTTTAACTCCTTTTTCCTATGTATTAGTTTCTAACGATGATTCTTTAACGTGACTTGAATGACATTAACATCAGACTTTGTGAATGGCGTTCCTTTTCCCACTTTTGAATTCATGATATGACTTGAGGGTATAATAGAATATGTTTATAAAGCAGTTCTCATTCATATGTTTTACTGATGGTACATTCACAAATCTTTTCTGTTTTTTGGCATCTGATAAAATTTAGGGTTCTACTCTCTTTGCATGTGTTTCTTATATATCAAAAACCAGCTGTCACCACCCACTCTTTTTCCCAGATTTTATCCTCTGCTCTTTTCAACAAACTCACCTACTTCAGTCCTGTTTTTCTCACATACACCAGATCTAAATAAAGATCACAATAATAATTATGTTGTTACTTCTCACATTTTGCTTGGAAAATCAGTAGCGTAACACACATTTTCATTGTCATAAACCACACTAAACTGGCCTGTACTTTCATAGTTAGAAAAAATAAATTTCAAAAACTCTATACTTTATCCTACTTATGAATCACTGAGTTGGAATTTGTATCCAGAACCTTTGACTTGTTTTAATTGTTCATTTAAGGTATATCACAATCATATCATTTACTTAAGTAGCTACAACCTGGTGAGATTCACATAGTTCAAATACTTCTAAGTAAAAAGACTATGTATTGAGTTTGTCATTATGAGCAAAAATATTCTGTATCTCTAAGAAATGTATACGTCTATGTACATATATGCATATCCATATATAAGTTGATATACATATATGTAAAATTTGTTGTCCATAATGTGTCTCTAGAGAGTGTTTTTGGTGAATATGTTTTGAGTAAAACTCTTTTCTGCCTTTATTTGAAAATGCATTTACTCACTCTGTATGACATCTGAATAAAATACTACTGATAGAGACTGTTAATAATAATTAATAATAACCAACATTTATTGAGCACTTAACTATTTGCCAGGTACTGTACTCAGCCCTTTTGCATGTGTCTTTGTGTTAATTTTGCAACAGCCCTGTGACGTGGGGTAGTATTATTTCCATTTTACAAAGGAAACTAAGGCATGGAGAGTTTAAATAATTTGCCCAAGGTCACACGTCTAATAAGTGAGGCAGTTTGACTCCAGAGCTTCCCTTTTAACCAGTATGCCATACTGCTTATATGAATTTATATAAATTTCTACTTAGAGAATCATAAAACATTGTAATGTTGCACAAGCGCAAATGTCTGAGCTACAAATAAATTCTCAATTGTATTTCTTTTATCTCAAAACTATTTTTATTCATATAAATTTTGTGTTTTCTAACACTCAAGACGCTACTGCTTGGATTTGTTTATGAATATTTGTGTAATCAAGTACATGTGCTACTCTTTACCTGTGTCTAAGTTAGAGTAAAAGATATGTACTAGAAGAATAGTTTGAAGAAGTTGCTGTCTATCTAATAAACTGCCTCTAGCAGTGTAATCAGCTGGACAGAATCAGGAAGGATCCAGTGAATGTCTATTAGACTTACTGTGAATGCCACCAAGAATTTCAGCTCTTTCATTTCCCATATGGTATTTTTCAGGTGAATCTTTGTAGTCCCTATTTGTTATTGAGAAGAGCTGTACTGGCTTGCTTACGTCAGCTTGTACAGAGAGAAGCAGCTGAAGTTTCAGAACATGCTGTTATGCTTGCTAAGGATAGCAGAGAAGAGTTGACTCCAGGTAATTCTTTTTTATCAGCTTTATCTCCAGCTCAGATGATTTAAGTTTTAATCTTAAATCTTTCATACAAACATGAGTTTTTAAAATGAAATATAAAAGTTAATATGTAGTGTTTTAAACCTGCTACAAGAGACAGTCACTAACAGTTACCGTCATTCCAGCTGGTGGTGTTACTAGTTTAGAGCAACAGTTTTCAAACTTAGACCCCTGAACTAGCAATATCCACCTCACTGAGAAGTTGTTAAAAATGCAAATGATTGGGCCCCATCACAAATCTGCTTAACCAGAAATCTGGGAGTAGAGTCCAGCGATCTGTTACCTATGTTTTATAATCCCTGTTAATGAATTTGAGAGCCTCTCAAATTTTAGAGCAAATTTTTTCACAACAAATCGTTGAAGTTGGATTTAGTCTTTAAGTAATTTACCATATATGCCTGTAATCTCGTTTAATAAAACTTACCATAGAAGAGTCTTCTTCAGGTTAGAGGATTTTTATGCCTCTTCTTTATTTTAGAGCTGAATTAAAGGATTTCTTAGCCGGTAAGACTTAAGTATATATTTCATTATTTTAAAATTATATGGTAATGCAAATATGCATACAAATTCAAACAACCTACAAAAACAGCAATGGTAATATCTTACCCTTTTATGTATATAGTTTCCAAAGTGGTGTCACACTTTTAGAAGGTCTCAGGCTTCTTTTAGAAGGTCACAAAGCTTTCTAGTATCTAAAGCTCTCAGAACAGTGTGTTTTACTGTCGTGCTGTGCTCCTTAAATTAGTTTGTTATTACATTAAAACTTTAACTCTGACTTGAGTTAATCAGCATTGCTGAACTGGTATAGTTGTCATCAGAGAGGTTGTAGAACTCATTTGAAAACTGTTGATGATTTACCTTAACCAGAGAAATTTTAATCTTATAATTGTATGAGATATTCTGCCCAAGTGACCTTCAGTTTATATTCACCACTGAAATTATCTGCATCTTTTGCTTTGATTGTGTAAACATGGTGTATATTCCTAGAATTCTTGAATTAGCTATGTGAGTAAAATATACTAAAGAACTTGTTATATAATTCCCTTTTTAAAATTTTATAATTTTTCAAACTAATGGAAAAGTTTAAAGTAATGTGCAGTGAAAACATACATTCACCTACTTACTGTCTTTATGGCACTCATTTTATATATCTTCCTCTCTTTCTATATATACACAGATGTAAGCCTTTTGCCAAACCATCTGAAAGCAAGCTGCAGACATCATGACAACTCACTTCTAATACGAATATTCTCCTGCATGACCACGTATCATTTCCACACTCAATCAAATCAACACTGATTTAGTATCGATCATAAAATGTGCAGTTCTGATACAAATTTCCCCAGTTATCCAAAAAATACCCCTTAGAACTCCTTCCTACCCTCCCTTACCACCACCCATATTTAGGTTCCAGCCATGACTCACACATTGGTTGTTCTATCTCTTTAGACCCCTAATCGGAAACATTCCCACTGCCCCCTTCTGTGTTTTTTTTTTTTTTTTTAATTGAATTGTAGTTGACACATGGTGTCATGTTTCAGGTGTACAGCATCATGATTCAACAAGTTTATATATTATGCTTTGCTAACCACAAGTGTAGTTCTCATCTGTCACCATACCATGTCATTAGAATACCACTGACATAGTCCCTGTGCTGTACCTTATCCCAGCAATGCCTCCGTATGGTCTTTAAAAGATAATTTCTCTTTCAAAATAGTGTAGTAGTAGCATAATCTTCAGAATCTAAATGCTTTCAGAAATGCTAAATAAGCTAAATTTTCAAGAGAAAATGTATTTGTTCTTTTGGCATTTCCAGAATTAGAGGAAGTAGTTGCTAGACCAAGGCTTATGTTTCTCCTTTGAGGTGCTTTATTACTTTGCAATGAGAATATTTGCAGGTAGTATTTTAGTAACTTTTGAATATGTGTGCTTCTCATATCGCAGTTTTGTTTTCTGTATTACTTAGATCATCGATTTTCTTCTTGTCAGATGCTAACATCAGAGAAGTGGGCCTTGAAGGGGCATTATTGACCTTACTAGATAAAGAGACAGATCAGAAGTTATGTCATGATATCAAAGAGACTTTAAATCATATGCTTATATCTATGGCAGTGGATAAGCTCTCCTTCTGGTTAAAGCTTTGTAAAGATGTACTTGCTGCATCAGCTGGTAAGTATTGGTGGTTACCGTTTAAAATAAAATTGAAAATGAAAATGTTCTATATATAATTATTTGCTGGTGATAGTTCATCAGTTTTATGAGTATTTGTATTGTAATTGCTTGTTGCTTTTTTCAAGTGAAGATTTTAGTGTTTACATCTAACACTTAAGCCTATGTTTTTCTTATTCTTCTCATTATCTTTTATGACTTACCTGTATAAAACAAACTAAAAAGCAGTTATTTATACTATGAAAGTGATGTCATGATGTTGAGTAACCCCATCATTTGTTTTCATATGTACAGTTTTTTTTAAAGATCTTATTTATTTGACAGAGCAATAAGCAGGGGGAGCTGTAGGAGGGAGAAGGAGCCCCATGCGGTGCTCAATCCCAGGACCCCAAGATCATGACCTGAGCTGAAGGCAGATGCTTAACCAACTGAGCCATCCAGGTGCCCCCCTACGTATAATATTTGAAGGACTGCATCAAATCAGCTTAATAGAAAAATTATTAGAATTTGCAACATTTTGAGCAAGCGAGTTTCTATACACTCAATAATGCTGATTTCAAACAGGGTTAGAAAACAGTGTTATTTCCCTGTTTTCTTTCTCAGTATAAGATCATTGTTAGTGAGAAAGTATATTAGAATCTTTCAAATTTTTATCTGTGAAGTAAGAAGATAAATGAGATAAAGAAAGGAGACAAATCAGTTCTGTTCCAGGTGCTATACATTCTTTGGCTGATTTAATCCTTTAGCCATCCAATGAGTAGGCAGTATTATTCCATTTTACACAAGAGAAAACAAGACTTGGAAAGGTTAGGTAATTGACCCCAAAACACACACAGTTGGATTCAGACCTTTCCCTGCATGACTTTAAAATCCAGCTTCCAGGATGCTTGCATGGTTCAGTCAGTTAAGTGTCCCACTCTTGATTTCTGTTCAAGTCATGATCTCAGGGTTGTGAGATCGAACCTTGCATTAGGCTCCGTGCTCAGCACACTTTTCTTGATCCTTTCCTCTGTTCCTTCCCCTGCTCATTTTCTCTCTCTTTTTGTCAAATAAGTAAATAAAATCTTTAAAGTGAAATAATAAAATCCAGCTTTGTATTTCAGTAGCTCTTAAACTCAATTACTCAAGCCTCATAAGTTAATGTGTTGTCTGAATTATGTGAAAGGAAAAAAGATATTTAAAAAAGAATTTTTTGTTTAACATTCTTCACTGTCTACCTTGGTCCTGTTCCCTTCCAGTGATTTATATCTGCTCTTTTAAGTACTATGCTCTGCATGTTTTCCATTCTCACTACTTGAGAACTTACAAGGACTTCTTTGAGAGAAAATCTGTATGTGCCTTGATAGGTTGATTACACTTTTCTGGTGTCTCACCTTTTTTTTTTATTTTTTTTTTTAACATTCATACTCCTTGAGCTTACTTGCTCAATTTTATTTCAGCATTTGTTCTTTATCCTTTGTAGTTTGGCTGCATCCCTTCTTAGGAAAACTTGCATTTCAGGCTTTGGTGGCTTACTTAGTCTTAAGACTTTGCCATAATTTTGTGACATCTTTGCTCTAACACATTCAAAATATGTTGACATACAAGATAATCTAAGGAAAAAAATGTTGCTTTTTTAAGAATTAGTTCCATTTTAAGTTGAGCTAAACAGAGTTAATAAGTTAACAGTTAATATAAATAGGAAATGGGGCACCTGGACAGCTTGGTGTGTTGAGCATCCAACTTTTGATTTCAGTTCAGTTCTTGAATCTCGGGGTCCTGAGATACAGCCCTGCGTTGGATTCTGTGCTGCTGACTGAGTATGGAGCGTGCTTGGGATTCTCTCTTTCCTTCTGTCCCTCCCCCCTGCTCGCATGTGTACACGTACACACTCTCTCTCTCTCTCTAAGAAAAGAATAATAATGATTCATTCCTCACAGGCTCTGGCCATTATAATAATATGAGACTATAAATGACAACAATGGGTCTATCCTAAGAAAAATATTTTCAGACATTTTCAAATGGGTTCAGGAACTTTAAATCTGTTCAAGATCCTAGTGTTAAAACAGCCTCCCTAGTGCAGTCCACCATGCTCCATACCAGAGAATGTTGAGCTTCCTTAAGCATAACTCTCTACATACAACAGACTGATAATTGTCCTAGTATTTAGTATCCTGTCTGTAGTATCATGTTTGGTTTTTCACTGTGACTATAATTGAACATCTTTGTCATTTTGACCTGGAAGATTTCTTAGAGCATTTCTTTTTTTTTTTTTTTTTTTTTTTAAAGATTTATTTATTTGACAGAGAGAAATCACAAGAGAGGCAGGCAGAGAGAGAGGAAGGGAAGCAGGCTCTCCGCTGAGCAGAGAGCCCGATGTGGGACTCGATCCCAGGACCCCGAGATCATGACCTGAGCTGAAGGCAGCGGCTTAACCCACTGAGCCACCCAGGCGCCCCAGAGCATTTCTTTAAATACCGCTGTTGTCTATAGGTATTAGATGTGATCATTTTACGTTTTATGTGATTATTTTACATTGTTAAAGACGTATGATTGATCAACAATTCTAGTGTGAATTTGAAGTCATTTGTGTTCCTTTATAAATGTATCTTACATTTGATTTTAATTATTTGTATTCTCCCTTGGTAAAAGATTTTACAACTGTAACTTGTGTGGATACAATGCAAGAAGAAGAAGGAGATAAAGGGGACGATGCCTCAGTTCTGACCACCAGAAATGATGACAAATCATATCCCTTTACCAATCCCCGTTGGGCTACTAGAGTTTTTGCTGCCGAATGTATTTGTAGGATAATTAACCAGTGTGAGAATGCACACAGCGCACATTTTGACATTGCTTTAGCACAAGAAATGAGAAAAAGGGATTCAAGAAGTAAGTAGCATAAAAATGAAAAGACCAAAGGATATCCATAGAAATGCTGCTTATGTTTTTAATATTAATTTAAGAAGTAAAACTAGAAAGTAGTTTGGATTCTTCCAAACCAGTTATGAAATTTGACTATAATATTTGTGTAAGCTATAATGCTACCATAGTTTTAATGTTTATACACATTTCAGTGATTTAGCTTCTTAAATTGTCATTCACATTTGTTTAATTGACTTGTGCATGACTTAAATTTATAGAAAATAATCATGTTCTTGAGTGCTACATGCATAATCACAACTCAATCAAACTCAATCAAAAGTAATTTTGCTTGTAGATTATTTTAGTTTTGTGAATATTACCCAGAAAACATTAGAGCTTATCACAATGTAAAGTAAACCTGCTTGCAAGGCAATTTTGACCTTTTATTCTTGAGTTTTATTGTTTGTATCTGAAGGGGGTATGTGTACATACTATGGCTTGATGTCTAATTTTCAAAATTTACTTAAGCACATTATGTTCAAAGACACAGTGCATGTATCTAAATGCTATAGATATATTTTTTACCAAACAAAAAAAGTTATATAGCAAAATGTTGCTATTGCCAGTGTGGGAGTATGAATTAGGTATCTCTGTTTTAATGACTTTTCAAGCAGGTATTTATTGAGTCTCATTATTTGTGATAAGCACCATTCTAGATACTGATAGGTAAAAAATTAGTATAACATAGATGCTTACTGATTCCTTTCTTCCCAATTAAAATTGTAAGTGGCACTAAAAGGAGTTGGTTTCTTCATTGTGATCTATAACATTCTTATTAAAACTAGTCCCAGGTTTATTTTGAGTAAAGGTTAGTTGTACCCCTGAACATTTTATTGTTCGAATATTGTTAAGTGATTGTCCTATGTCTCTCCCCAGTAGAATTATTATACCAAAGAATGAATTGTAGGAATGAAAGGAATTCTCATTTATAATTTTATAGCTACAAATATTTTTTATATTCCTATCATTTGTATGTGTGATAAGACTTACAGAAATAATAGAATCTAGTCCATCTAAAGAACCATAAAACTGTCTTTTGCAAAAGGAACATTTAAGTCTTTTCAGCTTCAACTTAACATAATTACTGTTTGCTGTTTAATTACTGCCTAATGCATCAAAACCCAAAGTTTCCTAAATACCTTCTAACATGCTTTTATCAGAAAGTCTGAAAAAAGTTTTTACTGAAGGTACTGTTAGCACTCTTTTAAAGGATGCTAATTTTCTCTGTTTTTTTTTAAAGCTGCGTAATTGTTTGCCCTAGGAGTTTTTTGTATGTGATCATTTGCAGTAGTGCAGCAAATCCAGCTTTGAAGTCTGCATTTAACAAACAGTACAGCAAAATAGTAAATCAAGTCAGAGATATTTAAGAAAGTCTAGAAAAGTTTGAAATTATAAGGAAAAGAAGTGATCACTTAATGTAAATCTTAGTTTCAGTGTATGCTTTTTCTTGATTAGATTTGTTTAATCTTGTAGATGACTTTTTGGTGCTACATCTTGCCGACTTAATTCGCATGGCCTTTATGGCTGCCACGGATCACAGTGACCAGCTCCGTCTTTCTGGCCTTGAAACACTGTTAGTTGTTATTCGGCGATTTGCATCTATTCCAGAACCAGAGTTTCCAGGTCATGTGATTCTGGAACAGTATCAAGCCAATGTAAGCACTTTCTGTTAGAGAATTTTATTTTTAAACACCTGGGATCAAAACAAAACAAAAAAGAACACCTGGGATAAAAGTCTGTGGAACTAACTGGCATGTCACTTTTTAAAATGTAAATGAGTATATGTCTCTGCTAATATATCACCCATATAATCAGGTTATAGAAAATTATGTTTGAAGAAGAAATCTTAAGTAAAAACAAAGTGGTACATAAAACAAGTCCTTTGTAAGGTTACAGGTTAATAATTAAAACCTTCTTGGTAATTTGGGTGATAAATAACATTGCTAATTAAAATCTTACAAAATATCTGAATATTAAGATAACACAAAATCATTCTTTATATTCCATTTAGGCTGTGTGCATGTTTTATCTTAAAATCATCACTCCTAGAATAAATGTAACCTTTTTTTTCTCAGCTTAGAAAAGAATTCAGGCTCCTATTACTGATTCTGTAATCTTTTTAACTGATGTTTCACTGGCACTTTGAGCAATGTAGGAAGAACAAGGAAGATAACAGAATCATCACATGTAATCCTCCAGCATTATTCATCCTTCCCTACCTCTCCTTATGATACAGAGGCAGCTTCTGTCAGTTAGCAGTTAGGGAGACAGGAGGAATTCACCAGTTAGTTAGCTTTCTCCACCAGATTTTCCCAGCGGGAAATGCTCATTTATGCTCTGGGAGAAAACAAAAGGAAGGAATAGGAGTTACGTAGAACTACCATATTAGAATGAAATATTACAGTTCAGCTTAAGGGCAGCTCTCTTATATTTTTAGCCCTCGTAAAATTGCAAATGAGGGGTGCCTGTCTTACTCAGCGAGTAAAGCATGAGCCTCTTGATCTCAGGGTTGGGTTCAAGCCCTACATTGGGGGTAGAACTTGCTTAAAAAAAAATTGCAAATGATAGAAATATAATTACAGCTCACTTAAGCTGAAAAGGAGAGTTGTTTTCAAGAATCTCGGTTGTGGGGGGCCTGGGTGGCTTTAAGCCTCTGTCTTCGGCTCGGGTCATGATCCCAAGGTCCTGGGATCGAGCCCCTCTGTCGGGCTTTCTGCTCTGCAGGGAGCCTGCTTCCTCCTCTCTTTCTGCCTGCATCTCTGCCTACTTGGGATCTCTGTCTGTCAAATAAATTAAAAAAAAACAAAACCTTAAAAAAAAAATTTCAGTTGGTTCTACTTTCTTCTACATTGGCTTTATTCTAGAGTTTGCTCTCTCTAACTATTATCAAGATGGCTCTTAGCACCCAGTCTTAAAAACAGATGGTGCTTCTGTGCTGGTACTCCCAGCAGACATCTTTAGGAGCTCTTGGGTCCCTGGGGTCAGGCAGTGCTCTCAGCTCCGTAACAACAACGTGGGCAAAAAGTGGGTGAAAGAGAAGGTTCTCCAAAGGAAAACTGAGGTGCTCCTATCTAAAAGAAGACACATTGAACAGGCAGAAACAGCAGGTATCTGGAATACCTATTATAAACAAATAATTTTAAAATAATACTAGAAAGAGAAAGTTTTTGCTAACTTACTTATTGATGCTTGATATTTCATATCATTTATTGCCAGGTAGGAGCGGCACTTAGGCCAGCCTTCACTTCAGAGACGCCACCTGATGTCACTGCCAAAGCATGTCAGGTAAATGGTTAAAAAGACAAAGATTGGGTGCCTGGGTGGCTCAGTCATTTAAGTATCTGCCTTCAGCTCAGGTCATGATCCCAGGGTCCTGAGATCGAGTGCAGCGTCAGGCTCCCTGCTCCACAGGGAGTCTGCATCTCCCTCTGCCCCTCCTCCCACTTGTTCACTCAATCTTTCTCTCTCTAATAAATAAAATCTTTATTAACTAATTAAACAAAGTTTAAAAAGTAAAACCCTCCCTTAGGAGGCAATTCTTCAGTTAATATTTGATACCAGGAGTTCTACATTACAGTTGTCTAACCATTAATCTCAGCTGCTCCTTTTCCTTTACTTTTTAAATTTAGAGAATTTCCCCTTCCTTTCATGTAGCTACATGGTAATCTGTTGTTGGATATGTCATAATTTATTTAACCAATGATGGAAGTATGGGTTTTTTTATCTTTTGCTATTACAAATATTGCTGCAGTAAATGACTTTCTGTACAGGTCACTTTACTGGGTACAAGTGTATCTGTGAGGTAAATTCTGCAAAATGGAATTTCTGGTTTAAAGAATATATTGTTGGGGTTTAACAATTTAAACTCCTCCCAGCATTGTATGCAAATACCTGTTGTCCCACAGTCTTAACAACACTGTAAGTTGTCAAACTTTTAGGTGTTTATCTATATGATGGGATGAAAAGGGTATCTTCGAAAAGTTTAGTTTTAGATTTATGTTTTAAGTAAGACTGAGCATTTTTTCATGTATCTAAGCCATTATAATATATAATTGTTTTGTTTTTAAAGATTTTATTTATTTGAGAGAAAGAACACAAGTGATCACGAGCAGGGGGAAGGGAGGGCAGAGGGAGAGGGAGAAGCAGACTCCCCACTTAGTGGTGATCCCTACATGGAATCAATCTCAGGACACTGAGATCATGACCTGAACCCGAGTCAGAAGCTTAACCCACTGAGCTACCCAGATGCCCATAAGAGCCACTGTAATAAATAATTTTAAAGTCACTTTTTTAGGATTCTCAGGCACTCAATATCCAACCCTAAATGACCTGCAAAAATTAAAAGCAGAACTGGCTTGAATTAAATTATTTGTAAACATAATGGAATAAACTAAATTTAGTCCGTTCTTTCAACTTTATTTTATTCACCTGTATCTAGGATATGTTTGGTACCTTGAATATTCAAAGAACTGTATTAAATGTTGTACCAAAGGCACCTGGGTGGAACAGTTTGTTAAGCATCCAGCTCTTGGTTTTGGCTCCAGTCATGATTTCAGGGTCATGAGACTGAGCCACACTTCAGCCACTGCATTCAGCATGGAGTCTGCTTAAGACTCTCTCTCCTTCTCCCCCGACCATGCACTCTCTCTTGTTCTCGCTCTCAAATAAATAAATGTGTTGAATCTCTGATTTATTATCACTTCATTATTTGTGTTCTTGCTTTAAGACATTAAAATCTTGTGAAATGAGATAGGAACTAAATAAATAGATGGAAGAGGAAAAATTAATTTTCTCTAGATAAAGAAATACTATGACATCCAAGAAAACCAAACAGCCTCTGATAATTTAGCAAACTGTTTGTTTTGGAGAACTATTAATGATGCTTTGTTTTAAAATACTTTCAGTATCTTGTTTACAAAATAAAATCTTCATTGGGGTTTTAAATGTTCTTTATCTTTCAACAGTCAAACTAATTAACCATATAGTCTCTGCTTTTAAAATAGTAATATGAAATAAGATTGAAGATTTAATTCAAATATTAATCCAAACATTTATGAAAGTGGTACCTTTCATGGCTTCATTTCTCCGTATTAATAACATCTGAAACTCTTTGATTTTTATACTTAGTAGCACTGGTTTCCTTGCTCAACCGTAGACTTCATTCCCTTTTGAAATGCTGGCTTTTGACTGGCATTATCAGCAGCATCCATTGCGTTTCCTGAGAAGAAGATGATTTCAGTGTCTAGATTCCTGAGATATGGTTAGCTCTGCTGAGCTCACAAAGGGGAGGTATCTATAATTTTTAGATGTAACTTTTGATGTTCTTAAAAACCAGGTTTGCAGTGCTTGGATAGCAAGTGGAGTTGTCAGTGACCTTAATGATCTCCGGAGAGTCCATCAGTTGCTTGTTTCATCATTAACAAAAATACAGGCTGGAAAAGAGGCTCTGAGTCACTTATATAATGAAAGTGCTTCTACTATGGAGATCCTAGCCGTGCTGAAAGCCTGGGCAGAGGTTAGTGTTTCTCCATTTATAACTGGAATTTCATTTTATTTTATTTTATTTTATTTTTAAGATTTTATTTATTTATTTGACAGACAGAGATCACAAGTAGGCAGAGAGAGAGAGAGGAGGAAGCAGGCTCCTCCGCCGAGCAGAGCCTGATTCGGGGCTCGATCCCAGGACCATGGGATCATGACCCCAGCCGAAGGCAGAGGCTTTAACCCACTGAACCACCCAGGCGCCCCCACTGGAATTTTAGAAGTTGTTAATAAATACCATATGCTATAAGCTTATATACTTATATGCTATATACTTATATGCTTATATAAGTATATATATATATACTTATATATATACTTATATGCTTATATAAGTATATATATATATATACTTATATGCTATAAGTAGCTTTATAACTACTTAAAACACAACTAAGTCTGTTTTTAAGGTTAACAAAAAGACTTTCAATGTGAGATTTTTTTGTATGCTCATTGATTTTTTTTTTTAAGATTTTATTTATTTATTTATTTGATAGAGAGAGAAAGAACAAGTAGGCGGAACAGCAGGCAGAGAGAGAGGGAGAAGCAGGTTCTCCACTGAGCAGGGAGCCCAATGTGGGGCTCGATCCCAGGACTCTGGGATCATGACCTGAGCTAAAGGCAACGGCTTAACCCACTGAGCCACCCAAGTGCCCCCTGATTCTTTTTTTTTTTCTTAGCCAAGCGTTCTATAATATTCTTTTCTGTTATCTGCTACTTTAAGCAGGGGCAGCCATGAGCCAGAGAGACTAACCAGAAATCAACTTTTATTGAAATCTGAATTTTGGCAATGTGGGTTTGCTTGTATGTTCTTTCAATTCTGTACACATACTTGAGTGTTTTTTCTAGCGTTCTTTCATAGAATGGCTTTTGAATGTTAAATAATAGTTATTTTCTTTTCCAAAATTAATGAAATATTATAGGGAAATTATTAACTTTATCTACTTTTCTAATCAGGAAAAGTTTACTTTGAGAATGTGAACATATATGAAAGTAGAATAATATAATGCATTCATATATACCCACTTTGGGGCTTTGACAGTTCACACTTGGCCACCCTCAGTTCATATATCATTTTAATAAAGATATATAGTCTCAGATTGCAACTGAGAAAATTAACCAATATGTAAGAAAGCATTTCCTCCATTAAAGGAAATTAAAACCTGAAGATTGGAGTCTATTTTTGCCATTACTTGGGTTTGACCAACTTTGGTTAGGAAGTAGTTCTGGGGGCACCTGGCTGGCTCAGTTGGTTAAGCAACTGCCTTTTGCTCGAGTCTTGATCCTGGAGTCCCAGGATCAAGTCCCGAATCGGGCTCCCTGCTTGGCGGCGAGTCTGCTTCTTCCTCTGACCTTCCCCCTTCTCATGGGCGCGCACGCGTCTGCTCTCTCTCTCTCTCATTCTCATTTTCTCTCTCTCTCAAATAAATAGAATCTTTAAAAAAAAAAAAAAAAAGTAGTTCTGCCTAGATTTAATAGCTGGAACTAATGATCTTCAATAGTCAACTTCGTATGCTTTTAAACATTTGCTTTTAGTAGAGCAAACAAATTTTCTAATCTCTGTAACCAATTTTGTAAATAATTCTCTACTTATATAGTGTTCTTTTCATTTGAATATCTGGACTCTTCCTTAAGACTGACCAACAGGGGGGCGCCTGGGTGGCTCAGTGAGTTAAAGCCTCTGCCTTCGGCTCAGGTCATGATCCCAGGGTCCTGGGATCGAGCCATGCATCAGGCTCTCTGCTCAGCGGGGAGCCTGCTTCCTCATCTCTCTGCCTGCCTCTCTGCCTACTTGTGATCTCTGTCTGTCAAATAAATAAATAAAATCTTAAAAAAAAAAAAAGACCAACAGGTTTTGTGTAATTGAGGTTCATAATCTGCTATCTAAAAATCCTTGGAGCCAGATTTATTTGGAATTCAGAATCAGGGTAATTTTTGAAAAGTAATACAGTACACATTCGGGGTGCCTCGGTGGCTCAGTCGTTAGGCATCTGCCTTTGACTCAGGTCGTAATCTCAGAGTCCTGGGATTGAGCCCTGCATCTGGCTCCCTGCTCAGCGGGAAGCCGGCTTCCTCTCCCACTCCCCCTGGTTGTGGTCCCTCTCTCACTGTCTCTCTCTCTGTCAAATGAATGAATAAAATCTCTTAAAAAAAAAAAAACAAGGTAATACAGTGCATATTCCAGGTATCCCTCCAGGAAATTACAGCAGTACTGTAGAATCTATAATTAATATATCTGTAGTAAAATGTTTGAATATTCACACTATGTTGAATAGAGACTATAAAAGGCCTCATATAAATTCAGTCATGTTTGCCACCAGATTATAATTACTTTTCAGTGTTTTTTGGATTTTAGAGTTGTAGATAGAGGGGTAGTACATGCTATATCCTGTGTTGAATACTTTCACATGCTATAGTCCTATAAACAGCCCATGTTCAATCTGTTTATGTAAACTTTTTGTAGTGATTTGGTAGTAACTTGGAAAGAAAATATTTTCCATATTTCAGCTTACTGCAGTTCAGAAGTGGGCACCTGAAGCCATATGTTGAGGTGGATTATAGGGCTATAGCTAAGCTTAGTGAGAAGAATGTTGTGATCATGTGGTTACTGCTGTCAAGAGATATAAAAGTGCAGAATGGCAGCATATTTGTCAAGTATTTACTCTCCATAATGCATCTCATTGTGCATTATGTTTGTCTGCCCCAGTTTGTCTGTGTGGTTACATGGGTATATAACCTTCCTGGTATCAGAGTGCATTTGGAGTCCATTATGCTCAAAGGTGAAGTCTGTCTCCTCGGCAACATAAAAATATAGCACCTTATTAATGGGTACAAGATCTTCCTATTTACAAATTAACCCTGTAACAGGTCTACATAATTGCTGTAGAAAGGCATAAAAGCCACAGACAACCCTTGAAGACTACCACTTATTCAGAAGACAGTGTCAGAAATGAGTCATATTCATCAGATGGACTGCTTGACTTAGTCCACGCAGACCTGGGCACACTGAGTAGGCTCTGGCTTGCTGCGCTTCAGGATTTTGCTCTCTTAACGTTGCCTTCAGAATTTGCCTCCCAACTTCCTGTTGAAGGTAAGAAGTTGGTAAAATATGTACATAATTCCTAGAGTGACAGTCAGTAACTTTTCAAAATTTATCCTTTTGCAAGTAATTTCCACTTATAGAATAAGCATGTGAGAATTGCTTCAGGGTAAATACCCTGAAGTTTACCTGCTAGGTAACAAGGCATGCACATCTTACCTCACAGGGTACTGCCAAATTGTTCTCCAAGCAGTTGTAACAATTTAGATGCCCACCAACAGCATGTTTCTGTTTCACTAGATTTTCTACCATTATATGTTGTTGTACTTAATAATTTCTATCCTTTAGGTGGATATGAAATAGTTTTTCATTGTTGTATTTTGTTATTTTGTTGATTGAAAACCTTTTTTCCTGGGTTTATGGGCTAAGTTTCTTCTTCCATCAGTCACCTACTCATAATCCTTGTCCATTTTCTACTTGGTATTTGTCATGATTTTACTGATTTGTTAATCCCTTATCTAATTTTAGTATTCTTTTGTGTTTTGTTTAAAAGATTTTATTTATTTAAGAGAGAGATCACAACTAGGCAGAGAGGCAGGCAGAGAGAGAGGGGGAAGCAGGCTCCCCACTGAGCAGAGAGCCCAATGTGGAGTTTGATCCCAGGACCCTGAGATAATGACCTGAGCTGAAGGTAGAGGCTTAACCCACTGAGCCACCCAGGCGCCCCAGTATTCTTCTTTTGTGATTGTGTGTCTACCAAGTCTATAGCTTATAACTTTTATCTTTCTAAAATTAGTGTACTCATTCGTTTATGGTTTGTGGTTTTGTGTAATACCTGATAAGGTTTTTTTTATTGTTGTTATGTTGTTATTGTTGTTTTTAAGATCATAAAAACCTAAAATCATTACAGATTTATACTTTACAGTTTGGGCTTAGTT
The DNA here is from genome assembly GCF_922984935.1 of Meles meles. Lineage (NCBI taxonomy): Eukaryota > Metazoa > Chordata > Mammalia > Carnivora > Mustelidae > Meles > Meles meles. The sequence goes on along the minus strand of NC_060071.1, from coordinate 85,285,922 downwards.
TAGCTAGATTTTGTGTGTGTGGAATGGGATAGGCATCTAATTTTATTGTCAGTTATTAATCTGCATTTATGGATTGGATATTTGGATAGCCATTTTTATTTGTTATTCCAAAATGCTTTTTTTTTCTCTTTGATATGAATTTCAGGTCAGTCTGTCCGCTTCTATTAGAATTTTAACTGGAATTATACAGAGAGAGATAAGAGTGTCTAAAATACCTTTCAGTAGCATCAAAATGGAAATAAATTGATTTATTGGCATGGTACGTCAGCTACTAGTGAATAACAAATACAGATCAACATAAGTTACTCTCAGAAACATAAAGTTAGGTGAAAAAACAAATTCAAAAAGGTTACATACAATATGGTGCCTTTAAACACAAATAACCCATATTATTTATAAATACAAACATCTGTTGTAGGAGTGAGTCACACTAACTTGAGGAAAAGTGATTACAGAAGGAGGGATAAGAATTAATGGTATGGGGGCACCTGGGTAGCTCAGTGGGTATCAGTATTTGTTTCAAACACACATCACATAAATTCCTTAAAGGAACTTCTGGGATGATGGGAATGGTCTATTACCTTGTAACACAGAAGAGAGAAAATGTAATTGGAGCTAATCTCTTTTATTCCTCCTAAAACTGCTTCTGCTTTCTTGTAGGTGGTGCTTTCTACACAGCAGAGACTAGTGAAAATGCAAAATTGCATTATTACAACTCCTGGGCACTTATCCTGCATGCTACAGCATTGTGGCTTACCAGCACAGGCTTTGTTGTTGCTGACCCGGATGAAGGAGCATCTCATCTCTCAAGACCTGTAACACCAACTTCCATGTGTCAAGGTTCATCATCTGGGGCAACGGTAAAATCCCCTGAGGATGTCTGCACTGATAGATTCCATCTTATTTTAGGTCAGTAAAAGAGCTAACAAGCTCCTAACCCTACAGAGTTTTTCTTGAGTTGTGCCTTACTACCCATCTTTCTTTGTTAGGTGTTAGTGATAAACTTGACATAACTGAGTAAACTTACATACATTTTACAAAAATGCAGATTTCTGGAATCCCATTACAAGCTGGCTTCAACATCATGTTGAATGAATTATAGAAATTATAAGACAATCCTAGTTTTTTCCACACAGTTTTTTGAAGATTCATGTGATCTCTATAAATTTTTTAGATTTCTTTCTCTCTATATTAAAAAATACCAATATACTGAAGATGGGGTCCACCTGCATGCCCCCCCATCTCCTACCTGTGTCTCAAGGATTGCAAGGTTCAGAAAAGTATACTCAAAGGTACAAAATTGCGAGAAAATATTTAAGTTCAAGGAGATGAGATTTTTAGGTTACGAAGTTTAACCCATTCCTTGGCTTTCCTGGAACTTCATTTTTAATATTTTATTTATTTGACAGAGAGAAATCACAACTAGGCAGAGAGGCAGGCAGAGAGAGAGGAGGAAGCAGGCTCCCTGCGGAGTAGAGAGCTGGACGTGGGGCTCGATCCCAGGACCCTGGGATCATGACCTGAGCCGAAGGCAGAGGCTTTAACCCACTGAGCCACCCAGGCACCCCGGAACTTCATTTTTAAAGTGAAATTTCTTTCTAAAATAGAGTGAGTTTCTGGAATAAATGAAAGAAATGTTTTTCATATTTTACCTAGTTCTTGGAAGACAATCCATTAGATCATTATCTATGAAGAAATTATTGATTAAATGAAATGTAAGCGTTACAAAGATAAATGATTAAGTAAGGTTTGTGGTTCACAGAATTTCTGTTACTACTCCTTCTCAGGCCGGACATGGCCACTTTTCCTATTTCCTTGGGTATACTAAACTTTGTTTCCATTTGCCTTGAGACAAGAGTTTTTTAAAAACAAACTTGCAGAATGAAGGATGGCAGTTACTATGAGCATAAACTGTGCAATTTGACTACCTCAATTCAAGTTCTCCCAGTACACCATTGTAACTGAGCATGAGCAAATTAAATAACTTAAGCTGTATGTGCTCATCTCCCTCTCAGAAAGAGGGTTAAGAATACCATGGAGCATGCGACTCTTAATCTCAGGGTTGTTAAATTCAAGCCCCATACTGGGTGTTAAGATTACTTAAAAATAAAAATATAAAAAAAATACCTACTTCCTCAGGTATTGTGAGAATGAAATGAAATGGTATATGTAAAGATACAGTGCTTGATCCATGATAAGCACTCAATAAATTTTAGTAAGAATAAAGTTATAGAACTCTACATGTTGGGGCACCTGGCTGGCTCAGTTGGTAGAGCGATTCTTAATCTCAGAGTCATGAGTTAAAGCCCTGCGTGGGTCCTCTTTAAAAAAAAAATTTTTTTTTAATAAAAAACTTTCCACATTAAGTTGTCTAGTACAATTTTATTCTAATTTTTTGCATTTTTTAACTATTTCATAGCACCTATGCAGTAGTGCTCAAACCTGTTTGAGATTATTCTTTATGTACATGTGGATAAAAACAACTAAAGGAATTGCTTTATTACTTAATAGTTTAGTCTTAAATGCAATGTGGTTTACTTTACCTTTTTGTTAAGCTTATTTGTATATCTCATCTAAGTATAAAATGAATTCCTTACTTCATAAACTAAGAATCTCAAAGAAGCCTCCTTTTTTTCTGTTTTCTACAGGAATCAGCGTGGAATTTCTATGTTCCTTACGCTCAGATGCAACCATGGAGAGCATTACTGCTTGTTTACATGCATTACAGGCCCTTCTAGATGTTCCTTGGCCCAGATCTAAAATTGGCAGTGATCAGGTGATTTCTTGTTTTTTTGTTAGGCTTCTGTGGTTTTCAAGGAACAGGAATAACAACATGTTCAGGTCACTACAGCAAACAGAAAATGAACACAGAGAAGAAAAAGAAAACTAAACTGCTGCATGACTTGATCTGTCAGAACTGGAATGCTATCAGCAACCATGCAGACCCAGGAGCAGTCATGCCTCTGACTGCCACTTTGTGTGTCTGCTTCTGCCACATTGATTTCTGCTGCTAACTACTCAGTGTAACAGCTCTTCATTCCAACTCAGCAATGAGGGGAAGGCACTGTATTGAAGTGGCCAGAAGAGTAGCTACTAGTTAAATGTAGAATTCCTTCTTTGTATTTTTCTGCTTCAGTGCACCCCGTTCTTTGTATATATCTGTATCTTCTATTCCATTTCCCCAAGAGAGAATCTACTTGGTTCATGTAGTTATGTCTATTACAGAGTATTCCTATTGGTTGAGTTCTCCTTCCCGGTTTTTAAAGAGATTACTGGCTAGCCTATAGGTGGAGTCAGACACTAATATCTGACCCAGTTGTGACTGTGATAATAGGATCACTGTGAAAGTATGGCATTTCCTTTAACTTCTTTCCTAAGAACTACTGATTTTCTCTCTAGGTAGACTGTAATTTAACCTGTTAACACTTTTGTTTATTGGGTTTAAATTACTAAAGAGCATCTTCCCTGACTTGGATTATACTTGAATAAATTCTGAACATTTTGTTCTTGTTTATTTGGCATATTAAAACAAATACAGTAATGATGGATTTTCTCTGTAATTTTCAAAGATGAAAGGAAGCTACCAAATTAAGCACTAGAAAAACAGAAAATGAGAGACTATTTGTCCAGTGCATTTTATTCTTTTTTTTTTTTAAGATTTTTAAATTTATTTATTTGAGAGAGAGAGAAAAAGTGAGTGAGCACACACAAGTGGGGTGAGGGGCAGAGGGAGAGAGACAAGCAGACTCCCCACTGAGCAAGGATCCTGACATGGGGCTCCATCCCAGGCTCTGAGATCATAACCTGAGCCCAAGGCAGACGCTTAACTGACTGAGGCACTGAGGCACCCCAGTGTATTTTATCCTTTAGAGGGATGTCCATTTTATGCTTGTTAACTTATCACTTTTTTAATGTTTTCCTTCTCCATCATTCTTTGTTATTACTAGAAAACCTCAATACAGATCTGGAAGTCTACACGACAGTGCTTGTATTCTTCTAGCCAGATTTCTCACCTTGCTTTGGAAGTTTCCCTTTCCATTTTCCCATTTTAGGACCTGTGTGAAAACAGTCTTTTGTCATAATACCATTTCCTGCAAGATGGGACAGAAACCAATCTGGAGTCAATTTAAAGTAGAACAAGTGTTACTAACATTATTGTCCCTACACCTTTAATTTTTGTGATCAATTTGTTAATATTCTCTTTTTGAATGTTGCCATGGCATTTAATATTGGTATTTTCAAAAAAGAAAGTATGTTATTTCCAAAACAGTTTCTCCTAAATGTTTTCTATGATAGGACTTGGGCATCGAGTTGTTGAATGTACTACATCGAGTAATTTTGACCCGAGAATCACCTTCTATTCAGTTGGCTTCGCTTGAAGTGGTAAGACAGATTATCTGTGCAGCTCAGGAACATGTCAAGGAGAAAAGACGAAGTGCAGAAGGTGAATGTTAACCTATAATACAAAATTTATCATATTATTATAATCAGATTAATTAGCATTACTTTTTATTTATTTTTTTTTTTTGGCATTACTTTTTAAAGGTATTCTTACATGTCTATGTTGTTCTGATAATGTTTTGTGTATAGTACAAATGAAACCTCTCTAGGTATGGCTTTAAGTCCTTTTATCCACCTCTACACGTTAGCTCGGATTTTGTTAGTAGCTAAGGTTTTCCTTGGGAAAATGAGAATTTTAACAAAATCCTGGAAGGGGAGAAAAAAATCCCTTATACTGGTTGAATACTTACTTTAGCTATGAGTGTTTATCAGTGTACATGGAAGAATAACTGACAATTTTCTTAAGTTTTCTTTAAGTAATCTCTACACCCAGTGTTGGGGCTTGAATTTGCAACCCAGAAATCTGGAGTTTTATGCTCCACCGATGAAGCCAGCCAAGTACCCCTTAACAACTGACAATTTTTTTCTTTCTCTCTCTCTCTTTTTTTTTTTTTTCTTTCTCTCTCTTTTTTTTAAGATTTTTAAAAATTTATTTGACAGAGACACAGCGAGAGGGGAACACAAGCAGTGGAAGTGGGAGAGGGAAAAGCAGGCTCTCCACTGAGCAGGGAGCCTGATGTGGGCTCCCTGGGATCATGACCTAGGCAGAAGGCAGACATTTAACTCCTGAGCCACTCAGGTGTCCCACTACTGACAATTTTGAATGACTTAAGTTTTGCAGAGTGATTAAATTGCTTACTTATAAGTCTGATTTGGTATTGATGAGTTTGTCATTTAATATTACATTTGACTACATATAACAGAAAACTGAGTCTAACAGCGGATTTAAAACACAAGGACTTGTTCAGTCATCTAAAAGATGCCCCAGAGATAGGAAGTCCTGAACAGCATGACAGTTTCTTAAAAAACATCAGGGACCTTGGTTCTTATCTTTCTGCCTGCCATTTTCAATACTTAAGAGTACAAGCTAGGCATTGGAGCTGGACCTATCAGATTCACATTTTTCTTTTTTCCAAGATTTTATTTATTTGTCAGAGACAGAGAGCACAGAGGTAGTGGCAGAAGCAGGTTCCCCTCTGAACAAGGAGCCCGACATGGGGCTCAATCATAACCTGAGCCAGAGGCTGACAGACGCCCAATTGATGAGCCACCTAGGTGCCCCTCAGGTTCACATTCTTAACAAGGCGTTAACCAGACAATATTTTAAAACTGAGAGGGTTACCAAGGATTTCTTTTGATCTACTGCAATAGGTAGTCATAATAAAGACAACTCGTTTTACCTCCATAACTTTATCTTTCAGTCTTTAACACCCAAGACTTCAGCCATTTAAAGGTTTTACCTACAACAGAAGTGAACTAAATTGCCATTTACCCAAAGCAAAGCAAACATGAAATGTTTATTAAACACTGTTCTTTCTGTCTTTTAGTTGATGATGGGGCTGCGGAAAAGGAAACCCTGCCAGAGTTTGGAGAGGGAAAGGACACAGGAGGACTTGTGCCTGGGAAATCTTTGGTTTTTGCAACACTGGAATTGTGTGTATGCATTCTAGTTAGACAGCTTCCAGAACTAAATCCAAAATTGACAGGTAGTCCAGGAGTAAAAGCTGCGAAGCCACAGGTGCTCTCGGAAGATGGAAGTAGATTGGTGTCAGCTGCATTAGTTATCCTGTCTGAACTTCCTGCCGTGTGCTCTCCTGAAGGTACGCTGTGGTATTTCACTGCTTTACTTGACCAGGAGGGAGAGAAATGACTTTAATAAATAAAGGAGATAATGGTTGCCAATCCTTTTCTCATTAAACTAATGCTGCCTCAGAGGTTTGGTGGGTAATGTTTTTAATCCTTTAAGATTAACATTTCATTCTAATAATTTGTTTTTTGAAAGGGTGAAGGTAAGAGATACTATGTACCATCAACAGATAATGCTCTTTCTTGGTTGACAATATTTTTAACCTATCAGTGGCAGTGATTTAGCTCTTGGGCATTTTTTGGTATAAAATACCTAATGGACTTCCCCTTTCTTGGTGATGACAGAAGTTTGTCCTCAGTTTGGAATCGAGTCCATACTTAAAATAGAGCTTTTAAGGCTCCACAGGGCTCTGCTGAGTCACTACCTCCTCCTAATTTCTTCTGTGTGAATTTGTAACCTAGAAGCCTTCTTGCTTATCCCTATTGTCCATGGTGCTTCTTGATCTGAAGTGGCCCATTCCTTCTCTCCTTTTTAAAATTTTGTCTTCTGGGGCACCTGGGTGGCTCAGTGGGTTAAGCTTCTGCCTTCAGCTCAGGTCATGATCTCAGGGTGCTGGGATGGAGCCCCGAATCGGGCTCCCTGCTCAGCAGGGAGCCTGCTTCCCCCTCTTTCCCTGCCTACTTGTGATCTCTCTCTGTCAAATAAATAAAATCTTTAAAAATAAAATAAAATAAAATAAAATTTTGCCTTCCTTTGAAGCTCATATCCAGGTCTATGTTATCTGTAAATGCTTCCCTAAAAACTCGAACTCATAAAGAGTTTTGTTTTTTCATGTGTGTATGCATATATCTATGTGTATAATGTTGCTTCCATATGTGAACAGGTTTTATGCATCATACAGAGGCATTATCTGTAATTCATTACATACCAAAAAGATAAACTTATATGCAAACAAATATGTCTTATTTCCAATGAAATACTGTATCCTTTAGGAAATTTAGTAGATAATAGGCACTCCGTGCTGAATAGATTTCTTAACTGAAAGCATATTTTTGCTTAAACATGTCTTGACCAACTTATGTGCTATCTTTTGACATGATTTTCAGCTTTGATATGAATTGAAACCTATATTCCTAATTCTCACATACTGCTTTGCAACAAGAATGGCAAAAAATAGTGACTAGTAGAAGCTTTAGGATAAAAATACACTGTGAGAGTTTTGTTGAGTAGCCTCTGGGAGCATTAAATTTACTATTTTACTTTTAGTCTCTCAGTTTAAACATAACAATGACTTTTCAACTCTTTAGTGGGTATGAAATTTTTAATAATTTTTATTGAGTGGATTGCTGCAAATTCCTTAGAAAAAAGAGTTTGATACAAAATAAATTCAAGGGAAACCTGGGTGGCTCAGTGGGTTGGGCATCTGCCTTTGGCTCAGGTCATGATCTCAGGGTCTTGGGTTGGAGCTCCACATCAGGCTCTCTGCTCAGCGGGGAGCCTGCTTCCCTCTCTCTCTCTGCCTGCCTCTCTGCTTACTTGTGATCTCTCTGTCAAAAAAATAAAATCTTTAAAAAAAAATAAAATAAAATAAAAATAAATTCACAAAACAAAAAAATAAATAAATTCACGTGGATAGTAGTGATGGTTGTACAACATTGTGAATGTACGTAATGCCACTAAATTGTACACTTTAAAAATGGTTAAAATTGGGGGCGCCTGGGTGGCTCAGTGGATAAAGCCGCTGCCTTCGGCTCAGGTCATGATCTCAGGGTCCTGGGATCGAGCCCCGCATCGGGCTCTCTGCTCCGCAGGGAGCCTGCTTCCTCCTCTCTCTCTGCCTGCCTCTCTGCCTACTTGTGATCTCTCTCTCTCTGTCAAATAAATAAATAAAATCTTTAAAAAAAAAATGGTTAAAATTGTAAATTTTGTCTATATTTTATCACACTAAAAAATAAAAATAAATTCATCATTTGTCAGCTACCAAATAAGCAAGATACAAAAATACCATGACACAATTTAAATAACATTTTCAGTTATAACCAAAATTTAATGCAGTCTTAAAAATCTTAACACTACCTAAATTATCTTAATAGTTACAATCCTTTATGAAAAATGTCTTAAAAGCTAGAAATTTTTGACATTGTCTTCCTCATTGATGATTTCTTTTTAGAAACTATATGTACAGACTGAAACATAGAGTGTTTTTAAATATGTGTCTTACAGGAAGCATCTCAATTCTCCCTACTATATTGTACCTCACAATTGGGGTCCTCAGAGAAACTGCTGTGAAGTTACCTGGGGGCCAGTTATCTTCAACTGTTGCAGCTTCCCTACAGGCTCTGAAAGGAATATTGTCGTCTCCCATGGCCAGAGCAGAAAAGAGTCACACTGCTTGGACTGACCTCCTCCGTAGGGCTTTAACAACAATACTTGACTGTTGGGATCCAGGTAATTAAGGCTATTGAGAAGCAATTGTTTAGTTTGTTGTAAAAAGCACGAGGGACTTTGAGAATAAGCTATTTAATTGATCATATTTGGCATTCTCACCTAGAGGGGCCCAAAGTCACTACATTTGTGTTCAGAGAATATTAAGTAGATAAAAACATCTATATTCTCATTTTAATATCTTTACTCTTTAATGCAGTTAAATGACTGGCAGCCTATATATTAAGTTGACAGCTCCAAATGTTAGTATTAATTTATGAGTATAGTATGATTCATAACTAGCTGGCAAAACCTTTTAATGCACACAGGGTATCAAAAAGTACATAAGTTATGCATTATAAATCTAAAATAACATTGATCGGATTTATATCCTCATTCCACTACTTACTAGCTAACTGACTAGCTAAGTTGCTCAACTTCTCTGAACCTTAGTTTTCTCATTAACAAAATAAGGGTATTATGTTGCAGGAATTGTTAGAGCAGTAACATAATATATGGAAAGCATCTCATTTATTATCTGATATATATCAATAAATGATAGCCAGTATTATGTTCAGTGGCCATTAAAATTTCTTTTGCTCTTATTATTGTTGTATAGTTTTCATTTTCAGCATAATGTCATGGTGATTGTAAAAAGTCCTTAGACATATTATAGATTGTCCCTGCCTTCCTTGTTCTGTTTGTAAATGTCCCAGTTCACCTTATTCTCTTTCATATGGTGTAAAGGTTTCAATGGAATTCAGCATTTATTGACCACGTACTTTGTGCCTAGAGTTGAGAGTCTGGTGGAGTCTCGTATCTATAAATTGTTACATGCTTAATATCACAAAGTACTCCTTGAAAGCAATAGTAATGTCTTAATTATCACTGCTTTTCTAAATATAGTAAAAAAAAAAAAAGAGAGAGAGAGACTGATTTAAAAAATGAGAGTAATCTGCTCTGAGTGAATCAGGCAGAGTGTAACAGGTAGGTTCCCTGGAAGCTCTTGTTGAGATGAAGTTTGGGGAGCAAGAGGTTTATTAAGGAACAACACCTGTGAAGGGAGTAGGGGAAAGTAATATTGGGCAAAAGAGGAATAGAACTCCAGCACAAGCCCCCAACAATTGGGAGTTCTGCAGATTGCCCATATGAATGCCTCACATAGGACAGAAAAGGCCTGTACTTTATCCTCAGGCGTGGGCTAACCCAGGAAGGATGTGATCTCAATCAAGGCAACTCTAGCTGAGGCCAACCCTAAGGGAGCTAAACTGACCATATTTCCCAAGGCTGGCCAGCACCTTCTCCCATGAAGGGGATCTCAGTGGTACAGTTCTGTATCTGCCACAAGAGGCTTCTCAGAAAAGTCGATTTCTTGGAGAATCAGGAAGCATTTTTCCACATGGACATTATAGAAACAGGTTCTAGGTACATTTTGATCATGTACCTGTAGACCTAAGTAGTATGGTACATTTGGGGACAGCAAGTAGAATAATGAAAGAATGTGGGGTTAAAGGAAGAGGCAGAGGAAGGTGATGAATAGTAATTATTAAAAGTATCTTATTAAAAAGATGAAGTTGGATGGTGCATGGGGCCAGATTATGGAAGATTTGCATGGTTTGTAATTTGGACTGCTTTTAATATGCATGTGGAATCACTGAAGGGTTTTAAGAAGAGGAATAAAGGGATAGGATTTGCATTTCTGAAGAATCACTGTGGCAACTATAGAAAAGAAAACGAGATTCTTGGAGGTAAGATAGTAGTGTAAGGATAAAGAATAAAATGTTAAAAATAAAATGTTAAGCATATATTAACAGAATTTATTGATAGTTTGGTTTAGGAGTTGAAAGGGTTCACTGAGCACTCCTAGTGCCATTAACAGAAATTCCAAAGTGAACATTTTCAGGGGAATGTAATGAGTTGAGTTTGAAATGCCTTTCAGATAATCAAGTGGAGCATAATATGTAGCAGTCTGGACTTCAGGAAAGTAATCTGAGCTAAAGATGATTTTAGAGTATGTGTATTGGAGGGTTATCAGCGTAAGCTATGGGATAGATAAAATCACCCCAGTTGAGTTTATGGATTAAGATGGAAGGAGATTCAGGAGAGAAGATAGTCACAGAAGCCAAAGAAAAGAATTTTAATGGTGAGAGCATGGTCAACAGTGTAAATACAGTATAAATGGAAGGTAAGGAAAGTAAGAATTGAGTATAGACTCCTCTTCACAAGAAGAAAAGAAAGCTGAAGGAAAGTATAGGGACGAGGAATTTTTTTTAAGATGAGATTTTAGCATGCATTTGTGCTTATGGGGGATAAAAGATATGAGATTGGAGTTGGAAATATTAGGGAGGGAAGCAATGTCCCCTTCTAAGCAGGCAGAAATAAAATTCATAGTACAATTTAGAAGGATGTACCTTTGCCGGTGGGAGGGAAGAAAAGGAGGTTAGAGATGGGAAATAATAGGTATAAGTTTATATGATGAGAGTTACAAAGAGCTTGTCTCTCCCATCACACACCACAAATATGTTTTTGGTTGTTAACAGAGAATAAGGTTAGGGTGGAAAGGATTTAGATTACCTACCTAGAGAAATTAAAGTAGGAGCTGATAATCACAGGTAAACCATTTTCTGTGTAACAAATCGCCTGAAAACATAGTGGTTTAAAACAACAAACATTTATTATCTGATAGTTTACGGGTCAAGAATTTGGAGCAGCATAGGTGGGTGGTTCTCACTCATGAGGTTACTGTTAAGATGTTGGCCAGGGCTGCAGCTAGAAGATCCATTTCTAAGATGACTCATTCATGGCTGTTGAAAAAAGAGTCTTCAGTCTCTTGCTGGCTATTAGCAGGAGGCTTTGCTTCCTTACCACAGAGACCTCTCCGTGGGGCTAATGCTAAGGGAAACTTGCATTTATGCTGGGTAAAAGAAGCTGGAGTAAGGGAGTTTAGGTAGGGATGGGGGAATGGGGAATTTGAGAAGAAATGGGAAGAGGAGAGTTTTATCCTACTGAAAATAAAAAGACATTTTTGACAAAGCAGACTAGCTGTGTTTCAAATTGTCATGAATGACTGAAAATAACAACTGTTTAGGAAGCAGTATAGCATCATGATTAACATTATGCTCTCTGGAATCAAACTATCTGCCTTACTAATTGTGTGACTTGGGCAAATGACTAAATTTCTTTTCCTCACCTATAAAATGGAAGAAATAAGAGTACCCATTTCCTGGTGCTATTATATGGATGAAATATTTAATATGTACAAAGTACCCGTAATAATGTTGTCATCATTTTAAACGTTGACCCATGTACCTTTTACTTTAAAATTATTCAAATTACTTTTATAAAATTCCACTCATCCATAATATATTGCTTTCATTGCTGTCATTGTTTCATTATTACCTCTCAAGTATCAGTTAAGATATTAATCTCCTCAAGGCTTTCTCTGACCACCCAGTGTAGTAATTCCTGGATTGCTTTCTTTTATTTTCTGATTTTTTTTTTTTTAATTTACTTATTTGGGGTGCCTGGGTGGCTCAGTTAGGTGTCTGACTCTTGATCTATTAGCTCAGGTCTTTATCTCAGGGTTGTGAGTTCAATTCCCACATTGGGCTCCATGCTGTGTATGGAGCCTACTTAAAAAAAGAAAAAGTTATTATATAAAAGTAATCTCTGCACCCAACATGGGGCTCAAATTCATGACCCTGATATCAAGTGTTACACACTCTACCAGCTGAGCCAGCCAGGAGCCCCAACTTTGATCTTTTAATATATTTTTTATATTCATAGACCTTGTGACTAACAAATTATTTACTTCTGGTGTACAGTATATTTTCTGTAAATGATAGATTCAATGCCAAAAAGAGCGCTGTTTCCTAAACATTTGTTGAATGAATGTTAGCAAAGCTGTTATCTCGATCCCTGTATATTATTTCTTCATAAGTGTAATCCAGTCTTACACAGTTTCTTGAGTTGAATTTGCTACCCCTTTTCCTTTTCAAGTAACATCAAGTTTTCACAGCAGGATCATTAAAATTATTGAATGAGATTATGAAGGTAAATATGGGGGGAAATGAAGGAGAATTATCTAACAGAAAATTCTTTCAGATGATTGTGACCCATGCAGTATTTTCAGTTTTTTTTATAACTGTTAAGAAATAGTATATATAGCAAAGCACTAAGGTATTTTCACTTGACACTTGTATTATCAAAATATGAATACCTTATCTTACCTTAATCTTAACAAAGAAAGTTTACCTTATTCTTAACAAAGAAAAATCATTTCTGATTTGTTCCACAACAAAAATGATACTATAATAGCTAACTCGTGTTGAGCTCAACATGCTATTCAAATGCCTTACATGAATAACTCATTTAATCCTCATAACTTTATAGATTCAAGTACTGTTAATATTTCCATTTTATAAATGTGAAAACTAAAACCGGGGTTCAGTGTTCAATGTCACACAACTAGTAAATGTATATTCCTAATAAATATACATATATATTTACTGATGTCCACCTGTAAAGAATGTAATTACTTTGGTAATTTTTGGCTCTAGAATTACTTACAATCTTACATTTTAAAACCTACCACACTTGCCAGTATTCTTTTTTTTTTTCCCATTTTATTTATTTTTTCACCGTAACAGTATTCATTGTTTTTGCACAACACCCAGTGCTCCATGCAAAACGTGCCCTCCCCATTACCCACCACCTGTTCCCCCAACCTCCCACCCCTGACCCTTCAAAACCCTCAGGTTGTTTTCCAGAGTTCATAGTCTCTTATGGTTTGCCTCCCCTTCCAAATTTTTTTTTTTTTTAATAAACATATAATGTATTTTTATCCCCAGGGGTACAGGTCTGTGAATCGCCAGGTTTACACACTTCACAGCACTCACCATAGCACATACCCTCCCCGATGTCCATAGCCCCCTCCCCCTCTCCCAATCCACCTCCCCCCAGCAACCCCCAGTTTGTTTTGTGAGATTAAGAGTCATTTATGGTTTGTCTCCCTCCCAATCCCATCTTGTTTCATTTATTCTTCTCCTATCCCCCTAAGCCCCCATGTTGCTTCTCCATGTCCTCATATCAGGGAGATCATATGATAGTTGTCTTTCTCTGATTGACTTATTTCACTAAGCATGATACGCTCTAGTTCCATCCACGTCGTCGCAAATGCACTTGCCAGTATTCTTAAAATCAGTCCATTAGTGTTTATTGTCTGTAACTGTTGTGTACACAAAAGAAATTGTTGCTGTCAAACCAGAGGTATCTTCACACGGATACATAAAACAATACGGCAATCTTGGGATGTTTCTCATAGATCATTTCTCTTCAGTAGATGGAACACATCAAGAACTTGATGAAATCAGTCTACTTACTGCTATCACAGTATTTATTTTGTCTACCAGTCCAGAAGTTACTACCATCCCATGCCTTCAGAAGCGCTGTATTGAGACATTTAAGACTACTCTTAAGATAAAAGATCCTGTGGTAAGTGTCTTTAGTAGAGAGATGTTTGTAATAGGAATATGTTTAGGCTTTTGTAAAACTTTTCTTTGTGATTTTATTGGCTCCAACAAGAAGTACCAGACTGGATTTTTTGTTTTTAGGTTTGGAGCAGTTTCTGTTCTTAGGGTGACAAAGCCAAATAATACTGTTCTTACTCTTTGCCCCCAAGGATAGAAAATAGTTGGAGAAAGATAAAAGACATTTACAACAAAACAAAACCTTAATTTGAAATAGGGCACCTTAAAATTGATGTATCTCTAGAACTTATGAGGGACATTTAGTAAGATAACTTGTTCGTATTTTCATTTTTTTAAAGATTTTATTTGTTTATTTATTTTAGAGAGAGAGGGAGAAGCAGACTCCTCATTGAGCATGGAGCCTGATACAGGACTCAGTTTTATCACCCTGAGATCATGATCTGAACCAAAATCAAGAGTTGGGCATTCAACTGACTAAGCCACCCAGGTGCCCCTTTAGTAAGATACTTTGTAGCTTATTATAGTGGATTTCCTAAAAAAGAAAGACTTCACATGCCTTCAAGAATATGATATGAAATAATGGTACCCATCCCAAAAACAGTGCACACAAGGTAATCTCATTCCTTTAAGACCCCTTCACTTGCTAAATTAACTTCCTATTCCTTTACACACTTACGCACTGCAGAATGAATTGGTTCCAGGTCAGAAAGACTTCATTTACAATTAGATTTGGGGGAAATTGGTCAGTAATATCAAAAGGTTTTAAAACATTTCATCAGGGGTGCTTGGGTGGTTCAGTGGGTTAAAGCCTCTGCCTTCAGCTCGGGTCATGATCCCAGGGTTCTGGGATCGAGCCCCGAAACAGGCTCTCTGCTCAGCAGGGAGCCTGCTTCCCCCTCTCTCTGTCTGCCTCTCTGCCTACTTGTGATCTCTCTCTCTCTCTCTGTCAAATAAATAAATAAAATCTTTAAAAAATAAAACATTTCATCAAATACTAGTAGGACTATATAGGTCGGTGTGAAAAATGCGTAGTTACCATTTAGCCAGAAGGACAGTTAAAGATTTCATGGGCAATACAGAAAGTTACGTAGTTTAAAAAACAAATAAAACTTTATTCTTTTAATAGAGAACATTCAGTTTTCCTAAGTAATCAAAGACTTGATAAAGATAATATGAAATGTGAGAAATTATTTTGATAATATACAGAATCTTTATCTTCTAGGCAGATTATTTTAATAAGGCAAAGAAAAACCTTTTATAATCTTTTATCAAGAGGAGACCAATAATCCAAGAAAAATTTGTCTGTTTAACAGAAAACCAAATTCTAATTTTGTACCAGTGTATTTATGGTATTAAAGCTCATTTTCTTTTTTTTTCTTACATAAATTTATTCTCATCTTAGGTAGCTTGACCATGAATAAAATTCCTTTCCCAAAATCCCTTTCCACAAACCTACAACTTTATTTTTTGTACTTTGGATTTTGTTGTCTATTTTTCCCCTTTCCCATTATGATATAACCAACCTCACTTTAGGACAAAATTATTTCTTTTTCCTCAACAAAATTGCATCTGCTTCCCTTATTCTTTCTCTTACTGAAACACACATCCTGCTTTGCCAAGATACAAACATGATTCTGTTACCCATCGATGGATCACAGCCACTAACTCAGGAAACAAGTGGTTGAGCCCTGGCTCGCTGCCAAGGCCAACTGCACCATTCCTAGGAATCCCAAGGGGGCTGAACAAATGAAATGCATAGCTCCTGGCTGGGTTTACCAACACTGTTACCAAACAAACTCAGATAAACTAATCACAGGAGAAGCCAATCACTCAAGAGACAAGGGTTTGGAAAAGAGAATTGGAGAGCTTTATTTTGGGGGCCAGCAGCCAGGGGAGGTGGCTCAAGCCTTAACAACTGACCTCTCTGCCAACAAATGGACACCTAGAGTTTTATAGGGAGAGGTTCGGAGAATTCATGCCAAGAGCAGGCAGCACTGATCATAGGAAAGAGTCTGTATGTATTCAGCAAGTGATCATGGACAGGGAAGGGTATGGGATGCGGTCTTCCAGGCATTTCTTAGATATCAGGGCTTTTCTGGCCTGGTAGTTGGAATGTTCAGGTCATTGCAAAACATCTTCCATCAATGTCTCAAGAAAGTATGATAAGAAATAAGAACAATGCGTTTCAGTTAGGGCATGAGTTAAGCAATCTTGTCTATTTCTGATCTTAATTTTTGGGGCCTATGCTTGAGCTAGAGGACTTGCTGACAATTATATCTAGTAGTTTAATTACATACATGAACAGTTTTAACCCTTAGAAACCTTAATTTCTTTTTTTAAGATGCATTTACTTAAGGTTTTATTTATTTATTTGAAAGAGAGAGCATGAGCAGGGGGTGGGGGCAGAAGGCAAGGGAGGGCTGAGTAGGGAGCCCCACACAGGGCTCAGTCCAGAGCCCTGGGATCACAGCCCGAGCCAAAGGCAGACACTTAACCAACTGAACCACCCAGGAGCCCCTTATTTATTTATTTGAGAAAGGGAGAGAGAACATGTGCGTGCTTTGCGGGGGATAGGGCAGAGAGAGAAAGAGTCTCAAGCGGACTATGCATCAAGCGTGGAGCCTCACCCAGGACTCAGTCCCATGACCCTGAGATCATGAACTGAGTTGAAACCAAGAGTCAGACCCTCAACCCACTGTGCCACCCAGGTGCCCCAGAAACTTTAATTTCTAATGAAAAACTAAGTAAACAACTGTGAACTGTTAAACCAACATTCTTGAGATTGACAAATTTATGAATACATTTTGTAATTTCTAAAAATACATTCTTCTTCAGTATATTTTTCACTGGTGAACCAAACATGTTTACTAATAGACCCAACTATCTTAAGTTTCTCGGTAATAAACCAAAAATAGATAAACCTATGTTTAGTAATTAATATTTCAGTTTTTTATTTTAATTGGAAATGATCCAGATATTCAGTGAATATCCATCTTTCAACTTATCTCAGTATAATTTTAAGGTTTTAAGTTACCAAAAAGATTTTTGGAAACTATATTTTTTAATAAGATTTTATTTATTTGACAGAGAGAAACACTGTGAGAGAAGGAACACAGGAGAGGGAGTGGGAGAGGGAGAAGCAGGCTTCCCACCAAGCAGGGAGCCCAATGCGGGGCTCAATCCCAGGATCCTGGGATCATGACTCGAGCCAAAGGCAGGTGACTTAACAACTGAGCCACCCAATTGCCCCATGGAAACTATTTTTAAGTAAACATACAGATGCAGACGGGCCAGGTCTGAGGACTCCTCAAAAGTGCCCTTGGCTTTTTTGGGGGCACCTGGGTGCTCAGTGGGTTAAGCCTCTGCCTTCAGCTCGGGTCATGATCCCAGGGTTCTGGGATCAAGCCCCGCATCGGGCTGTCTGCTCTGCTGAGAGCCTGCTTCCTCCTCTCTCTCTGCCTACTTGTGATCTCTGTCTGTCAAATAAATAAATAAAATCGTTTTTAAAAAAAAAAAGCGTCCTTGGCTTTTCGCAGAATAGAAAACAAACACAAGGAAAAGGAAAAGTGAACAGAATTTATTGAAGATATAGAGCAGATACAAACAGAGCATCTGGGAGACTCAGAAAGGAAAAGGAGGGGCCTCTGGGTGTTGATTGGGCGTCTGCCTTTGGCTCAGGTCATGATCCCGGGGTCCTGGGATCAAGCCTTGAACCAGGCTCCCTCCTCAGCAGGGAGCCTGCTTCTCCACCTGCCCCTTCCCCCAACTCATGCTGTCTTGTGCACGCAATCTCTCTCTGTCTGAAATACATAAATCTTTAAAAAAAATAAAATAAAATAAAAGGAAAAGGAGCATGAGTCTCATTTTTGTAGGGGATCAGGAGTTTTAGTGAGAATGGTGGGCTGTTGTATGTGTCTCACACATCCAGGAACTGGTCAAACCAAGGATTGAGTGCTCAGCTGTCTTCCGAAGTTACTTAGACCCTCAATCAGGGATCTTGGCATAAAAATTTTGGAATCAGTGCTCTTAGAGAACATTCATAACATTTGTGATGGCCCTTCCTGGTCACTCCTTAGAAGTTTGCAAGCAACGAGCTTTCATTTTAAAGTTTGAGCCATGAGATAGGTATAATGATGCAAAACTCACTAGTTGATTAAAGAGCAGTTGGATCCAGATTGTGTTTCTAAAGTATTTATTTAAATTCCAGTTAAGACACAGTGTTATATTAGCTTCAGGTGTGCAATATAGTGACTCAACAATTCTGTACATTACTCATTGCTCATCATGAAAAGTCTATTATTTGGGGCGCCTGGGTGGCTCAGTGGGTTAAGCTGCTGCCTTCGGCTCAGGTCGTGATCTCAGGGTCCTGGGATCGAGTCCCGCATCGGGCTCTCTGCTCGGCGGCGAGCCTGCTTCCCTCTCTCTCTGCCTGCCTCTCTGTCTACTTGTGATCTCTCTCTGTCAAATAAATAAATAAAATCTAAAAAAAAAAAAAAAAAAAGTCTATTATTTAATTCCCTTCATCTATTTCACCCAACCTCCCATCCATCTCCCCTCTGTTAACCATCATTTTGTTCTTTATAGTTAAGAGTCTGTTTCTTGGTTTGCCTCCCTGTTTTTTTTTTTCCCTTTGCTTGTTTGTTTTGTTTCTTATATTTCACTCAGCATAATACTCTGTTGCTCTACCCATGTCATGGCAAATGGTAAGAGTTCATTCATTTTTATGGCTTAATAATATTCTACCGTATAGTAATTCATTTTTTTCTTAAAGTAAGCTCCACACCCAGCATGGAGCCCAATCCAGGGCTTGAACCCACAACTCTTGAGATCAAGACCTGAACTGAGATTAAGTCAGATGCTTAACCAGCTGAGCCACCCAAGCACCTCTCCCTTTTTTAATTCTTATTTTTATTTATTTATTAACACCAAGCAGGGGGAGTGGCAGGCAGAGGGAGAAGCAGACTCCCTGCTGAGCAAGGAGCCCCATGCAGGACTCAATCCCAGGACCCTGGGATCATGACCTGAGTTGAAGGCAGAGGCTTTAATCCACTGAGCCACCCAGGCGCCCCTGGTTTGCAGTGTAAAGGACTTCAGAGGTTGGGCACCTGGGTGGCTCAGTCAATTGAGCATCTGCCTTCAGCTCAGGTCATGATCCCAGCCCTGGGATCAAGTCCTGAGTCCATCTCCTTGCTCAGGTGGGAGCCTGCTTCTCCTCCCTCTGCCTGCCACTCCCTCTGCCTGTGCTCTCTCTCTCTCTCTGTCAAGTAAATAAATAAAATCTTAAAAAAAAAAAAAAGACTTCATAGGTTGACGTACCTGTATAACTACATTATCTCCAATTTTTTCTTTATATCTGAGACATTGTCAACTAAGATGGAAATCAAAAGATTACTGTTTTTGATTTAGAGTTGTGTGTCTTGAAATATTTTAGTGGGTACAGAGTTTCATTTTAGCTTAAGGAAGGAATCTTCCAAAAAAAAAAAAAAATTTGCCATCAAGCTCTGAAAATCAGCTTCCGGTTTGACCAAATTTTGACCATAGACTCACTTTGGGAATAGAGTTACTTGAGTTCCCTTGAACTCAAGAGTCATTCTCAGAGAGGTTGCAAAAGGTATTTTATTTTTCTCGCTCTACTGGTTACTACAGACAGAGATCTGGGAGAGTGGACTCTGACAAGGATTATCTTCCTTAGCTAGCTTCTTCCAGTTTCCCCAGGATCACATGTGCAGTCCTAAATAGGATTTACGTAGAAAATGTAGCTGTAGTATCTACCAGAATTTGGTGAGGTTTTCCATTAATTTAAATTTTAGTTTCCCTTGTCTATTTAAAGAATAATAGCCATGTACCAGAAATTCCCTCAGACTCTTGTCTGCTCTGGGAGAGGCCCATATGGGACCTTCCTTCCAAGGTAGATATGGAGGCATTCGAATTGGTGTTGGAGGATTTTTTGCAAAACCTTTGAGAACAATCTTTTTTCCAGTATACCAGTTAATTAGAAATAAGATACCAGTTTCTGGGCCTGTGTTTTGATGAGGCACCCCCAGAGGGCTGTAGTGCAAGAGGTATTGTTTTAGATAACTTTTGTGTCTTAATTTTTTATTCCCTTTTTGCAATGAAACTTTCAATGAAGCTATTTAGGTATCTTAAAGCCTTTTGGAAGTTTCTGCATAACAATTAAAATAGGTATCCCATTCTCTTTGATTTGGGAATCCTTGCTTTTAAGCATACTTCTTAAATAAATGACCTTGTCTAATTGGCACTTTCTCCATAATGGCCATTGTAATTCTAAGTTGCCTTTAGTAAGATTTTACCATTCTATTAGGTCTTAATAGCTACAGAGACTATAGTTCTCAGACATGAAATAAGCAGGTGTGCCAGAAGGTGGAGTGCTAACTTTTTGAAATTTAAGGATCCCATTTCTTTAACTCTTTGGGTCTCTCGGAGCCAAACTAATACCTTAGAGGGATGTGCTACTGGGTTGGGGATTGCATGGTGTTTTATGGTGTGCTTTGTTGCATGGACATTTTCTTGAGGTTGGTGGTGGGTAATCTGTGTCAGTCTAACCCATTCTGTGACCAGCTTATCCTAGAAAAGAGTCTTAGGGTCAGGTAGCAAGCACTCTGACAGTTTTTATGTACTTACTCTACCAGTGCCCACCAATTTTGCAGCTTTCTGGCTTCCTAGATTTCCATCTGCAGTAGCCTTTACTTCATGTGCACATCAACATACCAGGAGTGACCAAAGAGATGTTATTGCAGTCTGGCCAGTAGAAGGCCTTATGTGCAACACCAGCAAGTCCCAGTGTGGATGTGGGGGCTGGGGAAAGAACTGAACCCAACAGACCCCAACAAATAGGGACTGGAGACAGGGATTCCACCCAAATAGAGAACTGCTGATGGAACCACTAGTCCACATCTGTGTTTCTCCTTAACTCCCGAAGCCTTCGGAAGTTTCCTTTGGATCCCATCACTGCCACCAAATCTGTCAAGGAACAAAATTCAACTGAGTAAATTTTAAAGATCTTATTGACTTTATTCATGAATTGGGCAGCATCCCATATACCAAATAGAGAGGAGCTCTGAAGAGTTGTACAAAATCAAAGATTTATAGACAGAAAGAGGAAGGGCAAGGAAGTTACTAGCGAAGAGTGGATTGTTTCAGGCAAAGCTACCTTCCTTAAGGGGATAGCGGGGTCTGTCTAGCAGAACACCTCACTAGTGCTGACCAGGTAATTGCAGATTGACTGGTTTAAGATTCTAGTCCTGGGAGAGATTGAAACTGTAATTAAGTTGGATATTGAGTTCTGGTTTGGTAACCTGGGCTTTGCCCAGGTGACTCCATTTTGGGCTCTTGTCCCTCTTTTAACAACTGTTAGCACTTGGATTTCCACAATTAAAAATAAATTAGAAATTAAATGCCTTTTTTAGAGACTTCTTTTAAAAAAGGTTTTAATTCACAATTTTTATTTCCTTTTTTTAGATTTATATTACAGTCTGCATGTTAATATAAATTTGTATTACTGTTTTTGTCTCTTACCTAATTAGGTACAAATCAAGACCTATCAACTCCTACTTTCCGTTTTTCAGTATCCAAATCCAGCTGTTTCCTACCCATACATTTACTCTTTAGTATCCTCTATTGTGGAAAAACTGCAGGAAATAGATAAGAGAAAGCCTGAAGATGCTACTGAGCTTCAGATCTTTCAAGAAGGCATAAAGGTCTTGGAAGCACTGGTATCCATTGCCGAAGAACAGCACCGTAAGTGTCAGCACTAAATTCATACTAAATAAGAATCCATCCCAAATCAGAAATTTAATGTTATTTTAAATGTAAAATTTTCAGTTAGTCACTTAACATTGTATTTCCACATTCATTGAAAGGTGAGTGTTGTTAATTGCAAGTATTGATATTATTGAGTGTTAATTTGAGAGATTAGAAGGATCCTTTTTCCCCTTCAGTGGGAAAAAATGTGTACAGATAAGTGAGTTTACAGCTGTATGTATTAAACATTTCAACCTTCAATCCAGGACTTAAAAATCATTTATTTACTTAACAGGTTCTCAGCTGGTGTCCAGTCTTCTGCCCATCCTCATTTCCTTCCTTTTGGATGATAATGCTCTAGGATCAGCAACTTCTGTAATGAAAAATTTACATGACTTTGCTTTGCAAAATCTCATGCAGATTGGGCCTCAGTATTCATCAGTTTTTAAAACTGTAATGGCTTCTTCTCCAGCCCTGAAAGCCCGCCTTGAGGCTGCTATCAAGGGCAATCAGGAAAATGTCAAAGTCAAGATATCAACATCTAAACATACTAAGAACCCTGGAAAGAATGCAAGCATCCAATTAAAGACCAATTTCCTCTGATTCCTCTGTTTTAATAGTAAGCACCTTAATAAAATACTTGATTATTTCCTTCTCTTTGGGGACAAAAGTGACATTTTAGACACAAGTGCACTTGGAGGTCTGGTTGATTGTCTTAAACAGCTGTGACTTTTCAAAGTAATATCAAACTTAACATTTTTTATGGGTTGTTGGGTTTTTTTTTTTTTTTTCAATTTAATAAAATCACAGAGCTCTTGCCAGGAATTTCAAGAAAGTGCTAAAAAATTGAACTTACTTAACAATCCAGGAGCTTACTTAAAATCCAGTCTGCTTTAGAAATGAAATGGCTTTCTTCTGACAGTCCATACACACATGGTGTACTTAATACTTTGGTAGATAGAGATTGATTCTAAATTATATCTTCATTTATATTGTATCCTAATTGCTAATTTAAAATTCTGCCTTATTCAGTAATTGTATTAAACTTTCTTGTATTTCTCAAACAACATAATGATTGGAAAGATGTTTAGTAAGTTGGTTTAGAATTATCCAATAAATAGTAGTACAGTTTAATTATAGCTCTACAGTGTGACTTAAGATCTGGCGTCTATAAATATCATGGCTTTTCACTACTTTTGGTTTGGTTGTATTGGGTTCACAAAATGGAAATTTTACTTATTTTAAATAGAATAGGACATTTCCACTTCAGTTTCTCACGTGAATTTTCTGTTACCTCTGCTCCTGGTAATTTTGTTTTCATTTATGACAGACATTCATACTAATGAGTTTAATTCATATTTATATTTAGGTCAACTATGGGTTTATATAAAACAACAAATTTAGATCATCACCAAATGCAAGTATGTTTTTTTTATTGTGAAACATATTTTAATACAGAAAAAAATCTAATGATAGAGTCATATTGGTTGAAAAATTATTTTTTAACTGTTGGTAATCACTGACTCTCCTTCCACTTCAGTGTTATATGTATTAATCAAGCACTATGTCACAACATAGCATTTCCCTGTTAAAAAATTAAAAACTGGAGTGATAGAGGCATGTTCCAAATTGAGAAAACACTTTGAGTCAAGCAGAAACAATGTGATATACTCTATTTTATTATGTTTGTATATAAATACTCTTGTAAATTGTTCAAAGTGAAAACACTTGACAAATCTAACACTACAATCAATTTTTTAATTTACATAAATAAAGCTAATTTTCTTTATCATTCTTGTATTTGAGATTATTTTGCCCACAAAAGATGGCTGGTTAGTCTCACAGATTCTAGAAAATCAATTCTGTGGAGCAAATAACATACCTTCTTTGTAACTTGGCATTTTTCTCAGATGAGCCCTTTCTTTGGAGCATTCTTTGCAATGGCTTGGACTCTGTATCTTCCTAATTGTCTATAAAACAGACTTCAAAATTAACCTTAAAGGGAACATCAAGGCACGTAAATAAATACAGTAAGTCCTGTAAAGAGTTTTTAAGTATAGGAGCACCTGACTGGCTCAGTTGGAAGAGCATACAACTCTTGATCTTGGGGTTCTTAAGTTTGAGGCCCATGTTGGGTGTAGACTACTTATCTTAAAAAAAAAGAAGAAGGTATAAGCATAGTGCTGTGGGAGCCCAGAAAAGACGACCGAGGCTTCCAAGATGAACTTAATTCATCCATGGAATATCATAGAATAGAGGCTTTGAAAATAGTACTTACTCGAGGGAATGCAAAACCTGAATGGTTCTTCATAACAATAATTTTGAAAAGAATTCCCTTTATGCCATATCCTAAAGAATTCCCTTTGTCTTTTTATTATAACTTTAGGACCAAGGTAATTACATATCTTGCATTTTCTCCATCATCTGAATATGCTTTCCTCTTTACAAATAACTTGTCAACCCTGGGAATACCTCAGTTTATCAGGAGAATTTTACCTCTATGTTTGCTAGAAATACCGTTCTCCAACTCCTTGCTGTCTGACACTAATCACCCACCAATTAATTAATTGTGTCTGTGTTGACTTCTCTTTCATTTTTTTTTTTTAAAGATTTTATTTATTTATTTGAGAGAGAGAGAGAACATGAGAGGGGGGGAGGGTCAGGGGAGAAAGCAGACTCCCCCCACCCAGCAGAAACCTGATGCAGGACTCAATCCCAGGACTCCAAAATCACTACCTAAGCCAAAGGAGCCAGCCAACCAACTGAGCCACCCAGGTGCCCGACTTTTCTGTTTACTACTCTGTTTAACTAATGCCTTCCTGTGCTTTTAACTTTGAGGAAATGGGAAATTTTACGTTGTTTTGATGATATCCGGTACAGAACACAAATACAATCCCAAGTTCTGTATATTTAAAGAAACTAGCTTCCTTTCATTGCATTTCTGTTTGGGTAGGATTCCTGCTTAATTTTCTCTTTGAGGCACTATAAAATGATGATTCCTGGGGCACCTGAGTGGCTCAGTGGGTTAAGCCTCTGCCTTGGGTTTGGGTCATGATCCCACGGTCCTGGGATGGAGCCCTGCTTCCAGCTCTCTGCTCGGCGGGGAGGCTGCTTCCCGCTTCCCCTCTGTCTGCTTCTCTGCCTACTTGTAATCTCTCTTACTCTGTGTCAAATAAATAAATTTTTTTTTTTTAATGATGATTCTACAGGCTATTTGGAGAAAATTCTTGTTACTTGATAGCCATTCTTCATCTATATTAGTAAGGACCTATTTAACAAGAGGCTTTCATTAAAGTTAAACAAAAACCTTGTTTAACCCTTAAACTGTCCCTGCTCCCCTTCCCCCCAGGGGATTTACTTAAAAACAAGTCCCCGGAAACCAGCTCCAGGTAACAAAGCCCAGATACAAGGGTGGGTCAGGCCAGGTGGAGACATCCGATCAGTGGGGGGTTGCATACTGTCTCCCTAGTTACCAAGGAGTATGGACCCCGCCCTTTGGGCACCTTTTGGGCGCCAGTTCTGACCAAGGTGATAGGCTGGTTCAAATGTCTACTAGGGTAAATTGTAATTCAATTGGTCACCTAGTATCACTGTGGAGTTTCCTGTGTGTTACAATCTCATTGGCCACCTGTGCCTGTCCAGGCCCGACTGCATGGCCTTTGCCCTTAAAAGCTAGTCTGGGAAACAGAGAAGGGTCGCCCTCTCTGTAAGAGGCGTGGCCCTGGCCGGTCAGTTTGATTCTTGATGATTGGCGCAAAATAAAGCTTTGCTTGACCTTCGCTTTATATCAGTCTCGCTCCTTTAATCACAGACCCATTATTGGGGCATAACATATTCACATATCATTCTTTAAATAGGTAATATATCCCCCCAAAACCTTATTTTTGGGAAAAATTCTAACTATTTTTTTAAGAAATTAGGCCATTGCTGCCAGTTAAAAAGTAATACTGACAATGTTTTGCTTAATGGGATCAGAATTTAATCACTTTTTTCTGAAAAAGTATCTAGAGGCACAAATAACTTGATTAGCAAATATGTACATACCCGCCCGTATCAGAAGTAATGGATTGCTTTGTAAAATAAAATATTCTAAGAAGGAACAAAAGTGATATTTTTTAAAGCAATTCAAAGTACGCCAGTGACACCGCAAGAGTAGTTTTGTTAGTGCCAATTACTGGAGGTAGTGAAGTGGCCTCAGAAAAAAGAAATGCATATGCAGCCAAAACAGGCTCGCTACTAAACAACGAGGCTTATAAACCCCAGTATTTCTCTCAGTTTCTGATCTTAACAAAGCTTTGGGCCTCATATTTTATAATCAAATGCTCTCCACTGATTGGTCTTCCCATACCTTTTCTCCCTTGTAGTAGGCAGTTATTAGAAACACATCTTCTAGGCAATTGTTTGAACACAAAAATATCTTAAAAGTAGATTTTCTTAAGTTATGGAAATGCTTTTGTTTCAGCAGTCAACAGACCTATCGTAAGTCAATATCGAATGAAAAGTGGTTAGACAATGCACTTCCTATTCTTCAGTCCTGTGCATTCTCCACTCAGGGTACTCTGCCATTTGCTACATTTCTCATTGCAGATGTTTTTTTTTTTTTTTCTTTTCACTAGTAATGTGACCATTCTGATTTCTTAGTGTTGTATCAAAAATGTTGTAGAATTGTCTACAATATGAAGATGTTTCCGTAGTTGTTTGATTAATACTCTTAACATGTACTGGGACTTCCAGAAATCGCCTTAGAACCTGTATCTGAACAAAACACACCTAAATCATTTACAACAATTTGGAACTATTTTAAAAGTCTGGGAGTTTCCAAGTTCTTCCTTGAAAACCTGTCTAGCATATCTCATTATGTTAGTTTCATAATCATCTTCTATAATCAGTTTAAAGAGCTTATTTTTCAGTGGTTTCTTCACTATGACACCTAAAGCACTAGATAAAATGTAGGTAAGTTGGACTTGATCAAAACTAAAAATTTGATCCTTCAGAGACAACCACCAAGAAAATGATAATCCACAGAATGGGAGGGAAAGTTTTGCAAATCCTCCGGATCCTAGTATCCAGAATATATAAAGAACTGTTTGAACTCAACAATGAAAAGAAAATTTAAAATTGGGCAAAGGATTTAAATATACCTTTCTCCAAAGAAGATATATAAATGGCTGATATACACATGAAAAGATATTCAACATCTTTGGTCATTAGGGAAATTCAAAGCCACAGTGAGATACCACTTATATCCACTGGGATGCCTATGATCAAAAAGATAACAACAGGGGCACCTGAGTGGATCAGTTGGATAAGTGTCCGACTCATGATCTCAGCTCAGGTCTTGATCTCAGGGTCGTGAGTTTAAGCCCCAAACTGAGCTCCAGACTTAAAGAAGGCATTGAGTTCAGTAGGACGTTGAGCCTACTTAAAAAAAACAACAACAGACAATAAGTGCTGTAGAGGATGTGCAGAAATCAAAACCTTTGTACATTACTAGTGAGAATTAGTACATCTGTTTTGGACAACAGTTTGGCCATTTCTCAAAGATTATAATTATGTATATAATTTAACTATAATTATGATATGATCCGCAATTCAGTCCTAGGTATGAAAAAATTAAAAAACAGTCACACAGGGGCACCTGGCTGGCTCAGTCTGTAGAGTGTGCAGCTCTTAATCTCTTGAGTTGTGAGTTCAAGCCCTACAATGGGTATGGAGCTAAACTTAAAAAAAATTTTTTAAACAGTTACATTAAAAATGTACATGAATATTTATAGCATAATTATTGATAATACCTAAAAGGGGGAACAAGTGTCCATCAACTGATGAATGTATAAACAAAATGTATATATATAGTCATACAATTGAATATTATTCAGCCATAAAAAGGAATGAAGTGCTGATACATGTTATAATGTAGCTGAATCTTATTATTATCTGATTCCATTTACATGAAATGTCCGTTTACACGAAATGCCTATGAATAGCCAAATTTTTTTTTCAAGATTTTATTTATTTGTCAGAGAGAGAGCACAAGCAGGGGCAGCTGCAGGCAGAGGAAGAAGTAGGCTTCCCACTAAGCAAGGAGCCCGATGTGGGACTTAATCCCAAGACTCCGGGATCATGACCTGAGCCCAAGGCAGATGCTTAACCAACTGAGCCACCCAGGTGCCCTGAATAGGCAAATCTGTACAGACAGAAAGTAGATTAGTGGTTGCCAGGGGTTGGGGAGGATTGAGGTTGGGGAGTGCTAATGGGTATGGGGTTATCCTTTTGGAATGAAGAAAATGGTCCTGAACTAGTGATACTGGCTCCACAATCTTGTGAATATAATAAAACCCACAGAATAGTACACTTTAAAAGGGTGTATTGTGTGGCACAAATCTATTATGGGTTGAATCGTTATCTCCCAAAAAGATGTTGAAGTCCTAACCCCTAGTACCTCAGAATGGGACCTTATTTGGAAATAGGCTCATGGCAAATGTAAGTGGTTAAGATAGTTAATTGTCATATTAAGTTAGGGAGGCCCTTAATCCAATTTGACTAGTGTCATTGTAGGAGAGGAGAATGCTGTGTGAAGACACAGATGAAAGATGAACCTGTGAAGATGGAGGCAGAGATAGGCATTACAAGTTATAGAGGCCAAGGAATGCCTGGCCTTACTAGAAGCTTGAAGAAGCAAGGAAGGATCCTCCCCTAGAGGCTTTGAAGAAAGCCCTGCCAACACCTTGATTTTGGATTCTCGTCTTCAAAACTGTAGAAGAGTAAGTTTCTGTTGTTTTCCTTCTTATCCATAGTGTTACTTTCCAGTGTTTCAGTTATGCAGGTCAACAAGGGTCCAGCAGCAGATGATCTTCCTAATCATAAGATCGAGAGGAGCCTGCCGATGCGTCGTAACACCTGTGTTATTGACCATGTCACTTCATCCCATCAAATAGGCGTTTTATCATCTCATGTCATCACAAGAAGATGAAGTTCAGTACAATTAGATATTTTGAAAGAGAGACGACATTTGCATAATTTTTATTACAGTATATCATTATGATTGTTCTGTTTTACTATTATTGTTAATCTCTTGCTGTGCCTAATTTGTAAGTTAACTTTATCATAGGGGCGCCTGGGTGGCTCAGTGGGTTAAAGCCTCTGCCTTCAGCTCAGGTCATGATCTCAGGGTCCTGGGATCGAGCCCCGCATCAGGCTCTCTGCTCAGCATGGAACCTGCGTCCCTCTCTCTCTGCCTGCCTGTCTGCCTACTTGTGATCTCCGTCTGTCAAATAAATAAATAAAAATCTTAAAAAAAAAAGTTAACTTTATCATAAATATATGTATATAGGAAATATAATACACATATAATATATGTGTATAGGGAAAAGGATAGTATCTGTAGTATCCACGGTCTTAGGCATTGACTAGGAGTCTTGGAACTTATCCCCCACAGATAAGGGGGAACTATTGTAGTGATATTTTGTTACAGTAGCACTAGAAAACTCATACAGATTTATTTCTGAATTTTTTTAATATTTTATTTATTTAACAGAGAGAAATCACAACTAGGCAGAGAGGCAGGCAGAGAGAGAGGAGGAAGCAGGCTCCCTGCGGAGCAGAGAGCCCGATGCCGGGCTCGATCCCAGGACTCTGAGATCATGACCTGAGCCAAAGGCAGAGGCTTTAACCCACTGAGCCACCCAGGCACCCCCTGAATTTTTTTTTTTTTTAAAGATTTTATTTATTTGACAGAGAGAGATCACAAGTAGATAGAGAGGCAGGCACAGAGAGAGAGAGAGGGAAGCAGGCTCCCTGCTGAGCAGAGAGCCCGATGCGGGACTCGATCCCAGGACCCCGAGATCATGACCTGAGCCGAAGGCAGCGGCTTAACCCACTGAGCCACCCAGGCGCCCACCCCCTGAATTTTTTTTAAGATTTTATTTATTTGACAAAGTTCACAAGTAGGCAGAGAGGCAGGCAGAGAGGGAGGGGGGAAGCAGGCTCCCCGCTGAGCAGAGAACCCGATGGGCGACCCGATCCCAGGACCCTGAGATCATGACCTGAGCTGAAAGCAAAGGCTTAACCCACTGAGCTACCCAGGCGCCCCTATTCCTCAAGTTTAAAAACAGAGTCAGGTGGATGGAGCTAGAGTGTATTAAGCTAAACAAAATAAGAGACAAATATCATGACTTCATTCATGTGGAATTTAAGAAATAAAACAGATGAACATAGGGAGATGGAAATAAAACATAAGAGACTCTTAACGAGAGAGAATAAACAGGGTTGCTGGAGGGGAGGGAGGTAGGGGTTGGGCAAGTGAGTGATGGGTATTAAGTAGGGCACCTGTTGTGTTAAGCAGTGGGTGTTATATATAAGTGATGAATCATTAAATTCTGAAACCAGTATTACATATATGTTAACTAGAATTTAAGTTAAAATTTGAAGAAAAAAGGAAAATGGAGTCTTACAAAGAATTTAAGAGACTAGGCTACACTTGGCATATAGTAGTTGTTCAATATATAAAGTGAATTTGGTTTATTTTGAAGGGATGAAAGGGTACTGGGAACAGTGCTTTGTGTAGATCAGTTTTATTATGATAGAGTATAATTCTTAATTGCTTAAAAACCAGCAGACTAATATCTGTCTTTTTAATTATCTTATTTAATAGTACTATTTCAATTTCCCAAACACATCAGATTCTCTGTTGCTTTTCTGCCTATTGGCCATGGTATGGTGGTATACCCAACTGTGTGATTTTAGGAAAGATACCTTACTGAGTTTTCACTCTTCTCATCTACAAAATGTTCTTCCTCCTTCTTATTTTGATAATGAGAATCAAATTGGAGTGCATGTGAACACACTTGGAACCCCAAGGGTAAAACATTATTCTTCCAATACCATGAATTGTAGTTATCTAATTTAAGCCTTATCCCAAAGTCTTCATTAAAATTATATCAAGGCCATGTTTACATGTCTGATTATAAGAATCATCGGAAAATAGTTATAAAATCCAGATCTTGGGACTCACCCTAGAACTACTACATCAGAATCATCATCAGAGGGGCCTGAGACTAATTTTTAACTGCAGCCCATGTGACTCACGTGGATCTCACAAACATGGGAAGTTCTTCTCTGTCAAAACCTACTTACAGGGGCGCCTGGGTGCCTCAGTGGGTTAAGCCTCTGCCTTCGGCTCAGGTCATGATCTCAGGGTCCTGGGATCGAGTCCCACATCGGGCTCTCTGCTCGGCAGGGAGCCTGCTTCCCCCTTTCTCTGCCTGCCTCTCTGCCTACTTGTGATATCTCTCTCTGTGTCAAATAAAGAAATAAATAAAATCTTTAAAAAAAAAAAAACAACCAAAACACCTACTTACCTATAGTATGCCTGGAAACATCATGAAAGCTTGTTGAAAAAAAGAGGTGCCTACCCAAAAAATAAATGCCAGGAAGTAATGAAACACTAAAATCAAAAAAACCAATGGGGATATATCAAAGTATAAAATAAATGTCCATTTGTCTATATTGATGTAAATAACTGAATAAATGATGGAAAGTAGAAAATCTCCTATGTTGAAGAATTCCAAATAATTTATGTAACTATTCCAGCCTCAGGGAGGTGCAACTTAACTGCCCACCCCTTAGTGTAGGTGGCACATAGTGATTTCCTGTCAAAGAAAAGGGGAGGAAGAAAGACCTTTCCACTGGAAAACCCTTAAAATGCAACTTATGCCAGGTGATCAAGATTAACATCAATAAGTTATGCTGATAGTGTGTGCCCTTGATATGTGATGAGAATAGCACTTCACCTCTATGGTCTTCTTCCAAAAACCTGTAACATCAGTCTAATGATGAGAAAGACATCAGACAAACCCAAATTGATCAAAAACAAGGAAAGTCTAACTAACAGCCAAGAAGAACCTAAGAAGACACGAGAAAATGTAATGTGACATTCTGGATGGGATCTCAGAACAGAAGAAGGGTATTACAGATGTAGTGAAAAGAAGGGCCATCTGTACCCCGATGTTCATAGCAGCAATGGCCACGGTCACCAAACTGTGGAAAGAACCAAGATGCCCTTCAACGGACGAATGGATGAGGAAGATGTGGTCCTTATACACTATGGAGTATTATGCCTCCATCAGAAAGGATGAATACCCAACTTTTGTAGCAACATGGACGGGACTGGAAGAGATTATGCTGAGTGAAATAAGTCAAGCAGAGAGAGTCAAGTATCATATGGTTTCACTTATTTGTGGAGCATAAGAAATAACACAGAAGACATGGGGAGATGGAGAGGAGAAGGGAGTTGAGGGAAATTGGAAGGGGAGGTGAACCATGAGAGACTATGGACTCTGAAAAACAACCTGAGGATCTAGAAGGGGCCGGAGGTGGGAGGTTGGGGACCAAGGTGGTGAGTATTAGGGCACGTGTTGCATGGAGCATTGGGTGTGGCACAAAAACAATGAACACTGTTACGCTAAAAAGAAATTTTTTTTAAAAAGGGTATTATGTAAAAACTAAGGAAATTCAAATAAAATATGAACTTTAGTTAATAGAGTATATTGACTCACCACTTGTGACAAATGTACCATACTAATGTACTGTGCTAGTAGTTAAAAACTAAATGTGTGGCATATGGCAACTCTATCCTATCTTTTTTTTTTTTTAAGATTATTTATTTATTTGATCCCAGGACCCTGGAATCATAACCTGAGCCGAAGGCAGAAGCTTTAACCCACTGAGCCACCCAGGTGTCCCTAGCACTTGTTTCTTGCAAGTGCCACCCTAGCTAAGGTCGGCTCCCAGTCTGGCCTTCAGCCTAAAGCAGAATAGCTGTGAGACCACATGACCACGGCCTGCAGTAAGTTTGCTGATTAACACCGTGACACGTATTTGCAAAGTAGGTCAGTTCTGTCTCTGTTCACCTGTGGTTTTAGGTATTAGTCAGAAGAGCCAGGTAACTCTGTCGCTGGTCACCAGCAGGAAAAGGTGTGGTGGAATAGAAAAGTAGGCACCTGGCTTCCATTTTGAGAGTAACACCCATTTTAATGAGTGTCAAAACACCTTAGTCACTTCCATTTTATTCATGCTGCTCCATTTCCATGTCCCACTTCCTTGGGCTCCATCCCAGATGAAAGAAATTAAGTGCCAAGCTCTACCCCACAATATGAGTTGCTGAAGACGGACCTTTGTTTCCAGTAGTCATTTCTTTAGTCTTTATCCTCAACTCATCACATCCCAAATGCTTTCTCTCATTCCCTCACCCAGATAACAACAGTGCCTCTTGCAGGTGAAAAGACCATTGCATTGAATAGGATACTGTAGAGATTAGGTAAGCAATCATAGAGTTCTAGGTATAACAGCTAATGATCCCTAGTGTTTATGCTATTTTATTAAAAACTCAGTATCCAGGAGGAGAAACCTGGCAAGAAGAACAGAGCAGATCTCCGACTTGGTAGGACAAAGAACACTGCTGGGACATAGTTCTTTTGTCCTTGGAAAACATATAATCATTAATGTCAGGTCACGGAGTTTTTTCATTACATGGTCTTTACCACATGGGTCTGTGTGTGTGTGTATGGCCATGGCTACATTTCTTCCCTTATCAGGAGAATGATGACGATTTTCTTTCTACATACTCTTTTCTCTGAGGACAAGGAAAGCATATATCCTTCTCCTCAGTGTTTACACTCCACACTGTTGCTGATTGATTTCTCTATGTCCTTTATGTTCCCCGCTGCAGTATTGCTCAGCACACCTGCACACATGGGCCTCTTCATCTTTGCACAAGCCTTGTGTTTTCTTTTTTATTTTATTTTTATTTATTTATTTGACAGAGAGAGAGAGATCACAAGTAGGCAGAGAGGCAGTCAGAGAGAGAGGAGGAAGCAGGCTCCCTGCGGAGCAGAGAGCCCGATGGGGGCTCGATCCTAGGACCCCGAGATCATGACCTGAGCCGAAGGCAGCGGCTTAATCCACTGAGCCACCCAGGCGCCCCAAGCCTTGTGTTTTCTTAACCACTTCTATTTTTCACTGAGCTTTCCTCCCCTTTGTTCACTCTGTTCTGTTCAGAGTCTAGAAACCAGAGACCTGGTTTCACAATAGATTCATGACAGCCTTGAGTGAGATCATTGCTAATTAAGAATTACCGTATCTGCAAAAAGCACTTCCCTTGAACTCAGAAAACAACCACAACAAAAACATAAGCACCTATTGTGTGTAACGCACTGTGTGACTGAATATAAGGAAGTACCAGCAAAGAAAAGGCATTGAATTCTAGCACCCGTGGATCTGGATTCTAATTCGAGATCTGCCACTGACTAAATTTGTTAGCTTGGCAAGTCAGCCTCCTGGGCCGCAGTTTCTTCTCTGCAGAACAGTTAAGTGTAAACAAACAACAACAACAAAAAAAAACCAGTGTAGTGTGACCAAGTATCCCAGTTTGCTTAGGAGTCCCTGTTTCAGCACTAAAAGTTCTATGTCCCAGCAAGCTTTTCAGTACCAGGTAAACCAGCATGGTTCATTACTCTCAGAAGGCTTTCTGAGATTTTTTCTAATTCTGATACTTCTGGGTCTAAGGCTCAGAAATGCTGTCAATGCCCTTTTGAGACAGAGAGGATAGAGGCTGTATGCAAAGAACTTGAAAGACTTCCTGCCTCCTGACCTGTGACTCACAGAGGATGCTGCAAGGCCTCATTCCTAACATCTCAGGGAAAAGAGATCAGCTGAGAATAGTACACTCAGGCAAAAGACATTCTTGGGTTTAACAGTGGGAAAGAAATTCAAAAACAATTGACTAATGAGAGGAATTTGTAGCAAATGTTGAGGCTGCCAGCATTCTTGCGAGTAAGCCAATGACCTTTTAAGCTACATCCACAACTGACCAGCTCCTTGGCCATCATCCCAATGAAGGCTCCTTTCCCAGTTTAGACTGTATGCAAAACTGGCTTGGCAGTGAGTTTTTCAGCAACCTCAGATAAGCATTTGTTCCAGCATAATAAAAGCTTTTTAAAATTTAAAACAAAACAGAGCAAGTGCCTGCCGCTGCTGACTGCTGACAGTCCGCTGTGTTAGTTTCATGACTTTCAAGAAAAGGATCCTTGGATGACTTGAATCAAGAGGGGAGACAGCGAGACCCGGTCTTCCGTGGATGTGCCACCCTGTGAGGGACCACAGAGC
Source organism: Meles meles (assembly GCF_922984935.1). Taxonomy (NCBI): domain Eukaryota; kingdom Metazoa; phylum Chordata; class Mammalia; order Carnivora; family Mustelidae; genus Meles; species Meles meles. The sequence goes on along the minus strand of NC_060071.1, from coordinate 85,250,939 downwards.
CTGCCACCTGGCCCAGAGCTGACCCTGGAAAGAGATACAGTCTGCTGCACATTTATATTTAATTTAAAGCAAACTTCATAACCACCTTGTACATTTTCTTTGTGCCTGATTTAGTTTTGGCTTTCTGCCAATAAGATCAACTCCTTTTTTGATCTCACCTCATAGAATAAATTTGGCCCAACTTCCTTCTCAGTTGTTCCCTCTTAAACTAGGTGGATCCAAAACAGCCACCACTAACTATTGAGTGGTGAGAGAATGTTCATGGAGAAAGTCAAAAGAGCTAAATTCACACAAACTATTTAAGGAACCACGTAACAAATCAAGGAACTTCTCCAGCCCAGCAAATTAAGACAGTAGTCATGTAAAGTCTCTTTACTTACCCTTAACCAATCAAAAAATAGAGTAAAAATCAGGTTTAACTGGTTCAAATATACAGTAAAATCAGATTAAACAGGTGTAAGAAGTATGTGCCAAATGGCAATATTTCCCCCTCCTCCTCCCTTTCTGTGAGCTCTACTTTAGTAGAATCTAAGGCTATTAACAGAGTTCGTTAACAAGAGTTAATTATCTGGGGATTAATTATGACTCAAACGAAGGTTCCTGTTTACATGTAACCAAGATAGTCGTAAAGGGATCTAGTAACATGAATATTTTCAGAAGCTATTTTTGGTGATACACGGTCAACAGGAGTGAGACTGGACAAATGAGAAGACCCTAGGCATGTGACTTTAAATTCTTTCATTTGAAAAGTATTATATGTTACCCAATCAACTATGAAGAAATTAAAAGATATGTGTTGGTTTGCTTTATTTTTAAAGGTTTTTATTTATTTGTCAGAGAGAGAGAGAGAGAGCACAAGTAGTGGGAGAGCCTGGCAGAAGAAGCAGGCTCCCTGCTGAGCAAGAAGCCTGATGTGGGACTCAGTCCTAGAACCCTGGGATCATGAACTGAGGAGAAGGCAGCTGCTTAACCAACTGAGCCACCCAGGCATCATTAAAGTTATGTATTTTAAAACTGATCTCTGAAACTTGGTCATCAGGGGTTCTGTTTGAGGGGCTGCCTGGCCAACTCAGTGAATAGATCATACCACTCGTTCAAGCCCCACCTCCTGTGTAAAGCTTCCAAGGAAGAAAGAAAGAAAGAGAGAGAGAGAGAGAGAGATGAAAGAAAGGAAGGAAGGAGGGGTACCTGGGTGGCTCAGTGGGTTAATGCCTCTACCTTTGGCTCAGGTCGTGATCCCAGGGTCTTGGGATCGAGCCCCGCATCGGGCTCTCTGCTCAGCAGGGAGCCTGCCTCTCCTTTGCTCTCCGCCAGCCTCTCTGCCTACTTGTGATTTCTGTCTGTGGAATAAATAAAATCTTTGAAGAAAAACAAAAAAAAGGAATGAAGGGTTACTTGTAGGGGTTCTGTATGCACCTTCCTCCTCTGAAAGCAGGCATTTTGGTTTCCTGAAGTCCTTCATCCTGAGGGTAATTTGTACTCACTGCTTTCATCTCCCTACAAATCTAATGCAAAATTAAGACACCATTCAGCAAGGAGGAGAAAAGAATAGATTTGTGGCCATATTAAGTTCTCCTGCCCAGAATGTAATACCACCTTGCATTTTGGGCAGAACTAGTCTAATGTGGACATGAAAGGATGACGGGGGGTAGGGGATAGGGGGTGGAGGTCTATCCTGACCAGGAAATGGCATTTTCACTAAGTGTTCTGGGCCCAGATGTTCTAGGCCACAGCAAGTGGCATTCATGATGCAACCAAAAACCACCGAGCTCCAGCTCTGCTACCAAAGAATACAAAATGCAGTGGAGTGGATCTCCATTTTGCCTCCCAAATGGGGACACATTCTTCAATGCATTCCCAAATTTTCCAGGAAAAGTTGGAAGTTTTGTGTCTTTTTTTCAGGTCAGTGATTTAGCCTGTTTGGTCTGAAACTCTTGCTGTAAAATCCCGTTTGCTCTGGCGACTATAATATCTCTGGTTGCCCTTGGAAGCTGCAGCAATAGATCCATATAAAGGGGAAATTTAGCAGTAAACAGAAATAATTATTTAGAGAATTCTACAGATCATTGTGTCCTTGCCATTTCTAAGAACAAGCATAAATGAAATAAGACTTTTAAAAGATTTTTTTTTTCTTTAGTAAGTACTATGACTAAGAAAGGATTTTTCCTTCTCGAGTAACTGAGCTCTTTAAGTATTCCCTGAAAAGAGCCCTATAAGGAGAATGAGAAAAGACTGGGTTTCCTCCAGCAGTTCCTTCTGGTCCTAAGATGCAGACTGTGAATTTTTATTGTAAAGAAATAAGTTTAGTAGTTTATCTTGGCTTTCCAGCCCCAGACCCTAGTGATGTTGATGCCAACAAAGAACGGGATTGCCATTTATAAACTTTTTATGATTTTTTTTAACCAATCACCAAAACTCCTTTGTTTCAAAAGGCTTGCAGATATTGTAAAAGATAAAGACTTGGAGAACAAATATCCTTCTTGTGAAACTGGTTTTCTTGTCTTTTTTTTTTTTTTTTTTTTTTTGACAGAGAAAGCAGCAGAGGGAGAGGGAGAAGCAAGCTTCCCAGTGAGCAAAGACCCTGATGCAGGAACTCGATCCCAAGACTCTGGAACCTTGACCTGAGCTGAAGGCAGACCCTTAACCAACTGAACCACCCAGGCTTCCCTCTCTGTCTTTTTTGAAAAAAATTTTTTTGCATTTTAAATTTAAGTATAGTTAACATACGCTGTGATATTAGTTTCAGGTGTATAATTCATGTTTCAACAATTCTATATATTTCTCAGTGTCATCAAGAGAAATGTACTCTTGGGCATCCTGCTGGCTCAGTCAGTGGAGCATGTGATCTTGGACTTAGGGTTCTAAATTCAAGCCCCACGATGGGTGTAGAGATTACTTAAAAATAAAATCTCGGGGCACCTAGGTGGCTCAGATGATTAAGAATCCAGCTCTAGATCTCAGGTCACGTCTTGATCTCAGCGCCATGAGTTCACGCTGAGTGTGAAGCCTACTTTAAAAAAACAAAAACAAAAAATCTTAAAACGGCACCTGACTGGGTCTTTCAGAAGAGCCTGTGGCGCTTCATCCTGGAGTCTTGAGTTTGAGCCCCACAGTGAGTATAGAGATTACTTAAATAAGTAAACTTAAAAAAAAAAAGACAAGCATACTTTCAATCACCTTACCTATTTCAACCACCCTCCTACCCCTCTTCTCCTCTGGTAACCACCACAAACAATATTTGTTCCCTATATTTAAAAGTCTGGGTTTTTTTGGGGTTTGGTTTTTTTTTTTGTCTTTTTGTCTTGTTTTTTAAATCCCACATATGAAGGAAATCATATAGTGTTGCTTTCTCTAACTTATTTTGCTTAGCATCAAACTCTCTAGCTCCATCCATATTACCGCAAATGGCAAGATCTCATTCTTTTTTATGACTAATTGTGTGTGTGTGTGTGTGTGTGTGTGTGTGTGTGTACCACTTCTATATCCATTTATCTGTCAGTGGATACTTGGGTTGCTTCCATATCTTGGTAATTATAAATAATCCTGCAATAAGTATAGGGGTGCATATATCTTTTTGAATTAGTGTATTTGTTTCGAGTAAATACCCAATAGTAGAATTACTGTATCATACGTTACTTCTATTTTAAATATTTGGAGGAAACTCCATACTGTTTTCCACAGTGGCTGCACCAATTTACATTCTCATCAACAGTGCACAGGTGTTCCTTTTTCCCCATACCTCACCAACACTTACTTCTTGTCTTTTTATTCTAACCATTCAGACAGGTGTGAGGTGCTATCTTATTGTGGTTCTGATTTGCATTTCCCTCATGATAAGTGATGTTGAGCATCTTTTCATGGGTCTCTTAGCCATCTTTGGAAAAATGTCTATTCATATACTCTGCCCATTTTTTAATTTGAGAGAGAGAGAGAGCGTGCATGCCAGTGAACCAGGGAAAGGGTGGAGGGAGAGGAAGAGAGAGAGAGTCTCAAGCAGTCTCCCACACTGGGCACAGAGCCTGACACATGGAGCTCTCTTTTATGACCCTGAGCTCATGACCTGAGCTGAAATCAAAAGTCGGTTGCTTAACTGACTGAGCCATACAGGCTCCCCTGCCCATTTTTAATTGGATTATTTGGTTTTTGGTGCTGGGTTGTATAAATCTTTATCTATGTTGGATATTAACCCTGTACTGAATATGTCACTTGCAAATATCTTCTCTCATTCAGTAGGTTGCCGTGTTGTTTTGTTGATCATTTCCTTTGCTGTGAGGAAGCTTTTTATTTTGGTATAGTTCCAGTAGTTTAATTTTGCTTTTGTTACTCTTCTTTTAGGAGACCTACCTACAAAAGTGTTTCCACGGTTGCTGTTGAAGAAATTACTTCCAATGTTTTCTTCTAAGATTTTTATGGTCTCACATTTGGGTCTTTAATGCATTCGAGTTTGCTTTTGTATATGGTGTAAGAAAATGGTCCGGTTTCATTCTTTTGCGTGCCGCTGTCCAGTTTTCCCAACACCATTTGTTTTTTTTGTTTTTTTTTTTTTTTTTTTAAGATTTTATTTATTTATTTGACAGACAGAGATCACAAATAGGCAGAGAGGCAGGCAGAGAGAGGTGGGGGGGGAAGCAGGCTCCCTGCTGAGCAGAGAGCCCGATGTGGGGCTCGATCCCAGGACCTTGGGATCATGACCTGAGCCGAAGGCAGAGGCTTTAACCCACTGAGCCACCCAGGCGCCCCCCAACACCATTTGTTGAAGAGACTGTCTTTTCACCATCGCAGAGTCTTGCCTCCTTTATTATAGATTAATTGACCATACAAGTGTGTGTTTATTTCTGGGCTCTCTGTTCTGTTCTGTTCTGTTCTGTTGGTCTATGTGTCTGTTTTTGTGCCAGTCCCATACTGTTTTGATTTGTAAATTCCTCCTGAAGGAGAGATTGATGGTGGCCAAGAAGGATATCAACATGCCGAGGCACCCCACACTGTCAGACAAGAACCTTCCTGTCATGAGGATCATGCAGTTTCTCAGGTCATGAGGCTACTGAAGGAACAGTTTGCCTGGAGTCATTTCTACTGATACATTACCAACGAAAGTAGCCAGTATTTCCATGATTACCACCATCTGCCCCTGGGATCAAGCCTGACACCTGGTGTCCCCGCCATCCTGAGACTGGTGGGCCTGCTAAAAGGTCTGGAGGGCAAGTGGCTTGCACGATTCAACCACAGGAAGCTATAGAGACAGCTATAGACAAATTGCTGGATCAAATTGCTGATTCAGCAACTAAATTCCCCTTTAGAGGCAATATGGTTATGAGCTTGAACAAGCCCACATAGGCTGAAGAAGATTGGTTATGTTGAATATATCTATAGCCAGAAAAAATTTTTTTTGAAAGTTTATCTTGACCTAAAGTACTTAGGTTCATTTATCTATTTGTTCAAACCTTTAAACTCTCTTTGTTTTTGTAGATTATTTATTGGCAGATCTCATTTGCATGTTAGATGGTGAGAAATTTTTTTTTTTAAGATTTTATTTATTGGGATGCCTGGGTGGCCCAGTCAGTTAAGTGGCTGCCTTCGGCTCAGGTCATGATCCCAGCGTCCTGGGATCGAGTCCCATATCTGGCTCCTTGCTCTTCGGGGAGCCTGCTTCTTCCTCTGCCTCTGCCTGCCACTCTGCCTGCCTGTACTCTATCTCTCTGACAAATAAATAAAATCTTAAAAAAAAAAGATTTTATTTATTTACTAGACAGACAGAGGTCACAAGTAGGCAGAGAGGCAGGCAGAGAGAAAGAGGGGAAGCAGGCTCCCTGCTGAGCAGAGAGCCCAACGTGGGCCTTGATCCCAAGACCCTGGGATCATGACCTGAGCCAAAGGCAGAGGCTTTAACCCACTGAGCAACCCAGGTGCCCCGATGATGAGAAATGTTTGACTTGCTTGTCAGGACAGGGATCCTGGCTTAGTGACCACTGAGGCCATATATCTAATTGTTACTCAATACATTTTTTGACAATTATAATAGCCAGTGCCTCTTCTCCATTCTCTGTACTTGTCATGCATTTTTGTTATTGGATACAAGCTTAATATTAGAACCCTTACTGTTAGGTACAATAATTCTACTTTTGGGAATTTGTCATAAGGACATATTAAAAACAATAAGAAAACATACATAATGATTTATTTGAAGAAGTATTTATAATAGCCTGAACATTTTGGAATAAACTCAAATATCCAATAGGATCATGAGTAAGGAAATGATGGTATAAATACTATAGAAAAATAAACTTTAAGATTTATTCACATAGTATTTAAAATGATGTATTTGTGCATGTTGAGATAGATAAACAAATATAAAAATATACAGAGGTTGATCTTTATTATATAAAAAATGCAAAGCAAAAATCTGGAAAGAAATAGAATATGATATTAGTAGGATTGCTTCTAGGTGGTAGAAAGCAAGGTGTATCTTAAATTTTTTTAAGTGAAAAGAAAAATGAAAATTTATTGAAAGTTCTTATGAGTTCAACAAGTCAATGGAAACAGAACATCAAACTGAGAAAACATGCAGGAATCCAGGCAGCTCTGGAAGACCAAGAAGTAGGAAGTTGCAGGGAACCTGGCTGGCTCAGTCAGTAAAGCATGCAACTCTTGACCTTAGGGTTGTAAGTTTGAGCGCCACATTGGGTGTGAGATTACTTTAAAAAAAAAAGAAAAAAGTAAGAAGCCACAGGACCCTCCGCCATTGAACTCTACCACAGCTAGCGCAATGGAAACATCAGGGGCCATCTGTCTAGAGTCAAGTCTCAGCATGAGCATCTCTTTGCCAAGCCAAGATCATATACTTCGCTCTGGCTGCTGAAATGCTACAGTTCAAGAAGAGGGATGTGTCTCCACCCAAGCATCCGTTGTGGAAAGCAGAGCATTGCGTCTCACCTACATGGTATACGATAAAGGATTTCACCCACAAAGGAGGAAGGGCTGCAAATTGGATAACCAAAAACAATGACAGAAGTCTACAACATTTTTTTTCCCTTTTCACGTTTGCAGCACTTTATAAATCATCTTCAAGGAAATTTTATTATGTGTGGAACCTGCTAAAATAAACTACTAAAACTTTTTTCTTCCTCATAGCATGAAGGGTAGCAGAATAATGCCACTCCAAATATGACTGTAGGAGTTAGGACATGCCAATCCAATTTGCATAATAGATGCCAAGTATGCCTTGAAGAACTCAGTAGTAAAATTAGCTATGTCTGGCATTTTTTTGGAGGGCAAATATTTGATAATCATCTGAATTTTTTTAGTACTTGGCTTTAATTTATTTTTTAAAAAACCTGCAACAAAAAGTTGTGATTTTAAACTTTGAAAACTGGCAGTTTTCATAGTCAGACATTTTATTTTGATTTCTCTTAAAGATTTTATTTATTCGACAGAGAAAGAGAGAGAAAGCACAAGCAAGGGGGAGCCGCAGAGGGAGAAGAAGAAGCAGGCTCCCCACTGGACAGGGAGCCCTATTTGGGACTCAATCCCAGGCTCCTGGGATCACGACCTGAGCTGAAGGCAGATGCGTAGCCAATGGAACCACCTGGGTGCTCCATGATAGACATTTTAAAGTAAGGATTTATTTAAACACACACACACAAACACACACACAACAGTAACTGCCGTATAAAATCCAAGCGTTTCTGGTTTCACTGACTGCTGTTTCTCAGTGCCAGAAACAAATACTGTGGTGTGTATGGAGATCAGAGTAAACACACTGTGCTTCGTGCACCCAGGCATCTAGAAGCTGAAGCAGATTTGTGTTTGTCTTTTCCTTCTGAGAACAGGGGACATCATCAGAGCCCTGTGAAATATAATCGGTGAGGCTCTGCTGGTATTTCTGGTGAAATATGACAGAGCTATTTCCAAGAAACAGGTTTCTTTCCCTCCACACAGAAGAGAACTCTTTGCTTCCTCACTCAAGAAGTCTGAAGGAACTGCTAACTGATAGGAAGTATATCAAGTTACTGGAAAAATGCCTTGCCTCTGGCATTCCAGTTGCTGGCTGAAAATAGATGTTGGAGACTTCATAAGCTGGAAGATTTTATAATCAATCTCAGAAGTCTGGTATGCCCTGCCAGGATCACTATCTCGAGCCTGTTTCTGGTGCTCCACGCCATCTCTGGTTCCCACAAGAGAACTGAAACCTCTGCCTTTCCTCCATAGCCAAGGGGATTTTTATCTACCATCATCTCCTCCCACGCCCCCTGTGCCCAGTCCAAGTTCCCCTTCTTCCATTTAGTAGCTGTGCTTCTCAGCTGGGCTCTCATTCTGTCAAGGGTGGTATGTAAGGTGGAGTGACCCCTTGCAAAGATCCAAATATCTGGGGAAGATACGGTGGGTATGTCCCATATAACTAGTGAGTATGCCCCCATATCACTCCAGTAGAGAGGAAATGTGTTTCTGGCCTCCCAAATTGGGTGTCTGAATGTATTTTCAAAATACAAAAACACGGTTAAACGTTGATTAGAGTCTCAAACTACCAGCACAAACTACATCCCACAGATGTGTGGGATATTAACTACAAGTATCCTAGAAGCAGGAAACAGAGGCCTAAAATAGTCTATGGAGCGACATCACCGTCTAGCCTGTAACCAGCTCAACACTTTGAGAACTGTAATGAGAAAAGGCTTTCTAAGCCCCAAATCTTAGGAAAATAAAGCAGAGAATCACAGATCAGTGACTCCTCTATACTTGACTCTTACACTAACCTAGAATATATAGTGTGTACTTAGGTAAATGTGCTGACTTCATGAATTTCCTCCAATATGCATTTCTACCCAAAGGAGTGACTTAGATAAATTCCCAAATCTATTTAGAAAACTTGTGATAATCCTCAGTGACAATAGGGGTTTGAAACAGGCACACACATATGCCGTTGGTAGGAGTATCAACTGATGCAATGTATTAGAGGCCAATTAAGTGACTCCTATTTAAATAAACAAAAATAAAGAACTATGAGCAACATAAAAGTCCGTTGCTAAGGTTCTGGTTAAAGAAAAGTAATAGGGGCACCTGGGTTGCTCAGTCATTAAGCATCTGCCTTTGGCTCAGGTCATGATCCCAAGGTCCTGGGATTGAGCCCCGCATTGGGCTCCCTGCTCAGTGAGGAAGTCTGCGCCTCCCTCTCCATCTACTCTCTTCCCTATTCATGCTCTGTCTTGCTCTTTCTTTCGCTCTCAAATTAATAAATAAAATATTTAATAATAAAATACTGATGAACAAAAAAAAGTTTTTGAAAACATAATTGGGCTTCCTAAAGTTGAAAATCAAGAACCTCAGAGTTGAATCTGTCTTTATTAAAGTTCTGCCTTTTGATGGCAACTTCTGAGTCCCTGTTAGTCATTCAGGCTCCCGAACCCCCGAGAAGAAACATTAGTGCATTAAGTCCCAACCTTCTGTATTTCACTAAATTCACTGTAATCCTCATAGTTGGAAATGAGAATGTCTCCACGGTGCTTTAGAAATCACAATACACACACCCCAGTACTCATGCTGTTAGTGTAGATATTTAGGTATTCACAAGGCATGGGTAACCAAGTGAGAAGATCCTTCTGGATCGCTGTTTCTTAGAGAATGGAGGACAGTTAGGTCTAAAGATGGCTCTGGCATCTTCTGATTTCCTCATCGGCCTGCCAGCTAGCCACTGAGAGACTGAGAGAATTTAGACATGGGGACTGGGGATTACTGGAGAAGTTTATCCTTTTTTTTTTTTTTTTTTTAATTTATTTGACAGAGATCACATGTAGGCAGAGAGGCAGGCAGAGAGAGAGGGGCGGGGAGGGGGCAGGCAGCAGGCTCCCTGCTGAGCAGAGAGCCCAATGCTGGGCTGGATCCCAGGATCCTGGGACCACGACCTGAGCCCAAGGCAGAGGCTTTAACCCACTGAGCCACCCAGGTGCCCCAAGTTTTTCCTTTTTATTGAACCTTTTTAAATATATCTTCTTGTTTCTAAGGCATCATTTTTTTTCCTGTCCCAGTATGTTTTATCATTGACTAGTTATAGAATGATAATGATTATTTTTATTATTTTATTATCCAAATGTGCTCACTGGTTCCTGGGAATGACAGGTTCATGCTCTGTCCCCCAGTTGCCAATGGATACATGCCAGGGCCCAGCAACAGCCAGGCTCATGTCTGTAGAGAGTAGTGAATGGCATTCAAGTGCTAGGGAACATACAACTCAGAGTTCACTATAGGGCAGCTGTGATGAATGAGGAAAAGCTTAGTAGAAGCAGCTAGCTCTTGCCTCATGTCAGATCCTGGAAGCTGCTGGGCAAAGCCCCCCATAAGAGGTATCAAAATCACACATCTATCCATGGAACCCACTGAGCCATGCTGATGGGCCCGGCCCCTTTGCTCTAAGCTCAAAGAAGGTACTGGACCACTCCATCCCCTCAGCCCGACTTCTTTGTATCTATTGTTTGAGGGCAGCGAGAATCCCAACCTGGATCTTGTTTTTGAACAGTGTTATTAATTCAGGTAACAGAAAACCACTTGGAATCCTCATCTGGAGGTCTTACATCACTGCCTTTAAGTCAGGATATCCTGTATTTCAGAGTGTACTTGAGGTGCGGAGTCTGTATACACACTGGAGAGTGAGAGGGAGGAGGTTCCCCCAATGGTTTTCTATCTCAAGCCTCCTGACTAGCCACAGAGACTCACAGTATCCCCCAAATCTGTCAGATTTTGGATTAGAGAATGTAGGCCTTTTTTTTTTCCCTTTCCCAAGGAACAACCTTCTTAACACCCTTGGTATAAATAGTATTCTGAAAAATAAAGTTAACACAAAACAGACAAAAAGTAATCAGACAGTTAAAGAAGCTGAACTGACGTTTTTAACTTAGCCATCACTCTGCCACACTCAGTTCCCCAGAGGTCAGTCATTAAGGCCAGCCTGTGTTGCAAAGAGGGATTAAAACCCCATTCTTAATGGGAAGAGTGTCAAAGAATTTGCTTTGTAAACGCTTTTTTAAAATCACCACAGTATTCATGTTCTGGAGTGAATATTGGGATATTTCAAGTATGCCAGTTAGAGGTACTAGGTTTCTATAATTAAAGGAATACAAGGGGATGCCTGGGTGGCTCAGTTGGTTAAGCAGCTGCCTTTGGCTCAGGTCATGATCCCAGGGTCCTGGGATCAAGTCCTACAACAGGTTCCTTGCTCAGCTGGGAGCCTGCTTCTCCCTCTGCCTGCCACTCCCTAAAATCTTTTTTATTTTTTTTAAGATTTTATTTATTCACTTGACAGACAGAGATCACAAGTAGGCAGAGAGGCAGGCAGAGAGAGAGAGGAGAAAGCAGGTTCCCCACTGAGCAAAGAGCCTGATGCAGGGCTTGATCCCTGGACCCTGAGATCATGACCTGAGCTGAAGGCAGAGACTTAACCCACTGAGCCACCCAGGTGCCCCACACTCCCTAAAATCTTTAAAAAATAAATAAAAAGTAAAGGAATACCAGGGGCGCCTGAGTGGCTCAGTCCGTTGAGAATCTGACTCTTGATTTCAGCTCAGCTCATGATCTCAGTATCCTGAGATGGAGCCCCACACTGGGCTCTGCACTGGGCATAGAGACTGCTTAAAATTCTTTCTCTGCCTCTGCCTCTCCCCCAGCCCCTGCACTAGCACTTGCGCTGGTGCTCATGCATGTGTTCTCTCTCTTAAAATAAAAGTAAATAAAGAGGATTCTAGAATGCCAGATAGGAGGCACATTGGCTTTATTTTGATGGGGCTGCTTCCTTGACACTATGTTCGCAGGGTCTGATCGGCCCTTCCTTAGAGCTTTCCAAGCCTGCATATCCCAATCACCAGCCTTCCTTTCAGGTGTGAGGCTCAGAGAGTAGGGAAGTGCGCCTTACACCACCTGCAGTTGTGTGGGCTTCCTGGGCAGACTGCCAACAAATGTATCAGGACTTACCATCTTCATGTACCATCCTTTCCTTCTAGGGATCGTTTTAGACTAAGTCATCCAAGGCCTGGTAGGTCGTTTCTCGCCAGGATTATAGCAGCCGAAAAACAACTGCAAAAAGGGCAAACAACAGGGCAATTATACAAACCAACCCAACGTTTTATCTTCTCTCTCTCTCTTTTTTTAAAGATCTTATTTATTTATTTGACAGAGAGAGAGAAATCACAAGTAGGTAGAGAGGTAGGCAGAGAGAGAGGGAGAAGTAGGCTCCTTGCAGAGCAGAGAGCCCGATTCAGGGCTCGATCCCAGGACCCTGAGATCATGACCTGAACCGAAGGCAGAGGCCCAATCCACTGAGCCACCCAGGCACCCCTTATCTTCTCTCTTTCGATGCCATGACCAGGGATGGTAATAGATAAATGGAGAGAGAGAAAATAGGGAAATTATCGATACTAAATCAACAGAGAGAGTGTGCTGACAAAAGGCACAGAGTTTTTTGTCGTTGTTGTTGTTTTGTTTTTTTATTTTATTATATTTTTTAAAGATTTTATTTATTTATTTGACAGAGAGAGAGATCACAAGTAGGCAGAGAGGCAAGTAGAGAGACAGGAAGAAGTAGGCTCCCTGCTGAGCAGAGAGCCCCATGTAGGGCTTGATCCCAGGACCCTGAGATCATGACCTGAGCTGAAGGCAGAGGCTTAACCCACTGAGCCACCCAGGCTCCCAAAAGGCACACAGTTTTAAAGATAGTTCTAATCCTGGTTCTGCCATTTACAAGCTGTGCATAAATTAAGTAACGTATGCTCTCAGCTTCTCCTTCTATAAAATGGAAATGATGATAAGATCATCATTGGTTGTCAAGTATTAAACAAGATGATACATACAGTGTCAGTAAACTTAGCCCTACAAACTCAGTTATAAAAGTAGTATCTTAAGGGTGATTGGGTGGCTCAGTCCATTAAGCGTCTGACTCTTGATCTCAGCTCAGTCTTGACCCCAGTGTCGTGAGTTCAAACTCTGTGCAGGGCTTTGCCCTGGGTGCAGGGCCTACTTTAAAAAAAAAAAAAAAAAGTACTATTTTAAAAATACTTATAATTCTACTTGGTATCTGATCTGGCCCCCATTCTGCTAAGATGATCATTCTGGGAGCTTTCCCTTGCCCATCCATAGGGTTATACCAAGAATCTTGTGACATGCTCAGGCCTTAGGGTGTGCTTTGTGTACGTGTTTCCTTTTTGTGTGTGTGTATGTGTTTCCTTTTGATCACCAGCCACCAGTCCACACAGGTAACAGGGTGTCTGCTATTCTCATCCTCAGCACTCTGAAGTGTCTACACCATTCTGGAAGCAAAGGAATCTTTTGCCAAGATGAAGGTGCACCAGATACAGCTCTTCCTTTCCAGAGTCTTGCTGCCTCCCTATGCTGGTGTCAGAAAACGTATGTGCTTTTCTATACTTCTCTAGATTTGCAGGCCCTCCCTGGTCCCTTCTCCTAACCATTTACCTGGAGGAATCTGTTTTTCAGGCCTTGTTTCCCTCCTCTGATTCTCTAAGACACCCTCACTTAGTGGTTCTCAAAGTACGGTCCATAACCCCAGGGGGCCCCCAAAACTTTCTAAGGGGGTTGGAGTAATCATAACTATTTTCATAATTATAGTAAAATGTTATGTGTCCTTTTCAGCATCTTGGCATTTGCACCACAATACAAAAACAATGGTGTGTGAAACTGTTGGTATTCTGGTGCTAATCAGCACTCGGCACTGAGGGGGTCCAGAATAGGCCACTGTGGCAGAACGGTTCTTTTGAACAGAAAGCATTTGAATTCCCGAAATCCCTTATCTGCCTTAAAGTAGAGCCTCCCAAAAGAACTCAGTTGTCATAACTCCCTTCCTTGGAGCAACAAGGAAGATTGACTTTTATCAACAGTGATGAGGTACCGATAGCACACCTAAGCAGACAGTGCTTACGGGGCCCACTATCTGTCCAAAAGATCATTTGTTTTCCCATTAAGTGCCCTTTCTCCAGCTTCCCCTTATTAGGAAGTCCACTGTTTTCTTTTCTTTCTTTCTTTTTTTTATAATAAGAGATTTTATTTTTAAGTAATCACTACACCCAACATGGGGCTTCAACTCACAATCCTGAGATCAAGAGTCACACACTCCACTGACTGAACCAGCCAGGGGCCCCCTACAATCAGTTGTTTTCTGTAAGTGCCCTTTTTCCTCTCCTTTTCCCCTAATAAGGTAGAATATAATCCCCAAATTATTATTTTTTTATTTCTTAAGATTTTATTTATTCATTTAACAGAGAAAGAGAGCATGAATGGGGGAGAGGCAGAGGGAGAATCAGACTCCTTGCTGAGCATGGAGCCCAACTTGGAGCTCCTTCCCAGGTCGCCAGGAACATGACCTGAGCTGAAGGCAGATGATTAACCAACTGAGCCACCTAGGACCCCCTGAAATTCTAACCACATCTTTGAGTCATACTTTTTGTGAATTCTACTGTGTCCCTACTTGAATAAAAAAAAACTCTGTCTATTGCTAACCTGTCTTCCGTCTGTTTAATTCACAGGTTACTAAGAACTGAAACTAATGGTACAGGCAAAGTTTTTTCTCTCAGACAGCGTTAAACTATACCAGCAGTTACTGCATTCCCCACTACCACACACTTGCAGTAAAAAAACAAACCAGTTTCACATAACAATTTCCTTGATGAAGCAGTAAAAAGTATTACTTTTATTAAACCTTGACCCTTTCATACTCTGTGCTAAAATAGAAAATACATAAAATGTGCTTCTAATATGTATAGTAATACAACACACTGCAGCAGTTGAATTGTGAGCTAAACTAGCTAAACTAGCTCACAGTTGATGAAAACACTGCTGTCATTAAAAGAACAACTGACAGACAAACATTTTGTTCAGACTTGGGCATTAGGCTGACATTTTCTAATTTTTAATTAAGAGTAAATACATGAATTTAAATGAATGAGTAAATAAAGAAATAAAATGACAAAATTTGTCACCAAGGATAAAATTTAGAGGGGCGCCTGGGTGGCTCAGTGGTTTAAGCTGCTGTCTTTGGCTCAGGTCATGACCCCAGGGTCCTGGGATCAAGCCCCACATCGGGCTCTCTGCTCAGCGGGGAGCCTGCTTCCCTCTCTCTCTCTCTGCCTGCCTCTCTGCCTACTTGTGATCTCTCTCTGTCAAATAAACAAATAAAATCTTTATTAAAAAAAGGGATGAAATTTAGAATTTTGAAAAACTTGGGGTGTCTGGGTGGCTAAGTCTGTTGAATATCCGACTTGATTTGGGCTCAGGTCATGATCTCAGGGTCATGAGATCAAGCCCCGCATTGGGCTCCGTGCTCAGTGTGAAGTCTTCTTGGGATTCTTCCCCTCTCCCTCTGCCCCTCTCCATGCTCATGTGCTCTAAACAAACAAACAAATAAACAAATATATAAATAATTTTAAAAAATGGATTTTGAAAAATTCGTACCATGATCTTGAGGTTAACAGCTTCCCAACACATTAACAACATTTCTCATGACATCAGTGGTGATAAAAACAAATGTGATCTTTGGATATTACATAGTGTGAAGATGTTAACATTTGGAAAATCTGCACAACTCAGTGAGCCAACATTTTCTGAATGGCCAGCAGATGATGTTACAAAATCATAAGGGGATAGAAGATCTATTCAAAGTGCAACACAGATCAACAGATTGTAATGTAATGGTATATAAAAAGTTCATTTATCTGATTTCAGATTCCACATTGCAACTAAACAATAAAGAAATTAAATCTTGTTGAGTTTTAGTGTTGTACCAGAAAGATTATCCACGAGTTATCTGGAAAGTCTATTAAAATACTCATTTTTCCAATAATATATCTGTGTAAGACTGGATTTTGTTAATATACACCAACCAAAACAAGTCATAAGATACTGAATACAGAAGATGAGAATCAAATTGTTTGTTATTAAAACAAACATGAAAGAAATTTACAAAAATATAAAACAATCCACTCTTTTCACTAATTTTTTTTGTTTGGAAACTTTATTTTTCACAAAAATATGTTACTTATGTTATTTTATTATTATTATTTTTTAAAGATTTCATTTATTTTTGTGAGCTTGAGAGAGAGAGAGCGAACACAAGCAGGGAAAGGGGCAGAGGGAGAAGCAGACTCCCTGTTTAGCAGGGAGCCTCATCCAGGACTTGATCCCAGGACCTTGGGATTCTTTTTTTTTTTTTTTTTAAAGATTTTATTTATTTATTGGACACAGAGAGAGAGATCACAAGTAGGCAGAGAGGTGAGCAGAGAGAGAGAGGAGGAAGCAGGCTCCCTGCAGAGCAGAGAGCCCGACGCGGGGCTCGATCCCAGGACCCTGGGACCGCGACCTGAGCCGAAGGCAGAGGCTTTAACCCACTGAGCCACCCAGGCGCCCCGGACCTTGGGATTCTGATGCCAACTGAACGCAGATAATAACTGACTGAGCCACCCAAGTGTCTGTTATTTTATTATTTTTAATGTATATTTAAAATTTTGTCTTGGGGTGCCTGTGTGGCACAGCTGATTGTCTAACTCTTGGTTTCGGCTCAGGTCGTGATCTCAGGGTCTTGAGATCAAGCCCGGTATCCAGCTTCTCGCTCAGCATGGATCCTATTTGAGATTCTCTCTACCTCTCCCTCTGTCCCTCCAACTCGTGCTCTCTCACTCTATCTCTCTCAAATAAATAAATCTTAAAAAAATAATAAAATAAAATAAAATTTTGTCTTAGTTTTAATTTCTACGTTGGTAAATATTGATAGATATAACTTGTATAAATAAAAGCACAGTTTGGTTCTAAATAATATCTAAAAATATAAGAGATCCTGAGACCAAAAAGTTTGAGAATCACTACTCTAGCTATTCTTAGAAATCTACCTCTTTTACCTTCCTGTCCCCTTTAAGGGTCCTTCTTGCTGGACTAAGAATCAAATTGACATGACAGGAGAAACTTAAGTTTAATAGCATAGATGTGGGGAATCCACATAGACGTGAACATTACAAAGACAGTAAGGCAAAACGAAGTATTATGTCATTATAAACTAAGGACTCTGGGACTTCAGAGGAAAGGAATGCATTTCACAGGACGATAAGAAGAGCAGATGTTTGGGGGTGCCTGGGTGGCTCAGTGGGTTAAAGCCTTTGCCTTCAGCTCAGGTCATGATCCCAGGGTCCTGGGATCAAGCCCTATACTGGGCTCTCTGCTCAGCAGAGAGCCTGCTTCCTTTCCTCTCTCTGCCTACTTGTGGTCTCTGTCTGTCAAATAGATAAATAAAGTATTAAAAAAAAAAAAAAAAGAGCAGATGTTTGGTAATTAGAAGTTTGCCCCGCCATACAGATGGGTCACTGGGATAAATTTTATTTGTTTAATAACACTCATTCTGGAAAACCCCTCCAATTTAGAGTCTTCTATGTAGTTAAGGGAGGGGCAAAAGTTTCTCTTGAGCCAGTAGGGTCTTGAATGCCTTTAGCTCAAAATATTCTGCATGCAGGGACGACTGGGTGGCTCAGTGGATTAAGCCGCTGTCTTCGGCTCAGGCCCTGATCTCAGGGTCCTGGGATCAAGCCCCGCATCAGGCTCTCTGCTCCGCGAGGAGCCTGCTTCCTCCTCTCTCTGCCTGCCTCTCTGCCTACTTGTGATCTCTCTCTGTCAAATGAATAAATAAAATCTTAAAAAAAAAAAAAATAGTCTGCATGCCAAAGTGCCACATTTGGGGAGTGGAGGGTGGCCTGTCCCAAACCCCTTTGCTTCATAAACTCTCCAAGTTTTTCTCTCTCTCTTTTTTTTTTTTAGATTTTATTTATTTATTTGACAGAGAGAGACACAGACAGAGACAAGCAGTGGGAGTGGGAGAGGAGGAAGCCGACTTCCCACTAAGCAGACAGCCTGATGCCAGGCTGTATCCCAGGACCCTGGGATCACGACCAGAGCCAAAGGCAGATGCTTAATGACTGAGCCACCCAGGTACCACATCCCTCTCCAACTTCTAAGACTTAAGGTAAGCAAAGGGCAGAGAAACTTTTGGGGCACTTTTAATAACTGTCCTGATACTTACTTCTGTGAGGCAAAGAACAGCCTGATTAGAATAGGAGAAGAGACAGGAAAAGAGAGAATTTAATATCCCAAAATATTTTGCCGCATACGTGTAAAGCTCTTTGCATAGTCTCTGCTCAAAGTGGAACACAGCAACGGCTGGTATTATCAACACCATCTTCACCTTAGTCACTACTCTTATTCCATCTTGTCTATGTTTCCTATGGTGGTTATACGTCAATGATTCTTATATTTCCAAACTCCTTTTTTAAAAGATTTTATTTATTTATTTGACAGAGAGAGACGAGCATGAGTAGGGGAAGGAGAAGAAGCAGATTCCCCACTAAGCAGGGAGCCCAATGCGGGGCTGGATCGCTGTATCCTGGGATCATGACCTGAACCAAAGACAGATCCTTAAACTGCTTGAGCCACCCAGGTGCCATATTTCCAAACTCTTAAGACAATATATCCTTCAGAGTCTTTTAATTCAGATCTTTCCATTTCCTTATGATTGAAAATGCTGTCCACTCTCTAGACACAGTGGGAGCCCGTGATGCTTGTAAATAGAGCACACTCACAGAAATGCTTCCTCTTTTATCCCTGGGGAGAGTTCGGTTTCGATATTGTTTCTCTGAAGGTCTTTTAAATCAATAGGTATTCTTATGCAAAAGACTGGGCTGGAAATCCGAAATCTGAAATCCTAAACACAGGCAAGATATCCTAGGCAAGGAAAGGCATCAGTGAATCTCCTCTCCAGTTTCCCACAATCCCTGAAATAAGATTTCATGTTGAAAGCTCCTAAGTGAGCAACAGCTATCAGGAACAAGCCTTCCTATACAACTTGGGTGGATTTTTATTTATTTTTTTAATGGGTTTCTTTTTTAATGATTTTATTTATTTCTTGTCAGAGAGAGAGAGAGGAGAGAGCATACAAGCAGGGGGAGCAGCAAGCAGCAGGCAGAGGGAGCAGCAGACTCCCCGCTGAGCAGGGAGCCCGATGTGGGGCTCAATCCCAGGACCCTGGGATCACAACCTGAGCCAAAGACAGATGTTTAACTGACTGAGCCACCCAGGTGTCCCTTCAATGAATTTTTTAAAAAAATATTTATTATTTCAGAGGGGAAAGAGAGAGAGAGCGCGTGTGCGAGCATGCATGCGCTTGCACACAGGTGGAGGGACACAGGGAGAGGCAGAGAATCTCACGCAGACTCCACTCTGAGCACAGAGCACAAGTAGGGCTCTATCTCATGACCAGGAGATCATGACCTGAGCTGGAATCAAGAGTCAGACACTTAAGGGGCGCCTGCGTGGCTCAGTGGATTAAGCCGCTGCCTTCGGCTCAGGTCATGATCTCAGGGTTCTGGGATCGAGCCCCGCATGGGGCTCTCTGCTCCGCAGGGAGCCTGCTTCCTCCTCTCTCTCTGCCTGCTTCCCTGCCTACTTGTGATCTCTGCCTGTCAAATAAATAAATAAAATCTTTAAAAAAAAAAAAAGAGTCAGACACTTAACTGACTGAGCCACCCAGGCAACCCCCAATGGATTTTTAAAAAATTTCATTTTCTGGGGCACCTGTGTGGCTCAGTGGGTTAAGCCGCTGCCTTTGGCTCCGGTCATGATCTCAGGGTCCTGGGATCGAGTCCTGCATTGGGCTCTCTGCTCAGCAGGGAGCCTGCTTCCCTCTCTCTCTCTCTGCCTACCTCTCTGTCTACTTGTGATCTCTCTCTGTCAAATAAATAAGTAAAATCTTTAAAAAAAAAATTTCATTTTCTTAGCCTTCTGTACACTGAATGTGGGGCTCAAACTCACAACCCCAAGATCAAGAGTTGCATGCTCTTCCAAATGAAGGGGCCAGGAGCCCCCTTTATTTATTTATTTATTTATTTATTTTTATTTCTATTTTTTTTCCCGGAGTCCCTTTGATGGATTTTTTAGAGGTGCAACTCTGTAGATCTCCTTTGATCCACTATTAGCATGTAGGGATAAAAACTGACAGACTGAATCTGGAGAGGTGTGGGTTCAACTTCTGGCTTAGCCATTTACTGTTTGTGTGATGTTAGCAAAAGTTTGGCTCTCCAAGCCCTAGCTTTCTGTTTAGTGTGGACTCCACATGGCTTAATTTCACACTGAAAGAAACAATAGTAGTCAAATTCTTTCAAGAATTCCCATCCTCATTTTTTGTTTTTGTGTTTTTTTTTTCAAAGAACATAAAGGAGATCAAATTGTAACCCACAGCAATACTTAAAACCCTCCTTTTTCGGGGTGTCTGGGTGGCTCAGTGGGTTAAGGCCTCTGCCTTTGGCTCAGGTCATGATCCCAGGGTCCTGGGATCAAGCCCCACATCGGGTTCTCCACTCAGCGGGGAGCCTGCTTCCCCTCTTTCTCTCTGCCTGCCTCTCTGCCTACTTGTGATCTGTCTGTCAAATAAATAAATAAAATCTTTAAAAAACAACAACAACAATAAAAACATACCAAAAAACCCCCTCCTTTTTCTTCTTTCTTATTCTGCCAAAGCCAGTTCCAGAGAACATTCTTCAAACCTCTGCAATCCCCTCCTCGATGGAAGCCTGCCTGCTGAGTAGTTTGTTTCTACCTTATTTCTCCCTCTTTCACCCCTTTTAGTTCTTTATTATGTATATTATTTGAAATTCTTGTTCTCCCCAATTTCCTTTAGCTTGCATTCTCCATAACAAAGTTGACCTTAGAAACCAGTTCACTACCCTGCTTCCCCTGCAGTCTGGACTGATGAGGACTCCCACTCCTCTCTTAATCCTGGGTCACAAAACACTAAGAACCAGCGTGGAAGGGAGAAAATTCTTCTTCTAAGTTGAGAAGAAACTGGGGAGCCTGGGTTGCTTAGTCAGTTAAGTGTTCAACCCCTGATTTCAGCTCAGGTCTTAGTCATGAGACCAAGCCCTGCACTGGGCTGTGATGGGTGTGGAGCCTACTTTAAAAAAAAAAAAGAAAAAGAAAAAAAGCTGAGAAGAAACTGAAGGACAAATTCTCTCTAGAGAGCAAGGAGGAAAGAACACTCGTAGCAATAAATCTTGTCTGCCTCAGTCTCCAGGAGTTGTAAAGATTAAATGACCTGAAGTATAGGACCCGACATGTGAAAGAACTTCTGCGCAATTATCATCACCCTTTCCTCATGGCCTGATTCTTAATCCAAGGCATCATTTGAACAGGTTCAGAATGAGCCTCCCTGAAATGTGCCACTTTGGCATGTGGATTACTTTGAACTGAAGTCAATCAAGGCCCAAAAGACTCAGGAAGACCTTTATCTCCCTCTTAAATGGCTAAAAGATTTCAGATAGGGCACCTGGTCTGGGAGGAAAACTACCAGAGAGACCTACAAAGAATATGGGCTAGAAATGGTAAAATGGGGGGAAGTCAAAACGTAGGGATCTGGGGCGCCTGGGTGGCTCAGTGGGTTAAGCCTCTGCCTTCAGCTCAGGTCATGATCTCAGGGTCCTGGGATCGAGCCCCGTATCGGGCTCTCTGCTTGGCAGGGAGCCTGCTTCCTCCCCTCTCTGGCTGCTGCTCTGCCTACTTGTAATCTCTCTCTCTCTCTCTCTCTGTAAAAAAAAAACAAAACAAAACAAAAAAAAAAAACGTAGGGATCTAATTCCTTTTTGGGTCCCATTGTCTCTGTATGGCAAGCCAGACATTTGTGTACCAAACATTTATTCTTCCCATCTTCTAAACATTATCTTCCTTCTCTTTATTTTTTATTTTTATTTTTTTTTAAGATTTTATTTATTTATTTGACAGAGATCACAAGTAGGCAGAGAGAGAGGAGGAAGCAGGCTCCCCACTGAGCAGAGAGCCCGATGCGGGACTCAATCCCAGGACCCTGAGATCACGACCTGAGCTGAAGGCAATTGCTTAACCCACTGAGCCACCCAGGCACCCCCTTCCTTCTCTTTAAACTCTCAGACCCCTATTCCTCCCTAGCTCAGGATGGTGTATAAACCTGAACTGTCTTGACTACTTGTGGGTGTCATATTCAAATGGGGTTCCTCTATATATGTATAATTAGTATTTTTCCCGTTATTCCTTATCAATTTACCAACCAAACTATCTACCACAGTATAGGAAAAAAAACTCCTTCTCAACACAGTCAATAAACATTTGTTAAAAGACAGTCCTGGGTGCTACAGGAGATATAAAGTGAATAAAGGGTGATCTTTTAAGCAGAAAGTAAGAAATCAAGCCTGGAGATGGAAAGACCAGTTTGAAGACAGTAATTGTTCAGTAAACTTGCAAAGGACTTGAACTAGGGAATGAGAGACGCAATGATTAGTAGAGACATTGAATTAGTAGAATGGATTAAACTTGACTGAGATTCCTGGCTGGCTCAGTTGGTAGAGTATGTGACTCTTAATCTCAGGGTCATGAGTTCAACCCCCCTTGGGGGATAGAGTTTATTTAAAAGAACAACAACAACAAACTTGACTGGTAATTTGAGGTACAGAGTGGAAAAGAAGACAGAGCTGAATTTTAAGTTTATAGCCTGGTTTGAGAAAGAACTGGTTAGATATATGATAATGAGCTTAGAAGCAGCAGAACCTTCACAACAGCCTGCAATAGAACATGTAGTTCTGAAACTCTGAGAATAGTTAAGTCTATTCAACTAACTTCTACTGCCCCACTGTCCTAAGCCAAGGAGGCCTGGACATGACTAGAAGTCATCAAAATGAGTCTTGTGCTGACCTGATTATGTGATAGACATGCAAATTTGTATCTTCATTTTTTCATTTGTAAGATAAGAATGCCAAAATTTACTCAGCTCCTGGAAGCACTGAGCAGCCACAGGAGACACTGGAGATTCTTTTGAGAAGCCCCTGAGACTTTTAGTAGGCCTTTAATCCTTTTTGGATTTTGCCTATATAGATATGCATTAGAATAAGTTGATTCAAAAGGAATTGCTGATTTTTCTGTCAGATTGACCCACAAAAATGGGCAATTTCCCAGGGTTTGCTTGAACCGTGCTCTGCAATGCAGAATACTTAAAAGAGGATTTTTATGAACATGGTCACATTGCTTTCCAAGTCTGTTGGAATGGCCATTGTTCCCAGAAGCCTATTATCTAATTTTATCACTAAACTCAAAAAGAGAGATGGTTTAAGTCTTCATTTGCATTTGAATAAATATTATGATTATAACAGATGGTTTGCTATGACGAAAAGAATATTTTTTGTCTACATTTTTAATTATAACATTCGTATTGCCTTTTACAATTTACAAAGAGTTTCTATCTATACTTTCTTTTTAAAATTATTTTATTTTATTTATTTATGAGAGAGAGTGCAGGGGGAGGAGCAGAGAAAGAGGGACAAGCAGACTCGACTCTACCTGCAGAGCCCAACGCAGAGCTGGATCTCATGACCCTGAGATCATGACCTGAGATGAAACCAAGAGTCAGATGCTTAACCGACTGAGCCACCCAGGCACCGCTCCATCTGTACTTTCTTACCCTACATTCACAACTATGCTGTGAGATACACAATGCCAATCGAATTATACCCTTTTTATAAATGAGGAAACAGGCTCAGAGCGATCTATTCATCAAGCAGACTTGAACCCAGGGCTAGAGACCTACATAGACAAATTAGAAATAATGATAAATATATACATTATATATATAATTTTTACATAATTTTTTATAAGAAGTTAGCTATTTTATGCTAATCCAAAGGTATTTTGAAATTTGTGTTCAAATTTTGATATTTAAAATTAATTTACTTTTGGGGCACCTGGGTTGCTCAGTCAGTTAAATGTATACCTCTGGCTGAGGTCATGATCCCAGGGTCCTGGGATCAAGCTCCCATCTTCAGGCTTCCTATTCATCAGAGAGTCTGCTTCTCCCTCTCCTCTCCAACCCACTCATGCTCTCTCTTTCTATTTCTCTCTCAGATAAATATACAAAATCTAAAAAAAAAAAAAAAATTACTTTTGTATGGGGGAAGGGTAAAGAAGGCAGATATTATTCTGAAATAACTTTTTTTTTTTTTTTGGTGTTCCCATTGATTGAAGTAACTTATTACTAGGCCTTCATTCCTTTGTAGCATCTCTGTTCTTCTGAATGAAAGACCTACAGAGACTCTCTCCTTGACCAAACGTTAATTAGGTTCTTCTGAAACCTCTTCTCAAATAGGCCTTGGCTTTGGCTTCTGTGTCTGTCTCTGCAACACCCAATTTTAGCAAGGATTCTGCTAAGTCAGGTTAGAGAGAGTCTCCTGCCATTGATCACCCAGGTCTGCCTTTAGCAAGAATTGTATTAAGTTGGTCTAGTCAGAATCCTTCCTTACCCATGATGTTTCCTTTTAGTAATTTTCCATCCACTGACCCCCACACAGCCCTCTACCTATAAATCTCCAGTCGATCATGCTGTATTGGGAACTGTGCCCAGTTCTACAGTGAGGTCTCTTTTCCCCTATTGTAATAATTCCTAAATAAAATCTGTTCATACTGACTAAACTACTGCCCGGCTCTGATTTTCTTTTTTTTTTTTTCCCCTTTCAAAGATTTTATTTATTTGAGAGAGAAAGAGAAAGCAAGCAGGGGGGAGCAGCAGAGGCAGAGGGAGAAGCAGAGGCAGAGGGAGAAGCAGGCTCCCCACTGAGCAGGGAGCCCACTATGGGATTCGATCCCAGGACTCTGGGACCATGGCCCGAGCCAAAGGCAGATGCTTAACGGACTGAGGCACCCAGGAGCCCCTCTGATTTCCTTTAACAAGATGTTCAAAATGATGGTGATTTCTGGTTTTCCTATGGTCAGTTGAAAAGTTTTCCCATGGTCAGTTGCCCCAAAGAGGCTTACAAAGAATTTTCCGAATGTGTTCCAATTCAGAAGGATGAGCCTTTGAAGACTCTTTACTGTGTGATCACTAGGTGAAAGAAATAATCTCCATTGTTACTATAAAACCTTGGGCAAATCTCCATTCTCTTCTGAACCTCAGTTTTTTTCATTCATAGAGATAAGGAAGTTTGATGAGATCAACAGTGTTCAGACTTCTTAGTTTCAGATTTCCAAAGAAAAATTGAAGGTGGTAGGAGACAACAGGCACAGAATTGCCAATTTTTTATTTTTACAAATACAAAATTAAAAAAACTAAACATATCACTTACAATATCACAATAATTTCATACGGTTAAAACAACAACAAAAAAAGTACGTTAGATATAATCTGAGGAGATTTCCTCCAAAAATGACAGTTGTGAAACTTACTCTGACATTTTCACTACAGACCGGAGAAAACATTGTTATGGATTTGGCACTGGTGACAATCAAGACACCAGAGGCCCTCCTATATATCCCTCTCGTAGGTTTCAGAACATGCTACCTCAAAATATGGTTCTTGGGCATATTCAATATTTTAAGCTGAAAGAATTTGAGAAACAGCAGGTGCGGGAAGGAATTCCAAACTCTTCTGCTCCTCTGAAGCAGGTCATAAGACCCTCTCATGAGAAGTGCACTCCCTACACTCAGAGGAAATCTCTGAAGATGGAGGGATGCTGCAAGGAGTCCACATAGGCCTTGTTAAGTTCTCCCCAGTTTACTACCCTTAGCTCAGACCCTTCTGTTGCATCACAGTTTTCTATGACTTTCTACTCTTCATCAGACCTAGTATAAAAAGTCTTAGGCTTAGGGGTGCCTGGGTGGCTCAGGGGGTTAAAGCCTCTGCTTTCGGCTCAGGTCATGATCTCAGGGTCCTGGGATCAAGCCCCGTGCCGAGCAGAGAGCCTGCTTCCTCCCCCCTCTCTCTGCCTGCCTCTTGGCCTGCTTATGATCTCTGTCTCTCTCTGTCAAATAAATAAATAACATCTTTTTAAAAAAAGTCTCAGGTTTAACTGTGCTTCTTCAGGTTCTCATTTCCTTACGAAGGCTCCCATGTCATGTAAAACTTCTATTAAGTAATTTTGGGGGCACCTGGGTGGCTCAGTCAGTTAAGTATCTGCCTTTGACTCAGCTCAAGATCCCAGGGTCCTGGGACTGAGCCCCATGTCAGGCGCTCTGCTCAGTGGGGAGCCTGCTACTCCCTCTCCCACTGCCTGCTACTCCCCCTGCTTATTCTGTCTGTCTGTCAAATAAATGAATCTTCAAAAAATAAAATATTAAAAATAAATAAATTTGATTATTTTCTCCTGTTAATCTCTCTTTGTCAGTTTAATATTCAGGCCCAGCCAGGGACCCTAAGAGTGTTGCTGGAAAGCTTTTCTTTCCCTACACCTTCTGTTTCTTTATTACTAGGTGTTAATGTATCCTGGATAGATCTTTGATAATAATGCCATGAGTTGATCATCAGTGAACAGATAAGGGCATTTTTGTCTAAAACCTGGCAACAACATCCAAGCATTAACAAGAGGTGCCAGCTTCAGAATTAGAATTAGTATTAGGGACATCCTTAAGGAAATTTAGGGCTTGTGTACTCTATGACCTCTACCATTCTCTGTGATTCAAATGCTATCTGCAGTTTGCTATTATTTTTTCAAAAGAGACCAGGCATAGGAGTGTGTGTGTGTGTGTGTGTGTGTGTGTGTGTGTGTATAGTCTGGCACGGAATAAAGTTTTTGTCAGGTGAAACAGCCACTATCTTCTGCTGCTTCTTTCAGGAAACAAAAAATCTAAACCAGCCTCTATTTTAATACAGATCAGAATCTGCTTAGAAGCAAAATTTCCTTGTGAGTCAGAGACAAAGATTTAGGAAATAATTTGAATGTCATACTCTTTAACTTGTTAACACTGTTGTTTAACTTAAAATGTTTGCTTTTTTTTTTTTTTTAAAGATTTTATTTATTTATTTGACAGAGAGAGATCACAAGTAGGCAGAGAGGCAAACAGAGAGAGTGAGAGGGAAGCAGGCTCCCTGCCGAGCAGAGAGCCTGATGCGGGACTCGATCCCAGGACCCTGAGATCATGACCTGAGCCGAAGGCAGTGGCTTAAACCACTGAGCCACCCAGGCGCCCCAAAATGTTTGCTTTTAAAATGATTTTTAAAATTATATGTGTTTATTATTAAAAAATTTAAAAAAGCATAAAGTAAAGTAAAAATAACTCAGAATCCCATCATCTGGAAGAAACAACCATAAATATTTTAGTGGATATTTCTTCATTCTTTTTCTACAGATATGAATATGCTTTTAAAAAGTGGGGTCAGACTTTACTATTTTTAGTGCTCTTTTCACTTGTAACATTTTGTGAGAAAAATACGAGTTTTCCCATCATTTAATATTAGTGTATCCTATGAATAGACTTATATCATTCTCTTGATTTTTATTGTTTCAATTTTTCAGTATTATATAAAAAGCTATTCTGAACATGCCTGTTCATCTTTATTTGTACCCCCTCTTTCCCATTCTAGTGTAATAGTGTAAATGCCACTGGAAGAATGATGAATCAGAGGGATGTATACTTAAACAAATTTGATATAAATTACTCACCAAAAAGGGCATTCGCACAAATAATGTTAAAATGTTCCCATTTCAGGGCGCCTGGGTAGCTCAGTGGGTTAAAGCCTCTGCCTTCGGCTCAGGTCATGATCCCAGGGTCCTGGGACTGAGCCCCGCATCGGGCCCTCTGCTCTGCGGACAGCCTGCTTCCTCCTCTCTCTCTCTGCCTGCCTCTCTGCCTACTTGTGATCTCTGTCTGTCAGATAAATAAACAAAATCTTAATAAAATAAAATAAAATAAAATGTTCCCATTTCTGGGCACCTGGCTGGCTCAGTCAGTAGAACATGGGACTTGGGATGCCTGGGTGGCTCAGTCAGTTAAGCATCTGCCTTTGGCTCAGGTCATGATCCTAGGTCCTGGAATGGAGTCCTGCATTGGGCTCCTTGCTTAGGAGGGAGCCTGCTTCTGCCTCTCCCTCCTGCTCCAGCTGCTTGCTCTCTCTCTCACTCTCTGACAAATAAATATATAAAGTCTTAAAAAAAAAAAAAAAGATATGGAACTCTTGATCTCAGGGATAGATATTCTAAAATAAGTACTAAAATAAATAAGTTTATTTATTTTAAAAAAACTTTCCCATTTCATTGCATTTAGTCAGTGCTGAGTATTTTCTTTATTCTAAATCTTCAGTAATTTGAGGGCATAACAATAGTATCTCATTGTTTTCACTTGCATTTCTTTTATTAATAGTGAATTTAAATATTTTTTCATGTTTGTAGTTCAATTTATTTGTTATTTACTTTTTTTTTAATTTAAAGATTTTATTTATTTATTTGACAGACAGAGATGACAAGTAGACAGAGAGGCAGGCAGAGAGAGAGGGGGAAGTAGGCTCCCTGCTGAGGAGCCACTGAGCCACCCAGGTGCCCCTGTTATTTACTTTTAACATTGGTTATGTTTTTGTATAAATAAGTTTTACATTTTTATGTAATCAAAGATATGATTTTCATTCATTTATTTTTTTTGCCTTTATTGTTCTTTGTCCTTTCTTTTTGCTTAGGAAAACTCCTATCTGGCATCAAATTCATATTCATCTCTAATTTCTTCCACTTACACATATGACTTCTGTTGTTGAATACTGTCTAGAATTTGGGGCATTTGGGTTGCTCAGTTGGTTAAGCAGCTGCCTTTGGCTCAGGTCATGATCAGGGTCCTGGGATTGAGCCCTGAGTCAGGTTCTGTGTTCAGCAGGGAGTGTGTTCCTCCCTCCCCCACTGACACTTCCCCCATTCCTGCTCTTCGTCCCTTTCTTTCTCAAATGAATAAATAAAAAAATCTTAAAAAAAAAAAAAAAAGAGAAGAATTTGGTGCACCTGGGTGGCTCAGTGGGTGAAGCCTCTGCCTTCAGCTCAGGTCATGATCCCAGGGTCCTAGGATCGAGCCCCGCATAGAGCTCTCTGCTCAGCGGGGAGCCTGCTTCCTCCTCTCTCTCTGCCTGCCTTTCTCCCTACTTGTGATCTCTTTCTCTCTGTCAAATAAATAAATAGAACCTTAAAATTAAAAAAAAAAAATTTCCCTCATAAGGTTAAATTAAGTGGGAAATCTGCTTTATCCCAACTTTAGTGTTTCATCAATCAGTATGATATTGGTACTTGGTCTGAAATTCCTTAACTGCTAAATTATTACTGTCTTATTATTCATAGTTTCTCTTCATAAATACTGTTGAGATCAGTTTGACATTATTTTGTATTGTAGAGACAGAAATTAACCTAAAATGCAGATTACCAAATAAACATCAAAAATATACCTTGGGAGGCACCAAATGGCTCATTTGGTTAAGTGTTCGCCTTTGGCTCAGGTCATGATTCCAGCATCCTGGCATTGAGCCCCACATCCAGCTCCCTGCTCAGTGGGGAGCCTGCTTCTCCCTCTTCCTCTGCTGCTCCCCCTGCTTGTGTGCTCTCTCTCTGTCAAATAAATAAATCAAATCTTTATATATATATATGTATATATACATATATATATATATATATATATATATATATACACGCACACGCACACACACATACACTATTGGGGGTGCCTGGGTGGCACAGTCTATGAAGTATTCAACTCTTGTTTCAGCTTGGGTTGTGATCTCATAGTGGTGAGATCAAGCCCCAAGTTGGGCTCCATACTCAGTTCAGAGTCTGCTTGGGATTTTCTCTCCCTCTCCCTTTTCCCGTACTGCTTGTGCTCTCTCTCTAAAATGGATGAATAAATCTTTTTTTTAATCTTAAAAAAATAGTAATAATAAGATTCCTTGGATATGCTATTTTAATAGCCTCCATAAAAATGTGATATATATATATTGTTTATTATTTGATTCCCCCCTCATTGATCTTGTTACTGTTATTCTTATTACTAAAATTGAACATTCTTAGTATATTTATGGCCTACTTGACATTCATCAACTGGTTCATCCTTATTTTTTTCTGGGTTAAATATTATGTCCAAATTTCAAGAAAGTCTAAGCATATTAATATTGAAATGTGTAATATTCCCTTTTTTTGAATGTGTAATATTCCTAATTATCATTGCTGGGTCCCTAAGTATGGCAAATTTCTGATAACATAGAAAAATGAAATAAAAAAGGGAGAGAAACTCTGTCAAAATCATGTAGTTTCAGTAATAACTATTTTAGTAATGACAGTTTTCACAGAGCAATTGATTTTCAGCTAGAGGGTTTCTTCACTGTTCCAGACAGCAAATGTGTATTAAATAGGATCTCAGGTTCAATTCTCAGAAGGGTTTTGCTTAGCAACCTCCCAAGCTATATTAATTGAGAATGAATGTGAAGAATGTCTGTGTCTCTCAGGTTACTTCTAATGTTTCTTTCCAGATTCCACTTGACTTTCTACTTCTATGTTTATACTGTTTTTCCAAGTATTGTCTTTTAGCTTTTCAACAACTAATTTCTCTGTACTTCTGTCCTTGTAAGTCCCTCCAGATTTGGTGTGATCATAAGGATTCCTGCTTCAAAGACAATTAGGAAGCAGAACCAGTGCTATGCAAGCTAATGGTTGCACAAAACAATTCTGAGTATCAAGGTCACAGACAAAGGGCACTACTCCAAACTGGAAAGAAAACAGTGTGTGCTTGGCACAAACTGTCACTGAACCCTGGTCTTTGCTTCAGGCAAATGCTTTCCACCTGCATTCATCTGGTATCTCCTTCTTGCTCTTGGTCAGAGTCAAAGAAAATTTACTGCTAATTCGATACAAATAATTAAGGTGGTTCCTAGACCTCACTTGAAGGGTAAATTCTTCCTATGGTATTAATATTTCTTTTTTTTTCAAAGATTTTATTTATTTATTTGACAGAGAGAGATCACAAGTAGGCAGAGAGGCAGGCAGAGAAAGAGGGAAGCAGGCTCCCCGCAGAGCAGAGAGCCCGACGTGGGGCTTGATCTCAGGACCCTGAGATCATGATCTGAGCCAAAGGCAGAGGCTCAACCCACTGAACCACCCAGGCACTCCTGGTATTAATATTTCAAAATCAAAGTGAATAACTGGACTTTTCAATTGTCCCATCCAAGCACTAACCAGACCCAGCCCAGCTTAGCTTCTACAATCAGGCACAGTCTGGTGTGGCTCTGGATATGGTTTTTCCACGCTTGTCTAGCAAAAGCTGTCACAATTGGGTCCCACAGAAAGGAACACTAAATGGCTACTTTACCCTGCATGTCAGTGCTTAACAAAGATAAACGTACTAGAAAATAATGGGAATATTTACTATATCACTTTTCTTAGGTTACTGCCCCTGAGCAAAGGGGTTGCTTCTCAAGTTTAGGGTACCGAAGGTCATCTGGGGTGCTTATTAAACTGTAGCTTCTTGGACCCCAAATCCAGAAATTATGATTTGGAAGGCCACAAGTGCAGGGATCTCTGTTTACCAAGTATCTTAAACTGATTCTGATGCAAGTGATCAGAAACCCTCGACTGCAGCTTTTACCATAGACTTGAAAGCTAACCACCCTGATTAGTTCTGTTATTGGCCAGTTGTTTTTAAATTTAGTTTCTCCATTTTCAAAACTGACAGTGAGACCTGACCCATCTGATTCCTTGGGGCTAGGTGAAGTTGAACACCATTATGTTGGGTTTATCCCAGAAGAAAGACACCAATAGCCTGAACAAAAAGAACGGCCTTTTTAAAATAAATGAGTAATTAAAATAACAATAAGAAGCCAAAACCAAAATAACTAGAGAATGGAGAAAAACCTAAGAGGAGGGAGGATAACCCTCATCTAAGTAATCCAGAATCATCTCCGTACTATACAGGTTCTTAGTCCTAACCCTTAACATCCTCGTACAGCAGAAAGCTGGCACAGACTGCACTCCTTATGAGGCAAATTTTTCTCTGGTGTGTGGGCCCGCCCTGCCTACTCGGGTGTGTCAAGCCTGATAATTTCTGAAGGAAAAATGTAAGCCAATGCTTTCCCCCAACATCAGAGATTAGCCCTAATAAGAATAAATACAACCCACTTACCTTAATTATTAAATTCTCCTGGAAAGAATCTACCCTGAGGGAAAATGAAAAATATTAAAAATTAATAAACAAAACATTGAGACTTGTGGTTATTTCTATAGGGGAGAAGAGAGCAGGATGCAACCAGAGAGAAGCACACAGCCAGGCTTCCAAGTTATAGGCAGTGTTTCATTTCCTAAGTTGGAAGTGGATACTAAGATGTTCATTTTATTAATCTTTAAGTTGCTCATATATGCTTTATGCAAGTTTTGGATTTGATATAAATCACCTTAAATTTATTTTTATTTTTTAAAATTTTTTAAAAATTTAAATTCCATTAGCCAATATATAGTACATAATGAGCTTCAGATGTAGAGTTCGATAAAGGATTGAACTCTACAGGATTTTTTTTTTTTTTTAAGATTTTATTTATTTATTTGACAGAGAGAGATCACAGGTAGATAGAGAGGCAGGCAGAGAGAGAGAGAGAGGGAAGCAGGCTCCCCGCCAAGCAGAGAGCCCGATGCGGGACTCGATCCCAGGACCTGAGATCATGACCTGAGCCGAAGGCAGTGGCCCAACCCACTGAGCCACCCAGGCGCCCTGGGATTTTTTTTTTTTTTTAAAGTAATCTCTACATTAAGTATGGGGCTTGAACTCACAAACCCAAGATCAAGAGTTACATGCTCTACTGACTAAGCCAGCCAGACACCCCTTAACACCTTTAATTTTTAAACATTTTTATACTATAAAGCTGTATTTTAACACTGCAGTGTTATTTATAACAACAACAGCATAAAATGGAAGCAGCCTATTGGAATGGTTGAAGTGAACATTGATGAGGGGAGGAGGAATCAAAAAAAAAAGTGAACATTGGTTCAACCGTATGCTGAACCATAACCAATGGAATATTATTCAATTATTTGAAATATGATTTTGTAGCACTATGGGGGAAAAAGTTTATGGTAGGGGCATCTGGGTAGCTCAGTTGGTTAAGAGTCTGCCTCCGGTGTGAGTCATGATCTCAGGGTACTGGGATCAAGCTGCATTGGGCTCCTTGCTCATCAGGGAGCCTGTTTCTCTCCCTCTCTGCGTCTCCCTCTGTTTGTGCTCTCTCTCTCTCTTTCTCTCACTATCTCTCTCTCTTTGTCAAATAAATGAAATATTTAAAACAAAAAAGTTAAAAAAAAAAGCTTTTGATAAGTTACCAAGAAATTATGTGATGAAATCCTGTAACTGGATGATTACAACCAAGTCAAACAATTCAACAATGAGAAAGTACACTACTGTGATACTGCAAGGGATTATGAGTGTGTTCCTCTTGCTTTGTTTCTCTAATGTTTTTTTAGTGTGGTCATGTTCTTATTAATAATTAAACTTTTTATTACAAAAAGAAAAAAGATTTCTCTAGAAAGCATTGTTTAGTTTTATTGTAAATTAACGTAACCCGAAATCACACTGACTTCTAAGGTTTTATACAGGAGAAAGTTTTCATGTAAAATAGTAAAAAATAAGAAAACAAAATCCTTCCCCTCACATGCTTCTCAGGAGCCTCTCAGCCTCTGCACCTCAGAGAACAAATGCCTTTTGCTAAGATTCAGTTGTCTGCCAAGACTTGGGTTTCCCCTCCTTTTGGTTCTTGTCATTGGCTAGCCTGTCTTTCCGTCACCAACGACCTCTAGTATCTTGGTCACACACACCTCACAGAAAGAAGCTGACTAATCTTAAAGCTGGGGCTGCTTCTTAGGCAACCTTTCACACAGTGCCCATTGCTACCCATTGCACAACATATTTGACTGGGAATGATAAACACCATGATTTACATTTGACTCCAGTTGCCTTGTCAGTGCCAGAAGCCGAAGTGTGTAAACATCATCCAGTGCCTTTAGAAAGAGGCTGACATTATGTTCCAGGCTCCTTAATGTTGTGTAACATGAGAGAAGGGGGGCAGGGAGCCTATGAGTAAGAATTCAGAAGCAGATGAAGATGTTAGTCACTTTCTGCTTTGTTTCTGAAAGAAAGGAAAAGCTGCCCACTTACACATTATAGCGTCAAATAAACTTATTAACACTTCAAATTTAAAAACTAGAATGAGCAAACAAATCAACAGCACTCGAAATATACTTGTATTAACCTCTCAATAAGAAATAAGCACATCTCTGGACAAGAACATTGTTTCAGTGACTGAAATAAGTCAATGGGGAAAAGCAATTGTCCTTTTTTTATTATTATTTTATTTCTTTTCAGTGTTCCAGAATTCATTGTTTATGCTGCAATTGTCCTATTATTAAAAAATACTGTTATAATTTCATCGATGTTACAATACAGAATATGTCTGACTGCAGAAACCACTATGAAAAGAAGGTTCTATTTTCTGTTTATTGAGACTGCAAGTTGCGTCTTATAAAACCCTGGAGCCTGCCCAGGTTAAGGGAAAAGAGGAGGGGGAAAACTCTCAACGAGAGGAGAATACGGATTTTAGTTGTGATTTGTTCCTAGAATATTCTCTCACCCAGATTGTTAAGTCTGTGGAATATGTAGCATATATAGTTCAGTCCATTTTTGAAGCTAGATTAGTTATTTTTAGAGTCTTCCGTCTCCCCTGTGTACACAGTGTGACAGTAACACTAATATAAAAGCCATGGGCAAATTTTGTTTGCTAATAAGATTCCAACCACTCATGAATGGACAAAGGATTCTTTAGCTAAAGAAAACAAGAATATCCACCTACAGCTTCTTTTGACTATGAAAGAAGAGCAATGTGTGTGTGTGTGTGTGTGTGTGTGTTCTCTTGGTTACAAAGAGTGTGGTTTTTATATTTTTTATTTATTTTTTTAAAAGATTTTTATTTATTTATTTGACAGACAGATCACAAGTAGGCAGAGAGGCAGGCAGAGAGAGGGGAAGGGAAGCAGGCTACCCGCTGAGCAGAGAGCCTGATGCGGGGCTTGATCCCAGGACCCTGGGATCATGACCTGAGCCGAAGGCAGAGGCTTTAACCCACTGAGCCACCCAGGTGCCCCAGAGTGTGGTTTTTAAAAAAATATTTTATTTATTAATTTGACAGAGATCACAATTAGGCAGACAGGCAGGCAGAGAGAGAGGGAAGCAGGTTCCTCGCTGAGCAGAGAGCCTGATGCAGGGCACTATCCCAGGACCCTGAGATCATGACCTGAGCTGAAGTCAGAGGCTTCAATCCACTGAACCACCCAGGTGCCCCAAAGGGTGTTTAAATAGTGTAAGAAAGTAAGGCAAAGGCTAGCCACTCTATGATAAAGTAGGATCATATGGAAAGTCATGCAGTGGTTAGCAAGATTACATTCCAATCTAACCACATTTCTTCAAGATTGAGAAAGGCAAAGTAAATTCCTTAAGAGTATCCTTGTATAATAGGTGTGAACCATACCAGTAAAATATTAGCAGATCATCTACTTTAATCTGCTCTTTCATTAATATTTAGGAATTACCATGATCAGAACCTCATCAACCAACAGTACCTGAATATGGAAGGTTATTTCCAACTTCGGAAGGACTTGTTTCCAATAGGAACAAAAGGTCGAAACTCACCTTCTGTTTAATGAATCACCAACAATTACCTTACTGTCTTTTTTTTTTTAAGATTTTATTTATTTATTTGTCAGAGGGAGAGCAAGCGAGCATAGGCAGACAGAGTGGCAGGCAGAGACAGAGGGAGAGGAAGAAGCAGGCTCCCCGCCGAGCAAGGAGCCCGATGCGGGACTCAATCCCAGGATGCTGGGATCATGATCTGAGCCGAAGGCAGCTGCCCAACCAAGCCACGCAGGCGTCCCTACCTTACTGTTCTTAATCTCTCTCTGCTAAAATTCAATCCTTAAATTAAATGTTTACAATGAAGAATCTCACCTTTGGCCCCTTGGTAACAGGAATTATTTTCAACCCCTTTTTACCACAGTCATTATTTTTTTAATGGGTCTATGGAAAATGGCCAAAATAGATTTTATGGGTCATTGGATTGCATACTATAAATGATGGTAATTCTTGCCTTTTAAAAGTAACATTTGGCCTATTCAAAATCACTTCCAGGGACTCCTGGGTGGTTCTCCCTCTGCCTTTGGCTAAGGTCATGGTTCCAGGGTCCTGGGATGGAGTCTGTATTGGGTTCCTTGCTCAGCGGGGAGCCTGCTTCTCCCTCTGCTTGCTGCTCCCACTGCTTGTGTGTGTGCTCTCTCTCTCTGATAAATAATATCTTAAAAAAAAAATCACTTCCAAGGTGAATATGATTATTTTCTTCCTAAAAACAAAACCAAACAAAAAATGATGGGAAGAATAGACCTCATCCTTAGGAGAAGAGGAGATGAAGATAACATTTCTTTCTTTCTTTTTTTCAGATTCATTTCAAATAGCTGACTGATTCAGGTATTCCTGATCCCTATGCTAGGCTCTGACTAGATTTTTATTGATCTACTCTATTGTTTCTTTAGTTTATATCACTTATTTCTGCTCTAATTTTTATTATTTCCTTCTTTCTGCTGATTTTAGGTTTTGTTTGCTCTTTTTCTAGTTCCTTTAGGTGTAGGGTTAGGTTGTTTCCTTCAGATTTTTCTTGCTCTTTGAGGTAAACCTGTACTGCTAAAGTTCCCCCTAAGAACAGCTTTTGCTGTGTCCCACAGGTTTTGAATGATTGTGAGCTATGACTAGATTTTTAAAATAAGTTTACCTGAGGAAAGGGTATTTATGATATTGTGGAGAGTACTCACGAGATCATTCTTTTAGTTATATTTTCTTCATAGAAATGCAAATAGAAAGCAATTTGCAAGTTGAACAGTTTTTTTATTATTTTTTATTCTTTTTTAAAGATTTATGTATTTATTTTAGGAAGAAAGAGCTAGCACAAGAGGGGGCAAGGGCAGAGGGAGAGAACCTGCAGGGGTCTCAATCCCACAACTCATGAGATCATGACCTGAGCCAAAAAAAAAAAAAAGGGCCAGATGCTTAACTGGCTGAGCCACCCAGGTGTACTTGAAGAATTTTTTTTTAAAGATTTTATTTATTTATTTTTAATTTATTTATTTGACAGACAGAGATCACAAGTAGGCTGAAAGGCAGGCAGAGAGAGAGAAAGGGGGAAGCAGGCTCCCTGCTGAGCAGACAGCCAGATGTGGGGCTCCATCCCAGGATCCTGGGATCATGACCTGAGCTGAAGGCAGAGGCTTTAACCCACTGAGCCACCCAGGTGTCCCTAAAAGATTTTATTTAAAAGATAAAAGATTTTATTTATTTGAGAGAGAGAGAAAGAGAAATAGTGTGAGTGGGGGGTAGTGATGGAGAGGAGAGGGAGAAGATGGCTTCTAGCTGAGCAGGGAGCCCGATGGGCTCCATCCCAGGACTCTGGGATTATGACCTGAGCCAAAGGCAGACCCTTAACTGACTGAGCCAAACAGGTGTCCCGTTTTTAAAATATATATGTTTTTAAAGATTTTATGTATTTATTTGAGAGAGAGAGAAAGAGAGCACAGAGGGAGAAGCAGACTCCCCACTAAGCAGAGAGCCTGACGCAGGACTCGATGCAGGGCTTGATCCCTGTGAATTCAAAGCCACAAATAACCTGAAAGGAAAAGAATGGAAAAATATACTGTTACGGAACCTGGACTGGATCCTGACAGAAGAACCAAGTGGCACTCGGAGACTTTGGTGGATCGGAGGTTTATTTAACACTGTGGGCTCAGAGGAGGTTGTTCTCCAAAGGTCTGAGCCCCGAGCTAGATGGTAATGTATACCCTTCTACTTCCACATACTTGGTACATTCGGCGTGTGTGGGAAACGTGGTAGGAAAGGAGAACCCGGGAAGGCTTTAAGACAGGGACTGGAATTTCCTTGCTGGTTTGGTCAGCCATCTTAGTGTACAGTTTTTCTCTATCAATACAAACAGTACCCCAAAGAGAGCTAGAATGGTTTTACTATGTCCGAGAAAATAGATTTTGGGACAAAAATCATTATTAGAGCCAAAAATATATACATTATAATGATAAAAATGTTAATCTGTCATGAAGACATTACTATAAATACATATGCACCATATGTATTTATACATAGAGCCTCGAGGGGTGCCTGGGTGGCTCCGTGGGTTAAGCCTCTGCCTTCAGCTTGGGTCATGGTCTCAGGGTCCTGGGATCGAGACCCGCATCATGCTCTCTGCTCAACGGGGAGCCTACTTCCCTCTCTCTCTCTCTGCCTGCTGCTCTGCCGACTTGTGATCTCTCTTTCTGTCAAATAAATAAATAAAATCTTAAAAAAAAACAACAACAGAGCTTTGAAATACATGAAGTAAAAAGTAATAACGGAGGGGTACCGGGGTGGCTCAGTCATTGGGCATCTACCTTCGGCTTGGGTCATGATCCTGGGGTCATGGGATAGGGCCCAGTGTTGGGCTCCCTACTTGGTGGAAAGCCTGCTTCTTCCTCTCCCACTCCCTGTCTTGTGTTCCCTCTCTTGCTCTGTCTCTGTCAAACATAGATAAACAAAATCTTAAAAAAAACAAACAACTTAAAAGAGATAAAAGTAATCATAGAGAAATAGGCAATTCAACCACAATAAAAATTTCATTATTCTATTTTCAAGAATACAGGATGGTTAGAACAACTAGACAGATGATCAGCAAGGAAACAGAAGACGTGAACACTATTATAAACCAAATAAACCTCCAGACATTCACCCAAAAGCAGAATGCACATTCTTCTCACATACACATGGAAAGTCTCCATGATTTAACAAAAAAAGCACAAAACTTGTATATTGGAAGCTACAAAATATCATTGATTGGTTAAAGAAGTAAATAAATGGAAATACATCCCATGTTTATAAATTGAGAGACTTAATTCTAAAATGGCAATACTAGCCAAATTGATGTAAATACTCAGTGCAATCCCTATCAAAATCAGAGCTGGTTTTGTGGTTGTTGTTTTGCATTTATTTTTGCAATTGATGACCTGATCTTAAATTCGTATGGAAATGCAAGGAACCTAGAATAGCCAAAATAATCTTGAAAAAGAACAAAGTTGGAGGATTCACACTTGCTGATTTCAAAACATACTACAAAGCTACAATAATCAAGCCAGGGTGGTATTGGAATAAGGATAGAAACTGAGATCAGTGAAACATAATTGAAAGTCCAGATAAGCCTTTATATTTGTGGTCAGTTGATTTCCAACAAAGATGCCAAGAAATTCATGGGAAAAGAACAGTTTTTCTAAAAATGGTGCTAAGAGCTTAAACTATAAAACTCTTAGAAGAAAGCATAAATGTAAATCTCCATGATCTTGGATTAGGCAATGGTTTCTTAGGTACTGAAATAAAAAATAAATTGTACTTCATAAAAATTTTAAAATTTTGTGCTTCAAAGGACACCATTAAGAAGTTTTAAGGCATCCCATGGAATAGAAGTAAATATTTGCAAGTTATTTATCTGGCAAAGAGCTTTCATCCAGACTATACAAAGAACCCTTACAGCTCAACAATGAAAAGACAAATAACCCAATTTAAAAATGGGTAAAAGATTTTTCTTTAAAGATCTTATTTATTTGAGAGAGAGAGAGAGACAGCAAGAGAGAGAACACAAGCAGGGGGTGCAGGAGAGGGAGAAGCAGGCTTCCTGCTAAGCAGGGAACTGGAGGCAGGGTCCAGTTAGGTGCCCTGGGATCATGACTTAAACCGAAGGAGAAGCTTAATGACTGAGCCACC
Source organism: Meles meles (assembly GCF_922984935.1). Classification (NCBI taxonomy): domain Eukaryota; kingdom Metazoa; phylum Chordata; class Mammalia; order Carnivora; family Mustelidae; genus Meles; species Meles meles. The sequence continues at coordinate 85,211,303 of NC_060071.1, read as the reverse complement.
CAGGCACCTCTGGGTAAAGGATTTTGATCGACATTTCTCCAAAGAAGATATATGAATAGCTGATAAGCACACAAAAGGTGCTTAACATTGACGTGGGAAACTGAGGCAGAAGGAAATGTAGATAATATTAAGTCTCCCTAGGGATGCCTGGGTGGCTCAATCAGTTAAATGTCTTCTTTTGGCTCAGGTCACGATTCCAGGACCTTGGGATCAAGTCCCAAATTGGATTCCTAGCTTGGTGGGGAGCCTGCTCCTCCCTCTGCCTGCTGCTCCCCACGCTTATGCTCTCTCTTTCTCACAAATAAATAAAATCTTTTCTTTTTTTTTTTTTTTTTAAGATTTTTATTTATTTGACAGAGAGATATCACGAGTAGGCAGAGAGAGAGGGGGAAGCAGGCTCCCTGTTGAGCAGAGAGCCCTATGTGGGGTTCAATCCCAGGACCCTGAGATTATGACCTGAGCTGAAGGCAGAAGCTTAACCCACTGAGCCACCCAGGTGCCCCACAAATAAATAAAATCTTTAAAAAAAAATTAAATCTATCTATAACCTGCAGTCCATTAACAAATACTTGAGATAGGCAGATTATAACATTCCTCCAGGATCCTGAATCTTCTTTAACATATGAGAGTCCTTTTAGAACTTCCCTTATCTTTACTTCTCTGAACCCCAAGATATACAATAAGCCATTGCTTAAAATCCAGAGGCAGCAGAGAGCAGCCGGCAGCAGAGACAGCAGTTCTTTCTGCCATGGGTTCTGTCCCCGTGCTTTAATAAAAATCACCATTTTCCATTGAAGATGTCTCAAGGACTCTTTCTTGGCCATTGGCTCTGGACCCCACCAACACAACAACATAAAAAAAAAAATACAACTACATCAAACATCATTAGTCAATAGGGAAATGTGATACTACTTCACACCCACTAAGATGGCTATAATAAAAAACACAGATGAGAGGTGTAGAACCCTCATACATGGTTGGTGGGGATGTAAAATGTACTGCTGTTTTGGAAATCAGTTGGAAGTTCCTCCCAATGTTAAACAATATAGTTTAATAGTTCCATTCCTAGGTATATACCCAAGAGAATGAAAATGTATCTACCCAGAGATTGTACATGAATGTTCATAGCAGCATTATTTATAATAATAAAAAACTGAAAATAGCCAAATGTCCATGAACTGATAGGTAGAAAAAGAAAATGTGGTTTATTCCTGCTATGGAATATTACTCAGCCATAAAAAAGAATGGAAGTTCTGATATATGCTATATAGATGAACCCTAAATACAAAATGTTTAATGGAAAGAGCCAGATATTAAAGGCCATGTATTGTATAATACTATTTATGATAAATATCCAGAGTAGGTAAATGTGTACAGATACAAAGTAGATTAATAGTTTCCAGGTACTAGGTCTTAGAGAGACTGTAATAGTAATAACTGCTAACGGGTATGGGGTTTCCTTTTTAAGGTGATGAAAATATTCCAGAATTAGATTGTGGTTATATAATATATTATGTATTTTATATGATATACACATCAGGAAATTGAATATGAACCTAAAGAAACTGAATAACAAAAAACCTTGAAATCATATAGTCATGGTGATTGTCAAAGAAAAACTAGTATAGATAACATTTCCTTGAAAACTTGGTGGTTAATTTCTTTGGCCAAGAAACTCCCTGCCTTAATCTCTAGCTATCTTAGCATATCCACATTCTCATATTAATAATACATACAGATATCCTTAAGCCATTGGCATTTGCCTAGTAAGTCAAACAATATTCCATGGGCTCCAAGTTTATATTAAATTCTGATCTACCTTCTTAGGTCTTCTAGACAAGGATTCAGATAATCTATGGCAAATGACCTCTGGGGAAGTCAAATATAATTCTGGTTTTGAATGACCTAGATAGACTTTTCTCCTAAGCAGCTTTACTTGAATAACTGCCCACCTGTTCAATTCTGCTATCACAGAAACACTGATCTCTGGGAGTAGAGTTTTAATCCTCATAGCTGAAGAAAAGTAACTATTTATTTTATTTATTTAATTTATTTGACAGACAGAGATCAAAAGTTGCTATTTTTCCTGGCGTGGGTAACCAAAGTCTAATCCTCAGGCTTCTTTAGTTAGCTGATAAAAGGGATAAAAAAAACCAAAAACTCTTTTCATCATCCAGGAGTTTGGATAGTGATGGGTAGGTGAATTTTGGACTTTGGTAATGTAAGAAGTCCAAGAAAAAGGCTTAAGACTTGTTTAATGTCATATTAACTTTGTAGTATTTAATAATATGATAACAATTTGTGGGGCACCTGGGTAGCTCTATTGGTTAAGTGGCCAACTCATGATCTCAGCACAGGTCTCAGTCTCAGGGGTGTGAATTCAAGCCTCATGTTGGGCTCTATACTGGGTGTTGAGCCCACTTTATTTATTTTTTAAGATTTTATTTATTTATTTGTGAGAGAGACAGTGAGAGAGAGCATGAGAGGGGAGAAGGTCAGAGGGAGAAGCAGACTCCACATGGAGCTGGGAGCTCCACGCGGAACTTGATCCCGGGACCCCAGGATCATGACTCAAGCTGAAGGCAGTCGCCCAACCAACTAAGTCACCCAGGCGCCCTTGAGCCCATTTAAAAAAAATTGTGATCATAATTAATAATACATATGATTTTATATGTTTATACTTATGCCAACAAAAAAGGCCATACGAATGTTATCAAAACGTTAATGATAATAATCTCAAAGTTGTTGGCGATTAGTTTTTCTTTTTTAAAGATCTTTTTAAAAAATTTATTTGACAGACAGAGATCACAAGTAGGCAGAGAGGCAGGCAGAGAGAGGTGGGGAGGGGGGAAGCAGCCTCCCCGCTGAGCAGAGAGCCCGATGCTGGCCTCGATCCCAGGACGCTGAGATCATGACCTGAGCTGAAAGCAGAGGATTTAACCCACTGAGCCACCCAGGCACCCAATTATTTTTTCTTTTTATTCTGTCTGAATTTTCCAATTTTTCTACCATCTGTATGCTTAACAGAAATTCTTAATTGCAAAAGTGATTTAAAAAAATTCAAACACTGATGGGGCACCTGGGTGGCTAAGTGGGTTAGGCCTCTGCCTTTGGCTCAGGTCATGATCTCAGGGTCCTACAATTGAGCCCCCCATCGGGCTCTCTCTCAGCAGGGAGCCTGCTTCTTCCTCTCTCTCTGCGTACCTCTCTGCCTACTTGTGATCTCTGTCTGTCAAATAAATAAATAAAGTCTTTTAAAAAAATTCAAACACTGAAAAGAAGTATACAAAGAAATTGCTCTCCATTATTATTATTATTATTATTATTATTATTTTAGATTTTATTTGTCAGAGAGAGCCCACAAGCAGGGGGAAAACAGACAAAGGGAGAAGCAGGCTCCCTGCTGAGGAAGGAGCCCAATGTAGACTCAATCCAAGGACCCCAGGATCATGACCTGAGTTGCAGGGAGACAGGTAACTGACTGAGCCACCCAAATCCCAGATAAATAAAATCTTAAAAAAAAAAAAAAGGATGTGGAGGAAAAGAAACCCTCATGCACTGTTGTTGGGAATGCAAACTGGTGTAGCCACAGTGGAAAACAGTATGGAGGTTCCTCAAAAAATTCAAAATAGAACTACCCTACTATCCAGTAATCACACTATTGGGTATTTACCCAATGAATACAAAAACACTAATTATAAAGGATATATGCACCCCTATGTTTATTGCAGCATTATTTACAATAGTCAAGATATGTTAGCAGCTTGTGTCCACCAATAGATGAATGGATAAAAAAGAGGTGGTATACATATTGAATGGATATTATTCAGTTATAAAAAAGGATGAAATCTTGCCATTTGCAACAACATTAATGGAGCTAGAGAGTATAACAATGCTAAGTGAAATAAGTCAGAGAAAGACAAATACCATATGATTTCACTCATGTGGAATTTAAGAAACAAAACGAATAAGCAAAGAAAAAGAGAGAAACCAAGAAATAAACTCTTTTTAAAAAAAAAGATTTACTTATTTATTTTGGGGGACAGGAAGGAGAGGTAGAGACAGAATCCCAAGCAGACTCTGCTCTGAGCACAGAGCCCTATTCAGAGCTTGATTTCATGATCCCAAGATCACGTCCGAAGGCAAAACCAAGAGTCAGATGCTTAACTGTATGAGCCACCCATGTGCCCCAAGAAACAGACTCTTAACTATAGAGAACAAACTGATGGTACCAGAAGGGATGTGGGGGGGATGGGATGGGTGAAAGAGGTGACCCATTAAAAAGTACACTTATCATGATGAGTACTGAATAATGTATAGAATTTTTTTTAAGTTTATTTATTTATATGTCAGAGAGAGAACACAAGCAGGGGCAGTGGGAGAGGGAGAAGCAGACTCCCTGCTGAGCCAGGAGTCCTATGTGGGGCTCGATCCCAGAACCCTGGGATCATGACTTGAGCCAAAGGCAGATGCTTAATAGACTGAACCATCCAGGTGCCCCAATGTATAGAATTATTGAGTCACACCTGAAACCAATATAACACTATATGTTAATATACTGGAAATAAAATTAAAAACTTAAAAATAATTACTTGGGACAAACAAAATATAATGGGATCTTAATGTGTTTTTAACTTTGTAACTTGCTATTCTAGTTTAAAATAATTGTCACTGGGCGCCTGGGTGGCTCAGTGGGTTAAAGCCTCTGCCTTCAGCTCAGGTCATGGTCTCAGGGTCCTAGGATCAAGCCCCATATCGGGCTCTCTGCTTAGCGGGGAGCCTGCTTCCCCCTCTCTTTCTGCCTGTCTCTCTGCCTACTTGTGATCTCTGTCAGATAAATAAAGAAAATCTTAAAAAAAAGTTGTCACTAAAAAAGAAAGAGAAAGAAAAAAGGAGCATCTTGGTGGCTCAGTCAGTTAAGTGCCTGACTCTTGACGTCAGCTCAGGTCATGATCTTAGGGTCGTGAGATCGAGTCCTGTATCTGGCACACTGGGTGTGGAGCCTGCTTGGGATTCTCTCTCTCTCTCCCTCTGCCCCTCCCACCCCGACTCTCTCTAAAAAAAGAAAAAAAACTGTCATTTTTCTAGGTCAGTCTCCTCCTTCCTTTCCTTCTTCTTCTCCTTCTTTTATAATGAAAGTTCTATGTCCAGCATGGGGCTTGAACTCACAACTCCAAGATCAACAGTCGCATGCTCTCCTAACTGATAAGCCAGGTGCCCCATTAATCAGTTTTTTTTTTTAACACCTATACAGATTAGATGAAGATGTGTAGATTTCTTCACTTTTTATTGACAGAATATGTAAGCTGTTCCCAATGTTCAATAAATACAAAAATGCTGCAATAAATATGCTGGTATTTTTATTTTTCTGCACTCATACTATCATTTCAATAGGCTTGATTCCTCAAGGTATATTTCTTCTTGTCATCAAGGAGAAAACTCAGTTAATACAGAGAGATAGCAGAGGATAAGGTTAAGAATTTCTGTAGCCAGGCTTTCTGGATTCAAAGCCCACTTCTGTTATTTACCAGTTGTGTAGCCTTGTACAGGTTACTTAATCATTTATAGGCTCTGTTTTCCCCATTTGAAAATGGAGAGAATAATATTATGTCCCTTGTTGGGTTATTAGGAGGATTAAGTGAGTTAGTAACTATAAAGCACTTAAAATGATTCCTGTACATAGTAAGCTCTGTGTATTTGTAAGTTAAATAAAATACATATTTCTTCATTTTCCCCTAGAATGCTACCTCTTTTTAAGTTTTTGTTACCTTTTTATTTTATAACAAAATCATAATTTATAATAGTGCAAAAAATATAGGAACATACTTAAATTATTTTGAGTTTTAAAAAGCTTAAGTAAATAACTATAGTGATTGTTCTTCCCATAGATATTAGGTTAAAGGATGTCATCATTCAAAATTTTAAAAACATTTCATTAATTAATTAATTTATTTATTTAGCAGGGGGAGGGGGCAAAGGGAAGGGGAAAGAAAATCCCAAGCAGGCCCCATGCCCAGTGTAGAGTCCGATGTGGGGTTAAATCCCACAACCCTGAGATCATGACATGAGTCGAAATCAAAAGTTGGACACAACTCACTGAGCCACCCAGGTGCCCCCAAATTAAAAACATACTATCAGATTGTTTTAAAATACTATATGTTGGTATTATTTCCTTTATCATCCTAGACCTTCCATATGTTTTTAAAAATCATTTTTATTATGGTATTTTCAAACACATATAAAAGTATAGACACTGGCATAATGAACCCCCATGTACCTATTACCCAGATTCAATAATTCAATAATTATCCTCAAAACATGGCCAAATGTGTTTTATCTAACTCTACTCAATATCCCTTCAAATTAATTTTTTTAAAGATTTCATTTATTTTTTTAGTCTCCTCACCCCCCCAAAAGTAAACTTTATACCCCACGTGGGACTCAAACTTATGACCAAGATCAAGAGTCAGATGCTCTACTGGACTGAGCCAGCCAATTATTTTGAAGCAAACCCTGTCATCATATCATTTCACCTGTAAATGTTTTTATATGCTTCTCTGAGTGATAAGGATTCTTTTCAAGAAAATATAACCATATACCATTATCATAGATAAAATAAAAACAATGAACAATAATCCACTCATAGCAAATATCCAGGAGACACTTCAAATGTAAACAACTTATTATGTAAGTTTTTCCCCTAAGACACATTTTGAAATCTGTAATTAGAGCATATAATTCCTCACAAAAGTTAGGTCCTTGAAAGTTTTTTTTTTTTTTTAAAGATTTTATTGATTTATTTGACAGAGAGAGAGATCACAAGTAGAGAGGCAGGCAGAGGAAGAGGGGGAAGTAGGCTCCCCGCTGAGCAGAGAGCCTGATGCGGGGCTCAATCTAGGACCCTGAGATCATGACCTGAGTCAAAGGCAGAGGCTTAACCCACTGAGCCACCCAAGCACCCCTCCTTGAAAGTTTTTTATTGATAGAGTTTTTGTAAAGCAGATCATACTTTTACTCTAAGCCTTCAAAGCAACTATTATGTACCCAAGTATGTTAAAGAAGAATAATAAACTATCTTCAAGAATAATTTTCCTTAAGATGAAGGCTATAGGATGTTTGAGAACAGCAAATTACAGAAGGGTTTTTTAGTCTTAGAGCAAGAATAACTATCTAGGAACATAAAGCACACAACTTTACAAATGTGATTTGGTTTTTTATTTCACTTCCAAGAGAGATAGATATAGTGAATCTTGTAATAAACTGTCAAAATTCTAGAATTTATTTTTAAATACATTATTTTTGAAACCTTTAGAAGAGTGAGTCTTCGATGACAGTATTACTAAGAATTTTTCATCATTTTTTTTAAGATTTTTATTATTTATTTATTTGACAGAGACAGTGAGCAAGAGAGAGAGCAAGCATCAGCAGGGGGAGCAGCAGAGGGATAGGAGAACCAGACTCCCCACTGAGCAGGGAGCTGGTTGAGGGGCTCGACCCCAGGATCCTGGGATCATTACCTGAGCTGAAGACAGATGCTTAACTGACTGAGTAACCCAGGTGCCCCTGTAGTGTGCTTTAAAGAAACCTTATCCTAAAACTGCTGACTTTTATTGTGATTTTATTATATTATTTTAAATTAAAATATGAAATCCTATCACAAGAGCATTCAAGTAAAAGAATAAAGCCCTGATGAAAACAGAAGATCTTGTGAAGGCAACTGACCATACCTGAATATATGTCCCAAGAAACCAGGATATGTTTACCTGTTAATATTTCACCTTCATGGGGGTGCCTAGGTGGCTCAGTGGGTTAAAGCCTCTGCCTTTGGCTCAAGTCATGATCTCGGGGTTCTGGGATCGAGCCCCACATCGGGCTCTCTGCTCGGCAGGGAGCCTGCTTCCTCCTCTCTCTCTCTGCCTACTTCTGATCTCTGTCTGTCAAATAAATAAATAAATCCTTTAAAAAAAATTAGAAAAAAAAATTTCATGTCAAAATACAAGAATAATGGCCATTGAGGGGGCGCCTGGGTTGCTCAGTTGGTTAAATGCCTGACTTAGCACAAGTGATTTCGGGGTCCTGGGATCAAGCCTCACATAGGGAATAGTGAGAGGCAGGGAGTTTGCTCGAGGATTCTCTCACTCCCTCTCCCCTTGTCCCTCCCCCGGCTCATGCTCTCTGTCTCTCTCAAATAAGTAGATCTTGAAAAAAGAAGAAAAAGAAGAAGGAGAAGAAGAAGGAGAAGCAGCAGCAGCAGCAGCAGCAGCAGCAGAATGGCCATTGGGAATTGCTATGTACCAGACACAGTAAAAGGTACAGTGAGTCACAGACTTCATCTTTCATGAACTATATAAAAGTCTAGAAGAAGGTAAATGTGAACACACTTCCCTTGTCTTCCTCCATGATAATACTTACCACATAATATTGTCAACTACACTGAGAACATCAAGGAGATTATGAATGGTAGGTCAGAAGGCTTCAAAAATGATATGTGAGTTAGATCTCAAATGTTCCGTTGGGGCTGGCCAGACATTAGGAAGACCATGTGGAGAAGCACAGAAGTGTGAAGAAGGCTCCTTTTTGGGAAACAGGGAAAGGCCCCACTTTTATGAAGTACCTTCAATATACACAGTTAACTGGGATTGATTCACAGGTTCAGAAACGGAGATATCATTCAGATTTAAACTCTTACCTCACTGACAGACATTATTAATGAATTAATTTTTAAAAATAAATCTTACCTTATGAATAACACAGTTATATGATGTTATGTTTTTTATGTATCAAAAGCATCACTAGATGTAAACATTTCAAATATGCTACAAAAAAATGTCTGTTTGGGCATTTCTTCAACTTTTAATTGGAAATGGGAGTATCCCTGGCTTCTCTCAATTTCTGAGAAGCTGTAACTATGAAAGAGTGTGGCCATTTTGAAACAGTAGGAAATGAAATTTGGCTGGAACCTAGGTAGAGTTAGTGGTTGGAAGAGAACATTGAGGTTAACTGGAATTAGTTTGCTAATGGTCTTGAACACCATGCTAAGGACTCTGAAGTTTGTTTTTTGGGCAATGGGGAGCCTTTGGACATTGTAAACAAAGGAGCACTGTGATATGAGGAAGGCTTTAGGATTATTAGCCATCTCAAGTTAAAAGTGATTTCTGTAATGCTGCCTGGCTGGCTCAGTCAGTAGAGCATGTGACTTTTGTTACTAGGGCTGTGAGTTCAAGCCCTACGTTGGACATAGAGCTTACTTTAAAAAATTTAAAAAACCATAAAATTGATTTCTATAAAGCTTTACAGTTAGCAAAAGACTTTAATAAAAAAATTTAATTCTCCGATATTATTTAATATATATGAAAAATGATCTAACTGTGTTAGCATAAGCACTATCTTTATTTTACACAAGAGAAAATGCGCAGACAAGTTAGGTGACTTTTTGCTCTCACAGTATGTAAAAGACAGGTCTAGTTCTCAAACCTAGTCCTTCAACTCTTTGGTTCTTAGAGTCTGAAGGAATATTCAAGATAACCTGGGGTGCCTGACTAACTCAGGAGGGGAAGCATGCAACTCTTGATCTCTGGGTTGTGAGTTCAAGCCCCACATAGGGTGTAGAGATTACTTAAATAAATAAATAAACTTAAAAAAAAGAGAGAGAACCTATTCTACCCTCCTTCATGCTGACAATAAAACAAAACAAAAACAAAAAGTGTAGTCATCTGTGCCATCCCTGACTTATTATCTAGACTCTATTTATTCATTCATTCATTCATTTTTAAAAAGATTTTATTTATTTACTTGAAAGAGAGAATGTGAGAGAACATGAGAGGGGAAGAGTCAGAGGGAGAAGCAGACTCCCTGCTGAGCAGGGAGCCCGATGCTGCACTTGATCCCAGGACTCCAGGATCATGACGAGAGCCAAAGGCAGCCACCCAACAACTTAGCCACCCTGGCGCCCCTGTTATCCAGATTCTTCTATAATATTTCCAGTGTTGGGGAGTTATTACTTCAGGAGGCAATGCATTTTTATTTGATCTACCAGCTTGAATTATTAAAAGGTGGTATGGTAAAAACGCTATACACATGAGAGTTGGTTGAGCAAATGTGTGAAAATCAGTTCCCATTTTACTAGCTTGGTGAACTTGGCAAACTATTTAATCCTTCCAGACCTCAGTTTCTTTATATGTAAAGTAGGATAACCAGAGATACCTAATCAGATGGATATTAGAATAATTGACGGAGATTATGCATGCAAAAACCTAGGCCAGTAGTTCTCAACCTTAGCTGCACATTAGATTCAGTTGGGGAACTTATTTTTTTTAACAGACTAGACTATATTTTTAGAGCCATTTTAGGCACACCAAAATTGAGCAGAAAGTACAGTTTCCTTATACCTCCTGCCCTTTACATGCGCAACCTTCCTTACTTTCAATATCCCCCACCAGGGGCACCTGGGTGGCTCATTTCATTATATCTACCTTCGGTTCAGGTCATGGTCCTAGGGTCTGGGATCAGCCTCACATCAACCTCCTACTCAGCAGAGAGCCTGCTTCTCCCTCTTCCACTGCCCCTGCTTGTGCTCTCTTTCTGTGTCAGGTAAATAAATAAAATCTTCATAAATAAATAAAATCTTAAAAAAAAAATCCCCACCAGACTGGTATATCTATTGCAATTAATGAATCTGTATTGACATATCATTGTCACTTAAAGCCCATGGTTTACATTAGGATTCACCCTTGGTGTACATTCTATAGGTTTTGGCAAATGAAATGTATCATGACACATTTTCATCATTATAGTATTATACAGAATAGTTTCGCTGCCTTAAGAAATCACCTGTATTCTATCTATTCAGCTCTCCCCACCGTGTAGTCCTGGTAACGACAAATCTTATTTATTGTGTTCATAGTTTTGCCTTTTCCAGAATGTTATATAGTTGGAATCATTTAGTATGAAGCCTTTTTCAATTGGCTTCTTTCACTTCTTTCACTTAGTAATATGCATTTAAGGTTCTTCTGTGTCTTTTCATGGTTTAATAGTTCATTTCTTTTTTTTTTTTTTTTTAAGATTTTACTTATTTATTTGACAGAGAGAGAGATCACAAGTAGGCAGAGAGGCAGGCAGAGAGATAGTAGGAAGCAGGCTCCCCTTTGAGCAGAGATCCCGATGTGGGGCTGGATCCCAGGACCCTGGGATCATGACCTGAGCCGAAGGCAGAGGCTTTAGCCCACTGAGTCACCCAGGTGCCCCAAGAGTTCTTTTTTTTTTTTTAAAGTAGGCTCCACCCAGCTTGAAAAATGCTTTGTTTATTTTCATAATAGTTTTTATCAGATGTATTTTGTAAATTTTTCCTCACCTGGGGAGCTTTTAAAAAGTTAGATGCCAATGTGGCGCCTGGGTGGCCAGTTGTTAAGTGGCTGCCTTTGACTCAGGTCATGATCCCAGGATCCTGGAATCCAGCCTCATACCAGGCTCCCTGCTCAGTGGAGATTCTGGCCGCACCACCCCCCCAACACCGTGTGTGCTTGTGCTTTCTCTCTCAAATAAATAAATAAAATCAGAAAGGGGGGGAGGGGGGAGGAAGGGAGGAAGGAAGGAAGAAATAAATATGTCAGATGCCAGGGAGCCTGGGTAGTGCAGTTGGTTGGGACTCTTGGTTTCCACTCAGGTCATGGTCTCAGGCTTATAGGATTGAGCCCTGATTCGGGCTCTGCACTCAGCAAGGAGTATGCTTGGGAATTTTTCTCCCTGTCCCTCTGCCCCTCCTGTTTGTGCACGCACGCTCAATCTCTCTCTCTCTCGGATAAATAAATAAATCTTTAAAATGTCAGATGATCAGGCCATATCTCAGACTACTTCAGTCAGAATCTCTAAAGGTAAGATCCAACCATCAGTATTTTTTAAAGTGCTCTAAGAGACTTCGATGTGTAGCCAAGGCTGAGAGTCATCAGCCTGTCAATACAATAATAATAATAATAATATTTAAGTATAATTATAGTACTATTCATTATTATTGCAGCTAGATTTTATTAGACATTTATCATGTCCTAACACTTTTCTAAATGAATTACAACTATTACTTCACTAAGGGTATTAACTACTTTGACGTATTACCTGTGCGACCTTGGTCTTTCTGAGCTTTGTTTTACTATTCTGTAAGACAAGGATAGTAACAGAAACTAAAGCCCTCATTGAATAATATAGTAAACAAGATAATGAATGTAAAATGTGTATCATATATTAAATATTCAAAAATGCCAGCTATTAATATTATTGTATTATTAGTTCTGCTGTTTTGTGTGGCATGCTAGGTTGGCTCCCTCTTCCATAGGACAGGTCATTAAACAATTGAAGGCAATAGTCATGTTCCCATGTCCCCACTTCTCCAGGCAAAACAAGTCCAGTCCATTCAACTCTTTTACCCTCCTTGGGCATGTTTAGCTTCTCCATGTTAATTAACTGATTCCTAAGCCTAAAACAGTGCTTCAAATGAGATCAGAGCAGAACAGAGGAGTGTAGTCTTTTTTGCCTTGAGTTAGGAGGGTGGTAACCACATCCTGAGCCTCCATTTTGGCTCGCAGAGTATGTGGTAAACTGAAGTGCTGATGTCTTGTTCCCTAAACTTCGAAGGCAGCTTCACTTCAATCTTTTAATATGATATTTTGTCCTTCATATTTAGACTTACTAAAATAATTTTGTTCATTTTGTCTCAGTGCTGCATTCTGCGGCAATATCTTTGAATCTTCATCAGATACTACAACATATCATCTGTACCCTCAAATTTTTTGTTCAAAGTCAGTTAGATATGGATGCCTGACTGGCTTAGTTGGTTAAGTATCTACCTTTGGCTCAGGTCATGATTCCAGAATCCTGGGATCAAGTCCTGCATCGGACTTCTTGCTCAGCAGGGAACCTGCTTCTCCCTTTGCCTGCTCCCCGGCTTGTGCTCTCTGACAAATAAATAAATAAAATCTTAAAAAAAAGTAGTTAGTTAGGTAAAGTTGTCCAGCAGTACATGGCCAACACAAAGGCTCTGGCATATTACAAACTTTTCACCAAGAAGTTATTTGTCCATTAAGTAACATTCTCTGGGTATAGTTGTTCAGGTAACCAGGACTTCACCTTACAACTTTATCTAACAACACTATCATCTGACCCACCTCTTTCTTGGCAATAAGAATTTTAATATTTTTCATTTAAAAAGTGGCAATATGGAGTACCTGGGTGGCTCACTTGGTTAAGCGTCTGCCTTCAGCTCAGGTCATGATCCCAGGGTCCTGGAATTGAGCCCCACATCGGGCTCTTTGATCAGCAGGGAGCCTGCTTACTCCTCTTTCTCTCTGCCTGCCTCTTTGCCTACTTGTGATCTCTCTCTCTCTCTCTGTGTCAAATTAATAAATAAATAAAAAGATTTTTATTTATTTCTTTGAGAGAGAGCTTGAAAGTGCACACATGAAGTGCGGGAGGAGCAGGGGCAGAGGGAGAGTGAGAAGCAGACTCCCTGCAGAGCAGGGAACCCCACCTGGAGCCCGTTGTGTTATTCAACACAGGGCTGGATGCCAGGACCCAGATCATAACCTCATAATGAAGGCAGACGCATAACCAACTGAGCACCTTGTACCTAAGATTTTACAGGAAATCTTGTCAAATGCCTTCTTGAAATTCACTTACTTCAACTATGGCATCCCAATAATAACATTTGGAGAACTTGCATGAGGGATATATATAGGAACTCTTAATTTTATTTGCAACTTTTTTTTTTTAATGTCTAAGCTTATTTCAAAATTAAAAGTTAAAAAACAAGACCGTAAGTTTAGCTTAAGATGACTAATCCTTGGGGCTCAGGCCTCTCTGCTCAGTGGAGAGTCTGCTTCTCCCTCTGCCTGTTTCTCCCTCTGCTGGCTTCTCCCCCAGCTCGTGCTCTCTCACTCTCGCTCTATCATCAATAAATAAAAATATTAAAAAAGAATAAAGAATAAAAAAGAATTGAAGTTAATATTTAAATTCTGAAAAAAAATATTTAAATTCTGATATATCTTTTTTTTTAAAGATTTTATTTATTTATTTGACAGAGAGAGAGAGAGCGAGAGAGAGAGATCAAGATCACAAGTAGGCAGAGAGGCAGGCAGAGAGAGAGGGGGAGGCAGGCTCCCTGCTGAGCAGAGATCCTGATGTGGGGCTCGATCCCAGCACCCTGAGATCATGACCTGAGCCGAAGGCAGAGGCTTTAACCCACTGAGCCACCCAGGAGCCCCCTGATATATCTTTTTAAAAATAATTGTTAGATTTATTGGCCCTTCCTTCCTCCACCATTGGAGGAGTTCAGCAACCTCCCAGCTAACTGTTTTGTCTTTGTGGCTCCTTTTAGCCATTCCATCAATCTTTCTAAGACTCTAATTATTCTCATCAGTGTTCTAATCCAAAACTTGTTACTTATCTAAGCCTAAATTCTGCAGCTGGCATTCAAGGCCCTGCTTGCTCCAGTCCCCACCTTCTCCCCACTTCATTGCTTAATGCAGAATCTTTGCTTGGGGCACAGTTCCTCTTTCCTTTGTCAGACAATACCAGTCTTTGCTTGTATTCTTCCCCTCCCTTGCACTGTCCATATTCCACCCATTCTTCAAAGTCCAGAAAGACCTTCCTCTTTGAAGATTTTATTGGCAGCTCCATGTCATAGTCATAGCTCCCAAACAATTACTGTCATGTGTTGTAGTTGTGACAAGATAGTAGAATCTTCTACTCTTTTTTCTTGATATGAACTGTTAACGGGAGACCTAGGGACCATGACCTGTGACAGTGGGACCTGTGCCTATATGTATTTGAAGTGCAAATCTGTAATTTCCAAAATACTGGTTCTTCTAGCATATGAAGATTGCTTAAAGGAACACTACTCAATTACTATTATGTAATATTCATTTTTGTCATAAAAGATGAAAAGGGGAGAGTACAGTGAGAGTGACTGAGGTATGGGTTTACTTATCTCAGAAACCACGGGATTTGGGCGCCTGGGTGGCTCAGTGGGTTAAGCCTCTGCCTTCGGCTCAGGTCATGATCTCAGGGTCCTGGGATCGAGCCCCGCATCGGGCTCTTTGCTCTGCAGGGAGCCTACTTCCCCGCCCCTCTCTGTCTGCCTCTCTGCCTACTTGTGACCTCTGTCAAATAAATAAATAAAATCTTAAGGAAAAAAAAAAAACGCTATATTCACATTTCCAATGAACTACATCCTAAAAATTTCCAAATAGGTCTTATAAGCAGGCCCGTTTTATTTTTAAAGGGTGTGAAACACAAAACGTTTGACGGGAATAACCACGGATGTACTCCAGACCACAACCCACAGGAAAAAGAGTCAAAAGCACACTCTTAGCGGTGCTGCTTACCGGGACGTCACTGGGCCTGAATTTACACTTTTTTTGGAGCCTCAGTTCTCTTATCATTGCAATGGAGATACTGCCGGAAAATATTTACTTCCCAGGGTTGTGGTGAAAGGTTTTCCTTCTGGTGAACTGCAGGTGGTTTGCCTCCTAAGACCCCACGGTGGTGCTTTTCCTCCCGCGACGCACTTCCGTGCGCGAGTAAGGCTGCCCGTCGGGGAGGAGAGGAGCTCGCGGTGCAGTTCGGTGCAGTTCGGGCCGCCAGGCCGGCGGGGGCTCGGTAAGGACAGGTTGGCCACAGCTATGACGTGTAGCGTGGGGGCCTAACAGCAGCAGCACGCTAAGTGTGTAGGCACGGTGCAAAACAGGCTGAGCGTGCGTGCACCAGTGTGCGGGGGTGCTGGGAGCGAGTGCACGACAGCAAAGCGACAGCTGACAGGGGAGTCTGATGCCCGCAGGGCCAGAGCGTCCTGGTACTGAGGGCCACGCGTCCGGCCGCCGGGTTCCCCAGGTTGAGGCTACTGCGCCGCCCGCCGACCGGTCTCAGCAGCGCCCCACCTGGCGGCCGGTGGGGTCGCTGCCGGGAGAGTCGTTTTGCTCCGCCTCCGCCAAGCTCGGCTGCCCTCCGCAGCTTCCCCGCCCCGCTCTCGCCCGACCCTCTCCCTTCCCCCTCCGGGATCGCGATGGACGCGGCCACCCCCCGCTGCTGCCGGCAGCACCTCGCGGGTCTCTGAGCTGCGGGCCTGAGGAGCCGCGTGCCGGGGACCGGACGTGCGCTGGCTGCCGCCGGTCGGGGGAACCTCTCGCTTCCCTGTCACCAGGTCCCCGCGGAGGAAGGGGAGGGACAAGGCGCGGCTTTTCCTGTGCGGCTTGCCCGGCTCGACCTGCGCGGCCTGCGGCTTCCTGGTAACTCGAGGGCCGCGGCCGGGCCTGGCTCTGCCCGCGGCCTGCTCGGAGCTGGACCGTAGCGGTTTGGGACGACAAGCCCGGGTAAGAGCTTGAGGGACGGGGAGGCGGAAGAGCCTCAGGCGGTCGGAAGGACCCGGCCTAGGGGCCGGGATCCCGGATGCCCGGCGGCGTGCGGAGAGCGAGACCCCGGCTCCGGGTGAGGTCGGCCGGGCTGCTTGCCGACTAACCCGCTTAGCCCCTTTGTTCCCCTCCCTCGGCCCTGCCCCCGGCGGGGCCCGGCTTGCTAGAGCCGGAGCTTGGCTTGGCCGAGCCGGAGCCCAAGGCGGGCCCCCCTTGCCCTTGAGAAAGGTTCGCCTCCCCGTCGGGCCAGGGACGTCCCCCCGAGCCTCGAAGTTCCGGGCGCCGCTCCCGAGAGACCCGCCGCCCTGCTCGGCCCGGCGGCCTGCTCTGGGCACTGAGGCTTGCTGCCTCTCCTCCAGAACTTCCCCCTCCTAGACACAGGTAGCTAACTTAGCAGGGTTTGGTGCCAAGAAACCAGAGCCTCGTTCCTGCGCCTCCCGGCGCGGGGCTCGGCTGGGCCGGGAGTGTTGGGTCATCCCTGCTGGCCGCCGCCGTTGGGTGCCCACCCGGGACCCGGGGCTGGATTCACACACTTGCAGCTGGGTTACCTGGGATCCAAAGCTGTCCTTCTGTCAGGGAGCCTACGGGCTTTTGTAATGACTTGACTCTTGGGGCTGCTTCTCTATTTTGTATTATAATTTTTTAACCAACTGCCCCATTCTGTGAGAATGGGGAAAGAGGGCCATAGAGTGGCCTGTATTCGGATCCCTAAGGTGTTAGTCCATTGCATTTAGTTTTAGCATTTCTTTTTTAAACTTTAAAGAGTTGCCAAGACTGCCAGAATTCTTAACCACGCCTTTATTCATAGATACAACTTGTATCTAATTATTGTTTGTATGTGGACGTCTTAAGAAGCAGTAGGTAAATTGGGAATTCAGCAGAATTTGTGGAATTGGGAGATCATTTTAAAGCAGAAACTTAATTTGAAGGGGGAGTGGACACTGCTTAGAATCTCAAAATACTGAATCTAACACTTATGAAGATCAGTTTAGGGTGAAGGAGCGGGGAAGAACTTTGTCGGAAAAAAAAAGAACCTTTAGTAAGGTGTTCTTTGCCTTTTGGCACAGGCGTTGGTGACAGCAGTGGTGGGATCTAAAGTTTGACTGTGTTTGACAGAGACAGCTCTGGTTTCCAGTTAAGTAGCAACCTAATCAGCTTATACTCTAATGCAAAACTGGTTTTTATTTAGGATGATACGTGAACGTTAAACCAGCGAAATAAAGTTGAAAAACTGCATTAAAGTACTCTCTCAAACATACTTACAAGTCTTTTCTAATTCCTAGGAGAACACCAGGAACATTTGGTTCTAGCCGATGTAAAAGAAAAATTTTTAAACCCCAGCTGATCGATCCTGGATATTTAAAGGACTTTTTCCTTTTACTTTTTTAATTTAAGCAAAGAGGCTTTTAAAAAACCATGGCAGATGTGGATCCTGATACATTGCTGGAGTGGCTGCAGATGGGACAGGGAGATGAAAGGGACATGCAACTAATAGCCCTGGAACAGCTATGCATGCTGCTTTTGATGTCTGACAACGTGGATCGTTGTTTTGAAACGTAAGTACATCGCTCCGTCATCTTCTTTTGGGGTTGCTGTGGTGACATCTGTTTTCAGCCATTTGCTGACTTCAGTTTGTATAGACTTTTCTTTTTTCCTTTTTTTTTTTTTAGATTTTATTTATTTATTTGATAGACAGAGATTACACATAGTCAGAGAGGTAGGCAGGGAGAGAGAGTAGGAAGCAGGCTCCCTGCTGAGCAGAGGGCCTGATGTGGGACTCGATCCCAGGACCCTGGGATCATGACCTGAGCCAAAGGCAGAGGCTTTAACCCACTGAGCCACCCAGGCACCCTGTATAGACTTTTCTTTAGTGAGTTTTAAAATTATCTTTTTAAAAGTGTCTGCGGTTTTGCATTTACACTTTTCTGAGAAATCTGCATTGATAGGTGAAGTAATTCCTGTAATGATAATTGTGATGACACAGATATATGTTTGTTGAATGAATAGGAATTAGGGAATTCTAAATTTAACCCATAGCTTGCTTGATTCATTTTCAAAATACATTATGAACTGGGAAATACAAATACTTCTTTAAAGGTACCTGTTTCTGTACCAACAAATTAACCTGAAATAAACATGAAAATACAGAAGATGATGAACAGTTTCCAGGTGCCCCTTTCTTCATTACTATTAACTCATATGACATTGTACTTTCCTTAAAGCAAATGATTGCTTTGTAAATTTGTAAATTTCAGTTTGGAGGGTATAAATTGGATGTTACTCATAATAGAATATTTTTGAAATAGTAGAAACAGATTTTGAAATTTGGAGTTTAAACAATTTTATTCAGAGGTTTTATGTAGGATTTGTGTGAAAATGTAAAAGAATTCATTACTAGATTGGCTGTTAATGCTGTTTTTTTCTCTTATAAGATTACTTGCCTGGTTAGATTAACCATTCTTCTGAATACTTTTACTGTTTATATTACTTATTTACAATTTTGAATTGTGATAGTTAATGAAAAGTCAGATTTCTTTATTTGTTTTAATGCTATTTTGAGACAATTAGAAAATGTTTGAGATGTTGACTTAAAACTTTGTATAGTTATCTTAATTTCTTTGAGGTGGCAATAAAGGCTGTTATAAAATTGACAAAAATTTTTTTTTTTCTTTAAGATTATTTATTAGAGAGAGAGTGTGTGCGCGCTCGAGTATGAGTGGGTGGTGGTCGGGGAGAGGCAGAGGGAGAAGCTGAGCAGGGAAACCCGTCATGGGGCTTGACCCAAGCCCAGGACCTGGGGATGGTGACCTGAGCCAAAGGCAGCCGCTTAATGGACTGAGCCACGCAGGCGCCTCTAAATTGACAAAGCATTTTTAATTGTCTTCATTTTTGAATGAATAATTAATGAAGATGAATTAATAAAGTTAATAATTCTTAGTTGTAAATCCCATTAAGACAGTAAAAATCTTAGGATAAAAATCCTTATAAACAAAGTTTCAAATTCACTATTTTTTATTTTTGTTTTCTTTCAAGAGTTTATTTGAATTTAGATTAGTCAACTTGTAATATAGTACTGGTTGCAGGGGTACAATTTAGTGATTCATCACGCAGTTACCCCATCCCCCTACCCCAAATCACAGTTTATTAGTGGCCAATTCATGTCAACTAGTTTTTGTTATTGACAAAACTTTGAATGCATAATAATAGCCCCCCTGTTGATACTTCTTTTAGCAGTATTCTTAGAAAAGTGAAATAGATTTTTGAGTATTCTCAGATTTCATTAGAGGGTCTTCATTCGAGGGGGCTCGAGCCCCGAGCCCCAAGCCCCGCATTGGGTTCTCTGCTCAGCCGGGAGCCTGCTTCCTCCTCTGTCTCCCTGCCTGCCTCTCTGACTACTTGTGATCTCTGTCTGTCGAATAAATAAATAAAATCTTAAAAAAAAAATATTCATTTATTTGTTTGACAGAGATCACAAGTAGGCAGAGAGGCAGGGAGAGAGAGGAGGCTCGCTGAGCAGAGAGCCCAATGCGGGGCTCGGGGCTCGATCCCAGAATCCTGGGATGATGACCTGAACCAAAGCAGAGGCTTTAGCCCACTGAGCCACCCAGGTGCCCCTACTTTTGGTTTTTTAAAAGTTATACTTGCTGGGGCGCCTTTTGGCTTAGTCTGTTAAGTGTCTGTCTGTTTTTGGCTCAGGTCATGATTCCAGGGTCCTGGGATGGAATCCGCCATCAGACCCCTTGCTGGGTGGGGAGCCTCCTTCTCCTCCTTCCCAGCTTGTGCTTGCTTGTGGTCACTTGTGCTCTCTGTGGCTATCTTTGTCTCTCTCTCTCTCTCTCTCAGACAAATAGGGGCACCTCAGTGGCTCAGTCGTTAAGCATCTGCCTCTGGCTCAGGTCATAATCCTAGCGTCCTGGGATCGAGCCTCACATCAGGCTCCCTGCTCTCCCTCTACCGTTCCCCTTGCTTGTGTTCCCTCTCTCACTGTGTCTCTCTCTGTTGAATAAATAAATAAAATCTTTAAAAAATAAGAATGTACACTTGCCAATCACAGTCATGATTGTTTTGTATCTTTATTAAGTACTAATATATAGTAGTTATTTGTAGTGGCATTTAAAAAAGGTGTTACCAATTAAAACAATTTTAAAGGAAATATTTATTTATTTTTAATGATTTTATTTATTTATTAGAAAGAGAATGAGAGAGAGAGAGCATGAGGGGGGAGGGTCACAGGGAGAAGCAGACTCCCCGCTGTGTAGGGAGCCACATGTGAGACTTCATCCCAGGACTCCAGGATCATGAACTGAACCCCCAGGTGCCCTTAAAGGAAATTTTTAAAATAAAAAAGATCCGTGTATAAAATCCTACCATCCTAACATAACTTGTTCTTTCCATTTTCCCTTCTAGGCTTATTTATATTTGATATAATACAATGTTATGAAAGATGAAATTAAAGTCAGATATGATTTATATTTTTTATTTACTAAGATAACAAGACTATTTTTTTTAAATTTTATTTATTTATAAATAAAAGAGATCACAAGTAGGCAGAGAGGTAGGCAGAGGAGGGGAAGCAGGCTCCCTGCTGAGCTGAGAGCCTGATGTGGGGCTCCATCCCAGGACCCTGGGATCATGACCTGAGCTGAAGGCAGAGGCTTTAACCCACTGAGCCACCCAGGCGCCCCAACAAGACTATTTTCAAATTGGAATGGTTACCCCTATTTCATGCAGCATACCAGTAATTTGTCTATCAAAAAACATCTTTGATTAAATTTGTAACAGTTTTTAAAAAAAAACGCTTAGTTTGCTCTCTTTGTTCTATAGTCTAAGATTTTCTTGTCACAAGGGAACTTGTTTTGAGTCTCTTAAACCAGAGGAAGCTTGGTGAGGTGGAAAGAATGGCTGTGGCATCAGAGACCTGGGTTTATGTTCTTGGATTCTTGGTCTACTACACATCTAATTTAGCCTTTGAGAGCCTTAGTTTAGTTTCTTTCTGTGTAGAATAGCAGTAGGTTCCTTGTGAGGATTAAAGGAAAGAATGTATATGAAAAGTGATTTGGTTAAAGTGGGCTACCTACTAATACGACATTTCTAATTTTGAATTTTATTTTGGGACTTTATTTTGTGAAGCTGATTGATTTTGGAGAGTTTTTTAAAATTCTTGGCAAGAGCCAAGAAACAGGGTAGGGGAAAAGCAAGATGATGTGCATATTTTGAATATTGAAATTTGAATTTTTGAAAATTTCCCATACCAACTTGATTTCCTAAGATACTAGCAAATAGTTGTTACTTATATTCAATAAAGCAGAAGATTTCTATATGTTCAGATATGTATTTCCCTCATTAGCTTGTATTAATAGTTACATGTCTCTTTAGTCAGGAAAAGCAGATGGTATGGTAGAATAATGGCCTTTGGGATGGGATAGATTTGGGTTCAGTTTTTGTGAAGATTAAAAGGGATGATAGATGTGAAATCCCTAGCTTAGTGCTTTTCACTTAATGGTTAAGTCTTTTCCTTTAGTGTAGTATTATATGTGGCTCTCCATTTTTTGAAGAGTCTTGACAGTCTTTTTGAAGTTAAGGAATGTATATTTTCTGTGAAGCTGTGATATTTCCTATTAATGGCTGAACTTACAGGGTAATGCTCTAAAAAATAAAATTCAAGTTCAAGGTGAGTTTTTGCTTTCATCTGTGATATGTTAGGGAGTTAAATTTAGTATGTTATAAATTTAATAAGAGTTAAATTTAATGAGTTACAAATGAGTTTGTATTCACATATTAAAATGGATGAGTATTGTACATGTTATTATAAATAGGTAAATCCTGGGCACTTATAGATCCTGCCTCCTGTCTCTTCAGATATTATAATTTAAGAGTTCTATTTTCTGGGTAGAATCTAAGATCTAGGAAATGGGATATCAGGGATAGTACTTTTATTTTATTTTTAAGATTTTATTTATTCATTAATGAGAGACAGAAATAGAAGCAGAGGGAGAAGCAGACTCCCAAAGGAGTGGGGAGCCTCACTTAGGGCTCGATCCCAGGACTCTGGGATCATGACCTGAGCCAAAGGTAGATGCTTAACTGTGAGCCACCCAGGCACCCTAGTGGTAGTACTTTTTAGGTACTAGAAGGCTCTTTTTTTTTTTTTTTTTAAGATTTTATTCATTTATTTGACACAGAGAGAGAGATCACAAGTAGGCAGAGAGGCAGACGGTGGGGGTGGGGGGGAAGCAGGCTCCCTGCTCAGCAGGGAGCTTGATGTGGGGTTGGATCCCAGGACCCTGAGTTCGTGACCTGGGCCAAAGGCAGAGGCTTAATCCACTGAGCCACCCAGTTGCCTCTGGCCTTTGAAGAAGTGGTTTTTCCTAGAGTTACAAAGGATGAGTAAGTTTATGGGATGAAGTATGAAGAGGAGGTAGAAGGGTGTTCAAAGAGGAGACAATGTCAAAGAATTTGAAGTGGGATAAGTAGAGCATGATTGAGGAACTTGAAGAAGACTAGTGTGACTGGGACAAGGAGTTTGCCGAAGTGCTGCGTAGGAGGTAGGGGCTAGATGGGATGGAGTCTTTTGTATATGATAAGTAAAGCTTTTGGTTTTATCTTAAGAGCAATGCAAAGGCAGTAAAATAGTGCAAAAGAGTGACTGATACGATTACATTTGTTTTTCAGAAACATTACCTGCTCTTTTGAGAATAGAATAGATGAGTGGAGAGGACAGAAAGAACAATTTCTTCTAGGCTTTGCCGATTATGGTTGAACGAGAGGTTTATAGTAATAGAAGTATGAAGAAGTAGAGAGAGAGATTTAGGAAGAAAAACAGTCAGAACTTGTTGAACGATTGGATATGAGAGAATGAGAAAGGAAGTATCATGCATTACTCAGGTTACAATGGATGGTGATGCCATTCAGTGAGAGAGAACACTGGAAGAGTTTTGAGGGGCTGAGATCATGAGTTTGGAATTTGGCTGGATTCTCATATCTGCCTCTGCATTCAGCCTGCTGGATTCTGTTTTGACAGAAATACATGAAAAAATCATCCTCCGCAAATGTGGTTGGAAAAGGGAGGAATGTTGTAGTGATTTTTTATACATAATTATGGATATTCTTTGATATGTTACCAAAACTGGACAAGTGATAGTTTCTTAAGGGTTACTTATAATGTGGATTGTGAATCATATCAGTGAGCTTCTTGTACTCTGTTACATAAAATTTATTGGTCTCTCTTGTACTTTGAGTGGATTTTTTTTTTTAATCTGTGTTTAAGCTTGTAAAATTGTGCCCTGGTTATGGATTTACTGAGCTATATGATAATCCAAATATTGACATATGTCATTCTACAGTATCACAAACTCATATTTGTTTAATATGAATGCTGATCTCATCAGAAAAGTTTCAATATTGGGAAGCTGTCTAGCTCATGGTAGCAGATGCAAGTTTTCCAAAATTGTCATTTTTGCTTGAAAGCTTTAATGTTATCATTGGCAATAAGTACTGTCAGTTGTTTTCCTTGTAGTGGAAGGCTTACTTTGTTAAATTTTGAGAAATGTTTGCCAGGTTCCCAAGTCTGAATAATCACAGTTTGTCTGAAGTTCTTTAAAAATGGTGTCGCATGAAAAAAAGTGTCTAGTTGAGCTCTCTAACAGTTACACAAGTGCTTTCCCTTGACACAGCCATCATTCTTCAGGAGGCAGAAGTGCTTTATACTTGCTTCCCATTACCTGTAGTAGGTTATTAAAAAGACAGGTATTCAAGGGTTGTGATGTAGTAAAATTAATAATTTTTTTCCTTCATCAAAGTTATTCTGTAGTGAAAGTGCCTCCCCTCCAGCCCCCTATGCCAGATCTCGGCAGTGAAGAATACAGCTACTAGTAGTACAGTTTAGTACCCTTGCTTTGATTCATGCTGAAATGCCAGCAGTTTCATCCACCATTGCTTTTGCATCATTAGTGTACATGTCAACACAGGAAGAAAGTGATTCAAAAAGAGAAAGGACAATTGTGTTGAATTGTGGTGAGAGGTCAAGTAGGGTGAAGACTGAAAGCGTCCTTTGGATTTAGCTACATTCTCAAGGACATTGATCTTAATGAGAGCTGAGTGGAGTGGTGGTGAGGGAGAGATTTGAATGGGTCCAGGAATAAGTAGGATATGAAGAAATAGAGCCAGGGAGTGTGGAAAACTTTTTCAAGAAGTTAAATTGGAATGGGGGTATGGGATTTTGTCCTTTAAAAGTCAAAGAGAGAGGAGAGAGAATATCCATAATGATTAGGATTCTGAGAAACTGGGAGAAGATTGGCTTCTGTTAAGACCAGTGCTTTTTAAACTTCAGTGTGCATGATGAGTGTGCATGATGTGAATCACCTGGGGATCTTGCTAAGCTGTAAATTATGATTCATTTGGTTTGGTGTGCCCGATAGTCTGCATTCCTAGTATGCTACCAGATAATGCTGAAGCTGTGGTCAGAAAAATCCTAGTTTAGGAGTAAAGCTCTGATCTGCTGGTGGAGAGATGGGTTTTATTTTAGGTAGTGTGTTCCTTGTAAAACAGGGCAGATGGGAAGATTAGATATAGATGTTTTAGGTTTGATGGTTAAAAGTTTGAGGGATTTCTATATGATGGTCTTTTCTCTCCCTGAAGTAGGAGATTGAAAAGAATGATAGTATCTTGGATTGGTATGGGGAAATAATTATAATTTGCTAGTAGCTTCATAATAGATATCCCTGTCTCCAAGCTAACAATAACCAGAGTCATATCTTAAAATATTTTTCATGGTCTTTTCCCCCCAACTTTATTGAGGTATAAGTAGTTTTAAAACAATTATTTGACTGTAACACTCTATATTATAAAATCTTTGGGTCTTTACCTAATGACTAAGATTCAGATGCCTCCAAAGACTTCTCCTGTGTTCTCAAAGTACTACTAGATACATACCACTAGTACTTTTTCTTTTTCTTTTGTCATTTTAAAAAGTATTTGAGAGAGAGCTCATGAGCTAGAGCGAGCATGAGCAAGCATGAACAGAGGGGAGGGGCAGAGGGAGAAGCTGACTCCCCACTGAGCAGGGAGTTGGTGTGTTCAGGGTTCCATCCTAGGACTCTTGGATCATGAACTGAGCTGAAGGCAGCCACTGAACTGATGGAGCCACCCAGGCGCCCTTACTTTTTTTCTTCCTATTGCAAGCATAGAGTCTGGCATATAATAGCTAATAACCAGATAGTGAACAAAATGAAGAAGTTATTTATTTTGTGCTTGCTTTTCATTTATGCCTAACAAAGTATTTTTGGGATCATGAAAGTGGTTGGGGAGCATATAAGGGGAGGATCATTTTATTCTTCTCTGTAGAACAAACAGTGACAGAATCAATATATATATTTTCTCTACCCCCCTGCATTTATGTACCTGCTTTTTCCATATTAACTTCTGTTTTCTTCTACCCCATGGCAGAGTAATAGGGAAGTGAAATTACTTTTTTTTTGATAAGCCCTACAGCTGATCCTTCCTTGGATAGGGAATGTTCATTATTTCAAATACATATAATACTAAAAAGTTAAGTAAGTAATTTCTGTTTACACAAATCAACTATTGTTTATGTACTTCTTTTTAGTGGACAGCAGAAAGAAGTGTTAGAAGATGAGAACCATTCTCTGTAAGGGAGCTCATAGATAATGATCTTTAGTGAGCTTTTGTTAAGTTTACCAAAGTGTCTTTCACCTTAAAATACCTTTTTTTAAAGATTTTATTTATTTATTTATTTGACAGAGAGAGAGAGATCACAAGTAAACAGGTAGGCAGAGAGAGAGAGAGAGAGAGGGAAGCAGGCTCCCTGCTGAGCAGAGAGCCCGATATGGGGCTCGATCCCAGGACCCTGAGATCATGACCTGAGCCGAGGGCAGCGGCTTAATCCACAGAGCCACCCAGTCGCCTCTAAAATACTTTTTTTTTTTTTTTTTTTTAAAGATTTTATTTATTTATTTGACAGAGAGAGATACAAGTAGGCAGAGAGGCAGGCAGAGAGAGAGAGGGGGAAGCAGGCTCCCTGCTGAGCAGAGAGCCCGATGCGGGACTCGATCCCAGGATCCTGAGATCATGACCTGAGCCGAAGGCAGCGGCCTAAACCACTGAGCCACCCAGGCGCCCCTAAAATACTTTTTTTTTAATAGATTTTATTTATTTATTTGACAGAGAGAGACACAGTGAGAGCGGGAACACAGGCATGGGGAGAGGGAGAAACAGGCTTCCTGCTGAACAGGGAGCCCAATGCGGGGCTCGATCCCAGGACCCTGGAATCATGATCTGAGCTGAAGGCAGACGCTTAACAACTGAGCCACCCAGGTGCCCCTCACCTTAAAATATTAAAAAAACCAAAACACATATTATTCTTCTTTGTAGCTGTAAACAGTGTATGTTTTGCATACTTGTTGACTGTGCCATGAGACCTTTTAGTTCTGTCGAGCCCAGCACTGTCTTACTCATCTTTGTATCCTACCTTCCAATACCTAGCATGGTACTTGGCATAAAAAAGTACTATCTGTTCAATAGATACTTACTTAATGAATTGCAGTCAGATTTGTGTGTGTGTTTTAATCGGAGAAAAGCAAGTCTGTGTATTGGAATTTTACTCCTTTTCCTTTGAGAGGGAAGGCCATAATTTTCAACTGCTATGCCAGGAGTTATTTTTAGTTAAGCAATGCAGGGAGAGTCAAGGCTGGGAGCAGGGACAAAAATAAAAGATGAGGGGTACCTGGGTGGCTCAGTGGGTTAAGCCTCTGCCTTTGGCTCAGGTCATGATCTCAGGTCCTGGAATAGAGCCCCACATTGGGCTCTCTGTTCATCAGGGAGCCTGCTTCCCCCTCCTCCCGCCTGCCTCTCTGCCTACTTGTGATCTCTCTCTCTCTGTCAAATAAATATATAAAATCTTAAAAAAAAAAAAAGATAAAATGGATCAAAAGATGTTATTTATTATCTTTATGAAACCAAATTTATTAGACTTTTACAGTTAAAATTTTGTTTTAATTCTTTAATAAAGGAAATGCCCAATTTGCAGACCATATTCAGTAAAATATTACCATTGTAAATAACTTCTTTATTTATTAAAAAAGTTAAATTTTAGGGGCACCTGGGTGGCTCATTGGGTTAATAAGCCTCTGCCTTCCGCACAGGTCGTGGTCTCAGGGTCCTGGGATCGAGTCCCGCATCGGGCTCTCTGCCTCTCTCTCTGCCTGCCTCTCTGCCTGCTTGTGATCTCTGTCTGTCAAATAAATAAATAAAAATCTTTTAAGAAAAAAAAAATAAATAAAATCTTTTTTTAAAAAAAAGTTAAATTTTATATTGCAAATCTTCAAAAATCTTGGCCCAAGTCCAAGCGATAGAGTCTAGAAAAAGCATGGGATAGTTACAGTGTAAAAACTATTATAGTTCCCAAGGAAATTACTTATCTTTGGAACCTCATGAAGCTTTTTGTTCTCATTTTTTTGTTTGTTTGTTTTAAGATTTTATTTATTTATTTGAGAGAGAAAGAGAGAGTGAGCGATAGAGAGCAGGGGCAGAGGGAAAGGGAGAGGGAGAAGCAGGTTCCCTGCTTAGTAGGGAGCCTGATGCAGGGCTTGATCTGAGGAGTCAGGGATCATGACGTGAGCCAAAGGCAGATGCTTAACCAACTAAGCCACTCAGATGCTCCTATTCTTGCTTTAAGTTACTTACTCTGCCTTCATCAGAGAAAGATTCTGATGTCATTGCAGGTAGCATTTCCTAATTAGACTATTTTTAAATCTATAAACTGGTATTAGGTCTATAAACTGGTATAGTACTAGGTTTAATTATATAAAAATAATTTCTGACCATAATGTGAGAGATAAATCTTCAACAAATTTAAAAGTTTGAAAAGCTCTTTAATTATAAATAAAAGTTTGTGCCATGGATGTATTACTTTTAGCACTATTCAGGGAGTGCTGTGATTATGATATGCATGACACTTATGTTTTTTCCTAAATTTATTTAAATTACACACAGTAAAGTTCGGAGTTTTGACAAATGCAAAGTCATGTAATCACCACCACAATTGAAATTCAGCACAGTTCCAACATCCCAAAACATTCCCTAGAGCTGTCCTTTTGAAGTTAAATCCATCCACGACTCCAGTGCTTGACAACCAGTGAGTGGTCTGTTCTTTGATGCTATAGTTTTGACCTTACCAGAATGTTGTATAAGTAGAATCTCATATACATTATGTAGTGGTTTTTTTTTTTTTTTTTAATATTTTATTTATTTGACAGAGAGAAATCACAACTAGGCAGAGAGAGAGGAGGAAGCAGGCTCCCTGCGGAGCAGAGAGCCCGACGTGGAGCTCGATCCCAGGGCCCTGGGATCATGACCTGAGCCGAAAGCAGAGGCTTTAACCCACTGAGCCACCCAGGCGCCCCCATTATGTAGTGTTTTGAGTCTGGCTTCATAAGTGTAGTATATTGCATTTGAGAGTCATCTATGTTTCTGTGTGTCTAATAAGTAGTTCCTTTTAATATCTGTCTAGTACCATTTTATGGTTGTACCCCACAGATGGTTTATCCATTTATCTCTTTTTTAAAAGATTTTTTTTTAAGATTTTATTTATTTATTTGACAGACAAAGATCTCAAGTAGGCAGAGAGGCAGGCAGAGAAAGAGGAGGAAGCAGGCTCCCTGCTGAGCAGAGAGCCCGATGTGGGGCTCGATCCCAGGACCCTGGATCATAACCTGAGCCAAAGGCAGAGGATTTAACCCACTGAGCCACCCAGGCGTCCCTCCATTTATCTCTTGAAAGACATTTGGCTTTGCGGTTTTGGTAATTATGACCAGAGTTGCTATAAGCATTAGTATATAGATTTCTGTATAAATATGTATTTTCATTTCTTCTGCAATTGTTAGAGAAAAATCTGACGGGGCACCCGAGTGGCTCAGTCCTTAAGCGTTTGCCTTTGGTCACGTCATGATCTCAGAGTCTTGGGATTGAGCCTCGCATGGGGCTCCCTGCTGGGTGGGAAGCCTGCTTCTCCCACTCTCCCTGCTTCTATTCTCTCTCTTGCTGTGTTTCTCTCTGTCAAATAAATAAAATCTTAAAAAAAAAAATCACTGCAAAATTTAAAAAAAAAAAAAGGGAAGGAAAATCTGACAAGATGGAGAATTTGGCACACTGATCTCAAAATTTATATGGAAATGCAAAGGACCTACACTAGCCAAAACAACTTTAATTAGAGGACTAATAACATCATACTTAAATTCCTGTTATATTGTTGCAGTAATCAAAACAGTGTGGTATTGATGTAAAGCAAAATGGATCTATGAAATGGAGCAGAGAGTCAGAAATAGATTGACGTACCGGGATACCTTATTTCAACAAAGGTGCGAAGGCAGTTCAGTGGAAAAGAATAGTATTATTTTATGGTGCTGGAACAATTGGTGTCCATGTGGAAAAAAGAAAAAATGAACTGTGACTAATGTACCACACCATATATAGAAATAAAATGAATCAGACCTTAATGAAGAACCTAAAACTATAAGACCTCTAGAAGAAAACATAGGAGATATCCTTTGTGACCCTAGGTAAGTCAAATATTTCTTAAGTAAATACCAAAAGCACAACCCATAAGAGAATAAACTGGTATG
Organism: Meles meles; assembly: GCF_922984935.1. Taxonomy (NCBI): domain Eukaryota; kingdom Metazoa; phylum Chordata; class Mammalia; order Carnivora; family Mustelidae; genus Meles; species Meles meles. Next base: position 85,181,272 of record NC_060071.1, on the reverse strand, counting down.
TTTGAAGGTTTTTATAACTAATTCTTTGTGAAATAGAGGACTGTTTAAGTTACTTAATTCTTTGTGGGTTTTTTTTTTTAAGATTTTATTCATTTATTTGAGAGAGAGAGGCAGAGATAGTGACAGAGATAGTGAGAGAAAGCATAAGTGGGGAGGAGAGGGAGAAGCAGGCTCCCCCCTGAGCAGGGAGCATGATGGGGGGCTTGATCCCAGGACCCTGGAATCATGACCTGAGCAAAAGGCAGACACTTAACTGACTGAGCCACCCAGGTGGCCCTAAGTTACTTAATTCTTGAGTGAATTTTAGCAGAACGTCTTTCAAGGAATTGGGCTAACTAATGTGAATTAGAATTTATGGGCATGGAGTTGTTTGCAATATTCCTTTTTATCCTTAGGTGTTTGTACAGTGTGTTGGGATAATCTTATTTTTCATCTTGATACTGGCAGTGTTTTGATCAATCTGGCTAAATATTTTTCAGTTTTATTAATCTTTATATAAAGAAGTGGCTTTTGGTTTAATTCATTTTTTTATTTTTCTGCTTTAAGTTTCATTGATTTCTGCTCTTAGTTCCTTCTGCATTGGTTTGAGATTTAATTTGCTCTTTTTTTTCTAGTTCTTAGATGGAAGCTTAGGTTACTGATTTGAGACCTTGTCTAATATAAGCATTTAATACTATAAATATCTTTTCTGCTTTAGTTGATGTTATATATTTATTTTAATTTGGTTCAGAATACTTAAAAATTTTATTTGGCAGTTTCTTTTTGACCCTTGTGTTATTTAGAAGTGTGTTGCTTAATTTACAGATATTTAGGGATTTTCCAGGCATTTTTGTGGCACTGTTGTGGTTAGAGAATATGCTTTATATTATTTTAATTATTTTAAATCTATTAAGGTTTGTTTTACCACCCATGATATGGTCTGTTTTTGGTGACACATCCAAATGCATGTCAGAAAAATGTATGTTTTGCTCTTATTGGGAGGAATGTCTGTAAGTGTCAAATTAGGTCAGGTTGGTTGATAGTGGTGTTCAGTCTATATCCTTGTTGATTCTCTATTTGTTTTATAGATTATTTTTTTTTAAGATTTTATTTATTTATTTGACAGAGAGAGAGATCACAAGTAGGCAGAGAGAGAGGGAGAGAGGAAAGCGGGCTCCTTGCTGAGCAGAGAGCTCGATGCAGGGCTCGATCCCAGGACCCTGGGATCATGACCTAAGCTGAAGGCAGAGGCTTTAACCCACTGAGCCACCCAGGCGCCCTGTTTTATAGGTTATTGAAAAAGAGGTATTGAAGTCTCCAACTGTAATTGTAGATTTATCTATTTCTTTTCAGTTATTTCAGTTTTTCATGTATTTTGAAGCCTTGTTAGGTGCCTTTAAAAGGATTGTTAGGAAATTTTATTTTCTTTATCATTATGAAAACTCTCTGGTAATTTTCCACATTCTGAAGTTTATTTTGTTTTACATAACTATAGCTGCTTAAGCTCACTTGCTTTCTTGCTTGCTTTCTTGTTTTTTCTCTTTTCTTTCTTTCTTTTTTCCCCCCCAGGATTTTATTTATTTATTTGAGAGACACAATGAGAGAGGGAACACAAGCAGGGGGAGTGGGAGAGGGAGAAGCAGACTCCCCGCTGAGAAGGGAGCCTGATATGGAGCTCGATCCTAGGACCCTGGGATCGTGACCTGAGCCAAAGGCATACACTTAATGACTAAGCCACCCAGGTGCCCCAAGATTTTATTTTTAAGTAATCTCTGTACCCGACATGGTGGTTGCATCCATAACCCTGAGATCAAGAGTCCCATGTTCCACTAAATGAGCCAGCCTGGTGCCCTTCTAGCTTTCTTTCGATAGTGTTTATTTGATCTTTCCATCCTTTAATCCTTTTTTCCATCCTTAAAACACAATCTGTGTTGTTATATGTAATGTGGGTTTCTCGTAGACAGTACATGGTTAGCTTGTGTTTTTTTAATCCAACCTGGTTGTCTTCCTTTAATCCAACCGGTCTTTTTTTTAATCTGTGAGTTTAGACCATTTATATTTAATGTAATTTTTTGATGTGTTTGGAAATGTGTCTAACATTTTAGTTCTTGTTTTTTGTTCTGTCGCTCACTTGTGCTCGCTTGCTCTCTCTTTTTCTGTTTCTTCTTTCCTGCTTTTCCTTACCTGAATATTTTGTAACATTTTAATTTAACTTGCCTGTTAGTTTTTGGCTCACTTTATATTTTTTTAATGGTTGCTATGGGAATTGCAATTAACTAAGAGTTAGTGTTTTACCATTTAATTGAAGAAGCCTTACAACTATGTAGATCCCTTTATCCTTCATATTATAATTTTTGTATGTTTTAAGTCTATATACATTGAAAATCTCAAGATGCAGTCTTAAAATTTTCACTTTCAAAAGTCAGTTTAAGAGGAGAAAAATAATCTGTTATATTTATCTTCCTATTTGTTATTTCTGTTGTTCTTCCTTCATTCCTGAAGTTCCATGTCTCTGGTATCATTTCTTTAACTTTGAAGAACTTTCTCTAGCATTTCTTTTTCTTTTCTTTTTTAAACATTTTATTTATTTATTTGAAAGAGAGCAGAGAGAGAAAGAGGACATGGGGTAGGAGAGGCAGAGGGAGAAGCAGTCTCCCCTCTGAGCAGGAAACCTGATACGGTGCTGGATCCCAGGATTCGGGGATCATGACCTGAGCCAAAGGCAGACGCTTAACCAACTGAGCCACCCAGTGGCCCAGGTGCCCTTTCTTTTTTTTTTTTTTTTTCTTTTTTTTTTTTTTTTTAAGTAGGAGCCACACCCTGTGTTGAGCTCAACATGGGGCTTGAACTCAGGACCCTGAGATCAAGACCTGAGCAGAAATCTTGTTGAGTTGGACATTTAACCAACTGAGCTACCCAGGCGCCCCTCTTTAACAATTCTTTTAGGGAAGTCTGCTGGTGATTAATTCTCTTAGTTTTCTTTCATCTGAGGATGTCTTTATTTTGTATTTATGCTGTGAAGATATTTTTGCTGGATATAGAATTCTGGGGTGACAGTTCTTTTCAGCATTTTAAAGATATTATTCCATCATTTTCCAGCCTTTAATAGTTTCTGATGAGAAATCCGCATTTTTTCTGATCTTTGTTTCTTTGCGTTGCTTTTCCTTTTGCTGCTTTTAAGATTTTTTAAAAAATTGGGGTACCTGGGTGGCTCAGTGGGTTAAGCCTCTGTCTTCAGCTCAGGTCATGATCTCACGGTCCCGGGATCGAACCCCACATCGGGCTCTCTGTTCAGCAGGGAGCCTGCTTCTCCCCTCTTTCTGCCTGCCTCTCTGCCTACTTGTGATCTCGCTCTCTCTGTGTGTCAGATAAACAAATAAAATCTTTAAAAAAAAAAAAATTTACCTTTGTGGGGTTTTGCTGTTTGATTATGATTTACCTGTACATGGTTGTCTTAATTGAAGTTTGTTGAGCTTCTTGAATCTGTATGCCTTTCACCACATTTGGAGCATCTCTTTGTCAAATCTATTTTCTACAGCCATTTAGTTTTCTCCTTTCCTTCTGGGGCTCCAGTGGCACAACTGTTACACTTTTTAATGTGTTCCCTTGGATGCCTGTCACTATTTCCCTTTTTCTCCCAGTTTTTTCACTCTGTTCTTCAGATTGGATAATTTTTACTACCTGTTTTCAATTTTACTGACTATGTTTTATGGCTTCTGAGCCCATCTAGTGAAGTTTTCCCCCCACTCACAAATTGTACTTTTTCTTTCTTTTTTCCCTTTTTTTTTTAAGATTTTATTTACTTATTTGACAGAGAGAAATCACAAGTAGGCAGAGAGGCAGGCAGAGAGAGAGGAGGAAGCAGGCTCCCTGCCAAACAGAGGGTGATGTGGGACTCGATCCCTAGGCAGAGAGGCAGGCAGAGAGAGAGGAGGAAGCAGGCTCCCTGCCAAACAGAGGGTGATGTGGGACTCGATCCCAGGACCCTGAGATCATGACCTGGGCCAAAGGCAGAAGCTTAACCCACTGAGCCACCCAGGCGCCCCTCCTTTTTTTTTTTTTTTTTTAAACATTTTATTTATTCATTTGAGATAGAGAGCATAAGCAGGGGGAGAGGTGGAGGGAGAGGGAGAAGTAGATTCTGTGCTGAACTGGGAGCCTGACCTGGGGCTTGATCCCAGGATCCTGGGATCATGACCTGAGCTGTAGGCAGATACTTAATCTGAGCCACCCAGGCCCCTCTGTACTTTTTATTTCTGAAACTTCCATTTGATTCTTTTCTATGCTTTCTGTTTCCAGTCATTTCAAGAATGTTCACATTTACCTTTAGGGGTATAGTTAAAATACCTAATTGATAATCCTCCTTGATAATTTGTTTCTTTCTTTTCTTTTTGTTTTTTTTTTACCCCTGATAACTTTAATATCTAGGTAGTCTCAGACTTGTATCTGTTGACAGCCTCACCGCATCTTCCCCCCCCCCCGCCAAGTAGGCTCCATCTGTAGTGTGAAGCCTGACATGAGTCTTGAACTTATGAGATCAGGACCTGAGCTGAGATCAAGAGTTAGATAGATGCTCAACCGACTGAGCCACCCAGGCACCCCCAGCTGTCTTTTTCTTGAGTTGGATAAGTCAGATTGTACTGATTCTTATGTTTCAAGTTTTTTTGGCTCCATGCCCAATGCTGGCGTTGAACTCATGACCCTGAGACTGAAGAGTCACATGCTCTACTGACTGAGTCAGCCAGGCACCCCTGTTTCAAGTTATTTTGGATTTTATCTTAGCTATTTGGGATATTGTTAGACTCTGGGTTTTATAACAATCCTCTAGAGATGATGTTGATTTTGTTTTGTGTTGGCATGCAGTCATTCTGATTAGATTTAGATTGCAAGTTTTATCTTGCCCTCTGTGGGTGGTGGTTCCAATGTTAGTGATTTCATAGCTTTTGTTACAGTGTTTGGGTCTACTCTGTATGTACATTTGTCATTCAGAGTATAATCTGGGGCTTGAGTGGTAGATTATATCATAGTTCAGTTGTCAGAGTCTTTGCTGGTATTTTTCAGCTCTTTCCTTCATAGTGTAGTTTGGAGGTGAGCTTAGGACTTCTGTTGGCGATCCTTTTTCTGCTCATTCTTTTCTGAGATTTCCCCTATATTTTTTGGCTACCTGGAACCCTTTTTACTTGTGTTCTAGCTAGAAAACTGGGACTTTCTTGATGTTACAGCTACACTTCTTCCCATCACTTCCCCCTCCACTCTTACCCCTTATGCTGGGACTAAACTAGACTAGACTAGGCTGCCCCCAAGGTTAAAATAGTGAGAGAAAAAGGGAAGATAACAGGATTCTTCTCATGTTCTTTTATCCATAAGAGCTCCTTTTCTTAGTGCCCAGTTCTCTCCAGCACCTTAGTTGCTCATGCCATCTCTACTGCACTGGGTATGTGTCACTCAAGATTTAGTGTGAGGCTTAACTCTGAGGCTAGCCTTGGGGCCAGGTAGGAAGTAAGAAGCCCCAGGAATTTCTCCCCACACTCTCTGGCTCACAGAGACCCTCTTTATTGGTCCTCTCTGAGTTTATGTTCTGTGTTCTTGCTACATAGTTTGAGACTTGACCCATCAAGGAGTCAAATCAAACCAGAAAAGAAAATGAGAATTAGAAAAATGCCCCTGAAACTTACTTCTATCATGGGTCCTTATTTAAGTTTTGACTTCCTTCCCTAGTCCATCTGCTCTTTACTTTTCAGAGTCTTCAGATGGTTGCTTTTTGTTTTTTGTTTTTTTTCCAAGGTTTTTGGTTATAATTGGGAGAAATAGGCTATAATAAACTTACTGTAGTTGACTTGCCCCAAATTTTAAATTTATTTTCTGGGAATTGTAAAATACGCTTGTTTCAGAGATTTGGAAAAAAATCAGAAAAGCTTAGAGAATGAGAAATTTGGGCAAATCAGAAAAGTTTAGAGAAGTTTTTAGAGAAATCATCTGTAATTGCACTATCTAGTACTAAGCTATTTTAACTTTTTCCTTTAGTTTTTTTCTCTGAATATTTTAACACGATGAACACCATAATGGATATGATTTTTCTTCTTTTACCTAATATTTTTATTAAACAATATTTGTATCATAATATGTTTTTAGTAAGTACCTCAGTAAAACCAGCATAATCTGTCATATGGATGTGTCATATACTTAATCATGCCCTGTTATTAGATACATGGTTTATGTCACTGTGACCATCTTTGTATATACCTTTTTTAAAATTAACATATAATGCATTATTTGCTTTAGGGGTACAGGTCTGTGAATCGTCAGTCTTACATGATTTACAGCACTCACCATAGCACATACCCTCCCCAATATCCATAACCCAGCCACCCTATCCCTCCCCGCCCTTCCCCACATACATTTTTGCCTGATAACTTTTTTGGAACTCTTGACTTCACAATTCGTATATGAGGAAATCAAACTTTCCTTAATCTGTTTTAAATAATATTTAATTATTTTCTGAAGTCTGACCTAGTGTGTTTGCATATAATTATCTTCTTATAAACATTTTCAAAATGGTATTACTTTTGATAGAGGATCTTGTAGTTTTTGATTGTTTTGAACTTCAGAGTTCATTGTAGGAAAATGTAATTGAAGATGATGTTATAAGCTTTCAGTCCTTGGAGGTATGAATGAATAGGTTAGTCAATTGTGATTTTTATTTTTTTAAGGGAAAATGGAATGGAGATTTTATTTTTTTATTTTTTATTATTTTTTTTAAAGATTTTATTTATTTGACAGAGATCACAAGCAGGCAGAGAGGCAGGCAGAGAGAGAGCAGGAAGCAGGCTCCCTGCTGAGCAGAGAGCCCGACTCGGGGCTCGATCCCAGGACCCTGAGATCATGACCTGAGCTGAAGGCAGAGGCTTTAACCCACTGAGCCACACAGGCGCCCCTGGAATGGAGATTTTAAAATGATGTTAATATATGCCCAGCATGGTTTTGTATCTGCCTCCAGTATGTATTCATATAGAAATAAGTTCTGCATTAGAAATACAGCAATGAGATATGAATGATTGAATTTGTTTTGTAGTAAATTTTTTGTGATTCTAATTAGAGACTCTCTATAGCCTGAAGTGTTTGTGGGTGTATACATGCAGCTTTAGGTTCTTTTGTATTTTCTTGGTGGGGGTTTGAATAATTCTGTGTTTAATTTTAAAAGTTTATTAATTCTTGGGGCACCTGGGTGGTTCAGTCAGTTGTGTCTGCCTTTGGCTCAGGCTATGATCCCAGGGTCCTAGGATCTAGCCTCGAGTCAGGCTTCCCGCTCAGTTGGGAGCCTGCTTCTTTCTTACCTTCTGCGCCACCCTCTCCAAACACCCTGCTCATGCTCACTCACTCTCTCAAATAAATAAATAAAATCTTTTTTTTTTTTTTAATTAAAGTTTATGGCACCTGGGTGGCTCAGTTGGTTAAGCAACTACCTTTGGCTTAGGTCATAATCCTGGAATCCCAGTATCAAGTTCCACATCAGCTTCCTGCTTGGCAGGGAGGCTGCTTCTCCCTCTGACTCTCCCCCCTCTCATGCTCTCTCGTTCACTCATTCTCTCCCTTCAAATAAATAAAATCTTAAAAAAAAAAAAAGTTTATTAATTCTGTCATGGCCAGCCAAATTTTATGAAATAAAGTCTTTAAGTGTTTATCAGTTTAACAAAAATTTATTTTTTTTTAAGATTTTATTTATGTATTTGGCAGAGAGAGACACAGCGAGAGAGGGAACACAAGGAGGGAGAGTGGGAAAGGGAGAAGCAGGCTTCCCACTGGGCAGGAAGCCCAATGCGGGGCTCAATCCTAGGACCCTGGGATTATGACCTGAGCTGAAAGCAGAGGCTTAACCCACTGAGCCACCCAGGCACCCCCAGGCTAGCAAAAATTTAAAGGTAGTAGCATTTTATATGGCTTAGCGGTGGGGAAATAAGTACTCTAAAATGCTTGTGGTGGAATTATATACTTTTTTTTGACTTATTTTTTATTTATTTACTTGTTTAATTTTATTTATTTTATTCATTTATGTTATTTTTGTTATTTATTAAAGATTTTATTTATTTATTTGACAGAGGGAGACACAGTGAGAGAGGGAACACAAGCAGGGGGAGTCGGAAAGGGAGAAGCAAGCTTCCCGCTGAGCAGGGAGCCCGATATGGGGCTCGATCCCAGGACCTGAGATAACCAGAGGCAGACGCTTAACAATTGAGTCACACAGGCACCCCTTTAATTTTTTTTTTAGATAGAGTGTGCTGGGGAGGCAGAGGAGAGGGTAAAAGAGAATCATAAGCAGGATCTACATCCAGCGTCAAGAGGCTTGATCTCATGGCCCTGAGCTGAAATGAAAAGTTGGATGCTTAATCAACTGAGTTACCTAGATGCCCCTCAAGTTTTTATTTAAATTTGCAATCAGAAATCTGTGTATAACATTTGACCCCCCAGAAACTTAACTACTTATATCTTCCTGTTGACCAGAAGCCTTACTGATAGAAATAACAGTTACTGTATGGTATTTATGAAAAAACAAAAACAAAAAACCCCAACAACCCATGTATAAGTGGGTCTGCACAGTTTAGACCCTGTGGTCAGCTGTACTGGTACAGGCGTGTAAAGATACACCTCCAGGAGTATTTACTACAGCACTATTTCAAATAGTAAAAAACTGGAAACCACCCTAGTGGTGAATAATGTATGGCTCTTCATTATACTGGATGTTATGTTGACATTAGAAAGATTGAGCTAGGCCTGTTTATTTTAATGTGGGAAAGTGGTCATAGCATTATCAATTAAAGAAATAAGCAAATTATAGGATACTATTTGTAGTATGATCCTACTTATCTATAACAAAAGCTTGATGGTGTTGCACTAGAATCATCTGCTGACTTGGTCTTTCACATGCCCACAATACTGGCTTTTAGGTAGGACTTCTCAGTTTGTTAATTGGAACACCTACTAGCCTTGTGATATGGCTACTTGGGCTTCTTCACAGTGTAGGGGTTGTGTTGCAAAAAGCAGAGTCCGAAGAGAATCCAGTAACTTTTGTTGGTTCAGCTTTAGAAGTCACCCAGCTGTCACTTTTACTTTACTCATAAAGCTGCTCAGATTCAAGTAGTGGGAACATAGGCCCTCTCAATGGGAATGAGTATCAGAGTTACATAAAAAGAGTACTGGGGGGAGTGCCAGGGTGGCTGAGTTCGTTGAGTGTATGGCTCTTGAATTTAGTACAGGTCATGACCTCAGGGTGCTGGATCAATCCCCAAGTTGGGTACTATGCTCAGTGGGGAGTCTACTTGAGGATTCTTTCTCTTCCTCTCTGTCTGTCCCTCCCACCTAAAATAAATATGTAATCTTAAAAAGTATATATGTGGAATGGGAGATGATGTGGATATTGTTGGAAAATAAAATCTGCAACGTCACGTAATTCTTCAATTCTCTGTCCTTTGTACATGCTTTTCTCCTTACTTGGAATATAAGGGCTTGTCTGCTCAGCCAACATCTGTCATGTGGTTTATCAAGCATTTTTTTATGTCCTGAGCTCTGTACTACACATTTTATATCCATTATCTCAGATCTTTGCAATAACTCTCCAAAGCAAAGAATACCTTGACTTTACTCAGATGTCTTCCTTTTTTATGAGGACTTCCTTTCCCTAAATCCCCAAAATTGAATTTCCCTCTTATAACTTTATATGGACCTACTCCTTTTTTTTTTAAAAAAAGATTTTATTTAGGGGCGCCTGGGTGGCTCAGTGGATTAAGCCGCTGCCTTCGGCTCAGGTCATGATCTCAGGGTTCTGGGATCGAGCCCCACATCGGGCTCTCTGCTCTGCAGGGAGCCTGCTTCCTCCTCTGTCTCTGCCTGCCTCTCTGCCTACTTGTGATCTCTCTCTCTGTCAAATAAATAAATAAAATCTTAAAAAAAAAAAAAAGATTTTATTTATTTGACAGAGATCACAACTAGGCAGAGAGGCAGGCAGAAAGAGAGGGGAGGAAGCAGGCTCCCCGCTTAGCAGAGAGCCAAATGCGGGGCTCAATCCCAGAACTCTGAGACCATGACCTGAGCCGAAGGCAGAGGCTTTAACCCACTGAGCCACCCAGGCGCCCCTGGACCTACTTCTTTTAGGTTTTTATTATACTCATTTATATTTTGTTTGATTACATTATCATTTTGCCTTTTAAACTAAATTTCTTGAGACAGGAATTATTTTCACTATATTCCTGTATTTATATATACATTCATATGTATTTCATATATTCATCAAATATTTGAATATCCACTAGATAACAAGTCTGGATCTGTTGTAGGAAAACAGAGAAGGCACAGACCCTGCTGTCTAGTAGCTCATGTTTTCATGGACGAGACAGGTAAATGGGAAAATATAATGTAACTTGATGGATGCTTTTGATAGATGGGGTTCACTGAGTGCTCTAAAACCACCCAAGAGGAGCATAACTGGGAATGGGTAATGAATTGGTTTATGTGCAGGCCTCTTAAGGAGGTCCTTAATATGCTTTTTCTAAGTTGCCTGTGATAATTCTAAGTGGAGATAGTGATTGTGAGTGAGTTGTTCTGGGTTGGAGGTAACATTTGGGAGTTTTCACTGGTATATGGATGAGATTTATATCCATGAGGTATTAACAAAGAGAATAGAGAGACCAACTAGAGAGAGAAAAGCCAGGGCGTTCAGGACCAAGACTGGATGGAAAACCAATGGAGTCACAAAGCCAAGAAAAAATTAAAGGAACGGTGAAATACTCATTGTAGATTGTGGAGGAAATGTAGCAGAATTACTGGACATTGTGTTCATTTAAGGTTGGTGATTACAAATTTATAATGACATTATTTTTCTTGATTGTGTAAATCTTATTTCTTAGTTACTCCCTGTTGACATGGATTCAGACCTTGGGAAAGTTATGGTTGTAGTGGTAGCCTGGGGGAGCGGGGGGAAGCAAGGGACTTTTGAGGGCCTTGCTCAAAGAAGGTAAGCAAGTGCTGTTGAATAACCATAAAACTCAGGTTGAATTCAAAGACTGATTTGATTATCTGTCAACATAGGGTTTTTTTGAAAATGATACTAAGAAATTCTCTGTCGGGATGCCTGGGTGCCTTAGTCAATTAAGTATATTTTCCAGATGCTCAGGTCATGATCCCAGGATCCAGGGTCCCATATCAGGCTCCCTGCTCAGTGAGGAGTCTGCTTCTCCCTCTCCCTCTTCTGCTGCTCCCTCTGCTTGTGCGCGCGCTCTCTCTCTGTCAAATAAATAAGTAAAATCTTAAAAAAAAAAAAAAAGAAAAGAAAAGGAGAGGAAAAAAAAGAAAAGAAAGAAGGAAATTCTCTGAAAGCACCTGGGTGGCTCAGTTAGTTAAGTGTTTGTCTTTGGCTCATGTTCTGGGATTGAGCACTGGGTCAGGCTCCAAGCTCAGCAGGGAGCTTGCTTCTTCCTCTCTCTCTGCTTGTTTCTCCCTCTCCCTGTCACTTCCCCTGCTTGTGTGCTCTCACTCTTTCTCTCAAATAAACAAATAAATAAAATGTTAAAAGATAAGGGGAAAAAAATCCCTGATCTACAATTGAAGAGACAGTTTTAAGGTATTACCTGTTTATATTATAACGACGGCTTTTTTTTTTTTAAGATATATTTATTTATGTGGGAGAGTGTGTTTAAGTGTTGGGGGAGGGTTAGAGGGAGAGAGAGAAAGCAGACACTTAACCGACTGAGCCACGCAGGTGCCCAACACAGATATTTTTAAAAAGCTACTAAAGATACGCACTAAAATTTGAAGGAAAAATAATTCCACTAGTACATTTAGAGTACTACCTTTTGTGTTATTTGTAGCTCATTTAAAGCTTAGTTTGTGCAGAGAAGTTAGAATAATATATTTAATGTCATATAACTGAGATTTCTTCTAAATGTAGATCATAATATTTCATATTTTAAGTGTTGATAAAATATAGAGGGTATTTTTGGTACCTCACAAATTCTGCTTTTGATTATATAGCAGGTGTTAGACTATTCATAGTAGGGAAGGAGAGCTAAAGTTAATTAGCTCAGTGTGGTGCCAGCATATAGACCTAAGTGTTCAATATATATAGTTTTACTTAATTTTCATATCATCCATATAAATTTGGTATTTTTTAGATGTTATCTTTGGTTTACCAATGAGGAAACAGGATCACAAAGGTTAAAAAGTTGTATGTGTTATCCTTATCTATTAAACCCCAGATCAGCACTTGTTCTAATAAAACATTAATTGAATAATGTCCCTGGCCTACAGGACCTTTTAGGGTAAATAAGAAAATAAAGTGATAGATTAAATAGTGTGGGCACTATTTGTATGAAGTTTTTAGGAACATGAAAATACCAACTTAGTGATTTGGTGAGGTTAGGGAAGGTTTTACAGAGCAGTTGATGTTTAAGCTGTGTATTGAATAGGCATTTTTTTTTAAACATGGTTTCAAGTTAATGCTACTACCTTAAACCGTTGCTAACTTGATATTTTCAGCAGTGATGAGATTAGGGTGTGAGTATTTTCCTGGAAACAAAAGCAATGTGAGAAATACTACCTAATATGCATGAAGACACAGTGTTGAATTGCTGTATTATGTTACAGTTTTTATTTATGATTTTGTTAATACTTTGATGTGAAGAATTTAGTAATCCTAGGTGTAATATGATTTCTTTCACTACAGATGTCCTCCTCGCACTTTCTTACCAGCCCTCTGCAAAATTTTTCTTGATGAAAGTGCTCCAGACAATGTGTTAGAGGTGACAGCCCGTGCCATCACATACTATCTGGATGTATCTGCAGAATGCACCCGAAGGATTGTTGGGGTTGATGGAGCTATAAAAGCACTTTGTAATCGTTTAGTTGTGGTCGAGCTTAATAACAGGACTAGCAGAGACTTAGCTGAACAGTGTGTAAAGGTAAGTCTTAATTATGTACTTACTGGCCCATTTGAAGATGACTAGAGAATAAAAAATAGATTTTGCTAAAGAAAGAAAATTCTTTCATTATTCTTACTTTATTAAGAGTGGTTGACAGCAGTGGACAAGGACAAGATAGTCCTTGTTGCACCCAAGAGAATCCCGTATAGCTTGGGAAAAGAAATCTTATCTTCAAAGGAAAATTGTAGGTCACTGGTAATGCTCTTCTGTGCTGGCTCCTGGGTTTCCAGTAGCTTTTGAGATCAGTTATCCCTGTTCTTAACCAAAATGATTCTGTATGACAACAACCATGGCAACTAATGCTGATTATTACAGTCAGGCATTATGCTAAACACTTTACATGTCTTCACTCACTTAGTCTTCATGACAACTTTATATGAAGTAGTTGCTGCTAATATCAGCATTTCTATTTTTTATTTGAAAAAATTTAGGCATATTGAGGTTAAGTAACTTGGTTGGTGGTGATAGAAATAGTTTATGACAGAGCCAGAATTCGAAGATTAGGAGTTTGAAATTAGGAAGTCTGGTTGGATGGCCCATGGATTTAACTATTTTTTTGTACTTCCTTTAGAGTAGCTATTTTGTGTTATTCCTGGTGGGACTAATTTATGAACTTTATGTGACTTTGAAAGCACCCGTGCTGGGTCAGTAGTTTAATAGAACTACTTGATGAGCACATTTAGACTTTACATGTTTTTTTGTTTATGATTCCGGTTTCATTCTTGTTTAGATTTTTCTTGCAGTTTTCAAACTTTCTGTCTCAGGATCCCTTTACAAGTTTTATTGAGGGGCCCTCAAAGAGCCTTATGTAGGTTATATTTATTTATCTTTACCATATTAGATATTAAAACTGAGAAATTCATTATCTGAAAATAACAGACTCATGTGTTAACATACATTTTTTTTTTAAAGATTTTATTTATTTATCTGACAGACAGAGATCACAGGTAGGCAGAGAGGAAGACAGAGAGAGAGGAAGGGAAGCAGGCTCCCTGCTGAGCAGAGAGCCCAATGCGGGGCTTGATCCCAGGACCCTGGGATCATGACCTGAGCTGAAGGCAGAGGCTTTAACCCACTGAGCCACCCAGGCGCCCCTTAACATACATTTTTTTTTTTTAAAGATTTTATTTATTTATTTGACAGAGAGAGATCATAAGTAGGCAGAGAGGTAGTCAGAGAGAGTGAGAGGGAAGCAGGCTCCCTGCTGAGCAGAGAGCCCGATGTGGGACTCGATCCCAGGACCCTGAGATCATGACCTGAGCCGAAGGCAGTGGCTTAAACCACTGAGCCACCCAGGTGCCCCTAACATACATTTTTAATGAAAAATTACTTCCTGAACAAACAGAAAATTAATGAGAACAGTAGCATTTTAAAGCATTTTTGTATGTCTCTTTAATAATGTCCGACTTAATAAGTCAGGTCGATCCTCATGTCTACTTGTGCATTCAATTTATTGCTATATCACATATAGCTTTTAAAAAATCCCACCTTACACTCCTGAGAGAATGAGAATGAAAAAGATAATTACTGTCATGGTATTGGTATTATGAAAAAAGTTTTAACCTCATGGATCTTTGAAGATATCTTCTCGACACTTCAAGAACTGCTGTTATAGGTATTAATGTCTTGATTTTCTGCCTCTGTGTCTGTAGGTTTATTTTTGTCTCTTTACTCAGATGAAGTGGTATCTATTTTCCTGTTTAGAACTTTTTTCCCTTATTCTGTCTTTTAAAAATTTAACTAATTAATTTTAGAGAACATGAGTGTATGAGCCAGGGGCAGGGGAAGAAGGAGAGATAGAATCTCAAGCAGACTCCACACTGACTATAGAGCCTGACTCAGGGCTTGATCTCATAACCCTGAGCTCATGATTTGAGCTGAAATAAAAAATTGGACACCCAGCAACTGAGCCATCCAAGTTCCCCTCTGTCTTATTCTCTTGATCATATTACTTCATGTTTTTTATAGGACTGTGATTTTACTCCATTGTTTATTCATTGACTTATATTATTTCAAACTCTGTCTTGTCTTTTACACCCTGCTCTCCCTTTTTCTGTTTCCTTTGCAGATTATTGTTATTAATTTATTCTTAAATGGTAGTATTTTCCACAGTTTTTTTTTTTTACCTTCTTAAAACTACAACTTTGCCTAGATAATCCCATGTATCAACATCAATACCATTCATTTGTATACGGCCCTCATGTCTTTATCTCTAGCCTGACCTCTCTCTTGAGTTCTAGACTCCATATTCAAAGGCTTGTTGGACAGCTCTAGTAGCCGTTTGAATTCATGATCTTTTACTACATGTAGTTATTTTAATAATTGTCATTAAATTTACCCATTGTAGGCAGAAACTTGTGCTTTATCCTTTCTTTCCTTTTTTCAACTCCACACATGTAATAAATGGTCAAGTATTTTTAGTTTATTTCCTTTTGTTTGTCAGTGTTGTTATAGCCTTAGTTAAGCTGTCATCCTCTCTTGAATATTAATGCTTCAATTTTTTTTTTTTGCATTTCCCTCTATATTCTCCCTCTGGCCCACTCCCAGTTATTAACTGGAATTTTGATCATATTATTTTTCTGCTTAAAACGTTTTTCTGGTCTCAGCTGGTACCAAAAATTGGGATCATTCCCTGTATATTTTCAGACCACAGTGCTTTGAAACTAGAACTCAGTCAAAAGAGGAAAGTTGGAAAGAACTTAAATACATGGATGCTGAAGAGTGTCCTACTAAAGAATGAATGGGTCAACCAGGAAATTAAAGAATTAAAAAAATTCATGGAAAGAAATGAAAATGAAAACACAACTGTTCAAAGTCTTTGGGATGCAGCAAAGGCAGTCCTAAGAGGAAAGTATATACCAATACAAGCCTTTCTCAAGAAATAAAAAAGGTCTCAAATACCCAACCTAACCCTATACCTAAAGGAGCTGGAGAAGGAACAGCAAATAAAACCTAAACCCAGCAGGAGAAGAGAAATAATAAAGATCAGAGCAGAAATCAATGAAATAGAAACCAAAAGAATGGTAGAACAGATCAACAAAACTAGGAGATGGTTCTTTGAAAGAATGAATGAGATTGATAAACCCCTGTCCAGACTTATCAAAATAAAAAAAAGAGAAAGGGCCCAAATTAATAAAATCATAAATGAAAGAAGAGAGATCACAACCAACACTAAAGAAATAGTAACAATGATAAGAACATATTATAAGCAGCTATATGCCAGCAAATTAGACAATCTGGAAGAAATGAATGCATTTCTAGAGATATATAAATTACTAAGACTGAACCAGAAAGAAATAGAAAACCTGAACAGACCCATAACCAGCAAGGAAATTGAAGCAGTCATCAAAAATCTCCCAACACCTTTGTGCAGTGGCAGTATCGTAGCCAGTGAGGTTTATCCGAGGCATAATTATTGCTAATTGAAAAATCTCCCAACAAAAAAGAACCCAGAGCCAGTTGGCTTCCTAGAGGAATTCTAGGAGACATTTAAAGAAAACTTAATACTATTCTCCTGAAACTGTTCCAAAAAATAGAAATGGAAGGAAAACTTCCAAACTCATTTTATGAGGCCAGCATTACCTTGATCCCAAAACCAGGCAAAGACCCCATTGAAAAGGACAATTACAGACTGATATCCCTGATGAACATGGATGCAAAAATTCTCACCAAAATATTAGCCAGTAGGATCCAACAGTACATTAAAAGAATTATTCACCATGACCAAGTGGGATTTATTCCTGGGCTGCAAGGTTGATTCAACACCAAAAATCAATCAATGTGATACACTACATTAATAAAAAAAGAACAAGAACCATATGATACTCTCAATAGATGCAGAAAAAGCATTTGACAAAGTATAGCATCTTTTTTGCTCAAAATTCTTCACACTGTAGGGATAGAGGGTGCATACCTCAATATCATAAAAGTCAGCTATGAGAAACCCACAGCGAATATCATTCTCCTTGGGGAAAAACAGAGAGCTTTTCCCCTAAGGTCAGGAGTACAGCAGGAATATCCACTATCACCACTGCTATTCAACATAGTACTAGAAGTCCTAGCCTTAGCAATCAGACAAAAAAATAAATAAATAAAAAATAAAGGCATCCAGATCGGCAAAGCAGTCAAAGCCCCATCCTTTGCAGATGATATGATACTTTATGTGGAAAACCCAAGACTCCACTCCAAAACTGCTAGAACTCATATAGGAATTGTACTGAATACTGACAGTGTCAGAATATAAAATCAGTGCACAGAAGTGAGTCACATTTCTATACCCCAACAACAAGACAGAAGAAAGAGAAATTAAGGAGTTGGTCCTATTTACAGTTGCACCCAAAACCGTAAGATACCTAGGAATGTCGAACCAAAGAAGCAAAGAATTTGTACTCAGAAAACTATAGAATACTCATGAAAGAAATTGAGGAAGAAATAGAAAAACATTCCATGCTCATGGATTGGAAAAACAAATATTGTGAAAATGTCTAGGCTACCTAAAACAATCTACCCATTTAATGGAATGCCTATCAAAATACCATCAATTTTTTTCAAAGAGATGGAACAAATTATCCTAAAATTTGTATGGAACCAGAAAAGACCCCGAATAGCCAGAGGAATGTTGAAAAAGAAAACCAATGCTGGAGGCATCACAATTCTGGACTTCAAGCTCTATTATAAAACTGTAATCATCAGGACAGCATGGTACTGGCACAAAACCAACTCATAGATAAATGGACCAGAATAGAGAGCCCAGAAATGGACCCTCAGATCTTTGGTTAATTAATTTGGTTAATTAATCTTCAACAAAGCAGGAAAGAATGTCCAATGGAAAAAAGATAGTTTTTTTTCAACAAACCAGGTTGGGACAATTGGACAGCCACATACAGAAGAATGAAACTGGACCATTTTCTTACACCACACACAAAAATAGACTCACAGGAATCCATCCAAATCCTTTAGGAAAACATAGCAACCTCTGACCTCAGTTGCAGCAACTTCCTAGAAATGTCACCAAAGGCAAGGGAAACAAGGGCAAAATGAGCTATTAGGACTTCATCAAAATAAAAAGCTTTTGCACAGCAAAGGAAATAGTCAACAAAACTAAAAGACAATCAGCATAATAGGAGAAGATATTTGCAAATGACATACCAGATAAAAGGCTAGTTTCTAAAATCTCTAAAGAACTTATCAAATCCAACACCGGAAAAACAAATAATCTAGTCAAGAAATGGGTAGAAGACATGAACAGATGTTTCTGCAAAGAAGACATTCAGATGGCCAAGAGGCAATGAAAAAGTACTCAACATCACTTGGCATCAGGGAAATACAAGTCAAAACCACAGTGAGATACCACCTCACACCAGGCAGAATGGCTAAAATTAACAAGTGAGAAAACAACAGATGTTGTTGAGGTTGCAGAGAAAGAGGACCCCTCTTACGCTGTTGGTGGGAATGCAAGCTGATGTAGCCACTCTGGAAAACAGTATGGAGGTACCTCAAAAAGTTGAAAATAGAGCAACCCTATGATCCAGCAATTGCACTACTGAGTATTTACCCCAAAGATACAAATGTAGTGATCCAAAGGGCACGTGCACCCCAAAACTTATAGCAGCAATGCCAACAGTACCTAAACTGTGGAAAGAGCCTAGATGTCCATCAACAGATGAATAAAGAAGATGTGGCATATATATATACGTGGAATATTATGCAGCCATCAAAAATTTAAAATCCTGCCTTTTGCAGCAATGTGGATGGAACTAGAGGGTATTATGCTACGTGAAATTAGTCCATTAGAGAAAGATGATTATATGATCGCCACTGATATAAGGAATTTGAGAAGACAGAGGATCATAAAGGAAGGAAGGGAAAAATGAAACAAGATGAAACCAGACAGGGAGACAAACCATAAGAGACTCTTTCTTTTTTTATTTATTTAATTTTATTTTTTTATTAAAGATTTTTATTTATTTATTTATTTGTTAGAGGGAGAGAGAGAGCACGAGCACAGGCAGGCAGAGTGGTAGGCAGAGGTAGAAGGACAAGCAGGCTCCCTGCCGAGCAAGGAGCCCGATGTAGGACTCGATCCTAGGATTCTGGGATCGTGACCTGAGCCGAAGGCAGGCGCTTAACCAACTGAACCACCCAGGCGTCCCCATAGGAGACTTTTAATCTCAGGAAACAAACTGAGGGTTTCTGGAGGGGAGGGAGGTGGGTAGGATGGAGTGACAGGGTGATGGACATAGCAGTGGGTAGGTATGTGGTATAGTGAGTGCTATGAATTGTGTAAGACTGATGAATCACAGACCTGTACTCCTGAAACAAATAATACATTGTATGTTAATTAAAAACATTTTTCTTAAAAAAAATTTTTTTCTAGCTTTAAGAATAAAGTCTAAATTTTCTGTTAATGCCTATAAGATCTGTGGACTCTTTAGTTTTACCTGAACTCCTTAAACATCAACATAATTTGGAAAATGAAAGTTAATTTCTTAAGAAATTTTATTTATTTATTTGACAGAGAGAGAGAGAGAGAGTGCGCGTGTGCCTATGTGAACGCACACAAGGAAGAGGGCAGGCAGAGGGAGAGGGAGAGGCAGGCTTCCTGTGGGGGAGGGAGCCTGATGCGGACTTGATCCCAGGACCCAGGTGCCCCTGAGAGTTAATTTTTCATGTTTTGACATTCAGAGAGTAAGTGTGAGGATTATGAGTAATTTAATAGCAAGCATTTATTTATTTATTCATTTAACGTGTAGGACTTTTGTGATCTTTTGCTAAGTTATTTTAATTGCTTAACTTCCCATGCAGGCTTCACCATTTAAACCTACACTGTTCGATACGGTAGCCATATAGGACATTTCAAATGTGGTACCTGAAAGTAAAATAAGTGTAAAATATACTTGGGATTTTGAAAACTTAATACCTAAAAGTTTATGGGGTGCCTAGATGGCTCAGTTTGTTGAGCTCAAGTAGTTTGGACTCAAGTTTGACTCAGGTCATGATCTCATGGTCATGGGATCAGTCTGTTTAGGATTCTCTCTCTCCTCTCCCTCCCCTTCTGCTCCTCTTCCTGTTTATACTCTCTCGAAAATAATTTTTAAAATTTTTTATTTATTTGTCGGAGAGACATAGTGCACAAGTTGGGGGAGCAACAGGCAGAGGGAGAAGGAGGCTTCCCACTGAGCAAGGAGTTCTATTTGGGACTCGATCCCAGAACTGAAGGCAGACACTTAACTGACTGAGCCATCCAGGCATCCCTAAAATAATTTTTTTTTTTTAAATCAAAGGGAGTTGAGCACAAGCAGAGAGAGTAGTGGGGAGAGGGAGACGCAGTCTCCTCACTGAGTAAGGAGCCTGATGGACTTGATCCCAGGACCTTAGGATCATGACCTGAGCTGAAGGCAGGTGCTTAACCTGCTAAGCCACCCAGGTGTCCCTAAAAAAAATAAAAAAAGCTGTAAAAAAATACATTAAAGAATGTAAAATACATCAGTTTTTAAGATTGATAACTTTAAAATGATGATACCTTACGTGTATTGGGCTAAGTTAAATATAATACTCTAATTTGTTGTGATTTACTTTGTAAAATGTGGTTACTGATAAATTTGGAGGACACATTGTATTTTCTGTGATGCTAGAAATTAAAATTGGACTTACTGTATTCTTTTGTTAATTTTTATTTACTGTTTTAGGTGTTAGAACTGATATGTACTCGTGAGTCAGGAGCAGTCTTTGAAGCTGGTGGTTTGAATTGTGTGCTTACCTTCATTCGTGACAGTGGACACTTGGTTCATAAAGATACCTTGCACTCTGCCATGGCCGTGGTATCAAGACTCTGTGGCAAAATGGAACCTCAAGATTCTTCTCTAGAAATTTGTGTGGAATCTCTGTCTAGTTTATTAAAACATGAAGATCATCAGGTAAATAAATCACCATTATATACTTTGTATTCAAGTAGTGATTTTATAGTGTCCTTTATTTGAACTTTTCAGTTGATGAATTAGAGGTAATTCCATTTTCTTTTTTTCTCATTTCATATTTCTATATGGTCATCTTTTTTGTTTTGGCAGTGAAACATTTTAAATTATGAAAGTGCTACATTTATTTTTAAAATTTAAACATTTTAGAAATACATAATTTTTAAAGCTGCATTATATTCAGTGGTTTGTTGATTCAGCACAATTTTATTGACTTAAGGTAATTTTAATTAATGTAAAATAACACAGTATTTAAGGTCTTTTATGTGTAAATTTTTTTTTTTCAAATTAGCGTACTTTGGAAAATAAAACTTGACTTTTAAATGCCTTTTTACCATCCTGTTAATTATTTTTAGTTGATATTTGTAGATTTTTTTGGCAGAATTGTTCATAATAATAGTTAACATTTACTGCGCTTTTACTGTCCATCTAGTTTCTTTACATTTATCATCTTATTTAAGCTTGGACTGTGAATTATAGGTACTGTTATCCCAACTTTATAGCTAAGGGAACTGAGGCCTTGAGCAATTAAGTAATATCCTTAGGTCATAGAGTTAGCAGAATGTGGAGCCAGAATTAAAATCTAGATGGGTGATATGCTTATATCTTTGCTGCAGCTGCCTTTCTTATAATCTCAGGAATGAAATTAGCAGTATCAGCCCCTAGTCCTTTTTGGGTGAATTTTATCCATGGGCATATTCTTGATATCATTAGGTTTCAGATGGAGCTCTGCGGTGTTTTGCATCACTAGCTGACCGATTTACCCGTCGTGGTGTTGATCCAGCTCCGTTAGCCAAGCATGGCTTAACTGAGGAGCTGTTATCACGCATGGCTGCTGCTGGTGGTACTGTGTCAGGGCCATCCTCTGCTTGTAAACCAGGTCGCAGCACTGCAGGAGCACCTTCCACAGCTGCAGATTCCAAATTGAGTAACCAGGTGTCAACAATTGTAAGTCTGCTCTCAACACTTTGCAGAGGCTCTCCAGTAGTCACACACGTAAGAGTGTTTTTCAATCTTTGATTTTTAATCTTTCAGTAAAAGTCTTTTTGTGTAAGGCAAATCTATTAAACTTAAACATTTCTCCCATTCCCTTTCTAGGATCTCCTGAGGTCGGAACTTCCTGATTCAATTGAAAGTGCTTTGCAGGGTGATGAAAGATGTGTGCTTGATACCATGCGTTTGGTCGACCTTCTCTTGGTGCTGTTATTTGAAGGACGAAAAGCTTTGCCAAAGTCTAGTGCTGGATCTACAGGCAGAATCCCAGGACTTAGGAGATTGGATAGCTCTGGGGAGCGCTCACATCGGCAGCTTATAGACTGTATTCGGAGTAAAGATACTGATGCACTTATAGATGCAATTGACACAGGAGGTCGGAAAATATTTTTTAAAATATAAAAAGAAAACTGTGAGATAGGAATTATATAGGCAATTTCTAGTTTGTAGATTTTAGACAGTATTTTTAGCGGCTGTGTCAGATAATAGAATGGCCAGCCTCTTCTATATCCTCTCCCCTCCCCATACCGATAATTATCAACCTGTTGCATGATAAAACCTGAGTAAATGAAATGAATAAAGGAAACTAGTACCCTGTTGAATTGTATAGTTTTTTTTTCCTTTCTTCTTCTTTTTTGTTTATATTTAAGGCTTAAAGCCTTATGAATCCTCAGTGGTTTAAAAATTTTAGAATATCTTTTCTTAGCAGAATTTGTTGATGGATGATTTACTGCTGTAGAGTTGACCTAAATGTTTAAAATTGACTCCGTATTTAGTAATTGTTAATAACAATCTTTAAATGGTTTCCACTGTAGAAAATTTCAGTATTATTTTGTTGGATTTTTAAAAATTTATTTTTCTCCTTCAAACTTCCAGCCTTTGAAGTAAATTTTATGGATGATGTGGGTCAGACTCTATTAAACTGGGCCTCTGCTTTTGGAACTCAGGAAATGGTAAGCTAATAAATAAAAGCTAGTGTTTTAAATCAAAGATAGAACTATTAATAAGGCAACTTTATGATTCTTCATAATTTTACAGGTAGAATTTCTTTGTGAAAGAGGTGCTGATGTTAATAGGGGTCAAAGGTCATCATCATTACATTATGCTGCATGTTTTGGAAGACCTCAAGTAGCAAAGGTAAAATCCAGGTTTTTAAATTATTAATTTAATATTTAACACTTACATGGTTGCAGAATTAGAATGATATAAAAGCTTTTATTCTGATAAGTCATGCTTCCGTGCCATCTCCATTCACTCCATTCCCCATTGCTCACTATAGGTAAGAGTGTCTTCTTTATCTTTTTTTAGTGTTTCTTAACACAGATATAAGCAAAAAGAAATATATATACTTATTCCCTCCTTTTCTGATATAAAGTGTAATGTTACATGTACTGATTTATACTTTAGTTTTTCATTTAATAGTATATATTGAAGATCTCTTCCTATTGGTATTTGGGTAACTTTTATACATCTGTATACTTGCCCTGTGTGGATATACTGCAGATTTATTCACCTGTTTCTAAACACTTTAATTTTTTAAATTTCTTACTCTTGGCACCAAATAATTTTGTACATATTTGTGATTTTATTTATCATTAAAGCAAATAATTTATTTGCTGACGAATCATAATATCTTTGACTCTCAGATTAGGAAAGGACATTGGAGAATTCTTTTTATAGTTAGAAATTGAGAAGGTCCAGAGAAGTCAAATTATAAGGGTTGAACCAAATGTGTGGATGATCTAGATCTCTAGAATCTTCATAATGTGAAGTAATTTAGCAGTGTTATGGTAGTCTGCCACTAAGTCAGGCACACTTGGATTCAAACTTCAGCTTATTATAAGCAAGATAGTTATGTGGCCTTAGGCAAATTTCTTCAGTTTGACTTGCAGTTTTTTCGATTAAATGTATATACTGTGTGTCGCGTGATTATTGTTATAATTAGGAAAAAATACATAAAAACACATAGTATAGTAATCAGCATATCGTAAGTGCTCACATGGTAGCTTCTGTTATTGTCATCTTTACAGTATATGAAAATTTGGGTTAACCGCTTAGTTTTCTAACTTGGGAAGGGTGTTCTCAAGGTCAAATTCTGTCAATTTCAGTTGGTTAGGTTTTAAAGAGAATAATGCTTGTCAGGATGATAAAAGTTTTATTGACCCATTTTCTTTTGACCTATACTGTTTTACAGTTGTGAGTGTTTAGGTGGGAGAGAAGAAGCCAAATGAATTGTATTTCATCCTAACCCAACTTGATTATATGTCAGCCTACAGTGAGCAATAGCTGCTATTACTAATAATGATAGGTATGACTCACTGAGCATGGAAACTCTGTGCTAGCCAGTATCTTAGGTATTTAACATGTCTTATCATTTAATCTTCATAGATTCTTCTGTTTTAATTGATTCGAAGATACACCTCCACTTCCCCCATCCCTCTCCATACACATTTTAACATCTCTTAAATCGGAAAATGTTGTATAATTGCTGTTGATTAGATAGAAATTGCAGCATAGTTATCATTACCTGTTCATGCAACAGTAATAAAAAATCCTGTCTTATAGAGAAGCACTCAGAAATGCTGCATCTTTAATGCTCTTTGTGGCACAGATAACGTTTGTAGAAATACAAATATTGATTTTGAATAAAAATTAATTATGAAGAATTGTGCTTAGTATGTGAAGTTACAGAATACCTTATAGTTCATTTTCTTATCTATTTTTATCCGTGTAATGTGTGAGAAAAAAAATCTAAGTTTAAAAATATTTTTTCAGTAAGGTTAAAAAAAATTTGAAGCAATGAGAAAGCACATTACAGAATTTAACTGGCATTTTTTTTTCTTTGTGGTAATTAATGATATATCTAATAATCTGTGGCATCCTAGATTAGATAAAATGCTGAAGCATTATGATTCTGCAGTTGGCTTTTTTAGCCAGTACTGTGTACTTTCCAGATGTGTGTACGTATTCATTTATATATCAGCTATATCTGTTACATCATAACAAAGTAAGAAAAACTGCGGCTCTGAGGCTGATGAGAAAAACACGAGATGTGTTCTCTGTTCAAAAGACCTTAGCAGTCTGCTGGGGAGAGAGTCCATTGTCCATTGAAAATTGATGAACAATGTGACTTAGTATTTCAGAGATAAATTTTGTAGTACATTCTAGGAGAACTGATTAAACATGGTAATTGGCAGTATATAGGAAATGAGAAAGATGATTACCATGTCACAAATGTACACTATTACCTCTCTGTTACGGAAATTGGGAGGAGGAGTTTGAAGGAAAAGATTATAGGTTCACATATGAATGTACTTAATTTGAATTATTAATAAATAACCAAGTGAAATTAATCTGTAACTTTTTCAAGATCTAGAGAGACCATTTCTGAGGTGATTTGTGCAAAATAGTGCTTTCAATTGGTGCCTACTCAATTAATTTTGAGTCCAAAATCTGTGGGTACAGTTTGAGGATTACAGAGTTGGATTTTGAAATGAAGTGTTAATTCTTATATTCAAACGAAATGTTTTTCTTTTCTAGACTTTGTTACGGCATGGTGCAAACCCAGATCTGAGAGATGAAGATGGGAAAACTCCTTTAGATAAAGCACGGGAAAGGGGCCATAGTGAAGTAGTAGCTATTCTTCAGTCTCCAGGTGAGTGGTACAGTCTTTCCTTTATGCCATCTGCTGTTATTTTTCAGCTTCACTTTTACAAATAGAGCTTCTTGTGTATGTATTAACATTATATAAATGAACTATTGCTATGAAGTCAAGTAATTATATGCCCATACTTTAACATGTTATAAGCCTTTAACAGTACTGCTCAGTGTTCTTTGAGACTGGGTGCATAATTTCAGAATGACAAAACCAAAAGTTTTTTTTTTTAAGATTTTACTTATCTGTTTGTCAGTGAGAGAGAGAGAGCACACACAAGCAGGGGGAGCAGCAGGCAGAGGGAGAAGCAGGCTCCCCGCTGAGCAAGGAGCCCAGTGTAGGCCTCGATCCCAGGACCCCAGGATCATTACCTGAGCCGAAGGCAGACACTTAACCGACTGAGACACCTAGGCATTCCAAAAACAAAAAGTTTAAGGGACATGGGAATGTCATAAAGAATAGTTAGCTGTTATATAGATGAAGTAATTTGACCAAATTTTTAAGTTTTCACAGAGTAGATGAATCTGGAAACTTCATGAAATAATTCCTAGAATCAAGTGGAATATCCAAAATTATTTCCCTAAGTTGTGATTCACTCATTGGTGGAACTGACATTCTTTAGTATTCTTGTGTTTGTTTCAGGCAGCACATGTACTGAAATGAATTGGAATAGTATTATTTTTACAAACACCTTTGATAGATATAGTGTTTTAATTTCAGTTTAATTATTATTAATTGGGGATATTTTTTTTTCTCTTAAGTATTCGTTCGAGGGAGAGGGAGAGCACACACAGGCATTGGGACGGGCAAGGGAGAGGGAGAGAGTGAGAGAGAATATCAAGAAAACTCCCCGCTGAGTGTGGGGCCTGATGCAGGGCTCTATCCCATGACCCTGAGATCACAACCCAAGCCAAAATCAAGAGTTAGATGCCCAACTGACTGAGCCTTGCCGGTGCCCCAGGGATAATTACAGTTTGAAATTCGGTACATCTTAATGTTTTTTTCATTGAAAGAAAAATTTTCCAGAAATTTATTTTATTGAACAATGTTTGTCTGCAGGTGATTGGATGTGTCCAGTTAATAAAGGAGATGATAAGAAAAAGAAAGACACAAACAAAGATGAAGAAGAATGTAATGAACCAAAAGGAGATCCAGAAATGGCACCTATATACTTGAAAAGGTTATTGCCGGTGTTTGCACAGACATTTCAGCAAACTATGCTGCCTTCAATAAGGTAGTTATTTGTAGTATGTGTTTATTGAAAAGGTATGGTAAGAATAAAATTTAGATTAGAAATTTGATTGGAGAGTTAAATCTTTTCTTCTGATTATCTGACTTAAGGAGTTTTGAAAAATCAAAAAGGGTAGATTCCTAATAGTTTTTGTAGCTCACTGAGTATCAACTTTAGAGAAATTTTGGTAAGTACAGCAAACATTTATTGAGCTTTATGGAGACCTTTTTTGGTAGAGGCAATGTGAGATGGTCGTTGGAGATTTACCCAAAGAAATGGGACTTGGCTTTTGCTTACAATACCATTTGTTGCAGGTCCTGAGGAAGATGTGAGTAATAAGAGTAGTAAGTGATAGACTAGACATACCATCAGAGTTCTCTGGGTATATAGATAATTTAACAGTTAACTGGGGTGCACAGTTGGAGAAAATTTTATGCAGAAGTGAGATTCACATTGGGGTTTAAAGGATACTTGGGGATTTTGTAGGCAGACAGATTGCAAGGATCACTAGGGAACTTTATGTGCAAAGGCATGGAGGCATGAGTCAGTCCATCCTGTTAAAAATCCTGATGGCTCTCCTTCTATAGTGTGTCATTTCTGTTCATCTGTTGCTAATACTCTGGTTTGTAGTCTGTAGTTTGACTACTGCAGTTTCCTCTTAATTAGTCTTTCTTTTCTCTCTTGCTCCTTTATAATATGTTCTACATTATAGTCTATTTTATTTTATTTTAAAGATTTTATTTATTTATTTGACAGAGAGAGAGATCACAAGTAGGCAGAGAGACAGGCAGAGAGAGAGGGGGAAGCAGGCTCCCTGTGAAGCAGAGAGCCTGATGGGGGGGCTCCATCCCAGGACCCTGGGATCATGACCTGAGCCGAAGGCAGAGGCTTAATCCACTGAGCCACCCAGGCACCCCTTGTCTAATTTATTTTAAAAATAATAATTACATCACCTTCTGATTTAAGCCTCCAGTAGCTTCCATCTGGCTTTAACTAAAACCTCTTTTTTTTGAAGAGAGAGTGAGGGCTTGAGGGTCCTGGGGGATGAGGGAAGAGGGAGAGGGAGAGAATCTCAAGCAGACTCCTCGCTGAGCACAGAGCCTGGACAAGGGCCTTGATCTCACAATCCTAAGTCCAAATCAAGAGTTTAACTGACTGAGCCACCCAGGTGCCCTTAAAACACTTGGGCGTACAAAGTCTTACATAAGCCCCACACACTTCCCTGAACCTCATTTAGTACTATCTAACCCCTAGCCCATTACACGTACAATAAGCTAGCCTTTTTTCTATTTTTTGAAACACTCCAAATACATTCTTAGGGCTTTTGTACTTCCTTTATTGGAAACTTTTCTTATCCTTAGGTCTTTTGGGTGGTTTGTTGCTTCATATTGTTTAGGTCTCAGTTCACATGTTCCATCCACTGATGTTTTTGTTAATCTAATTTAAATTACCCCTGGGATACCTTTCATATAAATTATGATGTTTTAATGTCTTTACAGAGCTTTCAGTGTCTGAAATCTTGCTCTTCTTTGACTTTTGTTTGTTTTATTGTCTGTCTCCCCTCCAAAGTGAACTTGAGAGCTGGCCTGTGTACAGCTATATTCCTGCAAAGATAAAGAGGTATAGAAAAGGGCTTGATATTCAGTAGGTCCTTAGTAGATATTTAGAGCATGATTGAGTGAGTGTGTTTTGTTAGCAGTTTTAAGTATTTTAGTATTAATGGAGTGTGTTTGGATTAATGGGATGTATTTGGATAGCTCAGAGAACAATGTTAAAAATAAGGCAGACAGGAGGCCTGCAAAGGCCTCTGTGGCCAGTGCTAATGAGCCATACTCCACAGTCGAAGAAGGGTCATTACATACCTGTGAGGATATTTGTCACAGTTGATTTTGTGATTTATGAAGATTCCATTGGCAGCCCAGTGGGGAAAAGTGCCAGAGGAGACCAAGAATGAAAACTACTTAAGGGTTCATTGCAAGATGAACTTGAAAAACAGTTGTTGGGGGACTGGATTGGTTGGAACAAACTCAAAAGGTTGAGAGATGGGTTGTACAGGGATTAGTGACCACTTGTGAGAGGTGAAGGAAAGGAATAGGTGAAGAATGAGTACTGAATTTTTGAGTGATTGAGAATTTGGTTTTGGACATTTTAAGTTAAGGAGGTCTTTAGAACAAGTCGATTTGTAAGATTCAAGTGCCTAGAAGTTGACATTAAAGTGCAGGCAGACTGTTTTTTGTTTTTTGTTTTTTTTTATTTTATTTATTTATTTGACAGACAGAGATCACAAGTAGACAGAGAGGCAGGCAGAGAGAGAGGAGGAAGCAGGCTTCCTGCTGAGCAGAGAGCCCGACGCGGGGCTCGATCCCAGGATCCCGGGATCATGACCTGAGCCGAAGGCAGAGGCTTTAACCCACTGAGCCACCCAGGCGCCCCATGGCAGACTGTTTTAAGTAGGAGAAAAGTGTCAGTAAAATAATTCACTGTGACCATTAAAGTGCTTGGTTTTTATTCTCCTCCAAGTAGGTACAGAGGTGTAGGTATGAGTGGCCCTCTCCTTTTTTTAAACAAAACTTAGAATCCTCTTGAGGAGTCAGCAAGTTCAATTTTGAACAAGATAATTTGGCCTGAATGTTTTAGAGGACTAGCTGTCATGCCAATAAAAGAATCCTGATATATTCGGAGTAGAACTGCTTCATGATAAGATCGTCAGAAAATTATAAAGTATGCTACCATATAAAAAATTCCTTATTAGATGGTTCTTTCTGTCTTTCTTTCTTTTTTTTTAATTTATTTATTTGAGAGAGTGTGTGCATAAGCAAGCAGGGGGAGGGGCAGAGGGAGAGAGAGAAGGGGGTGGGGGGAAAGATTTTCTCAGGCAAGCTCCCTCCTGAGTACAGAGCCTGACTCAGGGCTCCATCCCTTGACCCCGAGCTCATGACCTGAGCCGAAACCAAGATTCAGACACTTAGCTGTCTGAGTCACCTGGGTTCCCCTCGATTGTTATTTTCTTTTCTTTTTTTTTCCGATGGTTATTTTCTATCACTCTTTTAAATGTTTCAGGATTGGGGATTGGAATTTTGGAATTACAGGTAATTTTTTTCTCTTTTGTTAATTTGTATTTCCTAAATTTCTACAATAACCATATGGTACTTGTAAAATAAATAGATAGATAAATGTATGTATGTTTGTATGTTTCAGGATTGTCTAAATATAATTTTAGTTTTAGTACATTCGATGCTGAATTCTCCAGGTAATAATTATACACATTTAATTGTGGCAAGTAAGAAAGCATAAGCCTTAGTTAAGAGCTCAGACTCTAGAGTCATTGCAGAGTGGCTACTTCCTATATGTGGCCATGGAAAAAGGTACTTAACTTCTTTTATCTTAATTGGTTTCTCTCTAAAGTGAAGATAATTACATTGAATTCTCTTTAGGTTTGAGAATAAAAATTAGGTATATATTGAGGTATATGTATTGAGTTTATTAGGTATGTATTGAGTGTTAGCATAGTTATGCCTAATATTTTAGAGGTTTCGGCTCAGGTCATGATTGTGGGGTCCTGGAATCGACCCCCACATCAGATTCCCTACTCTTTGGCTTACCATATTCTATAACATATTTGAATTTATAATCAAATGCTTTTTCACTTGAAAAACATACAGTGTTACAAATTTCAGCTAAAGAAGAGTTGGGATATACATCAAATAGGGACCACATGTTGTAGAAATTCATGTGTCACCTGCCTTTCTTGGACTTTAGTGGGAATTTTGCTTCTCCATCCTTGTGGAAGTTACCGCAAAGTTAACGGTATCTATAGCTCGGTGCCTAGGATATTGTTACATGCTCAGAAAATACATGTTATATGAACTGCTATCTTTTATATAGACCAGTTTCTTTTTAGTCTATTATAATTTAAATGTATGTAAGATACTTGTTTATTTTATTTTAAAAGAATAGGTTCCGGGGCGCCTGGGTGGCTCAGTGGGTTAAAGCCTCTGCCTTCGGCTCAGGTCATGATCCCAGAGTCCTGGGATCGAGCCCCGCATCGGGCTCTCTGCTCAGCGGGGAGCCTGCTTCCTCCTCTCTCTCTGCCTGCCTCTCCGCCTACTTGTAATTTCTGTCTTTCAAATAAATAAATTAAAAAAAAAAAAATCTTTAAAAAAGAATAGGTTCCTTGTTATAAAACTGAGGTTAGTTTGTATGACTTTATTGAGTATCTATGTTCTAAGCAAAGCAGTGAATGAGTATAGAAAGAAAAAGAGCCATGCCAAATTGTTCACGGTGGAAGTATTTAGGGACGTGGGATTACTAGGATGTCTTACTTTCCATTTATATGAGAACATAGTTACATATATTTCTTTTTGTATACATTTATTCAGTTTACTTTTTAACAGAGTGTGTAAAACTTACCATTGGATATTTTTGTTTTCTTTAATGTATAATTGCATTTTGTTTTATTTTAGGTTCTTTTCCTGGCTTCCTAAAATTCTTTTATTTATTTATTTATCTTTAAGGAAGGCAAGTCTTGCTCTGATTCGAAAAATGATTCATTTTTGCTCTGAAGCACTCTTAAAAGAAGTTTGTGATTCTGATGTTGGTCACAATTTGCCTACAGTACTAGTGGAAATCACTGCAACTGTCCTTGATCAAGAGGTCAGATTTTTATCTTTTTTGAAACTCCTGTAGCTTTAATTCCCTTTAGACAATGGTTAGTAAAATAATTTAATTTTTGTCCTAATTTCAGTAAGTCGTTTTGTTTATGAAATTACTGCATTTGTCTGCTTTAGGCAGTTAAATTTATTTTTATCGTTTTTCCTTAATTGCCTTTTTGTTTTCCCCCAGGATGATGATGATGGCCACTTGCTGGCTTTGCAAATCATAAGAGATTTGGTAGATAAAGGTGGTGATATTTTTTTGGATCAGCTAGCCAGACTTGGTGTAATTAGCAAAGTGTCAACTTTGGCAGGACCTTCCTCTGATGATGAGAATGAAGAGGAATCAAAACCAGAAAAAGTGAGTGATGTTGTTTGCAGTGTTACCAGGAATAGAGTTTTGTAGAGGAAATCTAGTTATAATTTACGATGACTTTTGATAAAATAATGGCAGTATGAGGTAGTACTAGAATTTTTATAAAATTTGGTTATTTTTATTTTAAGATTTTACTTTTTTATTTTGGAGAAAGAATGTGATCAGGGGAAGGGGCAGAGGAGGAAGAGAGAAAATTTGCAGCTGACTCTGTGCTGAGTGTGCAGCCTGATACAGGGCTCAATCCTACAATCCCGAGATCATGATCCAAACCAAAACCAAGAGTTGGACACTGAACCAACTAATCCATGCAGGCACCCCCTAAATTTGGTTACTTTTAGGAGGTTTATTGATAAAATTTAAAACTTACAGAAAAATTGCAGAGTATCAGAGTGTTCTTTATAAATTCACTAATTATTGACATTTTGCTCCATTTACTTTATTTACACAGATACTGTGTGTGTGTGTGTGTGTGTGTGTGTGTGTGTCCATTTAAGAAGTATTATTTGAAGGGCACCTGGCTGGCTCATTTGGTAGTGCATACAACTCTTGAGCTTGGGGTTGTGAATTTGAGCCCCATATTGGTTGTAGAGATTACTTAAAAGTGAAATCTTTAAGAAGTACCTGGGTGGCTTTGTAATTAAAGTATCTGACTCTTGATCTTAGTTTAGATCTTGATCCTCATGGTTGTGAGTTCAGGCTCCATGTTGGGCTCCACACTGGGCCTAGAGCCTACTTAAAGAAAAAAAATTATTATTATTTTAATGATTGTATTTATTTGCCAGAGAGAGAGAGAGAGCACAGGCAGGGGGAGCGGCAGGCAGAGGTATTAGCAGGCTCCCTGCTCAGCAGGGAGCCCACCTGATGTAGGACCTGATCCCAGGATCTTGGGACCATAACCCAAGCTGAAGGTAGACACCCAACTGACTGAGCCATCCAGGTGCCCCTAAAATATTATTTGAATATTATTTGAGAAGATGGGTACATAGTGCCCCTTTTAACAACCTAAAACTTCACCAAAAAACCAGGACATTCTCTTGTGTAAACTGGTTAGTTATCAAAGTCAGGAAATTTATATTTATTTATTTACTAATAACTAAATAAATAAATAGATTTTATTTATTTGACAGAGACAGAGCGAACAGGAGCGCAAGCAGGGAGAGTGGAAAAGGGAGAAGCAGGCTTCCTGCCAAGCAGGGAGCCCAGTGCAGGGCTCAATTGCAGACCTTGGGATTGTGACCTGAGCCGAAGGCAGATGCTTAATGACTGAGCCACCAGGCGTCCGTATTTATTTATTTTTAAAGATTTTATTCATTTGAGAGAGAGAGAATGCTCTAGTATGAGCAGAAGGGAATGGCAGAGGGAGAGGGAGAAGCAGATTCTCTACTGAGCAGGTAGCCTGATTGGAGGTTCAGTCCCAGAACCCTTAGATCATGACCTGAACTGAAGGCAGATGCCACACAGGTGGCTGAAGTCACACAGGTGTCCCGAAGATGATCTCTTTAAACACTGATGCTTGAACAAGTGGATACATACAGACACAAAAAAGAAATTTTGATTATACCATAGCTACCACATACAAAATTAATAGAAAATGAATCACAGACTGAAATGTATGGGCATATAAACTTAAAGAGGGAAAGGAAGAAAATCTTACTGACCTTGATTATGACAGAGATTTCTTAAATAGGACATTAAAAACTTATATTGTAGGGGTGCCTGACTGGCTCAGCTGGAAGAGTATCCAATTTTGATCTCAGAGTTGTGAATTCAAGCCCCAGGTTGGGTATAAAGATTACTTAAAAATAAATAAAAAGGTTATACTATACAAGAACAAAATAAATCAGTAAGTTTTCCTTTATCAAAAATAACCTTCTGTCCTTAAAGATACCTTGTTTAGAAAACGGAAAGACAGGTGCTTGTGTGGCTCATTGGTTGAGTGTCCGATTCCTTATTTCTTATTTTTTTTAAATAACATATAATGTATTTTTATCCCCAGGGGTACAGGTCTGTGAATCGCCAGGTTTACACACTTCACAGCACTCACCATAGCACATACCCTCCCCAATGTCCATAACCCCCCTCCCCCTCTCCCAACCCCACCTCCCCCCAGCAACCCCCAGTTTGTTTTGTGAGATTAAGAGTCACTTATGGTTTGTCTCCCTCCCAATCCCATCTTGTTTCATTTATTCTTCTCCTGTCGCCCTAACCCCCCATGTTGCATCTCCATGTCCTCATATCAGGGAGATCATATGATAGTTGTCTTTCACCGATTGACTTATTTCACTAAGCATGATACCCTCTAGTTCCATCCACGTCATCGCAAATGGCAAGATTTCATTTCTTTTGATGACTGTATAGTATGAGTGTCCGATTCTTGATTTTGTCTCAGGTCATGATCTCAGAGTCATAGGGTCAAGCGCCGTGTTGGGCTCTATGCTCACAGCATGGAGTCTGCTTGAGATGCACTCTCTCCCTCTCCTTTTGCCCCTCTCTTTGCTGTAATGTAATATACATACATACATACATAGCTTAAAAAAAAAATGAAAAGACAACCCAGAAAATTCTCTTAGATACTCTTTGTCTGAAAATATTTTATTTGGCCTTCATTTTTGATGGATATTTTCAGTGCTTGCAAGGACTTTTGGCTGATCATTTTCTTGCACTTTTAGAGATGGTCCATTGTCACCTGATGTACATAGTCTCCATTGAGAAATTTGCTTTATTTCTCATCTTAGTTCTTTGGTACATAACATACATATATACATATATACATATATATATATATATATTTTTTTTTTTTTTTAAGATTTATTTATTTGAAAGAGAATGAGTGTGAGTGAGAGAGACCACAAGCATGGGGGAGGGTCACAGGGAGAGGGAGAGTCAGGCTCCCTGCTGAGCAGGGAGCCCCATGTGGGGCTCCATCCCAGGACCCTGGGATCATGACCTGAGCTGAAGGCAGTCACTTAACCAACTGAGACACCCCGTGCCCCAACTTAACATCTCTTCTAACAACATTTTTTCTTCTCTGGCTATTATGATTCTAAGCACTGTGACTTGGCTCTGCTTTGTTGTGCTTGGTGTACTTGTGTAAATATGCACGTGTGAGTGTCCATCTCTGCTCGGGGTTTAATTTTCTTTGATCTGTGGGATTAAACTTTTTATCAAATTTGAGACTTTTCAGCATTTGAAATGCAACTGTCTGACCACCTTGTGTGATCTCTGGGAATTATCCAGCCTAACAATTTTCCATTTTTTCTTTGCTTATCATTTATGGAGCATCACCGTAGAAATGAGTGGTCCGGTACTTGTTGGAGACTCATGGTGACCACTTACGGATTTCTAGTCTTTTTGACTTGGCTCCCTAATCCTGAACTCATTGTCCATATGTTCTATTTGCTTTAGCCTCTTCAAACACATACCTCTATTTCCTGAAGTCCTACTGCTCGACTCTCTTTGTGTTTCTTCTTAGCCAGAAATTTTTGTCTAGAACTAAGGTGCTTAACTTGTTTTTTTCTGTTTTCTGGGGGATCATGGTCTTATATTGCATATTGCCCAGTGTTTGAGACACTTTTTCTCGTATTTTGACTAGTTTTTCGTTGTTTACAGTGCGTAAAGAAGTCTTGGTGCTTGTTAACCCATTGTGGCTTAGAGCAAAATTAGTTAGTTTAGAGAAATTTACAATCCATACTTCATAATCTCATTTTAGTGTTATAAACTACTTCAGTTTTTTATGTTCAAAAAAGTATGTAAAAATATTTTTTAAGTATAACAAGTTTTTTTGAAGTTTAAAAGTGCTTTACCCAGGGGCACCTGGGTGGCTCAGTCAGTTAAGCACCTGCCTTGGGCTCAGGTCTTGATCTCAGGGTCTTGGGATTGAGCCCTGTTTTGGGCTCCCTCCCACTCATGCTCTCTCTGTCTCAAATAAGTAAATAAAATCTTGAAAAAAAAAGTGTTTTACCACATACACATGTATGTACACAAATACCAAGTTCATATACAGTTATGATGAATATTCTTAATATTTAAATGTTGTCGGGGCGCCTGGGTGGCTCTGCCTTCGGCTCAGGTCATGATCCCAGGGTCCTGGGATCGAGCCCCGCATTAGGCTCTTTGCTCAGCGGGAAGCCTGTTTCCCCCTCTCTCTGCCTGCCTCTCTGCCTACTTGTGATCTGTCAAATAAATAAATTTAAAAAATTTAAATGTTGGCAACACAATAAAATTTTTCAGGATGTCAGGCTAAGAAAACAGTGTTTACAGATTGCTTTTTCTTTTAAGCATGCTCAAAAATCTTTTTGTTTTTTAAGATTTTTAAAAAAAATTTGAGACATGGAGACAGCATATGTGGGGAGGATAATTAGATAGTTGTTGTAGACTGAATCCATTGGTCTTCTCTACCAGTACACCTGGAAATGTTGTAACTTAGGTCATTATTTATATGACTTTTTTTTTGTTTTTAAGATTTCCTTTATTTATTAGAGTAAGAGAGAGGACGAGCTAGGGGTGTGGGGGTCGGGAGAGAGGCAGGCTCAATCCCAGGACCCTGGGATCAGGAACTGAGCAGAAGGCAGATGCTTAATTGATTGAGCCACCCACGTGCCCCTATTTATGTGACTTTCTTGATATTTTTAGGACTTGTAAGATTTAGCTATAGGTTATTAGTTGAATCAAAATACATAACTAAACTGCAGGCAACTGAATATGTTAAGTTCAGAATGGTTTAGTTCTAAATTTGATACATGGACATATTTTTAAAAACCTGTGAGTATTTGATACAGATATTGTTTTCCTTGTTTCATTGAATAATTTTATACATTTAGGAAGATGAACCACAGGAGGATGCTAAAGAATTGCAGCAAGGTAAACCATATCATTGGAGAGACTGGTCAATCATTAGGGGAAGGGACTGTTTATATATATGGAGTGATGCAGCAGCCTTGGAATTATCTAATGGCAGTAATGGATGGTTCAGATTTATCTTGGATGGAAAACTAGCCACCATGTATTCAAGTGGTAGTCCTGAAGGTGGATCGGATAGTTCAGGTAACATTTTATTTCTTTTAAAATGTTTTATTATTTTCTGTAATTTCAGTTTGTTTTTATGCTGATAATTTTGCTAGCATTGTCATAGAAATAGCACATTTTTGATGATCATAGGCCAATTTATTTAATATCAACAGAGAAAAACTGTTCTACCATGAAAGCATTTAAGAAATGCCTTTTTATTGTATGAGACAAGGAATAGCACTGTACGTACTTTTACTCTCTCTAATGTTAGCTAAAACTACCTCTTACCATGTAATGATGAATTGTATGTGTGTGAAGCCTCCTCAAGTAGTATCTTTTCCAAAAGCCTTATATTTTAAAAAATTATGCCTGTTAGGAGTGCTTTATGCCTGGATCTGTATATATCAAACCAGTTGGGAATATACCAAAGAATAAAACTCTGCTAATTAAGTTTTTTATATAAAACAAATATTCCAACAGGTAGTTGTTTTTTTTTTTAAAGGAATATTTCAAAAGAATGAGGTTTTAAAATAATCATTTTGTCTTTATAGAAAGCAGAAGTGAATTCTTAGAGAAGTTACAAAGAGCTCGAGGCCAAGTAAAGCCGTCTACTTCAAGTCAACCTATACTCTCAGCACCAGGACCCACTAAACTCACTGTAGGAAATTGGTCACTAACTTGTTTGAAAGAAGGAGAAATTGCTATTCATAACTCAGATGGTCAGCAAGCAACAATACTGAAAGAAGATTTACCTGGTTTTGTATTTGAATCTAATAGAGGGACCAAACATTCATTTACTGCAGAAACTTCTCTGGGTAAGTTATATAGAATATATAAGTTTAACACATAAGAATAAATGAGTATCTTAAATTGTAGTGAAATATTCTGTGAAATGTCCTTTTTTTTTTTCAAGGTTCAGAATTTGTGACTGGTTGGACTGGTAAAAGAGGCAGAAAATTGAAATCTAAATTAGAAAAAACAAAGCAAAAGGTATATTTGTGAGATTTTCTTTTTTTTTTTTTTGTCATTTATACTGACATGGTAAGGTTTCATTGGTATATTGCAAGCATTTAAAAAATTGGGCCATATAACACAAGTTACCCTAATCTAACATATTTTGTTTCTCTTTTGCTGTGCTCATTATTTTATGTTCCACAGTACATACACATTTACTTATAATTTTATACACATGCTAAACACAAACATTAAAACAAAATTTGTAAGACAAGAGTTTAAATTTTTGACTTGTTAATGTCACAAAACTTTGAACTCATGCTTTAATTATTATTACAGTGGGGTTGAAAACATCATTTTATTTTACAATCCTGATTTAATACTTTATGATAAAGCAATTTGAATGTCTGGTTCTAGATTCAGATATTTTGATGCTTAGTTTAAATGTCATCTTAGGTGAAATAATTGTTTCAAAAAGATATAGGAGCAAGTGTTTACTGACTCCATCTTCAAAATAACAATAATAATTTTTAAATTTTATCCATTAAGTATGCTCCCCCCCCCCCCCCCCCCCCCGTAAGGCTACATAACACTTGGACTGGCTCAGTAGAGAGAGCATGCAACTCTTGATTTTGGAGATTTAAGTCCAAGCCCCACGTTGGATATGGAGATTACTTAAAAATATAAGCCAGTATATTTCCATCTTTATTATATCAATTCTTGCTTTTTATTTTTCATTTTTAAAGGAGACAATAATCTCATAATTAGATTCAGTATTTTCTGATGGCAGAAATTTTTATTTTACCTACAATGGTATAGAATAGTTTTTTCATACAGTGTATGAAGAATGCTTTTAGATGTTTTGAATTAGGGTCTTACTGTGTTTCTTATGGCTTTGGCCTTAGAAATAGCAGTAATAGGTTTTATTTGGAGAAGTTATATATAACATGTTATGGCTTCATTTCTGCTTGTTAATGTGTTGGGCCATCCTAAAGATACTTCCAGATGCTAGACCTTGGAAGGAAACACTTTCATTTATTTAGATACATACGTATTATCTCTATAGCTATATATATTACTTTGTGATTGCTTCTTTGTTTTTAAAAAGAGTGTGAGGTCAGAAGTTTTTTCTAATTCAGGATATCTAAAGGGCATTTGAGGAAGAAATATCTCAATTGAAGATAGCCATTAGATGCTAAAAGGAATTTGAACTAAATACAGTCCATTTTTATTATTCATAATAGTTGTGTTACGTAAAGCTTCTGTGAATACCAAACTACTGCTCTTAGAGGAAACACAGGGTTAGGTTCTTTTGAGGCTCTGGTCACATTTTTGTAACTGTTCCATACCTAACCTTATTTTATGTGTCTTTCTGTTTAAAGATACCATCTTTAATGTATATTACTGACTTCTTGACACTGAATTTGGGGCCAGTAACACCCTCATGCCTGAATGAAGTTTACCTAACACACAATTTTCTCCTTAAGACATGTGTCATGCCTTCTTGTGCTTAGAAACACTGGGCAGCACTTCAGTACTATGTTTGGTGGCCATTTTAAACAGTGAAAGCACCAGTAAAACCAAGAAATGTTAAAAACATGGCACAAAATAGAGTGTGGAAAGAGGACACTTGTTCGTAAAGAACTAACACAAGTATGACACTTAACCGGTTAAAGGTAGAGTTCGCCTTGTTTGACCTTACCTGAGAACATGCGCATGAGGCAGCTCCCAAGTTTTTATTGTACTGTGCATGTCCACGAGTGACTGTGAGAGCACTGTAAGTATTGATTTGGAGAATACAGATTTTCGTGAGTAGTTGAACTCACGAATATAGAATTCTCAAATAATGAGGATCAACTGTAATTTTTTATAAACTTACCACTGAGCTATCTCAGGAATTTCTTGTGATTCCTGATAGGTCGTATTAACCAACCAAATTTAGAGTCAGTGGGAACTGAAATTTCACAATACAGAAGAAAAGAAGGAAGTAGAGTAAATTAAGGAGAACTAGTCTCAGTCCTATATTTTCATATTCTTAAAGAACATGTGATTATTGACTTCGATTCTTAAAGTGGATAGTAACTTATTGACCATGTGGCTATTCTTTGGGTATGGAAATAGTACATATCAAAATATACTGATTTTAGATAAAAGTAATTTTTTTTTTTTTAAAGATTTTATTTATTTATTTGACAGAGAGAAAGATCACAAGTAGACAGAGAGGCAGGCAGAGAGAGAGGAGGAAGCAGGCTCCCTGTGGAGCAGAGAGCCTGATGCGGGGCTCGATCCCAGGAACCTGAGATCATGACCTGAGCCGAAGGCAGCGGCTTAATCCACTGAGCCACGCAGGCGCCCCTAGATAAAAGTAATTTTAACTCTTCATTTTAACCTTCATTTTTCTTATTAATACTGTTTCACAGAGGGATAGTGTCTTAAGTGTTGTCTAATATTCAGAGCTTATTTTCCTCCTAATTCTGAAAGGCATACCAAAATAGAATGAAAAGGTACTGTTAATTCATTTCAGGAGTCAGTTTTTTTCTATTACGTTAGAATTATGCTAGGTTAGTTTTTTAAATGAAATTACATAAGTCCAAAATTTACATTATTTAAGGAGATATTTTAAAGACTGTATGTACTTAATTTTATCAGACCCAAACTTGGGACACATTAATTTATTTTTAATTTTAATTTTAGTTTTTTTTTCAAGTTCCAAAAGGCTTTATTACATAAGTACAGAGGGGGAGGGGTTCAGTCCTTCTTGGCTACCTCTTTGCTCATGGTTGCCAGGACATTGCTCAGCTCCTTTCTCTTCCTCTTGGCATGGATGTGTGTCCCTACTCTTTTCTTGATGACCTTGAGGGCACACTTATCCTTGGAGACCTTGGACAGCTCCATAGCATACTGCTGGTATGGGACAAAGCTGCGTACCTCTCAGATCCTGTCTTGTATGAACTTGGTGTGCTTGGTGAGGTGCCCATGGCGGCAGCTGTGCCTTGGCATGCTCATGTTCTTAGTCACCTTGTGGTCCTTGTTGAGGCCCATGGTGGTAGAGTAGTGCAGAGCCATGGCTGCTGTTCCTCCATGGCTCCAGTGGCGGAAAGGCTCAAATAACATTAATTTAAGTGAAAGGTGGCTAGTACCCAAACCAACTGTGGTCATTCTTCCTTATGACTAAATATATAAATCTATAGAGTGTCATTTGTACTTTGAATAATATAAATAGAAAAAAGAGTAAAACCTAAAGCACAGGGGCGCCTGGGTGGCTCAGTCAGTTAAGTGTCTGCCTTCGGCTTAGGTCATAATCTTGGGGTCCTGCAATCGAGCCCTGCTTCGGGCTCCCTGCCCAACGGGGAGTCTGCTCCTCCATTTGCTTCTGCCCCTCCCCCTACTCATGTGCTCTTTCTCTCCCCCCCATAATTAAATAAAATCTTAAAAAAAAAAACAAAACCTAAAGTACACCTCTAAAGCAAAACCTAAAGTAAAGAGAAAAGAATAAAACCTAAAGTATACCCCTAAAGTTGAACCCTGTGAAAAGGTTCAGCTTCAGGGGAGTTCCTTTCTGTATACAAGACAGAAGGCTGCTTAATTCATGGAACATTGAATAAAGCCAAGTAGGTCTTTAAGTAAGTTTTAAGGAAAAGTTAAAAAGATTCAACTTTGGTTGATTGAGCTATAGGTGGCTTTTTTTTTTTTTTTTTTTTGCTTATTTATATTTTCTAATTGGTTCGCCATAATTAGGTTACTTTTATTTAAAAAAAGCAAAGTTAATTTTTTACAAGTTGTTAAAGTTCATTTAAATGAAATAATCTCCTCTTTGGCATATGAATACGAAGTTTAAACAACCAAAAATTAAGGTTATGAGTTATTTTATTTGATATTGCTTAAATCTACTAGAGTACTTTTTCACCTGTTAGAACCTTTGACATATATGAGTAGAAGTAGTAGCATTTCTTGGAAGTTTGTAATGAAACAAAAAATTTAAAAGTTGAACATTTATATGTAGGTAGAAGAGATTTGTTCAAACTGTTAACTGTGAGAATTCATATTTGCAATTTTAATTTGGTAGGTACGAACTATGGCTCGAGATTTATATGACGACCACTTTAAAGCTGTGGAAAGCATGCCTCGTGGAGTAGTGGTAACACTCAGAAACATAGCAACGCAGTTAGAGTCATCTTGGGAACTTCATACAAATAGACAAGTATGTTATTCAGCCTCTTGGTTCTATGACACACGTTGATCTTGGTTTAGTTTTTCCCCCTTTACCTTATATTCTGGGTATTGATTAGGGGTCAGCAAATTACCACCCATGGGCTAAATTAGGCCTGCCACCTATTTTTATATGGCTTTGTAAGAATGGTTTTTATATTTTTAAATGGTTGAAAACAAATCAGAAGTAAGAGTAGTATTTTCTGATACATGAAAATGTAATGATAGTGTCCAAAAGTAGTTTTATTGCTCACAGCCATACTCACTCTTTTACCTGTTATCTGTGACTGCTTTGGTCGTGTGGCTGCAGGGCAGAGTTGAATAGGTGTGACAGAGGCCATATAGCCTGTAAAGCCCAAAATACTTCTAATTGTCCCTTTATAAAATGTTTTGTGCACTGGGCGTCTGGTGACTCAGTCAGTTATGCATCCTGACTCTTGATTTTGGTTCAGGTCATGATCTCAGGATTGTGAGATTGAGCCCTATATTGGCCTCTGTGCTCAACCTGGAGCCTGCTTAAGGTTTTCTCTTTCCCTCTCCCTCTGCCCCTCTTCACGCCTTCCCTCTCTTAAAAAAAATTGTTTTCTGACCCTGGCAGAGATATAATTTACGTTAATAATTTGAACTCCCTATTCTTATTTAATATCTGACTTATTTTCTTGGTAATTGATGTGATAAATTAAGTATATTAAGGCCTGTTTTTTGGTCATTTTTGTCTTCGTTAAAATTTTTTTTTTTTTTTTTTTTTTTTTTAGTGTATTGAGAGTGAGAACACTTGGAGAGATTTAATGAAGACAGCCTTAGAAAATCTAATTGTACTTTTGAAGGATGAAAACACAATTTCACCATATGAAATGTGTAGTAGTGGATTGGTACAAGCACTGCTTACTGTTTTAAACAATGTAAGTTTATGAAATAGTACAAAACAGACTATAATTGTTCTAACAATTTGCAGCTACATTTTTGGCAGAGCATTTGTTTTGTCAAGAAATATTTAAAAACTGAGGTAATAAATGTTAATATTATAATTTCTCTGGCCTTTCCTTTATGTTGTATCATTAGTTTGAGCCAGTTGAATTCATTAATTGAGTCTATTTAGATTTTTGAGTTTCCCGATTACAATTTATTCTCGATTTTTTTGATAAAACACTTACTTTGGCCTAAGTTTTAACATTATTCACTTCTGATTTCTTCATAAAATGAAGTTATTCTATAGACCTTCTTGAGACCTTAAATTATATGCATAAAATTAATTTATGAGCCATGACTGTTCAGGAAGTTACTGTGACTATTTGACAAGTATTTGCTAATAACCTTCTGTTTCTCGTCAACTTAGTCTACCCTTAGTATCTCTTAATTGTGATAAAAATCTTTAATGAATCATACCATATATACTTATTATAACAAATTCTAACAAAAGTATAAAAAGTGAAAGTTTTCTTCTATTTCAGTTCTACTTCCCGCTTTAATTTTTGCTCTTACTCACTGTATGTGGTAATAAACTCTTAAAATTCACTTTAACTTCTGTAAGTTGTGTATCCACTTCATTAATTTTAACATTTGCATAATTTCCATTTATGAAACTTATATTCACATTATATATCTTACTGATATTTGTGAAATCATTGTTTTGGTGTACTAGTTATGTTTTTCCTAATACTGTTAAAATGGAAAATGTTTCATTTGAAAATAATCTGATGTCACCTTGCATACTACACTTTGGGAAAAGCTGACTAGCACATTCTATACAGGAAGTAAAAAAAGTCTATGTTAGCTGTGGTCTACTAGTTATATAGTAAAAAGAATTTTAATTGAAAGAAAAGGATTTCACTTAGATTATATTGGTAATATTTTGTAATAATATATTAATATTTATCTTTGTAGTGTGTTTGATAAATTTTGGTAACAGCCTTAAAATGGTTTTCTTTTTTGTACCTTTTTAATTTTTTTTAGAGCATGGATTTAGATATGAAACAAGATTGTAGTCAACTGGTAGAAAGAATAAATGTTTTTAAAACAGCTTTTAGTGAAAATGAAGATGATGAAAGGTAAATCACTAAATTTCTTTTAATTTAATGTCAATGTTTGAAAGTTGGTATACTTCTTTAAAATTGTCTAATATAGGGGCACCTGGGTGGCTCAGTGGATTAAGCTGCTGCCTTCGGCTCAGGTCATGATATCAGGGTCCTGGGATCGAGCCCTGCATCGGGCTCTCTGCTCCACAAGGAGCCTGCTTCCTCCTCTCTCTCTGCCTGCCTCTGTGCCCACTTGTGATCTCTGTCTGTCGAATAAATAAATAAAATCTTAAAAAAAAAAAAATTGTCAGGTTACTTTCTAGAAACATACCAGCATTACCTTGCCAGCAAATAATACGATTTTCAAAACTTTGCTGCTTTATATATTTTATATGTATCAAATTTTAAGTAATAAAATTATTTAAACTTTTTTAAAAGATGTATTTATTTATTTGTCAGAGAGAGAGAGAGAGAGAGAGTGCATGTACACAAGCAGGGGGAGTGGTAGGCAGAGGGAGAAGCAGGCTCTGCTCTCAGACTCCCTACTGAGCAGGGAGCCTGATGTGGGGCTTCATCCCAGGAGTTGGGATCAGGAGTTGAGCAGACGCTCAACCAACAGAGCCACCCGGTTATCCCATAATTGTTTAAACTTTAAAAAATAAATTTTATGTCTACTTTGAATGCAGTTGATAAAAGTCTTGTAAGTAAAATGAAAGGCTTTATGCTTGAGTGAAGGAAATTGAGTTATGAGAGTATTTTTGTTTGCTCATACAAAATTAAACTTCTCTTTGCACTTATAAAGAAAGTAGGGTTCTTTATGAGGTTGGTTAACACAGTTTCTGTATGAATTTGGTTATAAAATTATATAAATGCTCTTAATTATTTTTTCTTTGTAGTCGACCAGCAGTTGCATTAATTCGGAAGTTAATAGCTGTACTAGAGTCTATTGAACGTCTACCTCTCCATTTGTATGATACACCT
Source organism: Meles meles (assembly GCF_922984935.1). Classification (NCBI taxonomy): domain Eukaryota; kingdom Metazoa; phylum Chordata; class Mammalia; order Carnivora; family Mustelidae; genus Meles; species Meles meles. The sequence continues at coordinate 85,136,279 of NC_060071.1, read as the reverse complement.
GGATCCACATATAACCTGCAGGTAATCATGAAAAATGTAGTCACTATTGTTTAATATGTTAGGAGTAGTCTTTTACTTTGCTTAAGAAAACAAAAACAAGAACAAACTTTGTTTCACATTGTTTTAAGTTAACAATTCTGCTTACTCATTAAAGACTGTAATCCTAATGCCATTTAATTATTTTTTAATAACTCTTGAATTATTAATATTTCAACTTTTTAAAATCAAATCACTGTGGATTTTTAATAAATATTTATTTTTAAGTAAATCATTTGGTTGAGGGTAAGTGGAAGAAGATGCTTTATCAGTGGAAAGCCAGGAAAAAAGAAATGGGTCCTTTTGTTTTAGAATTATGAGTTAAGTCCTTTGGTCTCTACGAGTATCAGTAGATGAGAAAATTTGAAAATATTTTAAGGACAATTTGTTTTTCTTGCTTTATGTCATTTGGTAAAGCCAGGTGGCCTTCCTTAGCTGTTCCTATTGATTGTTTAGGAAATCTGTCATGTGTTTTATAAGAAGCTTGTTTTTTTCCTAAATGTTTGGGTTGGCATTTACATTCATTTATTCATGTATTCTTTTGTTAACAGCGGGTATCCAAATGTGAATAGACAGAATAAATATTCTTTGTATGACTATCCCAATACAGATCTTTATTATATCTTTTGTAGGTTACCTTAGTTTTCTTTACACGTCATTTTGCCTGAATTTTGCCTTTATCCAGTATTGCACTGCATGGAATAGTTTCTTTTAAATGGAGTCTTTACTAAGTGACTAAGAATTTGTATTTGATAAAATAATGGTTACTCAAGGCAAAAATCTTGCCATACCCCCCAAGAATCCAAATGTTATCAAAGCCACTAGATTTCCAGACTAGAGAAGTTGTCCAGGGAGTTAAAGTATTTAGTTTGCCTGACATGGAATTATATATAACATGATGTTGAGATCTACTTTGTGTTTTATTTTGGGTTGAATAATGAAGAGGAGCAAGGGCTTTTTGGCACATCCCCCCTTTTTTTCTTAAATATTTTATTTGTTAAGCAATCATTATACCAAATGTGGGGTTCCAAGTTACAACCCCAAGATCGAGTCATATGCTCTACTGAGTCAGCTAGGCACCCCAGTACATCCTTTTTAAGGCTCTATCCTTTTTTTTTTTTTTTTTTTTAAGATTTTATTTATTTGTGGGTACCTAGGTGACTCAGTTTTTAAGTGTCTGCCTTCGGCTCAGGTCATGATCCCAGGGTCCTGGGATCAAGCCCTGCATCAGGCTCCCTGTAGCGAGGAGTCTGCTTCCCCCTCTCTTACTCCCCCCTGTTCGTGTTCCCTATCTCACTGGCTCTCTCTCTGTCAAATAAATAAAGTCTTTTAAAAAAAAAAGATTTTTTATTTATTTGAGAGAGACAGATCATGAGCAACGGAGGGAAGAATCTTGGAATCATGACCTGAGCCAAAGGCAGCTGCTTAACCAACTGAGCCACCCAGGCACCCCAGGGCTTTATCCTTGTGAAGTGAATGATGAAGAGGTAAGTCTCAATGACTGGAAATTCCCCCGCTTGTACAGTCCTAGGAGCATCGGCATCTTTTATTATGCACTTCCCATTTCAGGAGGCTGTGCAAGAAGGCTAGTAATGTACCCTCTGGTAGTTTTGTCGTCTAAACTGCTACCCACATGCCCGTATAAATATTTGATTATGTATCTATAGGAATTAGTGAAGATTTAAACAGCAGTGAAAAGAAAAAAAAATTAATAAACAGCAGTGAAAATGACGTAAAATTGCTAGTTTCATACTTGTTTAATAAAATGGATTGGAAACTATCTTGTATTTTTATTTTATTTTTTAAAGATTTTATTTATTTATTTGACTCAGAGACAGAGCACAAGCAGGGAAAGCAGCAGGTAGAAGGAGAGGGAGAAGCAGGCTCCTTGCTGAGCAGGGAGCCTGACAAGGGGCTCGATCCCAGGAGCCTGGGATCATAACCTGATGAGCAGATGCTTAACCAACTGAGCCATCCAGGCACCCTGTCTTGTATTTTTAAAATTTTATTAGCAGTAGCGGAGCCTGGCTCCCTCAGTTGGTAGAGCCTACGACTCTTGATCTTAGGGTTTTGAGTTTGAGCCCCATATTGGGCATAAAGCCTACCTAAAAAGTTCATTAGCCATAGATTATTTAATACATTCTGTCCTTAAAGGAATAAATTAGGGGTCCCAGGGTGGCTCAGTTGGTTAAGTGCCTGCCTTCGTCTTCGGTCATGATCCCAGGGTCCTGGGATCCAGTCTGCTATCAGGCTCCCTACTCAGTGGACAGCCTGCTTCTCTCTCTGCCTGCCGCTCCCCCTGCTTGTATTCTCTCTTTGTCTCTCTGACAAATAATAAAATCTTAAAAAAAAAACAAAGATTAGAAAAAAAGGAATAAATTAGCTAAATAATGAGCTACTCTTCATAACTTTCCTAGAAATTGAAACTTGTAAGGAATGCAGTACTTCTGTTACAGTGTTTTACGATTTCTTTAAACCATGTCTATTTAAAGTTGTTTAGAAATTTCTAAGTACATTGTTAACTTTGGTTCTCTCTTAAAAGCCAGTATCACTTGTTCAGTGGTCCTTTTAAATTTTATTTATTTATAAAGATTTTTTTTATTTATTTATTTGAGAGAGAAAGAGAGAGGAAGAGCTGAGGGAGGAGCAGAGGGAGAGGGACAAAACTCTGTACTGAGCATGGAGCCTGATGTGGTGCTTGATCTTATGACACTGAGATCATTCCCTGAGCTGAAATCAAGAGCGGGACAGTTAACTGACTAAGCCACACAGGGGCCCCCAGTGGTCCTTTAAAAAAATAATAATAATAAAAAAAATAATAGAAAACAAACATTGGTCCTTCTTCTAGGGTTATACTATAACTTAAAATTTTCAATTACTATTGAGAATGTTTCTCATTTTTATAGTTCTAAGAGAAAAACAAGGTAACTTTCTGAAGCAGTCTTATCGTTTTTTGCACAGATACTTACCAGAAGATTAAGATTTCGGTTGGAACGTGCACCTGGTGAAACTGCATTGATAGACAGGACTGGTAGGATGTTGAAGATGGAACCCCTGGCTACAGTTGAATCTCTGGAACAGTATCTCTTAAAAATGGTGAGTTTCTGGCAAGGCTGTGGTGAAATAAGCATTCTCTGCTATGGGGTTTAACCCTTTAGAAAAGAAGTTGCGGAAGTATGTGTGCAGAGTTATGGTAATGCACTTTGACCTTGTAATTCCATTTTTTGTACTCTATTTTAAGAAAATAATGTTTATGCACTATAAATGCTTTCTTCATTAAGAGGTTTATTAGAAAAAAAAAGAGGTTTATTAGAGGCATTTGTGATACTAAAATCATGAATAAAACCTTAATGTCAGTCAAAAAGACGTCTATCAAGCTGATAATTATTTCCATTAATTTGAATATTATGTAGCTATTAAAATGTATAAAGACCAATACGGGAAAAAAAAATTTGGTACAGTATGAACCGATGTTGTTTTACATTGTCTGTTGAAATAATGGAGTGAACAAATATTCTATGATATTAATAGTGGATATTTTGGTTGTAGAAATTTGAGTTTTTCTGTTTTTTTTTTTTTTTCCCACAAATACTCTTTTTTTAAAAAAAGATTTACTTATTTGCGAGAGAGTGCGTGTGCAGTGGGGAGGAGGCAGAGGGAGAAGAGGGAGAGAATCTCAAACTGCCACCTTGCTGAGCATGGAGCCCACTTTGATACTACACAGAAACACTGTAGTCTTTCATGAGTACTTGTTGGGATAAAATAAGTCAAATTGGGGCGCCTGGGTGGCTCATTCGGTTAAAAGGCTGCCTTCAGCTCAGGTCATGATCTCAGGGTCCTGGGACTGAGCCCCACATTGGGCTCCCTGCTCAGCAGGGAGTCTGCTTATTCCTCTGTACCCCCCCACCCCACCTCTGCTGTGCTCTCTCTCATTGATAAATAAACTCTTAAAAAAATAAGTCATGGGGCGCCTGGGTGGCTCAGTGGTTTAAGCCTCTGCCTTCAGCTCGGGTCATGATCTTGGGGTCCTGGGATCGAGCCCCGCATCGGGCTCTCTGCTCAGCGGGGAGCCTGCTTCCCCCTCTCTCTCTGCCTGTCTCTCTGCCTACTTGTGATCTCTCTCTCTGTCAAATAAATAAATAAATTCTTTATAAAAAAAAAAAGTCACATTAAAGGAGAGGGAAAAGTGGACAGTGCATTTGAAAATAGCATTATTAAGGTGAGTGTCTTCCATATTCTCTTTGGTATAGGTAGCAAAGCAGTGGTACGATTTTGACCGATCTTCATTTGTCTTTGTTCGGAAATTAAGAGAAGGCCAAAATTTTATATTTCGGCACCAGCATGATTTTGATGAAAATGGAATCATTTACTGGATTGGGACAAATGCGAAGTAAGTCATGCTCTTTAATGTAGAGTGAAAATATTCACCTGGAAAAAGAATTCTAGATGGTAGAATAAAATTATTAATCACTCCGAGTATCTTACACTTTAAGGAATTTTGTCTTATAGCTTAAACATAAGACTATCTCAGTTCCTTTTTATGAGGAAAAAATAAATTATCAATTTTAGAATTTTTAAAAATACGATTTTTATGTGGAAAACTGGTATGAATATATTGCAGTTATTTTAATAGTATTAACTACTAATTTTTTTTTATTTTATTTAGAACTGCATATGAATGGGTAAATCCAGCTGCTTATGGACTTGTAGTAGTAACATCATCAGAAGGAAGAAATCTACCATATGGCCGCTTAGAAGACATACTAAGTCGTGATAATTCAGCTTTAAATTGCCATAGCAATGACGATAAGAATGCCTGGTTTGCCATAGATCTGGGTCTCTGGGTGATACCATCAGCATATACACTTCGTCATGCTCGTGGTTATGGAAGGTCTGCCCTGAGAAATTGGGTTTTCCAGGTATCCAAAGATGGACAGAACTGGACTTCTTTGTATACCCATGTTGATGACTGCAGTCTCAATGAACCAGGGTTAGTTGAGGAGTCTTTGCAAATTGAAAAACTGAGTAAAGAGCTTTGTTTATTTTTATGACTGTATGCTCTTAGAGCTCTCTTCTTTGTGAAATATTAAAGCAAGTTTCTCTTTAAAAATATCACTGGAAGGATGCCTGAGTGGCTCAGTTGGTTAAGTGGCTGCCCTGGGCTTAGGTCATGATCCCAGGCTCCTTGCTCAGTAGGGAGCCTACTTCTTCCTCTCCCTCTGCATGCCACTCCCCTGCTTCTGCTCTCTATCTGACAAATAAGTAAAATCTTAAAAAAAAAATCATTTGATACTATAATTTAGGTATTAAAACTTTGAAATGATAATTTTTACGAAAACTTTTTTTAAGATTTTTTTTTTTTAAGATTTTTCTTTACTTGTCAGAAAGAGAGAGCAAGCATAAGCAGGCAGAATGGCAGGCAGAGGCAGCGGGAGAAGGAGGCTCCCTGCCAAGCAAGGAGTCTGATGTGGGACTCGATCCCAGGATACTGGGATCATGACCCGAGCCAAAGGCAGACGCTTAACCAATTGAGCCACCTAGGCGTCCCCCTTTTTTTTTTTTTTTTAAAAGATTTTATTTATTTATTTGACAGAGAGAGATCACAAGTACTCCGAGAGGCAGAGAGAGAGAGAGAGCGGGGAAGCAGGCTCCCCACCAAGCAGAGAGCCTGATGCAGGGCTTGATCCCAGGACTCCGAGATCACGACCTAAGCTGAATATAGTATACTAATAAAAATAAAAAATGGAATTAGTTTTTTACTAAACTTTCCATATATATACATGACATATGTGTATATTCTACAGATTAACAGTAGTTATTGCTGCTTAAAGAAATATGGCTAACTTTTTTTTTTTTTAAAGATTTTATTTATTTATTTGTCAGAGAGAGAGAGACAGAGAAAGATCACAAGTAGGCAGAGAGGCAGGCAGAGGCAGAGGGAGAAGCAGGCTCCCTGCTGAGCAAGGAGCGGGATATGGGACTCAATCCCAGGACACTGGGATCATGACCTGAGCCGAAGGCAGCCGCTTAACCAACTGAGCCACCCAGGTTTCCCAAATATGGCTAACTTTTAAATTTTTCTTATTTTAATATTCTTTTTCTAAATTTTATATATTGGTCATATATATATATATTTTTTTTTAAAACAAAGTATTATATTCCTTTTTAAAAACTTTATTTGAGAGAGAGTGTGCGTGCAGAAGGGGCAGAGAGAGCAGGAGAGGGAGGAGTCCATGCTAAACACAGGGGTCAATGCTGCCGACCCCATGGCCCCGAGATGACAACCTGAACTGAAACCAGGAGTCTGACACTCATCCAACTGAGCCACCCAGGTCCCCCAAAAGTATTGTATTTCTAAAAATTTTAGTCCTGCTAAGTTTTAATAGAACAGTGTGGCACATTTTGAGGGGAATATAGGGCATAAAGTTAAATTACTTTCTGCATTTCATGTCGTATGGAGAGAACTCCTTAATATTTGAATTAATAGATAATATTTTCAGGCTTTAAATTTAATATTTTAATATATTATTTTAAACTTTGCAAGAATTATAAAAATCTTTTTCATCATAGGCATATTTGTTACTCTTAAAATTTCTTGTCTTATATCTTGTCTTCAATTCTTTTTATTGATCATAAATCATTTAAAGTTATGAGACATAATCTTACACATTTAAACATTTCATTTTTAACTTAATTTCTTGATGTCTGATTTTCTCCTTTGATATCTTGATTCTTACGTAACAAACTGTGGAATTCAGTAACAGACTGAATGTGGAAGTTTGTTTATTTTTTCTGTTGGTCTCTATTATGTAAAAAATCTTCCCCACCTTAAACATCCTTTTCATCTATTTTAAAACATTACACCATTTTTCCGTAACACATTCACAGGTCAACAGCAACCTGGCCTCTTGATCCACCAAAGGATGAGAAACAAGGTTGGCGACACGTGAGAATTAAACAGATGGGGAAGAATGCTAGTGGACAAACCCACTACCTGTCACTCTCTGGATTTGAACTTTATGGCACTGTAAATGGAGTATGTGAAGACCAGCTAGGTAAAGAGATGAAGCTGGGTTTTAACTTACTGAAACAGTTCTCTTTATATAATGTGACCTGTTTATATTTCTTGAATTTCTACTTTACAGGGAAAGCAGCTAAGGAAGCAGAAGCTAATCTTAGAAGACAGAGACGTCTAGTTCGCTCCCAGGTTCTGAAATACATGGTTCCAGGGGCTCGTGTGATTAGAGGCCTTGATTGGAAATGGAGAGATCAGGATGGCAGCCCGCAAGGAGAAGGTACCGTCACAGGGGAACTGCATAATGGTGAGTAGGTGCTTAGCATTTTAGTGTAGGAGTGGAGTACTTAAATAACAAAGTATTTTTCATTATTTTGGGATAGTTTACAAATTGTTAAATGTCCCAGCACTCTATAGAACTGTATTGATTTCACATTAAAAATGGAAAATCATTTATTTAGAATTAAGGAAAAATTTTAATTTCTGTTTTGATTTAGAACTTACGCTAATATTCTAAAGTGATTAATAAGTTAGTATAAGTTGACTACTCTAAAGACACATTTTCTGCTGCTTTTTTTGGGTCTGTTATTCATAAGTTTTCATTGATCTTTAATTTCTTAGACTTTTCTTGTTAGCGTGATAGGAATGAGGCAGTAATTTTTTATTCTTTTATAAGTCATGTAAAAGAAAAAGCATTAACATTTTTAGCAACTGTTTTTTAATAAAACATAGATAAAGAATTGTAGCCTTTTTGTTTATTAATAGGTTATAAAATAACATTCCTAACGTTTCTCAGTCTACTAGCTTTTCTTTGGATTTTAAACTTTGATATTTTATAAGGTAAGGGTTGTTGTTGTTTAAATGAAATTCATACCCACTTAATAAATTACTCTTAAATTCCAAGAAGCAACTTAAAGTGCCTAGTGTTTTTTCTTATAAATACTCAAAAGGTTGATTTGTTCGTAGATGATTTGCCTAGCCAGTAGTGTGTTCTTACGAATTTTGCTTGGCATTAAGAAGAAAAAGGAGTAAAATGTTCACATTCTTAACTTAAACCAGATATCTGAAGAGTTAAAATAAAGGTGACAGTGCTTAGGAGAGTGACTAATACTTAGTATCTTGATACATTCATGTTCTACATGATATAGGCATTTATTTACCTAAATACATTCTTGATTTTATGGTTTTTGAGATTCTCTTCCTTGTATCATCTTACTACTTAATGCATTTTTTAAAAGATTTTATTTATTTATTAGAGCGAGAGAGAGCGCATGAGCAGGGGGTAGGAGCAGAAAGAAAGGGAGAGGCAGACTTCCCGCTGAGCGGGGACCCCGATGTGGGACTCAGTCCCAGGACCTTGGGATTATGACCTAAGCAGAAGGCAGACACTTAACCAACTGAGCCACCCAAGGGACCTACTTAATCCATTTCTGTGCAGTTATACCGTAACTGCAAATTGTTGTCATTATAGCAGGTTTACAGTGAATGAGCAAAGATATAACTGCCCAAATTCATAAAAACCAATAATAGTTGAGAGGACAGTAGTACCATTCAACCAGAAATTTTAAATGTTTTTAGACATCTTAATGATACTTAGTTAATATTCTAAATTGTTTGTTTTGGCTTTTAAGTGTGTGGGCTAGTTAGGGGTATATGAACGCAGGTTATTTTTCTCAGGCTGGAGTTAGCCGAAGTGACTGCCTAGGAAAATGGGAATCTTAATTTTAGAATTTAGTATATAAGAAAAGCTTTTTTGGCTGACTGGATTAATGTAGAGTTTCAGCTGATGAAGTTGGCTGATCTTATTGAGTCTTATATTGAAACCATTATGTTAGTGAAAGTGCTTGGTTTTCAAATAGTAAACCAACCATTTCTTTTTCTTTTTCTTTTTTAATTTTTAACATTTTACTTTTAAGTATTCTCTGTACCTAATGTAGGGCTTGAACTCACAACCCCAAGATCAAGAATCACTCCACTGACTGAACACACTCCACTGACTGAACTAACCATTTCTTTTGGTGGGGAGGGGCACAGGGAGAGGGAGAGAATCTTAGGCAGGATCCACATCCAGTGTGGAGCCTGATGTGGAGCTCGATTTCATAACCCTGAGATCACAACCTGAGCTGAAATCAAGAGTTGGATGCTTAACTGAGCCACCTGGGTGCCCCAAATATCTTTCCTTTCTAAAGAATCTATGTGTCAGTGGAAATACCCTTTTCCCCCCATCTGTTCCACAAAATTGAGTACCTACCATGTACTGGTATTTTTGGTAAATTGTTAGATTTCATGTAAACAATGGTCACCAAAAAAGTATGATTTCCTGCCTTCTGAGTGAAATAGATGAACATACATTTACAGATCTTGATGGCTGCTATGAAATAAATTATCAGCATATTTTTGGGCCAATTAATGTATATAACGCTATTTTTATTTGGAATTGGTAGATGTTTTTGAACCTCTCCTTTATTCACACTATTCCATGTTGCAGAAGAGATGGTTAAATGTTGGTTCTTCCCAACTTATTTCAGCATATGGTATAAATGGGAGCAATTGAAATTTCATCAAAACTAGATTATGTAGATTTGGGGCTGTTAGTTTTTCTCTCATAGAACTCCTATGCAGATAATCCCCACAGGTGATTCAGTATTACTTATACCCCTCTGAGCCTCATCATAAACATATATGAATTTGTTACGTGTGTGTGCGCATGCATGGGAGTACTTGCGTGTGTGGGTGAAGTACTTTCAGACTTTAGAAAAGCTTAAACGTGTTCTATTTTTAAAAATACGTGTATTTTTATGTGTTGTGTTTTCCCTGAAGTAGTTAGCAAATAACACTAAACTAAGATTGTAAAATTTTTATTATTCTCCATTCTGCTAGGTAATTTGTTTTACTGCTTTTGGAATTTAATTACTGTTTTTTAAAAAGAACAAGTATTGTTTTACAAGTTCAAGTCAATATACATTGAATATCATGTTCATTAGTTCTTTGCACATTATTAGCTTTAGCTTATAGGTTCTAATAAAGAGCCTACCAATACTTTAAAAATTTTGTTTTTAGAATTTTCTGTGCTTATTCAAATATATTAAACTTAATCATAAGAAAACCAAGTAACCACTGAACTTTGAGAACACAACCGAAATGCTAACTTAGTATTATTTGAGCTGGTTAAAATTTGTACAGTAATATATGAATATTTTGTTTGTCAATTATTAGAATTTAGCCCAAACATAAAAACTAATGATAAGTCAGAACTTTTTTCTAAAAAGAACATTCAACCACATAATCACATTTAGCAATTAAAAAACCTTTTATTTAGATATCATCTGTACTTAACTGAAGGTGTAGTATATCACCATTTGTATCACTTTTTACAGTTTTAATAGTTCTTCCCCTTAAAAGACACCCCAGTAGATGTAAACATGACCCTTACATTGTTTTCAGATATCAGCAGAGCATGCAGTTCAGAAATAAGAGAAATAAAAGGAAGAATTTAATTTTAGTTGGCAGACCTTAAATGGCTATAGAAATTCAGAGAAGTACAGCAGTGATGAAAAGCTGATCCCATATTGTGGAGCTACTGTCTGACACGCTCCTCTCTGCTTTCTGCTGGGTCTCACAAACTCCTGTCCCTTTCCAGGCTGGATTGATGTCACCTGGGATGCTGGTGGCTCAAACTCTTACCGTATGGGCGCAGAAGGAAAATTTGACCTCAAGCTTGCACCAGGGTACGACCCTGATACAGTGGCATCACCCAAACCTGTTTCATCCACTGTTTCAGGCACAACGCAATCATGGAGCAGCTTGGTGAAAAACAACTGTCCAGACAAGACCTCTGCTGCTGCAGGCTCCTCAAGTAGAAAAGGAAGCAGCAGTTCTGTGTGTAGCGTGGCCAGTAGCAGCGACATCAGCTTGGGTTCGACCAAAACGGAACGGAGATCAGAAATTGTAATGGAACACAGTATAGTTTCAGGAGCTGATGTCCATGAACCAATTGTTGTTCTTTCATCTGCTGAAAACGTCCCTCAAACAGAAGTAGGGTCATCTTCCAGTGCAAGCACCAGCACCTTAACAGCGGAAACGGGAAGTGAAAATGCCGAAAGAAAGTTAGGCCCTGATAGTTCTGTTCGCACTCCTGGGGAGTCTAGTGCAATATCCATGGGAATTGTTAGTGTTAGTTCTCCTGATGTTAGTTCAGTGTCTGAGTTAACTAATAAAGAAGCAGCTTCACAACGGCCCCTTAGCTCTTCAGCAAGTAACAGACTGTCAGTGAGTTCTTTGTTGGCTGCTGGGGCCCCTATGAGCTCTAGTGCAAGTGTACCTAATCTGTCCTCAAGAGAAACATCTAGCTTGGAGAGTTTTGTAAGGAGAGTGGCAAACATAGCACGGACTAATGCCACGAACAACATGAATCTAAGCCGAAGCAGCAGTGATAACAACACTAATACTTTGGGGAGGAATGTGATGAGCACAGCAAGTAAGTGAGCTTTTCCTTATGGAACCCAATGGTTTTTCCACTCGGAGGGATGCACAGTAGGGTTTCTTGTTCAGTGGGTTCTGGCTGCAGTCTTTAATTAGATCGTTAACCGTGTTACATACAACTACGTCAGATTTAACACTTCAGGAATCTGCAGTTCTGTAGAATCATGATCTCTTAAGAATTCAGATCAGGTGTGATAAAGAACCTCTTAATCCAGAAGGATAAAACAGTAACACACTTCTGTTTTTCACTCTTCTAAAATAATTAAGTTCAGCTGCATGAGGATAATAGATGACTATTAAATACTGTTATCGTCAACTGAAATCAGAGCATCACACTGGTCTAACTTTTCCTTGGGTCCTAAATTGATACTAGCTTCTGAAAGGTGTTTAATTCTAACGTAAGCTAATGGGTTAAAGTAATTCCTTTGGAAAATGTCATTGGGAATTAGTTCATTGCCTGTTTCAGTTTTTAAAAAAAGCGAGGCTTAATTTTTTGGAAAAATAACAGCGTTATACAAACAAGGATTTCTAGTTGGATTTCAGTTGGGTTCCCAAAGTTGTTGCTTTTCAGCCTTTTAATAATTAGTGTTTCATGATCTCATTCTAAATATATAACCTAGTTTTTCTTAGGTTTATACAATCCCACCAGTTGTACTGATTTGCTTCATTTTTATCTTTAGCTTCTCCTCTTATGGGTGCTCAGAGTTTTCCCAATTTGACCACACCTGGTACCACATCAACAGTGACAATGTCAACATCCAGTGTGACTAGCAGCAGCAATGTAGCTACAGCAACAACAGTTTTATCAGTTGGTCAGTCCTTAAGTAATACTTTAACTACCAGCCTCACATCAACCTCCAGTGAGAGTGACACAGGTCAGGAAGCAGAATATTCCTTATATGGTAAGTGATAGTTTAAAATACTTAGGTATTTGTGTAGTGATGCTTTTAGTATGTTTTCCTGCTATGTTGTTTTTAACTGTCAATTAGAAAATAATTATCCACTCTTATTAAAGATATGGCATCTTCATATAAGATGAAAGAACTCCGTGCTATGGGACATTAAATGATCTGATCATAAGCGGACATCTAGGAACTTTTGTGTCCTCCTTTTTTACCTTTTGTGCACTGATGAAGTTTTATTAGAATATATTTGACATCTTTATCAGAAAAGAAGTGTAAGAGATTAATAAGCTTTGTGAAGTTATATTCTTTGTATACTATAATGTAAGAGGAAAAACACTCCCCCTGTGTATCTCCTGTGTTCTGAACACTCTGTTCACAGAACACTTCACAGCTGGCACCGCTGACTACCAGATGTTTGTGAAGTTTTCCCATACCAAGCAGTTTTCAGACTTATCACCTGGTGTCATACAGTTTAACTCAGTCACTCAGTTCTAGCATCGTTAACTACCTGGAGATAGTGTCACATCCCATAGGTAAAGGACTTGGTTCCATAACACCACCTCCCCACCCCTTCAGACACTGAATTGAAAGTCCAGGTTGTCATCTGTGCTACATACTGGCTATAAATTGGAGGCTTCCATGACCCTCTGCTCTGGCTTGATTAATTTGCTGAAGTGGCTCACAGGATTCAGGGAAACATTTTATTTACTAGAGTAACCGTTTCTAACAAGAAATATATATATATATAATATATAATTTAGGATATATAATTCAGGAACAGCCAGATAGAAGAGTTGCATAGGGTGAGGTCTGGAAGGTCCCAAGCACAAGAGTATTTGTTCCTTGGAGTCTGGAAACTCTTGTCATTCCATGGATGTATTCTTGTCTGTCAGTTTGGAAGCTCTTTGAATCCTCTATTTGTCAGGGTGGAGGGAGGAGGTGTTTAGAGACTTCATGACTTAAGCACAAATGATTAAATTATTAGCCATTGGTGTTTGGACTCCGTATCTGGCCCCTCTTCTTTCCCCAGAAAGGGATTATCTTTCCAGATATCTCTTTTTACTCAGTACATTGTGAAATTATTTTCACATTGTTCAGTATGTTTCTACAGTGTTTGACTATATGACCATTATTTAATAAATTCTCCATTTTGGACATTTAAATTACACCTTTTCATTACTATAAACTGTTCTGAATCAGCATCTTTGAATTGTACTATTGTGTATTCCCTTAAGGTACTTTTTTAAAAGAAGTAGTAGCTGAATTGCCTTTCAAAAAGGTTGCACTTCCATCATTATTGTTGTTGAATATCCTTTACCATGCATACATACATACATTCATACATCTTTGATGCCACTGCTTGTTGTTTTTTTTTTTTTTTTTAAAAGATTTATTTATTTATTTATTTAAGGAGAGAGCGAGAGATTGAGAGGTTGAGAGAAGAAGTCAGGGGAGGGGCAGAGGGAGAAGCAAACTCCTTGTGGAATAGGGAGCCTGTTGTGGAACTTGATCCCAGAATGGTGGGATCATGACCTGAGCTAAAGGCAGACGCCTAACTGACTGAGCCACCCAGGTGCCTGGCCATTCTTTTTAAAAATTGAATTTGTTGGGGCTCCTGGGTAGCTCAGTGGGTTAAAGCCTCTGCCTTTGGCTTGGGTTATAATCCCAGGGTCCTAGGGTCAAGCCCCACATCGGGCTCTCTGCTCAGCGGGGAGCCTGCTTCCCTTCCTCTCTCTGCCTGCCTCTCTGCCTACTTGTGATCTCTGTCTGTCAAATAAATAAAATCTTTTTAGAAAACTGAATTTGTTAATTTCAAATATTTCAAGTACTATTTTATGTAAATCTTACTTTATTATGTTTTCTTTTTTTCTCTGAATGTATCCTCTCCTATTCCAAGCCAGAAATTGGATCTGATGTTCTATGGTTTTAAGAGAATCATCCTATTTCTCTGCATCTGCCTTATCTATAAAATGTGTATGTAGCAAAATGGTGATGGTGATTATACCAGAGTATGTAAATTTATCGAATAAACTATACTCCACTCTGGTTTTTGTCATGGAGCCTCTCTGCCCCTCTCTGCTTATTGGTTACATGTTAACTTTAGGCTTTATTGATCATGTGAAAGTTAAGTAGGTTATGGGTCTGCTAGTGGGAAAGAATATTAAATAGGTAGGGCTACTGGTTGCCTTTTGAAAATTATTGTTAGAAGATTACAGTTTTCTTTTTCACATTTCGAAAACTGGAGGACTCTTTAAGGATGCTGCTGTGAAGGATCAGAGGAACATCTGCATTATAAAATAATTTCTGTGTGCAGACTTTTACTGTGTTAGGTTTTGAGGGGTGTGATTCTGTGATATGGTCAAATCTATGAAATAAGGAGCTATTTAAATGTTCTTATACTCTGCTAAACAGACGATCATGATTTTTAAAAAAGCCTTGATTTCAGTGAATTATAACATGTGAAAGATGGGATTTCAGTATCTAAAGTCACATTGTTTTCCTTTGATAGTTAGCCAAAAGTGGAATTCATTATGTGTGTGCATGTGTGTGTGTGTGTGTGTGTGTGTGTACTACCACATTATGTTCATGAGAACCAGTCCTAAATTGCAGGATGGCACCTTAACATGTTTTAGGGATAATATATTTCATCAAATTTAAGATTCCATTAATTATAATTATTTTATGTCACTGAGGAAAAAATACTGCCAATTTAGCTGTGACTTGCCATTGCTTGTAAGACACATTCTGATTCCAGAATATTAAAGTGTTAAAAAAAATATATGCCTTAGAAACTAATTGAATATAGTATCAGGCCTCTTTCTTCTACTAACCATCTAGTAAAAGGTAATGAATTTTAATCTTGTGTAATTATTAGATTTAAAAAATATATATTTTGTTCATAGGTTTGCAGATAAAAGATTCTTCCAAGTAATTATAAATTGTCTTTTGAATGTTCTTTTGGAATATAGAGTGTGCATTGTCTTTATTTACAGAAATTTTTTTTTTCATATCCAGTAAAACTCCTGTTTTAGTCCCTTATTACTTTCTATTTTTAGTTCTCGTGCAGAACAGCTTGTCAGCATCTTCATTGTGTGGGACTGTTTATCTGACACAGACTTCATGGGGTGGGGGGTAAGGGAATATGGATAATATGAAAGATGGTACATATATTAGTCCATAGTACATTGGCAGTGTCATTAAGTAGTTGTTATCTTTAACCTGCCAGGTCACATAGCTAAACCCAGCCTCTCTGATAGACTGACTTTATTCTGCCTTTTCCTTATATGATAGTTTACAGTTTCTATTTATATATTTTCTTCTTTTTTTTCCTTAAAAAAAATTTTTTTTTTTTTGAGAGCATGACCAGTTGGGAGCGACAGAGGGAGAAAGAGAATCTTAATCAGGTTCCATGTCCCATGTGGAGCCCAGTGTAGGGTGCAGCCTCGTGACCCTGATCATGACCTCAGCCGAAATCAAGAGTCAGATGCTTAGGGCGCCTGGGTGGCTCAGTGGGTTAAACCTCTGTCTTCGGCTCAGGTCACGATCTCAGGGTCCTGGGATCGAGCCCCGTGTTGGGCTCTCTGCTCAGCAGGGAGCTTGCTCCCCCATCAACTCTCTCTCTGCCTGCCTCCTCTCTGCTTGCTTGTGATTTCTCTGTCAAATAAATAAATAAAACCTTAAAAAAAAAGTCAGATGTTTAACCGTTTGAACCACCCAGCCACCCCTCATTTGTTTACTTTTTTTTTTTTTTTTAAGATTTTACTTATTTATTTGACAGAGAGATAGATCACAAGTAGGCGGAGCGGCAGGCAGAGAGAGGGGGAAGCAGGCTCCCCTCCGAGAAGAGAGCCCGATGCGGGGCTCGATCCCAGGACCCCGGGATCGTGACCCGAGCCGAAGGCAGCGACTCAATCCACTGAGCCACCCAGGTCTCTTGAATTTTACCTTTGTTTTGTAAGACCAGTACACAGTTACCTTATAATGCTTTGTTAATTATGTCGAGAATAAGGTTGTTGGTTTTCTTTTCTAGATTTCCTGGATAGCTGTCGTGCCAGTACTCTGTTAGCTGAGCTAGATGATGATGAAGACTTGCCTGAGCCAGATGAGGAAGATGATGAGAATGAAGATGACAATCAGGAGGACCAAGAATACGAGGAGGTTATGGTAGAGAGATTGTCTCCCATTCTCTTAACTAACATAAGATGTTTATAATTGAAATGAAAAGAGGAAAAGCAAAGTCCTGGTTAAACTTTGAAATAGGGAAATATGGGATGACTATGAAAAAATGTGGTTAATTAAGAAAAGCACCTTTAATCTGAACATTTATGATTCTCTCTTTTTTTTTTTAAATATTTTATTTATTTGACAGAGAGAAATCACAACGAGGCAGAGAGGCAGGCAGAGAGAGAGGAGGAAGCAGGCTCCCCGAGGAACAGAGAGCCCGATGTGGGGCTCGATCCTAGGGCCCTGAGATCACGACCTGGGCCGAAGGCAGAGGCTTTAACCCACTGAGCCACCCAGGCGCCCCTGATTCTCTTTTAAGAGAAAATAAATTGGTTATATTTGGAAAATAATAAAATGTCACATGCTGATGTTTTAACAGGTTTAAAAGTATAAAGAACTGCACTGATCCTGAAGAATATAATTTTTACGTTCCTTTCAAAATAATTGGACTATTTTATTTTATATTTTTTAAAGATTTTATTTATTTACTTGAAAATTGAAAGAGATCATGCACAAGCGGGAGGAGTGGCAGGGAGAGGGAGTAGCAGGTTCCTTGCTTGATGCAGTGCTCGATCCCATGGCCCTGGTACTGGGACCCAAGCTGGAGGCAATCACTCAACCAACTGAGCCACCCAGGCACTCTAATTAAACTATTTTAGTATGTACTGTTTTGTGAGCAGTAACTCTGTATTATTTCATCATTCTTTATAGCTGTGAGGTAGAAACATAGAAGAAATAATATGTCCTAGTTAATCGATCAGTTAAGTACAAAAGTAGGGACCTAAGCTTAGGAAGTGTGATCCAGAACTCTTAATGTTTAACCACTGCGATTATCTTCAAACTGAACTTATACCTGGAAATACCCTTTATTGTAACTTGTATATTTTTTATTTTTCTTTATAAAATGTTATTAGATTTTTTTAAATTTCACAGGTTGCTTTTTAATGGTATGAAGGATTCCCAAGAAATTCTTTCAGTATGACTTACATAAAAACAGATATTACTGTAACATATTTCTTGTGAAGGTTGTGTATGAGGCATGTTGAATATAGAGCGTCCAATCTGTAAGTTTTGTGAAGATGGCTAATGAATATGAAGTTTTTTTTTAATGATAGTTGATGATAGGGTGGATAGTTTTAGGTTAAGGCTGAATGGGGATATATATATGAGTCAAATAATTAGACATGTCTCTTCACATTTTCTTATTCCAGATTCTGAGACGTCCATCCCTGCAGCGTCGAGCTGGCTCTCGCTCTGATGTAACACACCATGCTGTCACCTCGCAGCTACCACAAGTCCCTGCTGGAGCAGGGAGCCGACCTATTGGGGAGCAGGTAATATCTTAATTTTTATCTTCCCTATTGTGTATTTTCCTCCCTTTTTACAGTAAAGCATCAACCAAAATGCCTAGAAGAATATATGGGGATTGAGGTGGGGGTGAGAAGCTACCAGATAAACAAAAAAAAATTTCCCTTACTGCTTGGGTTTTTTTTAAAGATTTTATTTATTTATTTGACAGACAGAGATCACAAGTAGGCAGAGAGGCAGGCAGAGAGAGAATGAGGAGGAAGCAGGCTCCCCACTGAGCAGAGAGCCCAATGCTGGGCTCCATCCCAGGACTCTGGGATCATGACCCGAGCCAAAGGCAGAGGCTTTAACCCACTGAGCCACCCAGGCGCCCCCTGCTTTGGTTTTATAGTCTAGAAAGAGTCCATGATTGCTCTGGCATAATGCATAAGGGAGTTTCTTACTTGAAAGCACTTCATCTTGGCCCTTGTGTAACAGTTAACATTTATTAAAATGATTAATTTAATTTAATTTTTTTAAAGATTTTATTTATTTATTTGACACACACACAGAGACATCACAAGTAGGCAGAGAGGAAGGCAGAGAGAGAGGAGGAAGCAGGCTCTCTGCTGAGCAAAGAACCCAATGCGGGACTCAATTCCAGGACTCTGGGATCGTGACCTGAGCTGAAGACAGAGGCTTAACCCACTGAGCCACCCAGGCACCCAAAATGATTGATTTTATTATCTAAGATTTATAGGTTTGGTAATAGTAGTAGGGTTAATAATATTAGTCTATTAGCTGAACATTTATTATTCATGAATAAATTGTTATTTTAAAATTTATTTTATATTTATATAAATATTTCATATTATATATTATATTTGTATATGAATATATTTTATATTTTATTTATATTTATATTATGTTATTTATATAAAGTTGAATTAATAAATAATTCATTTATTAATCACGAAAGATATCAATAATTAAGTCCTTGTCTTGGTTTTAATACTTCCCGTGTATTAACTAATTCAGTCCTTTCAACAACATTTTGAGGGTTATTATCAGCCCTAATTTTTAGATGAAGTGGTTGGTAAAGGTCACATGTAGACGTTTTGGATCTAGGACTAAAACACAAACATTCTCATTACGAAGATACCATATGTCCATTTCATTTGTTATAAAAGTTAATTTAAGTGTTCGGAATATGAGAGGCTCTGTGTGCATATAAGTATATGCATAATTGTTATTTATGATATCAGATATTTACAACATTTACCATTCATTGATCTTTTTTGTTGATAGTAAAAGTGAAGAGAAGAAAATGTTCCTTTAAAAAACTTTCATTATGCAAATTTTCAAACATGCTTGAGGTAGAAAGAATAACGCAGTGAATCCCTAAGAACTCATCATCTGTAATGATTACCAACACTTTGTCTAACATGTTTGATTTATTTGCCCACAGTTACTTAAAGCATCTTCCAAGCATTATATTTCATATATAATCCATATATAATAAAATTTACTTACATTTTTTAAAAGTAACTTATTTAAAAATAATTGTAAGTTCACAGATTCACAGGAGGTTCCAAAGATAGGTTTTGTGCCCTTTGCCCAGTTTCTTCCAATGGTTACCCCTTACCTAATTAGAGTCTAACATCAAAATCAGGAAATTGATACTGATACAGTGTATGTATATGGTTCTTTCTCATTTTATTGTTTGTGGATTAGAGTAAGCACCATTAAGGCAATTTACTTTTGGTAAGATTAAATCGTTAAGAAATATATGTACCGGGGCGCCTGGGTGGCTCAGTGGGTTAAAGCCTCTGCCTTCGGCTCAGGTCATGATCCCAGGGTCCTGGGATCGAGCCCCACATTGGACTCTCTGCTCCTCAGGGAGCCTTCCTCCTCTCTCTCTGCCTGCTTCTCTGCCTAGTTGTGATTTCTGTCAAATAAATAAAATATTTAAAAAAAAAAATATATATATATGTACCTATTTACACTTACGTCATCTTATGCTTAAAAACTATGGCTAAATAAGGAAGTGTAATAGCTATATAGAGAAGTATTTAACATCCACCTCATTTTAAAGATAGCGTGTCACTTTTGCAGTAAAGAAAAGTTTTATCTTGTTTATCTGTATGTGGAATTTTAACAGGAAGAAGAGGAGTATGAAACTAAAGGAGGACGTCGGAGAACATGGGATGATGATTATGTACTCAAGAGGCAGTTTTCTGCTTTGGTTCCTGCTTTTGATCCTAGACCTGGTCGTACTAATGTCCAACAGACGACTGATCTAGAGATTCCACCCCCAGGTATTGTGTATTTTAGTTTTGTGATTTATTTTGAACATACACCAAGCAAGATAGTTACATGTAATTAGGAAAGCAGGTGGCTACTTACATATTCAGGTTATAAAGAAAAGTTTTCGGAAAAAAGAAACAACTATTTATCAGCCAAAAGTCCTTAAAAGATAGATTTTTTTTTTTTTAGAAGATTTAATTTATTTATTTGACAGACACAAGTAGGCAGAGAGGCAGGCAGAGAGAGAGAGAGGAGGAAGCAGGCTCCCTACTGAGCAGAGAGCCCAATGCGGGACTCGATCCCAGGACTCTGGGATCATGACCTGAGCCGAAGGCAGAGGCCTCAACCCACTGAGCCACCCAGGTGCCCGATTTTTTTTTGGAAAGATTTATTTATTTGAGAGAGAGGGAGAGAACACAAGCATGGGAGAGGAGCAGAGGGAGAAGGAGAAGCAGACTCCCCCACTGAGCATGGAGCCCTGTGCAGGCTGGGATCTGACCTGAGTCAAAGGCAGATGCTTAAATGACTGCCACCCAGGTGCCCCAATACAGATTATTTTTAAAGGGGTAAATTACAGTACTTTAAAAAACAGTGTGTTCTGTATTTGTGTAATTTCTAAAGGAAGGCTCACCCTCAGTGAGCCTGGGTGGCTCAGTGGGTTGAGCCTCTGCCTTCAGCTCAGGTCATGATCTCAGCATCCTGGGATCTAGCCCTGCATTGGGCTCTCTGCTCGGCGGTGACCTGCTTCGCCCTTCTCTCTGCCTGCCTTTCTGCTTACTTGTGATCTTTCTCTCTCTCTCTCTGTCAAATAAATAAATAAAATCTTTAAAAAAAAAAAAAAAGGCTCACTTAAAGGTAGATAATTTGTATTTCTATATTCTGCTGGATCAGAATTGTTGTGGATTATTCCTATTCTACTTTGACTTTGGAAAATTGTGTTGTAGTTTCATTTATGGTCTTGAGTTAGCTGGTACCTTTCTCTCTTACAACTCTATTTTGGCTATAGTAGGCACACTAATGATCCCCAAAGGTATGTGAGTCCTGACCTCTGGAATCTGTGAATAGGTTACCTTAATAAACAAAAGAGGCTTTGTAGACGAGATTTAATTCAGGATTTTGAGAAGAGGGAATTAATCCTGGATTATCCAGTTAGGCCCAGTGTAATCACAAGTGTCCACATAAAAGGAATATAGGAGGGGGATGCCTGAGTGGTGCAGCTGGTTGGGTGTCAGACTCTTGTTTTCGATTCAGGTTGATTTCTCAGTCATGGGAATGATCCTGCATTGGACTGTCTGTTCAGTGTAGAATCTGCTTGAGACTCTGTCTCCTTCTCCCTCAGCCCCTCCCCCTCTGCACTCTTGCTCTCTTTCTCTCTAAAGTAAGTAAATAAATCTTTTTAAAAAAAAGTTGAAGAGAAATTCAGGAAGGTCTGAGAGAAGATTTGACAATAGGAAGCAGAGATCAGAGTGATGAGGGGTCATGAACTGTGAAATATGGGCAGCCTCTAGATGCTTGAAAAGGCAAGCAAACAGATTCTTTCTTGGAGCTTCCAAAAGGAACAAAGCCTTGCCAATCCATTTAAGGTTTCTCAGTTCTGTAACTGGTTGTTTTAAACCACTGAGTTTATAGTGATTTGTTAAAGCAACAATAAGATGCTAATATATGGAACAAACCACCTAATTTGCATAAGCCTGAATTTTCTTATCTCTTACCTGGAGAAAGTAATAATTTCTGTTTGACAAGGTAATTAAAAGTTTTTTTTTAAGGTAATTAAAAGTTTTAAATGAGGTAAAATATATAAAACGCTTAGCATGGTACCTGGTGCATGCCTCAGTAAACCTCAGCTGTAGTAATCAGTATATTATCCTTAAGGAAGGCTTAAATGTTGATTAGGTGTGGAATGTATTTTTTACTTGATAGAATGATATTTGTGTTAAATAGGGAAGTAAGTGTGCTTTGTAGTATGATGTTCTATGGTGAGGTTGCATATAGGCCGAATCAAGATTTTTTTTTTTTTAAAGATTTTATTTATTTATTTGACAGAGAGAGATCATAAGTAGGCAGAGAGGCAGACAGAGAGAGTAAGAGGGAAGCAGGCTCCCTGCTGAGCAGAGAGCCCGATGCGGGATTCGATCCCAGGACTCTGAGATCGTGACCTGAGCCGAAGGCAGCAGCTTAAACCACTGAGCCACCCAGGCGGCCCACAAGATGTTTTAAGATCCTTTCAAAAAGAAAAACCTATGCTAGGGAATATAAATAGGTACAGATTTTTTGTAGAGCTCTTTGGCAATACATTTCATATTGTTACTACTAGAAACCTGTAGTAAAGAAATACTGGCTCTGGGTGCCAGTGATGACTATGCAAGTATTATTTATATTGTCAGAAAATTGGAAATGACCTTCCGTTATTTCCAATAACAAGGATATAGTTTGGTTAAGGCTTAATGGAATGTAATGCAGTGAATAAAGTTAATACTTTAGAAAATTATATTATGATATGAGGAGAAAATTACTGAGCTAAGGAAAAAGAAGAATACAGCACCAAATACACTATGTACCTGTGGTGGGGGGTGGTTACCTCACAATCTGCTCATTCAGTGTGAGCAGAAGGTTGACAGTTCAGTGACTAGAGTCTGTGCTTTCTCAGTGTGGTTTTTTCTGGATGTAGAATTATGAATAATTTTAGTGTTCTCTTAAGAATAAAATGTTTCTGAAATATTCGTACAGTTAGCATGTGTTTTCTTAAAACAGAGATTCCTATCATATGTATAAATTCAGCTTTAGTGCTCTGTCTTTAAGTAACCTGGATATATTGTTCCCATTTAAAAAAAAAAATTGTTGGATGGGGCGCTTGGGTGGCTCAGTGGGTTAAAGCCTCTGCCTTCGGCTCAGGTCATGATCCCAGGGTCCTGAGATCGAGCCCCACATCGGGTTCTCTGCTCAGCAGAGAGCCTGCTTCCCCCCCCTCTCTGCCTGCCTCTCTGCCTACTTATGATCTCTCTCTCTGTCAAATAAATAAATAAAATCTTAAAAAAAAAAAGATTTAGGGGCGCCTGGGTGGCTCAGTGGGTTGGGCTGCTGCCTTTGGCACAGGTCATGATCTCAGGGTCCTGGGATCGGGTCCCGCATCGGGCTCTCTGCTCAGCGGGGAGCCTGCTTCTCCCTCTTCTTCTCCTTGTGCCCTCTCTGTGTCAAATAAATGAATAAAATCTTATAATTTAAAAAAAAATTTGTTGAGGCCAGAATAGTTTTTAAGTAGCTGAAGTCTTTAGCTAATATCTGGCAGAAGAATTTAGATTTCATATAGCTATGTGTTCCAGTGCATTGTTTTTTATGGACTGCTTGTTATAGTGTAATTGTTTTTGATGTCTTCCATATTTTTAGGAACACCTCATTCAGAGCTCTTGGAAGAAGTTGAATGTACTCCGTCACCTCGATTAGCCCTCACTTTGAAAGTAACAGGTCTTGGAACAACTCGTGAAGTTGAATTACCACTCACTAATTTCAGATCAACCATTTTTTACTATGTACAAAAATTGCTTCAATTGTCCTGTAATGGCAATGTGAAATCAGATAAACTTAGGCGTATTTGGGAGCCAACATACACGTAAGAGATTTTAACTTAATGTTTTAAGTAGATATTTCCATGATACATGAGCCTAGAACCATTGTATTTCTATATTTTTTACAATAGAAACAGGAAATATTTGGTTCTTGTTCTTCTGGTTTACAACAACAGATAAGAGCATTTGTGACTCCTGAGGTAGAATAGTTTAAGGTTTCAACTGAAAGTAACTTTAGAAATAAACTTCAGAAATAACTTTAGACATCTTATGTCTTAATTGTTGAACTCTTTGCAGTTGTGTATGAAGTACTAAATATTTTTTATTTGTTATTTGTTTTGGAGTTTGCAAGTTAAGCCTGCCTCTCTTTGTTCATTCATTCATTGAAGAATTAATTAATGATGACATTGTGCACATTTAACATTTTGGTGCCTCTTTCTGTTTATCTGTAAAGTGAGCATGGTTGTGAGGAATCAACGAATGAATACATGTAAAGTGTTTTCAGTATTGTCTGAGTGCTCAGTATTACCTATAATAATAATTATTATTTAATAGTTTAATATAATTTAATATAAATAAAATTTTAATCATCCTTATGTTAATTTTACTTTAATTTTTCTGATGTTCTCTTGACATCATTGATAATTTTATATAATGTCTAATAAAGTAATCTAGATCCTTTAGAGATAGAACAGAAGGCTATCATAGTTATTTTTTCCCACCCTGTTCAGTTTTTATTAGAGTTTCAAATTTTATCTCCACTGCCTTATGTGGACATAAAGCCTCCTGGTCCTTGTTGTTCGTATCCCTTTTATTTTTACAATAAATGAAAGTTATAACACATGATAGAGTGTATCACTTCATATCTTTAAAGGTCCTAGGTTTGATGTATGCATTCTTTGCAATTATACTAGATTTATAAATAATAACTTTTTCAGGAATACGATTTCTCTTATTTTCCCCCATGTTTAACAAATTGATTTTTTTTTTAAATAAATTGTCCCTGAGTTTAATGTTTAAGCATATGGCTAATGAATGATATCATTCATAATTTTTTAAAGAATTGAAGCCTTACTGGAAATAACCACAAATTATATGATTTATGAATTAATGTGAATAATATCTTCATGTTTAGAATCATGTACAGAGAAATGAAGGATTCTGACAAAGAGAAGGAAAATGGAAAAATGGTAAGTGATACTTAAATAAATCTTCTTGGCCCCGTAGTGGAAAAAAAGGGGAAATAAAAACTAACATTGTTTTAATTGAACATTTGAGGAAAAAAAATCACTAACATGGAATTCTTTAGATGAGGTTAAATGCATGATTTTAAAGCTGCCTTATATAATGCATGTGAAATAGCATAGACTTTTAATCAGGAAAGGCCAACATTTGGTTTTTCCTATTGTAGGGTTGTTGGTCTATAGAGCATGTGGAACAGTACCTTGGCACTGATGAATTACCAAAGAATGACTTGATAACCTACCTGCAGAAGAATGCAGACGCCGCTTTCCTGCGCCACTGGAAATTAACTGGCACTAATAAAAGTATTAGGAAAAACAGAAATTGTTCTCAGCTCATAGCTGCATATAAGGTATATATTGGCATCAAAACACAACTGGGAATGGCTTTGTGCTTT
Organism: Meles meles; assembly: GCF_922984935.1. NCBI lineage: Eukaryota > Metazoa > Chordata > Mammalia > Carnivora > Mustelidae > Meles > Meles meles. The sequence goes on along the minus strand of NC_060071.1, from coordinate 85,110,821 downwards.
GTTTGCAGCTTTTAAAGATTCTTAAGAAAAAGAGGTTTATTGGGACAAGCTTAAAAAATGAGGTTGAATTAAAATTGTTAATATGCCAAATATTAAAATTTCAAATATGATTTGTGGTATTGGATCTAAGTACATTTTTTTTTTAAAGATTTTATTTATTTGACAGAGATCACAAGTAGGCAGAGAGGCAAACAGATAGAGGGGGGAAGCAGGCTTCCCGCTGCACAGAGAACCTGATGCGGGGCTCTATCCCAAGACCCTGAGATCATGACCTGAGCTAAAGGCAGAGGCTTTAACCCACTGAGCCACCCAGGTGCCCCTATTTACATGGTTTTAACTGTGGCTTATGGTAGTTATAGTTTATTTGGGAACGGTTTAGAACACATTGATTTTCAACTTGGGTTATAGTGTTTTCATTTAAAAAGAAGACAGTTTGAAAGATTTCAGCATTTTCAAATACTTATAGGATTATACAGTGCTTTTCTCGAAAATGTGATTAATAGCTAGTTTTACTAATTGTTTCTATAGGATTTTTGTGAGCATGGAACAAAGTCTGGATTAAATCAGGGGGCCATTTCTACTCTTCAAAGTAGTGATATTCTTAATTTGGCAAAAGAACAACCTCAGGCTAAAGCTGGCAATGGACAGAATTCTTGTGGAGTAGAAGATGTCCTTCAACTTCTGCGTATTCTCTATATAGTTGCAAGTGACCCTTATTCAAGAATATCCCAAGAAGGTCTGTAAGAAACTGTGTTTCATTTCTATGGCATTTTTAAAAGGAAGTCAGTTTATTTCTTTATTAATTTTCTTAATTTTTCAGAAGGCGAGGAGCAGCCTCAATTTACTTTTCCACCAGATGAATTCACTAGCAAAAAAATCACAACAAAGATTTTGCAGCAGATTGAGGTAATCAGATAGTTGAACTCTATTCTGCAACTTTTGGACTTTCAAAGTATTATCTTCCTTTTCTACTTCTTACCATCTCTACTGTTAGTCTCTGATTCATTGATTTAGGCCATATGGTCCATTGCATTACTTTCTTTCATTAGTTTTAAGAACTGACTCCTTTTGGTCTTTTTAAATAACTGCCTTATAACATTGTTATTCGTTAATTTGCAGGAACCATTGGCTTTGGCAAGTGGGGCTCTACCAGACTGGTGTGAACAGTTAACCAGCAAGTGTCCTTTCCTAATACCATTTGAAACTAGACAGCTTTATTTCACATGTACAGCATTTGGTGCATCAAGGTAGAACATGTTCCCTTTTTTATATATATATATATATTTTTTTTTTTTAAAGATTTTTTAATTTATTTGACAGACAGAGATCTCAAGTAGGCAGAGAGGCAGGCAGAGAGAGAGGAGGAAGCAGGCTCCCTGCTGAGCAGAGAGCCCGATGCGGGGCTCGATCCCAGGACCCTGGGATCATGACCTGAGCCGAAGGCAGAGGCTTTAACCCACTGAGCCACCCAGGCGCTCCCCCTTTTATATAATTTTAATGTTATATAAGCTCAAAATGTACAAATATACTTTACGTCAAGACTGATGGAAGGAATATATTATTTTGTTTTCTTATGAGTTCTCAGTGTTTAAACATTTTCTTAATTTCTGGTTGGATATGCTCTCCTACAGTTGACTCTTGAACAGTGTCAGGGTTAGGGATGCCAACCCTCCCTGTGCAGTAAAGATATTTATTTTAGAGAATAAGTTCATGAGTGGGAAGAGTTGGGAAAAAGGGACAGGGAAAAGCAGCCTCCCCACTGAATGGGGAGCCCGTTGCGGGACTTGATCCCATGACTCTGGGATCATGACGTGAGCCAAAGGCAAACACTTAACCAACAGCCACCCAGGTGCCCTGAAAAATCATATTTAAAAAGTGTGTAACTTTTGACTCCCCCAGAACTTTATGAATAGTCTGCTGACCGGAAGGCTTACTGAAACAAACAACATGTATTTTGCATGTTATGTGTATTATGTACTGTATTCTTAGAATAAAGTAAGCTAGGGAAAAGAAAATATTAAGAAAATCATGAGGAAGAAGGAAAATTTACAGTACTATATTTCTAAAAGAAAAATCCACATATAAGTGGAACCCCGCAGTTCAAGCCTTTTTTTTTTCTGTCTCCTTCCACTAGATAAAAGTTTGATGAGGGCAAGAATTTTCTGGCAGTTTTGTCACTGATCTAGATGCAGTTCCTAAAGCAGTGTATATAGCACATTGTAGGTATTTGGTAAATATTTTTTGAATCATTGAGTATCCAGAGTACTTTCAAAGTGGATATAAAAAAATTATAATTTAAAATGGAGCTGTTGACTTCCCTGATAAGTTACACTATTTACAGATCATTTGTACATGTGGAACTATGGGCCTCTTGTCATAAATGGCATTGGTTATGGTTTTTGTTTTATAGATAAGGAAATTGATTCTCAGAGTATATAGCTGATTGACCTGAGATTACAAAATAATTGTAGCACACCTAAGAGCAAATCTTTTTATCTTCTTATTCCTACTTGAAGATTCTTTCTTCTGCCCTAGATGGGTTAGCTCTGCATTATTGAAAAGAAAATATTATTTTTAAAAAGATTTTATTTATTTATGTTAGAGATAAAGAGCGTGAGCAGTTGGAGGAACAGAGCGAGAGGGACAAGCAGACTCTGGGCTGAGCGCAGAGCCCAAAGCAGGGCTTGATCCCATGACCCTGAAATCATGACCTGAACTGCAATCAAGAGTTAGACAACTAAGCAACTGAGCTACCCAGGCGCCCCCAAAGATTTTAAGTAATTTCTAGGGGCACCTGGGTGGCTCAGTCGGTTAAGTTCCTGCTTTCGGCTTAGGTCATGATCCTGGGGTCCTGGGATGAGCCCTGCATTGGGCCCCCTGTGCAGCAGAGAGCCTGCTTCTCCCTCTACCTGTGCCTGCTGCTTGCTCTGTCTACTTGTGCTTTCTCTCTGTCAAATAAATAAATAAAATCTTAAAAGAAAGAAAGATTTTTTAGTTATTTTTATTTATTTATTTAAAGATTTTATTTATTTATTTGACAGACAGAGATCACCAAGTAGGCAGAGAGGCAAGCAGGGAGAGAGAGGAGGAAGCAGGTTGTCCGCGGAGCAGAAAGCTGGACGTGGGGCTCGATCCCAGAACCCCCGGATCATGACCCGAGCCGAAAGCAGAGGCTTTAACCCACTGAGCCACCCAGGCGCCCCAAGAGATAAAGATTTTTTAAAAAGTAATTTTTGCATCCAGCATGGGGCTCGAATTTACAACCCGAGAGGAGTCACATGCTGTACCAACTGAGCCAGCCAGATGTCCCCAAAAGAAAATATTTGGAAGTCAGTTGCATTTTAATGATGGCTTTCAGTTTGTATCACAGTAATAAAGATAGCTTAATGATTTTCAGTTTCTTCGGTAGTTAAGAAATATTCACTTGTATTTTTATGTATCATAAGTTTGGCTATTTTTTTAATTGAAGTATTGACATGCATGTTACATTAATGGCAGGTGTACAACAGTGACTGAGCAACTCCTTAAATCATGCTGTGCTCACAAGTGTACAGTAACAACTGTTTGTCCACCATATAGTGCTATTCTAATTCTATTGACTGTATTCCCTGTGCTGTTCCTTTTATCCCCAGTTTGTGTATATTTTGATGTAGTGGGGTTGGGACCACAGACCTTTATTTTGATCTGTTAATTACTAAAGAGGAAAATACCTACATATTTTCTCATATGTTTAGGAAAATAATACAGGGGTTTATATGTTTTAAGAGAGGAAGCAATAATTTTTGCAATAAGAAAATGTACTAATTCTGCCACCTAATAAAATACTATTTTTAAAAAGAATAATTAAATCTTTGAATTATGTTGCTGGTTTAATAGTACATTCAAACTATTACTGAATGTTAGAGCTCCAGAAATATTTTTCTATTTTAGAGCAATAGTGTGGTTACAAAACCGACGTGAAGCTACTGTGGAAAGAACAAGGACCACCAGTAGTGTAAGGCGAGATGATCCTGGAGAGTTTCGAGTGGGTCGTCTCAAGCATGAAAGAGTAAAAGTCCCACGTGGTGAATCACTGATGGAATGGGCTGAGAACGTCATGCAAATACATGCAGATCGGAAATCAGTTCTTGAGGTATCTCACTCACATCTAAATTCTTTTAGTATGCAGGAATGGCAAACCTGTATGTTCCATAGCATGCAAACCATGTTAGATAGAAATGAAAAATGGAGAGGGATTTCTCTGCCCTCTATGCAAGGCCTTTCCCTTTGGTAGAGCATCTTTTGTAAGAGGATGTCAGCTTACCTTTTCAGAGGTCAGGATCTTGTGATTGATGAGCAGCAAAGAGTATCTTCACTCTTGAGGTGGAAAAGTGCTTGGTCTTTTTTTTAAGATTTCTTTCTTTCTTTATTTGACAGAGTGAAAGAGACAATGAGAGGGGGAACATAAAAAGGGGGAGTGGGAGAGGGAGAAGCAGGCTTCCAGTTGAGCAGGGTACCTGAGGTGGGACTTCATCTCAGACCCTGGGATCATGACCTGAGCCAAAGGCAGATGCTTAACAGCTGAGCCACCCAGGCACCCTAAGTCCTTGGTCTTTTTGAAGGACATTACTCCTTTCTGAACAAAGCCTGAACTGAATAATAATACTAAGGATTCTTTTTGATAGTCTAAATTTTACCTTCATATTAAGCTCTGCTATTAGATATCTGCAGTTTTGGAGTACACTATTCTATACTATTGTTACACTGTGCTTGGCATTACATCATTGGCCTGTATTGAGAGATGTTAAGCAAATAGCAGTATAAAATGTAATACATTTACTGTAGAGATGTTATTGTAGGCATTGTTGATTATATCCTATATACCTGTTCTTCCTTATATGAGGGACAGTGGATGAAATTTCTCTTATAAATGTGAAGCATCTGCTTAAGTTTATCTTTTTTTTTTTTTTTTTAAGATTTTATTTTATTTATTTATTTGAGAGAAAGCACAAGCCGGGGATAGAGGCAAAGGGAGAGGGAGAAGCAGACTCTGCGCTGAGCAGGGAGCTTGACAGCCTGATGACATGGGGTTTGATCCCAGGACTCTGAGATCATGCCCTAAGCCAAAGGCAGTTGCTTAACTGACCGAGCCACCCCAGCACCCCTTAGTTTATCACTTGAATCAGAGATTGATCATGACAAATATGATACATGCCAAAAAGATATAAAAGGCTCTTAGGGCTTTCACTTTAAACTCTCTTCACCTTCATCTAATTCTTCCTACCAAATACATTCCTCTAACTAGGTAAACCTTAATTATTTTTTTTAAATCATTCACCATATGTTTTTATAAGTTGCCTCAAGTCATTTGTGGAAAATGTAGAGTATGGGTAAAAGCCTTTAAAGTTATTGCCCCTTCAGAAGTGGAAGAGTTTAGGTTTTATGTTAAATAGACACACATAGAAAGCTGTATGCCATCTTTTCCTCAAGCAAATGATGTAACCTTTTTATCTAAAATTTGGTTTCCTTTGGTGTAAAAAAAAGATAAAACCTATTTTTTAGGGTTGATATGAGAAATAAATTAATGAACAATGTGGTAAACAGTGCTCACCACAGTGTTTAAATATGTAATGGTGTACAATAAATATACTTTTTAGAAAAACGAAATTAAAACTTCTGGGGCGCCTGGGTGGCTCAGTGGTTTAAGCCGCTGCCTTCGGCTCAGGTCATGATCTCAGGGTCCTGGGATCGAGTCCCACGTCGGGCTCCCTGCACTGAAGGGAGCCTGCTTCCCTCTCACTCTCTCTGCCTGCCTCTCTGCCTACTTGTGATCTCTCTCTGTCAAAATTAATAAATAAAATCTTTAAAAAAAAACTTCTGTGTTGTTTTTAATGTGTATAATATTCTGCTGCTGTTACAAAAAAAGATGTATTACTTGGCAAGAAGGGGATTTTTTTTTTTAAGGTTTTATTTATTTATTTGACAGAGAGAGAGATCACAAATAGGCAGAGAGGCAGGCAGAGAGAGAGGGGGCTGGCAGGCTCCCCGCTGAGCAGAGAGCCCGATGCGGGGCTTGATCCCAGGACCCTGAGATCATGACCTGAGGCAGAGGCTTAACCCATTGAGCTACCCAGGTGTCTAAGAATGGGATCTTTTTTTTTTTAGGCTAATTTTTCCTTAAAATTTGCTTATATTTTAGGTTGAATTTTTGGGAGAAGAAGGAACTGGTTTGGGCCCTACATTAGAGTTTTATGCTCTGGTGGCAGCAGAATTCCAGAGAACTGATCTGGGAGCTTGGCTTTGTGATGATAACTTTCCAGATGATGAATCTCGTCATGTAAGATTTATTTCCCATTTTGTGATTACTTGTGATTCTTCTTTTACTATTAAAAATAGGTTATGCCTTCAGAATTTAAGCCAGGTTTGCTGACTCTCTTTTTATTATTGATTACTCCTGATGCTATTAAAATGTTTTTTCAGTCATCAATAACTATTTAATAAAAGGTATATATATATAAATACTTCAACAAAATTGATAAAGATGTTCAATATTTATGTATCTTTCGTCTAATTTTATTTGTATTTCTCCCTCTAAAACACTAGGTTGATCTTGGAGGTGGATTGAAACCTCCTGGGTACTATGTGCAGAGATCATGTGGACTGTTCACAGCACCATTTCCACAAGACAGTGATGAGCTTGAAAGGATCACAAAACTCTTTCATTTCCTTGGAATTTTCTTGGCCAAATGCATTCAAGACAATAGACTTGTGGACTTACCTATTTCTAAACCTTTCTTTAAACTTATGTGTATGGGTGATATTAAAAGCAATATGAGTAAATTAATTTATGAGTCACGAGGCGATAGAGACTTGCACTGTACTGAAAGTCAGTCTGAAGCTTCTACAGAAGAAGGTCATGATTCACTCTCAGTAGGAAGCTTTGAAGAGGATTCAAAATCAGAGTTTATTCTAGATCCCCCCAAACCAAAACCCCCAGCATGGTTTAATGGAATTTTAACTTGGGAAGATTTTGAACTCGTAAATCCACACAGAGCCAGATTTTTAAAAGAAATTAAAGACCTTGCTGTCAAGAGGCGTCAGATTTTAAGCAACAAAGGTCTTTCTGAAGATGAGAAGAACACGAAATTACAGGAACTAGTGCTAAAGAATCCATCAGGTTCTGGGCCTCCACTTAGCATAGAGGATTTAGGGTGAGTTTTTTATATATGTTTGTCAGCCTAATGGATGAATAAGTTTTAAAGCTTTTGTTTCTTTGTCCCCAGTAATATGCAGTGTATGAGTTAAATAGTCTGTTAAGAACAGTAATATGCTGTAGGAAATATTACTGATATGAATCTTTGAATAGTTCATGTTATAAAGACAACACTCAGAATACCAGAACATAGTGTATTAATCATCATATCTCAAAGATTATCTGATTTATCAAATGTGATTAATTTATATATTTATATGAAAGTCCAAAACCAAAGACATTTTGAGAAATCATGACTAGTTAATATAGTGTACTTGGGAATGCTCAAAATAGTTTGTATGTAGGCCTTATGCCCAAGGACTTAGCTAATAACTCAGATGATACACATCTATTGATAAAACTCTGTTAATTTGTATACATGTAATTATTATACCCTTAGTATGTTTTACTATGATTTTTGGGTTGGCTGAAAGTCTTCACTTTCTTCTTTCTTTCTTAATGGCTAATTTTGAGAAGTTTGGTTTGATAACTTATATATATTCAAGGTTTAATTTCACCGTAGGGACAGAGCATGAATAACTTCAGTGAAGCAATAGTTTCTTCTTGAAAAAAAAAACAAAAAAAAAGTAAAAGTAAAGCTGTTGCTTTCATAATTTATTGCAAAAACCCTTACTTTGTTAATTTTGTGCCGAGAGAAAAGTGAAATATGGAAGGGTGGTGGTTTTGTGCAATCTTTGCAAAGATTTACCAGGTTTGGTAATGGTTGTCCTAATAGTTTTTGTGCACAGGGTTTTTGCATTCAAAAGGGGCCTCCTGGGGTGGGTGGCTCAGTCGTTAAGTGTCAATCTCAGTCTCAGGTCATGATCTCAGGGTCCTGGGATCTAGCCCTATATGTCCTGCATCCCCTGCATTCGGGCTCCCTGCTCAGTGGGAAGCCTTCCACTCCCCCTGCTTGTGTTCTCTCTCTTGCTGTGTTTCTCTCTGTCAAATAAATAAATAAAATCTTAAAAAAAAAAAAAAAAAGTTAAAAAAAAGGGGGGGCCTCATACGTAACATCTAAGCTGGAATACTGTTTTTGTTGGAAGAGTAGGGGGGATGGGTTTTCATGGTTTGGGCAGCAATATTTTATTTATTTTTTTAAGATTTTTTTTTTAATTTGAGAGCGAAAGCAGGAGCAGAGGGAGAAGAGGGAGAAACACACTCCCCACTGAGCAAGGACACTCCCCAACCCCTCCATGCAGGGCTCCATCCCAGGACCCCAGGGTCATGACCTGAGCCAAAGACAGATGCTGAACTGGCTGAGCCACCCAGGGGTCCCTTTGGCAGCAGTGTTTTAAAAATTAAACACCAACAGTAGCTGAATGTTAATCCACTCCTTTTTGTCTTCCAAGTTTAAATTTCCAGTTTTGCCCTTCCTCAAGAATATATGGCTTTACAGCTGTGGATCTCAAGCCAAGTGGGGAAGATGAGGTAATAAAAATTTTGTTTTTGATACAGTAATAAGTTCAGAACATCTTCTTAATGAGGCCAGTTGTAGTAGGCGGTGCTGAAATATTCCTAGATATTAACAACAATGTTGGGAAATTTTCCTTTGTAGATGATAACAATGGATAATGCAGAAGAATATGTGGATTTGATGTTTGACTTTTGTATGCATACGGGTATTCAGAAACAGATGGAAGCCTTTAGAGGTAATTTTTTGGACTCTTTAGCTTAATTTTTTCTCCTTTTACTTTGAGATTTGAAATTGAGGCATTTCTCTTGCCAAGAATTGCAGGTCATCTTTAGATTTGTCCTCTAGTTTTCTGTCTTCTAGATACTTAGCCCCACAGAGTACCTGGAACAGATTGGAACATTCTCCATACCCTCAGCTTGCTCTTGCTGAGTACTGGGGGACTCCCTTTTAGCCTCCATTTCTTCATTTGTATGCATACTTCACACATTGCATGATCAGGATGAATTAAACCAAGTTAGAACCTAAGTTCTTCAGGTGAAAATTGAAGCAAAATATATTAGACTGTTCATCACAAACTAGTTTTGAAAATCAGGATATAGCATTGACTAGCCTTGTATGACACAAAGAGTGGGTTAAGAAATTAATAGAATTTGGCTACTGACCATAGTGACTGAATATCTTTGTTCACATTTACAGTATTAAGCTTAATTTCTGACTTAAAAGCTTAGCTTGATTTCAAGCTATTTTATTTATATTTGTTTTTTCAAGCATTTATTAATATTTTATTCATATTATGTCCATTTAGTTCATATTAGCTATTTTGATTGGAAATTTGGTTTTTTGACATTGTAACTTAGAAATTGAGTTGTGTATTTTCTCGTTTTTGGTTTTTTGCTGTGTATGATATAGATGGGTTTAACAAAGTTTTTCCAATGGAGAAATTAAGTTCCTTCAGCCACGAAGAAGTCCAGATGATTCTTTGTGGAAACCAGTCACCATCCTGGGCAGCAGAGGATATTATTAATTATACTGAACCTAAGTTAGGTTATACGCGTGACAGGTATGTATTGGTTATTTTGTAAGGTCAACAAAATAATTTATGTCCCAAAATCAAATGGTAGATTCTCTAAAGAACTATGACTTAGTGAAGTGAGAAAGCAGTTTTCATATCTATTGATAAGGCTGAATTTACAAGAAAAGGCAACTGAGTGTTTGTTGATGTTAAGATTCTATTTTAATTGTTCACTATTTAAAAAATTGGGTAAATTGTAAACCCTTAGGCTTCTTTTTTTTTTTTTTAACATTTTATTTATTTGAGAGAGAGCACTAGCGGTGGGGGGAGAGGCAGAAGAAGAAGCAGACTCCCCACTGAGCAGGGTGCCTGACATGAGGCTCAGTCCTAGGATCCCAGGATCATGACATGAGCCGAAGGCAGGCACTTAACTGAGTGAGCCACCCAGGTGCCCCATTATAAATTAATCTTTATTTTTTAAAAATTCCAAATAGAAAAGAAAATTTCAAATAGGATAGTTGAATAGTTGAAAGAATTTTCATATATTCCTTTACCCAGATTCAATTGTTCTTAACATTTCTTTTATATTATCTTTTTACACACATACATACACACACACACACCCTACATGATATATATGTTTGTGTGTGTGCTATTTTTTTCTGAACCATTGCATATATCATGTGCCTTTACTCTATAATAGTGGAGTGTGCATTTTCTGAAAATACAGATAATTCTTCCATGTATCCACTTTCACTGGCAAATTCATACTATTAGCTAATCCGTAGTCCATAATGCAGTTTCACTGATTACACCAGTAATGTCCTTTGTAGAACTCTCCTCACCACTACTGTCCTGATAATAGAAATCGCATTTGGTTGTGATAGGGTCATTTGGGGATAGGCTTTTAATCTGAAACAGTTCTTCTGCTGTTTTTTCCTTTCATACTACTGATATTTTTATGACTACAGGCCCTATATTACCTCTCTCTTTTTTTAAGATTTTTATTTATTTGACAGAGAGAGACACAGCTAGAGAAGGAACACAGCAGAGGGAGTGGGAGAGGGAGAAGCAGGCCCCCCAGAGAGCAGGGAACCCAATGCAGGGCCCAATCCCAGGACCCTAGGATCATGACCTGAGCAGAAGGCAGATGCTTAATGACTGAGCCACTCAGGTGCCCCTACCTTTCTTTTTGAAAGTTTCTAAATTAATATAACTGAGAGAATACAGTTGACCTCCACAGCTGAAAATCCATATATGTTTGACACCCCCAAAAACTTTACTACAAGTAGCCTACTCTTGACCAGCTTTACCGATAATATAGCCGGTACATATTTTATATGTATATATACTGTATCCTTACAATAAGTAAGCTGGAGAAAAGAAAATGTTAAGAAACTCATGAAGGGGGACGCTTGGGTGGCTTAGTCGGTTAAGCGTCTGCCTGGGGTTCAGGTCATGATCCTGGGGATCTGGGATTAAGCCCTTGATCGGGCTCCTTGATCAGTGGGGAGTCTGCATCTCCTTCTCCCTCTGCTTGTGCTCTCCCTCCCTTTCTCTCTTGCTCACTCTCAAATAAATACATAAATCTTAAAAAAAAAAAAAGTACTAAAAAGAATCATGAGGAAGTACACTTGTGGTAACATAGCATAATGTGTAAACTTGTTGAATCGCTATGTGTACACTTGAAATTAATGTAACATTGTCAATGATACACAAATAACAAAAAAGAAAATCATGAATTAGAGAAAATATATTTGCAGTATTCTATTATATAATTTTTTCCAATAAATACAATAGAGTGGATCTGTGCAGTTCAAATCCCTTGTTGTTCAGGGGCCAACTGTATTATGAATTACTTTAACCTTAACTGACATTCATATGGCATTTTTTTCTTAAGTCAACTTTTTATTGAATTGTAATAGAGAAGTGCACAAATTCTGTGTATAGCCTGGAGAATTTTCACCAAAGGAAAACACCTGTGTATTGGTACCCGGAACAAGAAACAACTCAAGAATTCCCTTGCCCGTTATATTCTTTTTTTAATATTAAATCACTATTTCCATTGATCAACTTTTCTTGCATTTGAACCTTAAAAAATGAAATCATACAGTATATATTTTTTAAGGTCTGGCTTCTTTAACATTATGATTATGAAATTCATCCCTGTTGTGGCATGTAGAAATAGTTTATTTCACTATTAACAAAGATGGGTTATTTCAGATCCCCTTTAGTAGTTCAGCAATATTTGGGTGAATTTTGCAGGTGCATTTTTAAGGTTTTTCATTTGCTAGCCTTATTGCATATTTGATCCCTGTACTCCATCAGTATTTCAGTTCTTAACCATTTCTAAGTACAAGACAATCTTTGCATTTAAAGTATTTAAAGTAGCTTATATCCACTCCTTTCATGCTTACTCAAGAGTCTCTACATAGTACTGTTCTTCTCACATGTTAATAATTGTTTTTTGGCTTATTGCTTGCTTACAAAGTGGTGGTAGTGTTTTTCTTTTAAATCCGCAGTCAGAGCAGTAGAACTGTTTTTCTCCTTTTAGCCCTGGTTTCCTGAGGTTCGTGAGGGTTTTGTGTGGCATGTCTTCAGATGAAAGGAAAGCATTCCTGCAGTTTACCACCGGTTGCTCAACTCTTCCCCCAGGTGGACTGGCCAATCTGCATCCCAGGCTCACAGTTGTACGCAAGGTACAGACCTTAGCTAGTGGGGAATTCAAATGTAATTTTGTTACTTCGGGATTGAAAGAAATAAATACTTAAAGTCGTGGCCTTCTGCTTTTCACTTTTCTCTTTGTAGGTTGATGCTACTGATGCAAGCTACCCATCAGTGAACACCTGTGTGCATTATCTCAAGTTGCCTGAATATTCTTCTGAAGAGATCATGAGAGAGCGCCTGCTAGCTGCTACCATGGAGAAAGGCTTTCATCTCAACTGAGCTTCGAAGTGGGAGGCATCAGAGACTTTTAAAATACTAGTGAAGCCTCTTGTGTTTTTGTGCAGAGAAGTATATGATCCTCTACGCTAATGACACTTGCCTTTATTTCAACCATTAAGGCTTTAAGAACATGTGGAATAAGTTGGTTAGCTGCTAATGACAAAACAAATCCTTTAACTATCCAGCCAGCAAGTATATAGCACAGAACACTGTGTGTTGCTACAAGGGCTTAGTGACTGGAAAAAGGTGGTCCCTACTTGACTGTTCCAAAGAGCAGCTTCTCAGATCCTCAGTGTTCACTGGTAAATTTCTAACAGTGTATTTGTGTAAAGTTTGTTGTTTCATACTTCATACACTACAGTTGCAGTCACTGATCCCTGTTTTGCTGGCTTTTAAGCTACTCGGTCAAAAATCCTGCTTCCTTAAAACATAGAGAGTTAATGAGCATCTCAAGCTTTTTCTTTTCCTTTTTAATGATGCCTGCACTATCAGAGTATTGTAGTGTTCTCTCTTTTGTTTGGCATATAATCATGCACAGCCTTTTTATTTCTTTGAGGTGGGAGTATATTTTTATTTCCTAAATGCCATACTATAAAGATCAAATTCTTAAGTGTGTTTGTGCAGCTCAAAAGTAAAGATATATTAAGGGGAAAAAAGAAAAAACACTGGTCTAGACACAAGGCACACTTAAAAGCAAGTTTTACTTTTGGTTGTATTTTCTTTGTATATTATAAACATTTATTTAACTTGTTGCAGTTTGAAGTAAAAAATTTCCAAAATGTATGCTCAACAATAATCATTAAAATGTTTGCAGCGTACAAAACCGTGTCATGTGACTATTTCACTGCAACGAGCTGACTGAGAGCTTAACCAGATATTTTTTATTTTGAGTCACTGAGATTTAGTTTTTTGAAATTCCTACATTTAGAAATGTATTTTTCTATAGTAAATACACTTAACTGAAACTGGAAAGCTAGAAGAAGTATATGTTCACATGCTTGTGATCCAACTTTTGTGTGCTGTCTTAAAGTATTCTTCAGCTAAAAATGGCCCAGTTATTTGTGTTACTTTTTCAACACCAGGTCTGCTACTTAGATTGTATCTGCACGGATGTGTAAGTCCAAGATCCAAGAATGATTTCTCAATGTTCTGTCAGTGTTAGAAGAGACCACCAGGATACTGCCATTTCCTGGTTTTAAAGTAGGGCTTCTTCTATTTCCATTTCCCAAATTCCCTTGATGTATCACATCTGTGCCCTTAGGTGAAAGAAATGTCACTAGGCCTGATTTAGCCAAATGGCTTTTTTAGGAGTGAAAAGCATTTTTTGGAATTGCCCATTATTTACCTGTTTAAAAGGTACATTCCCTTTCTACATTAGAAGAGATATCTCCCACTACAGTCAGTCGTTTGAGTACTGTTTTTATTCTCTGCATGAGAATGTTGTACTGTTATCAGTGGCAGCGTTTAAATAATTCATCTTGTTGTTAGTTTCACAGTTCTCTGTGAGAATAAAAGTTAAAATAAAACATAATAGCAATATTTAAATGTACGACCTATGCTTTAATCTAAAAAATAGTGGTGGTGATTGTCTTAATGAAGTCATGGATGCATGACTGAAACGTCATACTAGTGTTAGAGTTAAAATCCAACTTATGTGCTTAGTATTGCCATTTATCTAAATCTGTAAAATGTCTGTCAATAACCCATCTTTTATCAAGACTAATCTAGCACAGGGCTCAGCAAACGATGGCCTGCTGCTCGCTTTGCATTGCCCAAGTGCTAAGTATGGTTTTAACATTTTTAAGTGGTTAAAAAAAAGCCAAAGAAGAGTAATATTTTATGATGTGGAAATTTTATGAAATTCAAACTTCAGTGTCCATAAATAAATAAAGATTTGTTAGAACACAGCCATGCTCATTCCTTTACGTATTTATCTGTGGCTGTTTTTACACTACAGTGGCAGAACTGAGTGTTTACAGCAGAGGGACCTTATGGCCCATGAAGCCTAAAGTATTTACTGTCTGGCCCTTTACAGAAGAGGTTTGCTGAATCCTGGTCTAGCACATCGCTGTAGCGGGTAAAATTGATGAATCTTATACATTCAGTAAATGAAATGTCAGGAGTCTTCAAGATGAAGCTGACCAGTCTGAGGCATAAATTTCTTGAGCGTGAAAAATCACTTAAAGCTGTTCAGCACGGTTCAGCAGTAAACGTGAAGGGAAATGATGACACAGCCTAGAAGAACAGATAGTCCTATTACAGTTCACTTTGCATGTGTCAAGTGTTAGGTAACATCTGCTAGGGTCTCCACATATCTTAGATTCTTCAGCTTTCTTTCCTTTGGTATCTACCTAGTATTTTTTTAAATTGTTATTCTCTAAAGGTACAAAAATCTGTGCCAAGATGTTATCCAAGTGCTATTTTGGTGTGACCTAAAAATTAATTTTGTTCACTCCCTAGTTACTTCTGGTGTACCAGTTTCCGCAGTTACCTGAATGTGCTGCTGATTCAGTGCCTACCAACTAGGACAGTGTTGCCCAACTAATATGTCTTAGGAAGACCTCCAGAGCACTTTGATCTAGACTGGGCTTTTCCCACACTATGGCTACTTAAGGCAAAGAGAGGTCTATACACGCATACCATTTGCTGTTCTGGAGGTCAGAAGCCTGCCTTCTGCCTTTCTGAATGAGTCCAAAACAACTTAGGTTTGCTTTTAGAATCCATTGTTGACTGGTCGCCTGGCTCTTTATAGATGCAAACTTTAAATATGTAAATAGATTTTTAGAAATAAAGATTTAAAAGAAATCCTTCCCTCACCCCCCACATATAAAAGAAAGAAAAAGCAAACAGTACCGAAAGAATCATCATCATCAATACCTGGAATGTCCATTTATGTCTTCTTTTGGAGGATAGAGTGTTGTAGATGAAAACTCTTAGAATTCCATAGGCTGGTACAATATCTTAATGTACCAAGACGGTAGTTCTGTTTCCTCCATTATATCTGCCTTCCTTCCCAATATGCACATAAAACATGCTTTTACCAAAGACAATTCTGTATGCTTTACTGTTGACTAAAGTAGCAAAGCATCTAGGAATGTTTGGAAAGGTCAGGCCATTGCTTTTCTATAGTGACTTAGTTTTCTTTGCTTCAGGACATTCCAAGAGAAGGGGTCGAAGGAATGAGTAAGGAGGCAGGGGAGAAGGGTTCATATCATGCCAACCTCAAAAGAGATACTCTCTTGCATTCTATTTTTAGACTTCGAACTAAAGTAAATTTCACTTACAAATAAGTTTACTAATAAGACAAACCATTTACAATATGGCCTAAAGAATGGTTGTAAGACCGCTCTTTTAATGTGTAACCATTCATTTTTGGTAGTAACATTATAAGTGAATTAATTACATGATGACATTGTAATTGCAAAGTGCAAAGTGTAATTGCAAAGTGCAGGCTTTTTAGAAACTGGCAAATAAAATTTAATTCTCGATTTTTATTAGTACACAATTTTGTAAAGTTTTGACTTAAAACATTTTAAGGAAAAAGAGCATTCAGAAAACATTCAAAGTACTATGTGTGTTTAAAATTTTATTGGCTGATAGTTGTCACATGTTCTTCCCATGCTGCTAATCCTGAATTAAATGTGCATAGGAAAGCGGAGAACAAAAAGTTACCCTCAGAACTCAAAAAAATTTGAACAGGTGGGAAAAAAATGCTTATGGTTAGAAAATAAAACCTGTCTCTTAGTTCAGAGAAAATTTTTCTTTGTAGACCATATTTTAAAATACAGCTTTGTTTTCCATTTAGGAACTGTGGAAAACACCTATTTAAAATGTCTTTGGAAGGACACCCCCTTTTGCAGAGTGCAGTCTTCCACATTTTTTGGGCTACAGATGTTGAGAGGTATTCCCACTTCTACAAGTTAATGTTGTCTGGCAGAGCCTTCTGTCATTCAGCTTTCTGACATTTTATCAAGAATGAGTAGAGGGGCAAGAATTCTTGCTCGATTTGTTTCCACAATGCAGCCATTTAACACCATCTCATCCAAAATGATGTGCACTTTATCCAAATTAAACATTATCTAAGTTCATATTAAGGAAATTAGTTTGAGTTAACAAAAATGTTAACATGTAACAGTAAGTAATAACTTATGACTTAGCCTATCATTTTTCCCATGTAAATTTGTCTAAGCATGAAGTGTATTTGTTTTTTTTTTTAGACAGAACTTCTGAAATTAGATTTAAGATTGGTGTCCATGTTAGAAATTATTACCTTCACGTACACATACACACCTAGTTTCACCTTGGTTAAGCTAACTGGCCAGTAGGTACAGAAATAGTATAGCTACTACACCTTTTAGCCAGAGGGAAAGTGACTCTAAGAACTAGAGAACAAAGCAAGTAACATTGGCAAGGGCATGACCTGACAAGAACAGTGTTGTCCCAGACACTAATAACATCAACAGTAATAGCAATGATGTTCCAGGCATCGTGTTGAATGTTTTACATAATTTTTCAGTCTTCTCTACAACCCTACGATATAAATGTTACATATTGTCCTAATTTTACATGGGAGCATATAGGCTCAAAGCCATTGTCCAAAGTCCCATGGCTGATAATTGCCAGAGCTGGAATTTACGCCCACAGCTTCGGCTCAATAGTTGGACTTCCAAACTTCTCAGGAGGGGCCTGGGGCTACTGAGTATACCCCTCCCTTAGCCCTCAAACATCCACCCCAAACCAAATGACTTCACAAAACCTCACGTCTTAATATTCTTTTTTTTTTTTTTTTTAAGATTTTATTTATTTATTTGACAGAGAGAGAGATCACAAGTAGGCAGAGAGGAAGGCAGAGAGAGAGGAGGAAACAGGCTCCCTGCGGAGCAGAGAGCCCGATGCCGGGCTC
Source organism: Meles meles (assembly GCF_922984935.1). Taxonomy (NCBI): domain Eukaryota; kingdom Metazoa; phylum Chordata; class Mammalia; order Carnivora; family Mustelidae; genus Meles; species Meles meles. The sequence goes on along the minus strand of NC_060071.1, from coordinate 85,093,312 downwards.
GATCCCAAGACCCTGAGATCGTGACCTGAGCCGAAGGACAAAACCTCACGTATTAAACTATCTTTTTTCTCAGACTAAAGAAAAAAATCATCAAGAGTAGATATGAATGAAGAAAGCAAGGCAATGCTAATTCCCAAGTAGATAAAAATTCTGAAATTCATGAGAGTTATCCTGTATGAATGAACAGTTCTAAAAATACTCATTTGAGAATTATAAAGCCAGATCAGGGTACTGATGTTCCTAGTGGAAAGTCAGTATAGGACATGGAGGAAGATGAAAATGATGTTAGCCTATGAGGTCTAGCTAACTGTAGAGAGCCAAATTCTTCCTCCCCCACCCCAGGAGCCCCTTCAGAGAACTTTTCTTTTGTGAAAGGAGAAAGGGAACTAGAATGAGATGATAACAATATTGAGTAATTCTGAATTCTACCCTTTAATAACTTATTTCCATTTCTATTTAAAGAACATGATCCTGGTCTGTTTAAAAACAACAACAGCTGACTGAAACAGATTGTTTCAAATACACAAACTTCAACAAATGAGTGACTTAAATGCACTAGGGAAGTTCATAATTAAATAGTGAATCTTTGTAAAGTGAATCATTACCACCTTATTTTTTTTTTCAATAATTTCAGACGTTCAAGTCTGTATTGGGTTTGTTTAGTGAAATATGAGGTGTAGAAAATGAGACAACCCTGTGAATGACTTTTAGGTTTCTATTAGGCTCTGCATTAATATCTCATTAAGCTCTGTGCAAATAGTCCTCTAGCAGAATAAACTTTTTCAGGAGCCCATGGGAACTGTCCTTAAATGACCCAGAAAAGAAAAAAAAAAGCTTTACTCTGATATACCTATTAATAATGTTTTCCAATTATATAGATGATTGCTTTGTCCATGACCAGATGGGATTGGAATATTAGGCTCAATCAGACCCAGAAGCCAGAACTCAGAAGCCAAACAAAGTGCAAATGTCAGCTTGGTACAAAGAAGAGGAGTTGGGGAGCATAGGTGGCTACGTGAAACTGGCCTGCAGAATCCCCCTGTCATATTCACTAAGGCAGAATTGCCTGTCATATTCACTAAGGGCAATGAAAGCCTTGGTGTGTTGAAAATGCCAACTCATCTAAGATGATTTTCTTGGAGAGAGAAGGAGATCTAATTTTAATCTATTTGAACTGGTTCAGGGATTAAGCTACTCTGAAGACTGTGGCAAGTGCATGATCTAAAATTCAGGTGCCCCTTGAGCAAGAGACCAGTTGTTTTGAAATTCAGATTAGAATGTGCTGCTGAATCATATCAACCACTGACATCCTCACACTGTAAGGACAAGGTCTTTCAGCAAGTCTGAATTTCCCAACATCCTAGAAACATGAGTTGCTCAGTGAGGTCACTCTTGACTGTGGGCATGTGACTGCCTGTCTGAGTAGCTGATTCAAGCCCTTAATAACCATGTAGCTTTCTGGCATTATAATGGGAAACCACAGACCAAATCCAACGTGAGGCAAACTCTTAAAAGCTGATTACCCCCCCCGGAATCATCGGACTCCTTTAAAATAAGAATCCAGCTGTTGTTTACATCTTGATTTGGTTTATAAGCAACTTATACAATAGTAATGGCATTTGGGTTACATGTCAGGGACCAAAAAGATGCCCGGGCAAAGCCCCATGGCAATAAACATGCAAACATGCTTCAACCCTGACAGCTGGAATAGAATGAAGCAAGAAAGGTCCAGGCTATTGGTCTGTTAATACGGTAAGCTGAGAATGACCATTTCAATAACCTCTGGGTTATAGTGAACTTGACTGACTTAAAGACCCTTAAGGCAACTTGGGCACCCTAAAGTTGGAATTGATATGAACTACAGACAGCCTCCCAAAAAGCAGAATCAGAAAACCCCATTTTTTCCCAATCCTGAAACCCAAGAGCCTTTCTGAATTGTTATGTAATGTGGATTGAAGCTGAACATCTTAGGACCCCAGTAATATTAGTGCCACTTGAAACCAATCTTTTAATTAAAGAGCTTGAAATGTTTCTGGTTCCTATATTGGCATTTTGGTCTCTGGATCATAAGTCACTTTTTCAATATGGTATTTTAATACCATTGTGGTGGTCTACTTATCCTTTAATAAGAGAAAATTGAGCAGCATACATTCGAATGGGATCTGAAAAGCAACTGGCAGGCAGAGCCCAGCCTAGAAACTAAAATCTCTAACTCAAGATTTTGGTCTCAGGTCCCTCGTCTTCTTTTTGATTTCTTTTTCTTTTTTTAAGATCCTATCTAAGCAAAGTTCTTGATAAACTAAGTGGGGTGGGGGAAAAACTTGCTCTTGTATTTATACTTTAATTAATATAATTTGCCATGAAATTAGATAAACTGTGTTTATCTACTTTGTGTTCACATTTCCCACAGAAAACTGAATACTCCTATATAGAAGACTGTCCTCATGAAGACTGTGCACGGTCCTCAGTATACTCTCCTTGTAAGATAGTCTGCTGTCCACTTTTAGGCTTGGTATTGTCCCTTCTTAATGAGGTCACTGAAAAGGAGTTTATCTTTTTTTTTTATGGGTTTCTCCTTAAAGGTCCATTCATATTCTGAGAGCAATAAGACAGCCAGTTGTAATTTTTTTAAGGCTTTATGTAAACTGAATCTATATCTATGAAAGCATTATAAAATATAATGAAGTGAAATAATTATGAAAGCATTGGGTCAGGTGAGCCTGTCACTTTCTCTGTTGTTTCTCCTAAACTCTGTGGCTCCTCCTGACTTGGCTGTCGCCATTCCTGAGTAAAACAAACAGAACCTGGAAGCATGGAGTGAAAGGAGCAGGGGTAAGGCAGAGGGACCTGCTAGGGAGGGGTAGGAGCGGATGCATATGGCACCTACAGGACATAGATCAAGGAAATACCGAGACAGCAAAGGCCAGTGAGAATCAGAAAAGCCCAGAAGGCAGAACTGTTCAACCTAGAACTTTAACATCCCTTTCCCAGGTAAATGGCTGACTCCCTCAGGGACTGTTCATAATTTTGAGACTCTTCACTCTTGACAGCACTGAGTGAAGTAATGCTGAGATGGTTTTGGCCCCCTTGCTTCTCAGTACCTGCCCTTCCCAAAGACGGGATAAGCTACATGGACCAGCTCTCACCCTTTGCAGCCCTGCTTTCAGAAAAAGGTGTTCAGAAATTACTACATGCAGGGGTGCCTGGGTGGCTTAGTTGGTTGGGTGTCCAACTCTTGATCTCAGCTCAGGTCTTGATCTCAGGGTCATGAGTTCAAGCCCTGCATTGGGGTCCATGATGGGAATGGAGCCTATTTGAAAAAAAGAAATTAAATGATATGTGAACTCCACTTTTGTAGAGTATGCTCTTATTAAGACATTCAGATACTCTGTTTCATCATATCTGATGCCTCCTTTTCTAATGTTTCTTCAAAACTTCTTTTCTACTTTAGGAATACTTTTGACAACACCAAGAGAGCACAGGGACAAGCACTTTACAAATGTTTTGTTAGGAACTAAAGTGCCACAATCTACTCCAGATAACACATTTTTTAAAAATGTGTCAAATTTAATCTTATTATTATTATTATTTGAAGATTGTATTTACTTCTTTGACAGAGAGCAGAAACAAGGGGAGCAGCAGACAGAGAAGCAGGCTGCCTGCTGAGCAGGGATTCCAACGTGGGGCTCGATTCCAGGACCCTGGGATCATGACCTGAGCCAAAGGCAGACACTTAACCTCTGAGTTAAGTATCCCTATATCTAATTTTATAGCCCTGGAAACCCAGAGACTGGTACCAGTTCTGCCCCAAAGTACCTCTATCACCTAGGACACGTCAATAGAACCCCTCTGGGCTTCAGCCTTTTCATCTAAAAAAATGAGGTTTTTAACCTGATGATGGTAGAGTTTTCTTCTAGTTCCAAAGTACTCAAATCCTAGGACTCTAAAAATAACCGTCAGGGAGGGGGGAGCTAGTTTACTTCTACCTGACATTATCAAGTCATTGCTGAGGTAATCACATACTCCATCATACCTCATAAGAAACCCTTTGGTAATGACTTAATTATCGTGACCTTTATGAGAGAACATGGAGACAATTTCAGTTTATTTAGAAGCTACTGCTTCAGTGTTGGATGGCTTCCTTGGAGAGATTCTTTGTTCTTCTTGCCAATATTTCCCTAGCCCCTAGTTGAACAAGTACTTTTGTGATTTCTCATTAAGTCAGTGTGAAGTTAGCTCCTATTCAGAGAAGACCTATTCTGGTTTCTGGACCTTAAGGTGTTTGGGGTTTTAGGAAAGTAATGATGGAAGGAGAGGCTGATGCCCCATGATGGGCTTTGGGTCCTGCTCAGGGCCTGAGTGCAAATCTCAGTGGTGCTGAATCACAGAGCGCAAGCAGCAACGGAAGCCCCTCCTTCTCCCCCACCTTCAACTACAATAAAGAGGTACTTTCACATCACCCATGTGAGCTTTAACGTTCTAGAATTAATTGCTCAGGCTTTTGGGTTTTAAGGACTTAGAAAATGAAAACATGAATGTTCTAAAGATTCTATTTATGTTCTAAAGAATCTATTTAAAAGATTTCTAGAATGTTTTAAATGAATGTTTTAAAAGAATTCTAGAGTATTTTAAAAGAATGTCCTAAAGAATCTTTTTAAAAGATTTTGGGAGATGCCGGGATGGCTCATGTGGTTATGTGACTCCTTTTGGCTCAGGTCATGATCCCATGGTACTGGGATTGAGTCCAGCATGGGGCTCCCTGCTCCGTGGGGCGCCTGCTTCTCCCTCTGCCCCTCCTTCCTGCTCATGTTCTCTCTCAGGCAAATAAATAAATAAATAAATAAATAAATAAATAAAAGCTTTAAAAAAATGCTTTTGGAATCAGAAAAACATTCTGGATTCTAGGCCTACCCTATATTTGTGGGGTAGGTGGCTATGGAATATAAAGAGGGGTTCTAGCCTGCTCCTCACTTTTTTCCCCATGTGTATATGTGGGTTACCATCCCAGGCTCTCTGTCATTCCTGTCCCCAGTCATGGGGAGAGGTCTGTACAAGCCCTACCTAGCAACAGGCCCTGGTATATGGGCACCCCATGAATTCTGGGGACCCAGGTAGCTGGAAGATGGTCAAGAAGTAGACTGGAGCCCTGCAGGCTCTGGATAAGCATCTTCATCCCATGGAGAGGGATGCTGCTGAAGGAAAGCCAGATGGGGTTCCCTAAGGCCCATGGCCCAGGAAAGGGATCCTGAGTGTCCAAATCTAAAGGTAGTATTGCTGGATTCCACTCTAGCCCAAATAAACCGAGTCTTTAAGCCACTTTAAAGGCACCAAATACCAAAAAGGTAGTTAAGGTTTTCTGTACATTCATACATTAGTAGGTGTGCCCTGAACTGAGGAGGAGATGGGCATCTCCCCCATAGCACCATTCATGGGCGCCATTCCCCTATTTACCAGAGGGGTGGAGAGGGTGCCTTTGAATTATGAATTGTCTGGAGAATTCAGCAAATCTGGGGCTACAGAACTGAACACAGACATTTTGGGAAGCTCATTAGTTGATTCCTAAAAACCATTTTAATTCATGGAATTTGAAGTCTTTCTGGGTTTTTAAAATTTTTATTTATTTATTTTTAAGATTTTATTTATTTATTTGATAGAGATCACAAGTAGGCAGAGAGGCAGGTAGAGAGAGAGGGGAAAGCAGGCTTTCTGCTGAGCAGAGAGCCCAACGCGGGCCTGGATCCCAGGACTCTGAGACCATGACCTGAGCTGAAGGCAGAGGCTTTAACCCACTGAGCCACCCAGGCACCCCCTGGGCTTTTTTTAGGTTTTAAAAAATTATTATTTTAACAGATCTCCAAACTCATGATCTCAAGATCAAGAGCCCCATGCTCTGCGGACTGAGCCAGCCAGGAGCCCCCAGAACTTGAAATCTTAAATAAGTCTACTAAAGGATGCACTAGGGCAAACTTTCTCTATAGAAGCAGAGCCTCAGGAGTCTTCAGGCCACATTTCAGCCCAGTGGGTAAAGGAGAATGTGAAGAGGGTGCAAGAACTTATGCACAGCAGATGAATGATTTAGGTCACTGACACGCCCGGCCCCAAGGGTCTGCCCCACCTGACACCAACTGCAACACCGAGTTGCCACTTAGTAGAAGCATTTTCAAGCCAGAATTTCTGTCCTAATTTCTTGTACTTGGGTCATTCCTCTCTCCCTTTCTTCCTTTCTTCTTCCTTCCTTCCTCCTTCCTTTCTTCTTCCTTCCTTCCTCCTTCCTTTCTTCCTCCCTCCCTTCTTTCCTGCCCCCCTCCCTCCCTCTCTCTCTTTCTTTAGATTTATTTATTTATTCTAGAGAGAGCATGAGTGCCAGGGGAGCGGCAGAGTGAGAGAGAGATGGGAAGCAGACTCCCTGCTGAGTGCAGAGCCCAGTGCAATGTGGGACTCAGGGCTGGATCCCAGAAAGCTGACATCATGACCTGAGCCGAAACTAAGAGTCAGACACTTAACCAACTGAGCCACCCAGGCATCCCAGGTCATTTCTTTTTAAATGCCATCTGTCTTGTTCTGTGATGTCAGTCTTACTAGCAGTAGAATAAGCCCCTTCTAACCACTTGCATATAAATGGTTCATTTTATTTCTCAAAGTTTAATCATGTGGACTCTGGAAAGCTGCTCCATTCTTAGAACGCTTCAGGGGAGTGAAGCTTCTGGAGAAAAAGAGGGCAAGTAAAGGGCTTCTTGGGAATTCTACAAGGTTTTGCCTTCCATCTTCCTGGGGCTGCACCAAAGCCAAGCCTTAAAGCACATCTATTCCATGTGGGTGGACAAGGGAGGCTTTCTGAAGCCTGAGCAAACACAAAGATAGGTGTTGTGAGTGTTGGGAGAACCAGCTCTAGGATACAATTCTATCAGCTGCCTGTTTTCAGACTTTCAAGGCTGAAGGAAGCTTTCCTGGCCAAGCAGCCCTGACCCATGTTAGCTGCTCAGCAATGCTTCAGTCATGCTCCAAGGGCGGTGATGTGGAGCATCTCTGGCCCTACTCAGAGGGGGCAGGAAACTGAGGCTGCACCTCTAAAAGGCTTCCATCTTACTGTTACGAAATTGGTGTGGAGAGGTCCTTCCCAGACATGTGATAGTTAGAAAGAACTATGTATGAGGCAGAGTAAAGGCGTGGGTTTTAATTGGATTGTTTTCAGATGGCTAAGGGTGGAAACCTCTTAAGAATGTTAATAGGAGAGAGGGTACCCCATAGCCTACCTGCCCGGCTACCTGCTTCACTTTTAGGCCACTGGAGGTCCAGGTGAAACTATGCTTTGAGCAAAGGCTTACACTTCCAGCTCTGGGCAGATTCAGTTCCCTTCTCTAAATGGTGCAAAATTCCTAATCTGTCAGGTGGATACACCTAAGTAATTCCGAAGGACAGTAAATATGCAAATTAGTCAGAGGTACACCTGAAACTAACATAGTTTGTTAATTGTACTTCAATTAAAAAAAAATTGAGTTAGAAAAAAAAATAAAGAGGAAGGGAAGGCAAAAATGAAACTAAGTAAAATAAAGGGAGAAGGTACAAACTGTGTGCCTTGGTGTGGAAATTAAATTTGAATAAGAAAGCGGGAGCTCAGGACACCTGAATGGCTCAATTTGAAGAGCATGGGACTCCTCTTGTGAGTTTGAGTCCCACGCTGGAGATTACTTAAAAATAAAACCTAAAAAAAAGAATGCTAGAGATCATGATTTGGACCTATGCTATAGACCAGAGGGCTCTAAAGACAAGTCCATCTCTACTTCTAATAAACATTTAATCAATATGTAAGATACATCAATACAACTAGTTCAGCTATAATACATACCCTGTTATATCTGCTTCACTTTAATTCTCTGAACTTCTAGACTAGTTAGAGTCTCTTTTCCTGTTCCAGGTGTAAGGTAACTCAGCTCAGTTACCTAGAGTCATGGCAACATCAAATATTAAGGCTGAGAGGGTGTTAAAGCTCTTCTAGCCCAATCCTATTATTTTGAGATGAAGGGTTTATGCGTCTTGTCCAACACCTACAGTTTGTGGCAGGTTCAAAAGCAGAATTTGGGTTTTTGTACTCCTGGTGAAGTGTCTAACAGCTTTTCTTACCTTCCTGATGACTTTTTAAGTCCAAAGGCATTTTTCTTATTCCCCTGTACAAGAAGAGGAGATATATTCTGAATTGCTTTAAAAGGTTTAGTTAAAATGGAATATAACATGCTAAATAAAAAGACCCCTTGGACGTCCTAGGTCAAAGGGATCATAGATTTAGGTCATTCACCACTAGAGGGCACTCAGATTTTCCCACTTAATTTAAAGAGGCTGCCAGATACAGCCTGGAAATGGAGTTTATCAATGTGATGACATTTTCTATCAAGAGTAAAAGCTAAATGGCCCTTTCCCCCAGATATACTGATGTCTAATGTATATATATGTCTATAGAAACCTGTTATAATTAATATATTTGTTATATTTGTTACTATTTTAGACTTAAGCCAGATGTTTTCACAAAGGACTCTCATTATTGCTTTCAAGCAGATTTTTGAAGTAAAAATTAACTTAAAAGTCAACTTGCCTCCAGAGCACTCATGAAAAACCCAGAGGCCCCTGCCAAAATCCACAGGCGTACAGTATTTGAAGCAAAAACTGTTTGGGGCGGGGTGTGGGGGGGACCTTGCATACTTTGATTTCAAAGGGTTAAGAAAGGGCGCCTGGGTGGCTCAGTGGGTTGAGTCTCTGCCTTCGGCTCAGGTCATGATCTCGGGGTCCTGGGATCGAGTCCCACATCAGGCTCTCTGCTCCGCGGGGAGGCTGCTTCCTCCTCTCTCTCTCTGCCTGCCTCTCTGCCTACTTGTGATCTCTCTGTCAAATAAATAAAATCTGTTTTTAAAAAATAAATAAATAAAAGGGTTAAGAAAGAAAAATAGAGCTTTCTCTGTTACAAAAGTAAATGTATACAAGCCAGGCAATTATTTAACCCTCTAGTTTATCATCCCCGAAGGCTTTATTCTGATGATGTGAGAGACTTCTGGAGATTTAGACCTGGAGCCATGAAAATCCATCCTCTCTAAGAGGACCAAGGACTTTCTAGCTGTGTTACTCAAATTCTGTAAAGGTCTATTCTATATACTTAAAAGAAGTTACATTGTTAGACCAGTTATTATCAAATACGACCACAGCATTGCCCTGTCTGAAACATATAAGAATCATCTTTGTAAAAAAGGGCAAAGGGTGAAAAAAAGAAAAGGGTGTTTCTGCAAAGCTCCCGCACCTCTGACTGTTGATGGATAATTAGCATTCTGGATTCTGGATTCTGCTGCATCCTTTTCTTGGCCCGTGGCACTTACCTGATCGGGACTAGCCTGTGCTTTGCCAAGTACTGAGAAAAACCTGGCTCACAGCTTTGAAAAAGGATACATCTAGTTCACTCTGGAAAAGAGAAAAAAGTACAAGGATGAGAATAAGACACTGGGCCACATGTGCTTAGCAGAGCTAGCAGATGCTCTGGCCGCAAGCTTGGGAGCAGGTCAGGGAGACGGCTCTGGCCATACAAGGCTGAGCAGGAAGGTTCTGAGTCAAGGACTGTGCTATCTATCTATCTATCTATTTATTTATGAGAGAGAGAGCACATGCACACATGTGTACACATGAGTGGGGGAGGGGCAGAGGGAGAGAGGCTCAAGCAGACTGCACTGAGTGTGGAGCCCGATATGGACTTGATCTCATGACCCTGAGATCACGACCTGAGCCAAAACCATGAGTCAGATGCTTAATCCACTGTGCCACCCAGGCACCCCCGGACGGTGCTTCTTAAAAAAAAAAAAAAAAGGTTGTGGTCTGGGGGAATTTTGCCAACCAGAACAATTCATTCTTCAAACACAGGGGGAATAGACCACCTCAGCCTTTACAGATGATAGCTCACTTGATACGTGTATCAATAACCTTAATAATATGCATGCCCTTTGAATCCACCAATTACTTCTATAAGTTTATCCTGAGGAAATAATTAGGTAACAGCACAACAATGTGTGATAGGATGTTCAGGGTAATGTTTATAGAAGCAAATCACTGAAAACAAGCTACAAATCTATCAAGGGGGGGAGCTACTTAAATCAATTATTGCAGATCCACTAATGAATCTATAGGTATGTAAGTACTACCCTGTTAAGTAAAAAAGCAAGTTATAACATGGCATATACAGTATTATCCCAAGGATATATGTACATGTAGAGATATATGCAGACATAGTTGGATATAGACAGATACATGAAGTCTAAAAAGAAATAAACATAATAGAATGTGTCGGTAAGTCATGGGCTTACTCATGATCTTTTCCCCTTTCTTTTTGCTTATCTGTGTTTTTAATTGTTTTCAATGGTCAGAGATGTTTACAGCACAAAAAAAAACATGGAGAAATAGTAAACAGAGTTAAATTCATATCTGAAAGGACTCAAGATTTGTCAAGTGAAGCAGTGATGACCCCGTCCATAGCAGCCGTCCTCTCTTGCAAAATGGCCCCCAGGGAAGCTAACTGGGTTGGCTTTTGTTTTGAAATGTGATCTCGAGATGCTTCTTGCAGCCCAGACAGCATGAGACTGATCTCCAAATTTAAGATTTGGAAACTAAGATTAAAAATAGTCTCAGAAAGAATGTTTAAAACTCACTAACCCCAAAATAAGTCTTAGATGACAAGGCATCCTCTGAGTAGGACAGATTCTATTTTCTTGCCCATAGTACTCTCTTCCCTCCTCTTGTCTCTTCTTTTTGCTACTGTCATCCTAAATGGAGTCATCTCACAGTACTGTTGGAGTCCTGTGTGGTCACCAGTTTAAATTAAATTCTAATCTTTATTTCTGTGGTTTATGTGGTCACTGACTCTCTCCCCAGAATTACAGCAAGAATTCAGCAACCAGATATTTATTTTCAGTCACCAAATAATAATTTTAAAAACCTTAGCGCTGGTAATGCTTGTACTCACTCATGATTATCTCAGGTTTAAAATATTGCTTTTTGGGGGGCGCCTGGGTGGCTCAGCGGGTTAAAGCCTCTGCCTTCAGCTCAGGTCATGATCCCAGTGTCCTGGGATCGAGCCCCGCATCGGGCTCTATGCTTAGCTGGGAGCCTGCTTCCTCCTCTCTCTCTCTGCCTGCCTCTCTGCCTACTTGTAATCTTTATCTGTCAAATAAATAAATCTTTAAAAAAATATATTGCTTTTTTGGGAAATGGTATTTTTCTTGATAGGTATTCCCTTAAAATGGCTAATCATGGCCAGCTCTGAATCACAGACCCTGACTTGCAAACCAGTCTGTCTTAAGAGAGCGGTCCCTGTGATTAAGCAGGAGCCAGAGCTGTACTGTCTAATACGGTGACCACCAGCATCATTTGGTGAATCGAATGAATTGAGATTAAATTCCTCATTTGCTCCTTTATACTGATCAGATTTCCAGTTTTGAAAAAACCACATGTAGCTAGTGCCTACTGCACTGGATGTTACAGGTACAGAACATTTCTGCGGTGACAGAACACTGTACTGGACAGTGCTGACTTATGGTACTCTCTCCAAGCCATCAATACAAAGATGGAGTTTAAAGCCAGCCTTACTGTCCCCTGGCCCCTCAAGGCCAGTCTCTGGAATGGCCTGACTGCCCCCGCTTCCAGCTTCAGAGGGCACTAATTCCATCCTAGCGAGATACACAACCATCTCTCAGGTCACAGGACAGCTTCTTAGTTTTCCTCATGCATTAAATAGTGGGTCTCTGATCTAAGCACGCATCCAAATCATCCACAAGGTTTGTTAAAACACAGACTGCTGAACCTCCACTCAGACTTTCTGATCCAGTAGTCTTGGGTGGGCCCACAATTTCGATTTTTAACAAGTTCCCAGGTGATGTTTATATTGCTGGTCCAGGAACCACACTTGGAGAAGCATTGCACTAAAGCAATGAAGACCTGCTAGTGGATGGTCCCATGCAGAAGGAGTGTGCCAAACTTTACTTTACTTCATGTATTAGGACTTAGGCTGAAGATATAACTTCTTTTTTTTTTTCTCCAAAGATTTTATTTATTTATTTGACAGAGAGAAAGCGGGAGAGAGTACAAGCAGAAGGAGTGGCAGAGAGAAAGGGAGAGCAGGCTTCCCTCTGAGGAGGGAGCCCGATGTGGGGTTCAATCCTAATACCCCCGGATCATGACCTGAGCCAAAGGTAGACGCTTAAACGAGTGAGCCACCCAGGCGCCCTTCAAGATACAACATCTTAACATGAGTTTTGTCCTTAGTAGACTTCAGTGCACTCAATATTACTAATGATAGACCAGATTCCACTCACTGTCTCAGGAAAAAGCAACTTGAAATAGTTTCCTCCTAATCCTTTTATTTAAAAGCAAAATAACAACAACAAAAAAAATCCTTTTTATTTAAAAGCAAAACAAAAGAACCAAGACAACTTTGAAAACTCAGTTTGTGCCACTACTACCTCTCAAGAATGTCTAACCAAGGCTCAGGAAGGCCTATGGGAACAGAGTAAAACATCTTCACTGATTCTTTTTTAAAAGAATATTGGAGGGGCGCCTGGGTGGCTCAGTGGGTCAAAGCCTCTGCCTTTGGCTCAGGTCATGATCCTAGGGTCCTGGGATCGAGCCCCGAGTTGGCCTCTATGCTCAGTGGAGAGCCTGCTTCCTCCTCTCTCTCTGCCTGCCTCTCTGCCTACTTGTGATCTCTGTCTGTCAAATAAATAAATAAAATCTAAAAAAAAAAAAAAAAACAAAACCAAAAAACTATCATGATTCAAAGAACACTGTCAGGAAAGTGAAAATTTCTCCCGCTGAATGAGAGAAAATATTTTCAAATCATATCTGATAGATATTTGTACTTGTATTCAATTAGTTCAATCAAAGATATTTTTCTACTCAATCAATTCAAATATACCTGTATTCAGAATATATAAAGAACTCTTATAACTCAACAATAAATAAATAATGCAACTGAAAAAAATGGACAAAGGATTTGAAAAGACATTTCTCCAAAGAAGATACACAAATGGCCAATAAACACATGAAAAGATGCTCAATATTTATTATCCATTAATGAAATGCAAATCAAAACCACCACTGGCATCTGTACTACTTCATACCCACTAGAATGGCTATAACCAGAAAGACAGATAATAAAAAGTTTTGCCAAGAACATGGAGATTAGAACCCTCAAATACTACTGATGAGAACTGGTATCACGCAGCCACTTTGGAAAAACAGTTCGGTAGTGCATCAAAGTGTTAAGCATGGCGTTACCACATCACCTAGCAGTTCTACTCCTAGGTATATTATACCCAAGAAAACAAAATATGATGCCACACAAGAATGTTTATACAAACGTTCCAAGCTGCCTTATTCATGTGCTCGCTTCGGCAGCCCATATACCAAGCTGCCTTATTCATAATAGCCAAAAGGTATCACTAACCCAAATGTCCATCAACTAATGAAAAAGTAAACAACATGTGGTATCACCACTTAGCAGAATATAATTTGGCAATAAAATTATTGCCGAATAATTGGCTGGCCCGCCTGCCGTTCCCGCCCCAGGCCCAGCTTCTGCACCGGCACGTTATGGTCCAACAATCCGAACCTGAGGACGCCTGCGGCCGCCCCGGGACATCATGCCTCATCTCCCGGCCGCCGCAGCCCCCTGACGCGGTCTCCAGGTGAGGAGACGCGAGTGCGTCCTATCAAGCGGGAACCATCTCACGTGCTGCGGCAGAGCCGTCAGTTCAGGGAAAAGAACCACCTGGGGCGGAAAGTTCTCGCCTTTGCGGGTGGCTCTCCTTACGCGTGTGCCGCTGGTGGCCGCGGGGAACCCCGCTGTTCCCGGTCCCTCATGTAAGCCGCTCCGTGAGCAGGCCCGCGCGGCTCTCCGTGTCCCTGTGAAGGCACGTGGCGCACGGCCTGGGCCAACGACTCCCACCGCCCACAGCTCAGGGTGCTGTGAATGGGTCGTGCTTCCCTACGGGACTGCTGAGAACGGCTTTGCACCCCGAGCTCCCCTGTCCCTCCGTTTCTCAAAAATGACTTTCCCCCTAGGATGGGTGGAGAGGGCAGGAGCTCCGTCTGCCTTGCACCGTGTCACCGTGGGCCTCAGGGGGTCATGGGGCCGGATCTATTGCAGCCCCGCCCTGCGACTGGCGGGCCTCCCGGGCCCGGAGGCACAGCTGCCCCCCAACGCCCGGGGGGAGAGTGCCTCCTGCGCTCCCATTGCCTGGGTTGGTTGGAAGTGTCTTTTTAGAGTTTGAACTATTAATGGGGGAGTCATTCTGCTGTCTTTCCCTCAGAAGGGCTAAAATGTCTCCGTATTTCTTTCTAGATTTAAGTAAACATCTATCTGGGTCAGTTTCGTCTTCTCCCTGCCTCCTGATCATGGCCAGCTCAGACCCCTTTTTCTAACAGATATTTTAAAGAGTCCCTTATTGTCCAGAAATGAAATTCGGAGATGATATAGCTACCCCACCCCCATTCTTGTCCATCTAGAACCTCAGAAAGTGGCTTTACTGTGGCTCCTGACTGGCTCAGTTGGTAGATCCTATGACTTTTGATCTCAGGGTCATGAGTTCCAGCCCCACATTGGGTGTAAAGATTACTTAAAAAATTAAAAATCTTAAGGGGGGGGCAAGAATGGGACTTTATTTGGGACTAGGGTCTTTGCAGATGTAATTAGTTAAGGATTTCAAGACAAGGTCAGCTTGGATTTAGGGTGGGCCTGCAATCCAATGACAGGTGTCCTCGAAGAAGAGGAGAAACACAATAGAGGCCATGGGTGGACAGGCAGAGGTTGTAGGGATACGGCCGCAGGCCTGGGAACACGGGCCCCTAAGAACTCCTGGAGCCTTCGGAGGAAGTGTGGCCCAGCATCACCTTGAGCCTCTAGAACTGAGAGAGGATAAACTTCTGTCATGTAAGCCCCTGGTTTGTGGTCATCTGTTACAGTGGCCATAGGACATTGACACAGCCAGGAAATAAACTCAAGGTGGGAAGCACTGCTCTAAATGCATGCTCACCAGCTGCTCTCATGGGCCTCCGAATGTGGATGTTATAGACAAGCCTGTTTTACAGAGCAGCCACTGGGCTCAGAGATGCTGGATGACCTGCCCAGGGCATATAGCCAGGAAGAGGGACTCTGGGTTCCCACCTGGGGTCTGTCTGACCCCTGTTCTGCCTGCAGATTTCACCAGTGGTACAGGAGGAGGTGATGAGGGCCATTCTTGCCCTCTGAGCCTCAGCTTCTTCCCTACTTGTAGGGTGCTTGCAGGCACCTTCCATTGGCTGGTGCCGATCCCCTCTTCTCTTTCCACTCTGGCTTCTGCAGAACCGGGGCTGGTCTTCTCTCTGTGCTGATGAAGTCACTGCTCTGGGCACTTAGTAGTAACCAAGACACAGACCTGAGTGGAGAGGCCAGGCCTCCCGGTCTGGGATGGCATGGGCCTGTATGGAGTGGGGTCCTCAGGGCCCCAGGCCCACCAAGGAGGCTCTGCGGGGGCTCTGGCTCCTGTCCAGACCAGGCTCAGGCTGGCATGTCCTTCTGGTGTTTGTGTGACACGGCGGAACTGACCCTAACCTGGGGACTGCGTCTGACCAGATCTGAGGGTTTGCAGGTTTCCTGAGTTCTGCTCTGGGCAGCTCTCTGCTTCCAGGGTCCTGCTCCTAACCCCTTCCATACCTGTGTCATTCTGAAGGAAAACAGTGCTAATCTCTGAAATAAGTGTTGGGATCTCTGGTGGAGTTTGGTTTTGTCCAGAACAGTGGTTTCCCCAGAACCCTATTCACATTTTACCCATTGTATTTGGGTGTCCAGCACATGCCTGCTCTGTCCCCTGGTTGCCCTGGTTGCCCTCCTTGCCCAGGCCTCAGGCCCCAGGCCCCAGGAGAAGGGTGGCAGGCTCTCCTCTCACCTGCAGCAGCTTTCTCAAGCACCCTCTCTGGGCCAGGGTCCTGCTTTCACTCCTTTCTGGCTGTCTTCTCCACTCCCCCCAACCCCAACTGTTTTTATTATGAAAGTTGTCAAACATTCAACATTTCAAACAAAAATTTCTCCCCCTCCCCGTTCCCCTCTCCCCTCCCCTCTCCTTTTTCTCCTGTCCTCCCCCTCCCCCTTCTTCTTACCCTTTCCCTCTCCTTTCCTTCTCTCCTTCCCTCTCCTCTCCCTCCTCCTTCCTGGCCTAATAACCAATTCAAAGAAAGCTGCAGACATCATGAAAAAAAAAAAAAAGGAAAGAAGTACTGACACATGCTATAACATGGATGAATCTTGAAAATATTATGCTAAGTAAAAAAATAAAGTCATAAAAGACCACATATTGTACAAGTCTATATAAATAAAAAATCTAGAACAGGCAAGCCTATAGAACAAAAAGCAAATTGGTGATTACCCAGAGCCTGGAGCAAAGGAGCCAGATCATTGGGAGGGAAATGCTAATAGCAATGGTATTTGTTTGGGGTTATAAAATATTCTGCTGTTGGGGTGCCTGGGTGGCTCAGTGGATTAAGCCACTGCCTTCGGCTCAGGTCAGGATCTCAGGGTCCTGGGATCGAGCCCCACATCGGGCTCTCTGCTCAGCAGGGAGCCTGCTTCCTCCTCTCTCTCTGCCTGCCTCTCTGCCTACTTGTGATCTCTCTCTCTGTCAAATAAATAAAATAAAAAATCTAAAAAAAAAAAATTCTGCTGTTAGGGTTCTTTTGTTTTTATAAGTTTTCTTTAAAAATACTTGTGTACTAATGTTACATGATGAGTGATTAACTTTAAAAAGAGAACCATGGTAAGAATAAAATTATTAATGGTAGAATAAGCATCTTCTCTAATATATTAACTCAAAGTACTTAAGGATACAGTGATTTCGTGGTGGTTATGAAATATTCTAAAATTGACTTTGCTGATGGCTGCACAGGTGTGTAAGTTTTAAAACCTGTATATATTAGATGGGTGAGTTTGGGGGTACGTAAATTCAGTTTCAGTACAGCTGGCGTTTTTGGTTTTGTTTTGTTTTTTAAAAAGGGGGCTGTTGGGAGGCCCCTTGGTTGAGCGTTCTACTCTTGGTTTTGGCTTGGGTCATGATTTCAGGGTCAGGAGATTGAGCCCCATGACAGGCTCCACTCTCGGGGGAGTCTGCTTGAGATTCTCTCCCTCCCCCTCTGCCCCTCTCCCCACTCCTGCATCCACACCCTCTCTCTGTCTCAGATAAATAAATCTTTAAGAAGGGGGCTGTAGGAAAGGAACTCATGTATACCTTAAGGGGAGGTGGTTTTGGTCATCAAAGCAAACGTGTGGATGGAAACAATTCCTAAACTAAAAAGGTTCCTAGTGCCTTAGGAAGGGAGACAGAAAAAAAGAAAGATGAAAAGTAAGTTAAATACAAAGTCTCTTGATTACAAGAAAGACATAAGAGGTTCTTAGGCTTGTAGAACTGGTTCTTTATAAAGATCTAAGGCACACAGTGTTTTGTAACACTTTGGATGAACCAGAAGGAAAGGTAAAGAAAAGGTGGGATCATCTGAGTTTTAACTTTTACACATTAAAGCTCTGTATGAACACAGATTCTTGATATAGACCCATTTCTGGGAAACTGGCTGGAGGACAAAAATCATTTTTTAGTCATTAGACTTACCACTCGGCTGAAGTACTCATCTAACACTTCCACAAAATTATGGATGAATTCATAAATGGCCATCTCGTTCTGAAATAAAAAAGGAAGGGCACAATTAGTTTTAGTATGGCCTGTATGTAATTAGACTCTGACAAATATTCAGAATAGTTCTAGGACTCACTTGTTTGAAAGAAGCTTACCAACAGAGAGAGAATCGAAAATCTTAACCTCTAGGATTTTAAGTCCCCAGTGAACATAACTGTACTGAAACCAGATCGAGTCTAGTGTTTAGGGTTTTGAGCTCTGCTCCCTGACTTTATCATCAACTGGCTGAAACAATGTTTTTGGTTCTTCATGCCACCATTTTCCACTTGGGAAGATGGGAAACTACCTCCAGGTTTGGTTCATGGATAAAAAACAATCAACTGAAATTCTGAGGTATCTTAAATCTGAAATGCCTTTTCATGGATTCAATAGCCATAGATAGGTTCTATTGATCAGGGACTGATGTTTCTGGAAAGGTGAACTAAATCTGAGGAAATTCAGTAATAACACAATCATATTTATAGTTTGCTCTGGCTTCTGATCTGTCAGCCTATATTTAATGCCACATCTGACTGGCCTCTACCCCGTCTCAGTTGCCCCACTGAGCCACACAGAACAAGAGCAAGAACCTGGTATTGCCTAGGGTCGGGGAAAGCATTCTGTGGTTTTGTGTTTACCCACAAGCTGCTCATCTAATTCAAGAAAAATCCCAGATATTTTTCTTCCACACAGCTTTCCCTGTCCTTGATAGAAACCAAGATCCTTTTAAGATTCAAGATAATTCTTAGATAGGCAAGTAGGGAAGAAAATGTCAATTTAAGGAGGAATAAAAGTCTGCCTGTCAGGGTGCTTGGGTGGCTCAGTTGGTTAAGTGTCTGTCTTTGGCTTGGGTCATGATCCCAGGGTCCTAGGATCGAGTCCCAAGTCAGGCTTCTTGCTTGGTGGGGAGCCTGCTTCCTTCTCTCTCTCTGTTGCTCCCCCTGCTTGTGCTCTCTCTCTCTGTCAGATAAATATAATCTTTTTTTTTATGATTTTATTTATTTATTTGACAGAGAGAGAAATCACACATAGGCAGAGCAGCAGGCAGAGAGAGAGGGGGAAGCAGGCTCCCCGCCAAGCAGAGAGCTTGATGTGGGGCTCGATCCCAGGACACTGGGATCATGACCTGAGCCAAAGGCAGAGGCTTAACCCACTAAGCCACCCAGGCACCCCTAAATAGAATCTTTAAAAAAAAATTTTTTTAATCAGACTGTCATTCCTAATTTTCTTGCATTCTCCATAGGCTCCTCTATTATCTTACCTCAGTGTCATTAACTCCAACCACAATGAATAGAGCTGCATACTGTCGATATATCAGCTTAAAATCCTTAAATTCAATGAAAGAGCACTAGAAATAAAACACAATTAGATATTAATTCCTATGGTTGGTACGGATTTCTTCAAAATGGCTTGCATAATTTCTAGGTTCTGATTTTAGTACTGGTTAACACTGTCCTAGAAATATACAATATTAAAATGTTACACACTTTTGGTTGGTTGCCTATTGGTTGCCTCCTCACAATATTCGTGGGACTACTTGGAAGCATCTCTAGTGGGAGGCAGAGAAGGGTCTAGGAAAAAAGGCTTGGAGCATCCCCGTGGGCTCCCACCTGTATTCCTTCTCATTCCTTTGCTTCGCTCTGTGTGGAAATCAGCCGGCAAAGGTACTGAATAATTTTAAATTGCCTCCAACATGAAAAGATGCCAACATGACAAAGAAGATTTTCTTCTTTTCATCTCCCCTAGGCTCTTCAGGAAGCAATTAGAGATTTAGTTTTGTACTATTTAACAGCAAATGAATAGCCAAATATATACAGCATACACACATGCAAAAAGAATCCTGATTTCTTTTTCCTAGACCCATGAAAAGAATCCATGTAGACTCTTATAAATTATTTAAAGTTTTGGCTTTTGTGGGGCAGATGCTAGACAAAATCTCCCATCATAAACATTGCTTCTTATGAATTAATAACAAGTTTACCACCATGGGCTGGTGGTTAGAACAACTCCCTTCCCATTATCTTTCCCATAACCATTGTACAAAGGGTATTGGGAAGGCACCGGGTAGATAGGAATTGGATAGCAGCCTAAGGCACAGTGCTGCCCTTCCTTTGGACTTCTGGGTGTGCTTGACCAAATGTGACTGCACATGAACTCTATGGCTATCTGCACTGGGATAACTGCTCCTGGGCGCCCAGATGCATCTGGAGATGAAGCTGTAAGTTTTGTGTGTGTGTGTGTGTATGTGTGTGTTTAAGATTTTATTTATTTATTTGATAGAGAAATCACAAGTAGGCAGAGAGGCAGGCAGAGAGGAAGGAAGAGGCAGGCTCTCTGTGGAGCAGGGAGCCCGATGTGGGGCTCGATTCCAGGACCCTGAGATCATGACCTGAGCTGAAGGCAGAGGCTTAACCCACTGAGCCACCCAGGCGCCCCTGAAGCTGTAGGTTTTAATTGTGAAATTTCTTCCATGGTTAAGGCACTTAACTATCTATAAAATGGAGGGATTTGAGGCTCTTATTTAAAATTAGGATAAGAAATTAGGTAAGAAATGCAGGATGACTCTGCAGCTTTTGGCTCACTGTAGAGCCAGTGTGATCTCTGCTCAGTTAGATATTTCAAGGAAACACAACCTATTTTTTTTTTTTTAAGATTTTATTTATTTAACACAGATAGAGAGCACACAAGCATGGGAAGCAGCAGAGGGAGAAGCACGATATGGGGCTTGATCCCAGGACCCTGGGATCATGACCTGAGCTGAAGGCAGAGGCTTAACTGACTGAGCCACCCAGGTGCCTGAAACACAAGCTATCTGAAAGAACTGAAGAACATTTTTCAAAGCCTCTCAGGAGTTTGGAAAAAAAAAAAAAGTAACAAAGCACCTTTGTGGATAAAATAAAAAACTAAGCTGAGATTGTTCAGTACCTAATAATCCCAAAGCCCACTGGGTTCCTTTTAAAATCTAGAATAATTCAGGGGGCACCTGGGAGGCTCAGTCAGTTAAGTGTTTGCCTTTGGCTCAGGTCATGATCCCAGGGTCCTGGGATTGAGCACCACATGGGGCTCCCTGGTCGGGGAGGTGGGGGGTGGGGGGGTTTGCCCCTCCCTCTCCCTCTGCCCCTCCCCCTTAGCTCATTCTCTCTCTCTCTCTCTCTCTCCCTCTCCCTCTCTCGCTTTCTCTCTCTCTCAATAAATAAAATCTTTAAAAAAATAATTCGGAATGCTTCAAAAATATCTAACAATATATTCGTTCCAAAGCATATATTTCAAAAAGTAATGTATGCATGAAGACGGTGTTTGAAACTGTGCAGTGCCTGCATTCTGCAGAAAGATTCAAGGGGAATGCTTCTAGAGTTTATCTTTAAAGTATGTGTCTAACATGAAAAAGTGCTCCACATCACTCGGCATCAGGGAAATACAAATCAAAACCACAATGAGATATCACCTCACACCAGTCAGAATGGCTAAAATTAACAAGTCAGAAAATGACAGATGCTGGTGAGGATGCGGAGAAAGGGGAACCCTCCTACACTGTTGGTGGGAATGCAAGCTGGTGCAACCACTCTGGAAAATAGCATGGAGGTTCCTCAAAATGTTGAAAATAGAACTACCCTATGACCCAGCAATTTGCACTACTGGGTATTTACCCTAAAGATACAAACGTAGTGATCCGAAGGGGCACGTGCACCTGAATGTTTATAGCAGCAATGTATACAATAGCCAAACTATGGAAAGAACCTAGATGTCCATCAACAGATGAATGGATAAAGAAGATATGGTCTATATATACAATGGAATACTATGCAGCCATCAAAAGAAATGAAATCTTGCCATTTGTGACAACGTGGATGGAACTAGAGGGTATCATGCTTAGTGAAATAAGTCAATCGGTGAAAGACAACTATCATATGATCTCCCTGATATGAGGACGTGGAGATGCAACATGGGGGGTTAGGGAGATAGGAGAAGAATAAATGAAACAAGATGGGATTGGGAGGGAGACAAACCATAAGTGACTCTCAATCTCACAAAACAAACTGAGGGTTGCTGGGGGTGGGGGATTTGGAGAGGGGGAGGGGGTTATGGACATTGGGGAGGGTATGTGCTATGCTGAGTGCTGTGACGTGTGTAAACATGGCGATTCACAGACCTGTACCCCTGGGGATAAAAATACATTTTATGTTTATTAAAAAAAAAAAAAAGTATGTGTCTATTAGCATAGCCCTTTAATAGTTTCCCTTTCCCTTTGACAACTGCATGAAGCAATATGTGCCACGGCTGGCCCAAATAGTAATTCAAAGAGGACTCTGAGATGTTGAGACTGGAAAATCAATTCAGAAGCCAAGGGAAACACAGTTCCAACATGTAACTTCTGAGCACTGATGTACCTTAATATTTTAAGACCTAGCAGTGGTTCCCACAGGCGGCCTTTCTACGTATGCTATGAAATGGAGAACTGGCAAAATTAATGGGTAATTTAAACAAGCTTTCTGATTTCACTGCAGTTTATTCAGTGATTTCCAATAGATTCAAAGTTCAGGACCCGGATTAAGGACGTCTCCAATTAAACCTCTTTGTAAAAATAAACTCAGTTCCTAAACTTCCTATTTGTTATTATTTTTTTTTATTTTAAAGATTTTATTTATTCATTTGACAGAGAGAAATCACAAGAGAGGCAGGCAGAGAGAGAGGAAGGGAAGCAGGCTCTCCGCTGAGCAGAGAGCCCGACGTGGGACTCGACCCCAGGATCCTGAGATCATGTCCCGAGCCAAAGGCAGCGGCTCAACCCACTGAGCCACCCAGGCGCCCTATTTGTTATTATTTTAATAATTTTGTTTAACCTCCATTTTGACAGAATGGGTAGATTTGTTGTGTCATAAGAATTTTTAACTTGCACTTACCCCATCTACATCATAAAACAAGACAAGTTCAAATAAAATTTGTTTTTTTTTTTAACCACTAGTTGTCGGATTATGTGGGTGTTAAGTTTATAAGATGATAAGCAGAAAAAAGTATGGTCTACATGAGAATCATGCCAGTATCCCTGGCACAAAATGTATCTCAAGTGCTTACCTCTATACCAATCATCTGACCTTCATCTCTTGGCTTAAAGAGAGCTACCTGCTGGGAACACCCCTCGGAGTTATAAGGGCTAAATTCATATGGAAAAAAAAGAAGGCATGTCTATTAGCTGAAATAAATTTGAGACAAATATCCGGACTTGAATAGAGGACTCAAGGCTTTTCCTGGTTTTCCTTGTTTGTGTTTTCCTTAAGGGGATGTAAAAGAGAGCTATGCTTCAGTCTTCATTTCACTTCATTTGTTATTTTCCCTAATAGCTGTTGAAAGAATGTAGTTCAAAGAAAATGATGGCCCTTGAGACTCGGTAATAACAGATCTGCCCTTGCCAAGTTGAATGCGGAGATAAAAGAGAACCAGAAACTTACTTGTTCATTGGATCGGGAGAGACAGCTCTTTATGACTTCCGTTTCCAGAAATGTACGCTTATCGATCTCCACATGTTCATAGTATTTAGAAAGTCGGGTCTGTCCTTGTTTATTCACCATGAGGAAAAATTTTATCATTTTTTTTTTTTCTGGGTGGTATTTTTCCAGATAGTTCTAAAGTTATGTCAAGGGGTGGCTGTAATTAGAACCTGAAAGGTGAAGGAACAACAAAAAGTTAAGATCAAATATCTCAAAGAATAATATTAGACGTATTCTCTAGATGAACCAGGAGTAAATAAAATGTGATCTGATAATACTGGTCTTCGCTCCTATAAATTAAATGAGGTTTTAATAAATAAGTAAACATAGTGGTGCCTGGGTGGCTCAGTTGCTTAAGCTCTGCCTTTGGCTCAGGTCATGATCCCAGAGTCTTGAGATGAAGACGTGGGCCACCTAGGTACCCTCTTTCAAAACATTTTTGAATTTCCCCAATACTTCTGCTACTTGTATTTGTTCAATAGATTCATCAGTTTTGTTGGGTACCAACTATGTGTCAAGTACCAAGAGAATACAAAGATAAAGAAGTGATTTTTTTTCAATGTTTAGAACATTTTATTAAAGCAAAAGTTGTTGGAATTAAGTGAAATACAAAAACATAATAAATATTTACAAAAACATTGATAACACTGCTCAAGTTACACACATATAAAAATGCAGAAAGGTCTTGAAGAGTTTATAAGGTGAGGGCACCTGAACTTTATTTTATGGACAGGAGAGACAAGCTCTACAGTGAAGTTTTCTTTCTTCAGTGCTGGAAGCCGTAGTAGTAATCTCCACTATTTGCTAAAGCCCCCCACCAAGGCTCTCTAACATATCCTATGGAAGGTCCTCTACCAAGCAATTTTATATTCCTTAATTCCCACAATTCTCTGAGGCAGCTATGTGTGTTATCCCCACTCTAAAGCCAATCAAATTGAAGTTCAGGGATGGAAGGATCCCCAAAGTCTCTAGATTACTTGTGTCAGAAATAAGAGGCAGCTCAGAAGCCAGGCACATGCCTGGATCCATGACACCACCTCATTTGTCCTCATCACTCCCAAGGGTCCATGCTTGCAATTTTATTTCTAACTTGGCTATAATGAAACTCGTGTTGGGTCCTCCTACACTTGCTATAGATTTTGAAATGATCAGGGCAAGAGAGCACAATACTGACCAATGGCCAGTGCTTCTTTCATCAGGAGCATCGGAGCTGCCTCCCTGACTCCCCTGACAGTATCATATTCACATTTTGTAGTAGCTGTGAAAATTAAGTGCAAAATACCAAGGTTAATAATAGTTCTTTTTTTTTTAAGATTTTATTTATTTATTTATTTGTCAGAGAGAGAGAGAGAGAGAGAGAGACAGAGAGAGAGCTCACAAGCAGGCAGAGTGGCAGGTAGAGGCGGAGAGAGAAGCAGTCTCCCTGCCCAGCAAGGAGCCCCATAAGGGACTTGATTCCAGGACCCTGGGACCACTACCGGAGCTGAAGGCAGCAGCCCAACAGGACTGAGTCACCCAGGCGTCCTGTTAATAATAGTTCTTAAATTAACTTTTTTTTTATTTTTTAAGATTTTATTTATTTGACAGAGAGAATGACAGTGAGAGAGGGAACACAAGAAGGGGGAGTGGGAGAGGGAGAAGCAGGCCTTCCGCTGAGCAGGGAGCCGGATATGGGGCTCATCCCAGGATCATGACCTGAGCCAAAGGCAGGCGCTTAACCGACTGAGCCACCCAGGCACCCCTCTTAAATGAACTTTTATTTATTTATTTTTTTAAAGATTTTATTCATTTATTTGACAAAAGAGATCACAAGTAGGCAAAGAGGCAGGCAGAGAGAGAGAGAGAGGAGGAAGCAGGCTCCCTGCCAAGCAGAGAGCCTGATGCGGGGCTTGATCCCAGGACCCTGGGATCATGACCGGAGCCGAAGGCAGAGGCCTTAAACCACTGAGCCACCCAGGTGCCCCTTAAATGAACTTTTAAAATTTGGAATAATTTTACAGAAAAGTTGCAGCAGGTTACAGGATAATTCTTGGACTACATTTTATATTATTCGTTGCCCCCCCCCCCCCCAGCTCATCTCTTATTTCCTAAACCAGATCAGACAGGTGGTTATCTCACAATAATGCCAAACACAAAGAGCTAGAAAGAGCCAGGCCCAGTCTGGCAAAGCCTGGGCTGCCATGTTCACTGAGGGCACAGGGCAGGATGTTCTGTAGACCAGCTCCGCGGGGGACATGGCAGCTGTGCCATGGTGGGGGCGGCCAGTAGTCGGTCATTCACTCCTTCTTCCAGGAAGATAAGTTCACGACTGTAGGTGGGATTGCAACATACTCTGTTTAGTCATTTGGTATTAAGTGCTGCTTTTATTCTCACAAATTACTGCCAATAAATTATGGCTGGAGACCAGTAAATTAAGTTACCATCCATTCTTTTATTGCCGTTTAGCAAAGTTATTTTAAAAGAATCTTCATGAAATTTAGAAATTACAATCCTATACTCTGGATTCCAACTGCCAGCTAGAAGAAAGCTACTGTCTTGGGGACCTGGGTGGCTTTAGTCGGTTGAATGTCTAGACGACTTCTGGTTTCGGCTCAAGTCAGGATCTCAGGGTCCTGGGATCCAGCCCTGTGAGGGGCCCCCTGCTCAGCAGGGAGTCTGCTAGTCTCCTTTCCCTCTGTCCCTCCCCCTACTCTTTCTCTCTCCCTCTCTTTTTTTTTTTTTTAAATAAAAAGATAACATCTCGGGGCTGCCTAGGTGGCTCAGTCGTTAAGCATCTGCCTTTGGCTCAGCTCATGATCCTGGGGTCCTCGGATCGAGCCCCATATCGGGCTACCTGCTCGGCTGGAAGCCTGCTTCTCCCTCTCCCCCCCACCCCCCGCTTGTGTTCCCTCTCTCGCTGTGTCTTTCTCTGTCAAATAAATAAATAATCTTTAAAAAAAAATAATTTAAAAAAAAAAAAAGATAACATCTCAATGGTACTCATGTCCAAACCTTTGCCTTTAAATGTCTGGCTGTGTTAAGTTTACGGTAAAATGAGATGTAAAATGATCCCATTGAGATGTTACACCAAAGGATCAAATTGGTTTCTACCTTCACAAGCACAGCATTCCTTCCCACTGACTTCAGGAACAAGGATGACAAACAAGGGCGTGTTGAATTGATACTCATTAGGATGCAAGCCTTAAAAATAGTAGCTGAAGGCATCTAAAGGCTCGTATACATCATCTTTTTTTTTTTTTTGCATGCTCATAAACAATTACACAATTTATAACTGTAGGATTACACAGTGGTAATAAAGTAGACAAGTAAGACTGTAAACTCCATTATAAAATACACAAAGCCGAAATATACAACGTGGAGACTCAGAGACAAGTACATGTTTGAGAACAGAAGATGAATGCTTTAAGCATCTCTCCTGGTTACTAATCATCAGGGAGGAGAGAAATCAAATAATTATGAAACTGAGGTAGGGCAATAAGGAAAGAATATGCCTAGACAAGTGCTGGGAGTGGCCAGGAAGCAGGTATGAACTTCCTCTGTTTATAAAACTCTTTGTATTCAACAACACACAGGCTGGGGAAGATGTTTTGATTGCCAGGACTTAGGGGATTCCACACCCAAGAGCCTGTGTGAATCGAGGACAGATAAAGAAGGGAAATTTCACTGAGGAAAGCCTTACACGAAGGATGCCAGGATGCCTAAAGGCCAAGATGATATAGTCATAGTAGAATATGAGCAGATCAATATCCCAAGACCCTTTATGACACAAACTGAATGCCTAGAGAAAAGAGAGACTGGAACAATTGAAATGCATGCTGAATTGGGTACAGTTTTCATATTTCTGATGGTGTATTCTGAGACTGTCATCCAGAGATGACAAATAAATTGTAACTTGGGTGCCAACTGTGACTAACTGTATTTGCTGCTTTGAGCACTTGTTTGGAAGGATTCTGCAACTGTTTAGGTTCAAAAGGATGCCATGAATGATGAGTATGTCAGCTGCAGGTTAGGAAGCAGGGTGTGGCAACATATGCATCTTATATCTGTCAGCCATGATGTGCACTCCCTTCATTTTGCAGATGGGAAAATGGATAATCTGAGATGTAGAGTGAAGTCTTGAATTCTGGTCCCCTGACTCATAATCTGATGCCGTCTTTAATCTGTCACAGTGCCTCTTTGCCTTGCTCAGTGTATTAGTGTCATTAGAGGTTCATTTAACCTTACTAAGCATCAACTTCAGGTGGCTGAATTTGATTACATACTAAGCTCCCCTACAAAACCAGTGATTTTTACTTTTTTTGGTGACACTTTTATTGTGACCCAGCATACACGTACATACATATCTGATTCGGTTATATATGATGTTCACCAAATAATACCTATCCATTCTGTGTGTATTGTACTCTAGTGATTTTTGGGACATTTTATAAAAAATGTAGGTGTGAGGTGTTTGGGTTACATAGATAAATGTATTATTTATTTTTTAAAGATTTTGTTTATTTATTTGACACACGAGAGAGAGAGAGAGAGAGAGAGAGTGAAAGAGGGAACACAAGCAGGGGGAGTAGGAGAGGGAGAAGCAGGCTTCCTGCAGAATGGGGAGCCCAATGCAGGGCTTGATCCCAGGACCCTGGGATCATGACCTGAGCCAAAAGCAGATGCTTAACAGACAGAGCCCCAACACACAAAATACACATACTATCAACATGATGTATCACTGTTGAACCTGATCTTGGTATCTGGCTGAGACAGTTTTGTTGGGTTTCTGTAATATAAAGTTATCCTTTCCACACCATACTCTTTGGAGGGAAGTCATTATATGTAGCCCACATTTAAGGGTTGGGAAGTTATGTTCCATCTCCTTGAAGAAAAACTACCTATGTAAATTGTTTGGAATTCTACTGCACAGGAGATCTGTCTACTGTACCCTATTATTTATTTACTCAATCACTTATTTATATCAGTAGGGACTCACAGATATTTTATTTTATACTTAGGGTTATAATATAATATGATCCACAGATTTTAAATTTCAGGATCCACTAAAGAACTGTGGCCCAATGTTTGAAAAACACTATATTAGAACATGAACTTGTGGGTAGGGTTCATATCTTATTTCAGATCTTTGCACAGTGCCTAGTGTAAGAGATTATCCAATAAATGTTTGTTGAACGAATGAAATAATGAAGACTTTTTAAAAGTAATAACTTCCCCTTAAAAAGAAAATCACATCAGTATTCAAACAAAGCAGACACATAAAGTACTCTGGTACCCCAACTCCTGCCCCCAAACCTGTCAGTCTCCTGAAAGATATAAACCAATGTTTTTAAGTTTGGTGCATATTCCACTAGACTTTCTATAAATTTACATATAAATATGCATGCATGTGTAGTAACTTTATTTCTTAAACCTAAATGTGATCGAACTCTAAAATGCCAAGTGACTAGCCTGGCGGTTATTCTCTTCTGGAACCTTTGAATGAACCAGGTACGCTCACAAAGCCCTGGCAGGAGCCTATAAAAGGGCACTGAAGAGAGACGTCTTGGAACTCATCAGGAGCACTTCCTGTTGACTCAGTCTAGTCCAGGCTTTCCTGGTCTTTGCCCCCTTGATCCAGGGCCTTGGCTTCCATTCTTTCTCTGGCCTTAGTTCTTAATGAGATGGCTTGGATTTCTGCAATCTTCCAGGACTTGACCTTTGGTATTTGCCCTCTGGCTGTAACCGGGGAAGTCTCTGGCACTCAGTCTTTGCTGGTTAACTGGGAGTAGCAATTACTTTACAGAGTGGTAGTGGAAGATCAAATGAGGTAAATGATGTAACTCTCGTAAAACATTTAACACACTGACTTCTTTCATTTCCTTTCTTATTGTATATTAAACTAGAAAGGAATGCTGGTAAGATTATAAGGAAACAGATAGGTGTATATGTATACATTGCGAGTAGTCCCTTAAATTGTTACAAATTTTTTTACAGTGTAACTTGATAGAATTTAACCAAAAAAAAAATCATGAAAATGATTCTACCGTCAAGCATTTCGGATTTGGTAATCTATCCTAAGGTATAAGTTTAAATCCACAGGCATGAAAAAATTTATAATAGTGAAAAATGAAACAAGCTGATATTATAAACTGAGAACCAAGTGTTAAATGAACACCAACTTGATATTTTCTAACCATTAAAATAACCATGCAAGGGACCATGAGACTCTTAAGCATAGGAAACGAACTGAGGGTTGCTGGAGGGGGGAGGGGTGGGGGATGAGGTAACTGGGTGATGGACATTAGGGAGGCCAAGTGATGTAATGAGCATTGGGTGTTATGTAAGACTGATGAATCACTGACCTCTACCTCTGAAACCAATAATACATTATATGTTAATTGAATTCAAATAATTTTTTTAAAAAAGAAAAATATGCAGAAAAATGGGGAAAATGTAGATATAATAAAGTCACAAAATCAGAATACCAAATTCTATACCACATGGATTACAATTATGTAGAAGCAAGATCTGAACAAAGATTATAGAGATTAGACAGAAACCATACAAAAACAAGACATAAAACAAACAAAACGAGATTAGAAAGATGATCATTGAAAACATCATGCTAACTGAAAGAAGCCAGTCACAAGGACAATATATTGTATGATTCCATTTATAAGAAATGTCTGGAATGGGGAAATTTATAGGGAAAGTAAATAGATTAAGGCTTGCCAGGGGATGGGGGTTTGGCATAGGAAGTCTAAGAGGAATAGAATTGTGATGATAGTTGAACAAATGTGCGTATATAAAAGCCACTGAATTGTATAATTTAAATGGGTGAATTATATGGTAGGTGAATTATATCTCAATAAAGCCTGTTTTAAAAAAAAAAAAAAAACAGACAGACAGACCAGACAATCTGGGAAGAGCTCCCAGTGGCCAAAACTGAAACAATCTGGACAACAAATAACATAGTATCAGATTATTACCCAGAGTACACAATAAGTATACATTAGTACATACTGATATAAATACATGATTGAATCAATAAATAGGACAGAAGAATCCCATATATAGGATTCCCCCTGCTCTCTGAAAGTAGACTGCTCCTGGGAAACCTTTACCAAGCTAAAAATGGCAGTAAAGCAAAGAAGCAATTACTATTAATTTATACGGGAAAATTTTTGAGCATTCCCAGATACAAAAAATAACCTCTCTTACGCTTTTCTGATGCCTTAGGACCCATCTTGCTAAGGGATGTACAAAACAAATGGAGAGAAAGCACAGATGCTCAGGGACACAGCTCCAAGCTCTGTCAGCTCGATGCTGTCATGCTGAGTGTAGTTCCCGGGGAAGGAGCTTGGCAGGATCTCTGGCTGTCCGGGTGCAAACTGCCTCCGTGACTGCTCACTGCAAAACAAATGCTCAACGCTATTTTCGCTTTCCGGCTTTTCTTCTAAAAGTGAAAATCCTTTTTGAATTTCTTCCAGTCAACGAAAACGGGTACTAAGTAGGTCTTTCATAAAAGCGAAAGGCTTTCCATAGGAGATACCTCCCTATCTGTTGAGAGGCTCTCCTCCAGGAGGTGGAGCTTAAATTCTCCCACCCATTCACTGGAGGGTAAGCGGGACTTAGTGACTCACTTCCAAGGGACAGCATGTGGAAATAGAAAATGGTATCCTCACAGCAGAGAAACCTGGCACACACCTCCTTGCCCAACTGACGAATGCTAGCATCATCAGTCATGTCATGTCCCCTGAAATGATGTGAGGAGAAAAGTACTTCATCTCTGTGGTATTCTTCCCCAAACCCACAGCCCCATTCTAATCATGTGAAAATGCAGTAGAAAACAAACAAACAAAAAACAAATGAAAGGACATTCTAAAAAAATATCCCACCTGTATTTCCCAAAACTGTCAAGATCATGAAAAACAAACAAAAAAAAACCCAAACAAACAAACAAACAAAAAAGATCATGAAAAACAAGAGAAGTGTGAGAAACTGTAAGAGATCAGAGGAGATTAAGGAGATAATGGTGACTAATGCAATGTGGTATCCTGGAGGGGATCCTGAACAGAGAAAGGACATTAATAAAAAATTGGCGAGGGGTGCCTGGCTGGCTCAGTCAGAGGAGAATGTGACTCTTGATCTTGGGGTTGTGAGTTTGAGTTCCACTTTGGGTGTAGAGATTACTTAAAAATAAATAAACTTAAAAAAGTTTTTGATGAGGGGCATGTGGGTGGTTCAGTGTTCAGTCCGTTAAGCATCTGTTTTGGCTCAAATCACAATCCCAGGGTCCCGTGATGGAGCCTCCACTGGGCTTTCTGCTCAGTGGGGAGCCTGCTTCTCTCTCTCCTTCTGTGTGTGCACTCTTTTTCTCTTGCTCTCACTCTCTTTCTCAAATAAATAAACAAAATCTTAAATTGTGTGTGTGTGTGTGTGTGTGTGTGTGTGTGAAACATGAGAATAGTCTGAGTTTAGTTAATAATAATACTACCCATGTTGGTTTTTTAGATCTGATAAACGTTAACATGGTAATATGAAATGACAACATTAGGGGATATGGGTGAAGATATTCAGAAATTCTCTATACGATCTTTGCAATTCTTTTATAAATCTAAAATTATTCCAGGTAAAAGTTTAGTTTTAAAAAAGGAGAGAGGGGGGGCGCCTGGGTGGCTCAGTGGGTTAAAGTCTCTGCCTTCAGCTTAGGTCATGATCCCAGGGTCCTGGGATTGGGCCCCACGCCGGGCTCTCTGCTCGGTAGGGAGCCTGCTTCCTCCTCTCTCTCTGCCTGCCTCTCTGCCTACTTGTGATCTCTGTCTGTCAAATAAATAAATAAAATCTTTAAAAAAATAAATAAATAAAAGGAGAGAGGGGTGCCTGGCTGGCTCAGTTGGAAAAGAATGTGAGTCATGAGTTCAAGCCCCACACTGGGTGTAGAAATTACTTAGATTAAAAAAAAAAAAACCAACTTTAAAATATAAAAGGAGAGAGTTGTATTTGTATTAAAGTGAAGGGGGTTTGTTTGTTGGTGTGTCTGAGTGTCTAAGCCTATGTCATATTGGTTATATTAGTTATATTTGGTTATATTGCTTAGATATCTAAGTTCTTATCAGTGTATTGTAGATGTTAGGTATGAGGTTCATTTGTATTAATATTCTCAACAATTACACTTTAGGCTTTCTTATTTTTGTTTAGCTAAGAAGCATATTAATTTTAAGAGATGAGGGGTGTGTGTGTGTATCAATGTATACGTTCTATAAATGGCTTCCTATGCCCTTTGGTCAGTCTCTGTTCTGACCTGGATAACCTCTAGTAGTTCCCAGTAATCCTTCCACCACACATCACCATTTGGGAATTTTCCCTCTTTTTCCCTCATTCAGGGTTTAGAAAAGCTTTTTCTATAAAAGCCAGGTATATTTTAGGCTCTGAGGGCCATATGGTCTCTTTCTCAACCAGTCACTCTGCCCCTGCAGAATGAATGCAGCCCATACAATATAAATAATATGTAAAGAAATTGGTGTAGTTGTGTTCCAAGAAAACTTTATTTATGAAAGCCATCATAAACTGGATTAGTCTGCAGGCTGTAGCTTGCTCTGCTCTAGACCAGTGCTTATCAAACTTAATGAGCATATAAATCACTTGGGGAA
Source organism: Meles meles (assembly GCF_922984935.1). Taxonomy (NCBI): domain Eukaryota; kingdom Metazoa; phylum Chordata; class Mammalia; order Carnivora; family Mustelidae; genus Meles; species Meles meles. Next base: position 85,060,474 of record NC_060071.1, on the reverse strand, counting down.
CTTAGGAAAATATAGAATCTAATTCCGTAGGTCTGGAGCAGGAACCATACATGGCGTGGCAGAGTATTAAAAGACTCCTTAAATTACATACCTACAATGTCATGAAGTTCACCTTTCTCAATATCAAATCAGACCAAATAACATGAGCTGGGTGCTTACCAGGTATATGACAGTATGGCAACAGAGTAAACAGAACCACAACTATTATGGGTAATTTCTTTCATTTGGACATGGATCTTAATCCATAAAATGCTGGGTGAGAGGGCAAGCTGTCCTGACATGTCACTCCACAGACCCTCAGGTTTGTTCACGTGACCTGGCTGGTTTGGTGGCAGCCCCATCCCTCATGGCCTCAGCAGGTCTCTCTCAAAGTTGTACATATATTAGAATACAATGTTATTTCCAGGAAGCACAGAGCCATTCTTTTGTCAAGAATTTATAGTGGCTGGGGCACCTGGGTGGCTCAGTGGGTTAAAGCCTCTGCCTTCAGCTCAGGTCATGATCCCAGGGTGCTGGGATCGAGCCCCATATCTGGTTCTCTGCTCAGCAGGGAGCCTGCTTCCTCCTCTCTCTGTCTGCCTCTCTGCCTACTTGTGATCTCTGTCTGTCAAATAAATAAATAAAATCTTTAAAAAAAAAAAAAAAGAATTTATAGTGGCTGACTAGAATATTTCATTTAACCTCAATAAATTACAATGCATGTTATACCATATACCAAAATTAACTCAAATTAGATCACAGACCTAAATATAAGAGGTAAAACTGTAAAACTTTTAATTTTATTTAAAAAAATTTATTTTAAGTAGAATCCACACCTAAGTGGAGCTTGAACTCAATGACCCTGAGATCAAGAGTCACATGCTCTACCAACTGAACCAGTCAGGTGCCCCAAGACTATAAAACTTTTAGAAGAAACAGATTTAAGACCAAAAACACAGGGGTGCCTAGTTGGCTCAGTTGGTTAAGCATCTGTGTTCAGCTCAGATTATGATCCCAGCATTCTGGGATGATGCCCTGCATTGGGATTCCCTGCCTAGCAGGGAGCTTTCTTCACCCTTTGCCTCTCTTGCGCTTGTCCTCTCTCTCTCACTCTCAAAAAAAAAATAAATAAAAATATTTAAAAACAAACAAACAAATAAACCAAAAGCACACTCTACAACAGAAAAAAACTGATAAACTGGATTTTATGAGACTAGAAAATTTGTATTTCAAAAGACATTAAGAAACATGCTAAGACATTTCCGTAAGAAAATGTAAAGTCACAGACCAGGAGAAATTCTTTGCAAATCATGTATCTGATAAAGGATTTGTATCTAGAATATGAGAGACTCCTTCATAGGAAGAAAAGCAATACAATTTAAAAAATGGATAATGGATTTCAAAGTACATGTGAAAGGAGAATATACAAATTCCTAATAAGCACATGAAGAAATGTTCAACATCATTAATCCTTAGTAAAGTTCAAATTAAAACCACAAGATACCACTCCACACCCACTTGAGTAGCTATAATCAAAAAAGGAGAAAATTGGGGAACCTGGGTGGCTCAGTCGGTTAAGTGTCAGACTCTTGGTTTTGGCTCAGGTCATGATCTCAGGGTTGTGGGATTGAGCCTGGCATGAGACTCTGTGCTGGGTGTGGGGTCTGTTTGGGGTTCTCCCTCTCTCTCTCTCTCTCTCTCTCCTTCTCCCCTCCTCCTCATGCTCTCTCTTTCTTTAAAATAAATAAATAAATAGTTTTGTTTTTTTTTTTTTTTTTTTTTTTTAAAGAGAGAAAATAACAAGTGCCAGCTGGGATGTGGAGACACTGGAACTCCCATGCAGTGTTGTTGGGAAAATAAATGTTCCACCACTCTGGAAAACAATTTGGCAGTTTTCTAAAAATTTACACAAATTTACTATATTATCCAGCTGTTCTACTTTTAAGTATAAGCCCAAGAGAAAGGAAACCACGTCCACAAAGACTTGTACATGAATGTTCATAGAACATTATTCATAATAGCCAAAAAGTGGAAACAACCCAAATGTCCGCCAGCTGATGAGTGGATCAACAGAATGTGCTGGATCTACACATAACGAAAACTACCTAGCAGTGAAAGGGAGCATTTCCTACATGCTATGAAATGGGTGAAACTTGAAAACATTAAATGAAAGAAGCCCGATGCAAAACACTACCTATTGTATGATTCCATTACTCTGAAACGTCCAGAAAAGACAAATTTATTTAGATAGAAAGTATATTAGTGGGCCAAGTATAATGTAATTAGGGCCAGGAGAGGTTTAGGGGAAAATGGGGATGGGACTTGTTTTAGGGATGATGAAAATCTTCTTTTTGGTGGAGCCTGCATAGTCAGTCTCCAACTCTTGGTTTCAGCTCAGGTGTTGATCTCAGGATTGTGAGATTGAGCCCTGCATCGGGCTTCCTGATCAGTGGGGAGTCTCTAAGAGTCTCTCTCTGCATCTCCCCCTACTTACACGTGTGCTCTCTCAAATAAATAAATCTTTAAAAAAAAAATCTTCTTTAAAAAAAATGTATTTATTTAAATTCAAGTTAGTTAACATATAAAATAGTATTGGGCTCAGGAGTAGAACTTAGTGATTCATCATTTACATACAACACCCAGCGTCCATCACAAGTGCCCTCCAAGATGCCCATCACCCATCTCCCTTATAATAAGAATCTTCTAACACTGGATTTATTTGCATGATAATATTTGCGCAACTTGGTAAATTTATTAAAAATCATTGTGCATGTATGTTACATAAAGCTCAGAAATACTATGAAATAATGAGCAGAGAAGGAAGTAATGAGACCGAAATGCATTTTGCTTAAATCTGGATGGTAGGATTAGGGCCAATTTTTATTCCCTATCTTTACTTTGCCTTATTTCCTAAGTTTGAAGAAATGTGTTATTTTTTGTGTCACACACAAAAAGTTTGTTTAGGAAGGCTGAGCTGCATTATGTAGTTTTAAGAAATTACCCAACTGGAAAATAAATGTTAATCTGAATAATGAAACTATTGTTCTATTTATTGTGACATTTCTAAATGCCATACTTCTTTAAAACATGTACTGTTTTTCAAAGTGGATGGGTTGGCAGCATCTAATCAGTATGGACTAAATACCAGAAGCATGGAAATAGCAACTACTAGATCTACTTGCCACATCACATCGATTCATTGCATAGGCCTCTCAATTATCTAGCTGTTTCTGAATCTTTCCATCATTAAAATGAGAGGAAATACTGGTCAGTAGCAGACTTTCATCTATTTTGGAGCATCTCCCTCAGAGTTTGTAATATATACTGTTTATTTATACATGAAAATAGTTTTTTTTCTTTGCTTCAGATTTACTGGAATTCTTCTATGGTTCAGTTTTCTCATCTGTTAACTGAGAATGACAGCTGCCTCACAGACTTATGTGAGGACCAAATGAGATAAAGGAAATATACAACACTCAACAGAGCTCTCCTTTTCCTTCCTCATCCTCCTCTTCAGTATAGATGAGATATTCTTTCCAACAGATTCTTGCTACTGTAGTTCTTTTTTTTTTTAAGATTTTATTTATTAATTTGACAGAGAGACACAGCGAGAGAGGGAACACAAGCAAGGGGAGTGGGAGAGGGAGAAGCAGGCTTCCCTCTGAGCAGGGAGCCAGATGCGGGGCTTGATATCACGACCTGAGCTGAAGGCAGATGCCTAATGCCTGAGCCATCCAGGAGCCCTGCTACTGCAACTCTAAGACCAATGAAATGTGACTTCAGGAAACCTTTTACCACCCTGCCTTTCTTTCCATCCATTCCCCCCCCTCCCATCTCTCTCTAAATCTCTTCTTTATGATTCAGAATACATTTTCAGTAGCTTTACCTGAGGCTTTTAACTTCTGTTAAATCCCTGGGTCACTCAAGAAATATTTCAACTGCATTTGATTTATTTGGCAATTAACACATTTACATGTATGCTACTTTTAAAACTTGGTTTTAAAATAGTTAAGGGGCACTTGGGTGGCTCAGTAAGTTAAGCGCTGGACTCTTGATTTCAGCTCAGGCCATGATCTCAGGGTTGTGAGATAAAGCTTAAGATTTTCTTCCTCTGCCCCTCCACCCTTTATAAGTAAATAAATAAAATATTAAAACCATTTAAAATACGAAATTTTGGGGTACCTGGCTGGCTCAAGAACGCAACTCTTGATTTTAGCGTTATAAGTCTGAGCCCCACGTTGGGTGTAGAGATTACTTCAAAATAAAGGCTTTTAAAAAATAATAAAATGCTAAATTTCAATCAAATTCAGGATCTATTGAAATCCTGAAGCTCCCATTTCTGTAGAAAAGTACTTTAAGAATAAACCTTAATACTCTGGCCTGTCATTTTTCTAAGAATATATCTGAAAGATTTCTAAAGCTTCACAGGACTCTAACATCTTGACTTAAAGACATTTTGGTAAATTGGCCAAAAGGTCTTATCGGGCACCTAGGTGGCTCAGTTGTTAGGTAGCTGCCTTCAGCTCAGGTCATGATCCTGGGATCCTGGGATCCAGCCCCTCATCGGGCTCCCTGCGGGGCAGGAAGCCTGCTTCTTCCTCCTGCTTGTGTTCCCTCTCTCATTGTGTGTCTGTCAAATAAATAAATAAAATCTTTTTTTTTTTCTTAAAGATTTATTTATTTATTTATTTGACAGACAGAGATCACAAGTAGGCAGAGAAGCAGACAGAGAGAGAGGAGGAAGGAGACTCCCTGCTGAGCAGAGAGCCCGACGGGGCTGGATCCCAGGACCCTAGGATCATGACCTGAGCCAAAGGCAGAGGCTTTAACCCACTGAGCCTCCCAGGCGTCCCTAAATAAATAAAATCTTGGAAAAAAAAAAAAAAGGGAAGTCTTATCAACTATACTTATCATGGTGCGCACTCAGTAATGTACACAGAATTGTAGAATCACTATGTTGTAAGTTTAACATTAATGTAACATTGTAGGTCAACTATACTTCAGTTACAAAAATTTAAAAAATATATCTCATCAAATTCTCATCCAAGTTACAATGTAAGTTCAAATTAAGTGTGGTTATTTATAACTTCAAAACATATATAAATATATCAGAGACAAGCTGGAAGTTTTACTGGAAAGGGTAGATATTGAACTTTTGGAGATGTTCAGATATCAGACTTCTATCCTAAATCAGGGGATGAACTGAAGAATTTTTAAGGTCTTTACAGCAACATGATTCAGGCAGAGGGAGAAAAGCCATATTTCAAAAACTGAGGATGAGGAATTTATATACTATAAATAGAGCATTACATTGTCTGAAAATACTTGTTTTATTTTTATTCATTAGTGGTGTGTGTGTGTGTGTGTGTGTAGTGGGTGATGGAGGGATTGAGAATAGATGCTCCATCAGTCATCTCTGCCAGAGAGGTAATGACTATCAGATCAGGTGGTGGCGAGGCTGTGTACTTTTTAAAGATACAAATTGTTAATGGCTGGAGATCACACGAGCTTCTTGTTGTAGCTGCTGTTGCTGTTGTTGACTTTTTTTTTTTTTTTAAGATTTTATTTATTTGTTTGAGAGAGAGAGAGAGAGTGAGTTTGAGAGTGGGGAGGGTCAGAGGCAGAAGCAGATTCTCCACTGAGCAGGGAGCCTGATGTGGGACTCGATCCCAGGACTCCAGGATCATGACCTGAGCTGCAGTAGCTCAACCAACTGAGCCACCCAGTCACCCTTTTGTTGTTGATATCTTACCCTCCACTCTTAGGATAGAAAAGCTGCTTTGGGGCAAACAATGGGACTCAACCTTCCCATTACCACCAACGGAGATAACAATACATATCTTTTGAAATCAAAACAAAGATTTTCTTCTAAAATTACCTTTCTTCTATTAGGTTGTTGTTGTTTTTTTTAAAGATTTTATTTAATTATTTGAGAGAGAGAGAGAGGGAGAGCAGAGAAAGTGGGAGAGAGAGCAGAGAAACTGAGAGAGAGAGAGCAGAGAGGGAGAGTTAGAGAGAGCAGCAGACTCCCAGCGGAACAGAGAGTCTGATGTGGGGCTTGATCCCAGGACCCTGAGATCATGACTTGAGCCAAAGGCTGACACTTAACAACCAAGCCACCCAGGCGACCCTCTTCTATAGGGTTTCATGTCAAAGATAATTTATTTTGAAATTTGAAATAACATTAAAATAGGGAATTATATTTTACTTTGACAAAACATGGGCATGGGTTAGAAATAGTGAAGAAATACCCCTGCATGGGTAATCTTTATTGATCAGTTAAAATTAGCCACACGAATCAAATACTTGTGCTTACTGACTAAAAATCTTCATTGAATTTTTAAAATTTTATTTTAAAAATTATTTATTTATTAAAAAAAATTTTTTTTTGTTTTTTTTTTTATTTGACAGACAGAAATCACAACTAGACAGAGAGGCAGGCAGAGAGAGAGGGGGAAGCAGGCTCCCCGCGGAGCAGAGAGCCCGACGCGGGGCTCGATCCCAGGACCCTGGGATCATGACCTGAGCCGAAGGCAGAGGCTTTAACCCACTGAGCCACCCAGGCGCCCCCAAAATTATTTATTTATTAAAGATTTATTTTATTTTATTTTATTTGACAGAGAGAGAGATCACAAGTAGGCAGAGAGGCAGGCAGAAAGAGAGGGGGAAGCAGGTTCCCCGCTGAGCAGAGAGCCCAACTCAGGGCTTGATCCCAGGACACTGAGATCATGACCTGAGCTGAAGGCAGAGGCCACTGAGCCACCCAGATGCCCCTCTTCATCGAATTTTTGGGCTATCAAAGACATCTAATATCTTAGTTTTAGAGGAGAGAGCATGGGAAGCAGAGATCTAGCAGTCTCATGGCTGGGATGCTCCCAGAACTTGTTATTCTGATGTTACAATGTAAGGAGGAATTACAATAAGGAGGGATTCCAGAAGATAAACAGGAGTACTATATTTTACTCCCCATTCCTGTAAAATGGGCAACTTGTCAAATTTCCCCCTCAAATTGGAAATACTTCAAACCAGATATTCTGGATTCTAATAAATTTAACTTCTGTATTAAGTTAGATGGATCTTGTTAATTTTTGCTGGGCATCTGATTTCCAATGAAAACTGTGGAAGCCATACAAAGGCAGATTTTTCTTCTATGTTTGTCCTTCTGAAGAGCAGTCATCTAATAGCATCGTATTAGGATCTGAATGACAGGCCTTTAAGTGCAATGTTACAGGTTTTAAATTCAAATCAAACTAAAGCAATTTAGAATTAAAATTTGATTTGTTGATGGCTCCTATCTTCTCGTGTCAAAGAAGAAGCAAACAAAACATTGCTGGGATGCAAAGGAATCTCACTTTACAAAAAATGTATCTCTGAAAAGTTGACTATAAATTGAATTTAAATACAATGCTGGAATTATTGAGAACGTTTCTATAGGGGCGCCATGGTGGCTCAGTGGGTTAAGGCCTCTGCCTTTGGCTCAGGTTGTGATCTCAGGGTCCTGGGATCAAGCCCCCAATTGCATCTGGCTCTCTGCTCAGTGGGGAGCCTGCTTCCTTTCCTCTCTCTTTGCCTGCCTCTCTGCCTACTTGTGATCTCTGTCTGTCAAATAAATAAATAAAATCTTTAAAAAAAAGTGTTTCTATAAAATAATCATTCCATAATTTATCTGCAACTAATTCGTTTCAATATTGTGAAGTTTTTAACTCTAATGCTCACATTACTTAAGGAAAATTAATTACTCTTAATATTTCCCTAAAAAATATACAAGAAAGTCATACTATGAAACTACACCAATGTATTAAAGTTCTTATTTTAAGAGCTTCTTAAATAAAGTATGTCCTGAGTTAAAACCAAGCATAGCAAAAGCTACATCAGTATTTTCAGGGTCTGAAGATATCACTTGGAAAATATGGCTCCAATAACAAATTCTTTTTGCAGATCACCCTTCTAAGGAGAAGCAGTGAAACACAAAAATTACTGCATTAAACTCCCATTTGGGGATCAGCTAACTTACCCAACAAGATCTATCTTTTTTGTTAGTGACACGACTACCACGAATGCTAATTCAAATGAGTAATTAATACTCCCAATGTTTGATGGTGCTCGTGTATTTGCTCTTTGGATTATGATGTGTGAACGAGACCCAACACAGCAGCTCATGACGAGAGACAGTAACACTAGAAAGCACTAACACAGTACTAACTAGACAGCCAGGGGCTGTTCTGTACATTTTACCTACATTCATTTGATCCTCATAATACCTCTATGAGTTGGAGACTGTTTTTATCCTCACTTACAGGTGTGAATACTTAGTCACTTGCCAAAGGTCACTCATTAAAACAATGGAGAAAGGACCCAATGTTGGATGGCCTAACTCCAGAGTCTGTGCTCTCACCCAGGGCTCTTTCCTTCCAGGTTTGCCTCAAGACTCCAGTAATGCAGTGATGGCCATAATATGACCAGCAATGCACAATTCTACTCATTCACTAGTGTAAATCTAGCTTGGGCCAGTTGTACCCTGTGCACAAAAGCTTTTACTGGCTAACATGCATATTCTGGCAGTTTCAAACAGACCCTGGAGCATGTCACAAAAGGTGCAATTCTAATAGATTACTTACTTTTTGGTGGAGCTCAACACGGAGCCTAAAATGCCTCAGAAATGACTCAATCAGATCATGCGAAAATTTAGGACAGTAAAACTCATATTACTACATTTACCACAACATGCTTAACGTTTACAACTGGACCTGTACTTCCAAAATCCCTGCGCCTGATTTGCTCTCTTAGTGAGGTTAGCTAATCTCCCTTTCTACTTCCAATAAATAAAGCATACCCGGCAAATGCTGTCCAAGGCAAGTTTGCAAACACGTATCTGAATTTAGTATCATTCTCATTCAGATCAAATGTCAGGGTAAAGGCAGGTCCTTTCAGGTGGCCTGCTTGGCTGCCCTTTGCCCAGGAACATCTTTTGCTTTTCTGAATTTCACAGTAAAGTGTAGCAACATGTTACAGCTCCCGCTGAAAATGTAAATAGGATATTACAGTCGTCAGCCAAGAGCTGGCCCGAACGTTGCCCAAAGGAATATTCATACTTAAATTTATACTAATTTATATCTCACAATCTTTGAAGAGCAAAAATGCCTCGAATACTCAGTGGCCAAATAAAGCTATTTCAATATCAGGTTGTAATAAGTAACTTTAGGTTAAATAGCAAGCAACTTAAACTTTAAAATGCCAAGAGTGTAGAGAGGCAAGGTGATAGTAGCAGAGTAGTTTTGGGAGCTCCCAGGATCCACTCACAAAAAATGGTGATAGATGCAAGGTTGGAAAAAAAAAAATTCAAGTCTGTAGGCAACATCTTTACCAAAAACCAGGTGAAAAATGGTCCTGGAAATCTAAAATGGGTAGAGTCAAACTACACTTAACAACAAAAATGGGGTGACCACAGGTGTGCCTGGGTAACTCAGTTGAATAGTGTCTGAATGTGGTTCTGGTCGTGATCTCAGGGCCTGGGGGTCGAGCCGAGAGTGGAGCCCCCAGTTGAGCCTGTGCTTAGTGGGGAGTCTGCTTGTTCCTCTCCTTCTGCCCAACAACCTACTCCCCTTACTCCCTGCCCCCACCCCTGCTCAAGCTCTCTCATATAAAATCTTAAAAAAAAAAAAAAATGATCACAGCTGTGCTGGCTGAAGTGGAGGTTTGAAAATGTGGTCTTGTAAGAGTCAGAGCAGCCAAAGAATCCAGAAATCACCAGGTCATCATCCAAAGGAAGGGGATGCTCTTCACCACTTGAAATGGGAATTCCACAAGTGAGTCTAAGAACCACAGGGAGAACTGGGAGGATGCCTGGTAGGGTTTCTCTTGCCCATGAGTGCAAAGTAATGTCCCATATAGGACTTTCTATTTTATAGAAAATATGGAGGAGAAAGGAATATGCTAATTAATACCATAAAAATGCAATCAGCCAAATGTGGGAAATCCTATAGGATAAATAACCTGGTCTCTTCAGTAAAATGGCATGACAATGTGGGGGTGACGGGAAGGAAAATTAAAAAAGACCTAAAGACATAGCAACTAAATGAAATATATGAATTTTGTTAGGATCCTGATTTGAAGTCACCAACTCCTTAAAAAATTTTTTTGAGACAACAGGGGGAAATTGAATATGGGCTGAGGATTAGACTATATTAACAAATTACCATTAACTTTGTAGGTGTGACACTGATACTGTGGTATATTTTTTTAGAAGATTTTATTTATTTATTTGACAGACAGAGATCACAAGTAGGCAGAGAGGCAGGCAGAGAGAGAGAGGAGGAAGCAGACTCTCTGCTGAGCAGAGAGCCCAATGCGGGGCTTGATCCCAGGACCCTGAGATCACGACCTGAGCCAAAGGCAGAGGCTTTAACCCACTGAGCCACCCAGGTGCCCCTGTGGTATGTTTTTTTTTTTTTTTAAATGTCCTAATCTGTTCAAGATACTTAGAGAAATATATACCAATGAAATAATATGATGTCTGGGATTTATTTTAAAATATTAAAATATTACTGGGGCTGCCACAGGAGCATGGGGGAGACCATGAATTCTGTTTCAAGGCATCTTTGAGCTTGTCAAGTAATGTCATGAGCAAAGCTCACCCTGCCAAGTTGGAAAATTTAGGGACAAGAAGTTGTAACTGAAATTAAGTGGTGGCAGCCATGTCCAAGGAATATTGGGGGATTTGATAGCTTTATGAAACTTGTGATAAATGAATGCATTGAGACGGCAGTCAGTGGGCAACAGAACAGAACAATACAAAAAAGTGGTAATACAAGGAAACAGTATCATCATATTTAAGCCTTGGAACAAGTATAAGCTAAGACTTGTTCAGCACAGGAATCAATTGCTTCTAAGATGTCTCCTTTCCAATGAGCCAGTTTTACTATGAGATGAATTATCAGGGCTACAAACATTTTTATATTAAATTCTTTATTAAATACATTTTGTAATTGTAAAAAAAAATCCTCAGCAAAAAGGTGGAAGAGTTGAACAGAGAACAGCAACATTTTGATAACCATTGTAAGTATAGTTCATAAGACTTTGTTTCTATATTTGCATGACTGAAATTTTTCTTTTTTTTTTTTTTTTTAGATTTTATTTTTAAGTCATCTCCACACCCAACACAGGGCTCAAATTTACAACCCTGAGATCAAGAGTCCCATGTTCATCGAATGATCCAGCTAGGCAACCCTGTGATTGAAATTTTTCAAAATTAAAAAACTAAATAGAAAAAGTCTAGGCGCAGCATGATTTAGAATATCTAATTACTATATTAAAACTTATGAAACAAAAGGAGCAAAGGAGAATAGGATTTATTTTAAACCGTTCTAAAAAATTCTTCAATCCTTTTTTTGTGGAGTAATTGTCATACTCTTTAGGTTAGTCTATTAATACAAAGACAAAACCATCACTTAAAAATACGTTGTTATAAAAAAAAAAAGCCCACAAGATTTTGGGAATTTTTGCCAAATTTAAAACATTCTCCAAAGAGAACACTCTCTAGCATAGATTTCCAAGGCAAAGTGTCTGTGTCTGGTATCACTCTTTTGAACATTCTCCACTGTTGCTCAAATAGGAGACAAACCACATTTCCAAGATTGTAAATTATTACCTAGGAAAGTTTTGGCAATTTCCCATTCAGTCACATTTTCCAGTCATTTGGTTCTCATGTTTATGGACCTGGTTGTTCACTTTTAGCCAATGTCCAGAAGGGACTCTGCTCTAGGCAATTTTTTTTCCTCCAATTGTGACCTGTTTGTGAGTTAGCTATTATACAATATTATCAAAGCATACTGCTTTCTGACTCATATTACCCAGAAGACAATTCAGGAATGAACTTGGGACTAGAATTTTATATAGCATGCTGAGTTTCTTAAAGGTTTTGGTACCTATTTTTCTATAACCATTGAACGTCCTTTTCCTTTTCTTTCCCATACAACATATTATTTGAATAGTTCAAGTGCCCTGCATGTATTTCTATAATTTTCTTAGCCACAGGCAACTCCTGTAATGAGAAATAGATATCTGATCTTATTTGGCAGGTTAAACCTCGGTGTAGGGCAAAGCTGTCTCCTCATTTTCTGTTCTATGTACATTACACAGTTTGCTCCTTTGGTTTGTGAGCACATGCCAGATCTTCTCAAAGATCTTCCTCCTTTGTTCTCTATATTTATAAATGTAAAACACTACATAATTTCCCCAATGACAAAATTACCCCAAAACACCTAAAAATGATTTTGGAAGTACAAATGATTTGCGAACCAGAGACAGGGATATTAAGCAACTGATAGGACAGTAGGAGGAAGAATAGTGAAGGGAGACTTTGTTTCCAAAAAAACATATATACTCACTGATATGAGTAGGACCCACTTCCTATTCTAGTAAGGGCCTGAGGAGGTGACCCAGAACTCTAATCTCAGCTTCCTCATCTCCCCATGTAGATAATAGTACCTGTCGCAACCTTTCCACATGATGCAAAAAGATGACTAGAACAGTGTTTGTGAACCAGTTTGAGCTCTTTGTTAGAAGGACGTCAGGTTTATAACCAGTAAGGTGTGAAACTGGATGTTCAGGTGAGTAATTACAGGGAGCCATACAGTTCTCAAAAGCAGGGTCAAAACTCTTTGTACATCAGATATTGCAATAATTGGGAAGAAGACATCTTAGTGTTAATAACTCCTGACTTAATTAAAAGCTTGGAATTCCTTAACATACTTCTACTGATATACTAATATCAAATTTGACAAATCCCTTTTTGGTCAGATAGAATAAGCACACAGGTGTCTAAGATAAGCTAACAGGAAAGGGAAAAAAACGCCTAAAATTCTAAATTCATATTTAGTGCAAATAGGTACTCTTGATCATCAGCAGTATACTGAAACTAAGAGAATCAATGGGAGAGGAGCAGCGAGAAGCAGGACTGATGAAAAGACAGAACAAATACGAAGTTTCAAAGGTGAAACTGAAGAGAGGAAATGACTCAGCCACAGTTCCAGGAGGGAGTTCCAGTTAGGTGAGTTGTAGGTGATGATATGACCTGGGTAAGCTCATTACATACGAAGGACAAGATTCCAGGAGCTCACTGCAGAGTGTCCTCAGGAGTCATGGACACAATGTACAATGACAATAATGTAAAAAACATTCTCCTCACATTGGAGAAAATCTTGGTACCTTTCTCTTTTAATACTCAGGGTAAAGTCAACTGTAAAAAACAAAAACAAAATAAAAAAAGAATTCAGAGCATTTTTGGCCACTGAACCTTAAATAGCTGATACAATGGTAGCAAACACTAATACTACAAAAGAGTTGAAGTGAAGGAAAAATATGCCTATTAGTCTAGTCTAAATTTCAGTTATTCATCATTTTGGGGAGATTGCTCCTATCCCCGATCCGGGGGGTATGGTTGCAAATAAGAGGGGCGACGCCTGGGTGGCTCAGTTGGTTAAGCAAATAAGAGGGGCACGGGTCCTACCCCTCTAACAGGCTGCAAGGCTGCAGAAACATGGCTGTGATCTGGGTAGAACATGGCCAAGGACTGAATTACTGGCATTTATAAAACCATGGTGAAAGTGAGTGCAGACATGTTCAACTGGAATTCTTCAAATTCAGAGTACTTCAAATTTTTTAAAAAAGATTTTTATTTATTTGAAAGAGAGAGAGCTCAAGCAGTGGGGACTGGCAGGCAGAGGGAAAGGGAAAAGTGGGCTCCTTGCTGGGCAGGGAGACTGATGTGGGGCTTGATCCCAAGACCCTGGGATCATGACCCGAGCTGAAGGCAGAGGCTCAACTGACTGAGCCACCCAGGCGCCCAGGGAGCACTTCATATTTTATTTATTTGAGAGAGAACTAGCATGGGGGAGGGGGAGTCAGAGGGAGAAGCAGACTCCCCGCTGAGTGGACAGCCAGATGCAGGACTCAGTCCTGAGACTCCAGGATCATAACCTGAGCTGAAGGCTGTCGCTTATCCAACCAAGCCACCCAGGTGCCCCAGCACTTCATATTTTAAAACTACATCTAATTCAGGGATCTAGAAAGCCTTCTGGTAGAAGTAACACTCAAACCAAGTTTTGACTGGAGAAGGGAAGGGAAGCCAATGGGATACAGCATGTTAAATTCTCATGAAATGAAACAGCATTATGCTCTTGAGGAACCAAAATCAGTGTAGCTTGCCTGGAGAGGAGTGCCATGATGGTATGATGGTGGACTAAGCAATAGGGAGGATCTAGAAGGATCTTTATATGCCATGCTAAAATTTGGGCTTTATTCTAAATCCAGCGACCACCAAATACTTTTTTAAAGATTAATTTATTGGGGGGAGAGAGAGAGAGAGAGAGAGAGAGAGAATGCACAGGGGGAGGGGCAGAGGAGAGACAATCTCCAGGGGACTCTGCAGAGTCCTGAACCCCACATGGGCTCAATCTCATGACCCTGAGATTATGACCTAAACCCAAACCAAGAGTCCAGTGCTTAATTGACTGGGCCACCCAGGCACCCCATCACTAAAATATTTTAAGCAAGGAACAAAAGAATCAGATCTGTCTTTTGAAGATCACTCAGGCATCAGTGGTAGTGGGAGGTAAGGGAACAAGTAAGGTGGGAAGGCTTAAACTAACACAAGAAGAAAGGTAACGGAATAGATATGATACAGATAAGGAAAGAAATGAAATATGTACTGGGAAAGGGATTGGATGTGGGGGTGAGTGAAAGGAAGGTACTACAATGACTGCCAGCCCTCAGGTTTGAATGTAGTGCCACCTAATAAGATAGGTAATAGAAGAGAAACAGAGTTGTTTTTTTGAAGGTGTGTGGGGAGGAAAATGGAAGGATTATCAATCTAGTTTTACTTGAGCTTGAGGTACCAGTGGGAAATATAAGTACATATTATTCTTTTGATGCCAGCATAACAGAGATCAATTACACCTGCTCAAACATGTTTCTTGGAGACATTATTTTAGAACATTTTATGTGATATAAGGCCCCTTAAAAAGGAAGAGGACTAAATAAGCAGGGTGTATCTGGTCACTATAAAATAGAAAAATAGTACTTAACAATATGGAGAAACAGTTCCTAATAATATGTAACCTAAGACCTCATTTACAAATAAAATATGGCAGCATGGGTAACAAGTCCAATCTGCTCTCCATTAGACAAAAAAATAGTAAAGCAGACATGATAAAATAAGATGTACTATTTTTATCTTTTTGAAATTATACCTTGAGTGGTCTTGTATATTACATACTGGTAGTAGAGAAGAAAAAAAATTAATGCAATCAATTTTATGCGCAATTTTCCTGGGTAGCTGTAATTATTGAAACTTTTCCCTCTTATTATATTGTTCAATATTTTTGTCCTATTTTTCAAACAAGTTATTAGCTATATTAACTTTCTTTAGAAACATACTAGTTCATTAAGGATGTTTTCTGGCAACCTAAGCACATAAAAACACTACGGTACTTAAAAGATTAAGCGTGACTTTTCGGTGTATATTATATTCATTCAAACATCATTTAGTGACCTAGGAAAACATCTTTGCAGCTGTTCATCTAGGATTTTACGTTGTATTCACGGCGCTTTTACTTTGTTTCCATTAAAGATTCTGCTATGAATCCTATTTGTGAACCCATTCATTCTGAAACACTTAATTGTTACGTTAGTCTAACAAGTCTCCTTCAAAGTTACCTTTTTCTCTCTTCACACTATCGTCAAGATCTAAAGTTTTTCACCCTCCCTTCTCCCAAAGGAAAAAATGGAAACATTCACTCCTGCTTCGCCCCCTGCCCCCACCCCAACCAACCCACACCAAAATAGTAAGGAAGGGGGTAGGCAAAGTGGAACAAGTTGCGACCGGCGACCGGGAGCACAGAATAGAACCAAAGCTCGGGCTTGAAACGGAGACCGGGAATCAGTCACCAACGTCCGGAAGGATCTGGGCAATTTGACAAAAGAGAGCCCCCCCTCCCCCCAAGCCTCAATAACTGACTGGTGCTAAGAAACCAGCGAAAGAGTGAGTGACTACGAGAGAAAGAGGCCCGACCCTCTGGGACATCCTGAAACACGCAAGGAATGCGAAAGAAACGGCAGGAATCCGGGACCGGCTGCGGCCGGCCGAAGCGCCCAGTCAGGTTAAAACAGCTTTTCTAAGGCTTTTCTAAGGCTGCTGAAGTCTCTTGGGTGGGGAACGACGTTCGGGAGGTTGGTAACTGAGCAAGGGAAACTGATTGTTGGGAGCACGAGCCCCACTGGCTCCCCAAAGTTAAGAGTCTTGGTGGAACACCGTCCAGTAACCGCAGCGAGACACCCGGAGCAAGTCCGAAGGAGGGCCTGGGGGCGGGGCCAGAGCTCCTACCCCGCCTCAAGCGCCCTTACTGGGTCTTCAGTGCGCCTGCGTGTGGTGAGGCCGCACTCTATTTGGCTGCTAGGCTCGCGGCGGCAGCGGCGTTCTCTACCCGGCATGCTGCGCGGTAGTGACGGCCCTACGTCTATCCCCTTCCCAACCCTGCCCCCTCTTCCCCCTCCCGCCACGGCCCCCCCTTTCCCTAAAGTGAGTGAGTGAGACTGGCAGATGGAGGAGGGACTGTAATGGCGGCGGCCGGCAGCTCCCTGCTCTGACCCACGGCAAGCATACAGCAACGACCCCCTCCTCGCCCCCTTCTCAGCCGGCCTCCGCCCCGCGGCCAGCGCGGGGCCACCCGCCCCGGCCCTTCCCCCAGCCGTCGGCTTTTCGCCCTGCGCCCCGGCCGGGGCCCCACACACAATGGACGAGCTCGCCGGAGGCGGTGGTGGAGGCCCGGGGATGGCAGCCCCTCCAAGGCAGCAGCAGGGACCTGGGGGGAACATGAGCCCTTCGCCAGGGGGAAATGGAGCGGCGGGCGGTGGGGGTCCTCCAGCCGCCGAGGGTGCAGGTTCCGCGGCAGGCCCGGAGCTGTCCCGGCCGCAGCAGTACACTATCCCGGGGATCCTGCACTACATCCAGCACGAGTGGGCTCGGTTCGAGATGGAGCGGGCGCACTGGGAGGTGGAGCGGGCCGAACTGCAGGTACCTCGCTGGGGTCGGTGTGCGGGACGGCTGCGGCGGCGGGGTTCCCGGCTTGGGGGGTGGGGCCGGGACTCCCCTCTGTTGGAGCCCCGGGCCTTGAGGGTTGAGGGGAACCTACCTGTGTAGCTCGGGGGGTGATAGTCCTGCCTACGGTTCTGGCGACGACTCTTCCGAGAGCCCCCCTCCCCCTTTCCCGCAGAAGCTTGTTCCCCAACCCTTACTAGCTGCGCGGTGCGGGCTTCCTTGGGGCAGCCATTTTGACTTTTAGTATGGCGTCTGCGGGGGCTCCTCTGGAGGCGGCCTGCCGGGCCTCCCGGGCTTGGGGCTAAACTCTTCTCTGTGGGAGAGTCCAGCGTGGGGTTATTGGGCATTAAGCTTGCTTTTGATTGTGTCTTTTGCGATGGAGAGCCCGAAGAGAGGGTCTGGGATGGGCATTTTATTATCTTCTCCTTCATCACCTCCCCCCCCCCATCCGATTTGGCATTTTTGGCCCCCTCTCTCGGAGTTGGTATGCACTTGCCCCTTGACAGCCACGCTTCTTTCCAGGGCTGCTACCAAGCATAATGTCTTGCTGCTCTCTTGAGAAGTTTTCATTTCTTACCGCCAACTTTCAGTACCTTATTACCTGGGATGCTGCCTTACTCACTTAGGTTCTCTTTCAATTAGTTCTCCCTAAGCGACTGACTCATGAGTACTTCTCTAAATTGAAATTTTCTTTTTAGAGTACTCTTCACCGGGCCTCTAGCCCTTTCTTTATCTGTAAAAAGCCAAACCAGAGTATCTGTGCTGTATTTATGAAACGACTGAGGAAAGATTCAATATTAGCTTGAAGTAAAACGTACTTGTCTCACGTTACTGACTCACGCAAGGGAAGCAAAGTTAGATGTGCTCAGAACCCTTCATAATTGGTCCTTACTTGATCTTTTTAAGGTGAAGCTTTGATAGGCTGTTTACCTAACTTTTGGAAGGTGTTGGTAGTTGAAGAACTTATGTCTTGGATTTCAGTATCGCTACATCTTTTTAAGAGGATAGTTCAACTCTTGGGTATTTGTGTTTATTTTTAAAACCCTTTCCAGGGCAAATTTAGGCTTAGAAGAAAAGAGCATGCAATCAAGTAGTGTTGCACCTGTTCTTCAGACTGGTATATATTTAGAATGTAAGCAGTAGTGTTCGCTGATATATTATGTCATATATGCCTACAGTGAGTAGTTAGGAAAATACAGTGTTGCAAGAAGGATGATTGAGTTAATTTAGAAAGGGTGTCTTCAAACAAATATATATACTTTAGTTTAATTTTGAATTAGTAAACTTTTATTTGATTCTATAAAGTTGGGGAAGCTAGATGTTTAAAAAAAGTAAGGATGTTTATATATCTTGACACTTTATCAAGTCTTTTAAAAAAATTAATTATAAATTAACACCTGTTAGTCAATTCAATGTTTTTGAATTGTGCTTTGATATACTATTGGACTTTTATTTATTTATTTATTTAACTTAAAAATAAAAAACCCCCAAACAAACAAACCCAACTTACTTAATTTGAGAGAGAGTGAGAGAGAAAGAGAGCATGAGCAGGGCAGAGGGAGAGGAAGAAGCAGACGTCCCATTGAGCAAGGAGCCGCATGTGGGACTTGATCCCAGAACTCTGGGATCATGACCTGAGCCAAAGGCAGTCAGTCAACTGCCTGAGCCACACAGATGCCTCACTATTGAACTTCAAAAAATATAACTTTCAAAAAGCTTGTATTCCAGTTTTCTATTGTTTCTTTTAACTTGTGCATAGTCTGGTTTAAAATATGTGGGATTTATAGAGTTCTCTTGATAAGCCCTTTTTATTACACCGTGTTGCAAACTTAATATTCTGTGTGAATGAAGATAGTAGGACAGTTATTTTTTAAAAATTGCATTTACAGGGGCGCCTGGGTGGCTCAGTGGGTTAGAGCCACTGCCTTCAGCTCAGGTCATGATCCCAGGGCCCTGGGATCGAGCCCCGTGTCGGGCTCTCTGCTCCGTGGAGAGCCTGCTTCCTCCTCTCCCTCTGCCTGCCTCTCTGCCTACTTGTAATCTCTGTCTGTCAAATAAATAAGTAAAATCTTTAAAAAAAAAAAAATTGCATTTACA
Organism: Meles meles; assembly: GCF_922984935.1. NCBI lineage: Eukaryota > Metazoa > Chordata > Mammalia > Carnivora > Mustelidae > Meles > Meles meles. The sequence goes on along the minus strand of NC_060071.1, from coordinate 85,041,303 downwards.
AATGTACTGCGTCTTGGACTCACTAAATAATACCTCACCAGTCTTTGGATATAGTGTCTAGGACCTTTGCACCGTTGTATGAAAGGTTGGATTTTTTTTTTTTTCCTACTGTAGAAGATGAGACGCTTATTTTGCCTTGTAAGCACCTGAAAGCTTGGTTTTAACACTTTGTAGGTTAGCTTCACTAAGTGAGAAAATGTCTTACTTCTGTCTAAATTAAAATCTATTAATTATAAGACATTAATGAGGTCTATATGACTGCCTTAGCCCCTTCTTTCCCTTTTAGTTCTCCTCTCTGCCAGTAACAGTGAAATCTTTTAAGGAAGATTCCTTTTCTTGTTTGCTTTCCAGTTAATCTGCTGTTGGCATATTAGTTCTGATAAAGCTGTTCTAAGCTTTTTTTGTTTGCTTATTTTTAACAACCTCTACAGTGTTTCTAGACTTACTTTTTGCGAGGGATTTTTATTATTTCACGCTGATTTTTTGAAGTGGAATGTTCATGATTCTGTATGCTTTCTACATATTTCTCTAAAATGTTTTATTGGGTTACTTAGTTAATAGGGTTTCAGGTTTTTTTCTGGAATATTGAATTTGCTTTAGTTACTTTTAGTCTTAAATAAGATTGCTTGTAAGGTGCACCTTTAAAAATCGTGTGTCAAAGGGTGCCTGGCTGGCTCAGTTGGTAAAGCTTTCAGCTCTTGATCTCCAGTTTGTAAGTTGCAGCCCCATATTGGGTGTAGAGATTACTTAAAACAATAAAATTTTAAGGAAAATATATTTGTCAAATAAAAAATGGATTAGGGTTTAGTGTCAGTGGATTTTAACTGTAAACTTAAACTTATTTTTAAGAATGATAACAAGAGAGCTTAAATATTATTGTATACAGCCTTGGCTCGCTGTTGATGTGTAGATGAACAGTGACTCAAAAATATTCAATATTAGAGTTATTCAATAATGAATATGAAGAGGTTAGGATATACCCAATTTTGATGTAAAATTTCAATATGGAATCCTACTTTCCCTGGCTTTGGAAAGGATTTTGTTTAAACATTTTTTTTTTTTAAGATTTTTATTTATTCATTTGACAGAGATCACAAGTAGGCAGAGAGGCAGGCAGAGAGAGAGAGGAGGAAGCAGGTTTCCTGCTGAGCAGAGAGCCCGATGTGGGGCTTGATCCCAGGACCCTGGGGTCATGACCTGAGCCAAAGGCAGAGGCTTTACCCCACTGAGCCACCCAGGCGCCCCTAAATTTTTTTTTTTTTTTAAATAGACTTCACACCCAACTTGGGGCTTGAACTCATGACCCTGAGATCAAGAGTTCCATGCTCCACCAACTAAGCCACCCGGGTATCCCTGGAAAGGATTTTATTTTATTTATTTTTAAAAAGATTTTATTTATTTATTTGACACAGAGATGACAAGTAGGCAAAGAGGCAAGCAGACAGAGGGGGGAAGCAGGCTCATTGCTGAGCAGAGAGCCCAGTGCCCGGGCTCCATCCCAGGACCCTGAGACCATGACCTGAGCCGAAGGCAGAGGCTTAACCCACTGAGCCACCCAGGCGCCCCTGGAAAGGATTTTATTTAATTAATTAATTTATTTAAAGATTTTATTTTTATTTATATGGCAGACAGAGATCACAAGTAGGCAGAGAGGCAGGCAGAGAGAGAGAGGGGGAAACAGGCTCCCTGCTGAGCAGAGAGCCTGATGCGGAGCTCGATCCCAGGACCCTGGGATCATGATCTGAGCCGAAGGCAGAGGCCCCAACCCACTGGTTTCTTTCTTTCTTTCTTTTTTTTTTTTTTAAGGTTTCATTTATTTATTTGACAGAGATCACAAGTAAGCAGAGAGGCAGGCGGGGGCTGGGGGGCTGCAGGCTCCCCGTTGAGCAGAGAGCCCGATGCATGGCTGGATCCCAGGACCCTGAGAACGTGACCTGAGCTGAAGGCAGTGGCTTAACCCACAGAACCACCCAGGTGCCCCTGGAAAGGGTTTTAAATTGGAATTTTGCAGTATGGTTCTATTTTCTGTAAAAGGAATTTTGATTAACGGTCTGTCATACAAACTTGGAATTAAACCAGAGTATCATGTCTTAATGCTCTTTTATCTTTATGACATTAACTTACCTGGGGCTCAGATAAAGCTTTAGTAGTAAGACTCTAAATGAAAATTCCTAAATGAAAATGTGAGCTAGAATCACTTGTTGTTACTGTTTTTTAGGATTTTATTTATTCATTTGACATAGAGAGACACAGCCAGAGAGGTAACACAAGCAGGAGAAGTGGGAAGTGGAGAAGCTGAGCAGAGAGCTCAATGCGGGGCTCGATCCTAGGACCCTGGGATCATGACCTGAGCCTAAAGTAAACGCTTAATGACTGAGCCACCCAGCTGCCCTCAGAATCACTTGTAAAACTTGTAAAAATATGCAGGCCTCTACTTCATCCTCCAGAGATTTGGATTAATTTGGTTTAGGACTTGGAGAAAATGGACTGTTTATGGGTTTTGGCAGTTCATGTTATAAAAAAATTATAACTGCTATTTTAAAAGCACTACAACCTTATGAGGTACATATTTCTATTTTGCAGATGAGGAGGTAAACTTAGGTGAAATACTGCCAATGTCATTCACCTATGAAGTGTTACAGTTGAGATTTGAACCCCAGTTTGTCTGAATCCAAAGCTTGTGGTCTTACTACCGTTCTTGTAACCATTGTATTATATTGTTGTCTTGCCATTTTTTATAGAAATGGAATCCGACTTACAATTCTTCGTCTACCATTATGTGGCACACTAGTACGTTTCAACAAAGTTTTATTGAACCCCCATTATGTGTCAGGTCTAATTTATGTATATTGCAAAAATGTCCTTATATTTTTCTCTGTTGTGGTATGCACTTAGGATATACACAAAATTCTTGCTTGTTAACTGTAAAAATATGACAGATATTACATAGAAAATGTAGTATAGGAGTTTGTATTCTAAAACTATTAATTGAACAAATGTAAAATTTTTTTAAAAGATTTTATTTATTTATTTATTTATTTGACAGAGAGATCACAAGTAGAGAGGCAGGCAGAGAGAGAGGGGAAGCAGGCTCCCCGCTTAGCAGAGAGCTCGATGCGGGGCTCAGGACCCTTCGATCATGACCTGAGCCGAAGGCAGAGACTTCACTCACTGAGCCACCCAGGTGTCCCAACAAATGTGAAAAAAATTTTTTTTTTTTTTAAGATTTTATTTATTTCTTTGACAGAGAGAGAGATCACAAGTAGGCAGAGAGGCAGGCAGAGAGAGAGGAGGAAGCAGGCTCCCTGCGGAGCAGAGAGCCCGATGCGGGGCTCAATCCCAGCACCCTGAGATCATGACCTGAGCTGAAGGCAGCGGCTTAATCCACTGAGCCACCCAGGCGCCCCCCAAATGTGAAAATTTTAACTAGTGTTTGTGTTTGCACACTCTGGCATACTGATTTGTTGTATCTTGACAGATGTTGCCACCTAAAGACCTTAATAGATAATTTGTTTAAGCATAACTTGATTTCTTCATTTTTTTTTTTTAAGATTTTATTTGTTTATTTGACAGACAGAATCACAAGTAGGCAGAGAGAGAGAGAAGGGGAAGCAAGCTCCCTGCTGAGCAGAGTGCGATGTGGGGCTCATTTCCAGGACCCTGGGATCCTGACCCAAGCTGAAGGCAGAGGCTTTAACCCACTGAGCAACCCAGGCGCCCCTGATTTCTTCATTTTTAAAAGAGAAAAACTGACAGCTTATTCTGCACTATTACAACATTTTTATGAATCTACTATGAAAATACAAAAAGAAGAACAGTATGGTAATTTTTTGTAAAGGTACTCCCTTTATTCTGACAGTTTTTACCTTCATAAATTTTGCTGTTATGCACTTCCCTTTTTCAAATGATAGTTGACAGCAGAGGGGGGAAAAGTTTATTTGACAGAATTAAAGAGACCACAGCCCTATGTCATTTTCTCTATTTCTTTTTGAAATCTTTGCAAACCAAACGTCTAGGGGCTGCTAATCTGAAATTCTCTCTTCTTCTTTTTACCCCTTAACCCTGCATGATAGTTTACCTTTTTTACCCTACTTTCTCCTTAAACACATTTGAACACCTTGTAGGATATTGTTTTTTTCTGTTGATGGTTGGCCCTCAAATGCCAATCCTTTGGCTTTTTTTTTTTTTTTTTTTAAGATTTTATTTATTTATTTGAGAGAGAGTGTGTACGAGCAGGGGGAGGGGCAAAGGGAGGAGCAGATTCCCCAATGAGTGGGAGCCTGAGCCACGGGGCTCCCAGGACCCTGGGAGATCATGCCCTGAGCCCAAGGCAGAAGCTTAACTGACTGAGCCACCCAGGCACCCCATCCTGGCTTTTTTATGGACTTCTATGCACTTAACCAGTACTTTCTGCTATTAACTATTTTTTCTTCAAAATCCTTTTCTTTGGCTTCCACTCTGTAATTCCCTAGTTTTCCTTGGTCCACTTAACACTTTCTTCATGTTTCCTCTTCTTTGTTCCCAGTTGCTATTCCCTGGAACTCTTGTTCTCCTAATGTATTCACTGTATCATTTGAAATCAGATTTTCAGCTACCACTTAGGTCTTTTTTTTTTTTTTAATTAAAAAAATTGGGGGGGATTTGCTTGGGTAGCTCAGTTGTTAAGCATCTGCCTTCAGCTCAGGTGCCCCACATCTGGCTCCCTGCTCAGTGGGAAGCCTACTTCTCTCTCTCCCACTCCCCCTGCTTGTGTCCCTCTCTCACTGTCTCTCTCCCTCTCTGTCAAAAAAGAAAAAAAAATTAGGAGAGGGAGGGGAGAAGGGCAGAGGGAGAGAGAATTGAAAGCAGGGTCCATGGCCATCTCACAACCTTGAGATGATGACCTGAGCCAATATGGAGAGTCCAGTGCTTAACCAGTGCTTAACCGGCTCAGCCACCCAGGCGCCCCACCACTTAGGTCTTAATACCTAACATTTTTTGGTTACTGCTATCTAAGTATTCCAGTGCTTCAGTATTAACTCCTTAAATTCTAAAACAACCCAATGAGGTTGCACAGTTGGTTTATTTTCTTGTTGGCTTTTGGAGTTTTGTTTTGTTTTGGGGTTTTTTTGGTGGGTATTGGAATGTTGAGGCCCAGAGATTAAATAATTGACCCAAGATTGTGCAACTGGCGGGCAGCAGAGCTGGGATTTAAACCTGGACAGGCTGCCTTTAGGAGCCCTGTACTTACCATTACTAGATTTTTGGTTATCAAATGTCTCCTGTTTCTAATTTTCTGTTTAACTTTTTACTTTTATTCAGTACATTCATTATTCAGTTCATCTCATATGCTTGCTTCTTCCTCCCCCCACAAAATACACTTAACCTACTTATTCTCCTTTTTCCCTGATACTGTTAATGTTTATCACCATCCTTCCCATCATTAGATGCTAGAGATATTAGTGGGTCTTACCCCTATATATATTGAGTCTAAGTTTTATCGATTCTAGTGTAATTATTCAGTGAATGTATTTGAGTGTTACTTTGTGCTAGGCACTGGGTACATAATGATGTATGAATTAAGGACCTTGCCTCTCATGGAGCTTGTAGTCTAGAAATAATAGAATATGATAAATCAGAAATTAACTAGATAAATGGTGAGAAAATAAATGGTAATAAGAAACCTATGTAGATAACAGATTTTCAGATAAATAGGTAATATTTATTGAGCAATTTCTATATGCCAAGAATTTAAATTCTTACTATGTTTAGCTCATCTAATTCTCATAAAGCCCCTGGAGGTAAGAATACTTTTAGATCTGAAGTATGAATACCTTATCATAGGTATTGCAGTTAGAAGATACAGCATTAGCAGAAGTTCTGAAGGAGGAAATAACTTTGTTGAAATGTGTAAACTGGACTACAGTGATTCAAGGGGCTGTCAAATATAGATAACAGCCTCAATATGCTAAAATATATATATACATTTTTTTTTTAAAGATTTTATTTATTTGACAGAGAGAAATCACAACTAGGCAGAGAGCCAGGTAGAGAGAGAGGAGGAAGCAGGCTCCCTGCGGAGCAGAGAGCCCGATACGGGACCCTGGGATCATGACCTGAGCTGAAGGCAGAGGCTTTAACCCACTGAGCCACCCAGGTGCCCCTATATACATATTTTTAAAGATTTATTTATTTATTTTGGGAGAGGCAGTCTCAAGCAGACACCATGCTGAACACAAAGCTTAATGCAGGGCTCAATCCCATGACCTTAGATCATGACTTGAGCTGAAACCAAGAATTGGACACCCAACCGACATCGCCACCCAGGCGCCCTTAAAATATATTTTAATTTCAGTGATTAATATTTTGGGATATAGTCTGAAAGCTGTGAAGACTCTTTTAGTTTAAAAAAAAAATGAGTGAATAAAAAATTTCGCATAGAATGTCCCTGAAGCCTGGTAACCACTGACCTCAGGAAATCACCCTGATTTAATTTGTGTTTTTCATTTCTTTACTACCGCTGTTTTTTTCAGGGTGCTTCTGTCTGATTTCTCTGGAATAAACTAACAGTTTCCATCCATCCATACTGCTGTCTTAACAGTTTATTCTCTATATTGTAAATATGATTGTGTTGAGTATACTCTTTAATTTTTTATTATGGAGAGTTTTAAATATATACAAAAATATTACAGTATCTGTGACCTACAAACTTGTCATTCATCTTAAGGAACTCATGACTGTTTTTTTTTTTTATTTTACTTACACTTCTGTCCACTCCTCCCCTATCTGTTCTTTTGAAGCAAATCTCAGTCATGTAATTTTATCCATGAGTATTTCAGTATAGATCTAAAAGATAAGAACTTTAAAGATAACTAAACACCATTATTTGGTTGGAAACCTTTCCATCTTTTCCCTCTCATGCAGATTCTCTGCTCGGTGGGGTCAAAATCAACTGTCTGGGCCTTCTCATGGGAATCCTCAACACATGTGAAAAGTCTTGCCCTCTCTCATCCTCACACCCAATAAGAAAATATACCAATTCTGATCAAGCCCTGGATCCAACTAGCCAAGTTATAGGAAAAATAAACAAAACAAAATATATTAAACTATAGAAAAGGACTCTGCAAAATGCAGAACTCTGGAAACCTTTATAGGACCAAAGACCTGATTTTTTTTTTTAAGCATTTTTCTCATTTATTTGAGAGCGAGCACAAAGGGAGTGTGAGAGGGAGAATGAGACTCCCCACCGAGCAGAGAATCTGCATGAGAGGGAGAATCAGATTCCCCACCAAGCAGAGTCTGACATGGGGCTTGATCCAAGGACCCTGAGATCATGACCTGAGCTGAAGGCAGGCGCTTAACCTACCAAGCCACTCAGGTATCCCCAAAGACCATTTCTTAAAAAAATCTTTAAAAGGGGGGCAAGGAAAAGATGGATGTCAGTCTTCCACAGTGCTATGCCTTTTTTGCATTCCCACCAGCAATGAATGAGAATTCTTGTGCCACATCCTTGTTAGCATTTGATGCTGTCAATGTTTTGGGTTTTAGCCATTCTAATAGGTTGTAGTGGTATCTTGCTTTAATTTGCAGTTCCTTAATGAGCATCTTTTTATAGATTTATTTGCCACTCTGTATCTTCTTTGGTTAGGTGTTTGCTCAGATCTTTTTTTGTCTGTTTTTAAATTGTATTCTCTGTTCTCTTCCTCTTGACATTTTCTTTATTTTTGAATGGAATGATATTGGGCCATTGAGTAATTGTTCAGTAAATGGCAGCCACACTATAACTTAAAACACTTACTGTTTACCGCCTGGGTGGCTCAGTGGGTTCAGCTGCTGCCTTCGGCTCGGGTCATGATCTCGGAGTCCTGGGATCGAGTCCCGCATCCGGCTCTCTGCTCGGCAGGGAGCCTGCTTCTCTCTCCACCTCTGCCTGCTTGTGATATCTCTGTCTCTCTCTCTCTCTGACAAATAAATAAATAAAATCTTAAAAAAAATTCTTTAATTTAGTCTGAAGGAATAATTGTGTTTTTGTTTTTGTTAGATTTTATATATTTATTAGAGAGCAGGAGGGAGAGAGAGCATGCACACGAGGGAGCAGGGGAAGATGCAGAGGGAGAAAAAGACACCCTACTGAGCAGGGAGCCCAGTGTGGGTCTCAGTCCCAGGACCCCAAGATCATGGCCTTAGCCAAAAGCAGACAGTTAACTGACTGAGCCACCCAGGCATTCCCGGGAATGACTAATTGTAATATCACTTTGCCTCTGGCTTTACAGCCACCAAAGGCAATGATTGTTATCTGGTGATACTTGTGAAGTCTCTAATTGTAAAATAGTGAGTCCTTTGGTGGCTCCCAAACCTAGTTAATGATCATAATCATCTGGGATGCTATAAAAATACAGATTTCCATATTCTATCCCTTGTCATTGTGATTACGGAGTAGGAGGTGGAATTTGTTTTTAAAGTGTATACCTGCCTGATAATTCTGATTATCAGCCGGGTTTGGGAACCAGTGTGATCAAAGGTTATTAATGATTTGGTATAATCCATTTCTCTGCTTTCCTTCAAAATCTTCATCTTTCTATTGCTATTTTATGTATTTATGAATTTATTTTTAAGATTTTCTTTCTTTATTTGACACAGAGAGAGAGAGCCCCTGTGCAAGCATACACAAGCAGGCTTCCCACAGAGCAAGAAGCCCAATGAAGGGTTTGATCCCAGGACCCTGGGATCATGACCTGAGCTGAAGGCAGACGCTTATCTGATGTCAGAGCCACCCAGGCGCCCCTCCTATTGATATTTTAAACTTTAGCAATATGTCACTCTCCAGGACTTGGACTGTGTATAGTTACATTGTTTCACTTTTATTTTTTTATTGTATTATTTTCACTTTCCTGCTTTGCAGTACATTGAAGCCATTCCTTAACAGGAATTTACTGATTCTGAATATGCTATGAATTATTGTTGAATTTGATGGAAACCTACTGTGGTGTTTGCTTATATAGATGAAAGCTCTACATGTCCATAAAAAAACTATGAATAATAATATCTGCTAACATTTAATCAGTTTTCCGTGTGCCGGGAATCATTCTAACTTCCATACCATGCCATAGGTATAGTTATTTCCATTTTATAGAGAGGGAAACATGGGCAATAGGTTAAATAATTTGGTCAACATAAAATAGGTAGTGAAGTCAGGAGCTAAGTTACCTTTGAGCAATGTGTTGTACTGTTTTAAGTTAATACCAGTACCTCATGTTCATTTGGACCACCTGAGTGGTAAGGAATTGTAAACAAATGACTAATGGATAGGCTTAGTGTGCCAAGATATAAAAAATTATAACTGAAGCTGTTATAAATTTGTAGTGAAATTTTGAAATTTTGGATCATCTTCAGATAGACTTTGTAAAAAGATGTTTAAAATTCTTTTTTTTTTTTAAGATTTTATTTATTTACTCGACAGAGAGATAGCACAAGTAGAACAGCAGGCAGAAGGAGCGGGGGGGGGGGGGGGGCGCCTGGGTGGCTCAGTGGATTAAGCGGCTGCCTTCGGCTCAGGTCATGATCTCAGGGTCCTGGGATCGAGCCCCACATCGGGCTCTCTGCTCTGCAGGAAGCCTGCTTCCTCCTCTCTCTCTGCCTGCCTCTCTGCCTACTTGTGATCTCTCTCTCTGTCAAATAAATAAGTAAAATCTTAAAAAAAAAAAAAAAAAAAAAAAAAGAAGGAGCGGGGGAAGCAGGCTTTCCACTGAGCAGGCAGCCCGATATGGGGCTCCATCCCAGGACCCTGGGATCATGACCTGAGCTGAAGGTAGACGCTTAACTGAGCCACCCAAGTGCCCTGGTTTTTAAAATTCTTATTAAGCAATTTCAGAGGGCCTGGGTGGCTCAGTCGGTTAAGCCTCTGCCTTTTGCTCAGTGGGGACCCTGCTTCCTCCTCCTCTCTCTCTCTCTCTGCCTCTCTGCCTACTTGTGATCTCTGTCTGTCAAATAAATAAATAAAATCTTTTAAAAAAAATTCTTATTAGGTAATTTCAGACTTGTTAAAATAAGTAATGCATGGTTCAGAATTAAGTCTTGTACTTACAATAAGCCTGTCCACCCTTGATCCCACATTGGTAACCACTTTTATTAGTACTATGTGTAGTCTTACTTTTTTATGCAAGTAGATAAAGGCAGAAACACACTACCCTATTTTTCACTTTTTTGTTTAACATTTCTTGGAAATCATTCTAAACCTTTAATAGAGAACATTCTCACTTTTTTTCTAACAGCTGCATTGTATTCTGCCATGTGGACTAGCCATAGTTGATTTAACTACTTTACTGTTGCTGGGTGGTTCTGTTAAATTTTCACATAGCATTTGTAACTATGTTCTTAAATGTGTGAGCAACCAGTGTTGCCTCCTCAAACTTCTATTGTATTGTTTAGAGTTATTACCCCTTGTAAAATTAAAATTTTATTTAATGCTTTATTTCATGGTTAGCTTCTAAATCTGAATTTAAATTAGGGGTCATGGATATTTTAGTTTTGAAAACTGTTAACCAGGGATTGGTTCATTTAATGCCAAGGCTGTTACTGAAATCCTGGAGAATGTAGTAGAAAGGCAAAACAAAGAAAAAGGTATGGGGCACCTGGGTGGCTCAGTGGGTTAAAGCCCCTGCCTTCAGCTTGGGTCATGGTCCTGGGGTTCTGGGATCGAGACCCACATCGGGCTCTCTGCTCGGTGGGGAGCCTGCTTTCTTCTCTCTCTCTCTCTCTCTGCCTACCTCTCTGTCTACTTGTTATCTCTGTTAAATAAATAAACAAAATCTTTAAAAAAAAAAGTAAAATGTGAAATAAAAAATAGGGTATGGTGGATGGAAAGAGGATAGTTCATGTAAACAGTGGGGGAGTGTAATAATCATGATAAACAGTGGGTGAGTGTAATAATGTCCAGCTAACGGTTGTCTAAATAAAATAATTTTAGAGTGGCTTAGACTAACATTTAAAAAGTGGATCAGACTTCCATAAAATTTTATTTAAAAGAGGAGTGGGAGGGGGCGCCTGGGTGGCTCAGTGGGTTAAATCCTCTGCCTTGGACTCGGGTCATGATCTCAGGATCCTGGGATCAAGCCCCCCATCAGCCTTTCTGCTTAGCAGGGAGCCTGCCTCTCTGCCTCTTTGTGATCTGTCTACCAAATAAATAAATAAAATCTTTAAAAATAAATAAATAAATAAAAGAGGAGTGGGGGTAGGGAATGGAATTCTTAAAAATCGGTGCTAAGCGCCTAGGTGGCTCAGTTGGTTAAGCGACTGCCTTCAGCTCAGGTCATGATCCCAGAGTCCTGGGATCGAGTCCCACGTCGTGCTCCCTGCTCCTTGGAGAGTCTGCTTCTCCCTCTGACTTTCTCCCCTCTCATGCTCTCTCTCTCAAATAAATAAATAAAATCTTTAAAAAAAAAAATCGGTGCTTATGAGTTTTCATGCTTAACATGTATCACTACACCCAGGTCATTTTCTTCCTAAACTTTAATATAATTGGTAATTTTAAACTTAATTGTTTGATTGTTTTCCCATTTAAGGTTGATTCTAAACTGAGAGGAAGAATCTATCTTTTTAGTATTTATTTATTTATTTTCTAAAAACTCGATCCAATGTACAGTGAAGGGCCTGGCATATACTAGGTATTTGCTAAGTATTTGTTGAATGAGTGAAGTTGAGTCGCCTGGCTGGCTCAGTTGATAGAGCATGCAACTCTTGAACTCAGAGGGTCATGAGTTCGAGCCCCACGTTGGTGTAGAGTTTACTTAAAATTATAAATGAGTGAAGTTGCTTAGGATTCCGTTAAGCTGTTAGATAGATAAGAGAAGCTGAATTGTAATTTTTGTAGTACGTAATAGGGAAAAAAGCCCGCAAGCTTCCCTGACCCTCTCATTTGATACTGGAATGAACCAAGCTTTGTTTTTTTATTGTAAGGTATTCAAAATTATATTTTTTATTTTTAAAGATTTTATTTATTTATTTGAGAGAGGGAGTGCAAGAGAGCACAGGCAGGGGGAGTGGCAGAGGGAGAGGGAGCAGCAGGCTTCCTCCTGAGCAGGGAGCTGGCTTCGGTCTTGAGCCCAGGACCCAGGATCATGACCTGAGCTGAAGGCAGCTGCTTAACCAACTGTGCCACTAATGCACCCCTAGAGTAAATACTTTTTTAAAATTGATATTTCAGAAATGGATTGTTTATATCTGTATAGTTGTTGAAAAATACTTTATCATAAAACAGCAAGTTGAACTTACTAGTTTTTTTTTTCCTTAAAGTAAGCTGTATGCCTAGTGTGGGTCTTGAAGTTATGAAAACTGACATGCTCTACCAAGATCAAGACTCACATGCTCTACCACTGAGTCAGCCAGGTGCCCCTGAACTTACTAATATTTTAAATAAATTTATATATTTATCTTTTCTCCATTTCCTTTTTTTACTGATTTCTTTTTTTTCCCTTTTTAAAAGATTTTATTTATTTGTTTGTCAGAGAGAGCGGGAGCAGCAGGCAGAGGGAGAAGCAGGCTCCCTGCTGAGTGAGGAGCCCGAAGTGGGACTTGATCCCAGGGTCCTGGGATCATGACCTGAGCAGAAGGCAGATACTTAACCAACTGAGCCACCCACGAGTCCCTTTTTATTGATTTCTTTAAAAACTGACAAATACTCTCTATTAAAACTTTTGGGCGCCTGGGTGGCTCAGTGGGTTGGGCCGCTGCCTTCGGCTCAGGTCATGATCTCGGGGTCCTGGGATCGAGTCCCGCATCGGGCTCTCTGCTCAGCGGGGAGCCTGCTTCTCTCTCTCTCTCTCTCTCTCTCTGCCTGCCTCTCTATCTACTTGTGATCTCTCTCTGTCAGATAAATAAAAAAATCTTAAAAAAAAAAAAAAAAAAAAAAAAAAAAAACTTTTGTTTTGTGGTTGCATTTAGTTTTAATTTATTTTGTAAGTTTTTATATTAGTTTTCAATGTTTACTATTGAAATAATGAATTTATATGAAAATCAAGCTACAAGAGTGTCAAAGATAGTGACTTTTGCTAATTTTCTCTTCCAGTTACAAAACTGCTATCTTTTGGGTGTGTATCATTTCAGAACTTTGCCTTTTTTTTTCTTTTTAAAGATTTTTAAGTACTCTCTACACCCAAGTGGGGCTCAGACTTAGAGCCCTGAGAACAAAAGTCACGTGCTCTATCGACTGAGCCATCCAGGTGCCCCCAGAACTTTTTCAACATGTGCAACATATAAAACAGTGATTCTTACCTGGGGACAGTTTTGCTTCCATGGGACATTTGGCAGTGTCTGGAGACGTTTTTGGTTATCACAGCCAGAGAGGAGGCTGTTATTGACATCTAGTGGATAGAAGTCAAGGATGTTGTTAAACATGGACAAGACAGTAGTCCTCTACCCCCCAGATAAAAAAATTATCCAGTCCATATGTCAGTAATGCTGAGGTTAGAAGCTGATACCCAGCTAACTGCGTGTATGTGTATTTATATAGTTCATTTATCATTCAGGTTCAGTGTCTAGAAAAACTCCTGGTAGTTATATAATTGTTGAGTGATTATATTAATAAAATAAATTCTTACTAAAATTTATTATAAACTTTGTACCATTTCAATATATATAAATCTGCCTAATTTTTAAAATTTTTTAAAAATTTTATTTATTTGACAGAGATCACAAGTAGGCAGAGAGGCAGGCAAAGAGAGAGGTAGGGAAGCAGATTCCCCACTGAGCAGAGATCCTGATGTGGGGCTTGATCCCAGGATCCTGGGATCATGACCTGAGCCGAAGGCAGAGGTTTTAACCCACTGAGCCACCCAGGTGCCCTGCCTAATTTCTTAATAGCATGAAATGTTATGTTTATGAAACATTGTCATTTCTCCAGTTGATTTTCCTGAGAAACACGGAAAATACTAGAACGCTTATGTCCAGAGTAGTTAGGTCTCTACCCATCCTGTCTCTCTACTCCAGCTTTCCAGAAGCAACCACTATCGACTCTTCTGATATTTACTGCCTTTTTAAAAATAATAGAACTGTGGGGCTCCAGGGTGGCTCAGTGGGTTAAGCCTCTGTCTTTGGCTCAGGTCATGGTCTCAGGGTCCTGGTATTGAGGCCCACATCAGGCTCTCTGCTTGGTGGGGGACCCTGCTTCTCACTCTTTCTGCCTGCCTCTCTGCCTACTTGTGATCTCTCTCTCTGTCAAATAAATGAATAAAATCTTAAGAAAAATAGTTAGGGTCTCTGACAATATTTTATATTATTTTTTAACTTATTACACCCCTCTTATCTCCTTTCACCATTTTTCATTGTAATAAAATTAGTTAAATCACTAGATTTTACGTTATTACCATGCAGATTATAAGTTGTTAATCAAGTGAATACTGTGAATACTTTACCTTCTCTGTACGTTTTGTTTTTCTTGCAGTTATTTGCCTCCTCTTTTTATGTACTTTGTTTTCTGTGTATTTATTGCTGTTTTTCCAAAAGGTCTTGGAAAGCTACCCGGGTTTTCAGACTCACTGAGAGTGCATCATACTACCTACCAGTTCTGCCCTAGAGAGAGGATGGGGGAGGACGTCAGACCCTTTGCTCTGATCTAAACTTGTTCTTAAGACTTGTTACAGAGTGCTTATTCTGAAACTTCTCTGGGCTCTTGTGTTTGTTACAAAGTTACTATTCTGAAACTTTTGTCCACTGTTCTCCAGTTGGGAGTCTCCTTTTGCCTCCCCCAACTCCTTTTTTCCTAGCTACCATTCAGAAAGCTCTTTTCTTGGCTTAAGTTCTTGCTTTTGCAGAAATATTCTCTGATTTCTTCTTGAGAAAAGTTACATAGTATATAAATCTTAGGGACCTATCTCTTAAAAATGTCATACTTCATTGATGGTTTGACTCTAAGTTTCTCTCAACATTTTGAAGGTTTTATCTTTGAACTTTCAGTGTTGCTTTTGAAGAATTTGTTGCTTTTGTTTGTTTGTTTGTTTTTTTAAAGATTTTATTTGACCGAGAGAGATCACAAGTAGGCAGAGAGGCAGGCAGAGAGAGAGAGAGGAAGCAGGCTCCCTGCTGAGCAGAGAGCCCGATGCAGGACTTGATCCCAGGACCCTGAGATCATGACCTGAGCCGAAGGCAGAGGCCTAACCCACTGAGCCACCCAGGCGCCCCTGTTGCTGTTTTTAATCTGGATTTTTTATGCAGGATTTGAAAGTTTTTCTAGGTATCTTTGGTTTATCCTGATATTATTAAAGTTCATGAAAGTGCATAGTGTGTCAGGCACTAAGAGAATTCTCTCACTCCATTGTCAAGTATTTCTCAATAGAGGGCACTGTAGGCATTTAGGTAGTTACTGTTTCCGTGTTAGACTGTATTGTGCTTGTAGGGATTTGAGCTCCCTGATTCCCAGGTACTGAATGCCAGTATAACCCATTAGTTATTAGGACTAGAATTGTTCTCTGACATTTTCAAACACCCTCCTAGGTGGCAGCAGTACTAGTCGTTTTTTGTGTTTTTGTGTTTTTTTGTTTTAAGATTTTATTTATGTATTTGACAGAGATCACAAGTAGGCAGAGAAGCAGGCAGAGAGAGAGGAGGAAGCAGGCTCCCTGCTGAGCAGAGAGCCCGATGCGGGTCTCGATCCCAGGATCCTGAGACCATGACCTGAGCCGAAGGCAGGGGCTTAACCCACTGAGCCACTCAGGTGCCCCAGTACTAGTCTTTTTTGAGAAGTATTACTGTAGTCCCAAGTCATAGGGGCACATTTTCTGTTGATGATGGACGTGCTGACTTAAAATTTTTCTTCTGTCTTCCATTTTTCTTTTCCTTTTGGTCTATTTTCTGAGAGATTTTCTTCAACTATATTTTTCAGTCCTGTTATCTTAAATTTTTAAGAAGCATTTTCTTGTTTTTTTTTTTTTTTTTTTAATTTTAAAGAGAGAGACCACAAGTGGGGGAGCAGCAGGCAGAGGGAGAAGCATGCTCCTTGCTGAGCAAGGAGCCCTTTGTAGGACTTGATCCCAGGACCATGGGATCATGACCTGAGCCAAAGGTAGACACTTAACCAGCCGAGCCACCCAGGTGTTTCTGAATTTTTTTAAAAAGATTTTATTTATTAGAGAGAGAGAGATTGAGAGAACAAATAGGAGGAGGGGCCTGAGGGAGAAGCTGACTGCATGTAGAGCAAGGAGCCTTATGCTGACTCAGTCCCAGGATGCTAGGATCATGATCTGAACCAAATGCAGATGCTTAACCGACTGAGCCACCCAGGCACCTTTGTTTGAATTTTTTTTTTTTAAAGATTTTATTTTATTTATTTGACAGAGATCACAAGTAGGCAGAGAGGCAGGCAGAGAGAGAGGAGGAAGCAGGCTCCCTGCGGAGCAGAGAGCCCGACACGGGGCTCCATCCCAGGACCCTGAGATCATGACCCGAGCCGAAGGCAGCAGCTCAATCCACTGAGCCACCCAGGCGCCCCTGTTTGAATTTTTTTAAAGAGTGATATTCTGTTTTTTTTTAATGGATTTATTATTATTTTTTTTTTGGCATAGTGGTGTTTCTGTTTTTTGATGTTTTCTTTGCCTAAATTGATAGTGTCTTCCAGATTTCTTTCTTTTGCTTCTCCCCTTTATTTCCTTGCTTTTCTCAAATACTGGTGACCATTAGGACTATTTCTGTATGCTTAAGAGTGAGATACTATAAGGCTAGATGGTAGCTATTTTTAATGCTTAAAGCTTATTTTTATTACCATTCTTTAGAAAGGCCTAAAAGTCGTGGATAATGGCTTTTAATCTGCTTTATCCTTCCCATAACTTTGTTTTCTTAAATCTTTAATTGTTTATAATTCATTCTCTGAGCTTATAATTCTCTGACTTCTCCAGATAACTTCCTGTGTAGTCTTTTTTTTTTTTAATATTTTATTTATTTGACAGAAATCACAAGTAGTCAGAGAGGCAGGCAGAGAGAGAGGAGGAAGCAGGCTCTCCGCGGAGTAGAGAGCCCGTCCTGTGTAGTCTTCTAATGGTCTCAGATGTCCATCATTGTAATCTTCTGAAATTTTAACTATGTAAAAGTAGAATTTATCATTCTTGTTTATATTCTGTTGAGCCTACCTGTAGGATAATATTCCATCTTTCCTGAACTTTTTTGGAGCCTGGTTTTCTTTTGGTCTTCTATCAGTTCTTTCCAGAATTCTCTTTATTCTATCCTATTGTTTCCATTATTATATGGTCACTTTCTACCTACTTTTTTTTTTTTTAAAGATTGATTTATTTGACAGACAGAGATCACAAGTAGGCAGAGAGACAGGCAGAGAGAGAGGGAAGCAGGCTCCCTGCTGAGCAGAGACCCCCCCCCCCCCCCCGAAGTGGGGCTTGATCCCAGGACCCTGGGATCATGACCTGAGCAGAAGGCAGAGGCTTTAACCCACTGAGCCACCCAGGTGCCCTTATTTTATTTTATTTCTTTTTAAGATTTTTCCTTATCTTTTTGAGAGTACCAGCAGGATGAGGGTCAGAGGGACAAGCAGACTCACTGCTGAGCAGGGAGCCTGATGCAGGACTTGATCCTAGATTGTGGGATCATTACCTGAGCCAAACGCAGATGATTCGCTGACTGAGCCACCCAGGCTCCCCTCCCTAGATTTTTATTATTTCCACTTTACCAGCCTTGCATAAACTTGAGGTCCTTGACTCTCCTTTAGTTATTCCTTTAGTCATACTGTATCTTTCTTGTTTGTCATGTCTTTGTGTTCTGTATTGTTGTTTTAACTGTTTTTGGTGTCCTTAAATCCTGGTTTGCATACTAGGTTCAGTTTGTTTGTTTAAGATTTTATTTATATATTTGACAGAGGGATAGCAGGAGAGCACAGGCAGGGCGAGCGGCAGAGGCAGAGGAGAAGTGGACTCCCTGCAATGTGGGGTTCGATCGCAGGGCCCCAAGAACATGATCTGAGCCAAAGGCAAACACTTAACAGTTCAGCCACCCAGGTACCCAGTTCAGTTTATTTTTGAAGTCCTCTTCTCAGAGCCAGTGGGTATCTCAAAGCTTTAGCTTCTGTTGCGCTGTCTGGTATAAACAAATGTACGGCATGGAGTACAGATGATTTAAATTCAGTGTCTAAAAAAGTGGTTTTTTTCTTTAAGGGTAACAGTGTATTTTGTGCTTTAATACATAATATACTAAAATTGACTTTTTCCTCCCAATTTTATTTAAAGATGTATTTATTTATATCTCAGAGAGAGGGAGTGCGTGTGTGGGTGGAGGGGCAGAGGGAGAGGAGGAGAGAGAATCTCAAGCAGACTCCATGCTGCACGCAGAGCCCCACTGGGAATTTGATCTCCTGACCTTGAGAAGATGACCTCAGTAGAAATCAAGAGTCAGATGCTCAATCGACTGAGCCACCCAGGCACCCCACTGATTTTAAAATTGTGATAAAATGCAAATACAAAATTTATCATCTTAGCTGTTTTTATGTATACATGTTAGTATTGCCAACCATCACCACTGTCCATCTCTAGAACTCTTTTCATCTTGTAAAACTGAAACTCTGTACCCATTAAATGGTAACTGCCCATTCCCCATCCCTGCAGTCTCTGGTAACTCAGCTTTTTACCTTCCCATTTAGTGAATTTGACTATTCTATGTACGTCATGTAAGTGGAATCATTAGTATTTATTTCTTTGTGATTGCTTTATTTTACTTAGCAATATGTCCTCAGGGTTCATCCATGTAGCAAATGTCAAAATTTTCCTTCCGTTTTAAGGCTGAATAATATATTCCATTGTATATATAAGCCACAGTTTGCTTATCCATTTATCTGTTGATGAATACTTGGATTGCATCTACCTTTTAGCTCCTGCGAATGGTGCTGCTGAAACACGAGTGTACTAAAATACATCTTCAGGACTCAGCTTTCATTTTGTATAACTGATATTTACTTGTTAATAAAACTGATAAATTCAGGGGTGCCTGTGGTTAAGTGTCTGCCTTTGGCTCAGGTCATGATCCCGGGGTCCTGGGATCAAGTCCCACATTGGGCTTCTTGCTTAGCAGGGAGCCTTCTTCTCTCTCCCACTGCTGCTCCCTCTGCTTGTGTTTTTTTTTTTTCTCTCTCTCTCTCTCTGTCAAATAAGTAAATAAAATCTTTTAAAAAATTGATAAATTCAATACTTGTAGGTTATAGACTTTTCCATTTGATACAGTGTTCTTTTCAAAATCTGAATTCAAGACATTTATCTTGTATTGATCTTTTTTAAAGGTTGAACTTTTTTTAAGTTGTAAGACTGCATGAATTTTTGTGAACAGTTTTACATGAAATCATGTGACTGCTGATTTAAGACAACAGTGCCCAATCAAACGTATCAGAATTTGAATCTGATATAGAAATTTTAAACGGAAGCATGCCAGGCAGCTAGTTACTGTCTGGAAATCTTCAGCTTTTCTACCTTCCCTTATAACTCAGCAGATGTCTTTACCTCCTACTTAACAGAGAAAATAGAAACCCATCAGATGGGAAGTTCTTTATATTCCTGCTACCAAGTCTACAAATTGTACATGTGAACACATAACCCTTCCTCTTAGGCTGCTCTTAAAAAATGGGAGACATTTCTTATAAGGCTTATTTCTACTGATTGTTCATTTATTTATTCACTCATTGGCTATTTATTAAGTACCTACTCAGTGGGTGTGTGTCTGGGAATAAAGCCATAAACAAAATACAGCTCTTGCCCTCTTGAAGCTGAGATTTTATTGGGTAGAGAAAGAAAATAAAGCTTGTCAGATGGTGATAAGTGCTATTGAGGTAAGAAAAGCAGAGAAGGGTGATAAGGAATGCATTTGTGTTTAAGAGATTACTATTTAGGGGCACCTGGGTGGCTCAGTGGATTAAGCCTCTGCCTTCGGCTCAGGTCATGATCTCAGGGTCCTGGGATCGAGCCCAGCATCAGTCTCTCTGCTTGGCAGGGAGTCTGCTTCCTTTCCTCTCTCTGCCTGCCTCTCTGCCTACTTGTGATCTCTGTCTGTCAAATAAATAAATACAATCTTGGGGCGCCTGGGTGGCTCAGTGGGTTGAGCCGCTGCCTTCGGCTCAGGTCATGATCTCAGGGTCCTGGGATCGAGTCCCGCATCGGGCTCTCTGCTCAGCGGAGAGCCTGCTTCCCTTCCTCTCTCTCTGCCTGCCTCTCTTGTGATTTCTCTCTGTCAAATAAATAAAAAAAATAATAATAATAAAAAAAGATTACTATTTAAACAGGGGAAGACCTCACTGCTGAACATTAGGTATCTCTTGTTCCTCTTTTCCTTTATTACTGTCTTTTTGTGTAGGATATTTTCTGGTGTACCATTTAATTAATTTTTTTGTGTACCATTTTAAAAACTTGTTCTTTACTGAAGTTTTTTTTTTTTTTTTTAAGATTTTATTTATTTACTTGAGACAGAAAACACAAGTGGGGGGTGGAGAGGCAGAGGGAGAAGTGACTCCCCTGTACCCATCCCCAGCAGGGAACCTGGTGCGGGGCCTGATACCAGGACCCGGGGATCATGACCTGAAACAAAGGCAGCCGGGGATCATGACCTGAAACAAAGGCAGATACTTAACTGACTGAACAACCCAGGAGGACCTTCTACTGTAGATTTTTGGGTTACTTTCTTAGTGGTTATACTGAGGATTACAGTTAATCTTTTATCAAGTTTTCATTAATACTAATTTAATATACAATAGTAGATAAAAGCTTTACTCCTTTGAAGCTCGATTCTATTCATTCTCCTTTGTGTTACTGTTGTCTTAAAAATTACATTTTTCACATCACCAAAGGCAAGGGAAGCAAGAGCAAAAATGAACTATTGAGACTTCATAAGCTTTTGCACAGCAAAGGAGACAGTCAACAAAACGAAAAGACTACTGACAGAATGGGAGAAGATATTTGCAAATGACATATCAGGTAAAGGTCTAGTATCCAAAATCTGTAAGGAACTGATCAAACTCAACACCCAAAGAACAAATATTCCAGTCAAGAAATGGGCAGAAGACATGAACAGACATTTCTACAAAGAAGACACCCAAATGGCCAACAGGCCATGAAAAAATGCTCAACATCACTTGGTAGAGGGAAATACAAATCAAAACCACAATGAGGTAACACCTTACAACAGTCACAATGGCTAAAATTAACAAGTGTGGAAGCGACAGGATGTTGGTGAGGATGCGGAGAAAGGGGATCCATCCTACACTGTTGGTGGGAGTGCATACTGGGGCAACCACTCTGGAAAACAATATGGAGGTTCCTCAAAAAGTAGAAAATAAAACTACCCTGTGACCCAACAATTACACTACTAGGTATTTACCTCAGAGGTACAAGTGTAGTGATCTGAAGGGGCATGGGCACCCCAATGTTTATTGCAGCATTGTCCACAATAGCCAAACTATGGAAATAGCCTAGATGTCCATCTATAGATTAATGGATAAAGAGGATGTGGTATATGTATACAATGGAATATAATGCATCCATCAGAAAAAATGAAATCTTACCTTTTGCAACGACTTGGATGGAACTAGAGGGTTATTATGCTAAGTGAAATAAGTCAGAGACAGTTATCATATGATCTCGCTAATATGTGGAATTTGAGAAACAAGGCGGAGGATCATGGGTAAAGAGAGGAAACAATGAAATGGGATGAAACCAGAGAGGGAGACAAACCATAAGAGACTCTTAATCTCAGGAAATACAAACAGGTTTGCTGGAGCACAAACAGGTTTGCTGGAGTGGAGTGGGGTGGGAGGGAGAGGTGGCTGGGGGATGGACATTGGGGAGGATGTGTGCTGTGGGAAGCTCAGTGAATTATGTAAGACCGATGATTCACAGACCTGTATCCCTGAAACAAATAATACATTCTATGTTAATAAAAAATAAAAAGTAAGTGCAAAAAATTTACATTTAAAAAAAATTCCCACCATTTCTTTTTTTTTTAAATTTTTTTAAATAGATTTGATTTATTTATTTGACAGATCAAAAGTAGGCAGAGAGTCAGGCAAAGAGAGAGGAGGGGAGGCAGGCTCCCTGCTGAGCAGAGAGCCTGATGTGGGGCTTGATCCCATGACCTGAGCCGAAGGCAGAGGCTTTAACCCACTGAGCCACCCAGGCGCCCCTAAAAAAATTTACATTTTTAAAGAAGATTTTATTTATTAGAGAGCCAGAGAGCATGGCAGAGGGAGAGGGAGAAGCAAGCTCCCTGTTAAACAGGGGGCCTGATGCAGGGCTCAGTCCCAGGACCCTGAGATCATGACCTGAGCCAAAGGCAGATGCTTAACCAGCTGAGCCACCCAGTGCCCCTAAAAATTATATCTTTATCCACTGTATACTACCAAGACATTTTTAAGTACCTGTTGAATGTGGTCTTCTTTTAAATCACATATGAAGGGGAAAAAAGTTACAAACAAAAAATAGACTTTGTGTTTTTTATAGTTACCTGGAAAGTTACCTGTACTAATGCTCTGTATTTTGCATATGGATTTGAATTACCAGTTAGTGTCTTCTCATTTTACCCTGAAGAGCTTCTTTTAGTTTCTTTTTTTAGAGCAAGTCTACTAGCAACAAACTTTTTCAGTTATTATCAGGAATGTCTTAATTTCTCCTTCAGTTTTGAAGAACAGTTTTGTTGGGTATAGATTCTTGGCTGACACTCTCCCCCCCCCCCCCCGCCCCACCACTGTGACTGTTGTCCCACTGCTTCCATGGTTCCTCTGAGAAATCAGTTGTTAATCATGTTCGTGATACTTTGCTTCTTGATGTTTTCAAGATACTCCCTTTCTCACTGGCTATTGACAGTTTGATTATGATGTGTGCTGAGTGGATCTCTTTGAGTTTAGGCTCCTTGAAATTCATTGAGCTTGTTGGATGTGTATATTAATTTTTTTTAATTAGAGTGGGAAATTTGGGGCCCTTATTCATATATTCTGTCCTTTTCTCTCTCATCTCTCCATTATGCATTTATTGGTATCCTAATGGTATCTTACAGGTTTCTGAGACTCTGTTCATTTTTCCCTATTCTTTATTCTTTTTCTCCGACTGGCTAATCTCAGTTGAACTGCCTTCAAAATTTGCAGATTCTTGTGCCAGCTCATACCTACTGTTGAGCCCCTCTATTGAATTTTTTTTTTAATTTTTCATTTATTTATTTAACAGAGAGAGAGATCACAAGCAGGCAGAGAAGCAGGCAGAGAGAGAGGAGGAAGCAGGCTTCCTGCTGAGCAGAGAACCTGATGCGGGGCTGGATCCCATGACCCTGGGATCATGACCTGAGCCGAAGGCAGAGGCTTTAACCCACTGAGCCACCCAGGCGCCCCCCCTCCATTGAATTTTTCATTTTAGTTACCGTAATTCTCAAATCTGTAGTTTGGTTGTTTTAAAAAATAATTTTTGTCTGTTAGCATTCTCAGTTTGGTGAGACATCATTTTCATATTCTCCTTTAGTTCTTTAGATGTGGTTTCCATTAGTTTTAACATTTAAAATAGTTATTTTAAGATCTTAGTCTAGTAAGTTCATTGTCTGTGCTTCCTTAGGGATAGTTTATACTGACTGCTCTCCCCCATCCTCTGAATTATTTACTGCTGTTATTAATATTTTACCATAGAGTCTATATTTTTTTTGTTGTATGTAGTTACTGTAAGATAATAAATAGGCAGACATTTCCTTGGATGCCTGAAACATGTACGTCTTGTGGTTTTTGCTAAGGGGCTCTATGTAAGACATGCCTTCGGCATTCAGCCAGGCAGTTTACATCTCTGTTGTAGCATTCTTTTTCTGCTTGCACAGAGCATAAAGTCTGGGGCTTAAGTGTTTGACAGTTGCCTCTGATTGTTTTTGGCCAAAAGCACTCAGAGAAAAGGATATTTGGACTAGGTGAGCTAAGTCAGGTCAAATAAAGACAGATTGCTAGAGTGGAGTCTTCCAGGGAAGACTGTCATATAATGGCAATTCTCTGGGAGTTTGACTTTGAAGGAGCTCCAGTCCTATTCTGGCCCTTCTAGTGGCTGCAGATTTTTGCTGTAATTGTAGGCCATTGGTTTTCATGGCTACATGGAACTGGGATGTGCTGAGAATAGGGCAAATTACAAAGCTTCAGGGCTTGTCATTCTTAACAGAATTCAGCCATATTTCTTGCCTAAACACTCACTAGATCGCTGCAATGCTTTGTAATTTCCACAGTTCTGAAAAAGGTGATTCTTAGAACTTCTGTTCTAGTTTCTTTTATGAAGGAGAGAATTTCAGAAGTCTTTACTTGGGTGCTCTTACTAATAAGAGTAACATTTGTACTTAGTAAGAATGTATAGGTTCCTTCCCCAAGCTCTGGGGGCTCAAGGAGACCTGAGGGTTGGGGATTTTCAGGTTAATCAGTCTATATTCTCATCCCGTTTTTTCAGGGTTCCAGTTCTTTCTTTTTTCCAATTCATTCCTTAACCTTGATACAGCAGACCTGTTTTGAGAGTTCAACTTTCTTTGTCACTCTGCTACTCATGATTAAGACCTGGTCCTGCCCCTTAGCCTTCTGTGGTCTTTTACTGCTAGAGATGAGTGTCTTTTTATGCTACCAAAGAATCTTCTGGCTTTCACATTTAGCTTTTAATTCCCCATTACTCACTTTGACCTCTTGTTACATTTTTCCAAAGAGTGAGTTAATTGCCTTTAGTAACAACAGCCTAATTTCATGGTCCTTGAAATTACTGTTTTCCTTATATTTCTCAAATGTCTAATACATTGTACCTTATATTGCAGGGTTTGGCAAACCATGGCTTGCAGGCCAAATCCATTTCTGGGCCAGCCTGTTTTTGTTATACCCCACTTTTTAAAGATTTTATTTATTTATTTATTTATTTATTTATTTGACAGACAGAGATCACAAGTAGGCAGAGAGAGAGAGAGGAGGAAGCAGGCTCCCCGCTTGAGCGGAGAGCCCGACGCGGGGCTCGATCCCAGGACCCTGAGACCATGACCTGAGCCGAAGGCAGAGGCTTTAACCCACTGAGCCACGCAGGCGCCCCCCCACTTTTAGAAAGTTATAAAATGATGGGGTGCCTGGGTGGCTCAGTGGGTTAAAGCCTCTGCCTTCGGCTTGGGTTATGATCCCAGGGTCTTGGGATCAAGCCCCGCATTGGGCTCTCTGCTCAGCGGGGAGCCTGCTTCCTTCTCTCTCTGCCTGCCTCTCTGCCTACTTGTGATCTCTATCTGTCCAATAAATAAATAAAATCTTTAAAAAAAAAGTTATAAAATGAAAACAACAAGAATACAAAATAGTGTCTCTTCCTTTAAAAAAGATTGACCAGGGGCGCCTGGGTGGCTCTCTCTGCCTGCCTCTCTGCCTACTTGTAATCTCTGTCTGTCAAATAAATAAAATCTTAAAAAAAAAAAAAAAAAAAAAAAAGATTGACCAACGCCTGCATACCCTTTCACTGGAAAACTACCCAGTATATCAACACTGAAAGTTTTAACTGTTGACTGCCACTTTGTGCAAGGGGCTCCCTGTTCTTTTCATCCCTACTGATGTATTTCTCTGAAGCTGGGCAGCCAGGTGAACCAACTCCAAAACTTCACAGTAGAACTTCATGGTAGAGCCTGCTTTCTTGGACCATGCCCATCACCAGTGGGTGTTAGTTTCCTTGAAGAACTGAGATGGTGATTTGCATGCATGCATAAGTTTATTAGGGGAGGTTGTTAGGATCAACATCTGTAGAAAAAATGCAAAGGAAACAAAGGAAAAGTTGGGCTGTAAGGTACTATCAACAAAAGCCACAGTTGACCCCATGGGAATTCTGAAGCTGGAATAACTCTCAGAGTTGTCTAGAATTGTGGGCAGGTGCTGTGCCCTTATGCCTCTGTTTAATTGGGAAAAAAGAAAAAAAATTTTTTTAAATTTTTATTTGACAGAGAAAGTGAGAGAGAGCGCGTACAAGCTGAGGCAGCTGCAGGGAGAGGGAGAAGCAGGCTGCCTGCGGATCAAGCCTGATGCAGGGGCTTGATCCAAGGGTCCAGGGTTTATGTCCTGATCCAAGGGTAGCTGCCCAACCAAGTGAGCCACAACAGCACCTCTCAGCCCTGTTTTAATTAGTTGCTTGATGGAGGCCACTTGGGCAGGCAGCTGTCTTTAGCTAAGGGAATGCCTGAAAAGG
Source organism: Meles meles (assembly GCF_922984935.1). NCBI lineage: Eukaryota > Metazoa > Chordata > Mammalia > Carnivora > Mustelidae > Meles > Meles meles. The sequence goes on along the minus strand of NC_060071.1, from coordinate 85,015,159 downwards.
CTGACAGGTGAAGGCTGTTTTCCAGCAGCACTTTCAGCATCGGTACAAGAAATTGTTCACTTTTTTTTAAAAAGATTTTTATTTATCAGAGAGAGAGTGCACAAGCCGGGCCAGGCAGGGGGTGGGTGGGGGGTGGTAGTGTGCAGAGGGAGGGAGAAAGGCAGACTCCGCATTGACCAGGGAGCCTGATGTTGTGGGGCTCTATCCCAGGACCCCGGGATCATGACCTGAGCCAAAGGCAGACCCTTAACTGTCTCAGACACCCAGGTGCCCCAGAAATTGTTCACTTCTGAAGGGAAACCTGGGCAACACATCAGTGTCTATTACATACAGCTTTTTTTTTTTTTTAAGATAGATTTATTTATTTGAGAGAGCACAAGTTGGGGGAGGAACAGAGGAAGACAATCTCAAGGAGACTCCCTGCTGAGTGTGGACCCCCCCCTCCCTCCACGATGTGGGGCTCCATCCCAGGACCCTGAGATCTTGACCTGAGCCAAAATCAAGAGTTGGCTGCTTAACCCACTGCCATCCAGGTACCCCTACGGTTTACACACTTTCTAATGGGAGAGTATAAATGTGTATAAAACTAAATATGATGAATTGTGCCAAGTATCAGTAGAAATATTACTGAGTGAGTCCTTATTCTTGATATTTCACTAATTTTAATTTTTAATAAAAGATTATTTGCCATTGTAATTTTCCTTCTAATTATCACCCATCTGGCTATGTCATTAAACCTGCCACAGGTCTTTCTTTTTTCTTCTTTCTTCCCTCCTTTTTTCCTTACCTGCTAGTTGCCAGACATTTCTAAATGCTTGGGATAGTGGCACCTGGCTGCTTCATTTGGAAGGGCATGTGACTTTTATCTTGGGGTTCTGATTTGAGCCCCAATTGGGTGTAGAGATTACTTAAGGAAATTAAAAAAAAAAAAATTCTTGGGATATAACCTAGAACTAAGCAATCAGATATCCCTGCTCTCACAAAACTTAGGTTTTTTTTGTTTGTTTGTTTGTTTTAAAGATTCGATTTATTTATTTGACAGAGAGGGAGATGACAAGTAGGCAGAGAGAGAGAGGCGGAAGTGGGCTCCCTGCCCAGTAGAGAGCCCGATGTGGGGCTCAATCCCAGGACCCCGAGATCATGACCTGAGCCATAGGCAGAGGCTTAACCCACTGAGCCACCCAGGTGCCCCCCAGAACTTAGTTTCTATTGGATCTGAGGGTAGGAGGAGACAAGTGATAACATATATATAAGTTTTAATTGAGAAATTGTATGATTAAATGAAAAAGTATTGTTAAAAAGTGGTAAGTATTGTGGTAAAAAGAAAAAGAGGGGAGTAAGTGTTGGGAGTATGCAGGGATGTGGAACAGTTTGTGCTTTTTGAAAGGAGAGTTAGGATAGGTCTCATTGAGAAGATGACATTTGAGCAAAGATGTGGTACCAGGGAGTTAGTTATGTGGTGAAGAACTTACTGCCATTGCAACCACTGAGTATGAAGTCCCCAAGAAAAGTAGGTGCTAGATGTGTTGAGAAACTGGTACGGGTGACCAGTGTGGTTGAGGTAGAGTGAAGTGTAGGGGAGAGTGATAGAAAGGGAGATCTGAAAAAAAAAAGGCAAACTGTTAAGACTTTCTTGGCCATGATAAGGACTCAGGCTTTCTTTTGAGTGAGATGGGCAGTCATTGCAGAGTTTTGAACAGAAGAGTGACATGATCTGACTTTTGTCAGGCCAGGAATGCACTAGAAGCTAAGTTGAAAACAGGGTCTGTGTGTAAGTATGTATATATATCCCTAGTGCTTTGACAAGTATATTGAGCATGCTAAGTATACTATAAGCTCTGTATTTCTCTCTAGCCTGGGACCAAAAGTTGGAATTTAATACTCATTTGTTTTGACTAGTAACAGAGCTGTTTAAAACCTGAAATGTGGAGTAGGAAGACAAATTGTGTGGGAGAAAAAAAATGATATTTTTATCAGTTTGAGAAGAGAGAAGATAATGTTTTAGAGGGAATGTTTAGATTGATAGCAGTATTTTTGTTTTAAAGATTTTATTTATTTATTTGGGGAGAGATAGCGAGAGAGAGAGCGCGTGAGCACGCGAGCAAAAGACGGAGAGGGGGAGAAGAAGACCCCCTGCTGAGGTCCATCCCAGGACCCTGGCATCATGACCTGAGCTGAAGGCAGATGCTCAACGGACTGAGCCCCCCAGGCATTCTGATAGCAATATTCTTAATTTTCACATGTTTTACTTTTAATTGTGGGGAGACAGTAGAAAAGCCTTGAAAAGAAAAATAGAAATGACTTACCTCAACATCTAGAGATAACCATATTAATATTTTGGTGTTAGGATATGTATGTGGTAGGTGATACTTTTATATAAATATGTAAATACTCAAAAAGATGAGTGATATTTTAGTATATTTTCCCTGAACTAGAAGTATAATATCCACATAGTAGAGTGATCTTAAATATACAATTTGATGAATTTTTACAAATTGATACACCAGTATAATTACCACTCAAGGTGGAGATCAAGATGGAGAATATTACCAGTGTCCCAGATGTGTCTGTTTTGTTTTTACTTTGTCAGCACTCCCAACCAGAAGTAGCTACTAATCTGACTTTCATCATCACAGGTTATTTTTGCCTATTTTACATTTTAACATTGCAGTTTTACAGTAAGTACTCTTTGGTGTCTTTTTTTCCCCCTCAGCATTATATTTTCTATTCCTGTGTTCCTTTTTTTTTTTTCACCTAAAATTTGCCACACTATTAAGAGTCTTCATCCCCTTCCTTTTTAAAAAAAATGTTTTATTTATTAATTTATTTGAGAGATAGAGAGAGGGAAGGAGAGCATACGAGCCAGGGGAAGGGGCAGAGGGAGAGGGAGTAGCAGATTCCCTGCTGAGTAGGGAGCCTGATGTGGGGCTCTGTCCCAGGACCTTGAGATTATGACCTGAGCAGAAGGCAGATGCTGAACTGACTGAGCCACCCAGGTGTCCCCAAGAGTCTTTACCCTTCAGAGATATGACCACCTGATAGGATTTTAAAAATCTGTAAAAATATGTTGATGAGACACTTGGGGGAATATGGATATGGATTGGCTATTTTTTGTTAAAGATTTATTTATTTGAGGGAGAAGTGGCTGGAGGGGTAGAGGAAGAGAATCTCAAGCAGACTCCCTGCTGAGTGGGGAGCCCGATGCAGTGCTCAGCTCATGACCTGGGGAATCATGACCTGAGCCAAAGTTAAGAGTCAGATACTTAACCAACTGAGCCCCCCGGCACCCCTGGATTGGCTTTTGGGGGGGGGATTTTATTTATTTGACAAACAGAAGGAGTGAGAGCAAAAGCAGAGGGAGCGGCAGGTAGAGGGAGAAACAGTCTCCCCACTGAGCAAGGAGCCCAATGCGGGGCTCGATCCCAGGACCCCTGGGATCATGACTTGAGCTGACCCAGGTGCCCTCTGGATCGGCTGTTTGATAATAAAAAGAATCATTGTTTATTAGGAGTGGTAGTGACATCTTGTTATACAAATGAAATAACCTCATTTGTTATCAAAGTACACAAAAGTATTTATGGGTGCAATAAGATCTGAAAATTGCTTTGAAATATATCACTGGGGGAGGGAGAAGGGGAAAAGATAGGAGGTGAGGTGAAAGAAGATAATAAAATTTGTTATATTCTTTGTTGATGAATACAAGGGGCATGTATGTATGTATTAGAAAACATAACATAAGGGGCACAGCCGGTTTAGCATCTGATTCTTGGTTTTGGCTCAGGTCCTGATCTCAGGGTCATGAGATCAGGCCCTGCACTGGGCTCCATGCCCAGCTGCCCAGTCTGCTTAAGAATCTCACCCTCTCCCTCTGCGCCTTCCCTCTGCTTTCTCTCTCTCTAAAATAAATAAAAAAAAAAAAAAAAAAGGAAACATGAACTTTACCATCTTTCTGAGTGTATAGTTCAGTGCTATTAAGTGTATTCATATTGTTGTACAGGCAATGTCCAGAACCTTTTTCATCTTGTAAAAGAAACTTTACCTGTTAAACAACAGCATTTCATCTACCCTTCCTCTCAGCCCCTAGCAACCACTGTTTTACTTTGTATTTCTATGAATTTGACTGTAGATACATACGATATTTGTCTTTTTATGACTGGCTTATATCACTTAGAATAACGTTTCCATGGTGTATCAATGTTGTAGCAGTTGTTAGAATTGCCTGCCTTTCTAAGGCTAACTAGTATTCCATTGTATGCATATACCACAATTTATTCATAAGGTGCTTGGGTGGCTTTCATTTCCTGGCTCTTATGAATAGTGCTGCTCTGAATATGGGTGCATAAATATCTCTTCAAGATTCTGCTTTCAGTTTTTTTGGATAATACCTAGAAGTAGAATTGCTAGATCATAATCAAATTTTAGTTTATTGAGCAACCACCAATCTGTTTTCCTAATGCCTGCACCATTTTACATTCTCACCAACACTGTATAAATGTTCAGTTTCTCTGTATCTTTGCCAGCATTTATTTTTTTTCTTTTTTGGCTTCCACCCTGTCTTTTTTAAAAAAGTAGTCATTCTAAATACTGTTACGCTGAAAAAATAAATAAAATGAAAAAAAAAATCTTTAATAAACAAAAGTGACTAACCAAAAAAAAAAAAAAAAAAGTAGTCATTCTAATAGTTGTGAGGTCATCCTACATTGTAGCTTGGTTTACATTTCTTTAATGATTAGTGATCTTGACCATCTTTTCATATGCTTGTTGGCCATTTTAGGAGAAATGTCTATTCAAATTGGCCCATTTTTAAATCAGGTCATTTGTTGCTGTTAAGCTTTTTCTATACTATTAGCTCTGCTGTGTGTTGGAGAATATTTAATGGAGATCTTGATAACTTTTTTATATTATCTGTGTTATACTATACATCACATGTACTGAAATATTCAGATAGATACGGCTTTTTAATGGTATTTTTCCAGTAAGCCTTTTTACGATATGGCTTCCAGCTTTCTCTCCCCGGTGTCTCTTCTTCCTCTTTTCTACCCCTCTCCTCCAAGATATATAAAGTTCCGGTTACAGCTCCGTTTCTTTAAATTTTGGTAAAGTTAGTGTATCCTCTTTCCCCTCAGGCCTTCACACATGCTGTTCTCTCTACATGGAATAGTTTGTCTTCTGTTTGAACTGTTTTCAATTTAGATTTTAGCTGTTATTTCCTCTGGGAAACCACCTTTGAGCCTGCAAGTGTAACCTCCTCCTATGTTGTAAACTTCCTTTATCACAGTATTTATTGAGCTGCATTTCACAGGCCTGATCTTTTTATGGGTCTCTATAGTAGGCCATAAGCTCTGTGAGAGTAGGATTATATTGGCCTTTTGTGCATCACTGTATCCCTAGAGCCATGGGAAGCACTCTGTAAGTAATTGTTTCAAGAATGAGCAGCAGTACCAGTATTTAAACAAGTTTCTAATATGTGTAGGGCACTCTGGATGATGTAAAATTGAACACAAGTTCTTTTATGCAGTCAGCTTCAAATGTAGTGGAGAAGTTGGTTTCCTCTTGCCTTCCTTCACTTTACCTTCAATAGAACTGCAGGCTGTTAAATTTTTTGAGTTTTTTGGTACAAAAATCAAATTGAGCACCAGCAAACCAGAAATTGTTAGGAGGGCTCTTGCAGACAGGATTCAGAGGAACAACAAGGACATGGCATTATTTGGGAAAGCTTAGTTGGCTATTTGTGATTGGTTGTCCCTAGGTGGTTTGGATTTCTTAACCTTTAGGCATTTCAGGTTTAGGTTTTATTTTGCTTAGGTAGGCTACTGAGGCATTAAAGCCAACTCATCTAATGGCTTCCTTGTTTAAGTTAACAAGGGCAACCAATATGATCATATCTGGTTATAGGCTGATGAAAATAGAGCCTAGGAATACAGCTAACTTAATCCCAAAGTTGTTGGTTAGTGTCTTCTCTTTCTTACGGTATTTGGAAGTAGACTAGGTCATAATTGACTTAATTATCTTAGTCCCAATTACTTCCTTTTCTGGTATTGTCGCAGATGGAATCTCCTGTGCAGTGCCAGTTTTAGGCTGAAGTTATGGTCACTTTTTCTGGCACTTTTCTTATAAACTTACAGGTTAAGGAAAGTGTGCCGTCCCTCCCCCTTAAAAAATACCCAGTTTGTGCTATCTCTTAAGAGTCTTAGTACCCCCTGAAGACTCTGCTAGAGTGCCCTAACACTAGTTTGCTGCCACATTACCTCTGTTTAGCTTCTTGGCTCCTTTAGCCAGGATTTTTCTTTTTTTGAAATACTTACAGGAGTCTCTTTCCTAAATTTGTAGTCTCTTATCCTGTCTCACCACATTTCTGAATTAGAATGACATGGATGCTGTTACATTCTTTGGGCTTTATTTCTGTTTCTTGGTATAGCTTATCATTATTGTCATCAGTAAGTCTGTAATTGCACAGGATTCATTTCCTTTATTAACCTTACTTTTTAGAATCTAGACATTTAAAAAGAGAACTTTTGTATTCTGTCCCATTTTTGTGGCTTTATCACCATTTACATGCTTTAATTTTGTTTTACCGTGGCTCAGCAAATTTGTACTTTGTATATATTTGTTTAGTAAATGTATTTGGTAAAACTAAGTAAACTGAAAATATGTTGTGCTAGCAAAAATTTGCATTACTCTTTAATTATAGGAATTGGTATAAACAGCATAGAAAAATTAATGGCTAGAGCAGCTTTGTGGATTTGAGAAACACTATACAGTGTAAGCTACCTTTGGGGTATGTGTGTGTGAGAGAGAGACAGAAAATGTGTGTGAGAGTGTTAAAATTCAGCATTTTCCCCCTCTAACTTAAGCATTTTTAACAAATTCAAATTAATTAGCACAGTTCTCTCCTGAAAAACATTGATACTTTTGATTTAGTAGTGGGGCTATGTATCTCAGTTACATTAATGTATGTCTGAGCCGGAGTGAGTGGTACTTTTTTTATTTATTAGACTCAGAGAAACATTAATTTATTCTATACATACTTAGTTGGCACCATGCATTATACAGAATGGAAAGTGCAATTTGCAGGATGCTAGGGTGGTATTGGAGGGATATAACAATATGGCCTAGGTTTTCAAAGAATTTACTTTTGCATATTATAGAAGTAAAAGAAAGGGACACTTGGGTGGCTTAATCAGTAAAGCATCTGCCTTTGGCACAGGTCATGATCCCAGGGTCCTAGGATTGTGTCCCACATGGGGCTCCTTGCTCAGCAGGGAGCTTGCTTCTCCCTCTGCCTGCTGCTCCCCCTGCTTGTGAGCTTTTGCTCTCTCTCACAAATAAAAGCTTTAAAAAAAAGTAAAGAAATACAGGAATAATGATACGATATTAGGTAAAAGGTTTATTAACCTTATTAATCTTTTAGATTAGGTACTCATCTTATTTGCAGCTACATCATGTAGAGCTACTACTGTAATTTTCAGATTCCTGATAAATGCTTGGGTTCTTGAAGATGTTTGAGCCAAATGCACATTATTTCTAAGCAAAACTTGAGACTGCCCCATAAGGAAAGACTCATCTCTGTGTATCTCCTCTGCTATCAATAGTTTATCAGTACAGTTGACTCTTGAACCATGCAGGGGTTAGGAGGTGCTGACCCCTGCACAGTTGAAAATCTTTGTTTACTTTTGACTCCCCCAAAACTTAATAACTAATAACTTATTGTTGAAGGGGAGCTTTATGGTTAACGTAAATAGTTAACAATGTTGTATGTATTATGTACATATTGTATTGTTACAATAAAGTAAGCTAGAGAAAAGAAAATGTTAAGAAAATCATGAGGAAAAGAAAATACATTTAACAATATTGTCATATTTATAAAAAAAAACTCTATGTATAAGTGGACCTGCAGCTCAACCACTGTTGTTTGTGGGTCAACTGTACTTCCTTTCAGACACCAAATGTGGGTATTTTTTTTTTTTTTTAAGATTTTATTTACTTCTCAGAGCAAGCAAACAAGCAGGGGGAGTGTCAGGCAGATGGATGGAGAAGTAGTCTTCCCTCTGAGCAAGGAGCCCAGTGCAAAAGACAGACGCTTAACCAGCTGAGCCACCCAGGCATCCCAAACATGGGGGTTTTCTAAAATTTAAGCAGTTCTGTGATACCAGCTGGGTGTCCTGCAATTTAACTTAGTTCTGACAGTATCTACTTGAAGACAGCATCGGATTCCACAGATTTAACGGCTTGATCCTACAAAACACCCCCCCCCCCATCTCTTCTGGTGCTAATTGCCAATGCAGATTGTTATCTGTGCTTACCCACCAGCTATAAATAGGGGTTCTGACTGTCTTGCCCATACCAAGGACTATGGTCACAAGTGGGCCAATTTGGAGACCTCCTGTTTTATGGAATGAGCAAGAGGAGGATCAGAGGTAGAGGGAGAAGCAGATTGGTGCCTGACTTGAGGGTCACTCTTAACCCTGAGATCATGACCTGAGCCGAAATCAAGAGTCAGATACTGGGGCGTCTGGGTGGCTCAGTGGGTTAAAGCCTCTGTCTTTGGCTCAGGTCATGATCTCAGGGTCCTGGGATCAAGCCCTGCATCAGGCTCTCTACTCAGCAGGGAGCCTGCTTCCTCCTCTCTCTCTCTCTCTGCCTACTTGTGATCTGTCTGTCAAATAAATAAAATCTTTAAAAAAAAAAAAAAGTCAGATGCTTAACCGACTGAGCCACCCAGGCACCCCTCATTGCTCAGTTTAAATGTCTTAAGTATTTTCTTAATTTTGATCATTAATGTCCTGAATTAACATAGACTAGATGAACAAAATTTCTGGAATCACAAACACACACTTAATCAAGGTGAATGACTCAGCACTTTTTAAAAAGTGTTGTCATTTATTGTAGATGAATTAAATACTTCCAGATTTGAGATTTAGCTAGAAATTATATACATATAGTCATTCCCATATTTTACAACTGAGGAAACTGAGAAATTGTAATAATGACTTCCTTCATTTATTCAGCAACAAATATTTATTGAGTTTTTACTTACGACATGTACTGTCCTGGGTAATAAGAATGTATCAGTGAACAAGAGATATTCATAATTTTGTGGAGCTTATTTTTTAGTGACATTTGTTTAATTAGTGGCAAAACAGGGACACTTGATTTTTAGTGTTTTGATTTTCTTAGTATGAAATTGAACTGGCAGATATTTTGCTGGTTCAGATAGTTTTGCCACTGCTGCCTGGAGCCTAGGATATGTGAAGAATTCTTTTTTTAACACTGAGGCAAAGTTTTTGATGTCTACCTTAGTTGGGGAGGAAACCTGGTAGTATCATGAGATTGTCAACCCCAACATTATCTCTCTACTTGATTTTCTCTCCCCACTCTGTTGAGCAGCTTTATAGTGTGTAGTTTGGTGATCAGAAGCTGTTCGAGAGTGAGACTGCTTAGAATCAAATTTTACAGTCTCCACTGCTATTATTAGGATGTTGGCCAAGTTTCTTAACCCTTTTACACCCCATTTATCTCTTCTGTGAAGTGGGGAAAATAATACCAAGTCAGGATCATTGTGAGGAGTAAATGAGCTCATACACTTAAATACTTAAAATGGTTTGGCTATAGCATACTTTACAAATACTTGTCATGGTTATTATTCCTCCTTTTCATTTACAGTTCTCAAGTCCCAAAATTGTGATAGTCAAAAGGTTTTGATTAATTGATGGCAGAAACCTTATCTGAAAAGTGATAACAAAGCTATTTATAGTCTTTATCCCACTTACTGCAAGGTCTTATACTTTGTTGTATTTGCTTGATTTTGTTACTGCCACAGTTCGTTTTGGATGGGGTGTTAGGTCATATGTGGTATCTATACTTCAGTGATAAATGTCAGAACACATTTGGCCTGAAGGGTTTTGGTAAAGGAATGTAGACCTCTGCTAGTAGAAGTCATGGCTAAGCACGCCTCTTTTTTCACATTAGTATCTCACAATTTACAGTGATTTTAAGTAGCTTACCTGGTTAGTAATTGCCTTAATTGAGGACTATAAAGGTGCTTTGAGTTTTAAGAGAAAGAGTAATAAATTCCCCTCAGCTGCTGGGCTTTTTTTTTTTTTTTCCTTAAAGATTTTGTTTATTTGACAGAGAGCACACAAACCGGGAGAGGCAGGCTAGAGAGAGAGGGAGAAGCAGACTCCACGCTAGGGAACCCAGTGTGGGGCTTGATCCCAGGGCTCTGGGATCATGATGCAAGCAGAAGGCAGATGGTTAACCACCTGAGCCACCTAGGTGCCCTAGAGATGCTGTTCTTGAAAACTTGCTTGTAAGGTTCTTTTTTTATTATTTGTAATCTATTTTTACTATAAAATTTGAAATATCTCTTGGGAGTTTTATTTTAAAAAAATGGTTTCAAGAAACATACCAGTCCTGAGAAAGTAATATTATGTTTAGTTAACATAATCATAATAGGCTCTCCTGAAGAATCTTGTCAGCAGAAAAAAACAAAACAAATAAAAGCTCAAAGTCGCTTATATGTAGAAGCCTTTTCCATTTTGTCAGTTTTTAAAAAAATTATACCTGGCCATATCTCAAAAAGAATTTTATTCTCTTTTCAAAGAAAAAATAAGCAGGGGCGCCTGGGTGGCTCAGTGGTTTGAGCCGCTGCCTTCGGCTCAGGTCATGATCTCAGGGTCCTGGGATCGAGTCCCGCATCAGGCTCTCTGCTCGGCAGGGAGCCTGCTTCCCTCTCGCTCTCTCTGCCTGCCTCTCTGCCTACTTGTGATCTCTCTCTCTCTCAAATAAATAAAAAAATAAAAATAAAAAAATATATATATATAATTATATAATTATGTATATTTATATATATTAATTATTTATATATATTTATATATAAATATATATATTTATATATATTATATATATATATAATATAGTTTGGATTCCTAACTTGGTACAAAATAGAATGGTTGAGGGAAGAGGGAAACTTGTTGCCAGTACTTCAATAGTATAGATAACAATCTTGAACAAGGGGCACCTGGGTGGCTCAGTGGGTTAAGCCTCTGCCTTCGGCTCAGGTCATGATCTTGAGGTCTTGGGATCAAGTCTTGCATTGGGCTCTCTGCTTAGTGGGGACCGTGCTTCCCCCTCTCTCTGTCTGCCTCTCTGCCTACTTGTGATCTCTTTCTCCCTTTGTCAGATAAATAAAATCTTTAAAAAAGGAAAAAGCAAACAAGCTTAACCAAGAGTCAGAAAACTCTTTTGAAAAGAGTCTACCTCTTTTGGTAGAGGGACGCTTGGGTGACTCAATTGGTTAAGCATCTGCCTTTTGCTCAGGTCATGATGTCGGAGTCCTGGGATCAAGCCCCACGTTTGGCTCCATGGTTAGCGGGTCATCTGCCTCTCCCTCTGCCCCTCCACCAGCTTCTGCTTCCCCTCCCCCCATAAATAAATAAAATCTTTTTAAAAAGTTTGGTGATATGTTTTAAGTATACTGTTTTGATAGGAGAAGTGGCTCTGTGCAGCTCGAGGCGGGTGTCCATTCTGCAGATTCTGAATCATTACTGTTGACGCCATGTTAATCTTTTGTGTTTTGCTTTTTTTTTCTGAACTTGTATAGGATGTAATTTATAACAGATTTAGAAAATAGTTACGATGTTAGTAAACATGTTTTTAGAGAGTTCATTAAAATGGCTTACAGGTTTATACTTAAAAAGGGGGGTATACTTCCTCTGTTAATGGAAAATGGGCTTACCTGGAACATAATGCTTTCAGATACCGGATAAATGAGAACTTACTAGAACAGAGTTGATAGTTAAAAATCTCTTATGCTTTAAACCAACTATTACCATGAAAAATGACATTGGGATTATAGAGAATGGAGTCGTATTTTTATTAACTTTTTTTAAGGCTCTGATAGAAGAGATAAAAACAAAGATTTTATTTGCCTTTGGAAATCTTAGTAATTGTTAGTGTTTCTCTTTTCTCTGGAATTCTTGTTTGTCTATAATATTGGGAAGCTTTTTAAATTTTTTTTTTTTAAAGATTTTATTTATTTATTTGACAGACAGGTCACAAGTAGGCAGAGAGGCAGGCAGAGAGAGGAGGAAGCAGGCTCCCTGCGGAGCAGAGAGCCTGATGCAGGGCTCCATCCCAGGACCCTGGTTTCATGACCTGAGCTGAAGGCAGAGGCTTTAACCCACTGAGCCACCCAGGCGCCCCTTTTTAAAATTTTTTTAAAAAATATTTATTTGGCACAGAGAGAGAAATCACAAGTAGGCAGAGAGGCAGGCAGAGAGAGAGGGGTAAGCAGGCTTCCTGCTGAGCAGGGAGCCCAATGCGGGGCTTAATCCCAGGACCCCGGGACCTGAGCCAAAGACAGGGACTTAACCCACTGAGCTACCCAGGTGCCCCGGAAAGCTTTTTAGGGAGAAAAAAAAAAAAAAAATATATATATATATATATATATATATATATATATATATTTGAGAGAGCTTGGGGGTGTGCAGCAGAGGGAGAGGGAGAAGCAGGCTCCCCACTGAGCAGAGAGCTAGACACAGGGCCTTGATCCCAGGATCCCTGGGATCATGACGTGAGCTGAACTGACTGAGCTACCCAGGCGCCCCTAGAAAGTTATTTTTGTGAAAAACTTTCAAGCTATTTCGAGCAGGCTTTTCGTTTATTCTTGAAAGCGTAGTATAGCTTTTGGGTCCATCTTGTTACTACTTTTGTATCACTAGATGAGTGTACAAAGCTTTCTTTGTAGTGTCTCACCATACTGAATTATGAGGCTAAGTATGTCTGTTTTAATATCTAAACTCATTAATGATTCTAATAATTAGCTAGGTTTTGAAACCTCTGTATTAAGTAATTATTTTCTGTTTCGTTTTATATAAAATGTCAGTGGGTCAGCTGAGTCTTTATACTTTTTTTTTTTTTTTTTTGCAGATTTTATTTATTTATCAGAGAGAGAGAGAGTGCACAAGCAGGCAAAGGCAGAGAGAGAAGCTGGCTCACCACTAAGCAAGGAGCCCGATGTGGGACTCGATCCCAGGACCCTGGGATCATGACCTGAGCCGAAGGCAACGGCTTAACCGACTGAGCCATCCAGGCATCCCTATACTTTTATTTTCTGTTATTTACAGCTGGCTGGCCCTTGCTTAATTTCCAGATGTTAAGTGCTTGGAATAGAACCACTTTTATAATTTCAGTTGATCATTAGGGGAGAGGGTACTAATACTTGTTGAGAGCCTACTATTTCATTCATATATTTCTTTATTTAGTGGGAAAGGGTGTTTATTTTTAAAAATTTTATTAGAACACCAAGGAAGAGTCAGGAATGGTGGGGAGCAGAGGGAGAAGCAGACTCCCCTCTGAGCTGGGAGCCAGACATAGGCTTGATCCCAGGACGCTGGGATCCTGACCTGAGCTGACTGAGCCACCCAGGTTCCCCCAAAAGGTGTTTTTATTATAGCTCGGGGACAGGACCCATGGGCAGAAAGAGCTGTGGAGAGCCTATTTTGAATAGAGATGTCTTGAATTTATTAATAGTTGCTATAACCTGATTTTTCTTTAATTTGCTTCTGTACATAAAATATTTAACTTTGTTAATTCCTTGGGATGTTAAAATTTGCTTGCTGATGGCTTTATAGTTTCTAAGTACATTATCAGTTTTCCAAAAAGTTGTAAAGAATGTTTTATAATCATTGAACAAAACTGACCTGTCTCTGGTATTGGCATTTAAGTTTTGTTTAAAGTAAGAAAACTCTTACAGTAAAACAGATTTTGTTAAGTATTTTCTTTGTTTTAAGCAAGATACTCTTATTTTAGAAACATTGGGAACTATAGTAACTGTGAAATAACTTGAGGCTGATATTAGTTCAGTGTTGAATGTTTTGCTCTGATGACCTCTCGCGGTCTTGCAGTTTAAAAGTGATCAGCTGTCAATATCAAGTAATTTTTTTTAAGGCTCTCATGTGATAATCACATGCTGATTGTTGAATCTGTTGAACTCAGGTGATAAATAATATATGACCCCAGTGAGTACCTTTACCTATATTTAAAGGAAGAAAAATTGTATTAGAAGACAGCAGTAGGCTTTGTTACTCCGAATTAACTGTGATTAGATATGGAAACAAATGTAAAAAGTTCATTTCTGCCTGTACAGTATGTTTGTAGTAACAAATTTCAAGTTAATCATCACAGTTATAATGTTTTTTTTTTAAAGATTTTATTTATTTATTTGACGGAGATGACAGGCAAAGAGGCAGGCAGACAGAAGAGAGAGGAAGGGAAGCAGGCTCCCCGCTGAGCAGAGAGCCCAACAAGGGGCTCGATCCCAGAACCCTGGGATCATTACCTGAGCCCCAGGCAGAGGCTTTAACCCACTGAGCCACCCAGGTGCCCCCACAGTTATAATCTTGAAGTCAGGTAATTAAAAGCATTAAAATTAGTTGACTTGGGCAAATAAAAAATGAAAATTTGTGGTGTTTTATTTTTTATTTTTATTTTCTTAGAGAACTCGTGAATTGGGGAGAGGAAGAGGGAAATGAAGAGAGAGTCTTAAGCAGGCTCCATGCCCAATATGGAGCCCAGTTTGGGTCTCCGTCTCACTACCCAGAGTTATGACCTGAGCTGAAATCAAGAGCCAGACAGACAGTTAACCGACTGAGCCACCTAGGCAACCCAAAAATTTATGGTTTTTAAAAAGTACTTACTTTATTGACAGTACTACACACTCTATGGTAGAATTTTTTCCTCTTAACTAAAGGACCTAGGTCATTGACCTCATTTTCACAATAAAAATTTACTTCTTAAATCTAACTGTTAAGATGAGATTAAATTTTTTTTAAAGATTTTATTTATTTATTTGACAGACAGAGATCACAAGTAGGCAGAGAAAACAGGCAGAGAGAGAGAGAGGAGGAAGCAGGCTCCCTGCTGAGCAGAGAGCCGGATGGGAGGCTCGATCCCAGAATCCTGGGATCATGACCTGAGCCGAAGGCAGAGGCTTTAACACACTGAGCCACCCAGGTGCCCCGAGATTAATTTTTAACACTAGTATAAAACACTTCAAAATTGTAAAAATAACTATATGCAGAAAAGTGTATAAAACATAATTGCATAGTTTAGCCAATTATTACAAAGAGAACAACCGGGGTGCCTGGGTGGCTCAGTGGGTTAAAGCCTCTGCCTTTGGCTCGGGTCATGATCCCAGGGTCCTGGGATCAAGCCCCACGTCGGGCTCTCTGCTCAGCGGGGAGCCTGATTCCTCCTCTCTCTGCCTGCCTCTCTGCCTACTTGTGATCTCTCTCTGTCAAATAAATAAATAAAATCTTTAAAAAAAAAAAAAAAAAAAAAAACAAAGAGAACAACCAAGAAATCATTCTTGGAAAGGTAAAGAGATAGATGGAGTACCCCAGGAGCCTTACCACCTGTCCCTTCCGAATTACTACTTCCTGCTTCCCTCATGAGGATAACTGCTATCATTTTTATATAATCATTTTCTTGGTTTTCTTTATATGTGCTCATATAAAGTTCACATTACCTAAATGTATTAGTTATGTTTGATAGTGACCTTTACATAAATGAAATTGTATAGGACATTGTCTTTTGTGTCTTGACTTTTCCCTCAACACGATATTAGTTCATCCATATTATGTGTGGCTGTAGTTTGTTCATTTCCTTTGCTCTATAGTGTTTCACTGTACTAATATGCCGCAATTTATCTCTTCTCTAACTGATGGATATTTAGATTGTTTGCAGTCTTTGGCTGTTATAAAAACTGATTCTGGAAATATTTTATATGTCTCATAGTACATACTTATGCACATGTATTTTTTTTCGGTCTGTATCTAGGAATTTTGGGTTTAATATGTTTATCTTCAACTTAAGTATAATACAAAAATTTTACAAAGAGACTATACCAAGTTATGGTCCCATAAGTCATTTATGGGAATTTCTGTTCATTCATAGTTCCTTAAAAATAGTATTGTCAGTTTTAAAATTTTTTAGCCAATCTGGTATTGTTACTTTATTGGTATCTTAAATTTATATTCCTTTGAACACAGATGAAATTGAGAACTGTTTCATATCTTGATTGCCTATTTTGATAACTTGTGAAGTGTAAGTCTTCTTATAGTATTTCCATCATGCATCTTTTTTATTATGTGGTTGTGTGTTTTGGGGGAGTGGTTATGAATTCTGTATTATGTATTTGATCACATTCTCATCTAGATGTTTAGCAAATATCTTTCATCTGGTTTGCTTTTTTTTTTTTTAAGTTCTTTTAGTACTTAAAAATGGTTAAGGTGGTAAATACTGTGTTATGCTTTTTAGCACAATTTTTTTTTTTAAGATATTATTTATTTGACAGACAAAGATCACAAGTAGGGAGAGAGGCAGGCAGAGAGAGAGAGAGGAGGAAGCAGGCTCCCTGCCAAGCAGAGAGCCCGATGTGGGGCTCGATCCCAGGACTCTGGGATCATGACCTGAGCGAAAGGCAGAGGCTTTAACCCACTGAGCCACCCAGGCGCCCCTTTAGCACAATTTTTTAAAGTGTAAATTCATTAGTATTAAGTATATTCTCACTGTTGTGAAACAGATCTTCAGAACTTTTCAACTTGCAAATCTGAAGCATTAAACCCATTAAACAACAGTTCCTACCCCTCTCTTTCTCCTTTAAAATATTTATTTATTTTTTTTTTGGGAGCCCAGTACAAGGGTTGAGCTCACAATCCTGAGATTAAGACTGAGCTGAAATAAAAAATCACTTAACCAACTGTACCACCCAGGCATCCCTCCCCCTCTCCTTTTTAACTGCCATTTTACTTTTAGTTGCTATCAATATCGCTACTTTTACATACCTCATAAAAGTGAAATTGTGCATATTTGTCTTAATGTGACTGCCTCATTTGACACAATATGGCTTGATGGTTCGTTTGTGTAGCATGTGGCAGGATGAAGACCTGGCTTTAAATTCTTTTGGATAGGGGCGCCTGGGTGGCTCAGTGGATTAAGCCGCTGCCTTCGGCTCAGGTCATGATCTCAGGGTCCTGGGATCGAGCCCCGCATCGGGCTCTCTGCTCCGCAGGGAGCCTGCTTCCTCCTCTCTCTCTGCCTCTTTCTCTGCCTGCCTCTCTGTCTACTTGTGATCTCTCTCTCTGTCAAATGAATAAATAAAAAAAATCTTTAAAAAAAATAAATTCTTTTGGATATATATGCCCAAAAGTGGAATTGCTGGATCATATTTGATAGTTGTATTTTTTTTTTAAGATTTTATTTATTTATTTGACAGAGAGAGAGATCACAAGTAGGCAAAGAAGCAGGCAGAGAGAGAGAAAGAGAAGCAGCCTCCCCGCTGAGCAGAGAGCCTGATGTGGAACTCGATCTCAGGACCCCGAGATCACGACCTGAGCCAAAGGCAGAGGCTTAACCCACCTAGCCACCCAGGCGCCCGATCATTCACAGTATTTCATGCATGTAATGATTGTATCATAATCCCATCAACAGTGCACAAGAGTTCCAGTTCCTCTACATCCTCACCAACACTTGTTGATGAATATTTTGAATAATTTTAGAGTTACAGAAAAATTGAGCATATAGCATAGAGTTCCCATATGTGCCGTGCCCCCACCCCTCAAAACATTTTTCCTTTGTTATTAACATCTTGCATTAGAGCGGTACATTTGCTACAATTAATGAGCCAGTTTTGAATGTTATTATTATTAACTGAACTCCATAGTTTGCTTTATGTTCATTTTGTGTTGTACTGGTCTGTAGGTTTTGACAAAAGCATAATGTTACAGATTTATCATTATGGTATCCTACAGAACAGTTTCATCACCCTTAAAAATTCTGTGTGCTTCACCTAGTCATCTTCCCCCATATCCCTGAACAGTTGGTAACCACTGATTTTTTTTTTTGTTGTATTGATAGTCTTGCCCTTTCTATAATGTCATAGTTGGAATTATGCAATATGTGGCTAGTTTCTTTCCAGACTGGTTTCCTTCACTTTTTGGAATATGCATTTAAGGTTCCTCCATGTCTTTATATGGCTTGATAGCTCACCTGTTTGTTTGCTTCTTCCGAAGATTTTATTTATTTATTTGACAGAAAGAGATCACAAGTAGGCGGCCTGGGTGTGGGGGTGGGGTGGGAAGCAGGCTCTCCGTTGAGCAGAGAGCCTGATGCGGAGCTCCATCCCAGAGACCATGACCTGAGCTGAAAGCAGAGGCCTTAACCCACTGAGCCACCCAGGCGCCCCAGCTCATCTGTTTTTATTGATGAATATTTATTCTCTTGTATGGATATGCTACAGTTTATCATTCATTTGTTGAAGGGTGTCTTGGTTGATTCCAAGTTTGGATAGTTAATAATAAAACAGCTTTAAACATCATGTGTAGGGGCGCCTGGGTGGCTCAGTGGGTTAAAGCCTCTGCCTTCGGCTCAGGTCATGATCCCAGAGTCCTGGGATCGAGCCCCACATCAGGCTCTCTGCTCTGCAGGGAGCCTGCTTCCTCCTCTCTCTCTGCCTGCCTCTCTGCCTAGTTGTGATTTCTCTCTGTCAAATAAATAAAAAATATTAAAAAAAAACAAAACAAAACAAAACATCATGTGTAGATTTTTGTGTAGACAGAGGTTTTCAACTAATTGAGGAAGTACCAAAGGAGCATGATCGATGGATCTTAGGGTAAGAGTATGTTTAATTTGTAATAACAGACTGCCATGTAGTTTTCTAAAGTGGCTGTCCCATTTTGCATTCTCATCAGCAATGAAAGAGTTTGTGTTGTTTGACATACTCGCCTGTGTTTTGGATTTCAGCCATTCTAATGGATGTGTAGTGGTATCTCATTGTTGTAATTTACATATTCCTGATGACAGTGATGTGGAGCATCTTTTCAGATGCTTATTTTCCACCTGTGTGTCTTCTTTGTTGACATGTCTGTTCAGATCTTTTGCCCTTTTAAAATTTTGGTTGTTAATAAGAGTTGTATTAAGAATTCTTTATAGGTAGTGAGTAGCAATCCTTAATCAGATACGTGTTTTTACAGATATTTTCTCCCAGTCAGGTACAACTTTTCATTCTCTTAATAATGTCTTTTGTAGAGCAAAAGTGTTTTCAATTTTAATAAAGTCTGATGCTTTTTTTTCAAGGATCATGCTTTTCATTTTTTTATTTGTATTAAAAATTCATCAGACAGAAACTTAGATTTTTCTCCCTTTTGAGCATGGAGCCCTGACACAGGGCTTGATCTTACGACCCTGAGATCCTGACCTGAACTGAAATCAAGAGTCAGATGCTTAACTGACTGAGCCACCCAGGTGTCCCCATTTATCTTTTGATGGACACTTGGTTTGCTTCTAGGTTTTAGGTATAATGAATGGTGTTGCTATTAACATGGGTGTGTAAATTTCTCTTCAGGACCATGCTTTCAGTTCTTTTTAGTCTATGCCCAGAAGTGAAATTGCTGGGTAATATGATCATTTTTTAAAAGATTTTATTTATTTACTTTTATTCTTAATTTTTTTTTATTATTTTTATTAACATATAAATGTATTATTTGCCCCATGGGTATAGGGGTGTGAATCATCAGGCTTACACATTTCACAGCACTCACCATAGCACATACCCTCCCCAGTGTCCATAATATTTATTTACTTTTAGAGAGAGAGAGAGAGCGTGTGTGTGTACACAAGAGCATGCATGGGCGAGGGGCAGAGGGAGGGAGAGTCCCAAGCCAACTTTCCGATGAGCACAGAGCCTGACACAGGGCTTGTTCTCACAACCCTGAGATCACGACCTGAGCCTAACACAGGAGTCGGCTGCTCAACCCAACTGTGCCGCCCAGGTGCCTGGGTGAGATCATTCTATTTTTTAATTTTTTGAGGAACCACCATATTACCTTCCACAGTGACTCTTATCGTTTTACCAACAATTTATATAAGGTTTCTAGTTTCTTCAAATCCTCACGGATGCTTTTTGTTGTTGTTGTTGTTGTTACTGTCTTTAATAGTAGCTATCTTAATGAGGTATAGTATCTCATAGGGGGCTTCCCTAAGGATTAGTGGTGGAAAGCATGTTTTCATGTGCTTATTGGCCAGTCATGTATCTTCTTTAGAGAAATACTTATTCAAGTCTTTTGTCCATTTTTGAATTGGGTTTTTTGTTCTTGAGTTTTAGGAATGGTTTATATATTCTGTATATTAATCTCTTACCTGACACACAATTTACAGTTATTTCCTGCCATTCCATAGATTCCTTTTTCCCTTTGTTGGCAGTTTCCATTGATGTGCAAAAGTTTTAAATTTTCATCATGTCCATTTTGTCCATTTGATCTTCTGTTACCTGTGGTTTGGTTTCATATCCAGGGAACCATTCCCAAGTCCAATGTTTTGAAGGTTTTGTCCTGTGTTTTCTTTTAATTTTATAGTTTTAGATCTTTTGTTTAGGTCTTTGATTCATTCTGAATTAATTTGTGATGTATGAAAATTTGTGGTGTATGAACAGTCTGACTTCATGCTTTTGCATGTGAGTATTCATTTTTTCCCAACAGTACCTGTTGAAAAGACTGTTTTCTTCACTGTGTGGTCTGGGCATCCTTGTAAAAGACATTTGACGTATATGTTAACGGTTTATATTTGGTATTTCATTTCTGTTCCATTGGTCTATATGTCTGTCTTTTTGCCAGTATCATACTGTCTTGATTACTTTTGCTTTGTGTAGTATGTTTTGAACTTAGGAAAGGCCTCCAACTTCATTCTTTTTTAAGATTGTTTTGCTATTAAGGGGTCCCCTGAGATTCCATGTAAATTTTAGTATGGATTTTTCTATTTCTGTAAGAAATGTCATTGGGATTTTGAAAGGAATTGCACCCACTCTGTAAATTTGGGTAGTATTGATATTTTAATAATAATAGTGTTCATTAGTCCATGAACATGAAATGTGTTTCCATTTATTTCAGTCTTTAATTTGATTAAGCATTATTGTGTACTTTTCATTGTACCTGTCCTTCACCTCCTTGGTTAATTCCTAAGTTAATTTATTCTTTTTGATGCTGTTAAAAATGGAATTGTTTTGGAGCGCCTGGGTGGTTCAGATGTTAAAGCCTCTGCCTTCAGCTCAGGTCATGATCTCAGGGTCCTGGGATCGAGCCCCACATCGGACTCTCTGCTTGGTGGGGAGCCTGCTTCCCCCTCTCTCTCTCCTTGCCTCTCTGCCTACTTGTGATCTCTCTCTCTCTCTGTCAAATAAATAAATAAATCTTTTTAAAAAATGGAATTGTTTTATAATTTCCTTTCATGATTGTTCAGTGATGGTATATAGAAATGCTGCTGAGGGTGTCTGGGTGGCTCAGTTGTTTAAAGTGTCTGACTCTTGATTTTGGCTCAGGTCATGATCTTGGTTGTGAGAGCCCTGTGTTGGGGTCTGTGCTGGGCGTGGAGCCTGTTAAAGATTCTTTCTCTCCCCCTGCCACTCTACCACCCCTGTTTAAAAAAAAAAAAAAAAAAAAAAAATTGTTGATTTTTGTGTGACAGTATCCCGGTACTTTGCTTAATTTGTTAGTCCTAACATCTTTAATGAAATCTTTTGGGTTTTCTACATATAAGACTGTATTATCTGTGAACAGAGATAATTTTACTTCTTTTCTAATTTGGATTCCTTTCTTTTTCTTGCCTTATTACTCTGGAAAGTACTTAACAGTTCTGTTTGTATAGGAGTGTTGACATAGGCATCCTTCCCTTGTTCTCATTTGATTTGATTTTATTTATTTGAATTTTTTAAGTAGACTCCATGTCCAGCATGGAACCCAGTCACAGGGCTTGAATTCATGACCCTGAGATCAAGGAATGAGTTGAGACCAAGAGTCAGACGCTTATTGACTGAGCCACCCTGGCACCAGGCACACCTCCCCCATCCTCCATTCTGATTTTAGAGGGAAAGCTTTCTGTCTTAAACTATTGAGTATGATGTTTGTTGTGGTTTTTCATATATGGCTTTTTAAATTATGTTGAGATAGTTTTATTCCTGGTTTGTTGAGTGGGTGGTTTGTTTTTTTTTTTTTTTTTTTTTGGTCATGAAAGTGTGTTGAACTTTGTCAGGTTCTTTCTCTGCATCAGTTGAAATGGTTTTGCAGTTTTCTTCCTTTATTCTATTAATGAGGTGCCTTACATTGATTGGTTTTCTTGTGTTGAACCATCCCTGCATTCAAGGAGTAAATCTCACTTTGTTGTGGTATACAGTCTTTGTAATATGCTGCTGAATTTGATTTACTAGTATTATGTTGAGGGTTTTTACAAAAGTGTTTATAAGAGATACTGGTCTGTAGTTTTCTTACAGTGTTTGTTCTGGCTTTGGTATGGGGCAGTGCTGGCCTTGATGAGTTACAGAGTGTTTTGTCTCCAATTTTTGGAAATGTTCTAGAAGGTTTTATGTTAGTTCTTTAAATGTTTGGCAGGATTCACTAGTAAAGCTATCATGTCCAGGGTTTTTCTTTGTATGAGGAGTTTTTATTTTTTATTTTTAGAAAAGATTTATGTATTTATTTTAGAGGGAGAACACTTGTGGGCAGGGGGAAGGGCAGAGAGAGAAGGAGAGAAGTGGACTTCCTGCTTAGTGGGGAGTTCAAAGACACAGGGCTCAATCTCATGACCCTGAGATCATGACTTGAGCCTAAATGAGGAATCAGATGCTTAACCAACTAAGCCATCCAGGCACCCCTGTATGAAGGATTTTTGATTACCGAATTAATCTATAAGTAGGTCTTTTCTGTTTTTCTTTTTCTTCATCATTCAGTCTTGTTAGGTTTTGTGTTTCTGAGTTATCCAATTTGTTGGTGTTCAGTTGTTCATAGTATGCCTCCAGTCCTTTTATTTCTGTAGAATTGGTTGTAATGCCTCCACTTTCATTTCTGATTTTGATATTTGTGTCTTTCTTTTTTTCTTAGTGGACCCAGCTAACATTTTGTCAATTTTGTTGATACTTCAGGTCAATCAAGTTTTGGTTTTGTTGATTTTTCTGTTTTTTGTTGTTGTTGTTGGTTTATTCATATATAGTTTTGGTTTTTGATGCCATTGTAAATATGGTTTTTGTGGTAACTCTTGTTTTTTTAAATTAATTTTAAATTAAAAAAATAAAAAAAAAATTTTATTTGTTTATTTTGACCGCGAAGGAGCAGAAGTGAGGGTAGGGGTAGTGCAGAGGGAGAAGGAGAAGCAGGCTCCCCGCTGAGGAAGGAGCTGAATGTGGGGCTCTGTCCTAGGACTCTGGGATTATGACATGAGCCAAAGGCAGGGGCTTAACTTACTGAGCTACCCGGGGTTCCCTAGGCTTCCCTTCCTTTTTTTTTTTTTTTTCTTTTTTTGCATTTACTTTTTAAAGTGTTTATTTGCTGAGATGATGCTACTAATGGTGCATTATGACCTGTAAAAATAGCTCAGAATTCATTGTCAATGAACCTTTATTACTGCCGCCTCCTGACAGGCACAGGAGAAGAATGAGGCATAAACAAGTCAACTGCTAGAGAATGGCAGCAGGGGGCCACAATCTCTTATTTAATTGTGCGTGTGTGTGTTTTTTTTAATCACTGTCAGACATAACCTTTACCTTTTAAGTCAGAGTATCTATATAGATACTACGTGATGTGAGGTCATAAAGCTACACCCAACAGTCATGATATATCTGTTATTTTCTTTTTACCCTCATCTCCACATAGTTTGGGTTAGGATATGTCCTTTAAAAGTATTTTCTTGATGAACTCTCACCTTTTTTTGTCTTTTGGGTCTGTGAATTATCTCCCTTCAACTCCTGTTCAAAAGCTGCTGTGGGATTCTTGCTTTTTAAATATAGTAGGTGCTTGTTTAATGTACTAAATCCTGTATGGATGGATGGTTTTTAGTATGAAAATGCCAAGACATTGCCAAGAAAATGAATTCTCACAATAGAGTAAGATTCTAGTGCCGGCTTTAGTATAAGCACATAGACAACAGTGTAAGCTTCTAATAGGAAACATTACTACTTTTACCACTTTTTTTTTAATCCTTTAGAGGGCCTTATGACTTTCACTTAATTTCATTGCCTTTCTCATTGGAAAAATTACTGATTACTGCTTTTTTTTTAAGATTTTATTTATTTAATAGAGAAAGAAGCAGAGGGAGAGGGAGAAACAGACTCCCTGTTGAGTAGGGAGCCGAATGCAGGACTGGATCCTAGGACCCCAGGGATCATGACCTGAGTGGAAGGCAGACACATAACTGACTGAGCCACCTTGATGACTGCTTTTTTTTTTTTTTTTTTAAGATTTTATTTATTTATTTGACAGAGAGAGATCACAAGTAGATAGGCAGGCAGAGAGAGAGAGAGGGTGGGGCGGGGGAGCAGGCTCTCTGCTCAGCGGGGAGCCTGCTTCCCTTTCTCTCTCTCTCTGCCTTGTTGTGATTTCTCTCTGTCAAATAAATAAGTAAAATCTTAAAAAAAAAAAAAAGCAGAATTAAATGAGCTTCTTTCATCTTTTTCCATTGCTAATTATAGTATGCTTATAAGATCTGGAAATTGGAGTCACATAATGCTTTTAGTATCTGATAATGGTTTTTGCCTTTTTTTTTCCCCCCCTTTTTTTCTAGGCAGTACAAGGATAGTTCTAGGGACGCTAGGGTGGCTCAGTCAGTTAATAAGCATTTGCGTTTGGCTTAGGTCATGATCCTGGGTCCTGGGATCGAGCCCCACATTGGGCTCTCTGGCAAGGAGACTGTTTCTCCCTCTCTTTCTGCCCTGCCCCCCCATACTCTCTTTCTTGCTCTCTATCTCAAATAAATGAATAAAATCTTAAAAAAAAATGGTTCTATATCTGCAAGTTAATAAACATGATACATTCCTTTAACATAATGAAGGGTAAAACCATAAGATCATCTCAGTAGATGCAGTAAAAGCATTTGACAAAATTCAGCATCCTTTTTTTTTTTTTAATCTTATTTATTTATTTATTTGACAGAGAGATCACAAGTAGGCAGAGAGGCAGGCAGAGAGAGTGGGGGAAACAGGCTCCCTGCTGAGCAGAGAGCCCGATGTGGGGCTTGATCCTAGGACCCTGGGATCATGACCTGAGCAGAGGCTTTAACCCATTGAGCCATCCAGGTGCCCCTTCAGCGTCCTTTTATGATAAAAACTCTACAAAGTGTGTTTAGAGGCAACATACCTCAACATGATGAAGGTCATATATGACAAGACCACAGCTAATATACTTAAGGGGAAAAAGCTAAAACCTTTCTTTTAAGATCAGGAACAAGACAAGGGTGTTCTCTTGTCACTTTCATTCAACTTAGAACCGAAAGTCTTAAACTTATCAGTCAGACCAGAAGGGGATTAAAAGTATCCAAATTGGTAACAAAGAAGTAAAATTGCCACTGTTTGTAGATGGCATGGTACTATATATAAAAAATCTTAAAGAATCTACCAAAAAACTATTAGAACTAATAAATTCAGTAAAGCCACAGGATACAAAATTAATATACAGAATTCTGTTGAATTTCTGTAAACTGATAACAAAGTGGTAGAAAGAGAGATTAAGAAAACAATGTTTATATTTGCACTAGAAAGAGTGAAATACCTAGGAATAAATTTAATCATGGAGGTGAGAGAACTGTATTTTGAAAATGAGAAAGCATTGCTAAAACAAACTGAAGGGGGCGGGGTGCCAGGGTGGCTCAGTGTGTTCAGCTCCTGCCTTCAAATTGGGTCATGATCTCAGGATGCTGGGATCAAGCCCTGCAGTGGGCTGTCTGCTCAGCAGGGAGCCTGCTCTCTGGCCCTCCTCCCCCACTTGTGATCTCTCCCTCCCTCTGTCAAATAAATAAATAAAATCTTAAAAAAAAAAAATGAAGATGACACAAACAAATGGGAAGTTATACCATGTTTGTGGATTGGAAGAATTAATATTGTCAAAATCTCCATACTAATCAAATTCTATAGATTGAGTGCAATCCCTATTAAAATATCAATAGTGTATTTAACAGAACTAGAACAAATAATGGTAAAATTTGTGTGGATCCAAAAAAGACCCCAAATGGGTAAAAGCAATCTTGAAAAAGAAGTACAAAACTGGAGGTATTGGCAGTCCCATATTTCAGGATACACTGCAAATCTGTAGTAATGACAACTGTGTGGTGCTGGCATAAAAATAGACACATAGATCGACAGGATAGAGAACCCAAAAATTAACCCACACTTATATGGTAAATTAATCTATGGTAAAGGAGGCAAGAGTATACAATAGAGAAAAGACAGCCTCTTCAATAAATGGTATTAGGAAAAACTGGACAGCTGCATGCAAAAGAATGAAAGGAGATCACTTTCTTATACCATACACAAAATAAACTCAAAATGGATTAAAGACCTAAATGTGAGAGCTGAAACCATAAAACGCCTGAAAGAAAACATAGGCAATAATGTCTTGGACATTGATCTTAGCAACATTTTTCTAAATATGTCCCCTCAGGTAAGGGAGACAAAAGTAAGAATAAACTCTTGGGACTACACCAAAATGAAAACCTTCTGCAGAGTGAAAGAAACAGTCAACAAAATGAAAAGACATCCTACTGAATCGGAGAAGATATTTGCAAATGATATATTTGATAAAGGGTTAATGTCATATAAAGAACTTAAGACAACTGAACACCAAAAAAATAAATAAAAATAATTAACAATCTGGTTTAAAAATGGGCAAAGGACTTGAATAAACATTTTTCCAAAGAAAACATATGGATGACCAAGAGATATGTGAAAAGATGTTCACATTATTAATCAGGGAGATGCATAACAAAACCATAGTGACTTACCGCCTTAGACCTATCAGAATGGCTGATATAAAAAAGACAAGAAATAACAAGTGTTGGTGAGGATGTGGCGAAAAGGGAACCCTTTTGCAGCATTGGTGGAAGTGTGTAAATTGATGCAACCACTGTAGAGAACAAGATGGAAATTCCTCAAACAATTAAAAATAGAAATACCATATAGTCCAATAATTCTATAGTGGGTATTTACCCACAGATGATGGAAATGCTAATTGGAAAAATTTATGCACCCCTGTGTTTGTTGCAACATTATTTACAATAGCCAAGATACAGAAGCAACCTAAGTATCCACTCATAGTTGAAAAGATAAAAACGATGGAATATTACACAATGGAATATTTCTCAGGCATAAAAAGAATGAGATCTTGCCTTTTGGGACAACATTGATACACCTAGAAGGTATTATGCTAAGTGAAATAAGCCAAAGAAAGACAAATACTATATGATCTCACTTTTATTTGAAATCTAGACAAAGTAAATTGAACAAACAAACAGAAAAAGAATCATAAATACAGAGAACTAACTGGTGGTTGCCAAAGGTGAGGAGGTTGGGGGGATGGACAAAATAGGTGAAGTGATTTTAGAGGTGCAACTTCAGTTACAGAATTGGTAAGTTAGGGAATGAAAACTCCCCATAGAGAATATAGTCAATAATACCATTAGGGTGTTGTATGGTGACAGTGCTGGTGACTGCACTTAGAAAGTTGGTGCAGGCAAAAAACCTAATGAGAATTTCTTGAGGCTTAAAAAAAACTCTTGAGGCTGTGTGATGAAATTGACATTTCGCTTTTGCTTTATAGTTCAAGAGTCGTTAAGTGCTACTTTTCTCTTAAGGTATTAGACTGTTAGGTTCTGAATAGTTACCATTCCTCCTAGACGTTTTTGTTTGTTTGTTTGAAATTTGTATTTACAAGTGTTATGTAGCTGTCTAACATCTCAGATGTTAAGGAGTTACATAGGTGATTTCTTTTTATTTCAGAGAGAGCAAGTGAGCAGTGGTGGGGGGGGGGCCGACAGGCAGTGGAAGAGGGAGAGAAAGAATCTTAAGCTGGGCTAGATCTCACAACCCTGAGATCATGACATGAGATGAAAATCAAGAGTCTGGCTCTTAGCTTAACTGACCAAGCCACCCTTGGCGCCCCTCTTTTTTTTTTTTTTTTTTTTTTTTTTTATTTGACAGACAGAGATCACAGGTAGGCAGAGAGGCAGGCAGAGAGAGAGAGGGAAGCAGGCTCTCTGCTCAGCAGCGAGCCTGATGCGGGTCTCCATCCCAGGACCCTGAGATAATGACCTGAGCCAAAGGCAGAGGCTTAACCCACTGAGCCACCCAGGCGCCGCCCCCCTTTTTATTTTAATTAAGGGTAATGGAGGGACACCTGGGTGGCTTGGTCAGTTAAGCATCTGCCTTCGGCTCAGCTCATGATCTCAGGGTCCTGTGATCTAGCCTCGAATCAGGTGCCCTACTTAGCGGGAAGCCTGCTTCTCCCTCTCCCTCCACTCTTCTCTGCTTGTGCTTGTGTACTGGCGCACACACACACACACACACTCTCTCTCTCTCAAATAAATACATCTTAAAATAAAGGATAATAGAGAAGAGCTTGTTTTGATGGCAGTGGACATTTGTTAAACATTAAATATGTTTTTATTAATCAGTTTGATTTAGCTGGTCTGCTGGCTCTTTTTTTTTTTTTTAAAGATTTTATTTATTTGACAGAGATCACAAGCAGGCAGAGAGAGAGAGAGGAAGGGAACGCGGAGCAGAGAGCCGGATACGGGACTCGATCCTAGGACTCAGAGATCACTACCTGAGCGGAAGGCAGAGGCTTTAACCCACTGAGCCACCCAGGCGCCCCCTGCTGGCTCTTTCTATTAAAGAAATGAAGAGATCCTAACTTAATGGGTTAAATTTTTCACCTGAATTTATTTGCTCTGATTCCATTAATCATAATTTAGGTTACTAAGTAACTTCCTTTTTCTTAACCAACAAATATACCTGTGGGTTATCTCAGCAAAAGCATTCTCCCCCATGTGGAAGTTAATTTTATTGTAATTACATGCATAATAGCAAATGTCTCCATACCGATGATAGTCTCTTTAAGCATTACTCTTTAGTGTGGTAAAGGGGCCTGACATGATAGGAGGGGCCAGGAAAAGATAGAGAGTTGTCTCTCACAGAAATGAAGCAATTAAAGGAAAAACATTTTCCTATCACAATAGAAAAGTGACAACAGAAAGTAATGAGTTCTTTGAAAATATGGTGGCTTTACTTAAACTATTTGCAATACTGTGCTGTTACTGTTTCAAGAATTGAAAGAGTTTGGAGTGGGTGCGTAGAATAGAAAAGATGATAAGTTTTTAAGTATTTCATAAAGAAAATGCTTTTGAGGTATTATTACTGTTTTTTGAAACAACCAGTATCTCATTTGGGGAAAAATATTTTATCTATTTATGAAAATAATATTTTTTAGTTCTTTGTGACTTATGTTAGGAAGTAGGTTCCGTTTTTATGTATAAAATTTCCTTTTATGATTATGTAAAAGTTATTAATATTAAGACTTTACAATTATAAGCAAATAAATTGACTTACAGTTATGTTTATTTTTAAAATAATTGTGTTACCTAACAAAGTTTGGTTGACTGTTTCTATGCGTTATAAAACTTCCTGTCATGTTTTCTTAATTTTGGTTTCCTGTGTGTCATTAGGAAAAAATGAAAATAAATGAATCTTTTATATTTTTAGGCCCGGATAGCATTTTTGCAAGGAGAAAGAAAAGGTCAAGAAAACTTAAAGAAGGATTTAGTAAGAAGAATAAAGATGTTAGAGTATGCATTAAAACAAGAAAGGTTTGTGTGCCTCATTTTCTTATATGTGTAATATAAAGTAGAACAGTTTTCTTTTTTGTACTAGTGTACAGTGTATTTAAAAGCTCTTTGAAAGATATGAAACCCTGCCCAAAATACAAGATGATACTTTGACTTTTATATGGGAAAAGAGAAGATTTGAATCTTTATTTTTTAAAAGATTTATTTATTTATTTCATGGGGGGAGTGATGGGGGAGGAGAAGCATGTGGGACTCCATCCCAGGACCCCAGGATAACTGACTGAGCCACCCAGGCGCGCCAAGATTTAAATCTTTAAAATTGAAATAATATCTTGTTATGGAATCTAGATTTTGGGGGTTTTGTTTCTTTAAAGATCAGGAAAAATTTGTCTTTACTCAGGTGTTTATGTTAATTGAGTAATTTTACATTTTTTTCTTTCACAGCAGCGCACCTTTTTTTCTAACTTCCTTTGCAAGTAAAGCTTAAAAACAGACAATTCGTATTATGTTTTATTTGTTATCAGAGAAATATATACCAGTATTAACTGTGTGGAAAAGGAGAAAGTATTTTCTTTCAACAATTTATTATTGAATTTTCAGGGCAAAATATCACAAATTAAAATATGGCACAGAACTGAACCAAGGTGATTTGAAAATGCCAACCTTTGAATCAGGTAAACTTGATTCTTCCTTTAACCTTCTCCTGACCTAATTCAAGAAAAATTGGTTTAAGCTCATTTTTATGTAACAGACATATTTTCTTCACTCTCATTTTGCTTTGATAGCATTGGTTAGTCAGATCGTTGACTACTGTAATATTATGTAGTGTTTCAGGGGAAATCATAAATGAATAAAGTAAATAGCTTTATCTACATCTCAGTCCTGAGGTTATTTATCCTGTTTTCCTTGTGCTGAAACTTATGTAAAATTGTGGGTACATTTTTGGAATTAACTAGAGGTGAAAGGTAATGAAACAGTTCTTTCTGTGCTTGTAGGTAATCTTTATCCCACATGAGCTTAATTTTTTATTATTACAAAGTTGTTTTTATGTGGAAAAGCTGTGATTAACAGTTTAATTCTGAAAATTGGAAATTTGATTGATTGAAAACTTCATAGGCAGCCAAATAAGGGTTAAGAGAAGGAAAAAAAATCTTTGCTTCATCTTGCACTATACTACATTTTGCATCTGCACTAAACTAAATGGATATTGAGGGTGAGAGTACTATTTGATGAGCAGTTACGCTGGGAAGAGATGGCTAGATAAAGGAAAAGGCTAACAGTTTACTGGTAAATTTAGGGTTCTGTATGATTACAATTTCAGTAGTCTAAACATCTAATAATGAGGATTATTTTGTTTTATACAATATTATGAATATTATCAGTTTCTTATTTCAGGTACATTTAGAACTCATACACATTTCGATGGTGCAGTCAGATTGAATTCTGTGTTCTTGGATGCTGGTTACTAAGACAAGGAAAAAGTGTGTCTTCATTTGGATATGCAATATTTCCTCTCCTTCTATAGTTGTACCATATCCAATAAAATCAAAGTATATATGGTAGGGAAAATAAAACTTAAGTATGGATTTTTTTTTTTAGTTAGGTGGCAAAGTAAATTTTAAAAATTTTATTGGTTTTTAGTTTGATATTACTGTTAATGTTAAATACTTAGCAAAACACTTCATACATAAAACTTGCAGTTGATTTAATTTTTCTATACTTAACTAATTTTACCATTTATTATATTTCTAGTTGTTGGCATACATATAAAATTGAGGAAAAAAATATGAACAACATGGGTTTCCTTTTTTTTTTTTTTTTTTTGTTTTGTTTTTAAAGAGTTCTTTTTTTTTTTTAAAAGATTTTATTTATTTACTTGACAGAGATTGCAAGTAGGCAGAGAGGCAGGCAGAGAGAGGAGGAAGCAGGCTCCCCGCGAGCAGAGAGCCTAATGCAGGACTGGATCCTAGGACTCTGGGATCATGACCTGAGCTGAAGGCAGAGGCTTTAACCCACTGAGCCACACAGGCGCCCCTCCTTTTTGTTTTTGAAATATTTTATTTATTTGCCAGAGTGAGAGTCAGGCAGAGGGAGTAGCAGGATCTCCGCCCAGCGAGGAGCTAAATGTGGGACTTGTTCCCAGGACTCTGGGATCAGGACCTGAGCTGAAGGCAGACGCTTAACAACTGAGCGACCCTGGTGTCCTGCATGAGTTTCCTTTGATCTGGCTTTTCAGTGAATATGAAGATTTGATAGTAGGGAACAGTATTATGGCCTAATGGAAAAGCAACAGTAAATGATAAAAAGTTGGAAAGGTCTATATATTTTGGGCCTTGTTTACTACAGTAGTCTTACTGCAGGTAGAGGGAGTAGAGTAGCTTCACACAACCTAATGGATTCAGAACTTTTCTTTGACTCCTTTTCTTTATAATATGGTTAGAATAGTCACTAAACAAGTATTCACTTCCTAACTCAAGGGCTATCCCCCCTAACTTGGTCTTCGTAAATGAGCAGAAGTTGACTAGTTGGAGCTGCCTTGGTCCTGGAGCTAGAGTTAGAATTGGCTAGTTGATTTCAGTACAGCAGCTTGTAGAAAACAGATAGATCTCTGTTGCCTACAACTGAGGTAAGATTAAAAACAACTGTTTCTTTCTGTGTAAACTTAACTATTAAAACTTCCTCAAAATGAGGAATAAATGACATCCAATTATTTTACTTACGGGAAATAGCAATAGCAAAATAGATTGCTTTTATTGATGTAGCAAACTTCATGGTCTTGAGCAGGGGAAAAAGACAAAGGGATGGGCTAAATACAGCATGCAAACAAAATGGAATGAAATTACTTACATCAAAGTACAGCTCAAGAGAGCTATTCAACAAATTAGTATTGCCTTTTATAGATGCACAAAATCAAAATGTAAAAAAAGTGTAAAATATTGTCTTGACTGAAGTACAAAATGTGAATGTTTTTGTACCTGTGCCTCAGTAATACCAATATGTATATGTATTCTAAATCTAACACTTATAGAAGGGGTTGTATCTAAATATGTAAAGAGCTCTTTTTCATGCCTTTAGGAAAAAAAAAATCTCTAACAGTAGAAAAGTAGACAAAAGACTTGAAAAGGCAGCCCATACGAGAAAATATCCAAATGGTCAATGAGTAGATGAAATGAGACTCAGTTTTATTAGTTACTGAGGACATACAACCAAAGTGCAGTGTATATAATTAGAGACGTATCAGAATGGCTAAAATAACATACAAAAGAGAAAAAAGGTGAAGTGTTGATGAGGAATTAAAACAACCATACCTACTGGGTTTGAGATTGAAAACTGATTGAACTGCTGTGAAAGTGGTTTGTCAGTGATACTAAAGGGAACATAGCCATAGCAGCATGCTCTATGGCCCAGTAATTTTGCTTCTAGGTATTCTACTCCTTAAAAGGCATACATACATGTTCATCATAAGGCTTGTGTATAGTATGTTGTATTAAAAATCAGGAAACAACTTGAATGACCTGCAGTGTTAGAATGGGTACATATACTGTGTAATACTTTAGCATAGTGGAATGCTCTTTAGCAACAAAAGTAAACAAACTATAACTATACTTGACAACATGTACAGGTAACATAAAACTGAAAATTGATACAAGTGATTTTGTTTGTATCAAGTTAAAAAATCTAGGTTTTATAAATCAGGATAGTATTGATACCCTTTTTAGGAGTGTCTAGTGACTAAAGAGGGCACAAGGAAAGTTTTTGGGGTGCTGATAAATGTTTTGTTTCTTCATTGAGGAATTGGTTACATTGGTGTGTTAAAAAATTCATTGATCTATATGCTTCTGATGTACTTCAGGGATATCCTTAGCAGCATTATTTATAATAAGGAAAAGTGGAAACTAATGTCAACATTAGTGGACTCGTTAAATAGTCATATACTTTCTTTGGAATAATAGGTAATCATTTTATGATAGTAATCTATTACTATCAAGAGAATGTTGAGAATATTCAAATACGTTGTCAAAAGCGGCTTATGCTACAGTGCACACATTGAACCCCCTCTTTTCTTAAAGAAGTATAGGACTAACACTATTGATGATAGGATTTGAGGCAGTTATAATTCTTTTAAAAAAATATATTTTTTCTCCAGTGGTTATGTATTATATGTAATTACACGGTAAACAAATGGTATAAAAGAAAAAGTTATAAACAAAAATAAAGAGGCTATTAGGATGAAATAATTGTTTCTAGAAATCTTAGAAATTCATGTGTTCGGGGGAAGAATGAAAAGATGTTAATAATGGGATTGTTAGGGTTAGAGAAGTAATGCCTGCTACCAGTATTTGTTCTCATGACTTTGAGGAGGCTAGGAGCCTAACTGTGAGCCATGCTAAGGGTTCTCAACATTCAGTGTGAAGACTGGTCTTCTATGATCCTCTCTTCTCTGCTTTATTTTAATTTTCATAATGGGACTTTATAGGAAAATATTTCTATAATAACGTTCATGCTGATACATAGTTTTAAGTCTCTCTCTAGGGATACTTATTGAGAGCTTGACTCACTTCAGATTATAGTATTTTTTTTAAGGTTTATTTATTTGCTTGAGAGAGAGAGAGTGGGGAGAGGGGCCCAAAAGGGGAGAGAGAAGAGAAGCAAACCACCCACTGAGTATGATGCCCAGCATGGGGCTCCGTCTCATGACCCTGAGATTATGACCCGAGTCAAAATCAAGAGTTGGATGCTTAACTGGCTGAGCCAGCCACCCAGGCACCCCTGTATTATTTATTAAACTCACTCTCTCTTTTTTTTTTTTTAAAGATTTTATTTATTTATTTGACAGAGAGAGATCACAAGTAGGCAGAGAGGCAGGCAGAGAGAGAGGAGGAAGCAGGCTCCCCACGGAGCAGAGAGCCTGATACGGGGCTCGATCCCAGGACCCTGAGATCATGACCTGAGCCGAAGGCAGCGGCTTAGTCCACTGAGCCACCCAGGCGCCCCTAAACTCACTCTCTCTTAATGCATATACTTTTATTCCAGAATAAAATACGACTTTTTTTTTTTTTTAAAGATTTTATTTATTTATTTGACAGAGAGAGATCACAAGTAGAGAGAGAGAGAGAGAGAGGGAAGCAGGCTCCCTGCTGAGCAGAAAGCCCGATGCGGGGCTCGATCCCAGGACCCCGAGATCATGACCCGAGCCTAAGGCAGAGGCTTAACCCACTGAGCCACCCAGGCACCCCAAAATACGACTTTTTAATTGTAGTAGAAGCTGTTTTCTGGTTTAAGTTTTAGTTCTCAAACTGAAGTTGATTATATGAAGTGTTATGATATCTACTTAAAGTTAACTGATACAGACTCAAAATTAAGTTATTTAGTGGTTTTATATATATTAAGTTTCCTAAGTGCTGATTTTGAATGCTTAATTTAATATTAAGTAAATATTAAATACAGTCTTTTAATTTTGAAAGCATTCGACCCAGCAGAATTCTGGTACTTAAAAACATTTATTTTTTAGCATTTCGTTTCAAAGCCTAGTATTTTGGTTTTTGAATCTCTAGTAGAGTTTATGTACTCTTGGGTTTTCCCGATGTTAAACAAGGAGGGTCATACCTGAGTTGTGTAAGTTACTGGGATAAACACATTTAAAATGAGTGACCCACAGTAAATACTCAATAGTTGTTAATTTACTTCTGTTCTTTATAAAATATTTAGTTATATTTTGTGAGAATTTATCCCTAGGAGAACTTCGGCAATATTTTCTCAAGACTTGAAATAATGCGTATGAAATCATCTGTTTTTTTTGTGTGTGTGTTAATTTTTAGAAGAAACCAAAGACACAGAAGCTCCCACAGCACCTCAGAATAGCCAGTTAACGTGGAAGCAAGGCAGACAGCTGTTAAGACAGTAAGTAATGGTTCATTTTCAGCTTTCTTTAAGGATCTAGGTATGAAAGTGCTTATATTCAGTCACTTGCAAATGAAAAATTGGTGATAATAGGACAGTGTGTAGTTTTCAAATTGCTTTCTTGCTTTATTAGACTATTGGATCTTTTTAAAGTTTGTCTCCTCTGAATGTTCCTTTGAACACTACTCAGGATGATGATGTTTTCTTATTTATGGGGTAGAATGTCATAAAAACTGGAATGCAAGAATAAAAATAATATAGAGTTCATACTTGAGGATACTCTCATTCCTATCAGTGCAGAATTCACAAACTTGGGTTAGGAATATTACTGGTTTATAGAGGAATTCATCCGGTTATCTGAAACCTTTCATAAGTGGCTTGCCAAATCCTACTTTTTACTTGAATTTTTGAGGAACATTTTGATGTTTGAATTTTTTTTTTTTAATGTTTGAATTCTTTGCTGTATTAGAAGTAATCGTATGGCATATCTTATTATCTTTAATCTATTTGGTTTTTGGCCATGTGTTTTTAAAGCTTTGGTACTTGTGTACTACTAATATCCTGGGTAATTTACAATTATTCAAACTTCTCAACTATATAGATGTTTAACTTCATTTCAGTAACCCAGTGAAATGTGGTCATACCCTTCATCTTGTTATTACGTAGAACTACCTTACTCTGGAATATTCCATGATCCAACATTTGTCTTACATTGCACCTTTTCCACCCCAGTTCCCATGTTGTTTGCTCTTTGACCTTACCTTGATTCTTTCTTTAGATTCTTGACTACTTTAATTTTCCTCTTTGGCTCCTTTAGCTCTGGTTGGTTTTATTTTGTTTATTTGTTGATGTGGGCTTTTCTTGTTTTTATTTTTACCTAGTTCTAGCTTAGACCAATCATCCATCACCCTTTTGCTAGTAGCCCTAGCTTTCTTGGTGCCCTCTCTTAACCCTCTTCTAACCCTCTTCCACCAGTCGTTTTACTGTACCCGCAGTATCCCACCCCCAGTTCAGTCTTGCTGTCTGCTTCTTCTGTTTCTAATTAAATCTTGGAGAAAAATCACAGAGTCCTCTGAATGCCCTTACATATTCTCAGTTTCCTGTACAAACATTGTAGAGAGTCTTTCTCCATAACCCTGGCCATGTCCTACTCCCATTACCCTCAGTAGATATTCTAAACTTTTACCATATCTCAGCCCATTCTCCCTTACTTATTAGAGCACCTCAAGTTCTACTTCACTGAAAATATGAAGGCTGTCAGGTGAGAACTCCCTTAACTTTATGCTTTCCTTTCTGTAGATGTATTTAAACCTCAAATTTATCACTTTAGTTTCTGATGCTTCATTCAAACTCTTTTGAAACTACCAGTCCAAACTCTTAGTGACTAAAACTTGAACAAGCTTTAGTAAAACAGATTAGTCTTTGGAAGGATGCGAGAGTAGCTAGCAGAATTGAGGAAAGTGCTGAATAACTGAGTATCCAGAAGACAAGAGCTGACATATACCTGAGGACTTCTTAGTGAATGGAAACAACCATGATACGTTCTTATTCTCTGGTTTTCTTCTCCTCTGTATATTAGTTTTAATCTTTTCTTCTGAAAGTCAGAATTTACTTACTTGATCAAATAAATGCCCATGAGTCAGTTATTTTTACCTAGTTGTGTGAGATCTTGGCTGCTCATTCAGACCACATGGTTAGAGTGTGATGGCATTTGTTCCCCCAGAAAGAGAATTGCAGTTTTTAGAAGAGTGCAGTAGCTGTAGAGAAATCGGTTGCACAGTATTTCTCTTATAAAAAACCTAATGTTATTGTCTGGATTAATATTCTGTCTCTCCATCTCTTTCCCTGAGAATAGTTTATCTCTATAAACTGAAAAGAGTTTATCGCTGTAGTTTTCCTTGTTCATTTCTCAGCTGTGTACTCTCTTTTCTACATCAATATCAGACTGAAGCTACTCACAAACATACTTAAGAGACTTTTTTTGTTCCTATTTGATGTTTTGGAAGCATTTGACATTAACTACTCATTCTTTTTTTAAAAATTTTTTATTTATTTCTTATTTTTTTATAAACATATAATGTATTTTTATCCCCAGGGGTACAGGTCTGTGAATCGCCAGGTTTACACGCTTCACAGCACTCAGCATAGCACATACCCTCCCCAATGTCCATAACTCCCCTCCCCCTCTCCCAACCCCCCTCCTCCCAGCAACCCTCAGTTTGTTCTGTGAGATTAAGAGTCACTTATGGTTTGTCTCCCTCCCAATCCCATCTTGTTTCATTTATTCTTCTCCTATCTCCCTAACCCCCCATGTTGCATCTCCACGTCCTCATATCAGGGAGATCATATGATAGTTGTCTTTCACTGATTGACTTATTTCACTAAGCATGATACCCTCTAGTTCCATCCACGTTGTCGCAAATGGCAAGATTTCATTTCTTTTGATGGCTGCATAGTATTCCATTGTGTATATATACCACATCTTCTTTATCCATTCATCTGTTGATGGACATCTAGGTTCTTTCCATAGTTTGGCTATTGTATACATTGCTGCTATAAACATTCGGGTGCACGTGCCCCTTCGGATCACTACCTTTGTATCTTTAGGGTAAATACCGAGTAGTGCAGTTGCTGGGTCATAGGGTAGCTCTATTTTCAACATTTTGAGGAACCTCCATGCTATTTTCCAGAGTGGTTGCACCAGCTTGCATTCCCACCAGCAGTGTAGGAGGGTTCCCCTTTCTCCGCATCCTCGCCAGTATCTGTCATTTCCTGACTTGTTAATTTTAGCCATTCTGACTGGTGTGAGGTGATATCTCATTTAATTATTCATTCTTTTTTGAGCCTTTTTTCTTACTTAATCTCTGCTGTCATTTCCCACCCTTATTTCTCAAGTGCTTTTTTTTTTCAATTTTCTTTGATTTTTTTTTTTTTTCTTCTTTTTCTAGTCCTTTAGATGTCTGTGTCCCCAGGCTTTCTGTTCTAGAGTTTTTTTCTCAGGGTGACTTCATTAAAATCCATGGCTTTAAATACCATTGAACACTGATGACTCTCAAATCTATAAACTGAGTCCAGTCTCTTCTGAGCTTTGGCCTTTTTTTATTATTGTGCCTAATAAATGTTGTCACTTTCATAGATACTACATGATTATCTTATAGTTACCATATAAACCAGATTTGGACACCTTATTCTTCATTTCATTGACTGGGACCACCATCTATGTTAGAAATCTGAAATTTTTCTAAAATTCTTTTATCTCCTTACATTCTTTTTTTTTTTTTAATATTTATTTATTTGACAGGGAGAGAGAGAGAGATCACAAGTAGAGAGAGAGGGAGAAGAGGACTCCCCACAGAGCAGAGAGCCCAATGCGGGGCTTGATACCAGGACCCTGAGATCATGACCTGAGCCAAAGACAGAGGCTTAACCCACTGAGCCACCCAGGCATCCATCTCCTTAAATTCTTCTGCCATATTTATTTGTGCACCATGTCTCTAAGATTATATCTTGCTTATTTTCTCACATTTATTAGCTTCAGTTTTATTTCTTGCTGTTTTAATAGTGTTCTAACCAATTTCCCTATCATTGGCTTTCACCTAAAAATCTTTCGTTCTTTGCCAGTAGTGTCTAAGACTCCTTTTAACATCCTTCCGTAGCCTGTCAAATACTTTTAGAAGAAATTCTTTATCACACAAAGCCATTCATGACCCATTATGTATTATGTCATAATCTGGTCCCTTTCTTCTTTTCAAATAGCATCCTGCATCCTAAGTTAGATATAAAGAAAGTTTGAGTACCAGATTTTAGGTCCTAGAAGAATAACTAACCTATGCATCATCCTCTGGCTAAGAACCCAGGTTTAAGCTTAGAATGTTGCATTACTGAGGTTTAGTTCTACTCATTCTTTATCACTTTGTGGACTTTTTTTTTTTTTTTTTAATATATCATCAACTCCTAAAGCTTTTTAAGGTTCTTGGGCTTTTTAGGTTTCACGATAATTATCCCTTAATTAGTGTTAGCATACTATATGCTTTCTTAATTAAATTTTGGTTTATAATTGGCCTTGTTTTCTTAGAATTGGAACTAGTCTATTGAGAAGAAGGTTTTGTGGCAAAGGAAGATTGTATTTTAGAGAGTTAGGGGTTTTTCTGAAATTCCTTGATAAGATTTTGGGTTAACAAGTTGTAGGTCTTAATATATGAGTTTTAATATTTTAAATTTTCTCTTATAGATATCTTCAGGAAGTAGGTTACACAGATACAATATTAGATGTACGGTCTCAGCGGGTAAGGTCATTACTTGGACTATCCAATTCAGAACCAAATGGATCAGTAGAAACAAAGAACTTGGAACAGATCCTGAATGGAGGTGAATCTCCTAAGCAAAAAGGACAAGAAATCAAAAGGTATGATCTGTACTTATTGGTTAACATTGGTTGTATAATGGATACTATGAATCTCTTTAACATGTTACTATTGTTAATTTTTAAAGCAGGTAGAGTTCAGATTTAAAGACTTTTTCCCTCCTGCATGGTACCATGGGCAAATTTAAATTGATCTCTGTTAAGATTTGATACCAAGAAATTGGCTATAGTTCTGAAGTAGGTGCAGAATTTAAATTTCAGTTTAAGAGTAATTTCGTTTTGTTTTTTTTTTTTAAGATTTTATTTATTTATTTGACAGAGAGAGATCACAAGTAGATAGAGAGGCAGGCAGAGAGAGAGAGGGGGAAGCAGGCTCCCTGCTGAGCAGAGAGCCCGATGCGGGACTCGATCTCAGGACCCTGAGATCATGACCTGAGCCGAAGGCAGCGGCTTAACCCACTGAGCCACCCAGGCAGTTCAGAGCTACTTTAACATCCTGATTTAAATTTTTGATAGGGTATTTTCAATAAATTATAATGGTACTCTATAATTAGAGTAGCAATTTACACACAAGTATGAAAGAAACAAGGTTTTGTGTTAAGTTTGCTGTCAGAAAGCCATCAGTTAATACTTTTTAAAATTTAATGTCTTTACTGAGCTAAAATTCACATACTGTACATTTCTGCCATTTAAAGTATGTAGTTTATTTTTAGGAAATTCAGTCTCTCAGCCATCACCACAATCTTAGTTTTGAAAATATTCATCATTCCCAAAAGGAACCCCAAACTCACTGGCCAACACTCCCCATTCTGCTCTGCACTCATTTCACTACCAACCCTAAGCAACCACTAATCTACTTTGTTTCTATAGATTCCTTATTCTGAACATTTCATATAAATGGTTATTTTGTGAGTGGCTTCTTTACCTCAGCATAATGTTTTTTAAGCTTCATCCAAGTGTCAGTAATTCATTCCTTTTTATTGCCAAGTAATACTCTGTTGTATTGGATATATCACATTTTGTTTATCCATTCCTTGTCAAGGAAGTTCCAAATTCTTTTCCAAAGTGGGTAAACTATTTTACATTCCCACCAGAACTTTCTTCATGTCCTCATCACCTTTGATGTTTTTTGTCTGTCATACATACCTTTGGTTAATACAGATTTTATAAATGCAAGGTGTTAAGTAGGTAGAATTTTTTTTTTTTTAACCACTAGATGTCTCCTTGAAAACATAGGTTGGAAGGACGTAGAAAAGAAAAAGAAAATGGAAAGAAGCAAAATGAGTTCCTTGAGTTCCTTTAGAGCTTAAGAAATGAATGCTATGTATTGTTTATAAACTAGCATTATTTCTTACCTTTGCTTATTTCATGACATTATGCTTTTGTTTAAAACATGTACTAAAAATTTCAAGTTAACATAAACCTTTGCTTTAGGGGTTTTATTTCCGAGAAATAAGGTCTCTTCAGTAACATTTGACATCAAATAGAGCTCTTATTTTCTTTACTCTGGATTTCAGGAAACACAGAATATTTTTGTGGTATAAGAGAAGAAGCAAAAGTATTATGCATTTTTAAGTTTGTTTGCTAATCAGGCTGAGTAGTTCCTCTCATTTAGAGGAATGCAGTTTAGCACACCTGAATCTGAATTAAATTTCCACACCAGACTTAATCTTGTAAAGCTCCTTACCTTTGCAAGATTAAGACTTTAATAGGTTTCTTTTCTATTGTGTTTAAAGAAAAACACATGCGATCTATCCTCTTCACCATTTTTAAAGTGTATAGAGTACAGTATTGTTAACCATAAGCACAATGTTATAGAGTACACCTCTAGAACTTTTTCATCTTTCATAACTGAAACTCTATACCTATTGAATAGCAACTCCCTATTTCCTCCCCTTACCAGCCCCTGTCAACCACCATTCAACTTTCTGTTTCTGTAAGTGACTGCTTTAAGTACTTCATGTAAGTGGAATCATGTAGCGTTTGTCCTTATTTGACTGCCTTATTTCACTTAGCATAATGTCATGAAGGTTTAGCGTGTTGTAGCATATGACAAGATTTCCTTCTTTTTTTGGCTAAATAATATTCCACTGTATGTATATACCACATTTTCTTGTTCCATTCATGTGTCCACAGATGTTTAGGTAATAGTTGTTCTTAATCAAGGCTGACTTCCATTTTAATGAGTATACTTACATATTTTGAATCTGCACTAATGCAGGTATGTGTGGTTCAGCTATTACTCGGGCCTTTGAAAAGCAGGAATGAGAAAAATGATCTAACATGTTGAGATTTTAGCAGAAGGATGTTTATCACATTCTTAACTTATAATAGTAAAAAGTTAAAAGCAATCTTAATGTTTAACAGAGCAGTGGCAAATTTTAGATCGTATTACTAGAGATTTAATGGTTTAGAATGTAAATTCTGAGGAGGACTGACTAGGTTTAGATTGTGACTTGCCACTTATTAGTCATGACTTTGGGCAAGGTACTTAACCTTCCTGTGCCTCAGTTTCCTCACTGATAAAATAGTGATGATAGGGTTAATGTGAAGAAGAAATGAATTAATAGGGAAGCATTTAGAACATAGTAAGTGCCAGTTGTGGTGGAATGTGAATCCTATTGAAATGTGACCCTACCAGGGTAATGTTTACTAGATTCTGCTGAGTGAATGTCACTCTTGTATTTGTTGGTTTATTGGGGAGGGGGGTGTTTTGAATGCACAGTGCATCATGTCACAAAGCATCTACTTTATGAGGATTCAAGGAGCACAGAGTTCTCTTAGATCTTGCAACTGGAAAATCTTTGCTGCTTCTTAGTAATTGGTTTGATTTACCTGTGAACCTCCAGTAGCTGCTCTCTTTCTCTTTTTACTCTGTTTGGATTCTTGCCATGTTTGTGCCCTGCAGACATGCTCCCTCACCCCCGCCTGACTTTTAGCCTTTTACTTACCAACCTTGCCCTTGGCTTCCATTTTATTTTCTCTTCATCTGGACATTTTAATTTTGTTTTTTAAAGATTTTATTTATTTGAGAGAGAGTGAGAAAGAGCATGAGAGGGGAAAAGGTCAGAGGGGGAAGCAGACTCCCCATGGAGCTGGGAGCCCAATGCGAGACTTGATCTTGGGACTCTGGGGTCATGACCTGAGCCGAATGCAGTTGTTTAACCAACTGAGCCACCTTAATTTTCTTTTTTTTTTCTTTTTCTTTTCTTTTTTTTTTAATTTTTTTACTTTTTTTTACACCTTAATTTTCTTATTCTGTTGATTTTCTTTTTACAGTGAGAGAGGATAGTAAATACATAGTTGGCAATGAAAAAAAAGCAACTATTACAAAAGCCATAGACAAAGATTTTTGCTTAAGCATCATGGATTTAAAAAGTCACATTTTAGTTATGTGCCTTCTGAAACCTCTGTTAAAATTACAGTTAAAGACTTTTCTAAAACGCATTAACGCAGAAGAGCAAAAAAACTGAATATGTAGAAAGAATGTGAAGATGTACCATACATCTGGATAGAGTGAGTTTAACAATTTGAAAAGTTGGCAAGAGTATGGAGGATATACTGTTCAGCAGATAGGGAGCATTTAACAGTTTTGGAGGCTGGAAAGAAAATGGAGAAATATCACATGCCTTAAATCTAGGGACATTCAGGAGCAATAATAAAAGGAACAAGCCAATTAAAGTCTTAAAATGCCAGCAAAGCTCTAAAGGCTAAGGAATTAGAAGTATCAGATACATCTGGATTGGGTTTAGAGGGGGTTATGATTGGAGTATTGGTTTAAAGTTTATGTAAGAGGTCGTTAGAATCTCAGAGCTAAACACCCCTCCACCTGTGGTGGTATATTTTCCAGTGAAGTTCCATGATTTCTGATTTCTTAAGATATAAAGCAACTCTAGGATAGAATCTACTTAACTGGAAACAGGAGGATTATCTGAATCTCCAGCTGAGCAGTGAGACTCCTGTTTTCTTCTAGTATTTGGCTTCTGTTATATTGGCAATGGGTCTTACATCCCTTCCAGGCAGAATGTTGAAATTTATCACATAAATAGGAAAGACTTAATGATACTGACAGTTGGGATCTGCTGGTGAAATGGTGAGGCTCTGTCCTTTCATGCAGAAGTGAAGCCAGTCACTTTGGCAAACCTCACCTATGTACTCAGTACATACAGTTAGCCTTTGGTGCTCTTAAAGGTGAGCATTTCAGGAGACACTTTACTACGGAAATTGGAAGCCAGGGAACCAAAGAAAAAAGGAACTCAAAACAGGGAGCAGATTTTCAAAACTATAATTACTCTTCTGAAAAGATTGAGAGAAGATAATACCTCTACAAAACAAGTGGGATGTTACTTAGTGATGGACATTAAGGAGGGTATGGGGTGTAATGAGCACTGGGTATTTTACAAGACTGATGCATCACTGAACTCTACCTCTGAAATTAATAATATACTATATGTTAATTAATCGAACTTAAATTTTAAAAGCTCTAAGAAAAGGTTCAATCAAAAATAAAAAAGAGCTGTTAGAGATTAAAAGGTGTGATAGAAATAATTTCCATATAAAACTTGGAGGATAAGATTGAAGAATCACCACCCCCCCACACCTCTACCCTCCGAAAAGAGAAAAGGGGAAAGAAGAAGTAGGACTGAAAAGAGGTAAATTCAAAGATCAGTAGGGCCAACATCTGACTAGGAGTTCCAGAGAGAACAAGTAAAATGTCTTGAAAAGATTATTAAATTAGTAATAAAAGAAAATTTTCTGGAATAAATTTATAGATTGTTAATTTTCAAGGATGTTTCGAGATTGAAAAGATTCGTCCCAATTACACTATAAAATTAGTAA
The DNA here is from genome assembly GCF_922984935.1 of Meles meles. Classification (NCBI taxonomy): domain Eukaryota; kingdom Metazoa; phylum Chordata; class Mammalia; order Carnivora; family Mustelidae; genus Meles; species Meles meles. The sequence goes on along the minus strand of NC_060071.1, from coordinate 84,970,404 downwards.
AAAAAAAAAAAATACAAAGGCCATCATCATGAATGCTAAAAAGAAGCATCTCAAAAGAAACAGTTTGTTAGCATGCAAGTAGGGTAAAGTCTCAGACCTTTCATAGTCTGTGATGGCTTTAATTTTCATTTTCCTAAAGAGTAATGATGTTGACCATCAGTTTATGCCATCTATGCATCTTTTGATACAGTGTCTCTTTGAATAATGTTCCCATTTTTTATTGTTTTTATTTGTTACTGTTATTTAAGTGTTCTTTATGTATTATGGACACAGGTTGTCTTCATAAAATATATAACTTGCAAATATTCTCTCCCAATATTTTGCTTTTCTTTATGTTCCCCTAACACTGTCTTTTGAAGAACAAAGTTTTTAATACTGGAAAGTCTGATTCATTTTCTTTTATAGATTGTGTTCTGTTTGTCTTTTAAAGCCATCCACGTGTATTGCTGTGATGAAATACAATTTTAAAGAGATGCCTGGGTGGCTCAGTTGGTTAAGCATCTGCCATGGGCTCGGATCATGATCCCACGATCTTGGGATCGAGTCCCACATCGGGCTCCTTGCTCAGCGAGGAACCTGCTTTTTCTTCTGCCTCAGCTTCCCCTGCTTATGCTCTCTCTCTCCCTCCTTTCTCTCTCTGACAAATAAAGTCTTATTTTAAAAATACAGTTTAGGGGCGCCTGGGTGGCTCAGTGGGTTAAGCCGCTGCCTTCGGTTCAGGTCATGATCTCAGGGTCCTGGGATCGAGTCCCGCATCGGGCTCTCTGCTCAGCAGGGAGCCTGCTTCCCTCTCTCTCTCTGCCTGCCTCTCTATCTACTTGTGATCTCTCTCTGTCAAATAAATAATCTTAAAAAAAAAAATACAGTTTAAAAAAATACAGTTTTAGAAACTTAAAACATGATTTTCACTTTAGAGACATCTCTCTTTTTTTTTTTTAATATTTTATTTACTTGAGAGAAGGAGAGAACTAGAGGGAGAGAGAGCAAGCATAAGTGGGGGGACAGAAGGAGAGGGCGAAGCAGTCTCCCTGATGAGCAGGGAGCCCAACATGGGACTTGATTCCAGGACTGTGGGATCATGACCTGAGACAAAGGCAGACGCTTAACTAACTGTGCCACCCAGGCGCCCTTATAGACAGACATTTCTATTCAAGGAATAGTACTACTTAATTTGTGAGAGTTTGAAATGGAATTCTCATATCTTAAATGTACTGGTTTTATTTTTCTGTCATTAATGTACCAGTTTTGCCACTTACTTTTTTGCTTTTCATTTAATCCCCAGATGTTCAGACATACTGTAAATAATGAGATGAAAGTGTGTGTTCTGTTACTGTGGTAATTTCTTTGTTTTACTGATTTGTATTTGGAAAACCATCTCTCTCTACATTCAGTTTTTATTCAGATCCTTAAACCATGAGCTGGATTAGGTAGAGTATATAGTAGACCTATTAAAATCCTATGCTATGTTAAAAAATAGTCTGAATTAGGGTGGCTGGGTGGCTCAGTTGGTTAAGTGTCTTCTTCTTCTTTTTTTTAAGATTTTAGTTTATTTTAGAGAGAGGGAGTATCTGCACTTGGGAAGAGGGAGAGGGAGAACCCCAAGCAGACTCTGCACTTGTGTGGAGTCTGATACAAGGGGTTGATCTCATAACCCTGAGATCATGCCCTGAGCTGATACCAAGAGTCAGATGCTCACCAGACTGAGCCACCCAGGTGACCCTGTCTTCTGTTGATTTCAGCTCGGGTCATGATTTCAGGGTTGTGAGAATCAAGCCCTACACTGGGGGCTCTGCACTGGACATGGAACCTGCTTAAGATTCTCTTTCCCTCTCTCTCTTTGCCCCTCCAGGCCCTGCCCCCTTAAAAAAAAAAAAAAAAAAAAAGTCTGAGTTGTATTTTAGATTGTTACTCTTTTTGGTACCAAAAGATCATCTAGTTCAACCCAGACAGTTTATAGGTAAAGAAATTGCAGCTAAAAGGTTTAAGTGACTTGGCCAAATTCAGTCATCTAGTTAATGGTAGAGCAGAAAATTTTATTGTGTAAGTCTTTGTTGGGCTGAAATTTTCACTGTTCTCTTGCTTTGTTATTAGATATTAAACAGCTATTTGAAAACTCTTTTTTGTACATAGAGAAGGGACTCAAATTACAGTTTAAAAAATGACTTCATAGGTAGATTAAAATAGATGATCGTTATTACCTATTAAATGAATGATTCTGAAAGACTTGAAGAAAGTATTTCTTTAGTATAGGAAGAATCCTGTTTTATAGGTAAGAAAGTCTGTGAAATAGATTGGAATATCTGTATCTGATTTACCCCATAACTTTAAATCTGGGCACGTTTTAGTCTTCAGACATTTGGACCTCTGTAAGAGGTTGTAGAGCTATAAGAAATGCTAAGTTTACTTGCTTGCTTATGATGGCTTTATTTTGAGAAATAATACCGCATTTGAGTGTCTGTTACTATAAGATTTTAACACAGTAATTACTCAAAGAGAAACTTAACAAAACAATCACTTTTACTTTAGTCAGAAAACAATCTTCAAAACATTATTTTCTTGGGTAAAATGCTTAGGCAATATATTACAAATAGGTTATCATTTGAATCTCTATACTACTTTCAAGTACTGTTTTAAAATAGGAAACAAAGAAATATTAGAATTAACCATTGGACTATTTGGATTCATCTTTGTCCCCTTTGACAGGCCCTCTGGTGATGTTCTTGAGACATTCAATTTTTTAGAAAATGCTGATGACAGTGATGAAGAAGAGGAAAATGACATGATTGAAGGCATCCCAGAAGGAAAAGATAAACATAGGATGAATAAACACAAAGTAGGAACTCAGTTTTTAATTTTTATTGGCTAAAATACATATACACATGTATTTGGAGGAGTGATGGATTATTTTTTATTTTATCATCTTGATTGAAAGTTTTATATATTGTCAGTTCTTACTATTACCCACCTATAGTAAAAATTATTATTTGCTGTATCATTCACTAAATAGCAAAAGGGAGTCTTTTTTTCAATAGAACTAGTCTGGCACTTTGAAACTTAAAAAAAAAAAACAACCAAACCACCTTATCCACTCCTGCTACAATTAAGACTCACTGCTGAAGTCTGTCTCTTCGTGTACAGTAAACAGGTGGTAAATAAACTGAAGCTGCAGTGGGGATACTCCCACTCTGGGTGAGGGACTAAACTATAGCTTATAAATGTATGTGTCTACATTCTTGTTCTTTGATAAGGGTTAATAAAAATTTACTTTTCCTCATAACCTAAGAAACTGAGTTACCAATTTTATCGGTGATGTGGGTTAGCTATAAGAGTATACACAAATTAGATGATCCATTTATGAATTACCACAGTAGTATAGAGTATTTCTTGTATCTAAAAAAAAGTACATGGGTTAAGTTTTGTTTTCTTGGGATATTATAATAATGTTCTTGTTCTTTAAAAGTTTTTAGGCTATTAAAGCTGTTTTCAGCCTTCCTTTCACATTTCATGTATGTAGCATACTCATGTGTATAACATGGGTAAATGGAGAGATCCCCCCTCCTTTTTTTTTCCCTTGGGAGGCAAAGGACTATTATTATCACAGCTAGTGACTTAAGATCAGTTAATATTCTTTATTATATTAGCCATGCCAGAACCTTGTGAATTATGGACTACATGTGCAGTTCTCAGTGAAATCAATTCAACACAATGTATTATCAGAATGTAAGTGAGTGAAAGGGCCTATAAATAGGGATAATTGTGATCCTATTATAATTAAAGAAGTGAACTACTTTTGATTATTATTGTAACCATTTTTTTAACTACCATTTTTTTTTTTTTTACTACCAGATTACTTGTATCACATCTTATAGTAATCTTCACATGACACTGTTAAGAAATTTATATTTGCCATTTATATGCATGTATTTGGGGATTGGTGAAATAAATAGAAAAATCTAAAATTTTGTATAAATAATTTAAAAATGGGAGTGCAACTATAAAGATAATTGTGTGAAAACATATAAAGGACCCCTTTAAAATCTAGAATAAAAGTAATTCTTGGCTTATGTTCCATTTACAGATAGGTAATGAAGGTTTAGCTGCTGACCTAACTGATGATCCTGATACTGAGGAAGCACTGAAAGAATTTGATTTTTTAGTGACAGCTGAAGATGGTGAAGGAGCTGGAGAAGCACGGAGTTCAGGGGATGGCACAGAATGGGGTAAGGTGATAAAGAAATATGGGGGCGGGAGAATAGCCTTTAAGGATGTATTGGTATTGAATATTATATGTGGAATGTGAGTATTTGAATGTATGGTGGCAGTTGAACAAAAACAAGGGGAAGTGGTGTTGAATAAGCTCAGGGTATTTTGTACCAATTTATTTAGATATGGTGACAAAACTATTGTTTAATGTATGCGTTTTGGTGGATTTTGATTTTTGAAACTTACCTTGATTTAAAGTTGAAAGAAGTCCAAGTTTTTTCCTCTTAGCAAATTAAAAAAAAAAAAAAAAGTGCCTGTATGTAGTTTTAAACATTCCCATTATTTAACTTGGTAATGAATCTAGGTTTAAAGATTTAACTATTGTTATGCCCATACAATGTTACCTGACTTATTGCTAGAAAGTAATAAAGCTCCTAATCTTGAATTACAGCTTTACATCGAACAAGGTTTAGTGAAGATATTAAACTTTACTACATATATTTAGTGTGCATGTTAGGGCCTAGCCTTTGGAAATGATATGTAATGCTAATAATAATACAGCTATAACTGAAAGAAAACAGTTCTATTTTTAAAGGGTTTAAAACTCCATTAGAAAATAAAAGTATAAAAATTATACTACGATAATAGCTGAGGTCCACTCTGTTGTGCATTCAATCAGCTTTGAAAACCAGCATGTTATCTGGCAGGTAGAACTCACACTATGTTTACAGAGCTTTATTGGAGAAGGTCACTAAGTACCTTATTGCACATTTCAAAGGAACACCAAAGTTGCTTAGTTACTAGCAGGAGGAGTTATCACTAACTACTTAAAAACTACTTTGATGATGGGGAACACATGTTTTTTAAAAATGCCTCATTTGTGTACTGAAATTGAATTTGCTAATAGTAGGAGAAACAAAACCCAAGAGGTAATGTAATTATTTACTATCCTGATAACAATTTAAGCACTTAAAAATCTGCGTTTTGTTACTTGCTTTCTTACTGATTCTAATTCTTAAGCATTGTTTCAGACCTTTACTTATCTCTTCTAAGTGGAAAGAGAAGAGGCACGTTAGTGGAAAATATGAAAAAAATTCGGAATTACCTTCTAGACTTTGAATATACATTTTTGTACTTACTATTTGAAAATGGCTATATTCTAGTTTACTTTTCTTAAGAATTAGCCTTGCTCAAGGGGCACAATAAAAGTATAAAAGTTTTCTTTAAGCTTCTTTGTGCAACCCATTCAATGTTAGAAATACCTAATTTTTCCCCAGTAGATTCTAAAGTACTGTTTTTTTCCCCCAGGTTATTTTATAACTATATAAGTATATAATTATTTTGTAATTCGTGTATTTTAGGAGTTTAGAAACCCATACGTACCTGTGAAGAAGAATTTAAAAATAACCTCTAATGCCACTGTGTAAGGAGAATCATGCTTAACATTTATGTAGTGTATCTGTCTTTAACAAAGGACTTTGCTTAGTTCCGGTTTATAACCCACACTTTTTAAAACCCAATACATTGTTCTTCTGGAGCAACATTTTTAATAGCTTTATAATATTCTGTCAATATGTTCCATTATTTAATTGGGGTCTTACTGATGAATATTTAGATTATTTTCCTTAAAGAAAATAATCAACAGTTTTCAAATATCTACATAGCTGATGCTTGGCATATAACCATTCCTGCTTTCTTTGCCTAAAATTGCTGGAATTTTAACTGTTAGTCAAAAGAATATACAAAAATTTCAGGAATTTAGTTTGTGTAAAATGGCATTATTTCTTTAATAATGAAATGGTATATTGTGTGTAGTCGATTGGTCCTTCTGTCCGAAGGCTTTTGGCTCTAGAGCAGTTTCAAAAGCAGACCTAACTAGTGAGTGATAACTGTAAAATATTATTCACTTTCACTGTTACTATTTGACCGTGACCTGAATCTGTGTATATGGAAGTAACTGAAAGTCTCTTCCTTCCAGATGAGACTGAACCATCTTTAAAGCATTTTAAGTTCTTTAGAAGGAAAAGAACAAAATTTTCAGTCAGTTTCTTTCCTTACCAAATGCAGACTGTCAAAGGATCTATGCAGTATTTTTCATTTCTACTCAACAGGTGCTATATTCAGTTTTTCCAAAACAAAGAGGATGGATATACAAACATAACTTTATTTAACTCATTTGCTTAAATTTGAATTTACTTAAAAATGGGAAGGTGACAGTTTTTGAGATTTAAATTATTGGGTTAAAGACCTTTTTTTTGTTATTTTTTTGTTATTCATAAGTAATGTATCCTACTGAAACATATTCCAGTACCCACCCACAGTGGGTAGTCCGTTGTTTTTTATTTTGTAACATTATAAATCTCAGATATTCTAATTTTGAATACTTTCATCATATAAAACCACTGCTTTTTAGGAAGCTTCTAAATCCTGTTTTTCTTCTGTTACCTACATTAGGTAATCTGAGTTTAATTTTGGTAGTTTTTAGTTCTTCTCATAATCAAAAATAGTAGTAGGCATTTCTGATTTTGCTGTTTCTCTCATGGAGACATGGCATTTTGAGCATGTTTGGTTATTTTCTCCTCCACTTTGAAAGTGTGATTTGTGGAAATTTGTAGGACTACCAAATGTAATTAGTTCCTGAATGTTTGTATTTAAATATTATGGATTGGATAATTAAAGTACTGAATATTTGCATAAAGTAATGTTACATTTTTATGCTATATTAAGTAGATTTATATAATTCTTCTACTCTGATAGTTAGAATTACCATATTAGAATTTTATGTTTTTGTGGTTTTGAGTTGTTAAGGGTCATTTTTTTGTGTGTGCATATTTGTGTTTTCTTTTAAACAAAAAAGTTCCCCTAACTGATTCAACCTCATTTCTTGGTATTTTTTCCCCCCCTAGATTATTAACAAAACAGAATTAATATGTAGAAGATTATGCTGCCTCTTCCCTTTTGCTCTTAACTATTTCTTATAAGCAGTATCAAATCAGCTGTTATTACCAGGCAAGTTTCAGGATGTTTTTTGTGCACATATGCATTCACCAACCTGTTCTTTGCACTGCTTTGAGTTAACCTTTGTTTTCTAGACTTTAGGTTATCTTGCAAGTAATATTTGTTTTTGTTTTTTTTTTCCTTAGGCTTACCCTTTTTATTCCCTTTTGCTTTTCCACTCTAGTACCCTTTGCTACTTGAATTAGAGTTACAACTTTATTTTTTCTACAGCGGTCTTTTAAAAAACTCTTGGGGCTATCTTACTAAAATTTTCTGTCCTGTGGCATTACTTACATAAAGTTTATAACACTGAAGCTTTTTTGTTTTTAAATTTTCTTTCTGTAGGTTTAAAAATGTGTAGTTTGGCTTATTTTAAGTGGTTACTTAAACAATAATTGCTAGTTTTATTAAGATGAATGCAATTGATTTGTTCTTTAGATCACTTTTTTTTTGGGAGTATCCAGTGAGTTCACAGAATAATTTCTGATTACAGCCGTTTTCAGTAAACTTCATGATTAGAGTACACAAAAGTAAATTTTTTCTTTAAATCAATATTACTGCAGTATTACAAACAGTACTACAATAGCAAATTTGACAGATAATCTTATGTATACATTTCAATCTTGAGCAACCTAGTTTGAGTAATTCAAGTTGGTAAATTAACTTAAAGCTTTGAATTTAGCTTTTTACATCCAGATTGCCCAAGATCATAGGTATATCCATAGGGGAGAAAGTGATAACAAGTGTAGTAGAAAAGGCTCAAGGTACAGTAAGTAATTGAATTTCTACATGCCGTTCAAATATGAGAATTTTTATATTTACTACAAATAGCAGTCTATAAGGGGCAAAAAAGGCTTTTTAATGTCCACTGTATGGATTAAGTCAGTGAGGCCTAGGCAGTTTTACAAGACTTGTAATCTGGAATATAATGAGTTACCAGAAATTTAGCAAGTGTGGTTTCCCTAAAATCTCACTATTCTGTCAGTCCTGTTCAGTGACTTAGCCTGTGTGTTTTGATACAGTTCTTAATTAGTAACATGGTTACATAAACGCATACCTGTTACTCTGTAACAGAATGTTAAACTTTCTAATGACATGGCTATTTTAAAACTAAACAAATGAAGGGAAATCCCTTAATACTTAAAGTAATTCTAATAGACTTATTTTTATTCTGCTTCTTTTTAATGCTGTTTTCTTCTAGTTTACGATAGAGTAAAATTTTTTCAGGCACAAGTATTTACTTAAAATAAATACAGATTTGTTATTCAGCTAAAATAGCTGAAGTTTCTTCTTTAGCAGATGTACAGCAAATGTATGTTTTCACTTCTCCATGCTTGTCACTGCTTTTATCTTACCCTAAAAAAATCAACTCAAAAAATTCTTCAGTGGAATTTGAGTTTTGTTTTTTTGTTTTTTTTTTTTGCTAATCTTAGTTGTAGACCAATGGAAGAAGGTAATGAGATGTTGAACTATTTGGGTGGGGTGGGGGCCAAGGTGGGATTCTCTGAATGCTTTGTATGTATTATTGGAGACAATGTATTTTGGAACTATATGTATGTATTATATTGGACTAGAATGCCTCTCTATTAGTATAGTTACCCGTGCATGCAGAATCAGTGTGACAGAAGGTGCATGAATATTTTCATCAGTAAAATGGCACTGACCTTTCCAGCTTGCACTCTTATGAGTAGTTCGCATGTAATTCATTCATTTGCTTTTCTGATGCTGGCTGAATAATTTTTATGAACATTTTTATAAAGATGCAGTGATCTCTTTTGTATAACAGTTTCTAATGTCAGTCCATTGAATATTACTCATTGAAAGAATAATAACCTTCAAATTTGTGATTCATAGATATGAAGCATCATTTAACTGTTAGTATTAACTGTTTCGAAACTTATGAGATGGGCATTTAGAGTTTGAGTTGTGAATACCAAAACTGAAACTGCACCTTTAAAGTATTTTGGGTATATGCTATTAGTGTATTTTTATTATGATTATGTAAAACTGTAAGTTTACTGCCAACAGCTCGCATTGCCAACTGCTGATTTTTTTTCTTTTAATAATATGCTGCATGTAGATAAAGATGACCTCTCCCCACCTACTGAGGTTTGGGATGTAGACCAGGGATTAATAAGTAAACTGAAGGAACAGTACAAGAAGGAACGAAAGGGGAAGAAAGGGGTGAAGAGTAAGTGCAGATTCTATTATAATTTTTGTATACCAATCTCTTAGAAAAAAATTCTTCAACTCTTGCTTTTTGTGTGTGTGTGTGTGTACCTTTTTTTGGTTTCATCAGGGGGCAACTAACTTTAAACTTTGTTGTATAATTGAAATTTATTTGAATATAACTTAGGCTGTGTTACTAATCAAATGAAAAATCTCTTTAAATAATACTAATAAGGATGAAGGAAAGAGAGGTTTTTTTGTTTACAGCTTTAAAAATTTTACCAGTTTGTAAGGAATATTGGCCTTGGAATTAAAAGTAACAAATTTGTTCAAAAGGGAGAAAGTATAAATTTCCTTGTTTTTTTTTTTAAAGATTTTATTTATTTATTTGACAGAGAGATCACAAGTAGGCAGAGAGGCAGGCAGAGAGAGAGGAGGAAGCAGGCTTCCGGTGGAGCAGAGAGCCCAATGTGGGGCTCGATCCCAGGACCCTGAGATCATGACCTGAGCCGAAGGCAGCGGCTTAATCCACTGAGCCACCCAGGCGCCCCAATTTCCTTGTTTTTGATAAATGGGGTATTATAGCTATAACCAACTTGTCTTGTCCAGGTTATATTTCTTAGTTTGGAAATCCTTAAGTATAGTGAATATAAAAGCCCTTTTCATCATTGCTGCTTTCTGGTCTTAATCCAACAGCAAAGCAAGAGGACAGCAGAAAAATCTCTCCTGGCTAGTAGTTTGTTGACTACTGTGGTAGAAGGCTAATAGAAAGGGTAGTGATGCCAGTAAGGTTTGTTTGGTCTCTAGTTGAGTAACTTTTTTTCATAGTATTTTCACTGTGTTGTGTCTGATCAGTGTACTGTGAAAGTATAAATTCAGCTATAGCACTTCTCAGTGATACAGTTCATTTCCATTTTTTGAATCAAACCTTAAAAACACCCACATGAAAAGTATCTTGAGACTTTTGAGTATTAAATGAAGAAACTTGAAGCTCGCTTTGGGGAAAACTTTATTTTGAACTGGCTGTTGATTCTCCTAGTCTCACTTTTTTGACTATGTCAAGGACAAAGTGATGGCAAAGGCTAAAACCATATAGGCATTCTTTTTATATTCCTTTGTTGACAGAGAAGTTTATAAAATGGCAGGTGTAACTGAAATGCATGTAAGTTTTTTGCAGTAAAACTTTTTAAATGGTTTAATTTATTGTGGAAGCTAATAAGGAGAGTTTTGGGGACTTGTACAGTTTTCTTTTATAAAATTATGCTAATTTGCTATGCATGTGGATGAAAAGAAACTACTTTCTAAGAAGTTTCAGATTATACGGTGAATCGCTTATTGTATTTAAAAACATTTAGTGCTGGGCAGGCGCTTTGTTCAGCTCTAACATCATTTACCTACGTAATTCATGCATGTTTAGTATAAAAGTACTTTTGCATGATTGACTATTTGAATATAGACATGAAACATTAGAATTTTGGGGTGTAGTTCTTTTTAATGAAATGTAGTTTATTTTAATACTAGATTACTTATTTTCCGTGTGCTGTTCATGAACTGACTCATCTTTTGATTTCTTTAGAAAATGTTAGATAATGTTGCTTTAATTTAAAATATAAATACCCCCCATTTTTTCCTCCTGATATGATTATATCTTTTTGAGGTTTAGAAAATAATATATAGGTCAATTGAAGGTCTTTTTCAGTTGTAGGCCTAAATGTACCTAGAAAATATTACACCCACATCTTTAAGAAATACTAGAAACAAATCAACTGAAGCTAAAATTCAAAACCCCCAATTGTATCAAAGTTTTATTTGCCTGTTTAGCTGACATTTCATAGAAGACATTATTTCATATCAATAAATATTCCTCTTTATAGCATGTTTTCAGGTTTTTTGTTTTTTTTTTTTAACCAACTACCTTGTTGTGAAATATAAGATTGGAGAACTATGTGAAGTGGACAAAAGAGGATTGTTGTGATACAAATTAGAAGTTGGGCCTGCAGAGCCATGCCTGAGGCTCTCATGTCTGAGTACTGGGGGTTTTGTTTTTGTTTTTGTATTGTTTTATTATCTAGATATGTACTCTATTATTTAGCCAGGTCTTTTAAATTTTGTTTTTTTTTCTTTTTTTTTTTTTAAAGGAGCTAACTTTGTTTATATAACCATAAAAAGTAACACATCCTTGTTACCCAGACAGTGTAGGAAGTATAGTATCTAGAAACATATAGAAAAATGTGAAAAAGACCCACAATCTTAATACTTAGAGATTAATATTTGCCATATATCTTTACAACTTTTTCCAAGTGTTGTCTTATATATAAACCACCTTTTTAATTTTTTAACAAAAATATTGTAATATTTTAATTCATTTTGTCTTAAATGTTGCACAGTCATCTGAAGAAGATATAATTTTAATGATTACATAGTTTTGCAGTTGGTAGGTTTAACCTGGCCTCCGTTAGTTAGACCTTTATATTTTTTCTCATTTTTAATGTTTTTAGAAATGTCCATGTCTTAAGGTTTCCTGTATATGTACATATAAGATTTTTAGCAAAATGTCTCAGGAATGTATTAGGAGGTAATGTGTTTCTTTTTGCACTTATTGTGAATTTAAATAAAACCTTTTTGCCTTTGAATATATCAAGTTCAGTATGAACCTGTTGGCTCTGAATCCCTGATATGGAGATAAAACTTAAGGAAATAAAAAAACTTTTTTCAGTTGATGGATCATAACTTCTGTTTTAATCTAGGTAGATCTACATTAATACAAAGATATAATTTTACATGAAAAGGATAATTCCTGTATTTTCTTATTCTTATTAACTGTTTTTGTTGAGTTTTATTTTGATATTTTATTAGATACAGCTTTGTACAAGATAGAATAATTTGCAAGCTGTAGTCTTGATTTCTTTATTTCTTTTATTCCAATATATGAATGAATTATACCCACTGGATCATAATACTACATTTCTACAGATCTTTTTCTAGCTTCTTAGAGGGAAGAAAATTATTTGCTAGTTTTACCATATAGATTCAGCAGATGTAACCCAACCTAAATGCTTTTTTTTTAATGGAAAGAAAAAAGTGGTGAGAATATCAGCTTTTTAACTTTGTAAAGACTCAACCATGATTTGACTCTTAAATGGAAAGAATTCTAAAACCCAGAGCTGAGCAACTAGTGGTTATTTGTCTTCTAACTTGTTTACTTCACTACACCTTTCCTTTTTTCCACCTGAGGCAAAAGAAAATGACTTAAATGTGAACTTTGCCTTGGATTGTAGATATAATTTAGTATTAATTTCATGCTAAGTGCCATATGCTTAGGAGATATACTTTATTAATACTTGTAAAAGTAGAAACCATGAAACTTAAGAGACTTGATGCAGTTATTTTGTTCTAAGGCTTCAAAAGTATTAAGCTTACCTTAGTTTTTTAACCTTTTTTTTTTTTAAGATTTTATTTATTTATTTGACAGACAGAGATCACAAGTAGGCAGAGAGGCAGGCAGAGAGAGGGGAAAGCAGGCTCCCTGCTGGGCAGAGAGCCCGATGTGGGGCTTGATCCCAGGACCCTGGGATCATGACCTGAGCCGAAGCCAGAGGCTTTAACCCACTGAGCCACAGCCAGAGGCTTTAACCCACTGAGCCACCCAGGCGCCCCTACTTTTTAACTTTTTATTTTGACATAATTTCATACTTAAGGAAAAGTACAGTTGCAAGAATAGTACAAAGAATTGCAGGTAATTTTCACCCAGACCCCCCAGTTGTCAATATTTTACTGCATTTGCTTTATTCTTTCTCTGTAATTATATACATTTATTATTTTGAATAGTTCAAAAAATGAGTAGGTTGCAGATATGTTGTTCCTTAAATGGTTTAGCATATGTTACCTGACAACAAAAACATCCTCTTAAATGACCACAGTACAGTGATGAAAACCAGGAAAGTAAATGATACAGTACTGTTATCTGACCCGCAACTCAGTTTTCTTTCATTCTTTAATAATTTCTAAAGGTTCTATAATTGGGGAAGGGAGTCTGGGAGAGTTTCTAAATTTATTGTTATGTTAAAATTTGGTCTGGTAGGATTTTTCTAGAGAAGTTTTTGGTGGTGTGCATTTTGCTGTGTTATTTATAGCTCAATAAAAGCATGTAAATCAATAACAGAAATCACTGTGGAGCATATAGAGTAAGTGTGAAGCATCTGAAGTTTGAAAAATATGAGGAAGAAGTTAAAAAGTTCTTAAGACTTCCTTAGATTTTTGTCTGCTTCAGGTTTTCAAGTGGAGAGTTTAAATTGTGAATTGTAATATGTTTTCTTTTATAGATGGTCTTATTGTATGGCTTATTGTTACTCCTATGCTTTTTAAGACTTCTAAAATTGAGGCTTATTAAAATAACATCATTTCATATCTTTCCTTCAAATGATTCATAGGCTTTTCCCATTTCAAAGACTCACATTCTGAAAATATATATGTTTACAGTTTTGGTTTTTAGTGAATGAATGAACTTGTCTTAATTTTTCTCATGATTGCCATTTGTGCTAATTTTCCTGTCTTTTCCATGTATAGAATATGATTGTCATTCCCCTTCTTAACTGATGTTACAGAATTGCTGCATATGCTTTGACTTGTCAATACATTGGAAAAGGAAAGTCTTTTAACTTTTTCAGTATTCTTAAAATATAATTTATACGGGCACCTGGGTGACTCAGTGGGTTAAGCCTCTGCCTTCAGCTCAGGTCATGATCTCAGGCTCCTGGGATCGAGCCCTGCATCGGGCTCTCTGCTCAGCAGGAAGCCTGCTTTCCCCCTCTCTCTGTCTGCCTCTTTGCCTACTTGTGATCTCTCTCTGTGTCAAATAAATAAAATATTTAAAATATATATATATAATTTATAAGTGAGTGTCCCTGGATTGTTTTCTAGTTTTTTAAAAAATTTTATATTAGTTTTTGTCACTTGTTACTCCAGATCCAGGATGACAAACCGTCAACAGAAATGTAATATTTTGGGGGCGCCTGGGTGGCTCAGCGGGTTAAGCCTCTGCCTTCATCTGAGGTCATGATCTCAGGGTCCTGGGATCGAGCGCCCGCATGGGGCTCTCTGCTCAGCAGGGAGCCTATTTCCTCCTGTCTCTCTACCTCTCTGCCTACTTGTGATATCTATCTCTCTGTCAAATAAATAAATAAAATCTTTAAAAAAAAGAAAAAGAAATGTAATATTTTTGTCAAGTATGACTTTTGTCCGAATATCTGTATATTGGACATTTTAACATTTAAGGAGAAATTATTCTTTTATAGCAGTAACTTTTAGTAGGCTTTTAAAAACAACTTGGTGCACGCTGTAAAATATTTGGTATTTTTAAAAAGATTTATTTACTTATTTGAGAGAGACAGGGAGAGAACATGCGCACACACACACAAGCTCAGGGAGGGACAGAGGGAGAGCGAGCATCTCAAGCAGACTCCTTGCTGAGTGTGGAGCCCCACACTGGGCTCAACCAATTCCATGACCCTGAGATCGTAACCTGAGCCAAAATCAAGAGTCAGACATTTAACCCACTGAGCCACCAGGTGCTCCAAATATTTGGTATTTAAGCTGCTTCTGTTTACAAGAGAGTATAAATTTGAAGAATCCATAAAACAGTTAAGTATTCTGTCTCATATCAAATCAAAGACAAAAATAGTTGTCTCTTATGAAGGGGATGCAGTTGGTTTTGTATTTCCTGTTTTAATTTCATACCTTTTTTTATGCATGTATGTATATATGCATGCATGCTCCACACCTAGCCCAACACAGGCTTTGAACTCAGGATCTGGAGATCAAGACATGAGCTGATGAGATCAAGAGTCAGACACAATTGACTGAACCACTGAGCTGCCCCTGATTTCACATTTTTAAAATAGACCGTTGAGTTCAACTCATATTTCTTCCCCCTTTTTTTTTTTCCATCCCTGTAAGACAGTACCTTAACTTACACATTTTGGCAAGGATTAGAAAGTATCAAATTGATACTCTTTTTATTAAAACTACAGAATCACTTTGTAGCTAACTATCTTAACTTGACATTTTGACAAGGATCAGAAAGTATCAGCTTGATACTCTCTGAATCAGTACACTTTTTAAAACTGTGGAGTCACTTCCTAGCTGAACTAGTTTTTTTTTTTTTTCTTACTGTTGTGATGTTATTTTTTTTAAGATGATAGTTTTCGTGTGAAAGCTTTTATTTTATTAGAACAATAATGAGAAAATAGAACAAATGTAGCAGACATAACTAAATCCTTATTTTTAAATAAACTTACTGGTGTGCCTGAGTGGCTCAGTCAGTTAAGCATCTGCCTTCACCTCAAGTCATGATCCCAGAGTCCTGGGATAGAGCCCTGCCTTAGGCTTCCTGCTCATCAGGAGCCTGCTTCTCCCTGTTCTCCCAACTCATGCTGTCTGTCACGCTCGCTTGCTCTCTCTTTTTCTCAAATAATTAAGATCTTTTAAAAAATATAAAATAAATTTATCTTTTCCAGATTGCCTGCTAACAGTTGCTTTCACTTTAGAATATAAGGTTTGATTAACAAAGGGGGGGGCACCTAATGAGAAAGGGAAAATGTTAGATTTAGTAAAATACTTGAGTACTTACAGTAATAGAGTCTATAGAAAGATACATTCCGTTAAGTCCTGAATATGTGTGTTTGAGAACAAGTATGGTTTTAAAAACATGAACACAGCAATCATCGGTCCATAGTTTGGCTTACACGTGCCATAATTAGTATATTTTTCATTGTCCTGTAATCTGTTTAGAAGATTGTACATTTTGCAGATTTGATAGTCATGGTTAAGAGGTAGATGGGTTGTTATGTAATTCAGAGTAGTAAAAAGAGTTTTTCTTGGGGCACCTGCATGGCTCAGTCCATTAAGCTCATGACTCTTGATTTCAGCTCAGATCATGATCTCAGGGTCATGAGATTGGGCCCTGTGTCAGGCTCTGCATTGAGTATGGATCCTGCTTGGGATTCTGTTTCTCCCTCTGATCCTTCCCCTGCCCTCCACCTAAAAAAAGAAAGTGTTTTTCTTGTTGTTCAGTTTGATAAAGTATTTCTCCTATAAAGTCCAACAATAATTAAGAATCAGGCTTTATCTAGTAAATGCTTAATGAGTTTTCATTTAGGCCTTGATTATTTTTGTATGTGTAATATTCTTTACTAATATGTTTACGGTTTTCTTCCACTTTTTTTTAAAGATTTTATTTATTTATTTGACAGAGATCACAAGTAGGCAGAGAGAGGGGGAAGCAGGCTCCCTGCTGAGCAGAGAGCCGGATGCGGGGCTGGATCCCAGGACCCTGAGATCATGACCTGAGCCAAAGGCAGAGGCATAACCCACTGAGCCACCCAGGCGCTCCTGTTTACAGTTTTCTTATTACTGTGAATTAGTCTTCAAATTTATTTGAAGTTGCATTTTTTTACATTTATTATATTTAGAATATTGGGTAGATTTAGAAAGAGAATGAATACACATTAAATTTGTAGTTGAGAGGTATTCTATAAACTAGGGACTACTTAAGACTCATACCTGGTTATGAAATCTGCTTTAATCTTTAAGCAGCTTTTGGGCACTAGAATTAAAGCAGGGTTCTTACATTGTCTCCTGAACTTGGCACTGTGACACACAAAGACTAGTGTTTGGCTCTAGTATGAAAAAATAATAGTTATTACATAATTTGGGACCTTTAGTTTAAACAATAACTTTCATGTTATCTCCTATTTTCCTTTTCTTCTGTGTTTCTCAGTCTCTGTGTTCAGGAAGATTATGACTTCACATGTGCGATAAAACTTGAGCTCATCTTTATTATTTTTGATATTAGCTATCATGAAATTAATTGTAAGATAATATCTAATAAAGTCAAATGTTATGGTACATGCAAGTTTAATAAGAATGAGCAGGGAAAGATCAGCAAAGGCTTTAAGAGGAGAGCTGGAAGTGGTTTGAAGGAATAGGTAGAATTGTGGTAAGTGCATGGTAGAGTTAGAACGTTTATGTATGTGTGTGTGTGTGAGAGAGAGAAAGTGTGAATGAGTGAGATGAGGAAGCTGCTTTGAGTCTAAAATCAGGGAGATTTGTGTTGTGGAGCATTAAAAAATGAGATCAAATAGGAAAAATAGGATCAGAACATGAAGCCACATGCAAGGGTAAAGTACAAGATTTTAGTTAGCTTTGATCCAAAGAATGTTAAGGCGCCACTTGTGGTTTCTGAATTAGGGGTGATAATTGTGATAATTTTAGAAAATTAGTTTGACTGTGGCTTTCCAATTTTGCAGAAGGTAAGTGGAGCTGGAGGTTAGGAAAACTAATTAGGAATCTATGGCAATAATTGATAAGAATGAAAGCTTTGATTAGAAAAAAGTCAACAGGGTAGATTAAGCTGAAGCATAATAAAGGAGAATTTTTTTTTTCTTGGTAGGGAAAATTCTTTTTAAAAACAACCCTACCCCCATTTTAAAAGTTGAGGAATTTTTAAAGTAAAGATTATTTATTTTTAGTTATATTGGTGGGGGAGTGTGCAGAGGGTGAGGGAGAATCCCAAGCAGACTCCCTAGGAAGCATGGAGCTGGATGTGGGGCTCAGTTCCACAGTCGTGACCTGAGCCAAAATTGAGAGTGGGACACTTAACTGACTGAGCCATCCAGATGCCCCTACAAGTTGAAGAGGAATTATTAAAATGTAGTTGCAGAATTTTAAGAATAGAAACCAGAGCAATGGTGGTGATACTTGTAAGTGGGAAAGTTATAAAGGAGAGCTATTTTGTGAGTAAGGATAACATTTTCTTTTATGTTGAATTTAACTGATGGTTAGACATCCAGTTGGCAGTTTCTCATTTGTTACAGAATTTGTTTACAGTCATTCAGTATCAGGGAGAAAATCCTCGCATAATCCCTGTGATAATCATTTTAGAAAATTCAGACTATTTGGCATACTGCCTACTTCCATGCAGAAGTAATGATACTTAAGCATTTCTGAGAAATTAAGGATTACTGTTAGGACAATAAATGTGTAAGATTTCACCGGTTCCCATTAATTCCTAACGTCTCACTGCCTAGCATTTTTTTTACAGATACATGGATGAATGATAGTTTCTATAGAGTTATAATATTCCAATAGCCATAGTGAAATTTAATAATTAAGTAGCTGTTAGTTAGTCCATTAGTACTGGCTTTAGTAAATACAAAGTCATAGTAAATATAAGGTCATAATGTGTGACCTTGGGTTTGCCTGTTTTGTTTTTACTTGATACTGACTACAAAATACTTTCTTTTGTCTTTTCAAGAATTTTTTGGGACATTTTAAAAACTGTTTTCTTTCAAAATACTTAAGAAAATAGTTCTGTCATTATTGAAGTTCATAGTTAAAGATCTCACAGTACTGCAGATGCTTTTGAGTTTTGTATATTTTGGCCTGAATAATCCAGGCAACAGCTGAAATTCTCCCTTTAAATTTATGGCCTGTGACAGTGTTGACTTTTCATACTGTTATGAGAATCTCAGAGCACACATGGGTAAATGAGACTTCAAATTTGGGAAGAGTGAAAAAAATTTGAGGAAAATTGGGGTTGCTTTGTTAATGACACATTTGTGTAAGTGTGGCAGGAAACTATCCATATGAACACCAGGGAGAGTCAATTGTTTGTTGCCCTCTCATATAAAAATCATGTGTACTTATTTAACTTTTTATGATAGTGAATTAAATTGGAAAAAAACTCATGTTTTACTCTGTGCATTGTACAACATTAATCATCTTAAATACCAGAATTGTCTTTTAAGGGTACTTGTGTCTGTGAGCTTACAGAGCTTTCGTTGAGTGACAGAAGACTCAATTTTATATATAGATATAAAACATAGTGGGTATATATTTCACTACAGAAATTGTGAATATATTATTTAAATCTTAATATCTTTGGAAATATTTGAAATATTTCAGTTTGGGAAACTGAAGATTTATTTATCTGAGATTTTTATAACAGGAACTTCTGAAAAATAGCCTGTTTTGTTAGTAAATTAGTTTTAAGGCTGCTAGCAAATCAGACAGTCATGAAATGAACCTCTACAGCCAACATTAATTTACTAGGACAAAACTCTATGACATGATAACTGATCTGAGAGATAGATTGCCCCTCATCCCTTCAGGACTTTTTTTAAGAGATAGGGGGAGAGAGGGAGAGGGAGAAAGGAGAGAGGCAGAGGGAGAGAATCTTAAGCAGGTTCTGAGTTGTGTGGGGCTTGATCTTATAACCCTGAGATCATGACCTGAGCAAAATCAAGAGTTGGATGCGTAGCCAACTGAGCCACGCAGGTGCCCCCCCCTTCTAATCAGTCAAGGTCAGCCTCTACTGGATGACTGATTATAAAGTTGCAAGAGCAGAGGAAGGTACAAAATATAGCTATTGTGTTTACTTATATTGCAGCAGACATTAATCTCCTTAATATTGTAAATTTGCTGCTGTTTTAAAGTGCTGAAGATCTGCTTGTATGATCTTGAGAGAGGGTTTGGGCAATTGTCTTAAGGATTTTGGAGTTTCTGGCTCCCCCGACCCCTTTTGAAAGAGAGATCATGAGCAGTGGGGAGGGGCAGAGGGAGAAGCAGGCTCCCTGCTGAGCAAGGAGCCTGATGCAGGACTCCATCCCAGGACCCTGGGATCATGACCTGAGCCTAAGGCAGACGCTTAACTGACTGAGCTACCCAGGCATCCCGAATTTTTGACTTTTATGTCTATATATTTTGCTTTCGTTTTTAATGTTAAGTGAAGTTTTTTCTGCCATAAGTCAATTGAGAGTACTGTTCTGAAATCTAATTTTAGCTCACAGATCAGGAAAATAGTAGTTTAATAAAGGAATTTAAGGAACACATATGGGGGGACGCCTGAGTAGCTCAGTGGGTTAAGCCTTTGCCTTCGGCTCAGGTCATGATCCCAGAGTCCTGGGATTGAGCCCCACATCAGGCTCTCTGCTCAGCAGGGAACCTGCTTCCTCCTCTCTCTCTCTGCCTGCCTCTCTGCCTATTTGTGATCACTGTCTGTCACATAAACAAAATCTTTAAAAAAAAAAAAAAGCACAGATGGGAAAAAACTGTTTAGTCATTTTGTCATATTGCTTGAATTTAGCACCTGACAATAACTACTACCTTCTTGGAAGACATCTAAATTCCTGTGATTCCTAAATTCATGACAGGACACTTAATGATGGAAGGAGGAGAGGGGGCCAATAAGCATGAACCTCATTACACTTTTTAAAGGATAAATATTTCATTAGAGTTTGTTATTTAAAAAGATGCAAATTCACCTTTAACTTAAAGCTGAGAAGGGAACATTAGAGTTCATAATCTCTTATTTCAGTGGCATTTTTCCAACTTTATCTTTTCTTGTTGAGTTCCTATCATACTCCATTTTGTAAAGAAAGTGTTTTTAACCAGACTGTTTTCTTTCCAACCAGACCGTTTTTTAATAAAGATTTAAGATATACCATGTCACCACTGGCATAAGTGGAATTAATTATTTGGCTGTGTTCTTTAGGTTTGATAAAATTGAAGAAGAAAGGGTTTGTTTGATATGTGAACTGTAGGTTTCCTTGGTCAGTCGAGTGTCCATAAAAAGGAGAATTAATTATAGAAGTATGAAAAGAACCTTATTATAAGATCCCATTTTGTAGACCATAAAATTTCCAAAAAAGGAAATGCTAAGGTAGTAATAGTATTCTTAAATTGCTTGATGAAATCTCTTAGGTTAACTGACAAAAAGTATCAAAATTTCTTTACTAAAAACTACCTTTAATTTTGGTTTCTTTGAATTGCTAATGACATTTCTTATGTTTATGCAATCATTTGCTATAATTAGTTATAAATAAAATGAATTTATAGAATAGAAACTAATTCCCTCTGCAAAAAAACAAGGACAAAATTGAGTATTTACTGTGATTACTGTATGCCCCAGTGATAGGTGATTATGAAAAGTAGAAATACATAGCTATATATAATAAATGCTGAATGAGCAGTAAGCTTGCTATGTATAAATAAATGTATGTATATAGAGTGAGATGGAGAAATGTAATCGTATGCTTAATTAGAAATCTGGTTAAACGTAGTTAAAATTGCCCAGGTACTTCACTTCACATGCCCGTAAATTTCTCAACAACTGATCAGAAATAATCTCTGAAAAAGCTCTATATAATAATGCAGAATAATTTGTTATTATGTTAAAAGTAATTTATTGGGCTTTTATTAAGATTTGTGTTAATGAGTGTGTAATTGTGAGTGGGAGGAATTGTGGCAGTTTGTTCTAACTTGTCTTATAAACAAATTATGAAATTAAAAGAAAAATTTGTCCTTATACTGGCTAAAAATGCTTTGAGAAAATATTAACCTCATGAATTTTACGTAGTTATTCTTAACATCATTTGAAACGTTTTTTTAAATAGTTTTTTGCAGCTTCTAATATTACCAATAACTGTATACTAGATAGGTAGAATCAATTCTGTAGATTTAGATTTAATAAACATAATCATTGAAAGATTAATTACTACTAGTATACCTGTGTATATATATCTTGTCAGATTTACTCTAGATTTGTTGCTGACTCACAACTTCATTAGCTTACTTCGATAATATGATATTCTAGATAAAGGTAAATATTATTTCTGCAGTAGTATATATTGAGGAGATTGACTTGTGTCTTAGAGTAATTTTCAGTAGTATTAGTGATGACTGACAAATTTCATTACCTCTGTTATGTTTCTTGTATATTAAGTTTGTATCATTTTTCGTAGGAACTTTTCAAAATTATTAATTAGCTTAGTTTTTAAATGTTTCTCTTTTAAATCTGCTCATGAATTTTAAATGTTTTTTTGACATGTTGAGTTGTTTTGTATTACAATGACTTGTGTGCTTTCTTCTTGTATCATCAGATTAAAATTTTGATTTCAAAGCATGTGTGAGATAATACTGAGAATTATTCCTTGTACTGTAACTGTTACAACAAAATACTTATAGTATAGCTATTCTGATTATGGCAGAGTTTGATGTTAACCGTAATAGAAATTTAATTTAAAGTTGTATAGTTAGTCAATATAGAATAGTTATTTTTATTTTAGAAGTATGGTAAATAAAAGGAGAGTTAAAATAAGAAATCATAATCAAAGCTTGAAAACTGGAAGGTATTTTGGAACATCACATGGATTAACGTTTTACAGAAAGGAAGCTGACAGTTTTGGTTGTAGAACCACCCTCTTCCTAGAACATTGTTGTAACCTGAGCTATTTAAGGCTTCATTTCAGTAAACTAGTAAACTGATAAATTGGATACCATTTACTTTTGAATGCTTACATTAATTTTTATCAGGGACTAGAATACCTAGCACTTCTAAGCAAATATGATACAAAGCAAAAGGACTATAACATTTAAAAAATATTATAGTTCTAATTGTACCAAAGTGATAAGTAACTAATTTAAATAGACAAACACAAAGCCTTTGTGGCCCCTCTCCCATCCTGGAATAATGTATCTAGTGCATACTTGATTTGTAGAAGATTATGTTGCAGTTTGTAAATAAGCAAATAAACACTTGTTTATTGATACTCAGTAATAGGATTTTTTGAGTGGAAGAAATAGGAGGGAAGTGGGAAAATAAAAAAATAATTATTAATATTGTAACTGTTAAGTGCTTACATTTCCCCCACAATATTGTCTTGTACTGTATGATTTTTCAGCATTTAAGAAGCGGTTTTGTTCTTTATAGCTGAACCAATAACGTTTCCATCTGGAGGAGGCAAGTCATTTATTATGGGTTCTGATGATGTTTTGTTAAGTGTACTGGGCCTTGGAGACCTTGCAGACTTGACGGTAACAAATGATGCAGACTATAGTTATGATGTAAGTGCAGTTTTATTTTTAATTTTTTAATGATTTAATAGGCTCCTTATTTTTTGGGAAACACTTAAAAAACAGAATTAATATCAAGGTGCATGGAAAAGATAAGTTTAAGTGTGTCAGTATGTTGATTTGAAGTGACATGTAGTTTTTCTTTTTTAATTACTTTGTGGTGCTTAAATTTTTCTTAGGTATTGTGGTGGATTAGCTAGAAGTTTGGGATGATTGATTACCTGATAATATTGGTTGATAAATATCTATCTTGAGTAGTCAACTCTCAATTATCTACTCAAATTGAGCCATATTTTGGTGTCAACAAGAGAAAAATAGGTAACCTGAATCACTTGCCTTCAGGATACTTCTTAAAAATTATGTTTTATTTTTGAACTTTTATTTTTGTAAACATAATGTTAAAGTTAGCTTGCCATTTCCTGAATACTTAGTCCTTCATTTGAGGGATGGGAGAGAAGAGATTGGATGGGAAGGTAGTGTTCAGAGGTGAAAGTAGTCTTGGATTAAATTTTTTATAGACAATAAACACTCAATTGAGAGTTAACTATACTTGTTTAGATTTTGTATGAATGAATTTGCAGTTTTTCAGCAAATTTATTTTTTCCCTTTTATAGCATTTCTTTTTTCTACATATTATACTTATATCTAGATGAGCATGCTTTTTAGAGACATCAGCCTTGGTGGGCTGGATTATTCTCATTAATATTTTCAAAGTATGTAAGCAACTAAATTCTAGTAAACTTTTGACTACTTTAGAAGTGTTTTCACAGCCTATCTTTACAGATGGAGAAGTGAAGGTAAAAAGATTAACCTCTTACCAATATCAACAATAATAATGAAAATAGGATGATGATATTCCTAAAGTGTCTTTAGTTCAGACTTTTGGAAAGTACCTTAACTTGCTTCCTTTAAAAATTTCACATGCTGATTTTCTAAATGACAATTGTATTGTTAATACTGTTCGCTTGAATTTTTGGTAGTGATTTATATAATTTTTTTTTTTTTTTTCATGTAAAGCATTGCAGCATGGTAGTTTTTTGTTGTTCTCATCTGACATTTAATAGGACTTTTGGCTTTAGCCTGATGATTAGGTAAAACAGATTAAGGAACTCTTCATTTGATCTACATATTTGAAAGCTAATTGAAGTTATTCTTCTTAGTATCATTTATTAAATGATAAAGATTTGTTATAAAGTTTTTAAGGTACATTAAATTTCCACTGGACATTTTAGCAAAGCAGTTTAATATATATATTTTACACACCAAAACACACAAAACTCCACTTGCCTATCAGTTTACGACTTTTACCACTAAATATTGCACTCTTTCTTTTTAGTTGCCTGCCAATAAAGATGCCTTTCGAAAGACATGGAACCCCAAGTATACACTACGTAGCCATTTTGATGGAGTACGGGCATTAGCTTTTCATCCTGTAGAACCTGTGCTGGTTACTGCCTCTGAGGACCATACTCTGAAACTTTGGAACTTGCAAAAAACAGTTCCAGCCAAAAAGCAAGTATTTTCACGTTAGCCTGTCTTTTTTTCCTTCTAAATTTGCTAATAATTATAAGTAATTATCCTTCTCTATGGTTCTCTTTTTTGAAGCTTTCATTTGATCTTACCTAATGATTCTTGAATGTCAACCAGTGATTTGCAGTTATTTAATTACCTTCTCCTCCCCCACCCTTGTACTTTCCTCTTTCAGGAGTGCCTCTTTAGATGTAGAGCCTATCTACACGTTTAGGGCCCACATGTAAGTTATTGAATTTGTGCTTAAATTAACAACCATAGTTATTGTTCACTATTATTTATCAATCCTCAAAGCTTAAAATTTTCTTGCAATGTTTTATAGTAGAAAAGACATTTGTTAAGTAGTATTTCATTTGATTAATGATAGTATTAATGAGAATATAATCTGTACTGTTCAAATTTATGTTTTAAATTTTAAACAGTTTTTAGATACTGTATGAATTTAGAGGTTGGGGGGATACAGATATGTCTTCTTAGACTTTATAAATAATTTTTTCCCTCTTTTCCTGTAATAGTGGTCCTGTTCTATCGTTAGCTATTAGTTCTAATGGAGAACAGTGTTTTAGTGGTGGTATTGATGCAACCATCCAGTGGTGGAATATGCCTAGCCCTAATGTGGATCCATATGATACCTATGGTAAGTGAAAGGCTTAAAAAATCTTCTTAAGTGAATGGAACTGACAAAATATTATTATAAGTTGCTTAAGCAAGTATTAGTCTCCTCATTTAGTTTTCATTTACTATTAATTTGCTTTATTAAAGGGGAAAATTAAGCAGTATCATACCATGGAATATTTAAGCCTGTGAATTGGTACTTATTGTCCAGTAATTTTTAAAAACTATATTAATTAAAACAATTTTAGTGCTAGTTAACAAAAAGGAGAATAAAATGTAATGAACAGTTTTTTAAACTTAAGAAATAGTTTATGTAGTTCAAAAATACTTAGCAGAAGAAAGTAGAAACAAATAGTGGCAGTGTGTAAATCAGTACAACTTTTTAGAAGACAAAAATTTCTTAATTAAGAAAACCCTTTTACTCACAAATGATACTTTAAAAATCTGTCCCACAGAAATACCTATATCTGTATTCAAATATATTTATAAGGGCATTTTTGTAATTAAAAGAAATCAAAAAGAATAGTTACTAATATGAGAAGGTTGAATGAACAGTGATCTACTTAATGGTTGGTGCATTTAAAAAGAATTCAGGAGCGGAACACCTGTGTGGCTCAGTCAGTTAAGCATCTGCTTTCCGCTCAGGTTATGATCCCAGTGTTCTCGGATTGAGTCTTGCATTAGGCTCCTTGCTTAGCGGGGAGCCTGCTTCTCCCCTTGCTTATGCTCTCTCTCAGTCTCTTTCTCTCTCTGATTGATAAATAAATAAATAACTTTAAAAAAATGTACTCTGACTCTAACATTGTTAGAAATCAAAAAAAATTAAATAAAATCCAGGATCTCTTTGTGCTTTTTATTTAACACACACTTGGTGCCAATTTGCCAGGTACGGTGTTAAGCACTATATCAAGAAATAAGAATTAGTCTAGTGAAAAGACAGACATCAAACAAAGGGGTCCAGTTTATGGCTAGAAATTTTAATAAGCATTATGAAGATATAGAAGTACTATGGAAGATGATATTCTTTAGATAAGTCCAAAATAGTGACATTTAAGTCACAATCGAAAGGATAAAAGGAAACTTTTAGGGAGCATTTGGGTGGCTCAGTCAGTTGAGCATCCAACTCTTGGTTTTTGGCTCAGGTAATGATCTCAGGGTCATGGGATTGAGCCCTGTGAGAGGCTCCGCACTTGGCATGAAGTCTGCTTGAGATAAAATAAAATCTTTTTTTTTTTTTCTTAAAGGAAACTTTCAGTAAAGAGTTTGAATCCAAAAAGTGACCCATAAATGTAGGATTTATTATTTTTTTAAAAATATTTTATTTATTTGACAGAGATCACAAGTAGGCAGAGAGGCAGGCAGAGAAAGAGAGGGAAGCAGTCTCTCTGCTGAGCAGAGAGCCTGATGTGGGGCTCGATCCCAGGACCCTGAGGTCATGACCCGAACTGAAGGCAGAGGCTTAACCCACCGAGCCACCCAGGTCCCCCTAAATATAGGGTTTAAAAAGGTGACTCTGGCTGTTGTAAGGAGAATAGATTAGGGGTGGGAGAAGTGGAGAAAAGAATACCAATTAATGTTGCAAAGTTATCATGTACCGGTCCAGTAGACTAGTTGAGAGTTTATGTTTCTCCATGGTCGTAATGATGGTAAATCACTTCATAGCGGACCTGGGGAAGTAGGGTAGAATAGGAAGAATCTGTTGATAAATTGGATTGAGTGGATAAAGTGATGGATAAGTGATTCTTGATTTTGTTACTTTTTAAAACAGCTTTATTGAGATATAATTCACATGCTAAAATTCATCTTTTTTATGTATACAGTTTTTACTATATAGGTAGTATGTATATAGTTTTTACTATATTCACAGGGTTGTGCATCCATTACCACTATCCAGTTCAGAACATTTTTATCACTACTGCTCTGGTTTTTTTTTGACATGAACAATTGAGTATATTAAGAACAGGTGTGAGAGGATTAAAGATGGTGAGTTCAGTTTTTAGACATATTAAGAGATAGCAGTATCAAGTAGCTAATATTAAGATATGAGAATGGATTGTATAACATAGAGAACAGTGTACTGTTTAGGGCATGAAGAGAAGACAAAATCCTGAACAACTCTGATACTGGGAGGGTGACTAGAGTAGGAAAGCCAACAAAGGAAACTGAGAAGGAGTGGCCTTTGAGGAAGGAGGAAGTGAAGGAAAATGTGGACCATGGAAGCATACCAAAATAAAAAACCATTTTGAAAAGAAGAAAGCAGTCTGCCCTTTCATGTGTTGCTGAGAAGTCCAATAATAGGAGGATAGAAAGGTTCCTTTTTTTATGTGACAAATAGGTCACCCAGGTCTTAGCCAGAGGTTGGATGCTGGGACAAAGACCAGAGGGTGAAGGTACCTGTGGGCAACTTTTTAAGGTACACACTGGATGAAAAGCAATGTGATAAAAATAACCAAGAAAATAATGTTCAAAGGAAGAAAAATTTCATTAAACTTGATAAAAGAGAGTTCATAATTGGTGATTTCAGCAAGGGCTATTTT
Organism: Meles meles; assembly: GCF_922984935.1. Lineage (NCBI taxonomy): Eukaryota > Metazoa > Chordata > Mammalia > Carnivora > Mustelidae > Meles > Meles meles. The sequence goes on along the minus strand of NC_060071.1, from coordinate 84,942,442 downwards.
GGTGTAATGGTGGTATCAGAAAGCGTATTACACTGATTTAAGTGAGTGAATGAGAGATAAAAAAGCATTTTATTCAATATGCTCTTCTGCTGTCTGTTGGAAGGGTGATATAAGGTTAATGAAGGTTTTTGTTTAAGTCAGGAGATTCTGGAGCATCTTTGTTTGCAGTGGTGATGATCCAGGAGAAGGAGAATTATTGTGTAGTACGGAAACTGTAAACATGAAAGAAGTTAATGAGTTGAATGGAATCCAAAATTTACCTGGTAGAATTAGCCTTTGAGAAGAAGGTGGACAGTTCCTTACTCCTATCTGAAAGCGAGGAGAAGGTGGCTTTAGACACTAGTAGATTGGATAGAGAAAAGATAAGGGGAGGGGTTCTTATTTCAGTGCTGTAGTTTCTCAATGAAGTCGATAGAGATAATCATTCATGTGGAAGGAAGGTTGGAAACTGAACATTCCGGAGTAGATAAGAAATACCAGTGGAAAGTAGAAGTTTGCTGGAGAAATAGGATTATAGGCCAGATGATACACAATGTTATTATTAGCTACCATGTCCATCAAATGATAAATGGGTTAATAAAACATAGTATATACATACAATGGATATTATACAATAAAAAGAAGTGAAGTACTGAGGCATGCTACATCATGGACAAACTCTGGAAATGCTTTGCTAAGTGGAAGAAGCCCGTTACAAAACACCGTTCGTATGAAATGTCCTGAACAGACAAACTTAAAGAAACCGAGTAGATTAGTGGTTTTGTAGGGCTGCAGAAAAGCAGGAAGGAAGAATTGGGCAGTGGGGGGTGGGAATGGCTAATGAATCATGAAAGTGTCCTAAAATTGATGTGCTGATGATTGTATAACTCTATGAACCTAATAAAAGCCATTGTATATGGGCGCCTGGGTGGCTTAGTTGTTAAGTGTCTGCCTTCGGCTCAGCTCATGATCCCAGGATCCGGAGGTCGAGCTCCACTTTGGGCTCCCAGCTCAATGGGAAGCCTGCTTCTCCCTCTCCCACTCCCCCTGGTTGTATTCCCTCTTACTGTCTCGCTCTCTGTCTCTGTCAAATAAATAATAAAATAATAAAATTTTTCAAAAAACCATTGTATTGTACACTTTTTTTTGTTGTTAAAGATTTTCTTTATTTGAGAAAGAGAGAGAGAGAGTGAGTGGGGAGCGGAGGGGCCAAGGGAGAGGGACCAGCAGACTCCTTCTGAGTGTGGACCCTGACAAGGGGCTCCATCCCAGGACCCTGAGATGATGACCTGAGCCAAAGCCAGACACTTGATCAACTGGGCCACCCAGGCACCCCCTTGAATTGTATTACTTTAAATTGGTGAATTATATGGTATGGGAATTCTGTGTCATTAAAGCTGTTTTATAGAAAGTGTAATGTTCTTTATAGAAAATTCTAAGAATACAGGAAAGTATTGTGGGGAAGATAAAAAATAACCCATAATTCTACAACTTAGATATGGCCAGTGTGTACATTTTGGTTATCTTCTTAGGGCTATTATACATGGTCTTTATACTTAATTATGTGGTAAGTTATATTTATCCAAAACATTTCTTTCCAACTTCTTTTAGCTAATTTTTATTTGTTTGTTGTTTTTTCCCAGAGCCAAATGTTCTAGCTGGCACTTTAGTTGCACATACAGATGCTGTCTGGGGTCTTGCTTATAGTGGCATAAAAAATCAATTACTGTCTTGTTCAGCAGATGGCACTGTTAGGTTATGGAATCCACAAGAAAAATTGCCATGTATTTGCACTTACAATGGAGACAAGGGTAAGTAAATTTTGCCCTATAAAAAAAGCTGTTTTTTTTTTTTTTAACTTGGAAATAGAAATGACAAAGCAAATGATTTACTATTCCTTTGTTACTCTAAGATAGTGAAATAATTTTATAAAGCTTGTGATGATCTTTGTATTCCTAGTCATTTCTTATAAATAAGAAAGGAATTTTGCAAGTATATTCTATAGTTTGGTGCTTTTTGACCTTTTCCAGGACATGTCCTATTTAAAAAATAAAGCTCTTTGTAATAGTGAAGTAGACAAATGAGGCTGTTCATAGAAACAACATGAGGGCCTCCACTTAACTGTAGTTGCCTGCCCAGAAAGACTGAAGGGGTCACAGTCTTAAGCATATCTAATATGTAAGAGCACACTGATGAGAAGTATCATAATCATTGAATTAGCACCCTTAAGTGGGAAGTACAAACTGAATTACAGGTAGAATTTCAGGTGTTTTCCTGTCAAAGCTGTTTGCTTTTTGATGCCATTTATTTATATAAATACTTTTGTGTACTGGTAATAGTCATGTTTTCAAGGCATTTTTAAGTTATTTTACAAATCAGACCTTTTATTTTTATTAAAAACTGTTTTCTCTTAAAGCATTTTAGATAAATAGTATATGCTTATTTTGTAGGGTCTCTTAGATACCTTAGTGATTCTACTAATTTTTCAATTACCCAAACTTTTGAGGTAAAAATTTATTTAGATATTTATTGCTTACTTCATCTAATTTATTGCTTGACACTCTGGACTTTAGTTGTGCATTAATCTGGTCATTTGAATATTAAAAACAGAAATTGCTGCTCAGGACATGGTAGGATGGTACTGCATCAGTGAATTCCAGATCCAGGCTTTATTTTCACAGATCCAAAATTTCAACTTGTGTGAGCTACTTGATAAGGCTTATAGGTCTCAAATAGGTGCAGTCTCCCAAGATAGTGATGTGAGAATGCTAATTTATCATTTTACATTAAAAAAATGAAATAACTTCTGTACATATCTTCTCATAACTTTGAGCCCTCTAATTGTAGTTTTCTTACACTGTTAAATAGTGTTATAACAACTAAAAATAATTGAGGGAAAGTTACCTGTTATATCTCACTATCCTAATGTAATTGTTCTCTTTTTCATTATTGACATTATTTCAGGAATACTTGAATTCCTTTTTCTTATTAGAAAAGCAGGGATTTCTAAATTGTTTTTACATTGGATCTCTTTGGGCTTCTTTTCAGAGCATGGAATACCTACATCAGTTGACTTTATAGGCTGTGATCCAGCTCATATGGTGACCTCTTTCAACACTGGTAGTACAATAATTTATGATTTAGAAACATCACAATCATTGGTGATGCTTTCATCACAGATAGATTCTGGTAAGTTTTCATTGGTTTCTTTGAAACCTTAAAAAAGATTATTACAGGGGCGCCTGGGTGGCTCAGTGGTTTAAAGCATCTGCCTTTGGCTCAGGTCATGATCCCAGGGTTCTGGGATCCAGCCCCACATCAGGCTCTCTGCTCAGCAGGGAGCCTGCTTCCTCCTCTCTTTCTGCCTCCCTCTCTGCCTACTTGTGATCTCTGTCTGTCAAATAAATAAATAAAATCTTGAAAAAAAGATTATTATACAACAGAGGGTAATCTTAAGTTTTATATTTTGACTATTTGAATTTATGATGAAAAAATTTCAGTACGTTATAGGTATATTTATTTACATTGTTTTTGCAATTTTCTCAAATTGTGCTTAAAAGCTTGGAGAAACATTTAGGGGACAGAGAATGTAAGAGCAATGTAAGTGTGAAAGCATGGGAAATAATTTTAAAGTTTTAATGGAAATACATGTGAAAGTAGTGAAAATAAAATAAGCCTGAGGAAAGCATCATCCATCTCTATTAATTATGTATGAATGGCCAGTGTTGCTAGTGTAGACTGTGATTTGTGCTTTACAGTTTATTTAAATAGGGTTCCAAATAAGGCCTATGCATTGTAATTGATTGATATGTGTCTCAGGTATCTTCTCATCTGTAGGTTCCCCCTCCATCTCTTCTTTTTCCCTTACATTTTTTGATTGAAGAAATTAAATCATTTATCCATCATTTATCAGTCACTTATTAAATTGAATCATTTATCAACCTGTAGTCTCCACAGTGTGGATTTTGCTGGTATCATCCTTGTGGTATCATTTAATATGCTTTCTCTTTTCATTTTATTTCCTATAAATAGAGGAGGCGTACTCAAATTCAGGTTTAGTATTTTTATTTGTCTTCATTATAAAGTTTTTCAGTGTTTTTGGCAAGATTACTTTATAGTAATTTGTGAGCTTTTATCAGAAGTAAATATTGTCTGGTCGTTTATCTTTTTCTTAACATTTTCAGTCTTGATGATCATTGCCTAGGGCCATTAATGCATTAATTCTGTTGAAGAATGATTTTTCTAATTCTTTCCTTCCTTCACCACTTATTATCTAGAATATTTCTGTAAAAAAGGAACACCCCTCATCAATAATTTGATTAACCTAGAGTTAGTGATCGTAAGTGAAGGGGAAGATCAGTTATTGATCCCTTCCCCACTTTATCAGTTTTCAAAATAATGAGGTGGTTTCCTAGCATTACCCGAAGGTGACTTTTGAGTGTTTTGGGTGTTTTTATTACCATTATAATTTCTAATAAATGTATCTCATGTGTTTCTGTCCATTGCGGGTATTCTTTATTACTCCTCAGATTGTTTATCTTTAGCCAGTGGGAGCTTATTCAGGTTTTGCTCTTGAGTCCTTTTGATATGACTTTGGTAGTCATTGATAACTTTCTTACTTTCTGATATGGCAAGATGTTTTGGGTTCATCTTGTTCATTTTGTGCCCCAGACTGAAATCATGCATTTCTCTAAGGAGCCATGGTTTCTTTTAGTGGAAAATGGCATTTAGAGACTATAATATAGGTGCAGGGCTTTTGGGTTGGTGCCCATAGATTTTATGGCTCTTGAATTGCTTATTGGTTTGGGCTTCTTCAGTGGACAGAGCTAGAAATGCATTTTTAAAAATAAAAAGAACGGGGGCGCCTGGGTGGCTCAGTAGGTTAAGCCTCTGCCTTCGGCTCAGGTCATGATCTCGGGGTCCTGGGATCGAGCCCCGCGTCCGGCTCTCCGCTCAGTGGGGAGCCTGCTTCTCTCTCTCTCTCTCTGCCTACTTGTGATCTCTGTCTGGTCTGTCTGTCAAATAAGTAAATAAAATCTTTAAAAAAAAAATAAAAAGAACGATAAATTCATACAGATACTTCCCATTCAAGTTGAGATTTCTCTCTTTGCTTTTTACCTCATCTTAATCATGCTGAAATTCTTGGTTGTCAGCAAAATCATCATCATCATCTCTTTAATTTATTCCACAATATAGATAGAGTCATCTCAAAATAATAAAAATGACACCACCACCAATAGTTTGATTACTGATAATAGTTTCATATGAATTGTGTATTCCATTTGGGATGGGACATCTAATTATTCTGCTTTCAAGTCACTTGAAGTGGTTCATTTCTTTGTGTTTATACCTCAGTTGGACATGCAGTTACACTCATTTGTTAAATTTTGCTTTTCCGTGTGTGTGTGTGTGTGTGTGTGTGCACGCACCTTTAAAAAAATCATTTTTATAATTATTTAAACCATTTAAATGGTTTCTTGGTCAAATCTCAAAAAAAATTAGTCAAAGAGGTGTCTTTCCTGGCATCTTTTCAACTTAAGTCCCTGTCTCCCTTTCACAGGTAATGTGTCTAAGTTAAGTGTTCTTGTATGTATGTGGAATGACTGATGTAGTTAAAATCTAATAAATGTTGATGATATTTTCCCATTAAATGCTTGTAATTCATTTATGGACTGTTTATTTAGAGTAATAATTACTGTGGGTCTTTTAAAATTCTAAACCACCTATACTGACAGTCTGCATTAAAATATTCCTAATTTTTCCTTGAGTTTAGTGCTGTCCATATTATAGGACATGATAGCTTACACTAACATTTTTTAAGAAACAGTATCTCTCAGGGCGCCTGGGTGGCTCAGTGGGTTAAAGCCTCTGCCTTTGGCTCAGGTCATGATACCAGGGTCCTGGGATCAAGCCCCACATTGGGCTCTCTGCTCAGCAGGGAGCCTGCCTCCCCCTCTCTCTCTGCCTGCCTGCGTCTCTGCCTACTTGTGATCTGTCTGTCAAATAGATAAATAAAATCTTTAAAAAAAAAAAGAAAAGAAAAGAAACTATCCCTCCAGAGCTCTAGTTTTAGTTTTCAGATTTTTCTTTTATACAAATGCTTTAATTTTTTAATGATTCCCATTTGTTGATAAGCTTAAAAAGGCTATCAGCCAGGGTTGCCTGGGTGGCTCAGTCTGTCAAGCATCTGCCTTCAGCTCAGGTCATGATCCCAGGGTCCTGGGATCAAGCCCCATGTTGGGTTCCCTGCTCAGTGGGACTCAATGGGGAGTCTTCTTCCTCGTCCTTCTTCTCCCTTTGCCCTTCTTCTCCTGCTTGTGTTCTCTCTCTCTTAAATAAAATCTTTTTTTTTTTTTTTTTTTTTTTTCTCCCAAAGATTTTATTTATTTATTTGACGGAGAGAGAGATCACAAGCAGGCAGAGAGGCAGGCAGAGAGAGAGGAGGAAGCAGGCTCCCTGTGGAGCAGAGAGCCTGATGCGGGGCTCGATCCCAGGACCCTGAGATCATGACCTGAGCCGAAGGCAGCGGCTTAATCCACTGAGCCACCCAGGCGCCCCTCTTAAATAAAATCTTAAAAAGAAAAAAAGGGCTATCCAAATTTTAATCAAAAGCTTGAACTTTAGTGCATTTTCTTCCTTTTTCAGGTTTACAATCCAGTAATCACATTAACAGAGTAGTAAGTCATCCCACACTCCCTGTTACAATAACTGCTCATGAAGATAGACACATCAAATTTTTTGACAACAAAACGGGTAAGTAGGTTATCATATATTCTTCTTAGTCTTAGTACTGTAAATTTGAGATGATCAAAAATGCTATTCTTTTTATGTAAGACATACTGACTTTTTGCCTAAAAAATTGCCAAGTTGAACTATTTGAACTCAGATTTTTGCTTTACTTAATGTAGTATACTTACATGTTAAGTTCTGTCCTTAAGTCTATATAATACTTTGCCTACCAGTTATGTTTTTCTCCATGTCATGTTAAATATAAACCCATCCATTTGAAATTTCTTCTTCATATTCTGTTGTGAAAGGTCTCTTTCTGGGGTTTGGTGTTTCAGATATGCTCTTAGAATTATTCCTCGGGAAATGAAATGATGAAATGGTGGAAATTGTTAATTGTTATTTTCCCTCTATTTCTTACTGTGAGGAAACTTAACAGTTATATAGAAGTCAAATTAAATTTTAATTTGGCCTTAGGGTTCTTTTTTCTTAATGACCTCTGTTTCATCTTTCCTTAGAATACCACATAAAATACTGTTGGTTCTCAGTTAGGCTCCTTTGAGAAGCTAAAACCAGGGATGTTGAAGGATTTCCAAGTAAGAAACTTAGAAGTTAATTGCAGCAGTATTGCAGGGCAACAGATTGTCAAGCAAGACAGCTAATTAGAACTACAGATTTCTCTTTGATAATCTCATTCATTCAAGAAGGCTCCATGCCAAACGTGAGCTTTAAACTCATGACCCTAAGATCAAGAGTCAGATGGTCTGTTGACTGAGCCATCCAAGTGCCCCTCTACAGATTTCTCTTCGAAGGTTATGTAGGCTGTGGTTATAATTATTAATCTTTAGAGTCTTAAACTAAATCCCCATGTTCAGGTAACACTCTAATGGACAGATTCCTTTTAACTCAGTAGAAGTTGAGAAGAGAATGGATATTTATAGTCTGTATCTCAAAGGAAAGAAGATTCATATTTGTATGAAAATTCTCAGTTTAGCACCTTCTCAAAACAATTCTATGAACATTTTTATGAAGCCTCATTGTCTTCCTTTGCTGCAAGCACAGAGATAATTTCCTTTGTATTTCTGAAAATATTTTTTAAATTAACTTTTGGAGATTTACATTTAGGTTTGTAAGGGGAGGGTCAGAAATTTTAGTAGTTGTATTTAAGAGCAAAGTGTGAGTCTCTAGAGCTGTTTCATTGGCAGAAATCAAGAAAATGGTATTAAAATTTTACTTAATAACAAATAAGTAGCATATATATGTACATGTAAGTATAACAGTCTTTCACATTGTTTAAAAATACTACCAATTTATTCTTTCTGTTAATTAGTCTAGTTACCTTCTCTGTAATGTAAAGCCAAAGCAGTAGGCTCTTAACAATGGAAACAGTCTTTATAAATCCATCTCACTTCCCACACAGGTACATACACATAACAACACTGAGTTAAATTAAACTGTAAATTGTGGTGAGGTATACTGTTTCCAAAGAAACTTTTCCCTGAAAATTGGTAATTCATTTAAATGTGATAAACTACAATATTTTCATAGCTGGTCTAGTGTTGACAGCTAAGTTTTTAATAGAGTATTATTTTGTGAAGTGACTGTTGTATTTATTGAATTTTTTAATCTGAAACATAGAAATTGATACTGTGGATGAATTCAATGAATTCTTAGATTTTAACAAAAAGAATATATTTAGCTTTTGTATTCTGCGTGGCACTGGCTGCTATCATGTATACGATGTGGTTTCTCTTCTCTGGGAGCTTATCATTGTTTCGGGAAAATAGGACACGTGTCTGTGTGTGCACATGTGCACGTGCACTTATATGTGCAGTAAGATGAGTCATGCTAGATAGTGCTAGATAAAGGAGTCTTCATAGTGATCTTTTCCTTGAAGAAATGGTAAGTTTTATTGTTTGTGTGTGTGTGTGTATTTGTTTTTAAGTGAAGAAGGTAGTGGGAAATTCCAGTGGGCCTATTTTGAGCAGAGGCAGCATGGTGGTAGGAACTTGGGCTGGAACAAAAGTATCTTATAGGTAAAGCTAAAGAGGTAAGTTTGAAGAAGGGAAACAGAAACCGTTGAGGAGAACTTCTCAGCACCAGGCTAAGAATAATGGATTTTTGTTTATGCTGTATACTGTGAAAACCACTTAAGATATTTGAGCAGGGGTTTGTAAAATTGGTTTAAATTGGTATTACCTGGTAGATCTTTGACTTTAAAGAATTTGTAATTTCAGTTTCTACTGTTAGTTCTGGAGAGATATTAAGGGCTCATGATTTTTTAAAATTTTGGTAGAGGTACAAATTTGAGTTGCATGAGAATATACTTGCCTGAGAAACTTAGCTAGTAATGGTGAGTTTGGAAAAAGGTGTACAAGTGAGGAATATGGAGGAATTGGAGACGGAAGATCCTGAATTTGTTGTGGACTCATTCATTTGGCACACTTTATTGTCTGCCATATCCCTGACATAGTTTTCAACTGTTACGTTCAGTTTCCTAAATAGAACAGACAAAATGTCTGGTCCTCTTATGTCTGGTCTACATTTTAAAAAAAATATCTATTTTGTTTCCATTTCATAGAGTCTCATAATATTGATTACCCAAGTCAGAGGGCTTGAGGTGCCAGAGAGGCGAGAACAGAATGCGTGTATTCTCTGTTTCCCTCCGTTATAGGAGGAATTAACTTTGGTCAGTGAAGAGAGGTAGTAGCAGAGACATGGGGCAAAAGTGAAATTGGTTAAATGGGAGAAGCCACAAGTATATGTTGCTAAAGACAGAGTCCTAACTCTCGGGAAGTGTCAGAAGTTTTGTGACTTCTGTGGTCACCAGTGGAAGCCCAGCATCCAACTTAGTTCAGCATTCTACCTCTTTATTCCTGTGTAGTCTGAAGGAGTCATTTAAATTTTTTTTTTAAAGATTTTATTTATTTATTTATTTGACAGAGAGGCAGGCAGAGAGAGAGGAGGAAGCAGGCTCCCTGCTGAGCAGAGAGCCCGATGTGGGGCTCGATCCCAGGACCCTGAGATCGTGACCTGAGCTGAAAGAGGCTTTAACCCACTGAGCCACCCAGGTGCCCCAGGAGTCATTTAAATTTTAAAGTGACCTTCTGATTCTGGGGAGAGGAAGGGTTGACTCTAAATTGACTTAGCATATCATAGGGTTAATTTAGTGCACAGACAGGAGAACTGGAGGCATACTGGGCAAACTATAGTAAGTACCCTTGAAGAAGTGAGTAAATCTGCTTTTTGGATGAAATTCTTTGGTTTAAGACATGTTACATTTAGGAGATGCAGGATCATTCTCAGGAGAGAAGTTGGAACTAGATTTGTGAATTAAGAGTTACCATCATAGATTATGACATTTTAAAGGAAGCTAATGATGCTTGGTATTTAACCTCTAATGATTTGAGATTATTGTCCTGGAGACCAACTATTTCATGCTTGGTTTTGTTATAGGAATGTTGGGAGGAATGGATTCTAGATTTTTTTTTTTTTTTAAGATTTTATTTATTTATTTGACAGAGATCACAATTAGGCAGAGAGGCAGGCAGAGAGAGGAGGAAGCAGGCTTTCTGCTGAGCAGAGAGCCTGATGTGGGGCTCAATCCCAGGACCCTGGGACCATAACCTGAGCCAGAGGCAGAGGCTTTAACCCACTGAGCCACCCAGGCGCCCCAGATTCTAGATTTCTGATGAGTTATATTAGACTACGCATTTAAAGATAGTATGTTGAATGATTCTTTTGTTCTTCAAGGTAGCAAAGAAGAATCTCTAAAATTTATTCTGTTAGTATTAGTGAGAAACAGACAAATGTGGTTTGAAATGATGAGAGACTAATTTTGTACTTAATTGATGACATTAGTATTGCCAGAAAGTGATAGGACCTTTTATGTTTCCAGAGTAACTTTTGCACATTTGATTATGTTGTGGTTTTATATGCAGTCTAGGTGCTGTAGCAAACAATGAAAGTAGATCTAGTTCATGTCCCATTGTGGAATGTCATCAGGGGACCAAAAACATGGCACATGATTCTAACTAGAATTCTGAAGAAGGCCTCTCATTAGGAGCAACACAAGCATTTGAGTAATAAAGACTCATTGCTGAATGAAAGGGGAGGTAATTTTAGAAATACCAGTATTCGCTATTTTATTCCCTTCTTGGATGAATCAGTTTATGATACTGCTTTCCATCCACCAAAGGCATATATTGCAAGTACAGAGGCCAATCCTCTTGTCCCCGAGGTATTTATGCAACATAACTTTGTACTTATAACTTGTTTTTTAATTTTAACTCACCATTAAATCCCATTTTCCAGAATATTGTTTTTGCTACTGTCTGGGGAAATCCAGAATAATTTCTCTAATATACTCTCACCCCTCCCCCCTTTCTTATTTCTGATGTATAAAATGATTGACATTTCAAAGGATAAATGAATCTGATAATAGAATCTTTAGTAAAGAATATATCCTCTAGTGATTTATTTATTAGTAACCCTGTATATGAAATAACCTTTACATCTCTTAATGAGAGAGATTTAGTTTAATTCCACTTTATATGATCTTGAGCCTTCGATGCAACCATATAGTCATTATGTTTTCCACTGCCAGATACTGTCAGATTCATGTCACACAGATGTCTTTTTTTTTTTGTAAAGATTTTATTTATTTATTTGACAGAGAGAGATCACAAGTAGGCAGAGAGATCACAAGTAGGCAGAGAGGCAGGCAGAGAGAGTGAGAGGGAAGCAGGCCCCCCGCCGAGCAGAGAGCAGAGATGATGCGGGACTCGATCCCCGGACCCCGAGATCATGACCTGAGCCGAAGGCAGCGGCTTAAACCACTGAGCCACCCAGGCGCCCCACACAGATGTCTTTTTAAAGAATAACTGGGAAAGTTCTGCATTAGATTTCAAATTCTCTTTAAAAAAATTATTACAGGCATACCTCTGTGGGTTCAGTTTCACACCACTGCAGTAAAAGCTCATTTGTCATTAAAGTATGTCAAATGAATTTTGGTTTCCCAGTGTTTATAAAAGTCGTGTTTATACTATACTGTTGTCTTAAGTGTGCCATAGCATGTCTAAAAAACCCAAATGTATGTACCTTAATTAAAGAATATTTATTGCAAAAAAATTGCTAACCGTTGCTTAGCTTTCATCAAGTTGGAAGCACTCATCACAGATCACCATGACAAATACAATAATAATGAAAATGTTTTCAATATTGAAGAATTACCAAAATGTGATGGAGACACAAAGTGAGCAAATGCTGTTGGAAAACAGTGCTAGTAAATTTGTTCACAGGGTTGCCACAGATCTTCAGTTTGTTTAAAAAAAAAAAAAAACCTGCAATATCTTTGAAGCACAATAAAGTAAGGTATACCTGTGGTACTGGGTGAACCTTGAAAACTTTAAATGACAGAAGGCAGACACAAAAGCCACATGTTATTGTATGATTTCAACTGTATGAAGCATCCAGAATAGGCCAGATCATAGTGAGAGAAAGCAGATTAGTGGTAACCAGGGACTTGGGGGAAGGGAGAAATAGGGAGTGACTGCTTAATGGGTACGGGTTTCCTTTTGCAGTGATGAAAATGTTCTGAACTGGATAATGGTGATGGTTGCATATCATTGCGAATGTTCTAAAAGCCTCTGAATGATACCTTCCCAAATGGTTAAAATGGTAAATTTTATGTTACATGTATTTTACCACAGTAAAAAATACATTGCTATAGTGATTGTCTATTTTTTGTTGATGCTATATTATGGTTTCTGATCTTGCAAGTTAGTAACTCTTTGTGAAAATTTTATCTTCTATGTTATGTTTTATTTAGGTAAAATGATCCATTCTATGGTAGCTCATTTGGATGCTGTTACAAGTCTAGCAGTAGATCCTAATGGAATCTACCTGATGTCTGGAAGTAAGTCTGAACTTCCTGTACTGCCACAGCTTTATAAAAGAATTGTTACTCAATAATGTACTTTATTTGTTCTTTTATTACAGGCCATGACTGTTCTATTAGATTGTGGAATTTGGACAGCAAGACATGTGTGCAAGAAATAACAGCACATAGGAAGAAATTAGATGAATCGATTTATGATGTTGCTTTCCATCCATCAAAAGCATATATTGCCAGTGCAGGGGCTGATGCCCTTGCCAAAGTATTTGTGTGAATCAACAAAAACTCACATCTTAACAACAAATTTGGACAGAAAGAGGGTCTGCATCACTGCCATCTGAAAGGTTACTGATATGACACTACATGTGATCTGCTTGGTGAAAGCTATTCGGGGCAGGCATAAATTGATGGAAATCACATCTTAATGTCAGGCTCGTTAATTTAATTGTAATTACTGTATCTTGTGGGACAAATAAAAAGGACTCCATTATTTGTGGCCTGTACTGGATATGAACTGAGCGTATGTCTGTTTTTTAGGTATCTTTAAGCCAATGTGGAGTCTGATCTTACAAAAGACTTTTATTTTGGACTCTGTGTGCTGCCTTAGGGTTAGGAATGTGGTGCTCTTGTTGGGGGGGAAGTGAGCTCCAAGAGTAGCTTTTTTTCATCTCTTAGTGATTTTTCTGTTTATCAGTTGAATGCCACAGATTCCCTTTTAAACTTATTTTGCTTTAAAAAAAAAAAAAAGAAAATTTAACTTAAAATATTTTAGCATTAGTTGCACAAAATGTTTGGATAAAATTCTAGTTTTTATAAGTCTTTTTATATATTTAGCCTGTCACAACAGTGCTCAAGATTGTATTGAAGTTTTTCTGCATTATACAACCCTAAAACACAGAGATCTCACTGACCCGCTGCCATGTAACCACACTTTTTCCTTCTTTTGCCTAATACAGCTCAGCTAAGTCCTTCCATAAAGATGCTAAATCACCTTCATCATCACATAATTGTCTTCATATACCAAGGACTATTAAGTGTATTAAAATGAAACAGTGGGGTTTAATACTCCAAATGAACTCTTTAAAAAGAAAAAAACAAACTAATCTTGGCATCCTATCACTATGTGATATTTTGTACATCTTACTGTATTTACAAGTTTATTTATCAAGGATTATCCATCTTGCTAATAGCCTATTATTTATTTCACTTTTTGTTGGTCTATATATCCTTTTATTAATGTGCTAAAGGAACCTGTATATCTATTTTGGAACTCTTTGAATAGTCTAAAATAGACTAAAAATTGAATATTTTATAGTTTAAGTACAAACCAAGGTGATTTCCCCCATATGCATATCTTGGTTTACCATGATTCCAAACAAAAACTATCTTGTTTAAAAATATTTGGAGTAAAATTTTATTTGCATTACAAATAGGGTACAAAAATAGTTGAATCAGGATACAGAAATCTGCTGTGTTTGGATTAGTTATCCCTGTTTTATTTTTTCAGATATGCTTAATTTTATGGTGTAACTAAAGATTTTGTTTGTGTAATGCATGATTAAGACAATAAAGTATTTTTTCTAGTCTTCCAAAAACTTTTCTGATCAGTTTGCGAGTTTTGATGAGTTTTGTAAGGTTTTTGTTTTACAAACTATGAATCAGCAAATTTTTAAGATTGTACCACATAGCAAACGTACAGCTGTTGAAAAATAATGTATATAAAATGCATATAATAAATATTAAATTGTGTACCTGTATGTTACTGTTGGCTACATTATTTTGTGTTGATTAATAAAGTGCAATACTTTACTCTCCATCATTAAACTAGGAAATGGAGATGATTTCTCAGTGAGTCCTTCATTTTTATGCTGTTATATTAAACTTTGTATTGCTTATTGAGACTCTAAAGATTAGGACAGTTAACACTATTAAGAATGACTTTATACATATTTCACCCCATTTGGGAATCTTAAAAAGTCTTCTATTAAAGTAAGGTAATTCACAATAACCAAAAAAAAAAGAAAAAATAGAGATCCAGTATTAAATAATTTCCTTAAATTTTTTTTTTTATTTGACAGAGAAAGAGAGTGAGAGGGAATACAAGCAAGGGGAGAGGGAGAAACAGGCTTCCTGTGGAGCAAGGAGCCAGATGTGGGGTTTGATCCCATGACCTGAGCTGAATGAAGGCAGATGCTTAACGACTTAGCCACCCAGGTGCCCCTAAATGTTCTGTTTATTAAATCTGGATTTCAGTTAATAGTGTTGTCTTTCCTAGCTAGCCATACCTATTTCCACAAAAAAGCAAAGCAGAGAGTAAACTGCATTACTCAATTAGAAGTTGTTCTTATAAATAATAAGTATCTTGAAACTTTTTCTTTCAACAAGGTAATATCCTTTTTTGAAGAAAATTGGAAATGGAATTAGAGGGTATCAAAACTTAAGTGGCAAAATTCTATCTGAATTATTAGTGCAAAAAAATTACATTGTGTGTACATTGAGAAATTGTGTTTTCTACATAAAAATACAAGTGTCAATTTTAGTCATTGCTGGTGAAATACTAAAATTTTTCAGAAATTTTCTTGAAGTGATAGATTTTTTGTTTTCTGAAGATTCAACTTAATGAACAAAGTGAAAGGCATATTTTCTCCTTTTTTATTTTTCTCCTTAGTTTTGGAAATAACAGTTTTTCCAAAGGTAGTATGGTTTCTGGCAGCTATTCCAAACTTATGCATTACTGTTTAACTGAACTGTGATTGTCATCATTGCAGAGCATAAACATTCACCTCTTGGGATGTGTTAAAACTGAAATGAATAAAAATTATTGTAGATGTTTATTTTTCTCTTCTCTACTTTGGTTGTATTTTTCTCTCCAGTGTTAAATGTTTGGAAGAGACTAAAGGATGCAAAAAGAGTAAGTCTTATTTTGTGTGCTCCCTTTTGTGACTTATAGGAAGTTATGTAGACTGATTTGGCTATGAAATGATGCTTTTTAAAGTTTAAGAATATTTTTCTATACAATTGTCAATCTGTTGACTTTCTCAGTATTTAATCATAATCTGCCCTTTTCATACTTTATTTTTGTGTAATTTTCTCACATTTCAAAGTTATCCACTAACGACCAGTACCTCATTTAACACCTTAAATGTTATAAAAAGCCTAGCGTATTTGAAATTTAGGCATGCCTGCTAAAGTTGGATTGTGATACATCTTTTTAAAAATCCTTTTACTCCCTTTTAGTTAATGCTTTATCTTGTTTACTGACAAAATAATTGATAGTAACTTTGATAGAGTGGTCATTGCTGCTCTTAGTGTTAAATTAGAGTTTTAGTTTCCCTGGTTACATCAGATGCCTCAGAACTTTGTCCTTTATAAAATTACCTTCTTTAAAAACTGCTTGTAATGTTTGGAAGCTGGATTTTCATTTAATTTTTCAAGGAGTGGTACTCTCAGCTAAGAATTTGTTTTCTGTTTATGGAGGGAAAAGGTTAAACCCATTTTTGCTTAATTAAATAAAAATTGTTACATGAGTCAATTCATCTTTGAGGCATTTTGTTAAGGGGCAGGCGCACTGTCTTCCCATACCCCATTTTGCCAAATTTTTAAGTAGTGTTAAAGGCAATTTCATTTCTGCCTTTTTGAATACATGGCCCTTTCATCCCTTTTATATGACCTATGAAATTGTTAGACTCCAAAGATTCAGAATTAATACATGGACTCCAGTAAATCAGTTAACACCTTTTTCAGGTCAACGTGTTAATTGTTTCAGATAAGGATCAGTGTATGTGTGAAGGGATATAGGGTGCATAGGTTGGATAAGGGAGAGGGCAGGTCCTCTCTGTAGAAAAGATAAGGCAGACTGGATGACACCTGTGTCTGAAGGGAGAACTCTTGGTGAGGTAATGATAGTTATATTAAGGTAATTTTGATCATTTTTCAAAAGCCAACTTTATAAGCATATATAAGTAAAAATAATGTTAATTACAAAATACACTTGTTGAACTAAGTAATCAAAAGCATCTCATGCTATTTAACTTGGTAGTGACTATGTATAATGCCTCGAACAGGAGACATTCAATAAATAATTGAATAAATGTAACAGTTTTAAGAAAAAATTCAGAATTGGTCTTTCTGCATAAAATAGTGAATGTAGGATTTTTTACCATATCCCAGGGATAGATACTTGGAATAATAAAAGTAAAGCAGCGTAGAATAATAGTCACTAATAGTTTTATTGCTTAAATAGTCAAACTACAATAGTTTTTCCTGCAGTCCTTTTTTTAATATGTGCTTTCCCTCAATGCCAAATGTTTACAAGTATAAATAGTAAATAAAAATTTACCAACTTAGCTTTTTTTAAAGTACATGGATGACTTTCAGTGTATAAGCCAAATAAATCAAGACACATATAAAATTAAGGATATAAATAGAAAAATACCAGGCAATCCTCCTATCTTGTTCAGTGTGATATTTCCATTATGTTATTAGGAAAATACACTACATAAGAAACTTCAGACCTAATTCCCTTCCATTTCATTCATAATAAAAACTTTTTAGTATGAAGTAACAAATATGGTTGATTAGTTTTTAAGACAACATCTATTGGGGCAAAATAACATTTGAACTGAGTTAACTCTAAGTTTCGTTTTCCTTACAGATTTAATGCAGAATGATTAGAGAAGGAATGTTGCTTTTGTTCTGAGTATCATTCTTTTATTGAGCTATGGAATTTGCATTTCTATACATTTAATATGCCTTTTGGAATTCTTAAGATTTGGATGCACAGTATCTCCTCTTTCCTGAGTTTCTAAGGGTCATGATTATGAAGCCTAGGCAGAGTGCTGAACAATTCTAAATTGTCATTAAAAGCTTTAAATGAATGCTTATGTGCTTAAAACAGCTGTTGGCATTTTTAATATAGTAGTTTTGTATCTGATCCTATTATGCTATATAGTATTTTGGTATTATGAGAAAATGACTTATACATTATGTCCTCTTAAACTTTTTCTTTCAGTTGTCAAAATGACACCATTATTGCTGGGATTCCAAGAAATCTCTACAAATGCCTCTGATAACATCAGAAACAATTGGTTCTAATCCTGTGAACTCTCTTGTGAAGAAAGCATGTGACTCCTTTGGTTTAGAGGCCATATCTTTCAGGTCATCCAAAGGTGCCCAAGCCACACCAACAGAGAAGATGGTGATACCTACAATGAAAATATTTTTAAGTGAATTAAAGCAAAGTTCCAGCTTATATATAAAATCAGATGTAAATATTTTTTCATGAATTAATAAATAGTTGTAGCAAAAACTCTCCAGTAATGTCTGAAGAACTGAATCTCCTTCACCAAATGGTTAGGTAGGTTTTAACGTCATTATAATGAGAATGACTAAACAGTTGAATCAAAACAAGCTCTGCCATCAGTATAAATTAGCACATTAACAGATAAATCACATGATCACTGACAAATATTTGGTAAACTGATTAATATCTTTAAAAAAAAACCTATACTGGGGCGCCTGGGTGGCTCAGTGGGTTAAAGCCTCTGCCTTCGGCTCAGGTAGTGATCTCAGGGTCCTGGGATCGAGCCCTGCATGGGGCTCTCTGCCTACTTGTGATCTGTCAATAAATAAATAAAATCTTTTAAAAAACAACAACAACAAACCTATACTAACACATTTAGTGAAATGGAAAACTTCCTGAGATTGGCATGAGAATGGGCTGCTTGCCATCATCACTCCAATTAATCATTTTACTGGAGTCCAAGCCAATGTGACAGCATGAAAGAATGACACAAAATTTGGGATATGTAAATGGAAGTTTTCTAAGGCTGTTGCATTGCCAGGGATGGCGACCAGCCTCTGTGAATATGAATATTGAAAATTTTCTTGCATTTTGATGCATATGTTACATTGGCAAACTGACCTGTAGTCCGAAATTTGACCAAAGCACAGATGTGATAAAAATAGCCAAAAGAGCAAGGTCTGGGAACTGGAATAATTTCTTCTAGTTAGGCATTGAGGCGTAACTTCTGCATTCCCTTGTACTACTAGAAGGCTTTTACTCTGACCACATTTTGGCTAGGGTGATTACTACCTCAGTTTGATTCACCTCAATCCCAAGTGCAGTATTTGTTCACCATCTTTCTTTTGGGTGAAATTCCCTATAATGTTTTGAGAGTTTTTGAAAAATCTGCTCATCTATCTAAGACTTCATCCCTCTTCTAGTATTCAGTGCCAAGAGTTGTGAATACTTAAGATATAGTTCAGGTTTAGTATATGTAAAAGCTCCTTAAAACTATTTATTATCCCTGGTTAATACTCCTTTGGCAAAAAAAAAGAAAGAAAAAAAAGTAAAAAAAAAATTCTCCCCTCAGGTTTCCTCACTTGTAGATTGAATTCAAGCTCAAATTGGTTAGCTTGGACCCAAGGTACAGCTTGAAAAAAAAAAAAGTTATGACCTAGCCCTGAAGGCCTACCCTGTATTCTGGGTTTTGTTAACTTTGTAACTTTGACTTCACTATCACTAAAGGATAATTATCATGAAAATGGTTTGGCCCAACCTCCTGAAGTTCAACTAATTACATAGGGAAAATATATTTCAATTAATCCAGTTCACGTAATTTAGCCTGAATCCAAGCCTATTAACCATAAGTTATTTCAGTAAACTACATTTTTAAACATTTATGAGAGAATGCATGCGCGTACATGTGCAAGTCGGGAGAAGGACAGAGGGAGAGAAACCCTCAAGCAGACTCCCTATGGAGTGCTGAGCTCCATGTGGGACTTGATCCCACAACCGTGAGATCATGACCTGACGTGAAAGCAGGAGTTGCAAGCTCAGAAGACTGAGCCACCCAGGTGCCCCTGTAAGCTACGTTTTTAAGGAGTGTGATAGCAAACACGCCTTTTGATCTGGGTTAGATGTATAATGTACATGATGTATAAAATAAGCCAGATGTATAAAAATAAACCAATGTATAGGTTAAATTCCATGGATCAGTTCTCTACCCACTAAAAAACAGTATTCCATCAATATATAAGTACATTAACATGCTAATATATGAAAGGAAAAAGGTTAATTTATTAGAAGTTAAATAGGGAAAAGGATGTATGTAAGACTATAGAAAATTGCAAGGCTGCTAATGCGCCTCTCTCAAGTTAGCGTTTTTGTTTTTTAAGTATTATTGGACTGCAATCACTCAGTTTTATC
Source organism: Meles meles (assembly GCF_922984935.1). Lineage (NCBI taxonomy): Eukaryota > Metazoa > Chordata > Mammalia > Carnivora > Mustelidae > Meles > Meles meles. Next base: position 84,922,631 of record NC_060071.1, on the reverse strand, counting down.
CCAGGAAAGGAGATGCCAGCGTTTTGTTGCCCTATTTGATCTCAGCAACACATTATGCTAATGTTTTCAGGAATGAGGGGCCTTTGCCAAGTAATATTAAGGTTGGGGTTAAGGGAAAAAGAAGGCCTTTTCATACCCTTTTATAACATCAGAGTGTGTTTTTATTATTTCAAGAAGAAAAAGACACTAAAAAGGAAGTTTAGATGGAATAGAATTAAAGTCTACTGCTGACCTTATCTTAGAAAACTCATGCCAGACTCAAAATTACTAAAGAAAAAAAAAAAGATAAAACATCAAATGGATTCATGGTAAATTATAAATGGTGATTTTGCAGGCATATATTCCAAGTTTGAGCCAAACATAAGACCCTGTAACATGTTTCCTTGACATGGTTCTCCTGGGCATTCTCCCAACAATACAGATCTTAGGAATATGGACTCAGCCCACTGCCTGGGTTTGAATACTGGCCTCACCACTTGCTAGCTGTGTGGTTTCGAGGAAATTTCTTTCCTTATCCATAGAATGAGATTCATCTGGCTGGTTTGATAGTTAAATCAGTTAATACTGGGTAAAGCTCTTAGAACAGTGACTGCCATAATGTAGGTGTTTGTTCAATAAAACAAATGGTTAAATTTATATTTATAAAACTCACTGAATGCCTCAGGTCCCCACCCCCAGAAGAAGGACAAGAACCTTACCTGCATCGTGTGCAGCAGCAGCAGGGCCTCGAACATCATCATAGGACTGGCCATCTGTGACAATTACCAGGAAGTTCTTGTTGGGGCTGTCCCTCACGGGACCAAACACATTCCTAACAGTGAAGGAGATAGCTTCGCCTGTAGCTGTCCCACCACTCATGTAGCGAATGTTCCTGATAACAGCTAGGATATTCTCTTTGGTGCTATAATCAGTGAAACTGAACTCTGTGCGCTGATCATAGGTGAACTGTACAGCAGCTATCTTGGCACCAATGTCTGAGATTTCAAAAGTCTTGGCTATGTTGGAAACAAACTCAAGCATGAGGCGAAAATTACTGTCTCCAACACTGCTGGAGCCATCAATTAGAAAGGCAATGTTCACCGAGTTGTAACAGGTCTTGCTACACATCATTTGCTCATGAGTGCAGAGCTTCTGTACCAGAGGCTTTACATATTTCGTGGTGCCAAACCAGTTAGGCATGTGGTAAGAGAAGAAGCCATTATTCCGACAGACAGCCTAAATGAGGGAGACAGAAAAGGGATCCAAAGTTGTTTCTTTAAAATTATGGAAACATTAAAACAGTTGTAAAAAACATTCTGTCTTGACCGTTCAAAGTTAATTCAGATAAGGGCCAATCAGCACTGTGGCTCGAGGCCCAAAATTAAATCACGACCATAACAGAAGACACCCTCACCTCCGTACCTTGTCAACAAATGCCACATCCTGAACCATGCCCAGTTCTTCAGGGATAGGCTTGGCCACAGAAACTATAAATACATTGACACCGAACTCTCTGGCCACGATGCCTGCTTCCTCAATGTCATCAGAAGGCCAGCCATCGATAAATACCACCACCACTTTGGGGATCCCTTTTCTTACTCCAGTGTCTGCTGTGAAGAATTTCTGGGCGGTATGCTTCAGGGCTTTTCCTAGGTTTGAAAAAGAAGCAGACTGGAGCAGCACCACTGCTCAAAATGACATTTCTGTTTCCCTGTACCAACTTGATGCCACCAAAGTTTAAGATTTTAACTTACACAGAACTTGTCTATAATCTATAATAGATGGGAAAGTTTAATTATCCATCGGCCTTATTTACTTTGTCTTCACAACCCACGTTACTTCCCCCATCACCTCCTAAAGCCTCATGTTTCCTTACTGTACATCAGTCACCAGTCAGAAACAAAACTGACTCCACTCCTGTAATTCTGCTCTCTAGCCCCTTACTGACTAGTACCACTAAAGACTAAGAACAAGAAATGTTCCTTCAAAGTATCTGTAGTGCTACTCCAGTTCTTTCTACCCATCTCCACTTGTTAAATCATCTGCTGATCTTTGCTTCTTTTTAACATGCTGAACAGTGGCTACCTGTTCTATCCAATATAAGAATAATAAAGCACAATACTTTTTTGTGTTTTATTTACTTATTTTTTAAATTTATTTGACAAAGAGAGAGAGAGAGAGAGATCACAAATAGGCAGTGAGGCAGGCGGTGGGGAGGGGAGGAGGAGCAGGGTCACCGCAGAGCAGAGAGCCCAATGTGGGGCTCGATCCCAGGACCCTGGGATCATGACCCGAGTGAGCCAAAGGCAGAGGCTTAACCCACTGAGCCACCCAGGTGCCCCCTTTTTTGTGTTTTAAACAAGCAATATTACTTAGTCCTTTGGCATATTTTCCATTACAAATTGAGTATCTTAGATGATCAAGTACAAACCTAGCCAAGATTTCAGTGTCAAGAGGAAAAGTTTCACATCTGCTTCTATAAAACAGCCTAAAACTGTTTTACATGTCCAACCACTCATAACCCTCTCTTGTGTTGCATCCCAGGTGCCAAAGTCTACTTACCTGTATTGGAATTACCCCCTCTGAAACCTACTTCCTTTATGGCAAACAAAACATCTTTGGCTGATGTAAAGTTTTTCAAGTAAAATTCTATTTTGGGATGTTCACTAAGTGGAAAAAATGAAAAAAAATGTTATCTAGGGAGAACTGAGAAGGTAAATCAAGTAATATTATATACCTTTAAAAAAAAGTCTTTGAATTGGACAATGCCTAAGTTTCTTGCTCAATCCCATAGTATATAGTCAGTTAAGGAATTGCATCCTTACTTGACTTTTAAGGCATCTTGCAGAATTGTAACAAAAACCATTGCTACCTTGAGGGTTTATTTTATTCTGGGTAATATGCTATATACATGTAACATGTATCAGCTCACTTCATCATAACTCTACAAGGTAGAAATGATTATCCCTATTATATAAATGATGAAACTGAGGCTCAGAACATTTAGGTAACTTGCCCAACAAAACACAGCTGCACTTGAAATTCAGGTTTGTGTGGCACCAGAGTTCATGCCTAACCTATATGGGGCCCCTGAAACGAGGCCTGGCTCAGAGCACTGGACTTAATGGAAATCTGCAGAGCTGGGCAGCACAGAGTTGGAAGGTGGCTGGGTGTGAGGTTAGGTCTGTTCCAGTGGGAGACCCTGGAAGCACTCAACAGAGTGGGTCTATTAAATACTCCAGTTTTTGGTCACAAGAGGCAATTTCAAGGACACTGGGACCAACATTTTAAAAATGAGAAGGTATAAGAAAAAAATGTGAAGGATTACAATATGGAATTTTTGTTATAATAAATGATATTGACATTACCAATCTTAATGTATATTATAGGATTTGGGATTTTCCATATTTAATAGTAGACGGATTTCAGCTCACTTTCTTTTTTTTTTTAAAGATTTTATTTATTTATTTGACAGAGATCACAAGTAGGCAGAGAGGCAGGCAGAGAGAGAGGAGGAAGCAGGCTCCCTGCCAAACAGAGAGCCCAATGTGGGACTTGATCCCAAGATCCTGAGATCATGACCTGAGCTGAAGGCAGAGGCTTAACCCACTGAGCCACCCAGGCACCCCAGTTCACTCTTTTCTCATTTTTTTTTTTTATTTTTTCAGCTCACTTTTACCACTACTCTGTGTTCATTAGAGACCATGGTGAATAAAAACAGTTAAAAGCACCATTTTTTGTGTTTAGTTTTTGGGTAAGTTAGTATTTAAGTATAAAATTTTAAGATCTTAGTATTATCAATCGTCATTAAGTCAAGAGTTTTGAGACATAAATATAGCACTGGTTGTATTTCTGTATATCTGGCGAAATGCTGGGTCACAAAACCAGATATTATGGGTTGATAACATTTTCACTTTAATGGTCACTTTTCAAATATCCAAATTTTGATTTATGAGATTTAGTCTTATTTTTGCATCCTTAATGATATATTCTGTTATTTTGCTTAAATATAAACTCTTGACATGGGTTATTCTGATGTTCTTCCTAAAGTAGAAAAACTATTAACCAAGGAGTTTACAGAGAAGCTAATTCTTTGTTTGAGTCTAAAGATAGTGTAACTTTCATCTTGAAAAAGATTTGGATAGAATCACAAAGAAAAAATTAAGAAGAAAAGTACTGAGGAGAATTTGCCTCCTGCGATGTTAAAGAGTACAATAAAGCTACAGTAATCAAAGCATTGTGGAAAAGATGTGAAATTAGCTTATAGATCAAGGAAACTGACTTGCCTAAACTTGTATATAAAATTGATATTTCAAATCAATGGAATAAGAAGCTCATTTGTTTAAAGGTGTGGGACAAATGGTTAAATTATGTAGAAAACAAAGTTAAATTCTCATACCAAAAAAAAAAAAAAACTATCTAAATTAAGAATCAGTTGTAAAAAAAATAACATAAGAATGAAATAGAAATTAATATTTGTAGTACTGGTGCTACCTTCTTCCATAATACTGATAGTGGTTTAAACTGGATCAACTTTCTAGAAAGCAATTTAACTTTGTATCAGAAGCCTTAAAAATGTCAGAACTCTTTGACCCAATTTCACTTTCAGGAATCTAGTCTACTGAAGTAATCAAGGATGGCACAGGATCACATAAGGATGTTAATGATAATGTAATGTCTAACAGTGAAAATGGTTAAACAAATAATTATGCAAAGGAACACTACAAAACTTTTTTTTTCCTTTTGAGAGTGAGTGTGTGAGTGGGGATAGGTGGAGGGAGGAGGGGGTAGAGGGAGAGAATCTTAAGCAGACCCCACAGCCAGCACAGAGCCCACACAGGGCTGGATCTCACAATCCTGAGATCATGACCTGAGCCAAAATTGAGTGTCAGATGGTTAACCAACTGAGCCACCCAGGCATCCCAAACCATTTTTTGAAGAGTAGTTGTGATCTGGTAAAATGCTTAAAATATTAAGAGATGAAAAAAACAGGACACAAGACATTTTTATAGTTGGAGCTTTTGAAAAAGCAACATGCACATGTAGGAGGGATGGGGGGTAGGCAAAATGGGTGAAGAAGAGTGGGAGTTGCAGGCTTCCAGTTATGAAATGAGTAAGTCAGGAGAATAAAAGCTACAGCACAGGGCGCCTGGGTGGCTCAGTGGGTTAAGCTGCTGCCTTCAGCTCAGGTCATGATCTCAGGGTCCTGGGATCGAGTCCCACATCGGGCTCTCTGCTCAGCGGGGAGCCTGCTTCCCATCCTCTCTCTCTGCCTGCCTCTCTTGTGATTTCTCTCTGTCAAATAAATAAATAAAAATTAAAAAAAATAAAAAAAAATATAAAAAAAAAGCTACAGCACAAGAAATGTAGTCAGTGGTATTTTAATAGCATCCTACGGAGACAGATGGTAGCTACACTTACAGTAAGCACAGTGTAACATAAAAGAAGTTGAATCACTATGTTGCACACCTGAATCTAATGTTAACATTGTGTGTCAACTATACTTCAGTTATTCACACATGCCCATGCGTGTATAAACAAATTTTCTTAAAATACTGAAAGGTGGGTGCCTGGGTGGCTCACTCAGTTAAACGTTTGCCTTTGGCTTGGGTCATGGTTCCTGGGATGGATCTCTGCTCAATGGGGAATCTGCTTCTCCTTCTCCCCCTGCCATCCCCTCAGCTCACGTTCTCTCTAATAAATAAATAAATAAAATCTTTTTTAAAAAAAATAAAGGATACAAAACATTTTATAGTGATTATCTCTGAGGGGCATACTTGGGAAATTGGTTTTCTTTGTGCTTTATATGTTTTTGAAGCTTTCTATAGTGACCATATTATAATCCTAAAAGCTATAGATCTTATTTTTAAATGAGCAAAACTAAAAAGATGGAATTCAGATCTTCAAGGAACTATGGAAAATGTTTACAAGAATGACAGAGTAGGGAGGAAGAATAAACCTGTCACTTCTTCCTTCAGCAAAGAGGAACTGGGAATTGAGCAGAGCGTATGTGCAGACGTAATTTGTATGAGCAACAAAACCCTTTAGTTTACCTTCTGGTCCTCAAATAGCATATGATTCTCAATCTGTTATTCCAAAAAGGAAGCACTTAGACCTATCTAGTCTGCTTAGCAGTCCTAAATCCTGTATTTACAGTTTGGGAATCAGATTGTCTACAACTCATTGAACCAAAATGCATGTATCCATTAAAGGAATTCATCTGTTATCATCAAATCTCCACATTTTAACAAGATTGGTACCTGGCTTGAACAAGGCCCACGTGTGGTCCCTCTGTTCCAATTCCCAACATTAGAGCCACTTTGCCAACAAAATTCTTCTGTAGATTAAATCGGCGCTGCCCAATATTAAAACTTCCATCAATCAGAAATGCAATGTCTGCTTTGCAGTCTGTGAATACCCAAACAAGTCTTTCTGTTAGCAGTTTCAAGAGGAGAGATGGAGGGAGGAAGGGACAATGAATGTTACTTTCCCAAATGGATATCTGGACTCTTACCTTTATTGCCAGTTTTCTTCTCAGGTGTTTTCTTTAGTCGTTTCCCTGAAACAAAGGAAGCACTTGGCATTAGTAAAAGGAAGACATTTTCATAGCAAGAAGCCCACATGGGTAAAAGCTCCTAACAAGAAGTGTCAATCTTAAAAATACTTGTTTTTAAAAAGTAAATTCCTTAAAAAATTAATTTTCTCACGGTTTTCTGGGCTGGGAAAACAATGCCCCAACAAAGAAACAAGTCAGAACTGTTGTAGGCCTATATATTTAATATGCCACTAATTCAGGAATTGATCTCTCAAACCTACAGTGGAGGCAGGACTGGATACTCAACAGCTAGATTCTAATGTTCTTAATTTATTTGATTTTAGAACTTCCACAGTCTTGGGGTGCCTGGGTTGCTCAGTCAGTTAAGTGTCTGCCTTTGGCTCGGGTCATGATCTTAGGGTCCTGGGATCGAGTCCTACTTCAAGTTCCCTGCTAAGTGGGGAACCTAATTCTCCCTCTGCCTCTCCCCCAACTTGGGCACTCTCTCTCTCTTTCTCTCTCTCTCACTCTCTTTCTCAAATAAATAAATAAAACCTTCAAAAAAAATGAATAAACCGCCAAAGTCTGAAGAAATGATATCCCTGACAGTTTGTTAAAAATTGGACCTACACTGGGGCGCCTGGGTGGCTCAGTGGGTTAAGGTCTCTGTCTTTGGCTCAGGTCATGATCTCAGGGTCCTGGGATCAAGCCCCGCATCGGGCTCTCTGCTCAGCAGGGAGCCTGCTTCCTCCTCCCTCTCTGCCTGCCTCTCTGCCTACTTGTGATCTCTGTTAAATAAATAAAATATTTTTAAAAAATTGGACCTACACTAATTCCTTTTTGCATGTGGCAAATGGAACTAGGAAGTTCATGGTACTTTTACTTTGTCCAGTGTGTAGGCATGGGTTTATCAGATCAGAAATAGTAGGACTTCAAGAGAACGTTTGGTAGCAGACTTTGTAATTGAAAATAGAAGGATAAGAATTTGAAATATTAAATTAAATGTTTCTTTATGTAACATACCAGTAAACATTTTTTTTTTTTTAATTTTTAAAGGTTTATCTATTTGAGGGCACCTGGGTGGCTCTGTCAGTTATACATCTGCCTTTGGCTCAGGTCATGATCTCGGGGTTCTGGGACTGAGCCTTGTGCTGGGTTCTCTGCTCAGCAGGGAGAAACTCTGCCGCTACCCCTGCTCGTGCCCTCTCTCTTTCAAATAAATAAAATCTTTTTTTTCTTTTTTTAGTCTTAAGGTTTGAGAAAGAGAGAGAGCATGAGCAGGGGGAGAGGGAGAGAGAGAAGCAGACTCCCTGCTGAGCATAAAGCCCAATGTGGGGCTCAGTCCCAGGACCCCGAGCTCATGACCAGAGCCGAGGTCAGAAGCTTAACCGACTGAGCTACGCAGGCTCCCCGTCTTGTGTTTAGTATCATTTTCCTTTAAAAGGAAAGCTATCAACAACACATTTATTTTGAATTTCCAAATGTTGTGTCAGGCGACTAGGAGATAGCTTCCATATTTCATACCTGTAGGTGGACGTGCTGTGGACACTGCTTCTCCTGTGGCTTCCTGGGTACCACCTTTTCCTTCTGTTAAAATAAAGAGAAGACTATTTTTTTCCCTTCCTTCTTTACCATCAAAGCATAATGAATCTAATTTAGGGTCCTACAGGGTGATAAATGTAATTGAGTGATGGCAATTGTATGAGTACTTGTTTCATGCTAGTTTGACCAAAATGGGTTTTTATCTATTAAATCATATTTTAAAAGGATCACCAAAAATGAATTCACATTCATTTTCACTCATGAGTGTTTTTATTTAGTGTTACTTGGAAAATGTCAGGGCATTCTGATTGCAGACAATGCAAGTTTCTTTTTCTTCTTTCCTTCTCTCTCTCTCTTTTTTCAAAATAGGCTCTATACCCAGCATGGAGCCCAACATGGGGCTTGAACTTAAGACCCTAAGGTCAGGACCCTGAGATCAGGACCCAAGCTGAAATCAAGAGTCAGATGCTTAACTGACTGAGTCACCCAGACACTACAGACAATGCAAACTTCTAACTACAGTCTTCTAACAGCAAGATTATTTTTCCCCCATTCAGCCAGGTTTAGCTTGAGTGGGTCTTTGCCTGTCCAGTCCCCTGACTCTAACCCAATTGTTGACTCCTCCAAGTCTTGATTGCAGACTTTTCCATTAGAGTCAAAGAGATTGGATAAAGAAAAACAGAAAACTTTTTTTTGGGGGGGGGGGGTGAAGCACTATTCATACAAAAGTAAGAATAATGTAATTGTACCTACTTGTCACTGTGAAAGAAGCAGACCATCTGGAAAGTGTTTGAGACTGAATGCCATTGGCAGCTACTGAGGAATAGTTTTCTCGACCTGGTAGGCTATATATTCGCACAGGTCCCCCTGAAATGCTGATTACTCCCCTGTAACACAGAAAAGCAGCTGATATTCTACCCACACTTTTTTAGGGGTATCTGGCTGACTTCTAGTGTCATGTTACATCTATTGTTCTGATTAATCGAGAAAATAGTTCATCGGGGAAGATACATGAGGATGCTGCCAGCCTTTTGAAAAAGTTGCTTACACAGGTATAAAATAGGCCTGGGAGAAATAGTTTTGTGCTGTCATACTTCTTAAATGTTGATAGGAACATACCTGTGGGATCATGTTCCCTACAGCTCAGAGATTCAGAGTTAACAGAACCAAATAATTTTCTTAGTTTTCTAAGATACTTTCTATGTCCTTGGACTTCATTTAAAAAAAAAAAAAGTCTTGCAGGATAGCAGAGTGGGTGGTGAATATGGGCTCTGGAGGCAGCCTGGGCTTTCAGTTCTAGCTTGGGCACTTGCTAACAGTGGCAAGATGGTTGGAAACTCTGAGTTCAGTTTCCTCATCTATAAATGGAATGAAATTGTATCTACTCCTACAGTTGTAGATGTCATGGAAATTAAAACAATGTCTAGCACATAACAAAAATTCACTAATATATTACATGATTAGGCATGCTCTAAAATCACAGGGATCTAGCTATCAAGAAATAATACAATTTGCCTTTAGTCAGAAAGCTTCCTTTGTGTAGCTGGTGCTTCAAGGATATCCATGAAAACCTTAAAAATGTATCCATCTTCTGTGACCAATACTGACACCAAACGAAGGAAGGTGGGGGTGTCCATTTGGCTAAAGAGGGAAGGGATGTTATCATACTTGGATTCCTCTCCCCTTGCATGTTTCAGCTTACCTGTGGACAGCTGCACCACATATGCTTGATACGGACGCATATACTATGTTCCCAAACACGGAAAATTCCTCAAGAGCACAGCCCCCTGGGCAAAGGACATCTGCTTTCTCTTTCCTGATGTCCAGGCCTCGGGTAAAGCACGTGATAGCAATGGGAACTGAAAAGAAAGGAGGGAATGTGATGACATTATTAATTCATTTTAGAAAAATAAAAATCTCAATTACTATGGACACAGTTCCTGAGGTAAAGATATTAAATCTGGCCTGAGCCTTGAGGAACATTTTCTTTCTTTCTTTCATTTTTTTTAAGTAGCCTCCACACCCAGCGTGCAGCCCAATGTAGGGCCTGAACGCACAATCCTGAGGTAACCCCCTGAGCTGAGATCAAGAGTCCCACCCTTAACCAACTAAACCACCCAGGCACCCCAATAAGAAGCATTTTCATAGACAAACCTGTCATACGCAAACCTCTCTAGGTCCCATCCTTTGCCTCAAGGATCAGTTATACCAGTTTTTCTCCAAATGCAGTGCCTTAAAATTATATCTTAATTTAAGGAAGCCAGTAAACAGATGTTTCCCTTTACAGAATGTCATTTAGCTCAATCACTCATATTACAGATGCAGAAATTAAAGCGATGGGGTTAATTTGCCCTAGGTCACACTGCCCAACTCCTGCAGGACAAGAAACAGGGAATTTAGTCTCTATGAAATGAAGCATTTTTATCTGAATGCAACCTGCTTATTTCTGCTCCAAATCAGTCCCAAGAGATTTATCAGGCAGTGAATGCATTTTTGAAACAGCATTAATACTCTCAATTTTTACATACCAACCTAAACTAATAAGGAATTGAAGTTCTTACTACAAAAGACATTAGGTAGACAGTCATTGGCAGCATGTAACAATGTAATATGTTAACTCATCAATTTACAATAAATATTGAGACTAATGTTATCAAATGCTATTCTCCAAGCATAAGAAAGTGTGGTTATCCAAAACTTTTTGAAACAGATATTAATAAAAAAAAAAAAACAACAAGCACATTCTTTTTTCAAGATGGGGTAATACTGTCCGGTCATGACCATTTGAGTAGCCTGCCTCTACCAATGACCCTTTTCTACTAGATTTGTTGAGCAACACCCTCAACTGTACTTGTCTTTGTAAGGGAAGACAGAATGCCAGGTACAGTGCTGATTCCTTAGCTCTGAAACACTCTAGATTGCTGGGGAAGTTAAAATCTTTACCAAAAACAGTAGACTCATACCCGTGAGCCTTACACATTTGATCAAACAGCCTTAACCCTTCCTCTCACTTTCCATGTCATCAGAGGTTCTGCCTTTAGCTGCCAACACTGACTTGAGAGAGAGAGGATGGGGGTGTGGGGGGGGGGGCGGGAGGGGGTGCTGAAAACAGCCCAGTGCAATGCTTACCCTCATTTCTCCTTTCAAGGAGAACAGAATAGATTTTGTAAGAGTTTGCCTTTTATAATATAGAAAACACACACGCCCATATTCAGACTTTTACACGTGGAACAAACTGTTTTTAGACTCTCTCCAATATGAAACGGGCCTACAAATAGGGGTTACTCCTAGAAACCAGGGGTTCCAGCGAGGTGGGACAAAGATGTAAGCATCTCTCTCTGTCTCTGTCAGCTCTGACAGTGTGAATTTGGGTCTGGGAGGCTTCTCCCTGTCCTCAAACGCCGGGGACAACCTGAAACTAGGTGCCTCTCGGTGGGACTCAACGAATACTCCCCTGCCTTGAACTTTCCATGCCGATGCTCGGCTTGCCGGCTGCCTCCCGCGGTGTGAGTGTGGGTTCGGGGACGCTTGCTTCTCCACGCCTTGGGAAGAGCGTCCCCATCGGACACCAGGGGCCCCCTCGCGTTGGAGAAATGGGTAAGCCGGAGCAGATACGCTGTGGGTAAGGATGTGTGTGCGCCAGGCAGCCGCTGCAACCTTGGCGCCCTCCAGCTTTGGTCCCTGGGGCCAAGATCTAGGGGCTCGGTCTGAGCGCGCTTCTACCTGCCGGCCCCTAACCCCTCCCACCGCCTGGACCGAGCCCTGCTTCCCCGACATGGGAACCCGCAACTCACCCGCTCCCTCGCTGCCCGCAGGTTCCGGCAGCAGCAGCAGACATACACCTGCGAAGAAAGGACAGCGCGAGGGCTGGCTCCAGCCTCCACCCCGCTTGGTGCGAAGGGAAGGAGGTGGGGAGGGACGGGTACCCACCGAGGCAGAGAACGGAGATCCAGGCTGCAGACATGGTAGTCGAGGGGCTGCTCGGACCTGGGAGACAGGAAGAATGCGAGGGAGGCTCCGGGGAACGGAGGCCCCTACTTCCCCACCACGCTACGCCCGCCACCCCTTTGGAGATTTCGCACCCCTCGGAACCCCAGGGGCGGTGGAAGGGAGGGAGGTGACCTAAGAGGCCGCTGCCCCGGAGCTAGCGCCTCTCTATCTGGAGGCGACGCTCTGGCTGCAAATCGAGCCAAACCCAGCATCGATGTGCAATCCCGGCCCGGGAGAGGGGGTGCGATATCAAGACAGAAAGAAACTGGGAACGACAGAGGAGAGACTCGGACAGGCAGGGGTCAGGGACCCGCACGTCCGCCGCCGGACGCCCAGGGCTCCGCACCTGAGTCGGAACCTCCCGGGTGCGCCTGAGTGCGGAAAGCGCTGCTCCCTTCGCCGCTATAAAGGCCGGGCCGCGCGCATGAGCACTGTGCGGGGGGCGCGCGAGGAGGGGGCTGGGAGACTGTCCCGCGGGGCTGGGCGGCGGCCGTCCAGCTCCGCCCTCACCCGCTCCGGGTCTCGGGTTGAGTCCCGCGCCGAGGCGCCTCCCCCGCGCAGCGCGGACCCCGGCCACCTGGACGCTGTGTCCGTCCCGAGGGGAGGCGCGAAGGCCCGGGTCAGAGGGTCGAGGCCCCCCGGGGGCCCGGCGTCAGGGGCGTCGGAGCGACTGTAGAACTGCGGCGGGACCCGGCGGCGGGACCCTGCCTGGGGACGAGCGGGGTGAGCCCGGGGTGCAGGGCGCCGGCCGCGCAGGCTTAGCTGCGCTCCGGGCCGGGCGGTTGCCCGACGTGCGCGGCCAGCCTCACTTGGGCTGGGGAAGGACGGTCCCGCGTGCACAGTTCCCGACGGCGGAGCTGCGGCCCTCGCGGGGAACCTGGCGCTGCTTCGGCCGAGGGGGCGCAGGGCCGCTTGTCCGCCCAGAGAGGCCTTGCGCCCCCGGAGAGCTACCAGCTCCACGCGGCCTCAGAACCAAACTTTACAACTTCGTGCTCTCATGGAAATGGAGTTCCTACTTGTAAATTAAAAGCAACCTGGGTTTTGCAAACGCGGGCCTGGTATTTTTAGAAACTCTGTCAACTGATTGGTTATTCTTTCGACCTTAGGATCCAGCCTTACGACTTGGTTTCTGCTGGAATCGGATTTTCCCCAGCGGGCTCCATTTACTATAATGGGTAAGGCCACGCTTCTGAGGTGACCCGGGCCCCTCACTGTATCTCCCTTTTCTTCCTTTCTAGATCAGGAAGGATTTATGCTTGATTGCTTTTCCAAATTCCCAGACCTGTGGTGATTACGCAGAATCGCTGATTTGCTCATGTGTCCTCCGTCATCCCGGTAACTTTTGACAGGTGGAAATGGGACTAAGAGCGGAATTCACATGGAGTGTGACAGACAAGTGACCTCCATGGTAGCTTAGGAACCACCTCCAGACCCAGGAGAGGGGGCAGGATGCTCTTTTGTTTTTTTCCCCAAAGAGTTTTATTTAGTTCAAGAACAGCATTTTATTTTGGTCCAGAGAATAACCAATGATTTATATGCCATAAAATCCATCCCTTTAAGTGTAAAACGCATAATTTTTAATGAGTTTACAGAGTTGTGCAACCATCTCCACAATCCAGTTTTAAAACATTTCCATTCCTCCTAAAAGGATCTGTTCTAATCATTGTCAGTTCCCTTTCCTACCCTCCACCCGGATTTGCTTCCTGTATATACATTTGCCTTTTATGGGCATTTTATGTAAATGGAATGATACAACTGCTTTTACTGAGCATAATGTTTTTTAATTTTTTTTATTTATTTGACAGACAGAGATCACAAGTAGGCAGAGAGGCAGGCAGAGAGAGAGGAGGAAGCAGGCTCCCTGCTGAGCAGAGAGCCTGATGTGGGGCTCAATCCCAGAATGCGGGGTTGGATCCCAGGACCCCGAGATCATGACCTGAGCTGAAGGCAGAGGCTTTAACCCACTGAGCCCGCCAGATGCCCTGAGCATAATGTTTTTGAGGCATATCCAGGCTGTGGCTTGTATGTGTTCTTCCTTTTTATCGCTTAGTAGTATTCTCACCCATTTTGTATTAGGAAAGAAACCTACCACCATCACCTGGAAGCCAAATTTTGTAGTGGTTTTACAACTCTTCTCTCCATCTGGAATGAGTCAGTATTTGTACCAGGTAAATGGGGATTGCTGATTTCATTCCCTTTACTATTTGAATGTCTTCTGAAGAGAAAGAGACTCATTAAATAACATTTGTTGGCTGGGAGGTTTTTTATTCTTATTTTCATGGCTGCTTTAAAGATTTAATCTCTTCCATAGTAGACAGTTAACCCTTTTCTTAGAAACCCAGTAATCTGGCCACCACGCCTGATATTTTTCTTGGGAGAAATTTCAAGCCTTCAGGACTAGTAAAGCTGTCTTTTCATTATTGCTTATTGAATGTCTTCAATCAGCGTTGGATAATCTCCTCCCAGTTGGGCTGGGCAAATTGTCATGATGCTACATCATGAGGCAGAGTTCACATCCTGGAAAAATGCTACTATTCCACAGCTCAGCAGGCAGGTGCCCAAATGGCCAAAGGGCTGACTGCTATTCAGGACTCCTATGGGGCACACCCCTCCTGTGATGTAATTTCACTGAACCGTTTGGCAGAGTCAAAACTATGCAACTGTTTCCACGATTGCCCCTGAGTCTGTGACTATTGAAAAATAAAGGAAATACCTCATTGAGTTTCATAGTTGTTTACCCAAAGATACAATTTTAATTATTTTGTTTTGGAACATTTAAGAGAAGTTATTCTTCCGTTATTTTTCTGGTTTGAAAGGCCAACCAAGGAGGGTGGGGGAGTGGGGGTGAGGTTTCTCATTCTCACTTACTTTGTACCTCATGCTCACCATAAGTAAAACGGGGAAAAAAATATCTGAACTTAAGAGGTAGTTTTCTCTACCATGGGACTATCTGGGAGGGAAAGCCAAAGAAATGGGTATGTTTGACTTAAAAAGACAAATTGATAAAATTATAGTTTTGTATTCAGTTGGGAGACATTTCCGGTTATTGTTCTCCTGAGATGCCTAGCCAGTTTACCCTGCTTTAATTCAGACTATTTGATATTCAATATTTAGACTAAGTCCCTGCAGAGCAGTGGATTCCTAAGTGGGCTATACAATGGAATCACCTGGGGAGCTTTAAAAATTACAGAAGCCTGAGTCTCACCCAGGAGAGTCTGTGTAATTGGACTGGGATGAGACCTGGGTATTAGAATTTTTTAAAGCTCCCAGGTGATTCTAATGGGCTGCCCAGGGTACTTAATACTTAGCTCAGGATTAGAGGTTAAGCTAATAATTCTAGTTTTTCTTTCTTTTTTTTCGTTATCCTTTCATTAAAATTCCATCAAAAATATGCCTACTGTGTTTCCCGGATAAAACTTGGAAGCATCTTCTGGCCTGATTGTTGTTTAAAGACAGTTCTTAATAGAAGAGTTAAAAACTCAATTTCAAAAGTAATTTTTCCTAAATGTTCTGTCTGGTCACATTTCTAACTGTGTGGAATGGTCTGGCCTTGTTAAGGGAGTGAAATACCTCTAAAGCTAATACCCTAGGTGGCATCTTTACGCTTCAGGATGCTGCTGACAGCTCAAAAGAGTTTCTCAAGAATGGTATGGTTATCGGATTAGATTTGGCTCATTACCTTTGCGGATAAGCTCTAGGTTGATAGGTCCCCTCTCTGTTCTGTTTTTACTTAAGTATGAATCTAGTGTTACCTGGAAATTTTTGTGTTTTTGTTGTTGGTCTTTCATTCTTATTTTTTTTTTTTAAATACTTTATTTATTTGACAGAGAGAAATCACAACTAGGCAGAGAGGCAGGCAGAGAGAGAGGAGGAAGCAGGCTCCCCGCGGAGCAGAGAGCCCGATGTGGGGCTCGATCCCAGGACCCTGAGATCATGACCTGAGCCGAAGGCAGAGGCTTTAACCCACTGAGCCACCCAGGCGCCCCTCATTCTTATTTTTAAAAGGAGTATCAGTCCTGGGATGCCTGGGTGGCCCAGTGGGTTGAGCCTCTGCCTTGGCTCAGGTCATGATTACGTGGTCCTGGGATCGAGCCCTGCATTGGGCTCTCTGCTCAGCGGGGAGCCTGCCTCTTTGTCTGCTTGTGATCTCTCTCTGTCAAATAAATAAATAAAATCTTTTTAAAAAACAAACAAAACAACACACACACACACACACACACACAAAAGGAGTCTCAGTCCTGTCCCACCACCTAAGCTAGTTTAGCTCTCTTGTAAATTTACTTAGCTAATACAATACATAGCAACCTGGTTTTATTTCTGTTGCACTGACCTTAAAGTGAATTTGTTACCTTTAGACAAGTGTACATTTATCCTGCAGTATCCCATAGGCTCCTATGCTTGGTTATAGACCATAATCAGTTTGAAAACTCCCATCACCTATGTTATTTTACCACATTGATGTTTTTTCCGGATCTAGTTTTCCTGATTGTTTTTGTTCATGTCTAATACTAAGCAAGTATGTATATCTAGCCTTTTGGTTTTCAGTGATTTCTAGCAATGTAATAAATGCCTACAGCTTCTGAGGAATGACAAATCAAAGAGTTGATTCACACTAAATTCTGCACCTGAAACTAATATTACCCATACATTAACTAACTAGAATTTAAGTAAAAACTTGGAGAAGAAAAAAGTTGATTCTGAGATAGCCTTATCACCACTAGGAATCACCTTTTTCTGGAATTCAGTTCCCTTTCCTATAAAGTGAAGATGATTAGACCAAGTGATTGGAAGAGACCTCCCACTGGCCATTTTCTGTGTTTGGGCGAATGCTTCCCCTTGGCGTATATTGGCTGTGAGGGTTATGCTGTTTTTCTGGAGTTTGGGAGGCCTTAGGAAACACTGGCTGTGCCAGCTGTCCCTCAGTTGTCCCTCAGCTGTCCCAGGACCCATCCTGTCTTACACAAGTTCTCTTTCTATTCACCTCTTACTCCTAAACTATGGACTGGATCACATTTGCCTCTATTTAACAAGAAATAATAGAGATAACATTGGCCACTGAAGTGCCACGGAGACTTCCCTCCTGAGCTAGGAAAGCTGTGACAGCTTAGTAAATTTGTGTCATAAGGCCCAGCATACATCCCACGTAAGCTTCTCAAGATCAAGCATCATCCTCTTTTTGATCGCTCTTTGATGGCTGTACCCTTAGTTCCCAGTGCAGTGTCTAGCACATAATGAGTACTCAAGAAATATTTGTTGAATAAATGAATCAGTCACATTCTATCTTATCACTTGCTCCCTTGTAGTGATATTTATTATTTTATATTATTAATAAATTATATGTTATTTAATATTTAATATTATTTATATTTTTTATTATTATTTTTTAAGTAGGCTCCATGTGCAAGGTGGGGCTTGAACTCATGGCCCTGAGATCAAGAGTCGTGTGTTCTATGTTCTAAGAGTTGTATGTCCCCATCTTGTACTGATTTTTAAAAATCTTTTTATTTTAGAGCAGTTTTAGGTTTACAGAAAAATCAGTAATACAGGCGACTTCCTATTATCCCACGCCCAATTTTCCCTATGGCATGGTTGTTACAGTTAATGAACCAGTAATGACACATTAAGATTAACTAAAGCCTGTACGTTTTTCAGATTTCCTTAGTTTTTACCTAATGTCCATTTTCTGTTCCAAGATCCTTTCCAGGATACCACATTACATCTAATCAGCATGTATTTACTTAGACTTCTCTTGGTTGTGAAGGTTTCTCAGATTTTCCTTATTTTGATGACCTTGACAATTTTGAAGAGTACTGGTCAGATATTTTGTACAATGTCCTTCAATACACATTTGTCTGATGTTTTTCTCACTACGGGGTTGGGGTTATGGTTTTTGGAGGAGGGCCACAGAGGTGAAGTAACATTGTTGTCACATCATATCAAAGGTATGTATATCCTATCAACATGAATTATTACTGCGGACATTGACCTTGGTCATGTGGCTGAGGTGGTGTTTGTCATGTTTCTCTACTCTGAAGTTACTCTTTTGTACCCCCTTTCCATGCTGTCCTCTTTGGAAGGATGTCATGATGTGCAACCCATACTTAAGGAGTGGGGAGTTATGTTCAATCTCCTTGAGGGCAGAACAGCAATGTAAATTATTGGGAACTCTTCTGCAAGTGACATTTTGCCTCTTCTCCCCTATTTATTACTACTTGGTTTTTTATATGTGGTAATTCTCCTCTTAAAGGCTATAAGCTTCTTCAAGGCTGACCATTCTTATGCTCCCCTATAGTTTCAGTGGCTTACACAAAGCTTTGGAGTAAGGTGGAAGCTCAGTTCCCAGTATAAAGGATGGTTCATAGCTTCCCGTCCTGGCAGATCTCTGCTGATGACTTACTTTTCTTTTTTACTGTAAGACTTGGGCCAGAAAGTTGCCCAATTGGCTCTTGGCAGAGGTGTAATAAAAATACTACTAATAATAGTGGTCCTGGCACTGTGTTAAGCTTTTTATACATGTCCCCATAAGAATTTTTGCAACATACCTGCAAAGTGGATATCATCCTAATTTTCTGAATGAAGATACTTATGTCCAGACTGATTATAAGATGTGTCCAAAATCACACAGCTAGAGCGCAGAGCCAGGATCAAATCTAGTTCTCTAAAGCCAGGTTATACTGTGTTTTCCCTCATAATAGCCAAGTAAATCCACTGAAAAGCCAGAAGGTCATGGATGCAACAAAGGCTAGAAGAAAATAGAAAAAGAAGAGATAAATCTCTGAGTGGGAGTGACTGGTGTGTGACCCCTGAGATCTGCTATGAAACTGATACATTCAAGAGAAGCACATAACCCATAGATTAGCATAACAAGATAATTATAAAATATTATTATGTATTCCAAACACAAAGATAGCAGATTTTGCTCATATGCTTAACATACAGGTCAAACAGTAATTTCTAAAATATATCCATATGGAGCAAAAGCCTAATGTGATTCAGATACCTTTTAGGATAGATGGACATTAGTGATGATCCCAAAGCTTGTCTTTCAGAGGTCCATTTTATTATGTACATACAGTGGGATTATTCATTCTTCTGTATCCTAGGAGATGTGGTTGATTTTCAGTGGGGTCGTCAAATGATAGTGACAGTAATTGTTTTGAAGTCATTGATCCAATTGCTTGCTTAGTCTTTAGATCTGAAATAAAATATCTCTACATGTCGTTCTGGGGAATTATTCACACTGTTGCTTAAACATGTTCTACTGGAAGAGTGTAAACTAAAGCAAAATGTTTCCAAATAATTATGTACAGGGAAAGCCAGTTCCTTCATTATGCATTAATCTTTATTTAATTTTTTAGCTTGATAATTTTTTTTTTGTTTTGTTTTGTTTTTTTTTCCCCTTTTTATTTATTTTTTCAGCGTAACAGTATTCATTCTTTTTGCACAACACCCAGTGCTCCATGCAAAACGTGCCCTCCCCATCACCCACCACCTGTTCCCCCAACCTCCCACCCCTGACCCTTCAAAACCCTCAGGTTGTTTTTCAGAGTCCATAGTCTCTTATGGTTCGCCTCCCCTCCCCAATGTCCATAGCCCGCTCCCCCTCTCCCAATCCCACCTCCCCCCAGCAACCCCCAGTTTGTTTTGTGAGATTAAGAGTCATTTATGGTTTGTCTCCCTCCCAATCCCATCTTGTTTCATTGATAATTTTTTTTTAATTTTTGGTAGGATTATATACTTTTTTAAAAAAAGATTTTTATTTATTTATTTGACAGACAAAGATCACAAGTAGGCAGAGGCAGGCAGAGGGGAGGGGCGTGAAGCAGGCTACCTGCTGAGTAGAGAGCCCGATGTGGGGCTCAATCCCAGGACCCTGGGATCATGACCTGAGATCCTTAGAAGTCAGAGGCTTTAACCCACGGAGCCAACCAGGTGTCCATGATTATATACTTTAAGAAAAAGTTTTTATTTAATCAGCTGGTGCTTATCACAAGTGTACTCCTTAGTCCCTATTACCTATTTCATCCATCTTCCCACCATTAATTTGTTATCTAGAGTTAAGAGTCTATTTCTGGGTTTGTTCTTCTCTCCTTTTCCCTTTGCTCTTTTGTTTATTTCTTAAATACCACATATGAGTAAAATCATAGGGTATTTGTTTTTCTCTGACTGAATTATTTTGCTAAGCATTATACTCTCTAGCTCCATTCACATAATTGCAAATGACAAGATTCCATTCTTTTTAATGGTTGAGTAATATTGCAGTGTGTGTGTGTGTGTGTGTGTGTGTGTGTGTGTGTGTGTGTACGTACCAATTATCTTTATCTATACATCAGTTGATGGACATTTGGGCTCTTTCTATGTTTTGGCTGTTGTAAACAATGCTGCATATATCCCTTCAAATTAGTGCTTTTGTATCCTTTGTGCAATTACTTAGTACTATAATTGTTGGATCATAGTATAGTTCTATTTTAACTTTTTGAAGAACCTCCATACTGTTTTCCACAATGGCTGCATCAGTTAGATTCCTACCAACAGTGTGTGACTGTTCCCCTTCCTTCACACCCTTACCAACACTTATTTCTTGTGTTGTTAATTTTAGCCATTGTAACAGGTGTGAGGTGGTATCTCATTGTAGTTTTAATTTGCATTTCCCTGAGTGATGAGTAATGTTGAGCATCTTCCCATGTGTCTTTTGGCCATCTGTATGTCTTCTTTGGAGAAATGTCTGTTCATGTCTTCTGCCCATTTTTTAATTGGATTATTTGTAGGTTTTGTGTGTGTGTGTGTGTGTGTGTGTGTGTGTTGAGTTGTATGTTTTTTATATATTTTGGATACTAACCCTATACTAGATATATCATTCGCAAATATTTTCTCCCATTCCATTGATTGCCTTTTAGTTTTGCTAATTGTTTCCTTCACTGTGCAGAAACTTTTTATTTTTATTTAATCCCAATAGTTTTTTTTTAATTTAATTTTTTTTATTTGTTTATTTACAGCATAACAGTGTTCATTGTTTTGGCATCACACCCAGTGCTCCATGCTGTACGTGCCCTCCCTATTACCCATCACCTGGTTCCTCAACCTCCCACCCCCCCCGCCGCCCCTTCAAAACCCTCTGGTTGTTTTTCAGAGTCCATAGTCTCTCATGGTTCATCTCCCCTTCCAGTTGCCCTCAACTCCCTCTCCTCTCCATCTCCCCATGTCCTTCATGTTATTTGTTACGCTCCACAAATAAGTGAGACCATATGATACTTGACTCTCTCTGCTTGACTTATTTCACTCAGCATAATCTCTTCCAGTCCCGTCCATGTTGCTACAAAAGTTGGGTATTCATCCTTTCTGATGGAGGCATAATACTCCATTGTGTATATGGACCACATCTTCCTTATCCATTCATCCGTTGAAGGGCATCTTGGTTCTTTCCACAGTTTGGCGACCGTAGCCATTGCTGCAATAAACATTGGGGTACAGATGGCCCTTCTTTTCACTACATCTGTATCTTTGGGGTAAATACCCAGCAGTGCAATTGCAGGGTCGTAGGGAAGCTCTATTCTTAATTTCTTCAGGAATCTCCACACTGTTCTCCAAAGTGGCTGCACTAACTTGCATTCCCACCAACAGTGTAAGAGGGTTCCCCTTTCTCCACATCCTCTCCAACACACGTTGTTTCCTGTCTTGCTAATTTTGGCCATTCTAACTGGTGTCAGGTGGTATCTCAATGTTGTTTTAATTTGAATCTCCCTGATGGCTAGTGATGATGAACATTTTTTCATGTGTCTGATAGCCATTTGTATGTCTTTGTTGGAGAAGTGTCTGTTCATATGTTCTGCCCATTTTTGATATGATTATCTGTTTTGTGTGTGTTGAGTTTGAGAAGTTCTTTATAGATCCTGGATATCAACCTTTTGTCTGTACTGTCATTTGCAAATATCTTCTCCCATTCCGTGGGTTGCCTTTTTGTTTTGTTGACTGTTTCCTTTGCTGTGCAGAAGCTTTTGATCTTGATGAAGTCCCAAAAGTTCATTTTCGCTTTTGTTTCCTTGGCCTTTGGAGACATATCTTGAAAGAAGTTGCTGTGGCTGATATCGAAGAGGTTACTGCCTATATTCTCCTCTAGGATTCTGATAGATTCCTATCTCACGTTGAGGTCTTTTATCCATTTCGAGTTTATCTTTGTGTACGGTGTAAGAGAATGGTTGAGTTTCATTCTTCTACATATCGCTGTCCAGTTTTATTTAATCTCAGTTTATTTTGTTTCCCTTGCCTCGGAAGACCCATCTAGAAAAAGTTGGTATGGCTGATGTCAAGGAGGTTACTGCCTATGTTCTCTTCTAGGATTTTTATGGTTTTAGGCCTCATACTTAGGTCTTTTATCCATTTTGCCTTTGTTTTTGTGTGTGGTAAAAGAAAGTAGTCTAGTATTATTCTTTTGCATGTTGCTGTCCAGTTTTCCTAACACCCTTTGTTGAAGAGACTGTTTTTCCCCCATTGGATATTCTTTCCTGCTTTGTCAAAGGTTAGTTGACCATAAAGTTGTGGGTTTATTTCTGGAATTTCTGTTCTGTTCCATAGACCTATGTTTCTGTTTTTGTGCTAGTACTAAACTAGCACAAATGTATGATCAGCACAGCTTTGTAATATAACTTGAAGTCTGGAATTGCGATGCCTCCAGCTTTGCTTTTCTTTTTCAAGATTGCTATGGCTATTCAGGGTCTTTTGTGGTTCCATATAAATTTACAGATTGTTCTAGTTCTGTGAAAAATGCTGGTAGTATTTTGATAGGGGTGGCATTAAATGTGTAGATTGCTTAGGATATTATGGACATTTTCACAATATTTTTTCTTCCAACCCATGCAGTTTTTCCATTTCTTTTTGTCATCTTCATTTCTTTCATCAGGTCTTTATAGTTTTCAGAATACAGATCTTTTACCTCTTTGGTTAGGTTTATTCCTAGGTACCTTATGGTTTATGGTATAGCTGTAAATGGGACTGATTCCTTGATTTCTCCTTCTGCTGTTTCATTATTGGTGTATAGAAATGCAACAGATTTCTGTACAGTCATTTTGTATCTTGTGACTTTACTGAAATTGTGTATTAGCTCTAGCACTTTTTGATGGACTCTTTTAGGTTTTCTAAATAGAGTATCATGTCATCTGCAAATAGTGAAAGTTTGACTTCTTCCTCACTGTTTGGATGCTTTTTATTTCTTTTTGTTGTCTTGCTGCTGAGGCTAACACTTCTAGTAATATATTGAGTAATAATGATGAGAGTGGACATCCCTGTCTTGTTCCTGACTATAGAGGAAAAGCTCTGATTTCCCCAATTGAGGATGATATTAGCTGTGGTTTTTCACATATCATCTTCATTTTGCTGAGGTATGTTCCCTATGCCCTTACATTGAGGGTTTTTATCATGAATGAATGTTGTTCTTTGTTAACTGCTTTTTTTTTCAGGTTTTGAGAGGATCATATGGTTCTTATCCTTTCTTTTATTAATGTAATATACCACATTGATTGATTTGTGAATATTGAACCACCTTGCAGCACAGGAATAAATCCTACTTGATCATGGTGAATGATTCTTTTAATGTACTGTTGGATTCAATTTGCTAGTATTTTGTTGAGAATTTTTGCATCCGTGTTCGTCAGAGATATTGGCTTGTGGTTCTCTTTTTAGTGGAGTTTTTGTCTGGTTTTGGAATCAGCAATGCTGACCTCATTGAATGAGTTTGGATGTTTTTCTTCCGTTTCTATTTTTTAGAATAGTTTGAGAAGAATAGGTATTAACTCTTCCGTAAATGTTTGTTAAAATTCACCTTTGAAGTCATCTGGCCCTAGACTTCTGTTTGTTGAGAGATTTTTGATTACTGATTCATTTTCTTTGCTGGTTATCAGTCTCTTCAAATCTTCTATTTCTTCCTGTTTCAGTTTTGGTAGTTTATATGTTTCTTGAAATTTATCCTTTTCTTCTAGATTGTCTAATTTGTTGGCATATAATTTTTAATAATATTCTTTTATAATTTTTTGTATTTCTGTGGTGGTGGCTGTTATTTCTCCTCTCTCATTTGTGATTTTTTAAATTTAGGTCCTTTCGTTTTTTCTCTTGATGAGTCTGGCTGGGAGCTCATCAGTATTATTGAGTTTTCCTAAGAACAAGTTCCTGGTTTCATTGATCTATTATATTGTTTTTTAAAATCTCTACATCATTTATTTCTGCTCTAATATTTATTATTTCCTTCCTTTGGCTGTCATTAGTCTGAATTTGTTGTTCTTTTTCTAGCTCCTTTAGATGTATGGTTAGGTTGTTTATTTGAGATTTTTCTTGCTTCTTGAGGTAGGCCTTTTATTGCTCTAAACTTTCCCCTTAGAACCACTTTCGCATCCCAAGGGTTTTGGACCATTGTGTTTTCATTTTCATTTGTTTCAATGCACTTCTTTATTTTTTCTGTTATATCCTGGCTGATCCATTCATTGTTTGGTAGAATGTTATTTAGTCTCAATGTATTTGTGATTTTTCCAAATTATTTTTCTTGTGGTTGACTTCTAGTTCCATAATGTTGTGTTCAGAAAAGGCACATGGTATGACTTCAATCTTTAAAAAAAAAATTTTTTTTAAGATTTTATTTATTTATTTGACAGAGAGAGATCACAAGTAGAGAGGCAGGCAGAGAGAGAGAGAGAGAGGGAGGGAAGCAGGCTCCCTGGTGAGCAGAGAGCCCGATGTGGGACTCGATCCCAGGACCCCAAGATCATGACCCGAGCCGAAGGCAGCGGCTTAACCCACTGAGCCACCCAGGCGCCCCAGATCTTTTAAAAATTTTTAGGACTTGTTTTGTGACCTAATAGGTGATCTAGTCTGGAGAATGTTCCATGTGCACTTGAAAAGAATGTGTATTCTATTTTAGCATGGAATGTTCTGAATATATCTTTTAAATTCATCTGATCCAGTTTGTCATTCAAAGTCATTGCTTCCTTGCTGATTGTTGATTTAGATTATCTGTCCATTGATGTATGTGAGGGTGTTATTAAAATACCCTACTATTATTATATTATTATTGATTAGTTCCTTTAAGTTTGTTAACTGTTTTATGTATTTGGGTGCTCCCACACTGAGTGACAAATATTAATAATTGTTATATCTTCTTGTTGTATTTTCCCCTTTATTATGATATGGTTCCCTTCTTTGTTTCTTGTTATAGTCTTTTTTTAAAGTCTATTTTGTCTGATATAACTATCATTATTCCTACTTTCTTTTGACATTTATTTGCATAATAAATATTTCTCTGTCCCCTCACTTTTGATCTGCAGGTGTCTTTAAGTCTGAAATGAATCTCTTGTAGGCAGCATATAGGTGTGCCTTGGCTTTTTATTTATTCTGTCACCCGTCTTTTGATTGGAGTGTTTAGTCCATTTACATTCAGTGTAATTACTGATAGATACGTATTCATTACCATTTGTTACTTGTTTTGTGGTTATTTTTGTAGTCCTTCTCTGTTCCTTTCTTGTCTTTTTCTCTTTCATGGTGTTCTGGTTTTCCTTAGTGATATACTTGGATTTCTTTCTCTTTATTCTTTCATAGTGGCTGTTTTTGATTTGTGGTTACCATTAAGTTTGTGTATAATATCTTCTGCATATAACAGTCTATATTAAGCTGATGATTGTTTAAGTTTAAACCCATTGTTTACCTCTCCCCATGTATTAGGTCATATTTAAATCCTTTTATTTTGTGAGTTCCTTGATTAATTTTTTACAGAAATAATATTTTTTGCTGCTTTTGTGTTTCCTACCTTCATACTATCATTTTTTGGTCTTTCTTTTACACTCAAAGTGTCCTGTCTAATATTTCTTGCAGGGCCGATTTAATGATGATGAACCCTTTTTAGTGTTTATTTTTCTGGGATCTTTATCTTTCCTTCTATTTTGAATTATAGTCTTGCTGGATAGAGTATTCTTGGT
This sequence comes from Meles meles, assembly GCF_922984935.1. Lineage (NCBI taxonomy): Eukaryota > Metazoa > Chordata > Mammalia > Carnivora > Mustelidae > Meles > Meles meles. Next base: position 84,896,630 of record NC_060071.1, on the reverse strand, counting down.
GGCAAATTTTTCTCTTCAGCTCTTCGAATGTATCATGGCATTCCTTTCTGACCTAGAAAGTTTCTGCTGAAAAATCTGCTGATAGCCTTATGGGGTTTCCTTTGTATGTAACTGTCTTCTTTTTTCTTGCTACTTGTAATGTATATATTTTTTGTCACCAAATTTTGCTATTTTAATTACAATATGTCTTGGTGTGGCTCTGCTTTTGTTGATTTTGATGGGAATTTTCTCTGCCTCCTGCATTTGGATATGTGTTTCCTTCCCCAGATGACGGAAGTTTTCAGCTATTGTCTCTTCAGATAAATTCTCTGCCCTTTTTCCTCTCTCTTCTTCTTCTGGGACTCCTATAATATGAATGTTATTACAGTTGGGGTGTTTATGTATGTATGTAGTCACTGAGTTCCCTAAGTCTATTCTCATGTTGCATAATTCTTTTTTCTCTCTTTTGGTCAGCTAGATTACTTTCTATTACTCTGTCTTCTAGGTCATTAATTCATTCCTTTGCTTCTTCCAGTTTGCAGTTCATTCCCTCAGGAGTGTTTCTCATTTCATTTATTGAGCCCTTTATCTCTGCTATGTATTCTTTATCTCTGTGCCAATAGTCTGACTGATGCCCTCCACTCTATTCTTGAGTCTTAGGATAATTATTTAAATTCTCCATTAGCCATGTTACTTATATCTGTTTCATTTAGATCTTTGACTGTGGCCTTGCCCTTTTCTTTCATTTGGGACAAATTTCTCTGTCTTCTCATTTTGTCTAAGTCTCTGTGCCTGTTTCAGTGTTTTGGGAAAGTCAGCTACATATCTTGCTACTGAGGGTAATGGATTTATGAAGAAGAGGTCCTATAGTCTCCTACAGTAGAGTGTTGCCTATTCCCCAGGGCCTGATGCTTCCTGGAGTGCCTCCAATGTGTGCTGTGTGTACTCTGCTATTGTGTCTGGCTGCTTTATCCTTTAGGCAAGTCATCTGAAGAGACTCTCTTTGCCTTTGGGGGACAGTGTTTTGTCTCTGAATGTGGTGCATTTTAACTAGGTGTGCTCTGGTCTGCTTGTGAAATGACACTTGTTGTCACCACTGCCAGAACTGAGACTCTGCAGAACTCCCTTATTGGGAGACATAGTGTGAGCAGGGTTTTGTGCTGGTCTTCTGGGGGAAGAGGTCTGGTGCACTGGGACTGAGGCAAGCATGACTGGGAGGGGCGGTTCCAGCACAGCACAGGGGGCAGGGCTTGGTGTAAATGAGTGTGGGTACTGAACTTTTTCCCACAGGTGGCCCTATGCTTATGCTGAGGGATAGGTGAGGGAAACATCACTGTTTCTTTCCTATTCCTTTGTTCCCAGAAGGGTCACTTTGTGAATGCTGCCTCTCTGGGACTTGACTCAAGAAGAGCAAATAACCTCTCCACTGTGTGCCCCAGGCGCTCCTCAGATTGCTGTTTTCACGCTGTATGTCTGCAAGCTGTTTGCCTTCCCTTCTCTCCAAGAGCAGCCCCAATGTCTCCAGTCTCTCCCAGAGCTGAGCCCACTGACCTTTAGAACTCCAGGCTTTAAGCTCTGTTGGTCGCAAGAAGCCATGAAATTCAGCCTCCCTTGCTTTCTAAGCCAGTTGCTATGGGGAGTCATCTTCCCCATGCACTCCCCTGTGTGCTACTCTGTTTCTCATCCCTCTTTGCAACCCCAGCTCCCTTTCCACAGTAGCCGCCAGGATCTACTTCTCTCCCAAATCACGTTTCTGCACTTCCTACCTTCTTTGATGTGTCCTCTTCTCTACCTTTAGTTGTGGAGTTTGTTCTGCCAGTCTTCAGGTCAATTTCTGGGGTATTTAGGATTATTTAATGGCTATCTAGTTGTATTCATGGGATAAGGTGAGCCTAGGGTCCTACTCTGCTGCCATCTTCTTCTTCCTTATTACACATTCATTTTAAAAAGTCAGGCATGAGAGCTCCCTGAAATTTGGCATATATGAATTGAAATATTTAATAAGACTTAATTCCATCCCCAGTTTTTACTGCTCTGCTGTGATAGTATTTTCATATTACAGAATAATTATTGAAGACATTTTAATATTTTGCAAATCTGAGCTGCAATAAAATATGATTCATCATTATTAATGTAATTTTAAACAAGAAAAAACTGTTTTATATTGATTGTAAGATGCATACTAATTTGAAAGATGCTAAAATGTAAATGAAATATGCACCAATGACTTGTTATTACTAATTCTAATGGATACAGTTTTATAATAAGTGACTCATAAATATAAAAAATATTTAAACCACATAAAAGGAAAGGGGGGATGCATAAAAAAGCAAGGAATACTTGAATTTAGCTTTGAGTTTCCTGGAAAGCAAGACAAAAAAAAATTTATACATATATACTATTTATTAAATGATTAAAAGGATTTATCCTCCTCAGAAAATAGATTTTTTTTTTCTGGAACTGAGTTATAAAAAGAATGCTGATTTGGAACATATGTAAAGGCCATTGTCTTCAAACACAGCAGTTGTAAAGAACATACAGAAATGCTTTTATTTGACAATTTCTTCAATTTTTGAAAGCAGAAAGCATGATTGACTATTTAGCCAGTATCTTTAGAAATGTTAAAATAAAATTTATTTAAATTGCTTAGCCAACATTTCACACTAAAGAATATCTTTAATAGAAATGCTGCACCGAGTATGACAAACATAGCAATGAGATTTGCTGAGCTTTATATTACCCTGAAAAGCCACAATTAATTTGAAATTTAATTGGTACTGGGAATCATTTTAATGGTTGGTAGAGGAAACCACAGGTTTTAGCTGTTTTCAGATTGAACTATTGAAGATCAACAGTGTTATAATTGTAATAAAATCTGTTATGTGACCAAAGCTAATTCAGATTATGCCTTAAGTCCATGAGTTGTGTTTTACATTTCTTTCCTTTTTTAAAAAGGTACTATGGAAAATTTCAAACATGTGCAAAAAGTAGACACAATATTGTAGGGAACACTTTTTTATCTATTACCTAGATTGAACAGTGATCAATTTAGGGCCATTTTTGTTTCTTTTATGCCTTACTCTTGATTCTTTTGAAGGAGTCCCAGATATTATAATGTTTAATCTTTAAGGATCTTTCTCTAAGGATTCTCTTTTCAAATATAACCATATTAGGATTGTCATACCTAAAAAATTATTAATTCCTTATTCTCATAGCCACTTTGGGTGTACATTGTTTCAGTTATCTTATTAATTTTATTTAGAAATGGATTAGTCACTGAATCAAGATCAAAATGAGGTTTACACTCAGAGAAGGGACAAGAATAGCTCCTTCTCTATCTCTGAACATCCAGGTCCTCAACAATGTGGACTGAGCGCCTACAGTGACAGGCACAGGCTGGCTGCTGGGAAAACAAAGGTGAATGCAACAGAATCCTCAGGTCAAAAGAATGCATCATCCCCTGCATGGGAAGGAGTAACCCCATACTTTTGTTCATAGGGAATGCTTAGCAGCCCTCATTCCTAGGAATTCCTCTCAGATTGAACCTAAATTCCTCATTTGCGGCCAATTTCCATTCTTTTTTTGTGTGTGTGTGGACAAGGAACAGTATCACTGCAGACTGTTATTATCATATTTATTTTTATTTTTGGGGGGGTGAGGTTTCTTTATTGTTTTTACTTTGTTGCTATTTTTTGCTTCTGTTTTTATTTTTCTTCCTTTCTGTAATCTCTTCTGCTCTCTTGCACATCCGTCCAGTATGTATGTGGTATAACCATGTAACTATAAAAGACTGAACCACACAGTTATGGGAAAGACACAAGATGTATTTCTACCTGGGGGTTTAATGCAAAATGGCTGATTTGATGAACAATCCTTGAACTTGTATTTCCTTAGAAAGAGAGGGGTTTGAGTTAGGGTTCAAAAGAGATGCCTTATAGTGTGCAGAGTATAAATAATAGTATTTTAATGTTTTAAAGTATTTTCACATAAATTATTTATTTTCCTCTCTGTAATCCTACGAATTATAAGGACAAGTATGATTATCTTTATTTGGCAGGTGGGGAAAATGCAGCACTAAGAAATTATGCTATATAAAGAGTACATACAAAGATAGAATGGAGCCAACCTGAGAGATTAGTTATCTAGACTTAGTCTCTGTTCCTTTACTTGTTGCTGATGTTTTTGTGAAATCATGTAATACTGACTATACTTTACTAGAAGACAAAAGGAGTGACATGTCCAACATGTGCATATAGGTCATTTTGAGCTTCCTGCTCACTCCCCTCACTCTCAACTGACGGATAGTACCTGTCCTGGCATGCAACAGATGTTACTAGATGACATTGTTGTTTGGCCAAGGACAGACACCTGAACCTACATGTAACGGTGGGCTCTTTCTCCCAGAAATTTGAAACTGGTTTGTAGGAACTACTTAGCATTGTAGTAGTGACTCTTGAGGGAATATATAAGGCCAAGCCTGACCCATGGGCAAGTTAAGCCCGGTGGGTTGGTCATGGCAGAGAGAAGAGTAAAGCAAATGGGCATTTACTTCCCGGTCAAGTGAATTCATCTCCTGCCCTTTAAAAAAACAATTTATTCTTAAGCAATTTTTACACCCAGCATGGGGCTCAAATCCACAACCCTGAGATCAAGAGTCACACGTTCCACCAACTGAGTCAGCCAGGGGCCTCTATTCCCTTTTGAGGCTGGTTGTACTTGCTGGCTGGGACATACTTGGTAGTCATCCAATAAATTCCCTATTTGCTTAAGTACTTTGAGTGGATTTCAATTCCTTACAATCAAGTGAGCCCCAAGACCCAGTCAAATGTTTTATTTAGGCAAAAGGGAAATCACAGTAAGAGGTTTGTCCTGGGCTTTTACTCTTTTTCTAAGCAGAGGTGGCATTTGTGTTGGTGTTTTTGCCTTTCTAGGGGTAGGTGGGAGTGTTTGTGGAGTTCCCATGGAAGAGTAAGAGGAGGAACTTTCATCCTTTTAAACTTTCCCAGCAAGGGCACCTGGGTGGCTTGGTTGGTTCAGTGTCTGGCTCTTGATTTCTCCTTGGGTCATGATCTTGAGGCCTGGGATTGAATCCTGCATTGGGCTCCATGCTCAGCAAGGAGTCTGCCCGAGGATTTTCTCTCTCCCTCTGTCCCTCCCCAGCTCTCTCTCTCTCTCAAGTAAATAGATAAATCTTTAAAAAATCCCACAAACTTCCCCATCATTGGAAAGTTTTTTTTCTGCTTCTCCAGTTGATTTCAGATCTGTAGGAGTTGGAGGGAAGGACGGTGCCATGATTCTTATCTCTGGGGCTTCAGAGCAGACCTGAAGCCAGTGGTGCTCAGCTCTGGGCGCCCCAGGGGCCAGTAGACTTCCTCCCAAGCAAGTTTATACCTTGGGATTTCTGTTGTGCAGAAATCTTGCCAGATCCTACCCCACTCTTACTCCTTGCCATCTGACTCATGAGGATCCTAAGAAATCTCAGAATTCAGTTTTTCTTCATAGATATTTCATTTCCTTAAAACAACAACAACAACTTTGGAATGTATTGTCACCACTAAGCATTTATTGTGTTACTACAATGAACATTGTGGTTGTCTGTGTGACATTCATATCACCTTCCCCCATGCATAACACTTGTCTACTGAGTCTCCACAGTTTTACCTATCAGTGAATGACAGTCACCTGTCCACACTGGCTAGTTCAAGGGTCTCTGGAGCTGGGACTCTTGTTCATTGTGAGACATCACGTTCCTTCTCCCGAGGAGGTTAAAGGGAAAGTGTGTTTTCCTGGCAGCTGCTGGCATGCATCTTGCAATGATGGGGAGACGCCAACCTGAGGGAGAGGCAACATATGGAGTCAGGCAGAGTCAGTAGAGCTGCAGAGAGGTCTAGCCAGATCCTACGTGCACAGTGCCTGGGGTTTACATTTCCTATGGATTTTAAGATCCAGGTGCCAATGAATTCCCATTGTTATTAAAGACAGTTTGAGTTCAGTTTTCTGTAATTTTCAACATAGCAGATTCTGATCCAGAACTTTTAAGTTCATTTACTTCTCTCACATTTTGGGTTACTGATTTCACATTCAAATATGAGCATCTTCAGTGTAGAGCACAGCACTGTGTACTCCCCATATCTTTTGCCCTCATGGCAACCTTATGAGATAGATAATATTATAATTGAATTTCCACCTTTCAGTCGAAGGTACTCAGGTTCTGAGAGATTGTGACTTCTCTAAAGACCCAAAACTATAAGCAGCCATAGAGTCTGAATTTGAGCCTATTGCAAATACCATTTTATTATAGGAAAGAAATTAAAGATAAAAATTCAGCTTTTAGGGGCGCCTGGGTGGCTCAGTGGGTTAAAGCCTCTGCCTTCGGCTCAGGTCATGATCTCAGGGTCCTGGGATCAAGCCCTGCTTCAGACTGTCTGCTCAGCAGGGAGTCTGCTTCCCCCTCTCTCTCTCTCTGCCTGCCTCTCTGCCTACTTGTGATCTCTGTCTGTCAAATAAATAAATAAAATCTTAAAAAAAAATTTTAAAAATTCAACTTTTAGACAATTGGCAGTAATCACTCATATTTGTGAAATACTTTCTGTATTTCCAAAGCATATGTGAACCCATGTTACCACCATGTTGACGAGGTATCAACTCAACTATAAGGGGTGACTGAAACAGAGAGGCCAGACACAGAGAGTACCTGGAAATAAGTCAAGGTGTATTTATCTAATCAGTGCAGGTAGAAGAATGTGTTACATAGTAAAAACAATGTTCTCCAATGACAGGCACAGTGTGTAAACCTCTGGGTCTTCCGGAGAGGGCTTTAATATCATCGTACAGGATTAGGTCTGAATGAGTGAGGAGCCTACTGGACTTGTAGGAAGTGTCACTGAGGAGTAGGCAGAACCCTCCCCCACGCTAAGCTCAGCTGGATCTTTATGATCAGATATCTTGGTAATACACAAAATGACCATAGAGACTAGTGTAAAATAAGTATCAACACACCTTTATTTTTTCTTTCCATTATTAAAAATGTGAAACATCCTGCAAATTTGCATGTCGTCCTTGCACAGGGGTCATGCTAATTTCGGAAGTATTCCATTTTTAGTAGATGTGCAGCTGAAGCAAGCACCACATCTTTTAATGTATTTATTCTCTTTAGGCTAGCACAGTCTGGTCTCAGACTTTCTGGTCTCAGAGCTGCAGAATTAGGGCAAGGGTCAGTTACCCCTGATGCCTCTGAGAACCTTACAAGCCCTCAGATTAGCTATAAATCTGTCAGATTGATGATTATGATTTGATAGATGGGAACGTTAAGATAATTAAGTGGGGGGGGTTGACATTATTTGGCCTCCAAGTGCATTAGGCAGTAACTGAACTGAATGAAAACTAAGGTACTTTGATTGGCTCTTTAATCCTTATTTAACTAGAATGCATTAGCTTTTCATCCACGGGAGGTTTCCTAAGCCAATTTTGTTGTTAATGAAGCCTGGAATAAATATTAGGAACATCAGGAGAGGGCCAGGCTGTGCCTTTAAGTATAAAACCCCAAAAGAGTAAGCCTGAATGTGTTTTCAGTAATTCATGTTGAAGAGTTGGTAATGAGACTAGACATGTAGTTTAATCATACTGCCTGGTGGTCACCCAGAACAGACACGCTATGACGCCTGTGGAAAAACCACGGGTTCTTGGTCAAGGGAGGGACTGTCCATCCCAGGACAGTGCTGATTTCCCAGTAGGGTGAGGGGATTCAGGGCCATAAGGTTTCCAAGGTTTTCCCCTGTGTATTTTGATTAGTGCGTTTTTGATAAAATGAGTAACAGTCTCTTTTTTCATTGCTAATATCCTGTTTTGGTGCACCAGTAATAGCCTAAAGAAGAAGAAGTTTCCTACCACCATAAATGCTCTTGGCTAACTTAGCGGTGTTGGGTAGACTAGAATTGGGGGCACCTTAGAGACAGTTGCCATATTTCACTTTATCATTCACTCAGAAATATTTATGGACTACATTCTGTGTGTTGGATACTGTTCTGGCTCCTGGGTAGAGGGTAAAGAGCAAACAGATGTGATTGCTGTCCTGCTGAAGCCCATAGATGTGTAATTACAAAACATGATGGGTGAAATGGAAAAAACTCAAGTGCTATGAAGACATATGCCAGGGGATCACATTTCAGATCGCGTTACCATCTACTGAGGAAGTGATTCTTTATGCTGAGAACTGAAACATGAGAAAGCACCCGCAAGATAGAGTGGGATTAAGAGTTTCCTAAGCAAAAGAAACGCAGGTTAGTTGTTGTGGTGGAGGAAATAATTGGTCCTTTTGGAGTAATTGAAGCTGGAATAGGTGAGTGAGGAGGGAGGGAGTGGTGTGTACATGAAGGCCATGCACTCAAAAACATTTGAATTTTTGGAATCTTGAGATATCTGGATGCAAATCTTGCCTTCTACTTTTATTTGTGGTCTTGGACAAGTCCCTTAATCTCTTTGTGAGTCAGTTTCCACTGCATTGAAATTATTTCCCAAGCAAACTAATGCAGAAGAAGTGAATCTAAATGTTCAGTCCCTAGTCCTGCCAATACCTTCTCTCCACCAACTGCTGCTGCCTCTCTTCCTGCATTTTTACTCAGAGCTATTGATGGAGTTGGTTAGTCATTTAACATTGGTTTTCTTGGCCCTTTCCCATTATCTTGCAACCTGAATAATCAAAAGCTGAATGATCTAGAGTTAATTATTATTTAAGAAATTTCAGTTACATCATGGACATTACCTTTATTAATTATAACATTTAGGATCCATTGTCAGAGACAACCCTTGCTTGAGTCTACCCTTGAGAGATACTCAGTTTCATGTTGGCTTAGACTTTTATTTACAAAATGGCTGTGATTTTTTTTTTTAACTTGGAAAAGATTGTTTTGATGCATAATAGGAAAGCTGACTGTGTGACTTAGCAAACCAAAAATATTTATTCAGAAAACGTTTCATTGCAGCTATCTGTCATGTTGAAAAGGCAGCTTTTTGTTTCGGCGCAATGAATGCAACACAGTATATTTTGGTTTATTAACTCTGTTGGTTGAGCGTGGTTATATGAAAACACTTGGGCCAGTATTTCCAAATATAACGAGTGCCCCAGGTTCTCAAACGTTAGGAAGATGTCACAGGATAGATTCATTCTTCCAAGTAAATGAACTATAGATCGAAGAGTCCTTCTGTTTCTTTCTTTCTCCACCTTATTATAATAAGGCCTACTGTGAAGGGATTTCTCGAAGTGGGAACTAGCACTAATATCTTTCAAAGAAGCTTCTACAGGGAGTTTATGCTTCACACCGTCTTGGTGGCTACCTCTTTGACCTAGAACTACACCTTTGGCTTCCATGGGCCTTAGTGTAAGATAGAACACCATTGTGTTTCCTACCAACCTCACAGGATTATCCTGGGCATTAAACTAGATGCCATTTTTAAAATAGTTGAGAATGGGGAGCGTTCATTCAACAAATCTGCCTGAATGGAAAGAACCAGAAGTGCTCTTTCCCAGTCGGGCCCAGATGTTTTTTTTGATAATAGTTAACAACCCTACAAGGTAGAGAAGGCAGTAGCTCTCAAGTGCTGGGGGAGGCGTTAGGCACTATATGATGAAGATTTTTAAATTCACTTGCTATGTTTCTCCAAATAATTAAATCCCACAACTACTCCATAACTCATTTTGTTGTTCATTGACCCGTGCTGCCAGTAGGTCCTTTTCCTTACAGAACCCTCTAAACCTTTCATTGTTTACCCTTGCCTTCTTGCTTTTTGAATGAATTGTAAAATGGCTCTCAAAGACTGAAAACAGTCACCTCCTTTTAGCCTTCTCTTTTTAAGAAGTCATAGTTGTCCTGAATCTTGTATATAGTTTTCTATTCTTTTATAGTTCTAAATTTTATAGTTTTCCTGCCAAGTCTGCTGAACTTTTCCCCTAGGTCTTTTTCCCTTCCTTGTTGTCTCTGTAACTCCCTCTCTTTTTTGTGTAAAGGGGTGTTTCCTTCCCACAAAGTTATGCTGATGTCCATTTTAACCGCAGAATTGTAATATGTTACTTTCCTAGCCTACTGGGTTGAATCCCTGGGCACTTTGGGAAGGCCTAATGTTGTCTGATGGAAAACTACTGGTCCCTTAAAATGCAGGACACTGGCTATTCCCTGCCCATCCGCTCTCTAGGCTGAGTGTCCCATCGCTGGGAGGCCTTCCTCTCATTAAGTCGCGGTGGAAGTGTTTCCCCTTGCAGGATGGGGCACATCAACTGCGTTGTAGCAAAGGGGCTTTCCTCTTTCCCTGTGAACATTTTATCTGATGGTGTTATTTGGAGGGAAAGGGGAGGGCCAAGGCGGGTTGCGCAGTTGCCTGCTTTTCCTGCCAAGACTGTTGGGGCATGTTGTTCCCGGAGCCTGTCCTCATCATCTGATCATTCTCATCCCGCCAGGGTGGCCCCGAGGTTGCCTGATAGAGCAGCGGGACAGGCTGCCCGCAAGTTGATACAGAAGAGGACACCGAGGGGACCTCTCACCCATGGTGAAGGGAGAATGCCAGTAAATGAAAGTCCTGAATCTCACACTTTCCTTCAAGTAGAAGTCCCAGATGGAAACTCTCTGAATCACACCCTGTAAATATTTTCACCCGGGCTTATTTTCCTTAGACCTTTTGTTGTTAGGGAGAAACAGAAAGGAAAAAAAAAAAAGAGATGAAGGAAGAGGAAAGTTCAGAGAAAACTTGGGAACTTGACCCTTAAAAGCAGCCTATTCAAAAATATATGTTTAGACAATGTTGAGAGTGACAGGGAGGATGTTGACTTTCCATAAAGTGATGGAAGGCAAGGGTACCCAGTTTTACAATCTGTTGAGTGACTGGTATATGAACATAAAAGACATGTAAATTGGTTTATTTCAGACATCCCAAAGAATGAAGTGTTTTTATACAGGGCCAAAAAAAAAATAAAGGAACTTCTATTCAATTTCAAGGATAAGCAGAATATAGAGTCAAAAAATTATAATTCTTCAAACACCAAATTGTCTATTAATTATTGATAAATATCAATTTTAATGGATTCGTAATAGTAAAATCCTGGTCCTAGTTTTTAAAATGAAGTGCCACTTATTTAAATTCAGTCTTTGAGAAATAGTGCAAAACCTAAAACTTATCTCTAAAAATAAAGCTCTCTAACCTGTAATTTGAGAACTCTCCGATTTTAATATGAATTTCTTTGACAAGCTCTGTTTCCCTTGTGACAAAATGTCTCTTTTCAGTTTGAGTCATCATTGCACGTTTACGAAATCTGACAATGCTGACACAGCCTGAGATATTTGGGTCAAGGTGATGGGCGAGACATTGCGAAGGTGGAGTAATTTGACTGATTGGATGTGGGTGGCGAAGAAGGTTTACCTGGAGGTGACAGAGGGTTACAGAAGGCCGGGGGGTGGGGTGGGGGCAGGACAGGGGGTTCCAAAGGCACATTTCACTGTCTTTACCATTTTGCCTGCCATTTGAATTCACAGATGCTTGAGGCTGTAATATCCAATCCTTCATTAATCTTTGAAATTAGCGAAGAAAGGAACTTTATTTTTTAAAGGTTTTATTTATTTATTTATTTGACAGACTGAGATCACAAGTAGGCAGAGAGGCAGGCAGAGAGACAGGGGAGGAAGCAGGCTCCCTGCGGAGCAGAGAGCCTGATGCAGGGGCTCCATCCCAGGACCCTGGGATCATGACCTGAGCTGAAGGCAGAGGCTTTAACCCACTGAGCCATGCAGGCACCCTGAAAGGAACTTTTCTTGTAGCTAAGTCCACGGTTCTGAAACTGGGGCCATGGGTGTATTTGATTGTTAAGTTCTGTATTTCTCTAACAAATGCAACATCCATTCTCTCTTTTTTCCCCCATTTTCTTTTAGTTAGTAATAATGGTTATCTTAGAGGATGCAGTTTCTTATTTTGTTTATTTTTTTGTTTCCTTTAAAAATATATGTATTTATTTATTTAAAGTAATCTCTATGCCCAAAGTGGGGCTCCAGCTCACGACCCTGAGATCAAGAGTCACGTGCTTCACCGACTGAGCCAGCCAGGGTCCCCTTTTTCCTATTTTTATCAACAAAATACTAAGGGACCAAATTTCATGTGCTGCTGGAATCTGAAAGCTTATGGAAGCCACTACATAAAGAGGGACAAAAGGAGTCTCTTTTCCTTGGCACTCAACAGAGAATGCATTACTGGAATTCTAACATATTCTAGCATGGGGAAGGCCACATCTGTGAAGGCAATTAATGGCCATTGCATTTACAAAAAAATCCACAGATCCATAAACTGCCATGATGTTTTTTAAATGTGCACAGTATTGGGGGGGGGGGGGACAAAAAAAATTTACAGGCAGGGTGGGATTATGCTTAAAGCAGATGGGTATGTTTTCAGTGTGGCATGGTATGGGGTGGAGCATGGGAATGGCCAATTCTACCATAAAATATTAAAATCTGCTGGTGTTCTGGAACTCTTTTTTCTCTTATGATTGTTTCTCTGTCCTCTCCAAATGCCCCTGCCTTCTGTCCAGATCTGGATCCAGATTCTGGCCAGCTACATAGACCAGAGTATTTAACTGGTTCCATATGTTACTGGCACCCAATTCTTAGAAAAGAAAGAAACAAACAAAGGAGAGTCTAATGATTAACTTTTTCCATCAGCTTGCCATATTCTTGGAAGTTTCAGGTGTGGTGTCTACTAGATTGTTTACCCCTAGGCTGCTTGTTCATAATATTGATAATATCTTTCTAGGGTGCCTTTGATTAGTGGTTCTTAAACTTTAATATGCATCAGAATTATCCTGAAGTCTTGTTAAATACAGATTGCTGGGCCTCACCCCCATAATTTCTGATTCAGTGTATAGGGAACAGAACCCTATAATTTGCATTTTTAACAAATTCTCAGAAAATGCTGATGCTGCTGGTTTGGAGATCACACTTTGAGAAACTCTGTTTCACATATAAGCTTCTTAGGTATTAATCCCAGTCTTCTTACTGGATTTCTTGATTAGCCGCTGAGATTAACACTCTTTTTTTTTTTGAAGTAAGGTCTACACCCAGCGTGGGACTCAACCTCATGACCCTGAGATCAAGAGCCACATGCTCTACCCACTGAGCCAGTTAGATGCCCCAGTGCCTATTCTCAATAAGGGTTTCTAGGAAGTACAGTACTATAAATCAGAGGAACTCTTCATAGTTTATGAACAGACAGACCTAGGAACATTCCACTGGAAGAATTTTAGGAATTTATGTTGGCCATGTGATATCTGCTACACCATGGGAGTTTGTCAGTGTCCTGGAAAGACCTGGAGTTGCCAGGGTCAGAGATGTTAGATCTGAATATCTCATCACACGGAGACATCTTTTGACTTGTTTTGCAAGCTGAATCCCCAAATCTCAACTGCTGTCAAGCTTGATAAGATGGGATCTCATAGTCAGGACCTTATTTTACTTTATTATTTTTTGAGATGTAATTGACAAATAATATTAGTTTCCAGTATGCAATAAAATGATTTTATATATGTATATATTGGAAAATGATCACCACACAAGTCTAGGTAACATCCATTACTACACATAGTTACAAATTCTTTTTTCTTTTAAAGATTTTATTTATTTATTTATTTATTTGAGAGAGAGAGAGACAGAGAGAGAAAGAGAAAGAGTGTACAAACATGAGCGGGGGGGGCGGGGGGCAGAAGGAGAAGGAGAAGCAGACTCCCTGCAGAGTCCTAGCCCATGACCCCAGGATCACAACCTGAGGGGAAGGCAGACGCTTAACCAATTGAGTCACCCAGGTGTCCCTACAAATTCTTTTTGTTGTGATGGTAACTTTAAAGATTTACTCTCTTAATAACTTTCAATTATACAATACAGTATTATTAACTGTAGTCACCATATTGTAAATTATATCCCCAGGACTTACTGATTTTATAACTGGAAGTTTATACCTTTTGACCCTCTTCACTCATTTCATCACTCTTCTCCGCCACTCTGGCAATCACCAATCTGTTCTCTGTGTCTGTGAGATTGATTTTTCATTTGTTTATTTTTTAGATTCCACATATAAGTGAGCTCATACAGTATTTATCTGCCTCTGTTTGAGTTACCATAATGTCCTTGAGCTCAATCAACGTTGTCTCAAATGGCAGGATTTCTTTCTTTTTTATGACTGAATAATATCTAAGACCATATTTTATTTGATTGGCATAGTAGACCTACTGTAATAAGGTTTTTAATAATTAATAAAACAAAAGAGTCTTTGGATTTTCTTCTGTTTAAATAACAGTGATTGGAATTGTTATGTTTGTTTTCAGTAACCCCATGGTAATATTTGTTAACCATTCCCATATGCTCTAAAGAGGAACAAATAGGTCAGACACTAAGCCTGAGCCTCAAACTCTTAACATCTGGATGGAAATTAGGAGGGGGAGTCAGAAATTTCTAGTATAGCCTCCTGGATGCAAAAAGGAAGAGCTCCCTATTTATCTGGAAATATCTGGGGATAACTTTGATAAATAGCCATCTTCAGTGGCTTTCCTTATGATGGCTAATTTTCCTCTACAATACTTACTATGTTGGAATTTACAGCATTTACTTATTTATTAAGCCACCTGTCACCATTGAATGTACACAATCTGAAGGCAGGGACTTTTCCTTGTTCACTTCTGCATCCCCAGTGCCAAATGGCTTCTGGCATGTTTTTGTTGCTTGATAAATATTTGGCAAGTAGTGAATGAAAGAATCTATCTTAGTCAGCAACTTACCTCATCCCCAAATTATCAAATCACCAATAGATTTAGCATTTTCCCTTAAGGAAGTAGGTCACCTAAATGTCATAATTCTGTAGGACTAGTTTCTATCAGCAGCAGGTGGGGACAACAATGGTATTGTGAAGCAGTTAGGCTAACATGTTGAGGAACTCTGGAAGAGAATGGGGAAAAGCAGCCTCTTTGAATGTGTTGTCTGAGTTATTAGAACTCCTTATAATTATTGTCAAGACCATAAAAATTAATACATCTCATCCTGGTTTAATAATACCTCTTCTTTACCTAAACAGTTTCCTGAGTTAATTCTCTTAATTCTGGGTTGAATCATCCTTAATAATTGCCTCAGTAGGCAGTTTTATTGGCTGTTAAAACTTTTTAACTGAGAGCGCCTTATTCATGGATGTAGCCTGAGTTGAGAGCTACTGTGCCATGCATTTGCTCTCATCAGGGGGACTCTGAGTTATCTGTGAGAACTTAAAAATTTCTTTGTTTTTTATTTTGATGATAATTTTGATGATAATTTCAATTAAGAACATATTCTAGATCATCAGGCTGACTCCATTATATACCTTAGTTCTACCATCATATTTCAGTACCCATGTATGCATTTGTGTTTATGATGGTTGGGTTGGGTCATGTGTTTATTTTTAATATATACACACTTTAATTAAGTAAGTAAGTAGGCTCCATGCCCAGCGTGGAGCCCAACGGGGAGCCCAACGTGGAGCCTGAACTCACAACCCTGAGATCAAGACCCAAGCTGAGATTAAGAGTCAGACTGTTTAACTGACTGAGCCACCCAGGTGCCCTGGGGGTCATGCATTTATAATAAACTGTCGTGCATATAGGAGAAAAAAAAAACAGTGACAGCTGATGTATAATGACATGCTTGTACCAACTGAAGATCAGAACATAGTGCAGAGACACCATACGAAGGAGCTTGTGTCTGATCTTGCAGATTCTGTGATGACAAACCATTGAAGGGACTCAGATCAGGTAGAGATAGCAACGATGAAGAGAAGAAATGTTCATGATGTCCAGTCAGCATGAATTAATAATTATTTGTCTCTTGTGGGAGGAAGGTTAGGATGGTAAGGGAGTAGTGAAGGGAGACTCATCTTTCTCAAGCCTGAGCAATGGAAAACTTTCCCTAAAGGAAAAAAAAATTTATAGCATATGGTGCTGACTTGAATTTATTATATGATAATATTACTTTAATATGTCTATACAAAAAGTTAGACATAAATTTTTTATGTCTTATAAAACCAAAACATATTTACAAATTAAATATAAAGAGCCATAAAACCAGTTAATTCTAAATTAACAACTTTATTGTTTTTTTAAAAGATTTTATTTTATTTATTTGACAGATTTTATTTATTTATTTATTTATTTATTTATTTATTTATTTATTTGACAGACAGAAATCACAAGTGGGCAGAGAGGCAGGCAGAGAGGTAGGGGGAGGCAGACTCCTTGCCGAGCAGAAAGCCCGATGTAGGTCTTGATCCCAGGACCCTGGGATCATGACCTGAGCCAAAAGCAGAGGCTTTAACCGACTGAGCCACCCAGGGGCCCCAACAACTTTATTTTTAAAATGACATTAATTTTATATGACAAATGGTATTGTTTTGATAAAACTAAATTACTACTAGTGAACTAAATTTAGCACAGATTGCTATATAGCATGGGATATTTTGAGTTAGGATAGAGAAAAGTTGTGAAGAATTGTCAATACATAGCTACACACAGACTCAACCCTCTTTAAAAAGAGCCTCTACATTTCTCAAGTTTGAAGGATTTTTTAAAAAGATAACACTCAAGGATTACTTCATTTGAAAAGCTTCCCTGTCAAACCCAGCTGGTTCTGTGCAGAGTTCTGTCAATTAATTTATCTCAAAGCATTATGACTCTTACATATTTTTTTCCCCTGAAAGCAATTTCTGATTAATGTCCTTCAAGATTGGAACAGTGCCTAGCATATAGCAGGGCACAGTAAAGGTTTTTCAGTTGAATGAAAGATTCATATAGACATTCTGGGCTTCATTCATTCATTCATTTTACAGAGAGAGAGAGAGAGAGAGAGAGATCACAAGCAAGGGCAGGGACAGAGGGAGAGGGAGAGGGAGAAGCAGGCTCTTCACTGAGCAGGGAGCCCAGGGTAGGGCTCGATCTAAGGACCCTGGGGTCATGATCTGAGCCAAAAGCAGATGCCTAACTGACTGAGTCACCCAGGCATCACTGTTTTGTTTCTTTGTTTTTTTTTTTTTTTTTTTTTTAATAATTCATTAAGCAAAATTTAAAAAGTCAGAGGGTATGTTAGGGTTTGGTCTGAAATGAAGAGACATTATGAGTGCTATGGGATAAGGGATTTTTATAGGGAGTTAGCTCTTAAGTAATTGGGAAAGAGCTGGGGAAGTGAAGGTCCAGGCAGGGAGTCAGATAATTGGAGAAGGGTCACCGGCAAGGCATCAGAAAAGCCAAGTAGGTACAGTGATGGGGAAGGTCTCATGGGTAGGTCTGTGCAAGCTGGCTACCGTGTATGTGTCTACTCATGAATGTGGGTCAACAGGGTCAATAGGAGGGAAGAACTGGATGTGGAACAGAGGAGAACAAGGACAAGCTTGATTTTGTAGGCTACCTTTGCATATTTCTGTCACCATGTCTGACTACACAACTTCCAGAGAGTAATGACCATTGCTTCACTTTTGCCTTCTAACTCTTATTCATGTTCCTCTTGGTCAACTCGACCCCATAACCAGAGAAGGAGAGGATGTGGGGAAACGTAGTGCCAGCTTAATGAAGTTAACATAGCACAAACCACCACAATCAGATCTCTGCTTCTGCTAGCGTGGCTCTCTAGGGCACACTGTTTGAGGCATTTCTGGTTTCATAAGAGGTAGTAGTGGAAGACTCCAAGGGCCCTCTCCCCACAAATACAAAAACTAGTACACCAGGAGGCAATGGAAACATGAGGCAGGGTTTCCCTGAAAGTAGATGTCAATAGCCAAACTGCTACTAAGACAATGGGCCTTGGCCTGGAGGCCAGGGGAGGAAATTGATCCTGGGATACCCAATGTGAGCAGAAGTTTCTGGAGGAAATCTTCAACTTAATCTGCAAATATTCAGATTAAGCAGTCATTTCACAATCAAAATCACTCTGCACATTGGAAGGTAAGCCACTGCAAATGAGAACAGAAACAATAAACCACAGATTTAGATTCCCATAGACTTCAGTCGTCACAATTGTCAGTTATAGAATGTAGGCGGCTATGTTAGAAATATTTAAAGAAGTAATGGATGTACTTGCCAAGATGAGTGAACAACAAAGACTGTCAAGAATGAATAGGTAAGATTAACAACACCAGAAACAACAGATGTTCTTGAGGATGTGGAGAAGAGGGGAACCCTCATGCGCTGCTGGTGGGAATGCAAACTGGGGCAGCTGCTTTGGAAAACAGTAGGGAGGTTCCTCCGAAAGTTAAAAATAGAACCACCCTATGACTCAGCGATTGCACTACTGGGTATTTATCCAAAGGATACAAAAATACAGATTTGAAGGGATACATGCACCCCAATGTTTATAACAGCGTTATCTACATAGCCAAATTATGGAAACAGTCCAAGGGGCCACTGACTGATGGATGGATAAACAAGGGGTAGAGTGTGTGTGTGTGTGTGTGTGTGTGTGTGTGTGTGTGTGTGTATGTATGTGTGTGTGTATATATACACACACACAAACATACACAATATTCTAATACCACTCAGCCATCAGAAAGAATGAAATCTTGCCATTTGCAATGATGTGGATAGAACTAGAGTGTATTATACTAAGTGAAATAAGTCAGTCAGAGAAAGACAAATACCTTTGATCTCACTCTTATGTGGAATTTAAGAAATAGAATGAACACACAGAGGGGGAAAAAAGAGAGAGGAAGGATGACCAGGAAACAATTCCTTAACTACAGAGAACAAGCTGATGGTTACCAGAAGGGAGGAGGGTAAGGGATCGGTAAAATAATGGAGGGGGATTAAGGAGAGCATTTGTTGTGATGAGCACTGGGTGCTGTAGGAAAGTACACACCTATTATACACTGTATTATATGACTAATTTTTATACATTAATATATATTTTATATATTAATATACACTAATAATTATATATTATACACTATATTATACACCTAAAACTAATATCATACTGTATGTGCGATGTGTTAACTAACTGGAATTAAAACTGAAAAAAATAAAATAAAAAGATGAAGGACAAAATAAAATAAAATAAAATAACTGGAGAAAAGAAAGCACAGCCATAAGGAAAAAGAAATGAAGAGGAAGATTTGAAAATAAGAGGGAATTTCTGGAAATGAAAACTGTAATTGTTCAAAACTTAAAAATTCAGTGAGTGTTTTTTTTTAAAAATTTTTAAAAGATTTTATTTATTTATTTGTCAGAGAGAGAGAGTGAGCGCTCAAGCACAGGCAGGCAGAGTGGCAGCCAGAGGCAGAGGGAGAAGCAGGCTCCCTGACAAGCAAGGAGCCCAATGTGGGCCTCAATTCCAGGATGCTGGGATGATGACCAGAGGTGAAGGCAGCCACTTAACCAACTGAGCCACCCAGCCATCCCTCAGTGAGTGTTATTTTTCTTCTTCTTCAGTGAGTGGTGTTTTTTTTTTTAAAAGATTTTATTTATTTATTTGACAGACAGATCACAAGTAGGCAGAGAGGCAGGCAGAGAGAGAGGAGGAAGCAGGCTCCCCGCTGAGAAGAGAGCCCGATGTGGGGCTCGATCCCAGGACCCTGGATCATGACCGGAGCTGAAGGCAGAGGCTTTAACCCACTGAGCCACCCAGGTGCCCCCAGTGAGTGGGTTTAACATCAGATTTGACACAGTCATAATCACCACAGCAGAGGGAGACAGGGAATCAGAAACCTAAGAATAGAATGAGGGTGGTAGGCAATATTTAAAGAGGTATGGGTTCTAAGTTTTCCAGAGTCAAACTCTTCCACAGATACTAGAAACAGTTTCAGAAAGAATGGAAAGCCCAGATAATTTTAAAACTATGAAAGAATTCCACTTGTAGGTGCCTGGGTGGCTCAGTCAGTTAAGCGTCTGTCTTCAGCTCATGTCATGATTCCAGAGTCCCAGGATGGAGTCCCACATCGGACTCCCTACTCATCAGGGAGCCGCCTTCTCCCTTTGGCTCTCCCCCATCTCATGCGCGTTTGCTTGCTCTCTCTCTCTCTCTCACTCACTCTCAAATAAATAAATAATAAATATCTTTAAAAAAATTCAACTTGCTATTCATATCTTCCCATGAAGAAAACTCCAGATCAAGCGGCACCTGGGTGGCTCAGTGGGTGAAAGCCTCTGCCTTTGGCTCAGGTCATGATCTCAGGGTCCTGGGATCGAGCCCCACATTGGGCTCTCTGCTCAGCGGGGAGCCTGTTTCCACCTCTCTCTCTCTGCCTGCCTCTCTGCCTACTTGTGGGCTCTGTCTGTCAAATAAATAAATAAAATCTTAAAAAAAAAAGAAAACTCCAGATCCAGATTATTTTTTTTAGAAAGATTTTATTTATTTATTTGACAGCTTGAGAGCACAAGTAGGCAGAGTGGCAGACAGAGGGAGAGGAAGAAGCAGGCTGTCTGCTGAATGGGGAGCCAGATGCCGGGGCTCAATCCCAAGACCCTGGGATCATGACCCTGGGCCGAAGGCAGAGGCTTAACTGACTGAGCCACCCAAGTGCCCCTAGATTATTTTTCAGACAAGTCTTGCCAAATTTTCAAGGAACAAACTTATATAAATTCTTTCAGACAACCGAAAACTCATTCTAGAAACCACTGTTGCCTTAATAGCAAATCCAGGCAATATGAAAAGGGAATTTACAGGTCAATCTTATTAACATATATACAGATTGAATCCATTAGTCAATAATGGCACCCAAAGGACCCTCTTCCAAAGCTGAAGGAAATGGCTAACATAAGTAAAAACAAGGGACAGAATTTACCAACATTGAAATCAGGAAACTCCGCTAGGCACATTTTGTGATTTCTGCTTAAAAGGAGAGGACACACTCCACCGAAAGGCAAGGTCAACATAAGTAGATAGAAGTTTGGGGCAATTTTCTGTTTTTTAGATTGTTAGTCATACAGAGTGTTCTTTATCTTATTTTGCTTAAAATTTACATATACATTATATATATTCTTTTAAATATATCAAGAATTATGTATAGATATATAAATGTATATGTGTATATTTTTGTGTGTGTGCACATACTTATGTATGTATATATGCGGTTTTCTTCCATGGAAAGGTGATGGCATAAAAATAAGCTTATAATGGAACGAAATGGTCCAAAAGAAGTACATAGAACAAAACTTCATTGGCTCTGAAACTAAGAAATAAGGCTCAGCATAAGCCATGGACGTTTGGGAATTTCAGGCAGATGAAATACAGTTTGGACCCAAGTGACAGAAGTTAAAGCAACTGAGCCAACACTCAACCGCCTTGTTAGAAGCTAAATGCAGTGTTGCAGAAATTGGGTGAGAGAAAGTCTCTCAGCGCTTCCAACATTCCTCATTCAAGGACTCTCAACCTTGTTTTGGGACCCCAAGGTGTAAGAATCTCTTGGAGGACTTTTCCAAAATATACCCATAGCGTCACTGGTTTTTGATACCTACTCTTTTCTCTCAGACTCAAGCCCTCATTTCACACTGCCCAGGGCTGAACGTGGTGGTTATGACAGCAGGTGTCCCAGTGGAAGTGCCTCTCCCCATTCCAAACTGGAATGTGGCTTTTGTAGGGCAGGCAAATATGATTGGCAGGGAAATTGTCGGACTTTCCTGCCATTTTTTGCTGACCTGACGGCTGCTTTATGCTGATTCACATTTGCCTCAGTGAGGAGAGCAGGTAACCTGGAGGGGTGGGTAAGGAGTCTAGATTGACTATTGTCATGTGAACCTGAGCAAGTCATAGTTCTTTCTTAGCATCTCTTTCTTTCTCTCTCTCTTCTCCTTCCTTCCTTCCTTTCTCCCTCCCTCCCTCTCTCCCTCCCTCCCTCCCTTCCTTCCTAAAAGATTTTATTTATTTATTTGACAGAGAGAGAGAGAGCACACAAGCAGGGGGAGTGCCAAGCAGAGGGAGAGGGAGAAGCAGGCTCCCTGCTGAGCAGAAAGCCCAACGTGGGACTCGATCCCAGGATCCTGGGATCATGACCTGAGCTGAAGGCAGTTGCTTAACCAAGTGAGCCACCCAGATGCCCCAATCATTGATTTCTTGGCTGTAAAATGAGGAAACATAATTTTTACCTAGCAGAGTTTTTGTGGATTAAATGGAAAGTACGTGGGGCGCCTGGGTGGCTCAGTGGGTTAAGCTGCTGCCTTCGGCTCAGGTCATGATCTCAGGGTCCTGGGATCGAGTCCCGCATTGGGCTCTCTGCTCGGCAGCGAGCCTGCTTCCCTCTCTCTCTCTGCCTGCCTCTCTGTCTACTTGTGATCTCTCTCTGTCAAATAAATGAAATCTTAAAAAAAAAAAACCAAACTGTTAAATGGAAAGTACGTGAAGCCTTCATATAGAGCATGATCCATAGTAAATTCTCTGTAAATAAAATTACACTTTATAACTGTAAAAGTGTAACTGTACCAAGCCATTATCCATGACATGTTGATGTGTATGTATACTGATATATAGATACAGGAAAAATATTTGCTTAGGGGACTTAGGTGGTTTTGCATGTTCAGCAATTGTGAGCTGTTGTGGGATGGAACCACTCAGATATATTACTGAAGAACTTTGAGGGACTTTTGGACTAATTTATGAGAATCTTGGTACTACCAGCAAACTGAAGAAATGGTATTGATAAATGATCCTTGAATTCCTCATTTGTGATTCTGAAATGGAACCCGGAGGAGTCCTGAGGCTCAGATCTCACTGACTTTTAGCACTGAATGCTGCAACCAACACTTGGTACCAGCTGGTTCAATTTGCTGCCCTTCTGGGTCTCACTCTAGCAGACCTTTTAGTTTCCGTTGCATTGAGCATTCACAGAAGTGCCGGTCCAGTTACTGTTTTCTTCTTGAAGATTTTATAAGAGCTGCAGAAAATTAAAGAGAACTTGCTGAGTTTAAATATCCACTTTAATTTTTTTGCAAATGTATCTGTTGTGGCCATGAAATTAATCAAATACAGAACCTAAAACAAACAATGCAGGAAGAAGGGTAAAGTTTAGCTCTCCTGTGGAAGAAGGCAGATGTTCTTCGTCTCGATGAAGAGTAATTAGACTCCAAAATATTGAGATGATCATCTCGTCCTTCACTTGAAGTCATCATATCTTCTGAGTTTCAGCCTCACTGATAATGTTTTTCCTTATAAATGATCTGTCCATTTCTTTTGCCCATTTTTCTGTAAAATTTTTGGTATTTTTCTTGATTTTAAAAGTTTCTGTTTTATTAACCTTTTATTTAAAAGATATATTGGAAAATTTTCCCCTATTAATCATTTGTCTTTGACATATGCTTATTGTCATATAATAGTTTTAAACTTTTCCTTAGTTGGAACTTCTTTTTTCTTTTACTGCACTCAGATTTTGAGTATGGTTAGAAAGCATTTAACTTTGGAGGAATTCATCTATAATTTCTGTTGCCCTAGTATACTTTATTGTTTTATGTTATATTTCTGATTCATTAGGAGCTTATTCTTGTGTATGGTGTGAGGAATGGATCTAATTTTATCCTTTTCTAAGTGGCTATTCAGTGTACCAACAGTATTTACTGAAAAGTCCATCTCTGCCCGGTGATTTAATGTCACCTTTATTATATACTAGATATCTATGTGTCATTGAATCTATTTCTGGACTTTCTATCCTAGCCTATTAATCTCTCTATTCATTTTAATTAGAGAAGCTAATCCTCTCTCATAAACTTTCCTTTTTCATGTTTTTCTTTTTGCATGTTGATTTTTCCATATGAGTTTTAGCGTCAACTTGTCTAGTTCCAGAAAAAGCTCATTTGTTTTTTGTATTTTTAAAATTAGGATCCCATTACTTTTATAAATTACACAGGGAGAGGTGACATCTTAATGATGTTGAGATGTTCTAACCAGGAACATGGGATGTCTTTCCATCTGTATAATTCTATGTTTGTGTTTTTCAAGAAGACTTTTAGTTTTCCTCACATGGGTTTCAAAAACCTCATATTAGGTATATTTTTGAGTGGCTTTGGGGTTGTTATTTTATTTTATTTTTTCCCCTTTTTTTTTTTGGGGGGGGGGTTTGTTATTTTAATGAGATTTTTTCTCCCATTATATCTTTCAGTTGAGAATTTGTGTGTATGAAAGTCATTGATTTTGCATACTAATTTCATGTAATGCTATATTGTTGGACTTTTTAAAGGTTTTTTTCCAGTGGTTCTTTAAGGTTTTACCATTATACTAGCATGTCATCTGCAAGTAGTACTAGTTTTGCTTCCTTTTCCCCCCAGTTCTTAACCTCTCTAATTCTGGGGGGAGGTTAGGAGGAGTTTTAATTGCTGTGACCAATAACTC